>NC_053392.1:165411106-166636606 GCF_905171765.1 Bufo bufo | reverse complement strand
GGTGGAACCCTTGGTAAGGTATCTAAGCGCCCGGGGGAAATTTGAAGGAATTAAGATCGGGAAGGTAGAGTTAAAAGTAGCCTTCTTCGCAGATATTATTTTTTTTCTGGAAAAACCCCAGGAGGATCTTCAAGAGGTGCTGAACAGCATTAATGACTTTCCGGTTTTAAAATTAACATATCCAAATGTGCACTCTTGCAATTAAAGAAAAAGAAGGATGGGGCTCTACAGAGTCCAATGTTATGTGGCATACCGATAGAAAGAGACTACATAACTTATTTAGGAATTAAAGTGGGAAATAAAACAGACTCTTTATACAAACTTAATTATACGGCCTTAATACTCAAAATAACACAAGAATTACGTAGGTGGCATAACTTACCTCTAGCGCTTTTGGGAAGGGTTCATTTGATTAAAATGATGAGCTTCTCGAGACTCCTGTACCCCCTCCAAATCCTACCTCTACTTATTAAACACACAGACATAACCAAATTACATAGTGAAATGATGCATTTTCTGTAGCAAGAGAAACGTCCCAGAATAGGAATCAAAAAGCTTATGGGTCTCAAATGGAAGGGAGGTATGAATATTCCAAATATTAGATTGTATAATCTGGCCTGCCTTCTAAAGCACATTATAGATTGGATAAGACACACAAATCATCTCATTGACTATGTTCTAGAGGGAAATTTCTGCTTCTCGGATCCTGGTACGCTGCTGCATGTGAGATTGAAAGATGTGCCCATGCACCTTAGAAAATCGTCTCTTTTTAGACATACCTGGGCGGCATGGAAAGCCATCAGAATGCAGTTTCGCTTATGTCACAGAATGTCTCAATATTTGCCATTATGGAACCATCCAGAATTTGAGCAGGGTAGACACAACAGCCTTTTTAAGGAATGGAAAGTGAAGGGGATACTTTCGGCTCAGCATATGATGAACACATTAGAGAACAGGCGGCTGACATACCAGGAAACCAGAGATAAATACTATTTGAGTCCCTTCCAAAACATCCAGTTTGCTCAAATTCATAAGTTCCTCACCGATAGGTTGTCTGACCCCTTCAAAAGAAACAAAACAAAACAGCTTTGACAAAATATTGCAGAGAGGGACAGGTCCTCAGTCTATATCTTTCCTATATTCCCAGAGGAAAAAAAGGAGACAATGCAGCAGCACTCTGCAAATCAGACAAAGTACAACAAAGCTTACAAAAATTATGGTGCTAATACTACGCTTATTTATAAAAGCGAGATGCTTGGTCAATTTTGTACAAAATCATCTAAGCCCGTATGCCAAACGTCAAGGCGATCTCTGTTACACGGGTCCTAACACTAAATACTACCTGTTATGCGCCATAATGACCGCCATAAAATTCAGGGAGTGTTGGACCCACATGCATGTTGGATCCACTCTGCCTTTTTCCATTTTTTGTGCCAAAATGGCCTCCATTACAAGGGATGCAGGTACCAACATGCATGCTGAGCCCACTCTATACCCTTCCTGGTGCTAGACAGCTTCTAATGAATGCAGTGAGAGCAGGCCACAGCTTTATACTGAAAATAATTAAAATCAGCCTATGGGGCAGACAGGCTAATCAGGAGTTCACGACTCGCTGGAGTGCCACATCTCCAGCATTGTAAATCTGCAAAAAAAAGGAGGGGTTAGTCAGCACCTCCCAGTGCGCAGGTGCACGCCGCCATGGCAAAGACCTAGAGGAAAAAAAGGAGACAATGCAGCAGCACTCTGCAAATCAGACAAAGTACAACAATGCTTACAAAAATTATGGTGCTAATACTACGCTTATTTATAAAAGCGAGATGCTTGGTCAATGCATTTTGTACATTTTGTACAATGCATTGACCAAGCATCTCGCTTTTATAAATAAGCGTAGTATTAGCACCATAATTTTTGTAAGCATTGTTGTACTTTGTCTGATTTGCAGAGTGCTGCTGCATTGTCTCCTTTTTTTCCTCTAGGTCTTTGCCATGGCGGCGTGCACCTGCGCACTGGGAGGTGCTGACTAACCCCTCCTTTTTTTTGCAGATTTCCTATATTCCCAAGTTAGGGAGGCTTTAGGAGATGGACTACCCCTTTTGGCGTTCAGTCCATGGGCACGGATTTTAGAGGATCAGGAAGCGGGTGACAAGATATTAAAAGGTTGGTGGGCACTGAGGAAGTCTATACTAAATGAAACTTGGAGGGATACCCATTTTCGAATAATGCATAATGCCATTTACTCTTTTAACTTACCACCAGCATCTAGCAGACCTAACAGACTGACGAGTTGCCCGAAATGTCACACACCAGTTAATAGTAAATATTATTAAAGATATCTGTGACATTGAAATCTCCATGAAACTCATGATTTATCTATTCCACTATTGGGAGGAGATGAGAGGGAAGGGTCCACTAGAGCAGAGGTTGCCAGTTCTTTCCCATGCTTTGAGTATGGTAACCAAGAGGTCTATATTACAAAATTGGCTGGAGCCTAAGGTTCCCTACAGAGAATTGATCCTATAAAAGATGAAAGCTTTGATGGCACTAGAGCGAAGAGAAGCGGAGAGATGTAAGGAGAGCAAGGTGGGAAAGTTCTTCAAGAAATGGAGGCGCTTCATAGTACAAATTCTTTCTGCTTCAGAAATTGGGAGTGTAATGAAGCCCTTTAAATTTACTCAATGGTACTCAACAGAGCAACTAAAGGGTACATTAGGTAGACTGCAACAAGGACCACACTGATGTATCAATGCTTTGCCACTATATTATATTGATTGCAAATCTTAAGATGCATAAAAGATCCCTGTTATAACTGGTTTGAAGATATAATATAGAACTTATTTACTGGATCATGGATGGGTTTAAATACTATTTTCCTTTGCAGGACATGTTTTGTATTTTATGTTTTATGTTTCACTGTTTCTCAAGTCTTTGTGAAATGTATTTTGTCTTTAGAAAAATAACATAAAAAAAACAAAACAACAAGACTGAGAAACCCTTTAAAGGGGACGCTGTCATGAGAAATGACGTTATGTAGCTGACTGACATTAGCGATGTGCTAATGTCAGCAGTACATAACAGTATGCTTTATAACTCCCTGCCTGCCACCGTTCTCTTAAAAGAAATATGCTAATGAGCCTCTAGGTGCTATTAGGGCGTTGCTTCAGCACCTAGAGGCTCGGTCTATGCACACTTTGGCACGCCCAGGTCCAGTTGATTGACTTTCGAGCACCTAAAGGCTCATTAGCATATTTTTAAAGTCTTTACTTTAAGAGAACGGCGTCAGGCAGGGAGTTATAAAGCATAGTTATGTACTGATGACATTAGCATATCGCTAATGTCAGTCAGCTACATAACATTATTTCTCATGACAGAAACCCTTTAAGCAACGAAATAATAATACCAACTTTGACTCTCATTCCCAGATGAGAGCAGGCGTAACTTAAAGTACAACTTACATGACTCTGAACCAAAGAAAGTTGTCACTCCCCCCTGAAAACCTGTCCGGAAGTACAACCTTAGGTTCAGGACAGGCCTGGTAAGTACTACTGACACCAGCAGTCTGTGATCCCTGGATCTGCGTGCGGATGTCGGCTACCTCCAAAGACAGACCTTGCAATTGTCCAGCCAGTGCAGCGATAGGATCCATAGCCTCACTGACACAGAAAAAAAATGATGGTTTGGGGCGGTTGATAATGTCATGGCGGAGTGTGGTAAACACATGCAGCGTACTCAAGTTGTGTGTAATAGAGTTTCTGGGTGTAGTAGTGCAATGACATTAACCTGAGACAGCTGACTCTCTGCATAGGCAGGTGATGGTAAGAAATTGTTCGTGACGCCAGTGCCAATTAAACGGTGGCACGCCGTTTGCGGATAGCAGGAAT
The DNA here is from genome assembly GCF_905171765.1 of Bufo bufo. NCBI lineage: Eukaryota > Metazoa > Chordata > Amphibia > Anura > Bufonidae > Bufo > Bufo bufo. The sequence goes on along the minus strand of NC_053392.1, from coordinate 166,632,728 downwards.
AAATGAGGAACACCGTGAGGTTAAAGCAGAACTCCAACTTTAGTAGGTTTCATAGAGACAATAATGGAATCGCAGTTCCTTGGCATACAGTCGATTTTTCAATACGGTTGATGCAGGCAATACAGATTGAGCAAGGTGACTACAGAGTGTTAAACACACAGGACTTGCAGTACAGGAGCTTGCACTCTATCTCTGACTGATCCTGGAATATAGCAAATCTTCTCCAAGGCCCAATAACCTAGCTCTGGCTTTATATCCTTGGTTTTAGCTTTATAGAGTACCTCCTCTGTTCTCTTGAGTACCTCTTGCTCCCTTTGATCTTTGCCTCTGTCTCGCTCTCAGCTTCCTCAGGCTCTTTAACTTCAGTATTCCTGTTTCTGCATAAGGGAATTCAGGAGTGGGACCTTCTCCTGAAGGCAGGCTTCAGGCCTGGACTGGTTTCTGACATTGTCTAATCTCCAACTGTAGACTACAGACACTAGACTCCGTCTCCCCTTCACTTCCCTGACTGGGCCTTATATCAACTAGGGCTCTCTAGCTCCCTCTAGTGACTAGAAGCTGAAATGACACCCCTAGCAGGCCTGTACATGCAAGTTTCACAGCAATAGGGAAATACATAGCATTACATTACATGACATTTTATAAAACTGACATATACCAACTTGCCCATAAATAAGGGGGGAACGACAGCACACCAAGTGACACTTTTGTAGTGACGGGCATTACAGTCCCCGTACACTACACACACTCCACACTGAACACAGAAGGGAAGGGAAAAGGTATTAGGCCTGGAACCTAGAGAAAGGGAAAAGGTCACACCTAGTGAGTCCCTACGCCAGTGATGGCGAACCTTTTACAGACTGAGTGTCCAAACTGCAACCCAAAACCCAGTTATTTATTGCAAAGTACCAACGCAGCAATTTAACCTGAATACTACAGTCCCATACAGTATATCTTCCATGCACTTTATCATTTAGCTATAATACCCTGCCTACATTCAGTTCGCTGCTTGTGCTGTTCATAGCGCGCCCTGATGAATGGCAGAAAAAAGTCCAAGATATATTTGTAAACCATAGACTTTTCCAGGATGTGGGTGCCCACAGAGAGGGCTCAGAGTGCCACCTCTGGCACCCGTGCCATAGGTTTGCCACCACTGCCCTACGCTGAGCCCTGACTGTTATCAGTAAGATAACAGACCTTGATGGTAGGAATGTTCATACGCAGGAACCTAAGCCTAATCTCACCCTAACAGAGCCCTGCAGATAGTGTCAGGACATGAATGGCCTAATCCTTCCCAGATGAAGGAATAGGAGACCCCCTCAGGCCTAATATCAGCAGGTAGGGGAAAGCAACAAACAATAAAGAAGATAAAAAAACTTTCAGAAGTATGTGGACGAGCAGGAACTCAGAGAACCAACATCAGAACTTCCACAACCATGATGGGTGAGGCCAGACTAAATAGAGGAGAAGGAATGACCACTTAAGCTACACCTGAGACAAGAGGTGTGGTCATCCCCAGCAACAACACAGAAAAGTGAAACAAAAGAGGCTGTCAATCACGTGCAACCAGCCTCCTCGATCTTCTAGTCCCTGTCACAGGCAGGACAGTGACAAAAAGACCAAGACTGGGCATCCCCTTTAAGCAACAAAATAATCACATCCACCCTCTGACTCTCATCCCCAGATGAGTGAGGACGTAGCTTAAAGTACAGTTTGCACGCTTCCCTAAACCGAATGAAATTATCACTTCCCCCCGAGAATCTATCCGGGAGGGCAACTTTAGGTTCAGGATAGGCCTGGTAACTACCACTAGGATCAGTCGCATGTGGTCTCTGAATCTGTGAGACGGTCGTGCGGAGGTCAGCTACCTCCAGAGACTGTCCCTGCAGCTGTCCGGCCAAAGCAGTGATAGCAACCATGGCTGAACTGATACAAACAAAAATGACGGTTATTCAGCGGTTTATAATTTCACGGATGCGGTGTGGGTGGAAAACTCCACACCAAGCACAGGAGGAAAGGGGATAGGAACTAGGCCTGGAAACTAGGGTAAAGGAGAAGGTCACCTTCTAGAACAACCCTAATCAAAGTCCTGACTAACTATCCGTATGAACTGACCTCGATGGTAGGAAAGTTGATACACAGGAACCTAGAGCCATAACACACCCTGTAGGGCCTTGGTATAGTGACAGGACTTGAGGACTTCATTCCTTCACCAGAAGGATGAACAGGAGTCTCCGTCAGGCCTAGATACAAAAGACAGGGAAATGGAACAAACAAAATACCAATAGGGAAGACGAAACGTAACTTCGCGTGGAGCAAAGGCAGCGTTAGGAGCTCAACTGAGATCCAACAACCAGGTAGCTCAGAATTCAGAAACTGAAGCTATAAACTGCACCCCCAAAAGGTGTAAGCAGTAATAAATAGGGGAAGTTAAATGACCAAACCAACAACACCTGCAAGAGGTGTGGTCATTACCAAAACAACACAGACACAAATGATCCACAAGGAACTATTCAGATTAACCCACGTGTTGCCAGTCTCTCTGATCTCTTGGCAAATTTCACAGGAGTGTCCGAGACGCACATCATGAGGATGACAGCATGCTCTGCGACCTCACAGCGCTGCGTGGCAGGCAGGGGTGGAGTGGGAACTCAAAATAGCCCTGGAAAAAAAAGTAGAAGTGGCCACATGTTGTAGGCAGAGCCGCAATGACAGAATGTGTGTCTACGCCAAGTAGGTAGAGTTTTTTGCTGGACAATCTGTACTTTTTATTGTGTAAGGGATCGCCTCTTATTCGGGGGTCATTCTCACAATGATCTTCTTTGACCACAGGGTTAGGGGCCAAACATTGCTTTTATTTGGCACCTCAGCAAAACCAAAACAAACAATACAAATAAAACACCTGACCGGCTGGGCTCTAACTAAACATGAGGACTCCCTACCTCACTGAAAGCCCCGTTCACACACGGGAAGAAAATGCGGCTTTTCCCAGCCTAACAATCCAGCACTTCCAGGCTGTAACAAAGTCCATTACCTTTTGGGGGATTGTGGCCCAGAAGTCCTGACGTCTATTCCAAGACCTCGCGGAGTCCCCCAAAGTTCAGGCTAACACCTAGCCCCGTGGCCTCTCAGCCAGCTCGGCTGAGCCTACTTGTACAGAGCCTTCCCAGGCCTCTACTGCACACAGACTCTTCCTCCTCCTAACAGTCTGGACTCTTATCCCAGACTGATTGTTCCACCTGGTGCAGCCTCTGACCTGCTGATTGACAGCGAAGAAATGGAAACTCCTGCCATATCTCTCCCCTAGCAGCCGTGAGGCCTGTCACTGCCTCACAATTGATATGATTTTGGAATGTATATGCCTTTTTATAACTTCTTTATGGGAGATGAAGAGACAAAAAAATGGCGAATCTGCAATGATTTTTTTTTTCCCATTAGTTCCATGAGTTCACCATATGGAATAATTACATTTATATTTTAATAGTATGGGCATTTTGTGTGCAGTAATGACAATGATCATGTACTATTGCAGCCTATAGGAGATTAACTGTGTAACTGTGGAACACTGCAACAGGCAGACCTCCGCAGGAACATCACAGTGGTAGGCCTCGGAGTCTTCCAAAGGCCTAATGCTGCCATAGCAACCTCGATCTTGGCATGAGGTTTCATTCCGGCCCCAGAAGTACAGCTCCAGGGTAAAGATGCCACAGATGCCGTGGTTGCAATTGACCAGAGCATGTAAGGGGTTAAATGCCCATGATCTGTGTTATTGCAGATCGCAGACAATGCCTCTGTGCATCTTCTGTGTAAAGCTTTAGGCATCTGGCGGCTATGGAGCCCTCTCAGCTTTTGAGCAGGCGCCATGTTTAAAGTCCCTACTTCAACTGTACATGTACAACGGAAGTTGGGAAGGGGTTAAAATATAAGTCACTCAAAGTAAAAGGGACACAGGTTGTCCAGGCTTTTTAATATTGATGACCTATCCTCAGGATAGGTCATCAATATCAGATGGGCGGGGGTCCGACACCTCGACCCCACCGATCAGCTTTACCGGGGGGGTTGTAGCTGGCCAGCTAAGACCTGTCCTAGGTTGTTAACATAGCTTATATGTTTATGCAGCTAGACCTGACAATAACCTTAATACAGTACCTATGTTTGTGTGTTAAAGACAAAAGCAGAGTATTTACAGTGACTTCATGTTTGGATGTCATATAACTGTTATATTTTGTGTTCACAGAAGCAAAAAAAGATAATGTGCCTTTAAGATTCATTATACAGTATACTGTAAGGTAAGCTCAATGACACAGCAGACACAACAAAGCATAGAGTTAAACTGTTGTTGCTGGGCAGGAGTCTAGATCAATCCTAGCCAGCCTCACACAGCCCAGAAGTTTTGACCAATTACAGACAGCCTCACAGCTTGTGTGGGAAATCCCCCTACCAGGAGCTGCTGGAATCCTTATTCACCAGAGAGAGGAGCTGAACAGACACACACTTCACTAAGAGCTGTGTTTTATGGAAGCAAGAGGCCAAAATAAGTATTGTTATATAATGTTCCTACTGTTAATATAGTGATTAGAACTGTATACTAAACTGGTTATATGTATGTTTACTTACAGTTCCACCAATTGCATACAAATGAACTACTGAGCCAAACAATCCAAACAAATTGCATACAAATGCGAACTGCTCATACCAGATCATAAGCAATTGTATAGAGCAAACTGCAAACCAAGTAGAGCAAGTGAACTATTGGTTAACCTCAGATATACCTCTCAGAGAGATCATAAAGTGCTTAAATAACTTAAAGTGAGAGAAATATATCCACCATTTTTTTTGAATGACAAGATTGAACAGTTGAACCACCATCTTATGCATACCGCCATTTTGTGATATCTTTTCAACACGTGTTATGTACATGGACTATCTGCTGCGGAGGCAGCAGTGTTATATATGAAAAAAAGTAAAAGTTAATAAAGAAGTTATTTGAAGCATTTGGTGTGCTGTTTAAACCTACTGTTTCCATAGAACGGCGCTAGAGGAATTACAGAGTAATAGACAGTCTGGTTAGACTAAAAAGTCAGAGATATCAAAATTTCTGCTAATGGCACAGCTCAAAAGGCATTTCATAGTGCTGTGCCTGCCACAGGGATAGCGTGCGCATGTGCTGTCTCCCTTTTTATCTTCCTGCCCGCTGCTGTCTCATACACATACAGCAGTGGACAGGAAGAGAGAAGGGAGATGGCATGTGCGCACTACATGCGCTGTCTCCCCATACAGCTAATCGGTGGGGGTGCCGGGTGTTGGACCCCTGCCGATCTGATATTGATGACCTATCCCGAGGATAGGTAATAAATATTAAAAAGCCCGGACAACCCCTTTAAATCAGCATGTCAATTTATGTTGTGGTAGATTAAAGGGGTTGTCTCACGTCAGTAAATGGCATTTATCATGTAAAGAAAGTTAATACAAGGCACTTACTAATGTACTGTGATTGTCCATATTGCCTACTGTGCTGGCTTGATTTATTTTTTTCCGCCACATTATACACTGCTTGTATCCAGGGGTTACGGCCACCCTGCAATACAGCAGCAGTGGTCTTGCTTGCACGCTCTCTCTGGTGGGAGCGTGCATAGACACACATGTACAGTAGATCCCGTCCCGGCCACCTTGTATCTGTGTTGCAGTGTTGGTCTTAACCCCTGGAATCGGGGTATAATGTGATGAAAAATGAATCAAGCCAGCATAGGAAGCAATATGGATAATCACAATACATTAGTAAGTGCCTTGTATTAACTTTCTATACATGAGAAATAACATTTGCTGAATTGCCCCTTTAATGTAATGAAATGTGATTAGGTAAAATCTGCAGCACATCCATGGTGTTTCCAGACCGAAAACCACAGCAAAATCTGTATTATTTGGTGCTGATTTTGCAGCAGGGGAATGCTGACAGACAAACCACAGTGGACTCGCCACGTGTGGCTGTACCCTAAGGCCACCTGCACACGCGTTTGTATATAAGACCTGCATGAATTTCTGTCCGTTTCTACAGCATATCTGCATCAAAATCCACAATTAGACTTATTTTGGTGCGGATTAGATGCGGTTTTGCCACAGATCTCACCCTTCCATTGAAAAGGGTGAAGTCTGCAGCTAAAACTGCAAACATAATTGACATTCTGTGGATTTGGAAATCCGCACAGCAGGTCAATTTCCGCATGGAAAAAATCTGCAAAGTGTACATTGGATTTGTATATTCTCATACACTTTGCTGGTACTGTAATACGCATGCGTTTTTTCCGCATGGGAATCTGCGTAGAAAAAACGTGCGTATTGCACAATTTGTGCAGGTGGCCTACAGTGCAACAGATTTTGTACATGTGCCCTAAAGCTTTCTGTCATACCTCTCTGTATACCATTTCTTAGAGCTCCTCTTCCCTGATTTAGATGTCATGTCTTTTATTACTAGTCATATTTGTTTTTTTTTCTTTTAGTCTTGTTTTTATAAGGTTTGTCCCTTCTTGTGTGTTTTCTAGGTCCCTGGATTCTAAGGTGGTGTTGAACAGGGCGGCTCTATATAAAGGAAATAAATATTATTTTATGAGATGAGTGGGTATTTCACACAAAGGAAAGCATTTGAAACTAGACCTTTTCGTCGTAATGCTTCAAAAGCGTTGACCCAGACAAGTCTTCATTTTACGTGACTGCGTGTGGAGAATATAAATTTGTTCTCTTAACCGGCTATGCCCTGAAACTGTGCAGGACACCCTGATATGGAGCTCCAAACGTTATAATTGTTTTTCCCATTATGATCATACAGCTGAGAATTATTTCTGAGACATTCACACCACCCAAGCGCAGGAGAATGACCTCAGCACGAAGCAGACAATGCTGTGCCCTGCCTGCATATTCCCTCCACCAAATCCATCATTCTCTATTGTCATTAGAGCAGACAGGTTTCACCCTTCTGTCACCTTTTCCCCGTGAAAACTATGATTTGCTGGTTATGCAGGTTTGGACATTGGCCAACGCTCCTCTCCTGCGATGTGTGTTTTTTAGCACTCCTATCTGCTCTTCTACACAGGGCACAATATTAATACATGACACACGGGCTACATCATAGCGCTGTGCAGGGTCCCATCGGACAGGCAGGTCCATGTGTTCATATGGCCAGGTAGGTGGCACTCTCTGTGGGTATAATGTAAAAAGGAGAATAAAAAGATAAATAACCACAGGGATGGCGCTAATCACCTCGTCGTTCTTTAAGGCAGTTTGGGGTACTTATGAAAATAATGTAGGGTCTAGCTGGTAAGCACCAGTTACTTATTTTGACCAGTCTATATATCTGCAAGTGGTATGTTTTTTTCATAGTGTAAAACAATGTGTCATAAAATAATAGGATCATCATAACATCCAGAAGGAGGAGGATATAGATGAAGAAACAATAAAGGGAAATAGGCCCAGAAATGGACTCCCTTCACCAGGGAGGTGTTTTGTGGGATAAAGCTCAAGACACCCACAAAACTAACCTCCCTCACCTGGATCACTCGTAGAATCTTAGGAAGAAACGGCAGTACCACAATGGGTGCTTCTTGTTAATTCCTTTAATGGTACAAACAGGTCTGGCGCTGTACCATTAAAGGAATTTACAAGAAGCACCCATTGTGGAACTGACGTCTGTTGCCATGGCGCCCTGTGCGGCCGCACAGCTGGCACACCCCAAAGGCCGGCCCTGGCTCTACATTATTTTCATAAGTACCCCAAACTGCCTTAAAGAATGACAAGGGGATTGGCGCCATCCCTGTGATTATTTATCTTTTTATTCACCTCTCTCTATCTATGTAACGGTTATACGTACATATATAACCACCTTTGGCAGCCTTCCCTTATCTCGAACCTTTCTCCTAGTCCATCCTTTGGCGCCCTGCAGCTATTCCTTGATCCCTCGAGTCCCACTTAGGGGTTTCTTTGATTAACACTCTCTTTTTGGTATAATGTAAAGCCATGGGAGGCTCCGGGTGCCAATCTTGCAGGATACATGAATGTGCTATCAGAATATGATGAGAGAGCCACTCATCACACAAGCTGTAAAATAAATGTATTCTTCTCCATCATTTGTTTATTAATTTTTATCATGGAATTCTGTGTCTTCAATTAAAGCGGTTGTGCCAGGAAACATAATTACCAAATTTAGCATGGCCACTGAGCAAAGTCAATAAAATGTATCTGTATAGAGCCTCCTGCTGTTCGTTCATTTCTGTCTATCTCAGGGTACTTTCACACTAGCGTTATTCTTTTTCGGCATTGAGTTCCATCCTAGGTGCTCAATACCGGAAAAGAACTCATCAGTTTTATCCTAATGCATTCTTAATATCCGTTCAGGATGCATCAGGATGTCTTCAGTTCAGTCTTTTTGACTTTTCAGGACGGAGATAATACCGCAGCATGCTGCGGTTTTATCTCCGTCCAAAATTCTGGAACACTTGCCGGAATGCCGGATCCGGCATTTTTTGCCATTGACATGCATTAATGCCGGATCCGGCCCGAGTGTTCAGGCAAAACTGATCCAGCATTGCGATCTGCGCATGCTCAGACCGCAAAAAATGAGAAAAAAAATAAATGTCAGATCCGTTTTTCCGGATGACACCGGAGAGACAGATCCGGCATTTCTCAATGCATTTGGCATACGGATCAGGATCCTGATCTATCTGCCAAATGCCATCAGTTTACATGCATTTTGACGGATCCAGCAGGCAATTCTGGCAATGGAACTGCCTGCTGGAATCCTCTGCTGCAAGTGTGAAAGTACCCTCAGTGAGGTAGTCGCGCTCAGTTTAAGGCCTCATGCACACGACCGTTTTTTTTTGCTGTCCGCAAAACGGATTTCCGTTGTTCCGTGATCATTTTTTCTTCCGTGGGTCTTCCTTGATTTTTGGAGGATCCACGGACATGAAAAAAAGTCGTTTTGGTGTCCGCCTGGCCGTGCGGAGCCAAACGGATCTCGGACCCCCCTCCCTCCCTTGTATTTAACACATTGGTGGCCAGTGTGGCCGGCCCCCCCTCCCTCCCTTGTATTTAGCACATTGGTGGCCAGTGCGGCCGGCCCCCCCTCCCTCCCTTGTATTTAACACATTGGTGGCCAGTGCGGCCGGCCCCCCCTCCCTCCCTCTCTTGTATTTAACACATTGGTGGCCAGTGCGGCCAGCCCCCCCTCCCTCCCTTGTATTTAACACATTGTGTCCTACCTCCCCTAAGGGCGTTGTCTAATTGAACCCCTCGATTCTTCACAGTACCCCTGATGGTGGGGATAGACTTTCCCGAGGGGAACACTAGGTCGCTACCTCTTGAGCAGGGTAGACACACGAGGCAGCTGGTTGAGGCAGACCAGGAGGTACCTGAGAAAGGGACCAGAAGTACAAGCGTAGTCAGGCAGGTGGACTCGTTACCAGGAGCAACAGTGCAGGACCGAAGGATGAGGCAGAGGCTTGGTCAGACAGGCAAAAGGGAGGGATGTCTTTTACCAGGACAGAAGCCACTGTAATCAAGCAAGCAGGATCTACAATGTACTGGGGGTCCTCCTGCTGGTCAGTGAAGTCAAATCACTGAGACAGAGCATCCGCCTTGATGTTCTTCTCGGCCGGGGCGAAAGTGCAGCTCAAAATCAAAACGGGAGAAGAGTTGCCATTTGGCTTGGCGAGGGTTCAGACGCTGGGCTGTCTGCAGATATGTAAGGTTCTAGTGGTCGGTGAAGATTATTACTGGATGCTGGGCCCCCTCCAATAGATAACGCCACTCCTCCATGGCAAGTTTTATGGCCAGAAGCTCCCTGTCTCCTATACAGTAATTCCTCTCAGCAGGGGAGAAGAGCTTTGAGGAGAATCCACATGTAAACATCTTGCCCTTGGAACCTTTTTGTAGTAAAACAGCACCAGCTCCTATGGAGGAGGTGTCCACTTCTAAAAAGAATTGGCGGGAGACATTGGGATGAGAACAGGTGCAGAAGCAAAAGACCCTTTTAATTGGATGAAGGCGGCCCCCGCCTCAGGAGTCCAGTCTCTGGCATTCACCCCTTTCCTGGTAAGAGCGGAGATCGGAGATGTAAGAGATGAAAAATTCGGGATGAAATGACGATAGAAATTAGCAAATCCAAGAAAGCGCTGTATAGCACGAAGACCCTGTGGGCGGGGCCAGTCCATCACTGCATTCAATTTCGCAGGATCCATCTGCAACCCGGCATCCGGGATTATGCATCCGAGGAATGGTACGGTAGATTTTTCAAAGATGCATTTCTCTAGTTTAGCATAAAGTCGATTCTCTCTCAACCGCTGTAAAACTAACCGTACATGCTTCCGGTGAGTTTTCAAATCTGGAGAATAGATTAGTATGTCGTCCAGATGCACTATCACACAGACATTGAGCAGGTCCCGGAAGATATCGTTTACCAACTTCTGGAATACCGCAGGAGCATTGCAAAGACCGAAGGGCATGACGAGATACTTATAGTGTCTATAACGAGTGTTGAAAGCAGTCTTCCACTCATCGCCCTCTCAAATGCGGATAAGGTTGTATGCGCTGCACAGGTCAAATTTTGTGAAGACCTTAGCTCCCCGCATCCTGTCAAAGAGATTAGCGGAAGAGGATATCGATTCTTGACTGTTACCTTATTCAGACCCCGATAGTCGATGCAGGGACATAAGAAACCATCTTTCTTCTGCACAAAAAAGAACCCAGCAGTGGCTGGTGAAGTAGACTTCCGGATGAACCCTCTCTCTCGAGATTCTCCTTGACGTAATCGGACGTCACTTGGGTCTCAGGAAGAAAGAGCGGGTAGACTCGACCATGAGGAGGAGTGGCACCAGGCAGAAGGTCAATCGGACAATCATATGGACGATGCAGAGGCAGGGTCTCGGCCTCTTTCTTACTGAAGACATCTGCAAAACTGGCATACTGCTGCGGAAGTCCAGGCAGATCTTCAGGTACAGTAGGCGAGGAAGCAGGTCAGACCTCTGATAAGCAGGTAGACTGGCAGGAAGATCCCCAATGCAGAATCTGACCGGAGTGCCAGTCCAGAACTAGAGTGTGCCGACGCAGCCAGGGAAGACCAAGGATAACCGCTGGCAGCACATTGAAGGAGATCATCTCTGAGTGCAGAACCCCTATTTGCAACTTAAGGGGCAGAGTAACAGAAAGCACAGGTTCAGGGAGTGGCAGTCCATTTACGGAAGCCACTGACAGAGGCCTTTCTAGACGGATGGTAGGAAGCCAGTACTGATGGACCAGAGCTTGCTTAATTAAGTTATTGGGTGACCCAGAGTCCAAGAATGCAGGCACAGACAGTGTGACTCCCTTGTGAGAGAGAGTCACCGGAACTGAAAGTTTCGGAGAAGACTTCTCCTTGTCTAGGACCACCTCTCCAACTGATCCTAGACATTGGCGTTTCCTGGCTTCTGTGGACAATTACGCACAAAGTGGGCCTTGCCTCCACAATACAGACACAGGTTCTCTGGTTTGCAGCGTAAACATTCCTGGTCAGACAATCGAAGGCGATCTATTTGCATGGGCTTTTCAGGTGGACACTAGAGGAAGGATCAGCCTCTGGAAGGATGGAGCCAAACGAGGTGGTCTTCTGGTGCATGCGACCTCCTTAGAACGTTTTCTGAAACGCATATCTATCCTTGTGGCCAAGGTGATCAGGTCATTCAGAGTAGACGGACGGTTGCAACCAGCTAATTCATCCTTAATCCGGTCAGAAAGACCCTCCCAGAACACCGCCAGTTGAGCCTCATTGTTCCATGCAAGTTCGGCAGCCAGGGTACAAAACTGGATGGCGTACTCACCCACAGACGAGGAACCCTGTCGTAGACGCAGCAGAGGACGTGCGGCCGGGCTCTTCAAAGACCAGCAGGAAGGTAGCCAGGAAAGACTGCAGTGGTCTCTGGACCTCAATGTTCCCAAATACCCCACGCAAGTGCCTCATCAGACAGCAGGGACACAATGAAGGCAACCTTGGACCACTCAGTAGGACACTTCTGCCCATGTAACTCAAAGTGGATCAAGCACTGGTTTAGGAATCCACAACAGGTTTTTGGATCTCCACCATAGCGTGATGGCAGCGGGAGTTGCACACTGGCGCCACACAAATCTAGATTCACTGATGTGGGAAGCATGAGTATGAGTCGTCCTACCTTCGGGGTCCGCTCATACGGTGAGGAGTCAGGGAGAGGATTAGGGACGCTGTAGGAGGTGACCTGCTCCCTTATTACTCCTTTTGGGCAGGCTGATCCCCTTTTTACCCTTTGACACCGCACAGTGGGGGGTTTCCCCCACTCCCCACCGTGACAGTATGACCAACAGAACACCCAATCAACAACAGGGAGAGGGGGGAAGAAAAGAAAAAAAAAAGTTGCAGAATCAGCGACAGTGCAAGAGAGTCTCCCCAGAACTGCTGCCAGCCCCTGGAAACCACAGAAGATAAAAGCCAAGTGACCACACCCAGTCAGGGAGTTAACCCTTACAGCACCAGACAGAGGGAGGCTACAACTTAAAGGGGAAGTGCACACACAAGCATACTAAACCACACGTTACCACCAGCAACAGCATGCGTGGTAACCATGTCCCGGCAATCACCCAGAAGGCTGAGAAACTGCCACCACATGCTCTCACAGCAACACGTTGCCGCGGGCAACCGCAAGTGTGGCAACAGTGTCACAGCGCAAAGCAAAGGCCGTGACAGGCAGGCGGAGTGGTTACCAGGAGTAACAGTGTAGGACCGAAGGATGAGGCAGAGGCGTAGTCAGACAGGCAAAAGGTCAGAGCAGGCGGCACAGGTACAGGTCAGGCAATCTGAGTTGGCAACAGGAGAGTTAAGGCAAGCAGACAGGGATCAGATGGTCAGCAGAATCCAGGAACGAAGTACAAGTCAGGAACACACGTGAGTATCAGGATCTTTAGCAAAACACAAGGACCTTGACACTGAGGCATTTGGGAAGGGGGCTGAGCCACTTATATATGCGCATTAGGGCTAGGATTGGTCAGCGAGGTCACATGACCTAACCCATAAAACCCAGGAAGTGACGCGCGCCGGCCCTTAAGGAAGTGCTGCAAAAAAAAAAAAACAGCAGCAAGCATGCTGTGGCCAGGGCTGAGATGAAACTGTGGAGCGGATCCTCAGAACCACAGCACCTACACAAACAGAGCCCAGAGCTGCAGCGGTGAATGGGAAGCTCTGGCCACAGATCACCGCTGAGCACGGCGCCCGGGACCGCGGTGGTAAGAAGGGTGGTGTTACAATTCTGATGCAGATGTTAAAGGGGTTGTCCGTTTTATTTATATTGATGACTTATCCTCAGGATAGTTCATCAATATCAGATTGGCAGGTTCCGACTCCCGGCACCCCAGCAGATCAGCTGTTTGAAGAGAAGGCCGCACTCGTACAGGCGCAGCCTTCCTTTCACTGTTTACCTGCTTGTCTTCACAACCGCAGCAGTGTAATTACATCTGATCTGTCCCATTCACTTCAATGGGGCGGTTCTGTAGTATTCACTTGAATAGAAATGAGCTATCCCATAGAAGTGAATGAGACGGCTGAGATGTAATTACACTGCTCAACGCTGTGGTTGTGAAGACGAGCAGTTAAACAGTGAAGATAAGGCTTTCTCTTCAAACAGCTGACCAGTGGGGGAGCTGGAAGTCGCCCCCTCCCGCCAATCTGATATTGATGATTTATCCTGAGAATAGGTCATCAATATAAATAAAGCGGACAACCCCTTTAAAGTTGAAATTCACCTTTGGTAAGGAGCTTCTGTCGCTTACATACACAGGACCTCGCTGTCACCTCTCCTGACACGTCTGTTTTTAGAAACTGCTTGCATTCCCCATGAAATAATTCTGGAGCATCTTTTCTATAACTAATAATGTTGTGCCATTCCTCTATTATTCCTATTATACATTTATTAATAAATTGCCAGTAGGTTGTTACCATTCTTTCTGTGAATGGAGCATGACCCTAGCCACTGCCAGCACTGACTGGACACTGTCAGGCTGTTTGGAATATTAACATATGGCATACATTCCCATTTTTTTACTATATTTATTTGCACGTTGTTTAGTTTTGTCCATGTGAATTGTATCTAGAGTCTTAGGGGGAAATTTATCACAACTGGTTGAAAGAAAACTGGCTTAGTTGCCTATAGCAACCATTTAGATTCCACTTTTCATTTTCCAAAGGAGTTCTGAAAAAATGAAAGGTGGAATCTGATTGGTTGCTATGGGCAACTAAGCCAGTTTTCCTTTCACCGGATTTGGTAAATCTCCCCTCTTAGTAGTTATCTTACTCCTTTCATTGGGTGCCAGCTGTCAAACCTCAACAGTATATTCATATCCATAGTTTTTGTATATAAATGAGCTCATAATAACCTACCCTGTCTTGCTTTTACCTAGGAATCCAGCAACTGGATAGTGTTTCTAGAAAAAAAGGTGAATTTATTGTCTGGATTTATTACATAAAAAAAAATGAATGGAATTAATTTTTTGTGATGGCCACCAAAAAAATATCAAGAATATGGGATATTCCTCCACTACCTCAGAACATTCCTGAAGTTCTGGGATACATAGCCTGACATCTCCTCCATCACGGTTAGGGCTTATTCACACGGCCGTTGTGGTTCCGTTCTGTGCGGTGGGGACCGCAATTTGCGGCCCTCAATGCAAGGGCAACGTCCGTGTGGCGGCCGGGACGGATCGAGACCCATTCAACTTGAATGGGTCCGTGATCTGTCCGCACCGCAAAAAAATAGAGCAAGTTCTATTTTTTTACGGTGCAGAGGCATGGACAGAAACATCACAGAAGCACTCTGTAGTGGTTTGTGGGGTTCCGATCCGTGCTTCCGTTCTGCATCTCCGTGATTGTGGACCCATTCAAGTGAATCGGTTCGCATCCGTGATGCGGAGTGCACAAGGGACGCAATATGGCCACGGAACCACAACGGCCGTCTGAACAAGCCCTTACATGAATATTTGTCTATGTAGGTGCCACATTATGGTCCACAGCTGTTCCTCTAATTTGGGCAAAGAAATTATCCTCATACAAAAAATAATGATGTCAAGATTATATTAAGAGGTTAAAATAAGACATATCTCAGAAAAATTTGAATAGTTTAAAGTCATTTTTACTGTGGTTATAGGTATAGATATAGGGTTACTAAAGTATGTCAAAAGAGGCTAAAGCGGTCCCATATGACAAGTCCAACTTGATCAGATTCAGGATTTTGGCTAAAATAATAGAAACACATCCTATTTTGGATCCCTACTTAACGTACTGTATACTGTATCTTTGTATCATTTATTTGTCTGTAAGCCTCATCCAAATACATACAGTATTTGCGTTTGTAACTATAATTACAGCCTTGTTATCATTTAGTTTGACTGTAAGATCATGGATATGGATTAAGTTGTTAAGAGCCTGTAGTTCAGTAGGGTATGCAGTAATAGGTGGTCAAAAATCACTTTTCAGACAGAGGTCAAAATTCTCCTTCTTTCCATTGTCGATGAAACCATAACTTCATGTGTCTGAAATTTTCAAACAATTCCAGTTCTAAATGGAACATGTCCTTTTTTGTGTTTGGGCAACAGGATAAGCTCTTTTCCCGGACTTCATTTTGAGTATCAGTCAATAAATTTGAAGATATTGGTTGTCAGATCCTCGTTTTTCAGGATAGATCATCAGTATCAGATCAGTGGGATTCTGACTCTCGGCACCCTCAGTAATCAGTGGTTCAAAGGGGCTACTGTCTCATCCTCAGCCTGTGACATCCATTGGCCTTTCTGCAGCTTAGGCCCCTTCAAACAGCTGATCTAAATCAGATCGCTTTCCTTGGATAGACATTTTCAGATGTATAATCTATAAAATCCAAAGCATTTTTAGTTTCTTCACTGTCCAACCTGTATTTAAGGCACTGCTTGGAGGGACCAGAACCTATAAGTAGTGTTCAGTGAATCAAAGTCAAAGTAACTGACTTCAATACGAATTTCAGGAAAAACTTGATTCGACGCGAAGCCAAATTTCCTCACGCTTCATGGTAACAAATCAATTTTCCCTGAAATGGCGGAAGAAAAAAAATACCTCATCGATTTGCTTGTGAAGAGGCTGCCATGGCCACCTTGATTGTAGATGCCCCGTGAAATCTCACGCGTTTTGATGTATGACGTCACAACACCGGCTGGCATCACGTCACCATGGAAAATTTAGCGTGGTGTCTTCAATCAAGATGGCCGCGGCAGCCTCTATGTGATCAAGGTGAAAATCTCAATGTTAATCTCAGATGCCGTGATCAACAATGAACTAAGGGGTTCAATGATGAGGGCAGCTCGATTGCCGTTCCCCATCATTGTGTTTGCTAAATACAAAGAAATGCTCTTCGTGACAAAGTAATTTCTCACAAAGCAAATTTCTTCGTGAAATTTGGTGAACCAGCTGAATTTAATTTTTGATAACTTCACTCAACACTACCTATAAGTATTAACATACAAAGAACAATAGAACACTTTTATTCCCTAATATTTTATATTATATATATATATATATATATATATATATATATATATATAAGGAAACGGACAGCACTTCCAAATAGAAAACCGTGATTTATTCAGCCACAGTGGCACAGTGAGGCAATGTTTTGGCTCGAACACAGAGCCTTTCTCAAGCATTGAGAAAGGCTCTGTGTTCGAGCCGAAACGTTGCCTCACTGTGCCACTGTGGCTGAATAAATAACGGTTTTCTATTTGGAAGCGCTGTCCGTTTCCTTCTACATTTTTGGGTAAGAAGTTACAACCTGGGACATAGAACCCGTGACTACCATTGTGAATTGGTGCTGCTATATAGTTTTCTTTTTATATACAGTTGCAAGAAAAAGTATGTGAACCCTTTGGAATGATATGGATTTCTGCACAAATTGGTCATAAAATGTGATATGATCTTCATCTTAGTCACAACAATAGACAATCACAGTCTGCTTAAACTAATAACACACAAAGAATTAAATGTTACCATGTTTTTATTGAACACACCATGTAAACATTCACAGTGCAGGTGGAAAAAGTATGTGAACCCTTGGATTTAATAACTGGTTGAACCTCCTTTGGCAGCAATAACTTCAATCAAACGTTCCCTGTAGTTGCAGATCAGACGTGCACAACTGTCAGGAGTAATTCTTGACCATTCCTCTTTACAGAACTGTTTCAGTTCAGCAATATTCTTGGGATGTCTGGTGTGAATCGCTTTCTTGAGGTCATGACACAGCATCTCAATCGGGTTGAGGTCAGGACTCTGACTAGGCCACTCCAGAAGGCGTATTTTCTTCTGTTTAAGCCATTCTGTTGTTGATTTACTTCTATGCTTTGGGTCGTTGTCCTGTTGCAACACCCATCTTCTGTTGAGCTTCAGCTGGTGGACAGTTGGCCTTAAGTTCTCCTGCAAAATGTCTTGATAAACTTGGGAATTCATTTTTCCCTCGATGATAGCAATCCGTCCAGGCCCTGACGCAGCAAAGCAGCCCCAAACCATGATGCCCCCACCACCATACTTCACAGTTGGGATGAGGTTTTGATGTTGGTGTGCTGTTCCTCTTTTTCTCCACACATAGTGTTGTGTGTTTCCTCCAAACAACTCAACTTTGCTTTCATCTGTCCACAGAATATTTTGCCAGTACTGCTGTGGAACATCCAGGTGCTCTTGTGCAAACTGTAAATGTGCAGCCGTGTTTTTTTTGGACAGCAGTGGCTTTCTCTGTGGTATCCTCTCGTGAAATCTATTCTTGTTTAGTGTTTTACGTACTGTAGATTCGTTAACAGGGATGTTAGCATATGCCAGAGACTTTTGTAAGTCTTTAGCTGACACTCTAGGATTCTTCTTCACCTCATTAAGCAGTCTGCGCTGTGCTCTTGCAGTCATCTTTACAGGACGGCCACTCCTAGGGAGAGTAGCAGCAGTGCTGAACATTCTCCATTTATAGACAATTTGTCTTACCCTGGACTGATGAACAGCAAGGCTTTTGGAGATGCTTTTATAACCCTTTCCAGCTTTATGCACGTCAATAATTCTTAATCGTAGGTCTTCTGAGAGCTCTTTTGTGCGAGGCATCATTCACATCAGGCAATGCTTCTTGTGAAAAACAAACCCAAAACTGGTGTGTGTTTTTTTATAGGGCAGGGCAGCTGTAACCAACACCTCCAATCTCATCTCATTGATTGGACTCCAGTTGGCTGACACCTCACTCCAATTAGCTCTTGGAGATGTAATTTGTCTAGGGGTTCACATACTTTTTCCACCTGCTCTGTGAATGTTTACATGGTGTGTTCAATAAGAACATGGTAACATTTAATTCTTTGTGTGTTATTAGTTTAAGAAGACTGTGATTGTCTATTGTTGTGACTTAGATGAAGATCAGATTACATTTTATGACCAATTTGAGCAGAAATCCATATCATTCCAAAGGGTTCTCATACTTTTTCTTGCAACTGTATATGTAAATATATATATTTGTGGTCACGGCTACGGAAGAGAGCTAGTACCCTGAAGAACCGGGACCTAACTGATTAATGGCTTGCTGACCTAACTAAATGGCTGGCGGGGTGCTCTTAGCCGTGCCGTGGGTAGGCCTATAAGGGGGCATACCCTGAGGAATATGGAAAGAAAAGGAGAGGGAGGGTGGAGCACCGGAAACGCACGCAAGTAAGGTGAGGGTGTGCCTCTGTTTTATAGGTGCCTGTGCCCCTCCCACAAATGCAGGCTGACTTGTCAGCCTTACCTATTTGTGGTCACGGCTACGGAAGAGAGCTAGTACCCTGAAGAACCGGGACCTAACTGATTAATGGCTTGCTGACCTAACTAAATGGCTGGTGGGGTGCCCTTAGCCGTGCCGTGGGTAGGCCTATAAGGGGGCATACCCTGAGGAATATGGAAAGAAAAGGAGAGGGAGGGTGGGGCACCGGAAACGCACGCAAGTAAGGTGAGGGCGTGCCTCTGTTTTATAGGTGCCTGTGCCCCTCCCACAAATGCAGGCTGACTTGTCAGCCTTACCTATTTGTGGTCACGGCTATGGAAGAGAGCTAGTACCCTGAAGAACCGGGACCTAACTGATTAATGGCTTGCTGACGTAACTAAATGGCTGGCGGGGTGCCCTTAGCCATGCCGTGGGTAGGCCTATAAGGGAGGGAAAAACAAACCAAGTAGAGTACTTTATTGAAGCTGAACAACTAACAAAGCCAAACTGCGAAAGGCCTTGGATATCTCGGCCTGGGGGTTCGGGATATAACGCGCAAAGCACGAGGAGTGCCAGCGGCCCATTTTACGAATAACATGGCCGGGGACATTATGATTTGAAGCTGCGGATGCCTCCCCAATGCGGAAGGAGTGCCCTGAAATTGCCTTGAAGTCGAAGCCCAAACCAGATGCCAGGATACAAATGTGTGAAATGAACTGGAAGCCGTGATGGCCCTGACTTTAAACGGGAGCAAAGGACTGTCCGGGGCAGAGTCTCCCAAAACTGACAGCAAACTCCTGAGAACTTGAACTGGGCACCATGCGTTGAAAGCCTGAAAGTACTTCACCTCCACTGGTGGCCCTACCTGAGAGGTTTTGGAAGTAAGAAGGTATAGGGAGAAATGGTCGCCGCACCATACCAGCTGATCCCTAGTTAAGCCCTTGGCCTTGGCCGAAACGCTGGTGAATTCGCCGGGTCTTAAGAACCCGTAGAAGCTAAGGTACATGGCTGCCTTGATGACTGTGCTGGAATGGAGCCCAAAAGGAAGACCATCTAGGGAGGTGGAAAGCTTCCTGAAGAGTTCCCCTGACACCGGCTGTCTGCTCGGAACGGCCCCTTCGCTACTCTTCTGAATGCCTCTGAGTGTCGCTCTAACTGCCTGGGACAAGAAAACCGACCCTACTCTCTGGATCCTCCAACATGGAAAAATGCTGGACCCCGGCCAAGTACAACTTGATAGTGTTATAGGACAGTTTGAGGTCAGTATGACAGTAAGCTATGAAGGCTGTGATGTATGTGGTCCTGTCAGTATCCTTTCTTGGATGAAGGAGTGTGAAACTGTTGAAAGTGATCAAAGCGGTTTTGTAATTCCTGGCCGTGTTAACAGACAGAGACTTTTGCATCAGAGACTTGGCTGAAGAAATGAATGATTTTAATCCATTATTAGTGTTTGATAAACCGGAGGGGGGAGCCCCACTCGTTCTGCCTCCGGCATTATCTAGAAGAAAGTATCGAAATTAAAACGAGACAAAGCATCTGCGGCGACATTACGTATGCCCTGAATGTGCCTGCATGACACGTGGAAATTAAACTGCAGGGAGAGCCAAACCAACCTGCGGACAAAAGACATGATCTGGGGTGACTGGGATATGCCCCTAGCGATGATTTCTACCACTGTCTGGTTGTCGGTGATGAACGCCACGGAAGAATTGGCCCATTGCCTGCCCCAGACTTGGGCGGCCGCCACAATTGGGTAGAACTTCAACAATGGAGAAGATTTCAAAGCGACTCTGGCTGATGAAATCTCTGATGGCCAAGCGCCCGCAAACCACTGATTCCCGCAGATTGCCGCAAAACCCCCGGAGGCGGCGGCGTCCGAGAAAATCAAAGTGGATGCTGGCTCCAGTTGCGGAACGAACTGGGAAACTCCATTCCATTCGGCCAGAAAGTCCATCCACATGGACAGGTCGGCCATGGCTTGGGCATCTAAACTAATGAGGCTGTCTTGCTCGGGAGCTGAGGGGAGTAGCTGCAGGAGCCTGGACATGAAGGCTCTACCTTGGGGCATGACGTTAGTGGTGAAATTTAGCATTCCTAGCAGGGACTGCAACTCTACTTTGACACAGGTCCTACTGCCCACTGCCTTGGAGATGGCCTCCTTCATTTGTGTGAGCTTCTCAGCTGGTAACCTGGCCTCCATTTTGACTGTGTCCAAGACTATGCCCAGGAAGGTGATTACCGTCGCGGGGCCTTCTATTTTTGAGGGTGCCACCGGTACATTGAGTCTTGAAAAAAGCTGGAGAAGAGCCTGGAGCTTGCTTGGCTTGCAGTCTGGCCTTTCTATCAAAAGAAAATCATCCAGGTAATGGATGACCAGCGGACAGTCGCAGTGATTGACCAAGATCCAGTGCAAGGCCTGCGCAAACTGGTCAAACAGCCAGGGGCTGCTTTTAGACCCAAAAGTCAGGCGGTTCGCAAAGTAGTATTGGTCCTGCCACTTGATCCCATAGAACTTCCAAAGCTGCGGCTGAATGGGCAGCAGCTTGAAAGCGTCAGCGATGTCCGCCTTGGCCAACCATGCCCCCCTGCCTACCTGAAGGATGAGCTGAATGGCCTCGTCTATTGAAGAATAGCGCATGCAAAACTCCTCAGAGGGAACTAAAAAATTTAAGCTGGGTATGCTAGAGCCATGAGGTGCAGACAGGTCATAAATCAAAAGTTTTTTATTGGTGAATTGTTTTGACACTATGCCTATAGGGTTGATTCTCCAAAGGTCGAAGGGGACAACGGAAAATGGACCGATGAGGAACCCCTTCTCTAATTCAGACTTGATTAGAGTCCCCACCGGCTCAGGATCCCTGGCTGCTAACAAGAGGTTGGGACCCTCCCAATTGGACTGGGGAAGAGCTACTAGGCCTGTGTGAAAGCCTGTAGCGAACCCATAAACCAAAAATTGGACAAACTGCGGGTTGTGGTGGCCATGCAGAAGGGCTGCCAGTAAATCCACGTTGACCCATGTTAGTCATGATGGCCTGGAGGATCTTTGAGGACAAGCCATTTGGGGGTGTGCCCTGAAACATACGGAACATACGTGGAGGGCCCTACATTTATTGTAGTAACAGGCGTTCTGGTTGAAATTGTTACAGACGTGGCTGTTACCCAGGAAAACTATGGGACGCCCCAACTTATCCGTGGTTGGGCCAGATCGTTGTTGGGACTCAGAGCTACTGGGAAGGGATCCGCCCTGGGACATGGAGGGTCCTGCATTGGGGCACCAATCTGAGGAGTGGGCAATTGACTGGCAGGAGGCACACGCCGGGGCCTTGAGCCCTGCGAAGTGCCAGCAAAAAAGCTCCATGTCCATGGAAGCCCAGTTTGCGACGTGTTCGAATTGGGCCAGTGCGGCAGCAGCTTTGGCCAAAAACGAGCGGTGGTAGTCGTAGAAAGCATGCCCACCGTACTTATGGCCCAAGTCCATGACCCGGAAAAGGTAAGTATCCAACTCCTACCGCCTCTCAGGGTGGACTGAGCAAAGGACATCCCTGAATAGACTGAACGCCAGGATGAACTCGGTGATGGACAGCTTTTTGTTTAGGCGGGGACACGTCGCCGCATGCGATCGTTTGGCTCTCTATTGTGTCATGCGTAGCTTTTAGAATGGACACTAGGTTGACGTCTTTACCCTCTAGGATATCTTTTTTGATATTGCTAGGGATGAAATGTGAGGTAGCTACTTCTAGCATGCTTAGGACCCTACCTGGGGGAACGGGCCCTGTGGTGGAGGCTACTGGCAAGGGTGGAGCAGACTGGGTAGCTGCCGACCCTTGGTAGTATTCGACTGCCAGGAGCCTAGTCTGCACGTCCGAGACTAAGGAGGCAATGTTGTTCAGTCAGTGATAGTTGGAGAGTCGACATGGAGACTTGTTCCAAGTCTGGGGCTGCCGGTTCAGCCATCAGAAGTCTATATAATTCTGCCTTCCGGGCGGAAGCAGGGTGTTGAATCCCTCTCCTATTTAGTTCTGTGATTAACTTCGGAATTGTCCAATTCCTTAAAGATGATAAGCTGGCCTGCTCGGATGCGGGGGTTTCAGGAACCGACAAGGCCTCCTCGATGTTGGAAGTGTGCGACATACTGCATCTGCGAGATGACAAACAGAAATTAATTGCGGAGCTGGAGGCCCTGCAGTTCGGAAGAGAGACCCGAGCCGTGAATGGTGGTCGAAGAAAACTAGTGAGTTGGGCGAGTGCCTGGTGCTTTGAAAAACCGGGCGTTACTGTGGAGGACCTGGGCGGACTACAGCGTGAAATGGCGTAGGGAAGCTAAAGTGACGTGGCAACAAAACAGGAAGGTTAGAGAAAAGGATGAAAAATTAACACCAAACCTGAAATCATACCGGAAGAAAAGAAAATGGAAGTGAGTCTGAAACGTGACAGGCGACAGATATGGTAATTAATAAACGTAAACCTGAAACGTAACAGGCAACAGACCTGGCAATCAATAACGTAAGCCTGAAGCGTAACAGGCAACAGGTATAGCAATTAATGAACGTAAGCCTGAAACGTAACAGGCAACAGATATAGTAATTAATAAATGTAAGCCTGAAATGTAACAGGCAACAGATATAGTAATTAATGAATGTAAGCCTGAAACGTAACAGGCAACAGATATAGTAATTAATAAATGTAAGCCTGAAATGTAACAGGCAACAGATATGGTAATTAATAAACGTAAGCCTGAAACGTAACAGGCAACAGACATGGTAATTGCTAAACGTAAGCCTGAAGCGTAACAGGCAACAGATAAGGTAAATAATGAACGTAAGCCTGAAGCGTAACAGGCAACAGATATGGTAATTAATAAACGTAAGCCTGAAACGTAACAGGCAACAGACATGGTAATTGATAAACGTAAGCCTGAAGCATAACAGGCAACAGATATGGCAATTGAAAAACGTAAGCCTGAAACGTAACAGCCAACAAACATGGTGATGTGAAAACGTGAGCCTGCAACGTGACAGGTGACAGACATGGTGACTGAAAAGTGAGCCTGAAACGGCCGGCAATAGAAATGGTAGCTACTAACCCTGGGGAGGCCAACCGTGACTGGCAGCGAAATTAATAACTTACGTGGGACTGAGTGACGGAATGAGTGTGTGGTGGTAAAAAAAATGTAGTTACCGAAACGTCCGCAGATGTAGTAGAGTGGAATAGGAGGCGGTAGGCCCAGACGGAACGACTATTAGAGGCCAGACGGAACTATTAGAGGGAACCTCGGCTGACAGTATGTAGCTAGAACAGGGGAGCACCCAGGGTCTGCAAAACAATCAGTATCGTGACGAGCAGGCAAAAAAAAAATTTGTTGTTTTTTTAAAAACAATTATTTTTTTATGTTTTTTTTGGAGGGGGGCACGTTAATGTCCAGAGACCGCGCCATTTATTTCCCGCCAATAACATTGGGATCCCTGCTATGTCCCTGCACTCTTTGTAGAATTGTCGTGTTATTCAGCTCAGAGGAACCCGTGTCTGCAAATTAAAGCCCTGATATAGTGAATGCAAAGTGCCAGCAGGACATGGTGTAATATCAAGAGAGTCGTACAACTCAGACACCAGGCTGAAACCAGCAAGGGGGCAGCTGACAGGACATGGTGCGCAGCGGCGCCATGTAACTGCTGCAGTGTACTGTAATGTTTGTAATGGTGCCAGTAAAGCGCGTTACAGTTTATTTAAGTGTGTCACCCTCCCACGCTACCATGCCCGGCCAGCCCCGTGAAAGCAACCCCCGTCACATCACTGGCCCTGCCCCCACCCTGCAAGTGTGTAGGGCAAGAGATGAACCAGCGACGCAACGGGAGATAGATGGAAGTGAAGATCCGTGCTAAGAGAGAGCCCGGCCATGTGACAGCAGGCCGGGACGCCAACCCCGTTGCCGAGGAAACCGAGAAGCCGCGCGGCGATCCTCAGGCTTAGCGTCCCACGTGACCCCGCTGCCCCGTCAAGCAGGAAGCAATGGTGGAGCCCGGTCGGGAGCGTGGGTGGGTGACCGAGGGTACACTGAGGCAGTGGTAAGGGAACGAGGAGTCGGAGGTGGGGCGTACTTACCCTGCAGGTCAGACGAGGACGACGGTGGAGGTGCGCGGTTGCGGAGGGCGTGACGCTTGTGGTGGAAAACTGGAACCGGAAACGCACGCAAGTAAGGTGAGGGTTTTATAGGTGCCTGCGCCCCTCCCACAAATGCAGGCTGACTTGTCAGCCTTACCTATATATACCCAGTGAGTGATTCTGCCGTATCTCCGGCGCGTTGAGTAATTAACCAGCTCCTGGGAGATACATGACAGCAAGCAGTAAGCGCTCGCTATTCTGAATACAGAAACAGGGAGAAGATGTCCTACAGTATATGGAGACTGAGATGCGTCCTGGTTTATGAGGTCTGATATTTTTATTATAAGACAGATAACAGTAATTAATAACAACAAACCATTTGGGTGGTTTTGGAGCAACATATATTTTCTGTGATAAGCGCTTCATGTAAAATGTGACCATATCATGTTTTTTCTCTGATTTAGGGACTTTTTTTTTATTAATTAATTTCTTTATTTTCTGGTTTATATACGTTTTCAACCTAAAGGTGCTGCCACAAGTTTTTTTATGCAGTTTTTCAAAATCATGAGTGGAATAAAAGAATAGTTGAAGCAGTGTCTATTATTAAAACTTTCTATTTATAATCCACTCCAGATTTTGGCTTCAAAAGCTGCATCGAAAATCCTGACGGTGTGGCAGAACCATAAGGGTCCAGTCACATGTGCAGGTTTTTTATGCAGTTTTTGAGCCAGTGAGAATAGACTTCCTAACCTCACACTGAGAAGCTCAAGTGGCAAATACAGAATTGGACCTAGAAAGCCAGAGTACAGTAAGAAAAGACTAAGAGGAAATCCCCTTTGACCAAATTGTGTGTAGAGAAAGCACAATATATGTAGAGGAGACAGAGGACTTCACAACAATCAGTATCACCCTGTTCTATTTAGAGTCCATTCTCACATCCGCATGAATGAGTCCGGTTCCTCCACCTAGACATATTCCTGGTATCCATAATCCTGATTTTAGCTGCGGGTATCCAGACCTCTGTTCCTGTTACACACTCCACATCTTGTCTTATTCTTGTCCTCTAATCCCTACTGCATCCCGCTGCCAGCTGGTGATTGTTCTGGGGGTCCTCCTGTGAGTCCTGTAGCTCAATTCATACCTCCTTGCCATGTTTAAGAATGAAAACCAGTGGGTATCTTAGATTCTGCACTTTAGTTTAGTCAGTGTAAAACCAGTTGCAGCCACAAGGATACACTTACAAGTTTAGATACATGTGTTGTGAAAGATGATTGATTACTGTAAGTATCTTCTGTCAAATATGAAGTAACATAACAGTGCCATATAGTTACCTACAATATCATTGTGACATCACATGTTTCTAGCAGAGTGTACATAAGTAGAGTTTGGAGGAGGAGGTTGTTTCCGTGCATTTGGGTTGCTAAACAGCTTTTGCTTTGTTGTACTATTTGCAGGGATTAGTTGAGTTTTTGAAACCCTGTAGACCTTAACATCTTTACAAAAGCAGTGATTGGGGCAGAGCTCTCTGCCCAGTTGGAAATCAGTGCTGGAGGGGAAAAAACATGGTGTGGAGTATCGTAAGGGGTTTAGAATTACAAAAAAATAAGTATGTAATGGTGACTTCTACAGTCGTGGCCAACAGTTTTGAGAATGACACAAATATTAGTTTTCACAAAGTTTGCTGCTAAACTGCTTTTAAATCTTTGTTTCAGTTGTTTCTGTGATGTAGTGAAATATAATTATACGCACTTCATACGTTTCAAAGGTTTTTATTGACAATTACATGACATTTATGCAAAGAGTCAGTATTTGCAGTGTTGGCCCTTCTTTTTCAGGACCTCTGCAATTCGACTGGGCATGCTCTCAATCAACTTCTGGGCCAATTCCTGACTGATAGCAACCTATTCTTTCATAATCACTTCTTGGAGTTTGTCAGAATTAGTGGGTTTTTGTTTGTCCAC
The DNA here is from genome assembly GCF_905171765.1 of Bufo bufo. Classification (NCBI taxonomy): domain Eukaryota; kingdom Metazoa; phylum Chordata; class Amphibia; order Anura; family Bufonidae; genus Bufo; species Bufo bufo. The sequence goes on along the minus strand of NC_053392.1, from coordinate 166,605,904 downwards.
CAGCCTCTTGAGGATTGACCACAAATTCTCAATGGGATTAAGATCTGGGGAGTTTCCAGGCCATGGACCCAAAATGTCAACGTTTTGGTCCCCGAGCCACTTAGTTATCACTTTTAACTTATGGCACGGTGCTCCATCGTGCTGGAAAATGCATTGTTCTTCACCAAACTGTTGTTGGATTGTTGGAAGAAGTTGCTGTTGGAGGTTGTTTTGGTACCATTCTTTATTCATGGCTGTGTTTTTGGGCAAAATTGTGAGTGAGCTCACTCCCTTGGATGAGAAGCAACCCCACACATGAATGGTCTCAGGATGCTTTACTGTTGGCATGACACAGGACTGATGGTAGCGCTCACCTTTTTTTCTCTGGACAAGCCTTTTTCCAGATGCCCCAAACAATCGGAAAGAGGCTTCATCAGAGAATATGACTTTGCCCCAGTCCTCAGCAGTCCATTGACCATACTTTCTGCAGAAGATCAAGCTGTCCCTGATGTTTTTTTTGGAGAGAAGTGGCTTCTTTGCTGCCCTTCTTGACACCAGGCCATCTTCCAAAAGTCTTTGCCTCACTGTGCGTGCAGATGCGCTCACACCTGCCTGCTGCCATTCCTGAGCAAGCTCTGCACTGGTGGCACTCCGTTCCCGCAGCTGAATCCTCTTTAGGAGACGATCCTGGCGCTTGCTGGACTTTCTTGGACGCCCTGAAGCCTTCTTACCAAAAATTTAACCTCTTTCCTTGAAGTTCTTGATGATCCTATAAATTGTTGATTGAGGTGCAATCTTAGTAGCCACAATATCCTTGCCTGTGAAGCCATTTTTATGCAACGCAATTATGGCTGCACGCGTTTCTTTGCAGGTCACCATGGTTAACAATTGAAGAACAATGATTTCAAGCATCACCCTCCTTTTAACATGTCAAGTCTGCCATTTTAACCCAATCAGCCTGACATAATGATCTCCAGCCTTGTGCTCGTCAACATTCTCACCTGAGTTAACAAGACGATTACTGAAATGATCTCAGCAGGTCCTTTTAATGACAGCAATGAAATGCAGTGGAAAGGTTTTTTTGGGATTAAGTTAATTTTCATGGCAAAGAAGGACTATGCAATTCATCTGATCACTCTTCATAACATTCTGGAGTATATGCAAATTGCTATTATAAAAACTTAAGCAGCAACTTTTCCAATTTCCAATATTTATGTAATTCTCAAAACTTTTGGCCCCGACTGTACAATCAGATATTGAACACCTTAAAGGACTTATCTCAGTAAGTGGCATTTATTAGGTAGAGAAAGTTAATACAAGGCAGTTACTAATGTACTGTGATTGTCCATGTTGCTTCCTTTGCTGACTTGATTCATTTTTCCATCGCATTATACGTTGCTGGTTTCCATGGTTATGACCACCCTGCAATACAGCATCGGTGGCCGTGCTTGCACACTATAGGAAATTGCGCCGGCCTCTCTGGTGGCCAGGACAGCGGGAGTTTGCATAGGCCAGTGCTTTTTCCTGTAGAACGACCGCCACTGCTGGATTGCACAGTGTTTGTAACCATGGAAACAAGCAACTTTCTCTACATAATAAATACCATCTGGTAAAGTGAGATAACCCTTGGGCCCCTTTATATGGGTGGACTTTATAGGTAATTATAGGGAATGAACCAAACATTCACGATAATTGCCTGCTTTTAGAGGAGGTTAAAACTACATTTATATCACCTCTGTATGGGGATAAGTGATTGCTTATCCCCATAGAGAATTATTGTTTCTAGGCAGCAGATCACTGTTTGCACAGCAAAAATTTGATGATTTTGATGTCCACTCCTTCCTGGTGACTACCCCGATCATTAGATTGTGTCATGGGGCCTTTAGCGTGCTTTCACGTGGTATTTTGATGCAATTTTTTAAATTCAGTTTTTGAAACCAAAACTAGGAGTAGATTAAAAATACAAGAAAGAGAGAGAAATAGAATCTTGATTATATCAGTCCCCTTTCCTTTAGTATTGTTTCTGTACCATAACTCCTTAAAGGCCTTCTGTCATCCCACTAAAGTCTTTTTTTTTTTTTTTTTTGCTACTTATAATCCCTCTACTGCGATATATCAATAGATAATGTTATTAATCATTTTCATTCAGTAGATAATTAAAACAACAGACTTTTATCATATGCAAATTACCTGTCTACCAGCAAGTAGGGCGGCTACTTGCTGTTAGCAGCCGCATCCTCCTCTCATAAACACGCCCCCTCCTCATGTTGATTGACAGGGCCAGCGAACGCGCTCGTTCTCTGCCGGCCCTGTCTGCGTTCTCTGCCGCTCCTTCCTCAGTGCGCCTGCGCCGGGTGTAGATGTGACGTCACCGGCGCATTGAGGATGGAGCGGCCGAGCGAGCGTCCGCCCCTCAGTGCGCCTGCGCCGACTGAAGACAGGTACGGCGCAGGCGCCAGATTTTGAATGCAGACAGGGCCAGCAGAGAATGAGCGCGTTCGCTGGCCCTGTCAATCAACATGAGGAGGGGGCGTGTTTATGAGAGGAGGATGCGGCTGCTACCAGCAAGTAGCCGCCCTACTTGCTGGTAGACAGGTAATTTGCATATGATAAAAGTCCGTTTTTTTAATTATCTACTGAACGAAAATGATTAATAACATTATCTATTGATATATCGCAGTAGAGGGATTATAAGTAGCAAAAAAAAAAAAAAAAGACTTTAGTGGGGTGACAGAAGCCCTTTAAAGGAAATCAGCCACCATGAAAATGTAGTGTAATCTGCAGGCAGGCTTTGGCATCAAGGTGGCGGTTCTATCAGCAAGTGACAGCTATCTATGTATGCAGTTAGTAGAAGCATAAAAATCTGTTTTGTGTGTATAGTGGTTATAGTAAGAAGACTGCAGCTTCCATAACATGGAAAAATTCCATCTGTTATCTAGGAAAGCTGGTTAGTATTTGCTTTGAACCAGTATGTTTTTGCATTGTTTACCTTGAGGGGAGAATGTAATGCATGTTGCATGAATTAGTCACAGCGGAACACAATTGCCCTAGATATATTTATGTCTTCAGTAGGTCATGATAAAACATGTACCAAAATGTGCCAAGCCCTTTTTAATATGCATTTTAATGGATTTACCACTGATTATCATTTCATTTCTATATATAAGCAAGGAATACTCTGCCTAAACTGACATAATAGATTTTCAGGACTTAATAAATATATAAAAATAAATAAATAAAAATAGATTATATATATATATTGTGACACATTGAGGGGTTGTGTCTGGCAGGGCAGGTATTTTCCTCCCAACATGTGCGGCTGGGCTGGGTTTTCAGGTGTCATGAACTTTGGTGTGCGCCATGACACGGTTGCCGTGCATGCTGTTGCCAGCGGCACCTGTTGTGGTTACAGCTTGTAGGGGCCTTCTCCTTTCTCCTTGGGCTTTCCCTGTCTGGTGCCGGAGAGGTTAATTATCTAGCTGGTGGGGATTTAGGTGTGTCCTGGGTGTAGCTATGAGGTTTATATTACCTGTGGCTTCCAGGCTGGAGTCAGTTGTACTCATGCCTTGTTTGGTGATGGAGCTCTGCGCCTTTCCTTGGTGAACCTGCCCAGTCCTTGAGGGCCTCCTTGTTGGACATAAATTGTCTTCCCATTCTATCCTCCATGCAGGGCCGGTGCCACCCATAAGCAGAGTAGGCCACTGCGTAGAGCGCACTCTTGCTGGGGGCGCCGGAGCTCTGGAGTCTGGCCGCCAGTGGCGTTGCGAGGTGGGTGCGGCGGACCCAAGTTCCCAACACCACTAGCACTCGCCCCCTTGTACTTGTGTCGCTGATCTGATCATGTACTTGCCGCCTGCGCTGGCATGAGTTCAGTCACTTCGGTGCGCAATCCCGCGAGACCCATGACCTCCCGAGGTGGGTCTAGCGGGATCACGCGCCGCAGGACGGGATTGCGAGATGAAGACACGGAACTTAAAGGGGTTGGCCACCATAAGTATAAAAAACAATAAAGTGCCCCAGACAATAACTAAGGCCAAGAGGAATTTGTATCATGACAGATATACTATCTATATATATCATTTTTCTACTGCATTCGGCATAGCATGCTCCCATTAATGAGAGGCTGTGTGGGTGGAGCAGCTGCAAAGTGAAAGTAAAAATCCCAGCATGCATCACAGCAAAGCATCTCCAGGGGAGCAGTCACATGACATCTCTGCCTACTTGTGATACCATAGTGACAACAGCACATTAGGTGTCATTTCATCAGTGCTTTAGCATACCTCCCAACTTTAGAATAGAAGGAAGAGGGACACTACGTGCCCAAGGCTACTTTCACACTTGTGTTTTTTGCGGATCCGTCATGGATCTGCAAAAACGGTTCTGTTACCATAATATAACTGCATGCATCTGTCATAAACGGATCCATTTGTATTAGGCCTCATGCACACGACCGTTGTTTTATTCCGTGTCCGTTGTTCCGTTTTTCGTGATTTTCAGCGGACCCATTGACTTTCAATGGGTCCGTTGAAAACATGGCTAATGCACCGTTTGTCATCCGCATCCGTGATCCGTGGTTCCAGTCCGTCAAAAAAATATAACCTGTCCTATTTTTTTCACGGTAAAACGGTTCGCAGACCCATTCAAGTCAATGGGACTGTGAAAAAACGCGGAGGCACACAAGATTGTCATCCGCGTCCGTTTTTTTTTCTATCATTTGCATGGCAAACTTGACTTAGACTTTTTTTTACTTTCCTTCATGTCTGGTGATCCTCCAAAAATAAAGGAAGACACACGGAAACAAAAACGGAAACGGATCACGGAACAACGGAAGCACATTTTGTGGAACGGAACACAACAACGGTCGTGTGCATGAGGCCTTAGGTCTCTATAACCATCTATTGTGCCAGAGAAAACTGATCTGTCCCCATTGACTTACATTGTGTGCCAGGACGGATCCGTTTGGCTCAGTTTCATCAGGCGGACAGCGTTTTGGTGTCCGCCTCCAAAGCGGAATGGTGACTGATCGGAGGCAAACTGATGCATTCTGAGTGGATCCTTTTCCATTCAGAATGCATTAGGGCAAAACGGATCCATTTTCGACATACCTCCCCCGTACCAGGACCGCCACTGAAATCCGGGACTGTCCTGACGGATACTGGAAGGAGGTATGGCTTTAGGCCTCATGCACATGACCATAGCCTGCCTGTGCCTGTATTGTGGTCAGCGAACAGGGTGTCTGCAATATACAGGCACCAGCCGTGTGCGCACCGTATCAAGTGATGGGTCTGAAATCCGAAAGATACGGTGTGGTCTGGAATGGAAGCACATATCGGAAACCTATGGAGTGCATCCATGGGTTTTCTGTCTATGCCTCCGCACTGCGAAAAAGTAGTGTCGGATGCAGATTGCAGACCCCATTTAAATGAATGGGTTCATGTCTGCAGAGAGTGGACACACTGTCGGCGCCCATGCATTGCAATGTATACACACACGTGTGTAAATATATGTATATAAATATGTATATATACATATGTGTATGTATATTCATATATATATATATATATATATATATATATATATATTTATTTATATGTACACATACTTAGGCTCCATTCACACATTCGCAATTCCATTCCGCATTTTGCGGAACGGAATTGCGGACCCATACATTTCTATGTTTTGCGGCCCCGATCTGGAATTGCGGACCCGCACTTCCAGATTCGCAATTCCGATCCTGAAAAAAATAGAACATGTCCTATTCTTGTCCGCAATAGCGGATAAGAATAGGCATATTCTCTTAGTGCCGGCAATGTGCGGTCCGCAAAATGCGGAAAGCACATTGCCGCTGTCTGTGTTTTGCGGATCCGTGGATCCGCAAGACACACACGGATGTGTGAATGGACCCTTAGACATAAATACATACACATAGATACATACACACATATATATACATATATATACACATACGGTCAGTGCCCATGCATTGCGGACCGCAATGTATATACACATATAAATATATTAAACATGTGTGTTATATTTTGTGTATAAATAAATATGTGTGTGTGTGTATGTATATATATATATATATATATATATATATATATATATATATATATATATACACACTCACCTAAAGAATTATTAGGAACACCTGTTCTATTTCTCATTAATGCGATTATCTAGTCAACCAATCACATGGCAGTTGCTTCAATGCATGTAGGGTTGTGGTCCTGGTCAAGACAATCTCCTGAACTCCAAACTGTATGTCAGAATGGGAAAGAAAGGTGATTTAAGCAATTTTGAGTGTGGCATGGTTGTTGGTGCCAGACGGGCCGGTCTGAGTATTTCACAATCTGCTCAGTTACTGGGATTTTCACGCACAACCATTTCTAGGGTTTACAAAGAATGGTGTGAAAAGGGAAAAACATCCAGTATGCGGCAGTCCTGTGGGCAAAAATGCATTGTTGATGCTAGAGGTCAGAGGAGAATGGGCCGACTGATTCAAGCTGATAGAAGAGCAACGTTGACTGAAATAACCACTCATTACAACCGAGGTATGCAGCAAAGCATTTGTGAAGCCACAACACGCACAACCTTGAGGCGGATGGGCTACAACAGCAGAAGACCCCACCGGGTACCACTCATCTCCACTACAAATAGGAAAAAGAGGCTACAATTTGCACAAGCTCACCAAAATTGGACTGTTGAAGACTGGAAAAATGGTTTCTTGAACATGACAATGAGTTCACTGTACTAAAATGGCCCCCACAGTCACCACATCTCAACCCAATAGAGCATCTTTTGGATGTGGTGGAACAGGAGCTTTGTGCCCTGGATGTGCATCCCTCAAATCTTCATCAACTGCAAGATGCTATCCTATCAATATGGGCCAACATTTCTAAAGAATGCTATCAGCACCTTGTTGAATCAATGCCACGTAGAATTAAGGCAGTTCTGAAGGCAAAAGGGGGTCCAACACTGTATTAGTATGGTGTTCCTAATAATTCTTTAGGTGAGTGTGTATATATATATATATATATATATATATATATAAAGCAAAACAACAGCACTTTCATTAGATGAAAATAGAAAAAAGATTATTCACCCATGTAGACGCAATGTTTGTGTGTGTGTGTATATATATATATATATATATATATATATACAGTATAGACCAAAAGTTTGGACACATCTTCTCATTTAAAGAGTTTTCTTTATTTTCATGACTATGAAAATTGTAGATTCACACTGAAGGCATCAAAACTATGAATTAACACATGTGGAATTATATACATAACAAACAAGTGTGAAACAAGTGAAAATATGTCATATTCTAGGTTCTTCAAAGTAGCCACCTTTTGCTTTGATTACTGCTTTGCACACTCTTGGCATTCTCTTGATGAGCTTCAAAAGGTAGTCCCCTGAAATGGTTTTCACTTCACAGGTGTGCCCTGTCAGGTTTAATAAGTGGGATTTCTTGCCTTATAAATGGGGTTGGGACCATCAGTTGCGTTGAGGAGAAGTCAGGTGGATACACAGCTGATAGTCCTACTGAATAGACTGTTAGAATTTGTATTATGGCAAGAAAAAAGCAGCTAAGTAAAGAAAAATGAGTGGCCATCATTACTTTAAGAAATGAAGGTCAGTCAGTCAGCCGAAAAATTGGAAGAACTTTGAAAGTAAGGGCTATTTGACCATGAAGGAGAGTGATGGGGTGCTGCGCCAGATGACCTGGCCTCCACAGTCACCGGACCTGAACCCAATCGAGATGGTTTGGGGTGAGCTGGACTGCAGAGTGAAGGCAAAAGGGCCAACAAGTGCTAAGCATCTCTGGGAACTTCTTCAAGACTGTTGGAAGACCATTTCAGGGGACTACCTCTTGAAGCTCATCAAGAGAATGCCAAGAGTGGGCAAAGCAGTAATCAAAGCAAAAGGTGGCTACTTTGAAGAACCTAGAATATGACATATTTTCACTTGTTTCACACTTGTTTGTCATGTATATAATTCCACATGTGTTAATTCATAGTTTTGATGCATTTATAGTCATGAAAATAAAGAAAACTCTTTGAATGAGAAGGTGTGTCCAAACTTTTGGTCTGTACTGTATATATATTCCAAAAAGCAGGCAGCACTCCAAGGCAAAGCTGTGTATGTATATATATATATATATATATATATATATATATATACACTGCTCAAAAAAATAAAGGGAACACTTAAACAACACAATGTAACTCCAAGTCAATCACACTTCTGTGAAATCAAACTGTCCACTTAGGAAGCAACACTAAGTGACAATCAATTTCACATGCTGTTGTGCAAATGGGATAGACAACAGGTGGAAATTATAGGCAATTAGCAAGACACCCCCAATAAAGGAGTGGTTCTGCAGGTGGTAACCACAGACCACTTCTCAGTTCCTATGCTTCCTGGCTGATATTTTGGTCACTTTTGAATGCTGCCGGTGCTTTCACTCTAGTGGTACCATGAGACGGAGTCTACAACCCACACAAGTGGCTCAGGTAGTGCAGCTTATCCAGGATGGCACATCAATGCGAGCTGTGGCAAGAAGGTTTGCTGTGTCTGTCAGCGTAGTGTCCAGAGCATGGAGGCGCTACCAGGAGACAGGCCAGTACATCAGGAGACGTGGAGGAGGCCGTAGGAGGGCAACAACCCAGCAGCAGGACCGCTACCTCTGCCTTTGTGCAAGGAGGAACAGGAGGAGCACTGCCAGAGCCCTGCAAAATAACCTCCAGCCGGCCACAAATGTGCATGTGTCTGCTCAAATGGTCAGAAACAGACTCCATGAGGGTGATATGAGGGCCCGACGTCCACAGGTGGTTGTTGTGCTTACAGCCCAACACCGTGCAGGACGTTTGGCATTTGCCAGAGAACGCCAAGATTGGCAAATTCGCCACTGGCGCCCTGTGCTCTTCACAGATGAAAGCAGGTTCACACTGAGCACATGTGACAGACAAGACAGAGTCTTGAGACACCGTGGAGAATGTTCTGCTGCCTGCAACATCCTCCAGCATGACCGGTTTGTCATTGGGTCAGTAATGGTGTGGGGTGGCATTTCTTTGGAGGGCCGCACAGCCCTCCATGTGCTCGCCAGAGGTAGCCTGACTGCCATTAGGTACCGAGATGAGATACTCAGACCCCTTGTGAGACCATATGCTGCTGCGGTTGGCCCTGGGTTCCTCCTAATGCAAGACAATGCTAGACCTCATGTGGCTGGAGTGTGTAGGCAGTTCCTGCAAGACGAAGGCATTGATGGTATGGACTGGACCGCCTGTTCCCCAGACCTGAATCCAATTGAGCACATCTGGGACATCATGTCTCGCTCTATCCACCAACGTCACGTTGCACCACAGACTGTCCAGGAGTTGGCAGATGCTTTAGTCCAGGTCTGGGAGGAGATCCCTCAGGAGACCGTCCGCCACCTCATCAGGAGCATGCACAGGCGTTGTAGGGAGGTCATACAGGCACGTGGAGGCCACACACACTACTGAGCCTCATTTTGACTTGTTTTAAGGACATTACATCAAAGTTGGATCAGCCTGTAGTGTGTTTTTCCACTTTAATTTTGAGTGTGACTCCAAATCCAGAACTCCATGGGTTAAAAAATTTTCATTTTTTAATTTTTGTGTGATTTTGTTGTCAGCACATTCAACTATGTAAAGAACAAAGTATTTCAGAAGAATATTTAATTAATTTAGATATAGGATAAGTTATTTTTGTGTTCCCTTTATTTTTTTGAGCAGTGTGTATATATATATATATATATATATATATATATATATATATATATATACACACACACACAAAATCATTGTTCCTGGCTAGATGTCCTGCTTTCCCTGTTGGTTGCAGGGGGCGTGACCTAACGGAACTGGTGGGCGTGGCTTATGGGGTCGGCTGTGCAGGGGGGATGGGGATTGACTAAGTAGCTTCTGCAGTAGGGACTCTGAAGGTTTTTATCACAGCCAGCTTCTGACAGGATTCAGCTGTTTGTAGAGAGGGAACAAGCAGCTGATTCCTGTCACAGTTGGAGCGGGCAGCAGGGAGCCGACCACTGACAGGAGCAGACTGCACATGCGCATGGACGAGCTTCCTCTCAAGTTCCTCCATGTCGCGTGCAGCCATGGACGAACTCAGCTGCAAGGTAGAGCAGGACTAAGGGGGAGTGGCTTATAACTGAAAGAGAATCAGGCGGATGTGTTTAATGAAGTATATTAGGGACTTCATTTTTTCCCTGCCTGCCACACTGTAGTGGAGAGTATTTAAAGAGTGGCCAACCCCTTTAACTGAACTCATGCTCGCGCAGCCGAGTACAGACTGTACAGGATCAGCGACACAAGTATGGAGGGGGGGGGGGGGGGCAAACGATATAAATTATAATGCAGTGCAGTGTGGGGGCAATATTACTTAGTGTGGGGGCAAATTACATAATGGAGGGCAGTGTGGGGGGCAAACAACATAATGTGGGGCAGTGTGGGGGGAGGGAATTAATGTGAGGCAGTGTGGGGGGCAAATTACATAATGTGGGGCAGTGTGGGGGGCAAATTACATAATGTTGGGCAGTGTGGGGGGCAAATTACATAATGTGAGGCAGTGTAGGGGGCAGTATCACTAATGAGGGCATTCTAGAAGGGATTTACTATTGGTGGGACTATGAGGAGCACTATTACTATGGGGGCACTATTATTTCTTCAGGATAGTATTTGTGGTATTGGGGCCGAGGCACAGCGAGCAGCAGGATAACACTGTGGGGACTCCAAGTTGGGGGATGATGATAGAAAAGTGAGGACACTAAGATGTCTGTGTGTCACACTCTGCATAGACGAGGCGGTTGAGAGAAGTGTCCGGACCGAATAAAGAAGATGATGATCGAGAAGATCTACATTGGAGAAGACGTCACCTGGAGGCCCTGGATGTGAGAGGTATGTGCTGCTGTATATGTACAATGCTGCTATTTTATGTTTTGCATATGAGAAAATGTTTACAATTAAAATGTTTTAATTAAATGTTCTATTTTACTATTTTTATTATTTGGTCGAAAGGCTTATTGGGGAGGGGGGATTGTAACGGGACTGCTGTAGAATATCAAAAATTAGCTGGTCAAGTAAAATGTTGCATGCAACAATCATTAAATAGGTGGCTGACAAAAAAGGGGCGGGTCAAAGGGCATGGTCAATGGGTGGAGTCAGGGGGCGGCAAAATTAGCTTTTGCCTAGGGTGGCAAAAATCCTGCACCAGCCCTGCCTCCATGTTCCCCTTCCTTACCTTTTTGGGTTTATGTTCAGGGTGTGGTGTCTCGTCTTGTTGTTGTTACATGTCTGGTCAGTTGGTGTTTTATGTCCGGCATGTATGCAAGTCGTACCCTGTTTGTTGTGCCCCTGGAAGGGGGCTCCATGGTTTCCCGGAGGGGTGAACCAAAAGTCAAGTCTGTGAGCTGTTGCTGGAGTGCTGGTTCCTGTGTGTCAGTATGTACTGCATCCGTTTGGTGTTTGGATTGCAGTACGTTTGTGTGGGTTCCAGTTTACCTTGGTGTGGTCCTCTGTTGTGCCGTGCCGCAGCTGCGCCAGGTAAGTTACCATGCCTTCCTGGGTTCTTGGGTCAGTGGTTATCCCCGCCACTGGATACTTACCTGCCGTTACACTTAGCTTCCTTTCCTTGCTGTTAGGCCTACAGAGACTCCTGCTCTTCTGTGTCTTTGAAGAACAGGTCGTCTCTCCCCCGCTCCTATGTGAGGGATTATCAGGGCGACTCAGGGTCCTAGGTATCCTGGGTATGAGCCATCCTACCATCCAGGCCCGCTCATACGGTGAGGAGTTAGGGGGAGGATTAGGGACTCTTTAGGAGGTGACCTGATCCCGGCATCCTAGCCTAGCTGCTTCCCCGTATACCTAACATCGTGACACCAGGTGAGGTCAAATACTGGACCGGAGTTTAAGTGCAGGTCCGGGTTTTGGCAGCACCTGCCTGTTTTTAAATAGGCAGCTGGGCTCAGCAGAGATGTCTCTGTTTTTGGGATCTGGCGCTTTGTGCCGTGCTGGAGGGCTCAGAGCCGCATGCTGGGGAAACAGGCCCCCTAAAGCCTGCTGTGGACTACTGGAGGCAGAACTGCCAGCAAGGTGACTTGTGTTATATGAACTTTCCATTGTGTGTGAATTAACACCAAGACTGCAAAGTTACGTGGTGTTTTGTGCAATTGCCTCAATAGTGAATAAACACTGAAGTTTTGAGTTAAGAACTTGTATTTTGCCTCTGCACTGCGGCCGCTTACCCCATCTACCAGAGCGAAACCCCACAATTGGTGGAGGATGCGTGCAAGAGCAGTGAGGCTGGCGTGAACGCCGATATTTTTTCACGCACGGTTGTATGTCTTACATTAAACCAGCTGTTCTACAACAGGTGCCCCACGACAAAATGAAGGCTGTTGTGAAGGCCCCCATGGAGGCTAATCTGCAGCAGCGAGAGACAAACCTGCAGCAACGCGAGGATAATAAGCAGCAGCAGGAGACTAACCAGTTGCTGCTACAACATGTGATGGCTTTGCAGACAGCAGGAGCAACCCCGAGCGTCCACGATGCCCGGAAAGCAGTCTGTGCTGCGATTCCTAAGATGACTCCCGCAGACGACATCGAAACCTACCTGGCGATGTACGAGAAAGTGGCCATCAGGGAAAAGCTACCCCGTGACCAGTGGGCAGGGGTCGTCACTCCATTCCTGGCATCCAATTCTCAGCGGGTATATTTCGACTTGCTGGACGATCAAGCGGCCGACTACCAAAAAGTAAAGGGTGAGATTTTGGCAAGACTGGTGGTTAATGTGTTGGTCCGGGCCCAGCAGGTACATCAGTGGTGGTTTAAGCCGGCTGAGCCTGCGAGGACCTAGTATTATGACTTACTCCACCTCTTGCAAAAGTGGCTACAGCCTGATGTGCTGAGTCCCACGGCTATGCTGGATAGACTATTGGCTTATATGTTCTGGAGGGCTCTGCCACCCCCTCTCCAGCACTGGATCGGCCAGGTGTCTCCTGGCAATGCCCTACAAATGGTGTACCTGGTGGAGTGCTACGAGGCTACTAAGACTGTTACAGGGAGTTCTTTTGGGAGGGGGCCAGTAAACCCTGTAAATCTCCATCCCAGACCCGGCGATTTGTACCAATCAATCCCACCCAGGGTGTACCCTCTACGGACCTGGCTCCGATAGTCTGCTGGCGGTGTCAGAAGCTGGGCCATGTAAGAGTTGACTGTCTCCATCATGTGGAACCCATGGATACTAACTATGGCTACCGTCAGTCGCTATATGCCAGGAAGCAGTGTGCAGTAAGTACCCCAAAAACTCTAAACTACCTGTGCCAGGTGGCGGTAGGAGACACTCCAGCGGAGGCTCTGCTGGACTTAGGGAATCTGGTGTCCCTAGTAAGGGCTCCCCTTGTACGGTCAGCGGAGTATACTGGCCAGGACGTCGGGGTCATGTGCATCCATAGAGACTTAAAAGACTATCCCACCGCCCTGGTATCTCTAACCACAGGGGCTGGCAGATGGACTCACGAAGTGGCAGTTGCCCAAAATTTACACTACGAACTTATAAAAGGGAGAGACTTCCCGGGCTTCCCGACACTGTGGCCTGCTATGAGAGTGACTGATACCCATTAGACAGGGGTAACCCTAGCAGAGTGGCCCGGCTCAAGGGGGAGACGAGAACCCTGGAAACCTGAGACCCAAGGGCCAGCTGTAGGGGTGACTGCCACTTCGGTGGAAGAGGAGGAGACCACCCCGCTAAGTGTGATGGTGGGAGACGTGGAGGACTTGCCGCCGGGTCCTGAATTGGCAGACCTCAATGTCTCCGGAGATAATTTTGGTACTGCCCAGCGTCGGGACCCAACCCTATCCCGCGCCTGGAAAAATGTGTTAATAGTAGATGGTGAACCACAACAACCTGGGCAGAGTCAGTGTTTCCCCGTTTTGTGGTTCATCAGGATATGTTGTATCGGGTAAACCAACTACGGGGTGAGCCTATTGAACAGTTGGTGGTCTCCAAAGCTTATCGCAAGCTTATGTTAGATCTAGCCCACAACACGTTCTCGGGGGTCACCTGGGGCTGCAGAAAACTCTACAGCGATTTTACTGGCCCAGCATATTCAAAGAAGTGAAAGAGTTTTGTAAGTCTTGCCCGACCTGCCAGATAACTAACCCCCCGCCACATTTCCGTAGTCCCCTAGAACCCGTCCCGATTATCGAAGCACCGTTTGACCAAATAGCTATGGACCTCATAGGCCCAGTACCGAAGTCCGCCAGAGGGCATCAACACATCTTAGTCATTCTAGACTATGCCACTCAGTACCCGGAGGAAGTGCCACTGCGACATACCTCGGCCAAACTCATAGCTAAGGAGTTAATGGAGATGTTTTCCCGAGTAGGACTACCTAAAGAGGTTCTGACCTACCAAGGGACCCCTTTTATGTCCAAGGTGATGAGGAAACTCTGCACATAAAACAACTATGGACGTCCGTTTACCATCCGCAAATGGACGGTCTGGTAGAATGGTTTAACCAAACATTAAAAAATATGTTAAAAAAGGTAGTGTCTAAAGATGGGAAGGACTGGGACCTCCTTTTGCCCTATCTCATGTTCGCAGTGCGAGAGGTACCCCAGGTCTCTACTGGGTTCTCGCCCTTCGAACTGCTATATGGCAGACACCCTTGCGGTCTCCTGGACGTCGCCAAAGAGGCGTGGGAACAACAACTCACTCCACATAAAAGTGTCATTGAGTATGTTACCCAGATGCAAGATCGGATAGAGACAGTGTTGTCTCTTGTTAGGGAGCATATAGAGGCAGCTCAGCGAGCCCAGAGTAGGGTCTATAATCGTCAGGCTCGGGTCCGGATCTTTAACCGGGGTCATTGGGTTTTTGTTCTGGTGCCGACCGTGGACAGTAAGTTCCTGGCTAGGTGGCAGGGGCCCTACGAGGTACTCGAGAAACATGGAGATGTAAACTACAAGGTACACCAGCCAGGGCGGCAAAAGCCAAAGCAGGTAAACCATGTGAATTTAAATCAAACCGTGGAAAGATAGGTAAACCTGTACAGAAGTCAGCCCGCGGCCGGGTTTTCTAGAAGAAGAGGTACCGGCCCCTCTGTCTAATTCAAGAGAGGCGCTGCCACAGTAAAAATTGCTGACAGCCTCTCATCTAAACATACTCAGGAGGCCAAGGAGTTCGCTAGTTGGAACACGGATGTGTTCTCGGACCTACCTGGACGCAGTTCCATAATCCAGCATGACATTGTCACTGAGCCTCAGGCAAAAGTCTGACTAAAACCATACCGGGTACCCGAGGCTCGGCGGCAAGCCATATCGTAGGAGGTGCAGCTAATGTTGCAGCTAGACATCATTGAAGAGTCAAAAAGAAGGTGGGCCAGTCCTAAAGTATTGATACCCAAGCCAGACGGGACGTTGCGGTTTTGTAATGACTTTTGAAAACTTAACGAGGTTTACAAATTCGATGCGTATCCCATACCCCGGGTGGATGAACTCATCGAGAGTTTAGGACAAGTCTGGTATTTTTCTGTTTTGGACCTCACAAAAGGGTACTGGCAGGTGCCCCTAACGGAGGCTGCCAAAGAGAAAACTGCCTTCATCACGCCTGAGGGGCTGTATCAATATAAGGTCTTACCCTTTGGTCTGCATGCGCCCCCGCCACTTTTCAGCGACTAATGGACATTGTGCTTTGTCCACATCGTCGGTACGTTTCGGCTTACCTGGACGATATTGTCATCCACAGTACTGACTGGGAAAGTCACCTACCCAAAGTGCAGGCTGTAGTTGACTCCCTATCGGAAAGCTGGCCTAACCGCTAACCCCAAAAAATGTGCGATAGGGTTAGAAGAGACTAAGTACCTGGGGTATGTCATTGGACGCGGAGTCATCAAACCCCAAGTGAACAAAATAGAGGCGATACGGAATTGGCCCCGACCTGTCACCACTAGGCAAATAAAGTCATTCCTGGGAATGGTGGGCTATTACATGAGGTTTGTTCCCCACTTTGCTACTCTAGCTGTGCCCTTGACAGGGCTCTTGAAGGGACGAAAATCAGTGATGGTTCGCTGGGATGACCAGGCAGAAGAGGCTTTTTCCTCGTTGAAGTCGGTCCTGTGCGGATCACCGGTTTTCGTGACGCCCGACTTCAAGCAGGAGTTTGTGGTACAGAACGATGCCTCTGAAGTAGGCCTCGGAGCTGTACTCTCTCAGGAAATCAATGGGGAGGAGCATCCCGTTGTCTTTCTAAGCCGCAAGCTCACCCCAGCTGAAACCAGGTACAGTATAGTGGAGAGAGAGTGCCTGGCTATCAAGTGGGCACTCAAGTCTCTCCGCTACTATATGTTGGTGTCACAGCCATGGCTATGACCGTGACTCCTGAACCGCATGCGGTTGTCAGCGGTTTACTTTGGTTGTCAATCACAGGTGAGGGCTGTGGTATTTGCCTCACCTGTGGTTGCCGCTGGCAACAGTATGTATGTGGCAGCGTAGCAGTCTGAGCTGTGCCATTGCAGCTTGCTATGTTGTGCATGCGGTTTTGTGTGTATGTGTGCACTGTGTTTTATGTTATTGTGTGCACGTCCCCTTTAAGTGGTGTTTTCCCTTCCCTGGTGTTGGAAGGGTTAACCTCCTTCCTAGTGTGTGTGTGCACTGGGTGTGTCCGTTTGTGGGTGTGGCTGCATGGGCTATAAAGCCTCAGTTTAGACCTGATGTCTGAGGGGTACTCCAGCCTTGTTGTAAGCTGGAGGAACTCTCCTGGTCACATTTCCATCTGCCAGTGAGGGCCACCCTTGTGGTCATAAATTGTGATTCACTATGTTTATGAAGATGTGTGTTTACTTCATGTATGGTGTTTGGTAGATGTTTGTTTGGTCGTTTCTTATTGCAGCACATGGTTTCCTGTGATGTGTGTTGTGTGCTCTGTCTTTGGTGTTTCTGGACAGCAGCACTTGGGTTCCAGGTTGTGTGTCTGTGGCAGGTAAGTGTGGTACTAGGCTCACTTACCTGTCACTGCCATATGTCTGTTTATGTTTCCTTGTCTGTGTTACTTGGCCACTTTAGACTCCTGTTCCTCTGTGTCCAGGAGGAACGGGCTGTCTACCCAGCTCCTAGTTTAGGGCCATCTTGAGGGCTAGCAGGGACTTCTTGGTTCCGGAGCATGAGCCCTCCTACCATCAAGGTCGGCTCATGTAGCTAGGAGTCAGGGTCAGGTTAGGGATGCGATTAGGAGGTCACCAGCTCCCTAATCCTGTTGTCCTGGCCGCGCAGCGACCACTCCATCTGTTGTTACCACACGGCTGAGGGTTTTCCCCATCCTCAGCTGTGACAGTTGGGGAGAAAGTTCCGCTTGGTGACCGACCACTCTCCTCTCAAGAGGATGAGCCAAATCCAAAGACAGGAATGCCCTGGTCACCAGATGGTTTTTGTCTCTGCAGAACTTTAAGTTCTCGGTAGAACACAGAGCAGGCTGGTTGCAGGGAAACGCGGATGCCTTGTCCTAGGTACACGGTCTGGCAAGTGTTCACCCCCTCAGGGTTGAACAAAGGGGGGGGTATGTAGGAAGGTGCAAGGGTCCGTCATTGACGGAAGGTATGCGTCACCGAGGTTCCTGGCCTCGGTGAAGTAAGAGCCGATATTTTAAGGTTTCAGCAGCAGCTAATGCTGATTGACACTTTGCTATTTTAGTATGGCTGTATAGCTGATCCGGGACGGCTCTTACTGGAAGTAGCCAAAGTGATGGGTGGGTGACTACTCCTCACGTTCCAGGGCGGGTCTTGACTGGCCTATAATAAACCCAGCCAGCAGTGTCCGCTGTGAGTGGATTACTCCTCTCTGACAGTGGAGCTCTGTCAGTCTCTGTGTTGGGACCTGGGAGTTTGGGCCTGGTTTAAAGCCTGCTACCTTGTTGGTGGGAAAGCAGGTGGATTTGGCTTTGTCCAAGGACTTCTTCTTTGCCACATGGTGTGAACGAACACCAGAATCACAAGGTGACTGTTTTCCTTGAAGCAGATTTTTTGTTTTGTCATTTATTTAATGTGTGAATAAACACTGAACTGTTTATTTTAACCACTACAGGACCGCAGTACGCAGGATTGCTGGCAGGCTGTAGATCCGATTTTTTTTTTAACCCCTTAAAGGTATATTAGACGCTGTTTTGATAACAGCGTCTAATATACCTGCTACCTGGTCCTCTGGTGGTCCCTTTTGCTTGGATCGACCACCAGAGGACACAGGCAGCTTTGTAAAGTAGCACCAAACACCACTACACTACACCCCCCCCTGTCACTTATTAACCCTTATTAACCCCTGATCACCCCATATAGACTCCCTGATCACCCCCCTGTCACTGATCACCCCCCTGTCATTGATCACCCCCCTGTAAGGCTCCATTCAGACGTCCGTATGTGTTTTGCGGACCCGCGGACCCGCAAAACACACACGGACGTCTGAATGGAGCCTTACAGGGGGGTGATCACCCCATATAGACTCCCTGATCACCCCCCTGTCATTGATCACCCCCCTGTAAGGCTCCATGCAGACGTCTGTATGTGTTTTGCAGATCCACGGATCCGCAAAATACGGACATTGCGGATCCGCAAAACACGGACACTAGCAATGTGCTTTCCGCATTTTGCGGATCCGCACATTGCCAGAACTATATAGAAAATGCCGGACAAGAATAGGACATGTTCTATAGGCTCTACAAAAAACGCAGTTTTCGCCCGATCAGGCCTGATCTTGTACGCACACTTGCGTTCAGTCCGCCCCACCGCAGTGACAGAATTAATTTTTTTCTGATCACTGCAAAAACACCGTAAAATCGCTGTGGTGCTATAAAAAGATCACTTTTGAGGGGCATGGCGAGTTCATGGAAGATTTTTTTTTGTTTTGTCACAAGTTAGCGGAAATGGATTTTTTTGTTTTTGTTTTTTTGTTTTTTCTTACAAAGTCTCATATTCCACTAACTTGTGACAAAAAATAAAATCTCACATGAACTCACCATACTCCTCACGGAATCCAAATGTGTAAAATTTTTTAGACATTTATATTCCAGACTTCTTCTCACGCTTTAGGGCCCCTAAAATGCCAGGGCAGTATAAATACCCCACAAGTGACCCAATTTCGGAAAGAAGACACCTCAAGGTATTCGCTGAGGGGCATATTGAGTCCATGAAAGATTGAACTTTTTGTCAAAAGTTAGCGGAAAGGGAGACTTTGTGAGAAAAAAAAAAAAAATCAATTTCCGCTAACTTGTGCCAAAAAAAAAACTTCGATGAACTCACCATGCCCCTCACGGAATACCTTGGGGTGTCTTCTTTCCAAAATGGGGTCACATGTGGGGTATTTATACTGCCCTGGCATTTTAGGGGCCCTAAAGCGTGAGAAGAAGTCTGGAATCCAAATGTCTAAAAATGCCCTCCTAAAAGGAATTTGGGCCCCTTTGCGCACCTAGGCTGCAAAAAAGTGTCACACATGTGGTATCGCCGTACTCAGGAGAAGTTGGGCAATGTGTTTTAGGGTGTCATTTTACATATACCCATGCTGGGTGAGATAAATATATCGGTTAAATGCCAACTTTGTATAAAAAAAATGGGAAAAGTCTTTTAGAGAGATATTTCTCTCACCCAGCATGGGTATATATAGAAAGACACCCCAAAACACATTGCCCAACTTCTCCTTAGTACGGTGATATCACATGTGTGACACTTTTTTGCAGCCTAGGTGGGCAAAGGGGCCCACATTCCAAAGAGCACCTTTAGGATTTCACAGGGCATTTTTTACACATTTTGATTTCAAACTACTTCTCACGCATTAGGGCCCCTAAAATGCCAGGACAGTATAACTACCCCACAAGTGACCCCATTTTGGAAAGAAGACACCCTAAGGTATTCCGTGAGGAGCATGGCGAGTTCCTAGAATATTTTATTTTTTGTCACAAGTTAGCGGAAAATGATGATTTTTTTCTTTTTTTTTTCTTACAAAGTCTCATATTCCACTAACTTGTGACAAAAAATAAAAACTTCCATAAACTCACTATGCCCATCACGAAATACCTTGGGGTGTCTTCTTTCCAAAATGGGGTCACTTGTGGGGTAGTTATACTGCCCTGGCATTTTAGGGGCCCTAATGCGTGAGAAGTAGTTTGAAATCAAAATGTGTAAAAAATGCCCTGTGAAATCCTAAAGGTGCTCTTTGGAATGTGGGCCCCTTTGCCCACCTAGGCTGCAAAAAGGAGAAGTTGGGCAATGTGTTTTGGGGTGTCTTTTTACATATACCCATGCTGGGTGAGAGAAATATCTCTCTAAAAGACAACTTTTCCCATTTTTTTTATACAAAGTTGTAATTTGACAGAGATATTTATCTCACCCAACATGGGCATGTGTAAAAAGGCACCCCAAAACACATTGCCCAACTTCTCCCGAGTACGGCGATACCACATGTGTGACACTTTTTTGCAGCCTAGGTGGGCAAAGGGGAAAACACATTCCAAAGAGCACCTTTAGGATTTCACAGGGCATTTTTTACACATTTTGATTTCAAACTACTTCTCACGCATTAGGGCCCCTAAAATGCCAGGGCAGTATAACTACCCCACAAGTGACCCCATTTTGGAAAGAAGACACCCCAAGGTATTTCGTGATGGGCATAGTGAGTTCATGGAAGTTTTTATTTTTTGTCACAAGTTAGTGGAATATGAGACTTTGTAAGGAAAAAAATATAAAAAAATAAAAATCATAATTTTCCGCTAACTTGTGACAAATAAAAAAAAGGTCTATGAACTCACTATGCCCATCAGAGAATACCTTAGGGTGTCTACTTTCCGAAATGGGGTAATTTGTGGGGTTTTTCTACTGTCTGGGCATTGTAGAACCTCAGGAAACATGACAGGTGCTCAGAAAGTCAGAGCTCCTTCAAAAAGCGGAAATTCACATTTTTGTACCATAGTTTGTAAACGCTATAACTTTTACCCAAACCATTATTTTTTACCCAAACATTTTTTTTTATCAAAAACATGTAGAACAATAAATTTAGAGAAAAATGTATATAGAAATGTAGTTTTTTTTAAAAAAAATTTCCAACTGAAAGTGAAAAATGTCATTTTTTTGCAAAAATTTCTGTAAATTTTGATTAATAACAAAAAATGTAAAAAAAATGTCAGCAGCAATGAAATACCACCAAATGAAAGCTCTATTAGCGAGAAGAAAAGGAGGTAAAATTCATTTGGGTGGTAAGTTGCATGACCGAGCAATAAACCGTGAAAGTAGTGTAGTGCAGAATTGTAAAAAGTGGTCTGGTCATTAAGGGTGTTTAAGCTAGGGGAGCTGAGGTGGTTAAAGACTTTGTTGTTGCCTCTATACTGCGTTTGCTAACCTGCCTACCAGAGCGAATCCCCACAATATATATATACCTCAACTCTATAATACTAAATCAAAAGGAGTGAAGTCAAAGTCAACCATACATATTTCAGAACTGTCAGTAATAAAAATGAAGGGGGACCTGCCAAGGGAAGCATACTTAGCTGATCCCTGACAATCAGTTCTATCTCCTTGGGTCCACTGATTTGGTACTTGCATGTAAACTTGTGCCATGCACTGGGCCACAAGCACCGCTGCAGCCAATGACTGGCCACAGCAATGACGTGTCCCCAAGCGGCATGTGACTCATCAGTGATGTGCCGCATGGGGAAACATCACCTCTGTGGCCACTCATTGGCTGCAACAGCACAGATGTCCCTGTCCATGCTGGAAGTTTACATGTAAGGACCAAAGCGCAATGGGAAATACGTAAGTATGTTTCCCTCCACAGGTCCTGCTGGGTGGGGGGTATTTAAAAAACTATATGAAGTTGGACAGCCCTTTAGCCAAGGATACTGTACAACATAACCTAGATGGCAAAGTGCAATAATTACCAAGAAGGTCACCCTTTTTATGCTTCTTCGACCTAACAATCTACCATGTACAATAGAATAACATATAACAACATAATTAGGCATAAAATTAGGTATAAAGTAATTTAAACTAAGAACCTTAAAATATCAAGTGTACATAAAACACAGGGGGTCATTTATTAAACAGAAATACGCCTAAATTAGTTGTATTTCTGGCGCAGATTGTGGCGCAAAGGTCCAATCTGCAACTTTTCCCCACTCACGCCAGGTCTAAAAAAAAGGGGCGTGGCATGGGCAGGGACGGCAGGCCTGTCTAAAACTTAGATTTCAGGGAGCAAAGAGTCAGCAATCATCTTTCTTCAGATGTCAAACCTAGAGAGCCTAGAGTCGATCTGTAGATACACAGATCATTCTGCTATGCTAAAGTCTAAGATAGCATACACTGAAATGTTCGCAGGAACATAGGCTCGTACATCAGGAGTCTAAATTGTTAAGAGACTAAAGGCTTAAAGGGAGACTACCATCATTTTTTTTTAGCACATATTAATAGACTGTATGTGAATATTCTATGTATGTTTTTATTTTTATTTTTTTTTACAAAAAAACTGGTACGGTAAATGGTTTTCTGTATATAATTTTTTTGAAGTCACTCCATGTATTCTTCCTCTCCTGGCTCTTCAATTTTCTTTTTGTTTGGACTTTAAGAACACCAAACAGCTTTGTTTGACTGTCTCTGTCAGACCATTAGCTCTGACCAGAGAGGGAAGGAGAGGTAAGTGACTCAATCTGCCCATCAGGCGTTACACTGATAAGTGCAATGCTCTTCTATGGGCATCTTTACTTAGGCTTATCAAGAGAACAACAGAGCTGTCATACTGTTATCTGATTTTATAGTCTAGTATTATACTAGCAGATAATATCTTCCCCTCACAGCAGCAGTAAACTGAAGATGGGTTACCCTCTATATAGAAGTTTTATCTCTCTGTGCTGACTGCTACAGGAGGAAAATATTTTGTAGTTAATTTTCAATGGTATTGTACTGACAAAATTAAAAACAGCCAAAAATGATAAAAATAAAAAATTCGATGAAGTTATTAAGTTATAAAAAAAATAATTTCTAAAGGAAGTGCTCCTTGAATAGTATGGAAGTGTTCCTTATTCTGTGAATGCTTTTGCTGTCAGTATTACAGCTAACAGAATTATCAAGTTTATATTAAGTTCAGGTGCAATTTACCATTCCCAGTGACATGGGAGACGTCATTATCATCTTTGGGGTTCAGATTTGCACCTCCAACCCCAGTATATAACAACCACTAAGGATCTCCCGATTTTGCTTGCATTTTTTTTCCAATTCATCAGTATTCGTTCTGATGTGGATTTTTTAAGCATGGGTTTTCAGCACAAGTTTGAGGGTTTGTGAGCAGACTCCACCCAATTTCCTTTCCTGAAGGATATACAGTTGCAATAAAAAGTATGTGAACCCTTTGGAATGATATGGATTTCTGCACAAATTGGTCATAAAATGTGATCTGATATTCATCTAAGTTACAACAATAGACAATCACAGTCTGCTTAAACTAATAACACACAAATAATTAAATGTTAACATGTTTTTATTGAACACACCATGTAAACATTCACAGTGCAGGTGGAAAAAGTATGTGAACCCTTAGACTTAATAACTGGTTGAACCTCCTTTGGCAGCAATAACGTCAACCGAACGTTTCCTGCAGTTGCAGATCAGACGTGCACAACGGTCAGGAGTAATTCTTGACCATTCCGCTTTATAGAACTGTTTCAGTTCAGCAATATTCTTGGGATGTCTGGTATGAATCGCTTTCTTGAGGTCATGCCACAGTATCTCAATGGGGTTGAGGTCAGGACTCTGACTGGGCCACTCCAGAAGGCAGATTTTCTTCTGTTTAAGCCATTCTGTTGTTGATTTACTTCTATGCTTTGGGTCATTGTCCTGTTGCAACAGCCATCTTCTGTTGAGCTTCAGCTGGTGGACAGATGGCCTTAATTTCTCCTGCAAAATGTCTTGATAAACTTGGGAATTCATTTTTCCTTCGATGATAGCAATCCGTTCAGGCCCTGACGCAGCAAAGCAGCCCCAAACCATGATGCCCCCACCACCACCATACTTCACAGTTGGGATGAGGTTTTGATGTTGGTATGCTGTGCCTTTTTTTTCTCCACACATAGTGTTGTGCGTTTCTTCCAAACAACTCAACTTTGGTTTCATGTGTCCACAGAATAGTTTGCCAATACTGCTGTGGAACATCCAGGTGCTCTTGTGCAAACTGTAAATGTACAGCAATGTTTTTTTTGGACAGCAGTGGCTTCCTCTGTGGTATCCTCCCATGAAATCCATTCTTGTTTAGGTTTTTAAGTATCGTAGATTCGCTAACAGGGATGTTAGCATATGCCAGAGACTTTTGTAAGTCTTTAGCTGACACTCTAGGATTCTTCTTCACCTCATTGAGCAGTCTGCGCTGGGCTCTTGTAGTCATCTTTACAGGACGGCCACTCCTAGGGAGAGTAGCAGCAGTGCTGAACTTTCTCCATTTACACTGTGTGCAGAATTATTAGGCAAATGAGTATTTTTACCACATCATCCTCTTTATGCATGTTGTCTTACTCCAAGCTGTATAGGCTCGAAAGCCTACTACCAATTAAGCATATTAGGTGATGTGCATCTCTGTAATGAGAAGGGGTGTGGTCTAATGACATCAACACCCTATATTAGGTGTGCAAAATTATTAGGCAACTTCCTTTCCTTTGGCAAAATGGGTCAAAAGAAGGACTTGACAGGCTCAGAAAAGTCAAAAATAGTGAGATATCTTGCAGAGGGATGCAGCACTCTTAAAATTGCAAAGCTTCTGAAGCGTGATCATCGAACAATCAAGCGTTTCATTCAAAATAGTCAACAGGGTCGCAAGAAGCGTGTGGAAAAACCAAGGCGCAAAATAACTGCCCATGAACTGAGAAAAGTCAAGCGTGCAGCTGCCAAGATGCCACTTGCCACCAGTTTGGCCATATTTCAGAGCTGCAACATCACTGGAGTGCCCAAAAGCACAAGGTGTGCAATACTCAGAGACATGGCCAAGGTAAGAAAGGCTGAAAGACGACCACCACTGAACAAGACACACAAGCTGAAACGTCAAGACTGGGCCAAGAAATATCTCAAGACTGATTTTTCTAAGGTTTTATGGACTGATGAAATGAGAGTGAGTCTTGATGGGCCAGATGGATGGGCCCGTGGCTGGATTGGTAAAGGGCAGAGAGCTCCAGTCCGACTCAGACGCCAGCAAGGTGGAGGTGGAGTACTGGTTTGGGCTGGTATCATCAAAGATGAGCTTGTGGGGCCTTTTCGGGTTGAGGATGGAGTCAAGCTCAACTCCCAGTCCTACTGCCAGTTTCTGGAAGACACCTTCTTCAAGCAGTGGTACAGGAAGAAGTCTGCATCCTTCAAGAAAAACATGATTTTCATGCAGGACAATGCTCCATCACACGCGTCCAAGTACTCCACAGCGTGGCTGGCAAGAAAGGGTATAAAAGAAGAAAATCTAATGACATGGCCTCCTTGTTCACCTGATCTGAACCCCATTGAGAACCTGTGGTCCATCATCAAATGTGAGATTTACAAGGAGGGAAAACAGTACACCTCTCTGAACAGTGTCTGGGAGGCTGTGGTTGCTGCTGCACACAATGTTGATGGTGAACAGATCAAAACACTGACAGAATCCATGGATGGCAGGCTTTTGAGTGTCCTTGCAAAGAAAGGTGGCTATATTGGTCACTGATTTGTTTTTGTTTTGTTTTTGAATGTCAGAAATGTATATTTGTGAATGTTGAGATGTTATATTGGTTTCACTGGTAAAAATAAATAATTGAAATGGGTATATATTTGTTTTTTGTTAAGTTGCCTAATAATTATGCACAGTAATAGTCACCTGCACACACAGATATCCCCCTAAAATAGCTAAAACAAAAAACAAACTAAAAACTACTTCCAAAAATATTCAGCTTTGATATTAATGAGTTTTTTGGGTTCATTGAGAACATGGTTGTTGTTCAATAATAAAATTAATCCTCAAAAATACAACTTGCCTAATAATTCTGCACTCCCTGTATAGACAATTTGTCTTACCATGGACTGATGAACAGCAAGGCTTTTGGAGATACTTTTATAACCCTTTCCAGCTTTATGCAAGTCAACAATTCTTAATCGTAGGTTTTCTGAGAGCTCTTTTGTGCGAGGCATCATTCACATCAGGCAATGCTTCTTGTGAAAAGCAAACCCAGAACTGGTGTGTGTTTTTTATAGGGCAGGGCAGCTGTAACCAACACCTCCAATCTCATCTCATTGATTGGACTCCAGTTGGCTGACACCTCACTCCAATTAGCTCTTGGAGATGTCATTAGTCTAGGGGTTCACATACTTTTTCCACCTGCACTGTGAATTTTTACATGGTGTGTTCAATAAAAACATGGTAACATTTAATTCTTTGTGTGTTATTAGTTTAAGCAGACTGTGATTGTCTATTGTGACTTAGATGAAGATCAAATCACATTTTATGACCAATTTGTGCAGAAATCCATATCATTCCAAAGGGTTCACATACTTTTTATTGCAACTGTATAATGCCCACAAATATTGCAGCTGTCATATCAGTTTCCATTATTAATCTAGCTCTATGATAGACAGGTAACATCAATAGGAATATGATTACTATTTAGTACAATTCCTTGCTACTACACTACTTGATTTCTAGGTTCTACCAGCACTGTACATCTGACCACAGGACTAGAGTTGAGCGAACCCGAACTTTAGGCTTTTCGGCACCCGGACCCGAACATTTACGTAAAAGTTCGGTTTCGGTGTTCGGCGATATTTATGGCGCTTTTTAAAAGGCTGAAAAGCAGCCAATCAACAAGCGTCATACTACTTGCCCCAAGAGGCCATCACAGCCATGCCTACTATTGGCATGGCTGTGATTGGCCAACTGCAGCATGTGTCCCAGCCTCTATTTAAGCTGGAGTCACGTAGCGCGGCCCGTCACTCTGCTCGGATTAGTGTAGGGATAGGCTGCAGCTGCTGTGAGGGAGAGATCAGGGAGGAATCTTATGAAGAACTGCTTCTTTACTCAGCGATCTACAGCAAATGTGTTTTATGGGTGCAGTGCACAATTGTTTTAAGTCTGCCCTGAGCCAACTACTACTGAAAACAAACTTTTTTTCCTTCAGTTAGTCAATACATAATCGGCAGCCATTTTATGCAATGATAGTGCACCAGCACAGGATATCTGCATGTCTGCAAGTCCTGAAATACTGCTTTGAGACATTGGGGTTTAAAAAACCCTCTGTTTCATATAGTGCACATCTAGAATTATAGCTGCATAAGTGACTGTTCAATTTAGGCCAGAAATACACCTTTCTCCTACTGGGGTGACAAAACAACAACTCTGTTTCATATAGTGCACATCTGTGATTATAGGTGCATAAGGGACTGTTCATTTTAGACCAGATATACGGCTTTCGCATACCGGGTTGGAAAAAACACTGTGTTTTATATACTGCACATCTGTGATTATAGGTGCATAAGTGAGTGTTACATTTAGGCCAGAAATACGGCTTTCTCATACTTGGGCATAATGGGGTGAAAAAAAAACATCTGTTTCATATAGTGCACATCTAGGATTATAGGTGCATAAGTGAGTGTCACATTTAGGCCAGAAATACGGCTTTGGCATACTGGGGTGAAAAAAAAAACATCTGTTTCATATAGTGCACATCTATGATTATAGGTGCATAAGGGACTGTTCATTTTAGGCCAGAAATACGGCTTTCGCATACCAGGGTGGAAAAAACACAGTGTTTTATATACTGCACATCTGTGATTATAGGTGCATAAGTTACTGTGACATTTAGGCCACAAATACGGCTTTTGCTTACTGAGGTTAAAAAAAAACTCTGATATACTGCACATCTGGGATTAGAGGTGCATAAGTTACTGTAAAATTTAGGCCACAAATACGACTTTTGCTTACTGGGGTTAAAAAAAAACTGATATACTGCACATCTGGGATTAGAGGTGCATAAGTGAGTGCTACATTTGGGCCAGAAATACAGCTTTTGCTTACTGGGGTTAAAAAAAACTCTGATATAAGGCACATCTGGGATTAGAGGTGCATAAGTTACTGTGAACTTTAGGCCACAAATACTGCTGTCATATAGAGTTTAAAAAAAAAATTAGTGCAATACCCTACTTCAGGGTTTTTATTGGCGGATAATTATTTTAAACAGACTCAACCACTTTTTACTTTGCTTAGTGAACGCTAACTATGAGGCAAACATCTAATAAGGGACACGGTCATAGTCGTGGTGGTGGTGGTGTTGGTGGATCCTCTGGTGCAGGGAGAGGACGTGGCCGTTCTGCCACAGCTACACGTCCTACTAAACCTACTACCTCAGGTCCCAGTAGCCGCCAGAATCTACAGCGATATTTGGTCGGGCCTAATGCCGTTCTAAGGATGGTAAGGCCTGAGCAAGTACAGGCGCTAGTCGATTGGGTGGCCGACAGTGGATCCAGCAGGTTCACATTATCTCCCACCCGGTCTTCTGCAGAAAGCGCAAAGGTAGCGCCTGAAACCCATGCTCATCAGTCTGTTACATCACCCCCGTGCATATCGGGGAACCTGTCTGAGCCTCAAGTCATGCAGCAGTCTCTTATGTTGTTTGAAGACTCTGCTGGCAGGGTTTCCCAAGGGCATCCACCTAGCCCTTCCCCAGTGGTGGAAGACATAGAATGCACGGACGCACAACCACTTATGTTTCCTGATGAGGACATGGGAATACCACCTCAGCACGTCTCTGATGATGACGAAACACAGGTGCCAACTGCTGCGTCTTTCTGCAGTGTGCAGACCGAAAAGGAGGTCAGGGAGGAAGACTAGGTGGAAGACGATGCAGGGGACGATGAGGTCTTAGACCCCACATGGAATGAAGGTCGTGCCACTGACTTTCAGAGTTCGGAGGAAGAGGCAGTGGTGAGACCGAGCCAACAGCGTAGCAAAAGCGGGAGCAGGGTGCAAAAGCAGAGCAGCCAAAACAGTTTGCTTGCTACTGGCCACCGCCACCAGGGACCGAGCACACCAAAGGCAGCTTCAAGGAGTTCCCTGGCATGGCACTTCTTCACACAATGTGCTGACGACAAGACCCGAGTGGTTTGCACGCTGTGCCATCAGAGCCTGAAGCGAGGCATTAACGTTCTGAACCTTAGCACAACCTGCATGACCAGGCATCTACATGCGAGACACGGACTGCAGTGGAGTAAGCACCTTCAAAACCAAGAAAGGGCTCAGGCCCCTCCTGGTCCCTCTTCTGCTGCTGCCTTGGCCTCTTCCTCCGCCTCTGGAGGAACGTTGGCACCTGCCGCCCAGCAAACAGAGGATGTGCCACCAACACCACCACCTCTGTCACCAAGCATCTCCACCATGTCACACGGAAGCGTTCAGCTCTCCATCTCACAAACCTTGGAGAGAAAGAATAAATTCCCACCTAGCCACCGTCGATCCCTGGCCCTGAATGCCAGCATTTCTAAACTACTGGCCTTTGAAATGCTGTCATTCAGGCTGGTGGAGACGGACAGCTTCAAACAGCTCATGTCGCTTGCTGTCCCACAGTACGTCGTTCGCAGTCGCCATTACTTCTCCAGGAGAGCCGTGCCCTCCCTGCACAACCAAGTATCGGATAAAATCAAGTGTGCACTGCGCAACGCCATCTGTGGCAAGGTCCACCTAACCACAGATACGTGGACCAGTAAGCACGGCCAGGGACGCTATATCTCCCTAACTGCACACTGGGTAAATGTAGTGGCGGCTGGGCCCCAGGCGGAGAGCTGTTTGGCGCACGTCCTTCCGCCGCCAAGGATCGCAGGGCATCATTCTTTGCCTCCTGTTGTCTACTCTTCCTACTCTGCTTCCTCCTCCTCTTCTACCACCTCCTCATCCGGTCAGCGACAGACCTTCACCACCAACTTCAGCACAGCCAGGGGTAAACGTCAGCAGGCCATTCTGAAACTGATGTGTTTGGAGGACAGGCCCCACACCGCGCAGGAGTTGTGGCGGGGTACAGAACAGACCGACGAGTGAGCCTCAAGCCCGGCCTGGTGGTGTGCGATAATGGGCGAAATCTCGTTGCAGCTCTGGGACTAGCCGGTTTGACGCACATCCCTTGCCTGGCGCATGTGCTGAATTTGGTGGTGCAGAAATTCATTCACAACTACCTTGACATGTCAGAGCTGCTGCATAAAGTGCGGGCAGTCTGTGACCGCTTCCGGCGTTCTCATCCTGCCGCCGCTTGGCTGTCTGCTTTACAGCGTAACTTCGGCCTTCCCGCTCACCCCCTTATATGCGACGTGCCCACCAGGTGGAACTCCACCTTGCACATGCTGGAGAGACTGTGCGTGCAGCAGCAGGCCATAGTTGAGTTTCAGCTGCAGCACACACGGGTGAGTCACACTGCGGAACAGCACCACTTCACCACCAATGACTGGTCCTCCATGCGAGACCTGTGTGCCCTGTTGCGCTGTTTCGAGTACTCCACCAACATGGCCAGTGGCGATGACGCCGTTATCAGCATTACAATACCACTTCTATGTCTCCTTGAGAAAACACTTAGGGCGATGATGGAAGAGGATGTGGCCCAGGACGAGGGGGAGGAGGAAGAGGGGTCATTTCTAACACTTTCAGGCCAGTCTTTTGGAAGTGGCTCAGAGGGAGGTTTTTTGCAACAGCAGAGGCCAGGTACAAATTTGGCCAGCCGGGGCCCACTACTGGAGGAGGAGGATGAGGATGAAGCATGTTCACAGCGGGGTGGCACCCAACGCAGCTCGGGCCCATCACTGGTGCGTAGCTGGGGGGATACGGAGGACGCAGACTATACGCCTCCCACAGAGGACAGCTTGTCCTTACCTCTGGGCAGCCTGGCACACATGAGCGACTACATGCTGCAGTGCCTGAGCTACGACAGCAGAGTTGCCCACATTTTAACGTGTGCTGACTACTGGGTGGCCACCCTGCTGGATCCCCGTTACAAAGATAATGTGATGTCCTTAATTCCCTCACTGGAGCATGATCGGAAGATGCGCGACTACAGGCGCACACTGGTAGACACGCTCCTGAGAGCATTCCCGACTGATGCCGGGGGACAACTGGAAGCACAAGGCGAAGGCAGGGGAGGAGGAAGAGGTCGCCAATGCAGCTGTGTCAGCGCCAGCACCTCAGAAGCCAGGGTTAGCATGGCCGTCATGTGGAAAAGCTTTGTCACCTCGCCGCAACAACCGGCCCCAACTGCTGATATGGAGCGTGTTAGCAGGAGGCAGCATTTGAACAACATGGTGGAACAGTACCTCTGCACACGTACTGACTGATGGTTCTGCCCCATTCAACTTCTGGGTCTCCAAATTGTCCACATGGCCAGAGCTTGCCCTGTATGCCTTGGAGGTGCTGGCCTGCCCTGCAGCCAGTGTACTCTCTGAATGTGTATTTAGAACGGCAGGAGGCCTCATTACAGACAGACGCAGCCACCTGTCCACAGCCAACGTGGACAAGCTCACATTCATTAAAATGAACCAGGCCTGGATCCCACAAGACTTGTCTGTACCTTGTGCAGAATAGACAGTTCTAACAGCCTCAACCATCCATCCTTGTACTCAAGTGCACTTATTCCTTTTTTTTTTTTATATGTCCCAATATTTTGGGGGATACCCCTATGTAAAAATGCAAAATAACACACATCTGTATTGGCTACCTATTCCTCCTTCGCCGCCACTTCCACCTAGACTGCCACGTGAGCCTACAACGCCACATCCACCTATTCACCGCCTCCTCAACCTCTTCCTCCTACATCATTCCTAATTTTTATTTTTTTTAAGGTCTTTTATGTTTTTTTAATTCATTTCCCTATACACATTTGTTTGCAGAGCATTTGCCATGCTCTTAAGCACATTTTGCTGCCTTTTGCAGCCCTCTAGCTCTTTCCAGGGCTATTTTAGAGCCATTTTAGTGGCAAAAAGTTCAGGTCCCCATTGACTTCAATGGCGTTCGGGTCCCGAACCCGAACTTTTTTTTCAAGTTCGGCCGAACCTGAGCATCCAGGTGTCCGCTCAACTCTACACAGAACTATGCATGGGTGAAAATGTCAGCAAATGCAAAGGATCCTTTACACACCTAAACAATTAGCCAGTGGTTCTCAGACTGGTTTCTGCAAAACCTTATGATTTGGAGAATAGGTTTTAGATGCTCATCTTTGTAAGGGTGGACAGAAAAGTTGCTCTGTTGATGTGTATTTAACCCTCTCCCTTACTGTATGAAGCACAGCATTCCACCTCTAACAATGAAGGTGGCGGTATGGTGACAGTATGGGGCATGGAGACACACCAAAGAAGAGTGCCCCTGAGGCAACTGGCAGGGGAACCGTGTGTCATTAGGTTAATTAACATGGAGGATGCAGAAAATAGAGTTGGCACATCCAAAGAGAATACATGTGCAGGTGCATGTCTGCTAAGACTGTAACGTAAAAGCAAACAATCTGAAATTGCAGCAGCACTCTGCACACCCAAGGCAAATACTAAATATATGGATTGCTTTAAATTGTATTTCTGATCTTGGCAGTTCATGACTGTAACTGCAAGGAAAAGGGGGTCAGTCCCAATGCGCAGGTTCACGCCGCCATAGCTAAAAACACAAAGAAAAAAAACACAATGCAACAGCACTCTGCAAACATAAATAACGTATAATAATGCCATAGTTATAGAAAATATTATGGTGCTAATGCTGCGCTTATTTTGTAAATTTGAGATTCTTGGCAAATACATTTTGTACAAAATTATTTGGGCCCGTCCGCGGAGTCAAGGCGATCTCTATAAGACCAGCACCAGAATATTTTCTATAATTATGGCATTATTGTACTTTATTTGTGTTTCCAGAGTGCTGTTGCATTGTGTTTTTTTTCTTTGTGTTTCTAGTCATGGCGACGTGCACCTGTGCATTGGGATGTGCTGACTGACCCTCTTTTTCTTGCAGTTGTACTAGTCTGGAGGTGTGGCTGACTCCAGTTGGTCTTGCACTCCTGACTGGCCTGTCTGCCCTATGGGCTGATTTTAATTAGTGTGGCTGACTCCAGTTAGTCTTGCACCCCTGACCAGCCTGTCTGCCCTGTGAGCTGATATTGATTAGTGTAGGTATGGGGCTGTGGCCTGTTCTCCCTGCATACATTGGAGGCCATCAGACACCAGGAGAGGTAGAGAGTGGGCTCAGCATGCATGTTGGTACTTGCATTCCCTGAACCTTATGGTGGTCAGTATGGCACATAACAGGTAGTATTTAGTGTTAGGTTCTCGTCTTACAGAAATCGCCTTGACGTTTGGCAGACGGGCCTAAATAATTTTGTACAAAATGTATTTGCCAAGAATCTCAAATTTACAAAATAAGCGTAGCATTAGCACCAGAATATTTTCTATAACTATAGCATTATTGTACTTTATTTGTGTTTGCAGAGTGCTGTTGCATTGAGGTTTTTTTCTTAGTCCATGACTGCAGGCATGACATCTCTGTGGCACAGGGTATATGGGGTGCCTTCACGTATGGAAAGTGCTTAAGTTATAGGTTCCTAGCTTGGCTGGTCCTGGGAAGGTGCGTTATTGTATTGTTCTGACCTACCGTGCTCAACCTGTACCTGTTTATCGACAATCTGCTACCTGTCCTGATCCCTATCTGATCCCTTTATTGACCATGTGCCACCTACCCTGACCTATTGCCTGACTACTCTACTGCATAAACTACACCCTGCTGACCTTGGCTTGTCCACTGACCATGGTGTTGCCTATCCCCTTAGTGCCACACACAGATGTCTTCCCTAAGTCAGCAGCCTCTGAACAAAGACTACTCCTAGAGGTACTGGCTTGGTGGCCCTTGCAATGAAATTCCGATCCCAGTGAGGGGATGAAAGGGTGAAAACCGGGATCCACTTTGACACACCTGCTGCGTTACAGTTAGCTCAGCCATGGACTCCACTGGCGTCCCCAATTTGGGGTTATAGGATTGATTCAAGGATCTAACTATTCAGCTGAGTCACCAGGAACAATCACTACAGTACATGAACACCATCTCTGCCCATCTAGACTCCATGATTGTCACTGTTCCAGCTCTTGCACCTCAGCCACAGATTGTCTCTCATTCTGGTGCTAACAGATTGCACCTGCCATTGCTGCCATGTTATGAAGGAGTTCCTGGATGTCAAGAAGAATGGGAAGAAAACTTTCCATCTGGTGAATAGGAGGGGTTTTGGCCCTGAGGAGGTATCTTCAAGCACTAGCTCTTCTCAGAAAATTCCATCTTCTATCTGGGGCAAAAAAGAGGAGGCATAAGGGGGTCTACTGTGATTCTGGTGGTCCGTGCCTACGGACATCTCCTCTCTCCTGGCACATCCATTGGAAGTCCCTGCATGATCTCTGCCTGTCCCGACCTTGGCTTTTCTACTCACCATGCTTTTGTTTGTTCCCTTGGTGTCACGCATCGGTGTCTCTTGACCCGCCTAGGTCCGGAGCCTCTAAATAAAGACTGCTCCTAGAGGTAGTGGCTTGGTGGCCAGAGTCTAGATTACTGTAAACGGATGATAGGATGAAAACCGAGGGTCCACCTTGAAAATGCCACTAGGAGTAGCCTAAAGCCAAATTTTCTCAGTAGGCAATCTGGTGCACATCCGCTGCTATATTTACTATACTGTAAGGTTCTCTGCCCACAGATTTCTCAAAATGTGTGAGCCCTTCTGCCTCTGCATGAGGTTACCTTGTTCTCGCAGGTGGCCTCACACAATCGGATTAACATGCAGGATGTTTCATTACAAAGAAGGATGCACTGACACACACAGACACTTTGACCACCATTACCATTATTATAAAATGGGTTAAGAATGGAATCAAACCAATTTCTTAACCGAATCATGGAGGGATGAGCATTACATAAATTTCCAATTATCTGTGATGCAGGTATTTTAATTACCCTGCAAGTAAGCATTGACATAGTTTGACCAGAAGCTGGCGAAACATGTAAAAAAACACAAATGCATAATGCAGAGAATTAGCCTAAGGCAGTGATGGCAAACCTTTGGCACGGGTGCCAGAGGCGGCACTCAGAGCCCTCTATGTGGGCACCCACACCCTGGAAAAAGTCTATGGCATAGCAATATTCTTTAGACTTTTCCTGCCATTCATCATCCCCAGGACACACTATAAACAGCTCAGGCAGCGCATTAAATTTGGCTATTAATCTATTATAGATAAATGATAAAGGATATGAAAGATATATTATATTGCTGTGTCGGCACTTTGCGATAAATAAGTGGGTATTTGTTTGCAGTTTTGGGCACTCGGTCTCTAAAAGGTTCACCATCACTGGCCTAAGGTATAGGATGAAAATAGCAATGCTGACAATCCAAATATGTGTTCAGAAATTGTACTTTTTCATTGGATAAGACATTTATTATTATTATAAAGTATCAGCACAAATTTCCCTACAAGTGTGTAAGTAAAAGCATACATTGTTTGCGTTCATTACCTTAACCCCTTAACGACGTGCCCTATTTTGGACTTCAGAATGAAACAATTTTTAAATTAAAATTTTTTGATCCCCATATTTTTTACTTTTATATGCTTTTTGGGGTGATGGCGAGAAACAACACAGCAATTCCTCCACTGTTTTTAGTAGTTTTTTTTATGCCATTCAGCAGGGGCGTTGCTAGGGTCTCAAAAGATCCGGGGCCCAAGCCCCAATGAATATGGCCCAGTTCTCTAAGTCGCCCCCCACCCCCACCCCACACACACCACATTTTGCTGTACTTGCTATACAGCAGCACATACTTCTCACATCCAGGGCCTCCCAGGTGACGTCTCCTCTGATATAGATCTTCTCTGTCATCATCTTCTCCATTCGGTCCATACAACTTCTCTCAGCCGCCTCGTCTCTGCAGAGTGTGACACACATAGCTTCCTCACATTTCTATCATCATCCCCCAACCTGGAGTCCCAACAGTGTTATTCTGCTGCTCGCTGTGCCCCCCAATACCCCCAAATACTATCCTGAAGTTAAATTTGTGCCCCCATAGTAATACTGCCCCCTACAGTGCCCCCAACCGTGATAATGCTCCCTAAGAGTGCCCCCATTAGTAGAAGAGCCCTCCAGTATTAATAATACCCTCACAGAGCCCCCAGAAGAAATAAGGCCCCCTATTGTCCCCTTAGTGGTAATAAAGCTCTCTACAGACCCCTCAGTAGTAATAAGGTCCCCATAGTGCTCTTAGTAGAAATAAGGCGGATCTATAAGTCCCTGCTATAGAGACCCTAGTAGTAATAAGAACGCCTATAATGTCCCCTGGATTTGCAGTGCCCCCTGTTGTTATATTCCCACCTCCACCAACAGTCCCATGTAAATAACATCACACCATCTCTCCTGCCCCCTCCAAAATACAGTCCTATGTTAATAACATCACTTCCCTCCCTTCACCCCCTCCAACATACAGTCCCATGTAAATAACACTATTTCCCTCCCTCCGCCATACAGTCCCATGTAAATAACATCACACCATCTCTCCAGGCCCCTCCAATATACAGTCCCATGTAAATAACATCACCTCCTCCCCAGGCGCCTTCAACATACAGTCCCAAGTAAATAATATCACCCCCTCCCCAGACTCCTCCAAAATGCATTCCCATATAAACATCACCCCCTCAACATTCAGTCCCATGTAAATAACATCATTCCCACCACCAGCCACCTTCAACATACAGTCCCACGTAAATAACATCGCCCCCTGAACATTCAGTCCCATGTAAATAACATCACTCCCTCCCTCAGACCCCTGTAACATTCAGTCCCATGTAAATAACATCACTCCCTCCCACAGCCGCCATCAACATACAGTCCCAGGTAAATAACATCACTGCCTCCCCCAGCCCCCTCAGACATACAGTCCCATGTAAATGACATCACTCCCTCCCACAGCAGCCTCCAACATACAGTCCCATTTAAATAACATCCCCCTACCCCAGCCCCCTCCAACATACAGTCCCATGTAAATAACATAATCCCCTACCACAGCTGCCTTCAACATACAGTCCCATGTAAATAACACCACTCCCTCCCCCAGTCCCCTCCAACATACAGTCCTATGTAAATAACATCACTCCCTCCTGCAGCCACTATCAACATACAGTCCCATGTAAATAACATGACCCCCTCCCCAGCCACCTCCAACACACAGTTCTATGTAAATAACTTCCCTCCCTTTAGCCCCAACATAAAGTCCCAGTTAAATAACTACAACTCCCAACATTGCTCTGCCTCTCCATTCACTTACCTCTCCTGTAGCAGACATCACCTCAGCTTCTTCCCCTCTTCACTGTCACCCTCTCCTGCACTGGTCACATGATGGTGACATCATTGCAGGTCCTTCTCAACCACTGACTGTTTTACTTGTCACATGACCTGTGATGTCACCACAGGTCCTTCAGCTCTTCCAGTGCATTAGATTCAATTGTATTGTACAGGAGGAATGGGAAGCCGTAAATACTGCGCTCCTTGTGCTGATCACATGGGAGCCCATGTCACGCCCTGCCCTGTGGGTGTTCTGAGGAGATCTGTCAGAGTTGCTGCATGTGACTTGATCTGACAGTTTGTTTTGTTGTGGGTTTGAACAGAATCCCATATCCTCCCAGGTGTTGTTCTTTTGGTAATTGGTGAGGCTATTTATTCCTCCCTCTCCCTATAGCCTTTGCGGGTTATAGTTCTGCCTTGTGTGAGCTCTGGAAGTTTGGTGGATCGTCTTCTCCAACACATCTCTAGATAAGTCCTTTTCCTTCTGTGTCTGTTTTTTACTAGGCCCCTAGAGTGATGCTAGCTCCTTCGGTTGTTGAAGGAGCTGGGTGTCTCTTTCCCTCTTCCCTACAGCTGAGGGTTTGGTTCAGTGTGTTTTAGTCTTAGTTACGTGGGCATGTGCATATCTACCATTGAGATATGCACATGGGCATAGCAGCTTAGGGAAAGTGTTTAGGGATTGCTAGGAGATGACCACTTTGCTCCCTAGCATTTGGGGCCTAGTCAGTTGTTTTGTTTGCTTTGCCGTGTTCTGTTTCCTTCCCTTATCTTACCTACCATGACAGCCCATTGTTGGTACCCCTGCATTTACTAGAATAGTTGTACAGTGAGGAAGGGTTTGAATGGTGGTGCCGTGCTGCTCCATTCATTGTCTATGGGACTAATGGAAACAGCCAAGTAGTGATGTGCCATCCAAACAGTTTCAAAAGGTGCAGTTTTTACACATTTTATAATTTTTTAAAACACCCAGATACATATAGGAGAGCATAATACATGAGTACGGGTTGCATTTGGGCACATCCACAATCTATCCCTTTACTTTTCCATTTGCAAACTGGGCGAGGATGCAGACTATTTCACGTCTTCACCTCAGGCAGAAATAAGGCTAAAAGCACTCCTCTACACACACACATTTTATTTAAAAAAAATATTAGTAATTTAAACAATTTCCATTTACTGAAGAATGGTTCCCAAGAACTGGGATGTTTATACTTTATAACAAAGATGAAAGGTGGGAGGACAAATGTTTATCTTTGCTTTTGTCTTTCACCTCAGGATAATTTATTTTTGTCACAAGTATTTGAAGACCACGTGAAAGCAGGGTGTTGCTTTTTTTTTCCTGGGAACCAGCTGCAGAGAAGTGTTCTGTATCTTGCTCAAGTTCTTAAAAATACGTATGAAATGAAGTTAAAATGAAAATTACATTTATCTAGCTCATTAGATGTATATTGCTTATGAATGTCTTCAGAAGAAAAAACCTTCCCTAAGGTTCTAATAATCTGTCTTTTTTCTCTGGTAATCCTATCGATGGTGTTAATGTAGAGAGGCTGCCTAGACCTGCACCAGATTTATCATAGGGGTTCAGGCTGGATGAGAAATGTGGTGCCAGGAAGACACTTTTCTCTAACTCTATAAAAAAAGCTTTTTTTTTATGCCAGAACTGTGGTGCAACTTTGGCATAAAACATAGCATCATAGGCCATTCCCTTTTTTTATGAAGCCAAGTTCTTTTCTCACAAAGGCACAACCATTTTTCAGACAAGGCACAGAAACTTTCTCTAAACCTACATGCACCAAACTGAACCAATACTTGACGCCATTTATGCAGAATCTAGGTGCACTCACATTAGTTAATGTAAGCCCATGTGTTTTTGTTTTTGGCATTTTTTGTATTTAC
Source organism: Bufo bufo (assembly GCF_905171765.1). NCBI lineage: Eukaryota > Metazoa > Chordata > Amphibia > Anura > Bufonidae > Bufo > Bufo bufo. Next base: position 166,566,656 of record NC_053392.1, on the reverse strand, counting down.
AAAGGGACGCTTTTTTTTATTTTTTGGCAAGTCAGAAGTGGTTCTTCCAGAAAGAAACGTATATTATAAGGGGTTTTTTGTTGTTGTTAAATTTGCAGATATAGTTAAATACAGAGGTGCAATAAGGATAGTTTTCTTAAAACAATATGTTCCCTTTTGGTTCTGTGTTGTATTTATTTTATTCTATTTTTTGGTTCACATATTCTATGTTCGTTCTGTTTCTTTTTTTTTTTAAATGACAACCTTTTTTGTGGTCTTTGTAATGCTGAAATACATGTATAAAAAATATTAATGTACAGAGGAGAACGGTGCTGTAGTGATCAGCGCTGGCAGTAAGACAGATAGGGAACTTGGTAACATGCTGAGACTTAGAAAAATATATCTTAGACGCATGTAGGTAGGCAGGGGCTGGGGCGGTGAGAGCAGAGGCAGGCTGAGGCCTGCTGCCTCTGTATCTTACAGTTAGATGTGTTTAGCGTTCAGTAAGAACACTGAAGACGGATTCTCCTTAGTAAAACATGTTAGAGGGTTGCTAAGGGCACCTGGCAGTTTTCTACTAAAAGTGTACATATTTCCCTAATAAATTATATTACAAAACACTTAAAGGGGTTGCCCCGTCTCGCTGTTACTGAGGTGAGATGAGACTAAGCACTGACCACCAGGTGGCCGGGAAACAGTGGAGCTGTCCGGCACTCAGCTGTGTCAGTAGTTTCCGTTGCGGTGCATGACAATTATGGAAACAGCGTAGCACCGGAAGCTATTCTGTTTCCCTAAATTATAAACAACACAGCTTGCTATGCTTTCCTGTTTCTGTAGCTATCATGCATTGCAATGGCTGGCTGATGGTCAGCGCTTAGTCCCAACTCACCTTAGTAATGGCGAGATGGGACTACCCCTTTAACACCGTAATGTCTGCTTCACTGACTTCGGCATGCGGTTCAGGTACTCAGTCTATACGCTTTGGCGTCACTGCAGTTCAGCAGGGGTTAATGGCTTCTGGAGCACTCTAGAGCTGATAATCAGCTGCTACTGTTATCAGCGCAGACTCCTCTTCACAGCCAGGGTCAGACGAAGTTCCGACTCCCTCTGTTAGCCCTTTGATCATTCTGCTGTCCATATTGCGGCATGATCAGTGGATATTCCCCCCTGCGATTGGGTCACCGGGTTTCCCAGTGACCTGACTGGAGGCTGCAGGAGCGATCCGCAGTCAGCCGTGAGGTCCTCTGAAGGACCCTAAAGCTGTTTTTCTCAGTAAACCTTCTGTTAGGGCACACTAGTGTTGACCTAACAGCAGACTGTGTCATACTGACACAGAGTATAATGTATTAGCATGCAAGAGTATGCTAATACGTTTTTAAGTGTCAAGTAAAGTCATAGATTGGTAATGCCATAATGGAATAAAAAAAAATGCTATAAATAATGTAAAAAAAAAAAAACAATAAAAAATCCCCCCCAAAATAGTGCCATTATTTACTGTAATTAATTAAAAAAATTCACATATTATCACACACACTATACACAAGTCCGTAATAACCTGACAAATTCCATTATCAGGTTATTTGGTGTGAAACATAAATGGCGTAAAAAAAAAAACTTCGAAAATCCCCAACACCAAAAAATAAAATTTCTCCCATATAAAAAAGATCTTAGACAGCCACATCAGTGATAAAGTAAAAAAAAAGCTATGGCTGCTGAAATGCAAAACAATGTCAAAAACAAAAAAACTAATTTGCTGGTCATTAAAGCCTCTTTCACACGAGCGAGTTTTCCGTCCAGGTTCTATGCGTGTTGCAAATGGGTTTTCAATTTCAATGGGTCTATGTACATGTATCGTTTATCACGGACCATCTCTGCTTTTAGGAAAAAACTGTAGCATGTTTTATATTGTACGTTTTTCAAGGAAGCCTGGCTCCATAGAAATTAATGGGGCTTGTGTGAAAAACAGAAGGCACCCGGATGCAATGCGTTTTTCACTGATGGTTGCTGGGAGATGTAGATTGTTATTCTTCAGTTTACTATATTATAGTATAGCACATGCAGGAGAAGAACAATGGACCACAGAGGTAAAATGAGGATTTTCAAAAATACAACTATAATGAAAACAGACTTGTTTTTTAGGGGACACAGTAATAAAAATTGCAATCCTTCTATTATGGCATATCTAAGGGCTCTTTCACACCTGCTTTCTTTTCTTCCGGCATAGAGTTCCGTCGTCGGGGCTCTATGCCAGAAGAATCCTGATCAGTTTTATCCCAATGCATTCTGAATGGAGAGAAATCAGGATGCATCAGGATGTCTTCAGTTCCAGAACAGAACGTTTTTTGGCCGGAGAAAATACCGCAGCATGCTGCGCTTTTTGCTCCGGCCAAAAATCCTGAAGACTTGCCGCAAGGCCGGATCCGGAATTAATGCCCATTGAAAGGCATTGATCCGGATCCGGCCTTAAGCTAAACGTCGTTTCGGCGCATTGCCGGATCCGACGTTTAGCTTTTTCTGAATGGTTACCATGGCTGCCGGGACGCTAAAGTCCTGGCAGCCATGGTAAAGTGTAGTGGGGAGCGGGGGAGCAGTATACTTACCGTCTGTGCGGCTCCCGGGGCGCTCCAGGGTGACGTCAGGGCGCCCCAAGCGCATGGATCACGTGATCGCATGGCACGTCATCTATGCGCATGGGGCGCTCTGACGTCATTCTGGAGCGCCCCGGGAGCCGCGCGGACTGTAAGTATACCGCTCCCCGCTCCTACTATGGCAACCAGGACTTTAATAGCGTCCTGGCTGCCATAGTAACACTGAAAGCATTTTGAAGACGGATCCGTCTTCAAATGCTTTTAGTACACTTGCGTTTTTCCGGATCCGGCGTGTATTTCCGGCAAGTGGAGTACACGCCGGATCCGGACAACGCAAGTGTGAAAGAGGCCTAAGAATAGGTACACAGATGTGGGTACTTTTGTGGTAGCGCTAGAAGAGGGTAACTTTTCTCAGATTGAAAACTATTTTTTTGCAGTGATTTTTTTGCTTGCAACTGCAAATGATACTTTTCCTCAGTTTTTTTTTTATCTATCACCTATTGAACTCTATTATATAAAAAAGCTTAATGATAGATCTTTTATAATAACTGATCATGATGAAGCAGATAAAAACTGATACGTTTGGCACAGTCCTAAGTAACTTTTGAAATTTTGAAATATTCTGATGACTTTACTGTCATAGGACTGATTACAAGCAGAGATGAAGGTGCTTATGGTGGAATGCAATCAATATGGTTTTGAACACTGAGAAGACTATGTAAATAATAATATATCACCATAAGACTGCTGTGGTGTATTCTCCAATGGAAATATGTACGGTATATATATAGAGAGAGGCTAATGTGAGATAAGTGGATCCTTTTATTCACCAACTACATTTCATTAGCACCTGGTCTACAAAGGAGTGCTGCTGTCCACACTTCATCCTATATACCGTATATATGAATTATTGACAGTGACTGACAGCCTTCCCTCTATGACTGTGTATACAGAGATAGCTGTCAATAACTGATAGGACCGCCTCATTGCCTTTAAAGCCCAGAAAAAGCGGGAATTTATATGAATGAAATAAACCTTTTACTGAATCTTTCCAACAATCTGCTCAGCTACTCCTCCTCTATAACATGCCGCCTGCAAATTACTTTGCATTTTCATGGTGACAGGTTTCCTTTAAAGAAGTCTTATGACCTTTCAGTAATCTAGAGATAAGGTTTATTAGATGACTGGCACTAAATATGAGCAAAGTTTTAAAAAAATTTATTTTGCCAATTTTGCCAAGAAAGTTGATTAGTTACAAATTGCTTTGTAACAAATCACATTCCATTGTATGGAGAAAGCGCAATGATGGGGAATGGCGATCACGCCACCCAACCCGTTCACTTAACCCCTCAGATGCCGCATTCAATGCTGATCGCAGCATCTGAGAGCCACATTTAGCCTATCAAGGGGGTTAATCGGTGTTAAAGCAACAAAAAAATATAAAAAATACACATCTCATCCATTTGATCGAAGAGAGGCAGTCGTGGCCATTTTCTTTGAAGAAAACGTGTCAACTGGGGCGCGCACCAACGTGATGATGTCACCACGTCATCATGGTGGGCAGGCTTGGTGACGTCATCACAGCAGCGCGCGCAAGACTTTGCGCGTTTTCTTCAAACAAGATGGGCGTGACGGCCTCTTCTTGCTCAAATGGATGAGGTGAGTATATTTTATTTTACCGTCATTTCAGGAAAAAATTATTTGTTACCACGAAGCCCCAGGAAACTTGGATTTGTGGCAAATCGAATTTTTCCTGAAACGTGGATCAAATTCCACTTCATTAACTTCAATTTGCTCTATACTAACCGGCACAAAGTGAAAGTAAAAAACATGATTTACACAGCTAGAAAAACTGTTAAACCCTCAATATTTTTTATAACGACCAATTGAAAACGTGATCTCGCCCAAAAACTGAAAAAAATATGGCTCTCAGAATATGGAGACACTAAAACATGATTTTTTTTTTGTTTCAAAAATGATATTATTGTGTAAAACTTACATAAATAAAAAAAAAGTATACATATTAGGTATCGCCGCGTCCGTATCGACCGGCTCTATAAAAATATCACATGACCTAACCCCTCAGATGAACACCGTAAAAATAGAAAATAAAAACTGTGCTAAATAAACAATTTTTTGTCACCTTACATCACAAAAAGTGTAATAGCAAGCGATCAAAAAGACACGCACCCCAAAATAGTGCCAATAAAACCGTCATCTCATCCCTCAAAAATCATACCCTACCCAAGGTAATTGCCCAAAAACTGAAAAAATTATGGCTCTCAGACTATGGAAACACTAAAACATTTTTTTTGCTTCAAAAATGAAATCATTGTGTAAAACTTACATAAATAAATAAAAAGTATACATATTAGGTATCGCAGCGTCTGTGACAACCTGGTCTATAAAAATATCACATGATCTAACCTGTCAGACAAATGTTGTAAATAACAAAAAATAAAAACGGTGCCAAAACAGCTATTTCTTGTTACCTTACAAAAAGTGTAATATAGAGCAACCAAAAATCATATGTACCCTAAACTAGTACCAACAATACTGCCACCCTATCCCGTAGTTTCTAAAATGGGGCCACTTTTTTGGAGTTTCTACTCTAGGGGTGCATCAGGGGGGCTTCAAATGGGACATGGTGTAAAAAAAAACAGTCCAGCAAAACCTGCCTTCCAAAAACCGTATGGCATTCCTTTCCTTCTGCGCCCTGCCGTGTGCCCGTACAGCGGTTTACGACCACATATGGGGTGTTTCTGTAAACTACAGAATCAGGGCCATAAATATTGAGTTTGGTTTGGCTGTTAACCCTTGCTTTGTAACTGGAAAAAAATTATTAAAATGGAAAATCTGCCAAAAAAGTGAAATTTTGAAATTGTATCTCTATTTCTCATTCATTCTTGTGGAACACCTAAAGGGTTAACAACGTTTGTAAAATCAGTATTGAATACCTTGAGGGGTGTAGTTTCTTAGATGGGGTCACTTTTATGGAGTATCTACTCTTGGGGTGCATCAGGGGCAGGGGCGGACTGAGAACCCTCAGGGCCCCCGGGCAAAATAAATCAAGGGCCCCCTTACAGGTCCCACCCATGTTCTGCTGCAAGCCCCACCCTTGTCCCGCCTCCATGCCCCGCCTCCAGCCACACCCTACACAATCTTTAAAGGGTTTCTACCACCTTGTTTTGAGAAATTTAGCTGTCAGACACTAGCGATCCGCTAGTGTCTGCTCTACCAAACAATGCTATTATAATAGCTTTTTGTGCAGCCGTTTCCATAAAAAACTAACTTTTATCGATATGCTAATGAGCCTCTAGGTGCTATGCGGGTGTCTTTTCAGCACCTAGAGGCTCGGTCTACCTTCACAAAATGCCGCCCAGCGCGTCCCTCCAGCCCGCCCATCTCCTCTGGAATGCGATCCTCCCTCTGAGTCAGCGGACGAATTCTCGCGCATGTGCCGTGCGCGTCTGTCTTCGGCGCAGGCGCAGTTAATGTCTGACCGCTCCCTGCACAGACATCTCCACTGCGTCTGTTCCTCGGAGCACTATGACATCATCGGCGCAGGCGCAGTGGAGATGTCTGTGCAGAAAGCGGTCAGACATTAACTGCGCCGAAGACAGACGTGCACGGCGCATGCGCGAGAATTCGTCCGCTGACTCAGAGGGAGGATCGCATTCCAGAGGAGATGGGCGGGCTGGAGGGACACGCTGGGCGGCATTTTGTGTGAGTAGACCGAGCCTCTAGGTGCTGAAAAGACGCCCGCATAGCACCTAGAGGCTCATTAGCATATTGATAAAAGTTAGCTTTTTGTGCAGCCGTTTCCATACAAAACTATTATAATAGCATTGTTTGGTAGAGCAGACACTAGCGGATCGCTAGTGTCTGACAGCTAAATTTCTCAAAACGAGGTGGTAGAAACCCTTTAATAAGATTTCAAAGTTAAAGTGACACAAAAGGCACCCAGACCACTTCAGCTGATTGATGTGGTCTGGGTACAGTGTCCCTTTTGCAAATCGAGCTGCAATGTTCTAGAGAAACTGCATTGTTTACGTTCCAGCAATAAGTCAGCCTCTAGTGGCTGGCAGCCACCTGAGGGCTTCCTGGAGTAAAACAGACCTTTGGTCTGGTATCTGACGCTGGACGTCCTCACACTCTGCATGATGACCTCCAGGGTCAGATTTTTCCCCATAGGAAAGCATTGATTCAATGCTCTCATATGGGGTGATCTAATCTCAGCGTCCATTAGTGAGCCTCTGTTAGAAGCAGTCCCCTCCACCTTGTACTTGTTCCACTGATCTGCTACTTGCGGGCTACGTGGGCATGAGTTCAGTCACTTCGGCGCGTGATCCCGCGAGACCCGTGACCTACAGCGGCGGGTCTCGCGGGATCACGCGATGCAGGACGGGATTGCGCACAGAAGTGACTGAACTCATGCCCGCACAGCCCACAAGTAGCGGAACAATTACAAGAGGGGTGGGGAATAGCCAAATTTAAAAAATATTTTGAACCAAAAGGTGTGCTTTTTGTGGGTTTTGAACTAATGGTGGTCTGTGGATGGCACTGTTGTGGGGGCTCTGTGGATGGCACTGTCGTGGAGGCTCTGTGGATGGCACTGTCGTGGGGGCTCTGTGGATGGCACTGTCGTGGGGGCTCTGTAGATGGCACTGTCGTGGGGGCTCTGTGGATGGCACTGTTGTGGGGGCTCTGTGGATGGCACTGTTGTGGGGGCTCTGTGGATGGCACTGTTGTGGGGGCTCTGTGGATGGCACTGTTGTGGGGGCTCTGTGGATGGCACTGTTGTGGGGGCTCTGTGGATGGCACTGTGGGTGACACATATATAGCACCTTATGCTATATATGTGTCATCCACAGATCCCCCCCATAACAGTGTCCCTGTGAGTGAATGACCCCCAATACAGGGTCTGGGGGCCGGCATCTGGTGCTGTAATGGCAGCGGGGCCCGGTGCAGTCACTGTATTCTATCGCACCGAGCCCCGCTCACTGTAATACTAATTTTCATATGTGAACAAGAAGAGAAATCCTCTGCGATCCTCTCCCTCTCTGTACTCACAAACTCAGTAGCAGGCAGGCCGGGCGGCAGCACAACTCACTGACGTCACGCGCCCGCTCCTCCCACTTTATGAATGAAGCAGGCGCGTGACGTCAGTGAATTGCTACTGAGTTTGTGAGTACAGAGAGGGAGAGGATCGCAGAGGATTTCTCTTCTTGTTCACATATGAAAATTAGTATTACAGTGAGCGGGGCCCGGTGCGATAGAATACAGTGAGTGCACCGGGCCCCGCTGCCATTACCACATCATACAGATTAAGCGCTGTATAGAACATATTACACTACACCAGGCAACAGGTGAATCGTCTGTGTGCATAGATATGCACCACCATTTAATATATCTATGCACACAGACGATGCACCTGTTGCCTGGTGCAGTGTAATATGTTCTATACAGCGCTTAATCTGTATGATAATAGGATGAGATGCCAGTTATTTACACTGCATTTATGGTTTGATCAGTATCCACTGTGATACGCTGAGGATATTAACCACCTCAGCCCCCAGTGCTTAAACACCCTGAAAGACCAGGCCACTTTTTACACTTCTGACCTACACTACTTTCACCGTTTATTGCTCGGTCATGCAACTTACCACCCAAATGAATTTTACCTCCTTTTCTTCTCACTAATAGAGCTTTCATTTGGTGGTATTTCATTGCTGCTGACATTTTAACTTTTTTTGTTATTAATCGAAATTTAACGATTTTTTTGCAAAAAAATGACATTTTTCACTTTCAGTTGTAAAATTTAGCAAAAAAACGAGATCCATATATAAATTTTGCTCTAAATTTATTGTTCTACATGTCTTTGATAAAAAATAAATGTTTGGGTAAAAAAAAAATGGTTTGGGTAAAAGTTATAGTGTTTACAAACTATGGTACAAAAATGTGAATTTCCGCTTTTTGAAGCAGCTCTGACTTTCTGAGCACCTGTCATGTTTCCTGAGGTTCTACAATGCCCAGACAGTACAAACACCCCACAAATGACCCCATTTCGGAAAAAGTACACACCCTAAGGTATTCGCTGATAGGCATAGTGAGTTCATAGAACTTTTTATTTTTTGTCACAAGTTAGCGGAAAATGATGATTTTTTTTTCCCCATTTTTTTTATACAAAGTTGGCATTTGACCAAGATATTTATCTCACCCAGCATGGGTATATGTAAAAAGACACCCCAAAACACATTCCTCAACTTCTCCTGAATACAGAGATACCAGATGTGTGACACTTTTTTGCAGCCTAGGTGGGCAAAGGGGCCCATATTCTAAAGAGCACCTTTCGGATTTGACTGGTCATTTTTTACAGAATTTGATTTCAAACTCCTTACCACACATTTGGGCCCCTAGAATGCCAGGGCAGTATAACTACCCCACAAGTGACCCCATTTTGGAAAGAAGACACCCCAAGGTATTCCGTGAGGGGCATGGCGAGTTCCTAGAATTTTTTATTTTTTGTCACAAGTTAGTGGAAAATGATGATTTTTTTTATTTTTTATTTTTTCATACAAAGTCTCATATTCCACTAACTTGTGACAAAAAATAAAAACTTCCATGAACTCACTATGCCCATCAGCGAATACCTTGGGGTCTCTTCTTTCCAAAATGGGGTCACTTGTGGGGTAGTTATACTGCCCTGGCATTCTAGGGGCCCAAATGTGTGGTAAGGAGTTTGAAATCAAATTCTGTAAAAAATGACCAGTGAAATCCGAAAGGTGCTCTTTGGAATATGGGCCCCTTTGCCCACCTAGGCTGCAAAAAAGTGTCACACATCTGGTATCTCTGTATTCAGGAGAAGTTGAGGAATGTGTTTTGGGGTGTCTTTTTACATATACCCATGCTGGGTAAGATAAATATCTTGGTCAAATTCCAACTTTGTATAAAAAAAATGGGAAAAGTTGTCTTTTGCCAAGATATTTCTCTCACCCAGCATGGGTATATGTAAAATGACACCCCAAAACACATTCCCCAACTTCTCCTGAGTACGGAGATACCAGATGTGTGACACTTTTTTGCAGCCTAGGTGGGCAAAGGGGCCCATATTCCAAAGAGCACCTTTCGGATTTCACTGGTCATTTTTTACAGAATTAGATTTCAAACTCCTTACCACACATTTGGGCCCCTAGAATGCCAGGGCAGTATAACTACCCCACAAGTGACCCCATTTTGGAAAGAAGAGACCCCAAAAATTTTGGCACAAACTAGCGGAAATTGATTTTTTTGATTTTGTTCTCACAAAGTCTCCCTTTCCGCTAACTTGGGACAAAAATTTCAATCTTTCATGGACTCAATATGCCCCTCAGCGAATACCTTGGGGTGTCTTCTTTCCAAAATGGTGTTATTTGTGGGATGTTTGTACTGCCCTGGCATTTGAGGGTCTCCGCAATCATTACATGTATGGCCAGCATTAGGAGTTTCTGCTATTCTCCTTATATTGAGCATACAGGTAATGAGATTTTTTTTTTCCGTTCAGCCTCTGGGCTGAAAGAAAAAAATGAACGGCACAGATTTCTTCATTCGCATCGATCAATGTGGATGAAAAAATCTCTGCCAAAAAAAGAAAAAGGAGGGGAAAGGCGTCTGCCAGGACATAGGAGCTCCGCCCAACATCCATACCCACTTAGCTCGTATGCCCTGGCAAACCCGATTTCTCCATTCACATCAATCGATGTGGATGAATAAATCATTGCCGGGATTTTTTTTTTTATATATACAAAGTGTTTGCCAAAGTATATGAACACCGCCACCTCCTCAGCTCATATGCCTCGGCAAACGTATCTTTTACTGCAGAGGAGAAATCTCGTCTTGCAGCGCCGCATACACCGACTTGCGTGTAATCTGACAGCAGCGCAATGCTTCTGTCCGAATGCACATCAGTGCTGCAGCTAGTCGATCGGTTGGTCCACCTGGAAGGTAAAAAAAACAAAACAAAAAAGAAAAAACCAGGCCGCAACGCAATAACTTTATTAACTTTAGAACAGAACATATTAACTTTTTTTTAACTTTTTTAACTTTTTTACTTACCGGTAATTTTTTTTTTGTTTAGTTTTTTTTACCTTTATAGAACAAACCTCTCCTTCCCCATGGGACAATGTGCAAAGCGCAAATCGCCCAAAGATGTGGCAAAGTACGTTATGCACTTTATCCCAGGTGAAAGGAGAGGTTTGCAGCAGCTGTGAGTAAAAGGGCCCTAATAGCCCTGTGAGATGCAATCCCTATGCTAGGTGTACCTGTGTGTGGTACTTCCGGAAACACTCACCAAAGCATAGGGCAGGGTGGTCAGGACAGTCAGGACAGAAATAGCGGGTGTCACGCCTTATTCCACTCCTGCTACAGACACGACATCTTTTTCGGGGTGACGGTTGGGTTGAGGTACCAGGAACGACACTGGGGAAATGTCGCTCGTGTAGACGGCTAACTACACTGGTGGATGGGGCCACGGAACCTCCTGGGTAAAGGAGGTTCTCGATGATCTCTTCCTGGAATTTGAGGAAGGATCCTGTTCTCCCAGCCTTACTGTAGAGAACAAAACTATTATACAGCGCCAATTGAATTAAATATACAGACACCTTCTTATACCAGCGTCTGGTTCTGCGGGACACTAAATACGGAGACAACATCTGGTCATTGAAGTCCACCCCTCCCATGAGCGCATTATAGTCGTGGACACAGAGGGGCTTTTCAATGACACGGGTTGCTCGCTCAATTTGGATTGTCGTGTCTGCGTGAATGGAGGAGAGCATGTAAACGTCACGTTTGTCTCTCCATTTCACCACGAGCAGTTCTTCGTTACACAAGGCAGCCCTCTCCCCCCTTGCAAGACGGGTGGTTACAAGCCATTGGGGGAAGCCCACGCGACTAGTTCGCGCGGTGCCACAGGCGCAAATCCGTTCTAGAAACAAATGCCTAAAGAGGGCCACACTTGTGTAAAAATTGTCCACATAAAGATGGTACCCCTTGCCGAATAAGGGTGACACCAAGTCCCAGACTGTCTTCCCACTGCTCCCCAGGTAGTCAGGGCAACCGACCGGCTCCAGGGTCTGATCTTTTCCCTCATAGATCCGAAATTTGTGGGTATAGCCTGTGGCCCTTTCACAGAGCTTATACAATTTGACCCCATACCGGGCACGCTTGCTTGGGATGTATTGTTTGAAGCCAAGGCGCCCGGTAAAATGTATTAGGGACTCGTCTACGCAGATGTTTTGCTCGGGGGTATACAAATCTGCAAATTTCTGGTTGAAATGGTCTATGAGGGGCCGAATTTTGTGGAGCCGGTCAAAAGCTGGGTGGCCTCTGGGACGGGAGGTGGTGTTGTCGCTAAAATGCAGGAAACGGAGGATGGCCTCAAATCATGCCCTGGACATAGCAGCAGAGAACATGGGCATGTGATGAATCGGGTTCGTGGACCAATATGACCGCAATTCATGCTTTTTTGTCAGGCCCATGTTGAGGAGAAGGCCCAAAAAAATTTTAAGTTCGGAAACTTGGACTGGTTTCCACCGGAAAGGCTGGGCATAAAAGCTTCCCGGGTTGGCGGATATAAATTGTGTGGCATACCGGTTTGTCTCTGCCACGACTAAGTCCAAGAGCTCCGCAGTCAAGAACAGCTCAAAAAATCCCAGGGCCGAACCGATTTGAGCCGTCTCAACCCGAACTCCAGACTGGGCGGTGAAAGGGGGAACTACAGGTGCGGCTGAAGTTGGTGACTGCCAATCAGGGTTTGCCAGCACCTCAGGGATTCTAGGGGCTCTACGGGCCTGTCTGTGCGGTGGCTGCGACGGGGTAACTACTGCACGTGCCACCGTACCAGCTTCAACTGCCCTTCTGGTGCTCGCCACGTCACCATGTTGTACGGCAGTGCTGGTACTAGGTCCAGGGAGGGCTGCGCTGCTGGTGTATGCCTCACCACGTGATCCGGCAGCGACAGCTCCACTCTGCTGCTCTTGAAGCGGATCCTGCATAACCTGTGGTCTAGCGACACGGGGCCGGGTACACCTGGTGCTGCCAGGGACCTCAACCTCCTCGTCCGAACTTTGGGTCAGAGAGCCACTGCTTTCTACAGGTTCATATTCTGACCCGCTAGATTCGTCAGATGAGGGTTCCCACTCCTCATCCGACTGGGTCAGAATCCTGTAGGCCTCTTCAGAAGAATACCCCCTGTTTGACATTTTGGACTACTAAATTTAGGGGTATTCCCTGAGACTACCCAAGAAAAAAAGCAAGCCTGTCTTACAAAGGGGAGGCTAGCGAAGTACCGGAGGCCGCTGCGGTTGATAAAAAATATCAAAACTGATTTTTTTATCGCCGCAGTGCGTGTAAAATGAATGTGCAGTGATCAAAAAATATATATTTTTTGTCACTGCGGTGGGGCGGGCGTGGGTGAACGCACGTGTGGGCGACCGATCAGGCCTGATCGGGCAAACACTGCGTTTTGGGTGGAGGGCGAGCTAAGGTGACACTAATACTATTATAGATCTGACCGTGATCAGTTTTGATCACTTACAGATACTATAAAAGTACAAATGCTGATAAGCGATACGCTAAACAGCGAATAAGTGACTGCGGTGCGGTGGGCTGGGCGCTAACTCACGCTAAACTACCTAACCAAGGGGCCTAAACTATCCCTAAAACCTAACAGCCAATACTAGTGAAAAAAAAAAAGTGACAGTTTACACTGATCACTTTTTTTCCTTTCAATAGTGATTGACAGGGGCGATCAAAGGGGTGATCAAAGGGTTAATTGGGGTGCAGGGGGGTGATCTGGGGCTAAGGTGTAGTGTTTGGTGTACTCACAGTTCAGTCTGCTCCTCTGCTGGATCCAACCGACGAAAAGGCCCAGCAGAGGAGTAGACAAGCCATATAACAGATCATATTTACTAATATGATCTGTTATATGACTTTTGATTGGATTTTTTGAAAATCGCCAGCCTGCCAGCCAATGATCGTTGCTGGCAGGCTGGTGACGAACTTGTTCTTTTAATTTTGCCGGCCCGCGATGCGCATGCGCGGGCCGGCTTTGAGCGAAATCTCGCGTCTCGCGAGATGACGCGTATATGCGTGATTGTGCGCAGCGCTGCCACCTCCGGAACGCGAATCTGCGTTAGGCGGTCCGGAGGTGGTTAAGCATCTATATTGTCCCAGGGTGTTTCAGTTGTGGTCATAAATTATGGTTGCTTCATACGCGGTCCCTACTCACTGACGCGGCTGCATCCCCTAGGTAACGCGACGCCTAGCTCCATGTCTGCACGGGCGAGCGGGGCGGAGTCTCTGTGACGCTGTGGTCAGCTGTTTCTGACGTCGGCTATCGCGGGACTTCGCTCCGGGCGCGCGTGTGTGACGTGTCGCTACATGGACATGCGCAGTGTGGTTTTGAGGACGCGGACCACAGCTGAAACCATTGCGGATAAGGAGAGGGTAACTACAGGTGATGTGATTGGTATGGGAGTCTGTGTGCAGAGAGGTAATGGGATGGGTGGATGATATGGCTATGTTTAATTGGTTCTGACAATTGTGGGTGTTCCTGGGTGTGGGTATTTATATGCAATTTTGCCATATGTTTTTTATGCTTGACAAAGGCTGTTGTACAGCTGAAACGTTGCAGATTTTTTGTATGCTGTAAAGCTCTAATACAGATGGAATGATGGGAGATGCTGCCACCACTGTTTGATTTTTACGTATTCTCTGGCTGATTGGATCCGCGGCTGGTGCGGGGCTGTTGCAACTCCCTACAACAAGGACGGAGCCTTGAGTGCTGCTCCTGCACTTTTGTTTCTGCCCCTTTAACAGTGACTGCCACAGTACCTCGCTCCCTTAACAGTGACCTCACAGTACACCATTGCCTTAACAGTGACCTCACAGTACCCCGCTGCCCCTTTAATAGTGGCCTCCACAGTCCCATCCTCCCTTAACAGTGACCTCCACAGTGTCCGCCCCTTTAACATTGACCTTCACAGTGGCCTGCCCCCTTAACAGTAACATCCACAGCGCCCTCCCCTTTAACCCCTTAAGGACCTAGGACGTACCGGTACGCCCTATTTCCCGAGTCCTTAAGGACCTAGGACGTACCGGTACGCCCTATTTCCCGAGTCCTTAAGGACCGAGGACGTACCGGTACGTCCTGACTTAAAATCGGAACTCCGGCGCCGCAGGGGTTAATCGGAACGGGATTTCGGCTGAAATCATTCAGCCGGCATCCCGTAACAATGCAGGGGGGGGTCATTTGACCCCCCCGTATCGGCGATCGCAGAAAACCGCAGGTCAATTCAGACCTGCGGTTTTCTGCGTTTCCGGTCCATTCGGGTGTCCTGTGACCCGATGAACCGGAAAAAGACTGCGATCGGTGGCGTAATTATACACCACCTATCGCAGTCCGAGGATTTGGAGAGGCGGTGCTGGCCCTGGTGCTGAATGCCGCTGTCCAGGGTGCTGATTGGTGCAGGGGAGAGAGGCGCGAGATTCAAACTTCCTGCGCTCCTCTCTCCCCTCCTCTTCCTGTCCAGCACCCTGACCGTGCAGCACCGTCCAGAACGAGCTCCTGTGTCCCCCTAATCGGCATCCATCACCCTCCTGCACCCATCGCCACCCAGGTAGGTTAGGGTCAGTGAGGGAGAGGCACCGTTAGGCAGGGAAAGAAGGGAAAAGTAAGTTAGAAAAAAAAAAAAAAAAAAGTACTTTTATTCCAAACTTCCAAACTTCCATCTAACCCTAACCCAGACCCCTCCTGCCACTTGCCCCCCCACCCACCCCCCCCCCCCCCCCCCCCCCACCCACCCCCCACCAGCACCCCCCACCCCCCACTCACCACCACTTTTTTTTTTCTGCGTGCGCTGACTGGCCGGCACTTTTTAGCGTCCGTCCACTGTTAGCGCATCGCCCGCCCCACCACCCCACCGACCGCTGATCAGCGTTGTACCGCTGATCAGCAAGTTTTAACTTTTTTTTTTTCTAACACTTGCCCATTTTTTTGCCTGGACTTTTTAGTACGCGAACACCCGTTGCCCCCACACACACGCACATATAATAAAGTTTGCCACACACGCACACCTACACGCACACACACCCATGGCCCACCGGATGTTCTCGGCCGAGGAGGCATACGCCCAGATTGCCTCCGACTCTGAGAGCCCCAGTGAGGATGAGGATGACCCCACATTCCTTTTGTCATCCGCATCCTCCTCATCATCATCTGATGACGATGAGCCACCAAGGCGGCGGAGACGCCGCCAGGCGGAGCCAGGGGCCCCACATGCTAGGGATCCTGTGGCCCACCCTAGTACGAGCCGCCCTGGGGTTCGTACTGGTTTCCCGGCCCACCAAATAAGTCCACCGGAGCCCCCTGCCGATGAACTTAGCTGGTGTCCCCCAGTGGACTTTGAGCCTGAGATTCCGGATTTTGCTGGCAATCCTGGAATCCAGATTCCCACAGTGGGGTTTACTGAAATAGACTATTTTAGTTTTTTTTTCAGTAACTCACTGGTGAATTTGATGGTGGAGCAGACGAATCTGTACGCCCAACAGTTCGTCGCTCAAAACCCAGGCTCAGTTTTGGCTAGACCCGGTGGCTGGACGCCGGTCAGTGCAGCCGAAATGAGGACATTTTGGGGCCTCGTGCTGCATATGGGTCTAGTCCAAAAACCCAGTGTCAGGCAATACTGGAGTGGGGACATACTCTACCAGACCCCACTGTACAGTATGGTCATGATACGTCACCGGTTTGAGGCCATCCGGAAATGTCTGCATTATTCCGATAATGCAGCATGTCCCCCCCGAAGTGATCCTGCCTATGACCGGCTGTATAAGATACGGCCGGTCATCGATCACTTTGGGGCCACATTTCAGCAGGCCTACGTACCTGGAAGGGAGGTCGCGGTTGATGAGTCTCTCGTTGCGTTCAAGGGGAGACTCAGTTTCCGCCAATACATTCCCACAAAGCGGGCGAGGTATGGCGTGAAGCTATACAAAATTTGTGAGAGTGCCTCAGGGTACACTTACAAATTTCGTGTGTACGAGGGGCGAGATTCCCGTATTGAACCCCCAGAATGTCCCCCCACTCTGGGTGTTAGCGGGAAACTCGTGTGGGACCTTATGTACCCACTGCTGGATAATGGTTACCACTTGTACGTGGATAACTTTTATACCAGCATTCCCTTGTTCAGGTCCCTTGCCGCCAGATCCACGTTCGCTTGTGGGACCGTGCGGAAAAATCAACGCGGCCTCCCTGCCTACCCCCTCCAGGTACCTATCCCCAGGGGTGAGACCCGTGCCCTTACCAGTGGAAACCTGTTGCTGGTCAGGTATAAGGACAAGAGGGATGTCCTTATGCTGTCCACAATCCACGGTAACGGCACCACCCCTGTCCCTGTGCGAGGTACCGCGGCAACGGTCCTCAAGCCCGATTGTATCGTCGACTACAATCGGTATATGGGAGGAGTTGATCTCTCTGATCAAGTCCTCACGCCATATAACGCCATGCGCAAAACCCGGGCATGGTACAAAAAAGTTGCGGTCTACTTGGTACAGGTTGCCATGTACAACTCTTTTGTACTATCCCGAAGCGCTGGCAGCACAGGGACATTCCTCCAGTTCTATGAGGCAGTCCTCAAAGACCTGATCTTTTCGGACCGGGAAAGAGCAGGCCGGAGTACCTCGGGAATTGGAGGCGCCCGGATCGTCCCTGGCCAACACTTTCCAGGTGTGGTCCCCCATACTGGAAAGAAGGGACGAACCCAAAAAAAGTGCAGAGTGTGTCACAAGAGGGGGATACGGAAGGACACCACTACTCAATGTGACACTTGCCCCGATCATCCGGGCCTCTGCATTATCAATTGCTTCAGGGAGTATCACACTTCCATGGAGTACTAAATTTTTATAATCCTCAACAGTCCACTAGAGAACATAAAACACTATGGCTCTCAGACTTTGGAGACACGGAAACAATTTTTCTTTCCCCAAAAAATATGAGTTTTAGAGCAGGCATCCTCAAACTGCGGCCCTCCAGATGTTGTAAAACTATAACTCCCAGCATGCCCAGACAACCTACAGCCATCAGCAGGGCATGGTGGGAATTGTAGTTTTACAATATCTGGAGGGCCGCAGTTTTAGGATGCCTGCTTAGTGTCTCCAAAGTCTGAGAGCCATACATATTGGGCATCGTCGCGTGCGTAAAAGTCGTCGCTATAAAAATAACTTTTGACCAAACGCCTCGGATGAACGGTGTTAAAAATATAAAATAAAAACTGTGCCAAAACACCAATTTTTGGGCAAAATTTCAATTTGAATCCATTTTGCCGGTAATAAAGCAAGGGTTAACAGCCAAACAAAACTAAATATTTATTGCCCCGATTCTGTAGTTTGCAGAAACACCCCATATGTGGTCGTAAATGGCTATATAGCCGCACGGCAGGGCATAGAACGAAGGGAACTCCATATGGTTTCTGGAAGGCAGATTTTGATGGACAGTTTTTTTTTTGACACCATGTCCCATTAGAAGCCCCCCCTGATGTAGCCTAGACTAGAAACTCCAAAAAAGTGACCCCATCTAAGAAACTACACCCCTCAAGGTATTCAAAAGTTACTTTACAAACTATGTTAACCCTTTAGGTGTTCCACAAAACCAAATAGTGAATGTAGAAACAATTTTAGAATTACATTTTTTTGTTACATTGCCTCAAAAAAGACTAATATAGAGCAACCAAAAATCAAATTTACCCCAAAAATAGTCCCAAAACAACAACCACCTTATCCCGTAGTTTCCTAGATGGGGTCACTTTTATGGAGTTTCTACTCTAGGGGTGCATCAGGGGGCTTGAAAGGGTACATGGTGTCAATAAACCAGTCCAGCAAAATCTGCCTTCCAAAAATGACGTTCCCCTTCTTCTATGTCCTGCCGTTTAGCCAAATAGTAGTTTACGACCACATATGGGGTGTTTTTGCAAACTACAGAATCAGGGCAACCCATTTTGAGTGTTGTTTGGCAGTTAACCCTTGTTTTACTCCTGGAAAAAATTGATTATATTGGAAAATTTTCCAAAAAATAGAAATTTCAAAATTGTTTCTCCATCTGCCATTAACTCTTGTGGAACACCTAAAGGGTTAACAAAGTTTGTAAACCCAGTTTTGAATACCTTGAGGGGTGTACTTTCTTAGATGGAGTCACTTTTTTGAAATTTCTATTCTAGGGGTGCAACAGGGGGCTTCAAATGGGACATGGTATAAACAAAACCAGTCCTACCAAATCTGCCTTCCAAAACCCATATGGTGTTCCCCTCCTTCTATGTGCTACCGTTCGGCCAAACAGTAGTTTACGACCACATATGGGGTGTTTTTGCAAACTACAGAATCAGGGCAACCCATTTTGAGTGTTGTTTGGCAGTTAACCCTTGTTTTACTCCTGGAAAAAATTGATTATATTGGAAAATTTTCCAAAAAATAGAAATTTCAAAATTGTTTCTCCATCTGCCATTAACTCTTGTGGAACACCTAAAGGGTTAACAAAGTTTGTAAACCCAGTTTTGAATACCTTGAGGGGTGTACTTTCTTAGATGGAGTCACTTTTTTGAAATTTCTATTCTAGGGGTGCAACAGGGGGCTTCAAATGGGACATGGTATAAACAAAACCAGTCCTGCCAAATCTGCCTTCCAAAACCCATATGGTGTTCCCCTCCTTCTATGTGCTACCGTTCGGCCAAACAGTAGTTTACGACCACATATGGGGTGTTTTTGCAAACTACAGAATCAGGGCAACCCATTTTGAGTGTTGTTTGGCAGTTAACCCTTGTTTTACTCCTGGAAAAAATTGATTATATTGGAAAATTTTCCAAAAAATAGAAATTTCAAAATTGTTTCTCCATCTGCCATTAACTCTTGTGGAACACCTAAAGGGTTAACAAAGTTTGTAAACCCAGTTTTGAATACCTTGAGGGGTGTACTTTCTTAGATGGAGTCACTTTTTTGAAATTTCTATTCTAGGGGTGCAACAGGGGGCTTCAAATGGGACATGGTATAAACAAAACCAGTCCTGCCAAATCTGCCTTCCAAAACCCATATGGTGTTCCCCTCCTTCTATGTGCTACCGTTCGGCCAAACAGTAGTTTACGACCACATATGGGGTGTTTTTGCAAACTACAGAATCAGGGCAACCCATTTTGAGTGTTGTTTGGCAGTTAACCCTTGTTTTACTCCTGGAAAAAATTGATTATATTGGAAAATTTTCCAAAAAATAGAAATTTCAAAATTGTTTCTCCATCTGCCATTAACTCTTGTGGAACACCTAAAGGGTTAACAAAGTTTGTAAACCCAGTTTTGAATACCTTGAGGGGTGTACTTTCTTAGATGGAGTCACTTTTTTGAAATTTCTATTCTAGGGGTGCAACAGGGGGCTTCAAATGGGACATGGTATAAACAAAACCAGTCCTGCCAAATCTGCCTTCCAAAACCCATATGGTGTTCCCCTCCTTCTATGTGCTACCGTTCGGCCAAACAGTAGTTTACGACCACATATGGGGTGTTTTTGCAAACTACAGAATCAGGGCAACCCATTTTGAGTGTTGTTTGGCAGTTAACCCTTGTTTTACTCCTGGAAAAAATTGATTATATTGGAAAATTTTCCAAAAAATAGAAATTTCAAAATTGTTTCTCCATCTGCCATTAACTCTTGTGGAACACCTAAAGGGTTAACAAAGTTTGTAAACCCAGTTTTGAATACCTTGAGGGGTGTACTTTCTTAGATGGAGTCACTTTTTTGAAATTTCTATTCTAGGGGTGCAACAGGGGGCTTCAAATGGGACATGGTATAAACAAAACCAGTCCTGCCAAATCTGCCTTCCAAAACCCATATGGTGTTCCCCTCCTTCTATGTGCTACCGTTCGGCCAAACAGTAGTTTACGACCACATATGGGGTGTTTTTGCAAACTACAGAATCAGGGCAACCCATTTTGAGTGTTGTTTGGCAGTTAACCCTTGTTTTACTCCTGGAAAAAATTGATTATATTGGAAAATTTTCCAAAAAATAGAAATTTCAAAATTGTTTCTCCATCTGCCATTAACTCTTGTGGAACACCTAAAGGGTTAACAAAGTTTGTAAACCCAGTTTTGAATACCTTGAGGGGTGTACTTTCTTAGATGGAGTCACTTTTTTGAAATTTCTATTCTAGGGGTGCAACAGGGGGCTTCAAATGGGACATGGTATAAACAAAACCAGTCCTGCCAAATCTGCCTTCCAAAACCCATATGGTGTTCCCCTCCTTCTATGTGCTACCGTTCGGCCAAACAGTAGTTTACGACCACATATGGGGTGTTTTTGCAAACTACAGAATCAGGGCAACCCATTTTGAGTGTTGTTTGGCAGTTAACCCTTGTTTTACTCCTGGAGAAAATTGATTATATTGGAAAATTTTCCAAAAAATATAAATTTCAAAATTGTTTCTCCATCTGCCATTAACTCTTGTGGAACACCTAAAGGGTTAACAAAGTTTGAAAAAACAGTTTTGAATACCTTGAGGGGTGTAGTTTCTAGAATGGGGTCATTTTTGGGAGGTTTCTATTATCTAAGCCTCACAATATGACTTCAAACCTGAACTGGTCCATAAAAAGTGGGATTTTGAAGATTTCTGAAAATTTCAAAATTTGCTTCTAAACTTCTAAGCCATGTAACATCCCCAAAAAATAAAATATCATTCCCAAAACAATTCAAGCATGAAGTAGACATATGGGGAATGTAAAGTCATCACAATTTTTGGGGGTATTACTATGTATTACAGAGGTAGAGAAACTGAAAATTTGAAATTTGCTAATTTTTCAAAATTTACGGTAAAAATTGTATTTTTTTATGCAAAAAAATTAACTTTTTTGACCCAATTTTAGCAGTGTCATGAAGTACAATATGTGACGAAAAAACAATCTCAGAACGGCCTGGGTAAGTCAAAGCGTTTTAAAGTTATGAGCACTTAAAGTGACACTAGTCAGATTTGCAAAAAATGGCCTGGTCCTTAAGGTGAAAATGAGCCTGGTCCTTAAGGTGAAAATGAGCCCGGTCCTTAAGGGGTTAACAGTGACGTCCACAGTGACCACCCCTTTATTACTGACCTCCACAGTACCCCGTATCTTTAACAGTGATTTACACAATAACCCGCCCTCTTAACAGTGACCTCCACAGAGCTCCGCTCCCTTAAAATGTGACCTCCACAAACCCGTCCCCTTAACAGTCACCTCTACAGCACCCCGCCCCTTAACACTGACCTCCATAGCGGACCGTCCCCTTAACTGTGACCTCCACCGTTCCCTACCCCTTTAACAGAGACCTCCACAGCGCCCGCCCTTTAACAGTGACTTCAGCGCCCGCCTCTTTAACAAAGACAGCAGTGAAGAAAAATAGATGGGTTGTTATGGAAACCTGCTGTAAAACTGTGTGTATGTGGAGAGGAAGGGCCTGCAAGCTTCTATTGGCTGATAAGGGACATGTGACCAGGCTTCTATTGGCTAATGACTTTTTTGGGAATATCTCAGAAACAGTATGTTCTAGAGAGCTGAGACCCGGTCTAAAACCTTTCGGGACACCTGATGTACCTGTGTGCCAAATTTCGTGATTGTAAATGCGACGGTGCGGATTCCTTTCGCGGACATACACACATACAGTACAGACCAAAAGTTTGGACACACCTTCTCATTCAAAGAGTTTTCTTTATTTTCATGACTATGAAAATTGTAGATTCACACTGAAGGCATCAAAACTATGAATTAACACATGTGGAATTATATACATAACAAACAAGTGTGAAACAACTGAAAATATGTCATATTCTAGGTTCTTCAAAGTAGCCACCTTTTGCTTTGATTACTGCTTTGCACACTCTTGGCATTCTCTTGATGAGCTTCAAGAGGTAGTCCCCTGAAATGGTTTTCACTTCACAGGTGTGCCCTGTCAGGTTTAATAAGTGGGATTTCTTGCCTTATAAATGGGGTTGGGACCATCAGTTGCGTTGAGGAGAAGTCAGGTTGATACACAGCTGATAGTCCTACTGAATAGACTGTTAGAATTTGTATTATGGCAAGAAAAAAGCAGATAAGTAAAGAAAAACGAGTGGCCATCATTACTTTAAGAAATGAAAGTCAGTCAGTCAGTCAGCCGAAAAATTGGGAAAACTTTGAAAGTAAGGGCTATTTGACCATGAAGGAGAGTGATGGGGTGCTGCACCAGATGACCTGGCCTCCACAGTCACCGGACCTGAACCCAATCGAGATGGTTTGGGGTGAGCTGGACTGCAGAGTGAAGGCAAAAGGGCCAACAAGTGCTAAGCATCTCTGGGAACTCCTTCAAGACTGTTGGAAGACCATTTCAGGGGACTACCTCTTGAAGCTCATCAAGAGAATGCCAAGAGTGTGCAAAGCAGTAATCAAAGCAAAAGGTGGCTACTTTGAAGAACTTTAGAATATGACATATTTTCAGTTGTTTCACACTTATTTGTGATGTATATAATTCCACATGTGTTAATTCATAGTTTTGATGCCTTCATAGTCATGAAAATAAAGAAAACTCTTTGAATGAGAAGGTGTGTTCAAACTTTTGGTCTGTACTGTACATACATACACTCAGCTTTATATATTAGATATGTGTGTGATAAATATTAATGTAATGGGGGCTGAAATGTTATGCAAAATTGTTGCAAACAACTCATCACTCTAGCTTTATTCTTCCCATTATGGAGGCCCACAAGATTGGGTTGTCGTAACAGTAAGTCCTGTACCCTCCGTTCTTTTTATACAAAAAAGTGAAAGGGTCTGAAGACTTTCCAAATGCATTGTACATAGTCATGATGGCACGGATAAACATTGGAGGTAAACCTCCATGTAAGGCCAAGCAACCCTGTGAAAAGCTTACTCTGCATCCCTCCAATCTTTACCCAGCACAAACCCTTGGTTTGGTAATAATGATTGGAGTCTATGGCGCACATCTATTAGTCTGCTACGCCAGTTTTGTGGCATAAAAATGTTGCAAGACTGACTAGAAAAAGATGGAGAAGGCCTTGATGCAATCGGCGGGGTCCCGGATGTCAGACCCCCACCGATCAGATACTGATAACTAGAGATGAGCAAAGTATTGGAAAATTTGATTCGGCTGCTTCGCCGAATCTTTAAAGAAAAATTCACTTTGTGATGAATTACTTAATCATGAAGTGCATTTCTTCGTAAGGAGTCGGTGCAATGACAGGGAACGGTGACTGCGCTGCTCCCCGTCATTGTACTCCTCAGATGCCACGTTCATAGCTGATCACGGAATCTGACATTAATAATACAGTGTAAAATAAAAAATATAATAAAATCCATTTGATCGCGAAGAGCCCTCCGCCGCCATCTTGATTGAAGATCTTGTGCGAAATCTTACGTGGCCCATTATGACGTCATCACATCGGCCGGCGTGATGACGTCATACTTCAATGCACAAGGGATTTGGTGCAGGATCTTCAATCAAGATGGCAGCGTCTGACACTTCTCGCTCAAACGGATGAGGCAAGTATGAATTTTTTTTCACTGCCATTCAAAGAAAATCCATTCATTACCACTATGCACGAGGAAATTCGACTTTGCGGCGAATTGAATTTTCCCTGAAGTTCAGATCGAAGGATACCTAATCAGTATTAAAGTCTCGGAAAACCCCTTTAAGTCTCATTCATGATGTGTGACTTTTTAAAAAGTCACATCTCCACACCAGACAACCCCTCAGCGCACTTTTACCAAATATACTACCGTGAACCATTTCAAAACTCAAAACTGACACCAAAACCACAGCAAATTTTAAGTTTCCCCCTAGTGTAAGTGCTAATATTATAGAATAAATCTTAATGTCTAAGTTTAACAATGAGATTGGGCGATAGCTTGTACAATTAGAGGGCTTTTTCTCCAGTTTGTGAATCAGAGTGATATGTGCGGATAATGTTTAGGGTAGTAAAGGATGTCCCTGTAATGCAGAATTAAAGGGTTTCTGTCACCTGAAAAATGGGTATTAACCCCTTAAGGACCGGGCTCATTTTCACCTTAAGGACCAGGCTCATTTTCACCTTAAGGACCAGGCCATTTTTTGCAAATCTGACCAGTGTCACTTTAAGTGCTCATAACTTTAAAACGCTTTGACTTACCCAGGCCGTTCTGAGATTGTTTTTTCGTCACATATTGTACTTCATGACACTGCTAAAATTGGGTCAAAAAAGTTAATTTTTTTGCATAAAAAAATACAATTTTTACCGTAAATTTTGAAAAATTAGCAAATTTCAAATTTTCAGTTTCTCTACCTCTGTAATACATAGTAATACCCCCAAAAATTGTGATGACTTTACATTCCCCATATGTCTACTTCATGCTTGAATTGTTTTGGGAATGATATTTTATTTTTTGGGGATGTTACAAGGCTTAGAAGTTTAGAAGCAAATTTTGAAATTTTCAGAAATCTTCAAAATCCCACTTTTTATGGACCAGTTCAGGTTTGAAGTCATATTGTGAGGCTTAGATAATAGAAACCTCCCAAAAATGACCCCATTCTAGAAACTACACCCCTCAAGGTATTCAAAACTGTTTTTTCAAACTTTGTTAACCCTTTAGGTGTTCCACAAGAGTTAATGGCAGATGGAGAAACAATTTTGAAATTTATATTTTTTGGAAAATTTTCCAATATAATCAATTTTTTCCAGGAGTAAAACAAGGGTTAACTGCCAAACAACACTCAAAATGGGTTGCCCTGATTCTGTAGTTTGCAAAAACACCCCATATGTGGTCGTAAACTACTGTTTGGCCGAACGGTAGCACATAGAAGGAGGGGAACACCATATGGGTTTTGGAAGGCAGATTTGGCAGGACTGGTTTTGTTTATACCATGTCCCATTTGAAGCCCCCTGTTGCACCCCTAGAATAGAAATTTCAAAAAAGTGACTCCATCTAAGAAAGTACACCCCTCAAGGTATTCAAAACTGGGTTTACAAACTTTGTTAACCCTTTAGGTGTTCCACAAGAGTTAATGGCAGATGGAGAAACAATTTTGAAATTTCTATTTTTTGGAAAATTTTCCAATATAATCAATTTTTTCCAGGAGTAAAACAAGGGTTAACTGCCAAACAACACTCAAAATGGGTTGCCCTGATTCTGTAGTTTGCAAAAACACCCCATATGTGGTCGTAAACTACTGTTTGGCCGAACGGTAGCACATAGAAGGAGGGGAACACCATATGGGTTTTGGAAGGCAGATTTGGCAGGACTGGTTTTGTTTATACCATGTCCCATTTGAAGCCCCCTGTTGCACCCCTAGAATAGAAATTTCAAAAAAGTGACTCCATCTAAGAAAGTACACCCCTCAAGGTATTCAAAACTGGGTTTACAAACTTTGTTAACCCTTTAGGTGTTCCACAAGAGTTAATGGCAGATGGAGAAACAATTTTGAAATTTCTATTTTTTGGAAAATTTTCCAATATAATCAATTTTTTCCAGGAGTAAAACAAGGGTTAACTGCCAAACAACACTCAAAATGGGTTGCCCTGATTCTGTAGTTTGCAAAAACACCCCATATGTGGTCGTAAACTACTGTTTGGCCGAACGGTAGCACATAGAAGGAGGGGAACACCATATGGGTTTTGGAAGGCAGATTTGGCAGGACTGGTTTTGTTTATACCATGTCCCATTTGAAGCCCCCTGTTGCACCCCTAGAATAGAAATTTCAAAAAAGTGACTCCATCTAAGAAAGTACACCCCTCAAGGTATTCAAAACTGGGTTTACAAACTTTGTTAACCCTTTAGGTGTTCCACAAGAGTTAATGGCAGATGGAGAAACAATTTTGAAATTTCTATTTTTTGGAAAATTTTCCAATATAATCAATTTTTTCCAGGAGTAAAACAAGGGTTAACTGCCAAACAACACTCAAAATGGGTTGCCCTGATTCTGTAGTTTGCAAAAACACCCCATATGTGGTCGTAAACTACTGTTTGGCCGAACGGTAGCACATAGAAGGAGGGGAACACCATATGGGTTTTGGAAGGCAGATTTGGCAGGACTGGTTTTGTTTATACCATGTCCCATTTGAAGCCCCCTGTTGCACCCCTAGAATAGAAATTTCAAAAAAGTGACTCCATCTAAGAAAGTACACCCCTCAAGGTATTCAAAACTGGGTTTACAAACTTTGTTAACCCTTTAGGTGTTCCACAAGAGTTAATGGCAGATGGAGAAACAATTTTGAAATTTCTATTTTTTGGAAAATTTTCCAATATAATCAATTTTTTCCAGGAGTAAAACAAGGGTTAACTGCCAAACAACACTCAAAATGGGTTGCCCTGATTCTGTAGTTTGCAAAAACACCCCATATGTGGTCGTAAACTACTGTTTGGCCGAACGGTAGCACATAGAAGGAGGGGAACACCATATGGGTTTTGGAAGGCAGATTTGGCAGGACTGGTTTTGTTTATACCATGTCCCATTTGAAGCCCCCTGTTGCACCCCTAGAATAGAGATTTCAAAAAAGTGACTCCATCTAAGAAAGTACACCCCTCAAGGTATTCAAAACTGGGTTTACAAACTTTGTTAACCCTTTAGGTGTTCCACAAGAGTTAATGGCAGATGGAGAAACAATTTTGAAATTTCTATTTTTTGGAAAATTTTCCAATATAATCAATTTTTTCCAGGAGTAAAACAAGGGTTAACTGCCAAACAACACTCAAAATGGGTTGCCCTGATTCTGTAGTTTGCAAAAACACCCCATATGTGGTCGTAAACTACTGTTTGGCCGAACGGTAGCACATAGAAGGAGGGGAACACCATATGGGTTTTGGAAGGCAGATTTGGCAGGACTGGTTTTGTTTATACCATGTCCCATTTGAAGCCCCCTGTTGCACCCCTAGAATAGAAATTTCAAAAAAGTGACTCCATCTAAGAAAGTACACCCCTCAAGGTATTCAAAACTGGGTTTACAAACTTTGTTAACCCTTTAGGTGTTCCACAAGAGTTAATGGCAGATGGAGAAACAATTTTGAAATTTCTATTTTTTGGAAAATTTTCCAATATAATCAATTTTTTCCAGGAGTAAAACAAGGGTTAACTGCCAAACAACACTCAAAATGGGTTGCCCTGATTCTGTAGTTTGCAAAAACACCCCATATGTGGTCGTAAACTACTATTTGGCTAAACGGCAGGACATAGAAGAAGGGGAACGTCATTTTTGGAAGGCAGATTTTGCTGGACTGGTTTATTGACACCATGTACCCTTTCAAGCCCCCTGATGCACCCCTAGAGTAGAAACTCCATAAAAGTGACCCCATCTAGGAAACTACGGGATAAGGTGGTTGTTGTTTTGGGACTATTTTTGGGGTAAATTTGATTTTTGGTTGCTCTATATTAGTCTTTTTTGAGGCAATGTAACAAAAAAATGTAATTCTAAAATTGTTTCTACATTCACTATTTGGTTTTGTGGAACACCTAAAGGGTTAACATAGTTTGTAAAGTAACTTTTGAATACCTTGAGGGGTGTAGTTTCTTAGATGGGGTCACTTTTTTGGAGTTTCTAGTCTAGGCTACATCAGGGGGGGCTTCTAATGGGACATGGTGTCAAAAAAAAAACTGTCCATCAAAATCTGCCTTCCAGAAACCATATGGAGTTCTCTTCGTTCTATGCCCTGCCGTGCGGCTATATAGCCATTTACGACCACATATGGGGTGTTTCTGCAAACTACAGAATCGGGGCAATAAATATTTAGTTTTGTTTGGCTGTTAACCCTTGCTTTATTACCGGCAAAATGGATTCAAATTGAAATTTTGCCCAAAAATTGGTGTTTTGGCACAGTTTTTATTTTATATTTTTAACACCGTTCATCCGAGGCGTTTGGTCAAAAGTTATTTTTATAGCGACGACTTTTACGCACGCGACGATGCCCAATATGTATGGCTCTCAGACTTTGGAGACACTAAGCAGGCATCCTAAAACTGCGGCCCTCCAGATATTGTAAAACTACAATTCCCACCATGCCCTGCTGATGGCTGTAGGTTGTCTGGGCATGCTGGGAGTTATAGTTTTACAACATCTGGAGGGCCGCAGTTTGAGGATGCCTGCTCTAAAACTAATATTTTTTGGGGAAAGAAAAATTGTTTCCGTGTCTCCAAAGTCTGAGAGCCATAGTGTTTTATGTTCTCTAGTGGACTGTTGAGGATTATAAAAATTTAGTACTCCATGGAAGTGTGATACTCCCTGAAGCAATTGATAATGCAGAGGCCCGGATGATCGGGGCAAGTGTCACATTGAGTAGTGGTGTCCTTCCGTATCCCCCTCTTGTGACACACTCTGCACTTTTTTTGGGTTCGTCCCTTCTTTCCAGTATGGGGGACCACACCTGGAAAGTGTTGGCCAGGGACGATCCGGGCGCCTCCAATTCCCGAGGTACTCCGGCCTGCTCTTTCCCGGTCCGAAAAGATCAGGTCTTTGAGGACTGCCTCATAGAACTGGAGGAATGTCCCTGTGCTGCCAGCGCTTCGGGATAGTACAAAAGAGTTGTACATGGCAACCTGTACCAAGTAGACCGCAACTTTTTTGTACCATGCCCGGGTTTTGCGCATGGCGTTATATGGCGTGAGGACTTGATCAGAGAGATCAACTCCTCCCATATACCGATTGTAGTCGACGATACAATCGGGCTTGAGGACCGTTGCCGCGGTACCTCGCACAGGGACAGGGGTGGTGCCGTTACCGTGGATTGTGGACAGCATAAGGACATCCCTCTTGTCCTTATACCTGACCAGCAACAGGTTTCCACTGGTAAGGGCACGGGTCTCACCCCTGGGGATAGGTACCTGGAGGGGGTAGGCAGGGAGGCCGCGTTGATTTTTCCGCACGGTCCCACAAGCGAACGTGGATCTGGCGGCAAGGGACCTGAACAAGGGAATGCTGGTATAAAAGTTATCCACGTACAAGTGGTAACCATTATCCAGCAGTGGGTACATAAGGTCCCACACGAGTTTCCCGCTAACACCCAGAGTGGGGGGACATTCTGGGGGTTCAATACGGGAATCTCGCCCCTCGTACACACGAAATTTGTAAGTGTACCCTGAGGCACTCTCACAAATTTTGTATAGCTTCACGCCATACCTCGCCCGCTTTGTGGGAATGTATTGGCGGAAACTGAGTCTCCCCTTGAACGCAACGAGAGACTCATCAACCGCGACCTCCCTTCCAGGTACGTAGGCCTGCTGAAATGTGGCCCCAAAGTGATCGATGACCGGCCGTATCTTATACAGCCGGTCATAGGCAGGATCACTTCGGGGGGGACATGCTGCATTATCGGAATAATGCAGACATTTCCGGATGGCCTCAAACCGGTGACGTGTCATGACCATACTGTACAGTGGGGTCTGGTAGAGTATGTCCCCACTCCAGTATTGCCTGACACTGGGTTTTTGGACTAGACCCATATGCAGCACGAGGCCCCAAAATGTCCTCATTTCGGCTGCACTGACCGGCGTCCAGCCACCGGGTCTAGCCAAAACTGAGCCTGGGTTTTGAGCGACGAACTGTTGGGCGTACAGATTCGTCTGCTCCACCATCAGATTCACCAGTGAGTTACTGAAAAAAAAACTAAAATAGTCTATTTCAGTAAACCCCACTGTGGGAATCTGGATTCCAGGATTGCCAGCAAAATCCGGAATCTCAGGCTCAAAGTCCACTGGGGGACACCAGCTAAGTTCATCGGCAGGGGGCTCCGGTGGACTTATTTGGTGGGCCGGGAAACCAGTACGAACCCCAGGGCGGCTCGTACTAGGGTGGGCCACAGGATCCCTAGCATGTGGGGCCCCTGGCTCCGCCTGGCGGCGTCTCCGCCGCCTTGGTGGCTCATCGTCATCAGATGATGATGAGGAGGATGCGGATGACAAAAGGAATGTGGGGTCATCCTCATCCTCACTGGGGCTCTCAGAGTCGGAGGCAATCTGGGCGTATGCCTCCTCGGCCGAGAACATCCGGTGGGCCATGGGTGTGTGTGCGTGTAGGTGTGCGTGTGTGGCAAACTTTATTATATGTGCGTGTGTGTGGGGGCAACGGGTGTTCGCGTACTAAAAAGTCCAGGCAAAAAAATGGGCAAGTGTTAGAAAAAAAAAAAGTTAAAACTTGCTGATCAGCGGTACAACGCTGATCAGCGGTCGGTGGGGTGGTGGGGCGGGCGATGCGCTAACAGTGGACGGACGCTAAAAAGTGCCGGCCAGTCAGCGCACGCAGAAAAAAAAAAGTGGTGGTGAGTGGGGGGTGGGGGGTGCTGGTGGGGGGTGGGTGGGGGGGGGGGGGCAGGTGGGGGGGGGGGAAGTGGCTGGTGGGGGGTGGGTGGGGGGGCAAGTGGCAGGAGGGGTCTGGGTTAGGGTTAGATGGAAGTTTGGAAGTTTGGAATAAAAGTACTTTTTTTTTTTTTTTTCTAACTTACTTTTCCCTTCTTTCCCTGCCTAACGGTGCCTCTCCCTCACTGACCCTAACCTACCTGGGTGGCGATGGGTGCAGGAGGGTGATGGATGCCGATTAGGGGGACACAGGAGCTCGTTCTGGACGGTGCTGCACGGTCAGGGTGCTGGACAGGAAGAGGAGGGGAGAGAGGAGCGCAGGAAGTTTGAATCTCGCGCCTCTCTCCCCTGCACCAATCAGCACCCTGGACAGCGGCATTCAGCACCAGGGCCAGCACCGCCTCTCCAAATCCTCGGACTGCGATAGGTGGTGTATAATTACGCCACCGATCGCAGTCTTTTTCCGGTTCATCGGGTCACAGGACACCCGAATGGACCGGAAACGCAGAAAACCGCAGGTCTGAATTGACCTGCGGTTTTCTGCGATCGCCGATACGGGGGGGTCAAATGACCCCCCCCTGCATTGTTACGGGATGCCGGCTGAATGATTTCAGCCGAAATCCCGTTCCGATTAACCCCTGCGGCGCCGGAGTTCCGATTTTAAGTCAGGACGTACCGGTACGTCCTCGGTCCTTAAGGACTCGGGAAATAGGGCGTACCGGTACGTCCTAGGTCCTTAAGGACTCGGGAAATAGGGCGTACCGGTACGTCCTAGGTCCTTAAGGGGTTAAGCTGGCTGACATTAGCGATGTGCTAATGTCAGCTGAACATAACTATATTAGTGCCATCTCACTGCCTGCCGCCGTTATTGAGAAAAACAAACTTTTATAATAGGCTAATTATCCTCTAGGAGCGGGGGGGGGGGGGGGGGGGGGGGGGGGTGTCCCCTGCTCCTAGAGGCTCCGTTCTCCCATCTCTGGCCTCATGCACACGACCGTTGTTTTGGTCCGCATCTGAGCCGCAGTTTTTGCGGCTCGGATGCGGACCCATTCACCTCAATGGGGCAGCAAAAGATGCGGAAAGCACTCTGTGTGCTGTCCGCATCCGTTGCTTCGTTCCGTAGCCCCACAAAAAAAATAGAACATGTCCTATTCTTGTCTGTTTTGCGGACAAGAATAGGCATTTATACAATGGGCCGCCCGTTCCGCAAATTGCAGAAGGCACACAGACGGCTTCCATTTTTTGGCGGATCCGCCGTTTGCGGACCGCAAAAAACGGAACGGTCGTGTGCATGATGCCTTAATCTCATGCCTGCGCCGTCCTGTTCAGTATATGGTGCAGGTGCAGTGAGTGATGGGCGTTCGCCGGCTGTCAGCGAACGCCGACTGTGATTTACAATCTGCTGGCGTCCACAGTACAAAATAAATACACATAGTGAATAAGTCAACAATATATTGGTGACAATATAAAAAGCAACATAAATATCACATAACCATATATGTCATGTCCAGAGGGAACACCAAGAATGGGGCACGCCCTTACAACGACATTCACTGAACTGGCACATGGAGTTGAATTTTCAGTCTTTTTGTGTAGTGCCCCTTTAACGATGAACAAAACCACAAGATAGGGGAAAGTGTATTGCAGCAGCAAACAGCAAAGTGAGAATGGAAATATAACAGAAATCAAAACTTTTCTATAAACTTCTCCTGTGCGCCGGCTGTGGCATCCTAATCACGGGTAACCCAATGGGAGATTTAGACAGGATTACTGTAAGTGGCTAATTAAACAAAATAGATTGTTTATGTGAAGTGAACAATTTGTGACATTGTTAGCATTCTGCTCACGGCTTCCATGTAGTCTTTTATGATCCAAAGTTCATCTAGCCCCCATGACCTGAGCGTTCTGGTCTCAGAACAAATGCTGGGCTGGAGCAAGCAGTGTGCTGGGAAAGTACATCTCCTTCTTGCAGCTAACAGTTCATCACTATAATATCAAAGTGCATGTACCGCAGTTTATAGCCAGTTAATTCCAAGGCAGCACACAGTGAGTTCACTTTGAAATACCGCCTCAAGCTGATTATTTGAACTTTTACCGCTAGGTTCCCTTTGACAAAAGACTAAACTTCTGATAGAAAGGCATTTGTAGAAATGTTCATACTATGGTATACTTAACCCTTTACAGAAGAGTTCCTCAACTCCAGTCCTCAGGGCCCACTTACAGGTCACATTTGCATGATTTCCTTGGTATTGAGCTGGCGGTATAATTCATGTCAGTGCATCAGGACTTATCACAAGAATTCATGCTGTGGGATATTCTCAAATCATGGCCGGTAGGTGGGCCCTGAGGACTGGAATTCAGGAACACTGCTTTACCGAATATTTTAGTTCATCTGCTTGTTACTTTGGCTCTTTTAAGCTTTTTTTTCTTCTGTACTGTAACTTCTTGCTTGAAGCCAGGAATATAGAAAGTTGAGAAAGTAATGGAATAATAAGTCTCACAGTTCCCATCAAATTTCATGAACACTTATATGAATGGAATTCATTTTTATCTAGGAAGTAAAGTGACTCAATATTATTGCCATTAATGTACCGTTAACAACTGCATATCTCAAAATCAGTGAATGGAACTTATTATGGGGAGCACATAAAGGTAAAACAAGATTCTGAAATTGGTGAGCAGCACATGGACCTCAGTAAAAGGGGAGGCTATATGAAGATGGTGAGTAATTTAATCTGACCTGTCAGCAGATTTGTACTTATGCCTGAATCGATGAGAAAAATTATGTTTTAATATATGCAAATGAGCCTCAAAGAGCAATGGGGGCGTTGCCTTTAGACCTAAAGGCTCGACTTTCTGTGCAATTGTCGCACCCTCTGCACTTTGACTTACAGGGCCAGGCAGGGAAAAACATCATCAGACCTGGTCCTGTCAATCAAAATGGAGAAGATGCGGCAGTTGCAGAGAAACTGGAGCCACCAGGTGTAACAGCAACGCCCCCATTGCTCCTAGAGGATCATTTGCATATACACTGCTCAAAAAAGTAAAGGGAACACAAAAATAGCACATCCTAGATCTGAATTAATTAAATATTCTTCTGAAATACTTTGTTCTTTACATAGCTGAATGTGCTGACAACAAAATCACACATAAATAAAAAAATGGAAATCAAATTTTTCAACCCATGGAGGTCTGGATTTGGAGTCGCACTCAAAATTTAAGTGGAAAAACACTACATGCTGATCCAACTTTGATGTAATGTCCTTAAAACAAGTCAAAATGAGGCTCAGTAGTGTGTGTGGCCTCCACGTGCCTGTATGACCTCCCTACAACGCCTGTGCATGCTCCTGATGAGGTGGCGGACGGTCTCCTGAGGGATCTCCTCCCAGACCTGGACTAAAGCATCTGCCAACTCCTGGACAGTCTGTGGTGCAACGTGACGTTGGTGGATAGAGCGAGACATGATGTCCCAGATGTGCTCAATTGGATTCAGGTCTGGGGAACGGGCGGGCCAGTCCATAGCATCAATGCCTTCGTCTTGCAGGAACTGCTGACACACTCCAGCCACATGAGGTCTAGCATTGTCTTGCATTAGGAGGAACCCAGGGCCAACCGCACCAGCATATGGTCTCACAAGGGGTCTGAGGATCTCATCTCGGTACCTAATGGCAGTCAGGCTACCTCTGGCGAGCACATGGAGGGCTGTGCGGCCCGCCAAAGAAATGCCACCCCACACCATTACTTACCCAATGCCAAACCGGTCATGCTGGAGGATGTTGCAGGCAGCAGAACGTTCTCCACGGCATCTCCAGACTCTGTCATGTCTGTCACATGTGCTCAGTGTGAACCTGCTTTCATCTGTGAAGAGCACAGGGCGCCAGTGGCGAATTTGCCAATCTTGGTGTTCTCTGGCAAATGCCAAACTTCCTGCACGGTGTTGGGCTGTAAGCACAACCCCCACCTGTGGACGTCGGGCCCTCATATCACCCTCATGGAGTCTGTTTCTGACCGTTTGAGCAGACACATGCACATTTGTGGCCTGCTGGAGGTCATTTTTCAGGGCTCTGGCAGTGCTCCTCCTGTTCCTCCTTGCACAAAGGCGAAGGTAGCGGTTCTGCTGCTGGGTTGTTGCCCTCCTACGGCCTCCTCCACGTCTCCTGATGTACTGGCCTGTCTCCTGGTAGCGCCTCCATGATCTGGACACTACGCTGACAGACACAGCAAACCTTCTTGCCACAGCTCGCATTGATGTGCCATCCTGGATAAGCTGCACTACCTGAGCCACTTGTGTGGGTTGTAGACTCCGTCTCATGCTACCACTAGAGTGAAAGCACTGCCAGCATTCAAAAGTGACCAAAACATCAGCCAGGAAGCATAGGAACTGAGAAGTGGTCTGTGGTTACCACCTGCAGAACCACTCCTTTATTGGGGGTGTCTTGCTAATTGCCTATAATTTCCACCTGTTGTCTATCCCATTTGCACAACAGCATGTGAAATTGATTGTCACTCAGTGTTGCTTCCTAAGTGGACAGTTTGATTTCACAGAAGTGTGATTGACTTGGAGTTACATTGTGTTGTTTAAGTGTTCCCTTTATTTTTTTGAGCAGTGTATTAAAACATCATTTTTCTCAGCAATGCGGACACATGTGAACATTGGACCAACACAGATGCCTTCAGCTGCCAAATGCACATGTAACAGGTAAGCCAGTGTCATAGGTAAAAGATCTGCTGACAGATGCCATGTAAGTAGCCCAAACTAAAGGCTACCTAATATACATAATACAGTGGTCCCTCAGGTTGCAATGGCCTCAGGATACAATATTTTCAACATACAGTAGTCTTTTTCTGACCCATCGTAAGTGGAAACTAGACTCAACACACAATGCCTCAGCCTCAGATCCAACCAATCCAGGCCACTTCTCTGGTAAAATAGCTGTAGTAGTTGCTAGTTAGCAGCTATTCCTGACTGTTATATGTAAGGACTTGCTTTATCTGTCTTAGTTATCTGCTTATTTTTCTTAAATCTTCATCTTATCTTATCTTTGATGACATTTTGGGGCTTTGGAACCGATTACTCAAGTTACAATGGTTACAACATACAATGGTCGTCCTGGAACCAATTAATATTGTATCTTGAGGGATCACTTAACTAATAATATACCTCTGTAATCCAGTTCCTGAACGCTTGTATCAAATCTGTGAATGAAGCCATAAAGTAACGCTCTTAATGAATAGTCCAGGGGTTGACTGACATGCTGCTTGTACCGGTATCATCACTGTATATCGTGAAAAGCTGTGAGATGCATAGTGTAACGAAATCTTGTGCGGGGCCAGTAAAAACATCCGGCCCGTCTCATTTATCATTTTCTACGCCAGTTTATGGCATGGAAAATGGTCTTAACTCCTTAAGGACACAGCCTTATTTCACCTTAAGGAACAGGCCATTTTTTGCAAATCTGACCAGTGTTACTTTAAGTGGTGATAACTTTAAAACGCTTTGACTTATCCAGGCCATTCTGAGATAGTTTTTTCGTCACATATTGTACTTCATGACACTGGTAAAATGGAGTAAAAAAAAAAATCTTTTTTATTTATAAAAAAAATACAAAATTTGCAAAATATTTGGAAAAAGTTGCAAATTACAAGTTTCAATTTCTCTACTTCTATAATACATAGTAATACCTACAAAAATAGTTATTACTTTACATTCACCATATGTCTACTTCATGTTAGGATCATTTTGGGAATGACATTTTATTTTTGGGGGACGTTACAAGGCTTAGAAGTTTAGAAGTAAATCTTGAAATTTCTCAGAAATTTTCAAAAACCAACTTTTTAAGGACCAGTTCAGGTCTGAAGTCACTTTGTGAGGCTTACATAATAGAAACCACTCAGTTTTTAGCCGATTATCTTAGGTAGGGTCTCATTTTATGCGGGATGAGATGACGGTTTGATTGGCACTATTTTGGGGTGCAAATGACTTCTTGATCGCTTGCTATTACACTTTTTGTGATGTAAGATGACAAAAAATGGTTTTTGTTACACCGATTGTTTTTTTTACGGTGTTCACCTGAGGGGTTAGGTCATGTGATATTTTTATAGAGCCGGTCGATACGGACACGGTGATACCTAATTTGTATACTTTTTTTTTATTTATGGAAGTTTTACACAATGATTTCATTTTTTAAACAAAAAAAATCATGTTTTAGTGTCTCTATAGTCTGAGAGACATAGTTTTTTCAGTTTTTGGGCGATTATCTTGGGTAGGGTATGATTTTTGCGGGATGAGATGACGGTTTGATTGGCACTATTTTGGGGTGCGTATGACTTTTTGATCGCTTGCTATTACACTTTTTGTGATGTAAGGTGACAAAAAATGGCTTTCTTTACACCGTTTGTTTTTCTTCTTTTTTTTCTTTACGGTGTTCACCTGAGGGGTTAGGTCATGCGATATTTTTATAGAGCTGGTCGATACGGATGCGGCGATACCTAATATGTATACTTTTTTATTTATTTATGTAAGTTTTACGCAATGACAGCTTTTTTAAAACAGAAAAAATGATGTTTTAGTGTCTCCATATTCTGAGCCATAGTTTTTTTACTTTTTGGGCGATTGTCTTAGGTAGGGTCTAATTTTTTGCGGGATGAGGTGACGGTTAGATTGGTACTATTTTGGTGGGCATACGCCTTTTTGATCGCTTACTTTTGTACTTTTTGTGATGTAAGGTGACAAAAAAATTGTTCATTTAGCAGTTTTTATTTTTCTACGGTGTTCATCTGAGGGGTTAGGTCATGTGATATGTTTATAGAGCTGGTCGATACGAACGCGGCGATACCTAATATGTCAACTTCTTTTGTTTCCCCCTATTTTTTACCAATTTTTTTTTAACTTTATTTTGGGACATCAGGGCGGGAGCAAGGGAGATAGTGTAAACCAGGGATGCTCAACCTGCGGCCCTCCAGCTGTTGTAAAACTACAACTCCTACCATGCCCTGCTGTAGGCTGTTAGCTGTAGACTATCTGGGCATGCTGGGAGTTGTAGTTTTGCAACAGCTGGAGGGCCGCAAGTTGAGCATCCCTGGTGTAAACTATGCCACATGGCCAACGGCACCAAGAGCCAAAGTGTTGTAGAGGCCTGTGCCTCTATATATCTTTGTGGCATCTGATGCCAGCACATGGGGATTAAGACCGACGTATAAATTGGTGGTCTTAATAAATGACCCCCGTATTGTCAAGTTTCCCCACAGATCACAACTGATTACTGGGGGTCCCTGCAGAGGACACTTTGCATGCAGCTTTTTGTCAAGGTACCCTTCTAACAAGTAAGGATTGTCAAATGCAATTCCTCTCATGCACACAGCCGTTGCCTGGCTGTGCTCGTATTGCGGCCCGCAAACAGTGGGTCTGCAATATATGGTAATCGGCCATGTGTACACCGTATCACGGATGCGGACCCAGTGCTTGCACTACTTTTTTTGCGGTGTGGACCATCAGTTGCGGATCGCGGACCCCATTCAAGTGAATGGGTCCACATCCGCAGACAGCGGCCACGTGGTCTGTGCCCGTGCATTGCGGTCCGCAGCACGGGCAAGGCTAGCACACGGTCGTGTGATCCTGCTGTGTCTTTATTTCTGCTCACTGGCATTCACTGCTCTGTCCCTGAACTCCATTACCATTTTCCATCTGCTCCATTGCCGGACTGACATCATCATTTGGTTTCTGTTATCTGTCAGTGAGTTTTTTCTGTGGATTTGTTGCCTGCCACCCTTGATACATGGTACATAGATTTTCCTTGCTTCTGTCCTGTTGTTATGCATTTCTGCCCTACTATAAATCCTAGGGGGGTATCTGAATACCAGGAGACGCTGTTAGTACTTGGGAAAGATGACTGATACAGGTGAAGTCCAGCTCTGCAGTCTGCGTCATTACAGAGCAGCGTAAACTGCTGACATATGCCACACAATGGGCCACTTTATTTTTAATTGACTGCTATTTTACTAAGGCCTCCTGCACACGAACGTATTTTTTTGCGGTCCGCAAAAACGGGTCCCGTTTTTCCGTGACCGTTTTTTCGTCCGTGGGTCTTCCTTGATTTTTGGAGGATCCACGGACATGAAAAAAAAGTCGTTTTGGTGTCCGCCTGGCCGTGCGGAGCCAAACGGATCCGTCCTGAATTACAATGCAAGTCAATGGGGACGGATCCGTTTGACGTTGACACAATATGGTGCCATTTCAAACGGATCCGTCCCCCATTGACTTTCAATGTAAAGTCAGGAGTCCCTTTTATACCATCGGATCAGAGTTTTCTCCAATCCGATGGTATATTTTAACTTGAAGCGTCCCCATCACCATGGGAACGCCCCTATGTTAGAATATACTGTCGGATATGAGTTAGATCGTGAAACCTCATTTCCGACAGTATATTCTAACACAGAGGCGTTCCCATGGTGATGGGGACGCTTCTAGTTAGAATATACTACAAACTGTGTACATGACTGCCCCCTGCTGCCTAGCAGCATCCGATCTCTTACAGGGGGCCGTGATCAGCACAATTAACCCCTCAAGTGCCGCACCTGAAGGGGTTAATTGTACTGTCATATCCCCCTGTAAGAGATCAGGGCTGCCAGGCAGCAGGGGGCAGACCCCCCCCCCCCCCTCCCCAGTTTGAATATCTATTGTAATAAATCGTTGGTGGCACAGTGTGCGCCCCCCGCCCCCCCCCCCTTCCTCCCTCTATTGTAATAAATCGTTGGTGGCACAGTGTGCGCCCCCCCGCCCCCCCCCCCTCTATTGTAATAAATCGTTGGTGGCACAGTGTGCGCCCCCCATCGGCCCCCCCCCTCCCTCTATAGCATTAACAACATTGGTGGCCAGTGTGCGGCCTCCCATCTTCCCCCCCCCCCCCCCCCCCCCGATCATTGGTGGCAGCGGGTCACTAGCAAAGATTCATACTTACCTGGGATCTGCGATGTTCGTGTCCGGCCGGGAGCTCCTCCTACTGGTAAGTGACAGTTCATTTAGCAATGCGCCGCACAGACCTGAGGCTGTCACTTACCAGTAGGTGGAGCTCCCGGCCGGACACGAACATCGCAGCAGCAGCCAGCAGCAGGTAAGTATGAATCTTCTACTATTGTACTATTGCTAAGTAACCATGGCAATCAGGACTGTAGTAGCGTCCCGGTTGCCATGGTTACCGATCGGAGCCCCAGCGATTAAACTGGGACTCCGATCGGAACTCCGCTGCCACCAATGATGATGGGGGGGGGGGGGGGGCGGGAGATGGGAGGCCGCACACTGGCCACTAATGTTGTTAATGCTATAGAGGGAGGGGGGGGCCGATGGGGGGCGCACACTGTGCCACCAACGAATTATTACAATAGAGGGAGGGAGGGGGGGGCGCACACTGTGCCACCAACGAATAATTACAATAGAGGGGGGGGCCGCACTGGCCATCAATGATATTCAAACTGGGGAGGGGGGGGGGGGGGTCTGCCCCCTGCTGCCTGGCAGCCCTGATCTCTTACAGGGGGATATGATAGTACAATTAACCCTTTCAGGTGCCGCACCTGAAGGGGTTAATTGTGCTGATCACGGCCCCCTGTAAGAGATCGGGTGCTGCCAGGCAGCAGGGGGCAGTCTTGTACACAGTTTGTAGTGTATTCTAACTAGAAGCGTCCCCATCACCATGGGAACGCTTCTGTGTTAGAATATACTGTCGGTTCTGAGTTTTCACGAAGTGAAAACTCAGCTTTGAAAAAGCTTTATGCAGACGGATCTTCGGATCCGTCTGTATAAAAAGTAACCTACGGCCACGGATCACGGACACGGATGCCAATCTTGTGTGCATCCGTGTTCTTTCACGGACCCATTGACTTGAATGGGTCCGTGAACCGTTGGCCGTGAAAAAAATAGGACAGGTCATATTTTTTTCACGGCCATGAAACACGGATCACGGATGCGGCTGCAAAACGGTGCATTTTCCGTTTTTTCCACGGACCCATTGAAAGTCAATGGGTCCGCGAAAAAAAACGGAAAACGGCACAACGGCCACGGGTGCACACAACGGTCGTGTGCAGGAGGCCTTAGTCTACATGCAATCCCAGCTTTCCCTTCCTCGGTGCTGCTGACTGACATCTTTTTTCCTATTGCAGTTAGTGGTGGTATGCACTGAGAGCTTATGAATATGAGGACCCCTGGTGCACACTGTGTATTGAACAGCTTTAGCTCAGAATTAGGATTCTGACACCAACACCCCCACCGATCGGTGGTTTCATGCATCCACCAGTGCTGAAAACTATGCTATGGACATGGCTGGAAGGACAAGGTTCAGTTCACTGTGTGGTGGCTGTGCCAGGCTAACTGAAGTGAATGGGAGCTGAGCTGCAGTATGTTTCCGCCAGAAACTAAACCGTGGACAGAGCCTTCTGGTCCATGGAATCGTTTCTGGGTCACTGGCTGTGCAAAACAGGTGATTGGTGGGGGTTTGGGGTGTCAGACCCCTACTGATCTGATGACCTGAGGATAGGTTATCAATAGTTAACAACCAGGAAAACATGTAATCAAATGATGAAGATGGAGCTTGCAGATAGCTCACATACTGTAGCTGTAGGTATTCTCCGGGGCAGAAGCAGAGCTGCATTATTTCCTGCCTTCTCTTCTTATCTGACAACATGGATGCTGCTCATAATCAATCTTCATGTCTGTTATCGGACTATGCTTCTATGACCCACACAATGCCAGGTTCCAAAACATGTAATAGGGACATGTCTGAAGTTTTGGTTGGTGGTGGCTTGGTAGCTAAGACCTGATGCTCTGCTGTGCCAGTGTATCCCTTATTCTCCTGTCACCATTTTTTGGACAGAAGTCAAAGGCGTTGTCCGCTTTTTACTATTGATGACCTATCCTGAAGGCATCTGTGTTGGTCCCATATTCATATGTGCCCGCATTGCTGAGAAAAATGATGTTTTATATATGCAAATGAGCCTCTAGGAGCAACGGGGAGTTGCTGTTGCACCTAGAGGCTCTGCTCTCTCTGGAGCTGCCAACTGGAGTTGACGCAGAGTGCAGAATAGAAAGTGCTATTCTCTGTGTGGTGATCATGCAGTGTTACTGTACCTCAGTATCTGAGCTGAGCTTCAGTAACCCTGCATGGCCATTACACAGAGAAAAATCCCATGGTGACTTGTCATATCCCAGCCCGTCACTGTGCACTTCACATCCCATACACTGCTGAGGCCAGTGATTGGCTGCATGGTGACCTGCATGCAAGGAACCTCACTGCTGCAGCCAGGAGGATGACATCAGCGGCAGAGAGGACCAGAGTGCAGCGCTGGAAGAAACGGGACAGAAAAAGGGTGAGTATTGGTTCTTTTGTTATTTTACACCATTTACAGCAGTTGCCTGAGTTTTTATTTAACTTGGACAACCCCCCTTTTAGGCTACAATGTAAAGTCCCTTTAAATAATAGATATGGTTTAATATAGCAGAGATCTTACAAGGGTCAATATCATATATATTTTTCTTCATATAATACAAAAAAAGACAGCATAAGTAGAAATAATTATATTTTTGGAAAAACATGTTCACAAGTTTCAGGCGCTCCACAAATAATTTACAATAATAATGGAGAATTAATTAAATAAAAAATATACAAAAACTGTTAGAGCAAATTTTCTTCCTAATATAAAGATTAACTCACACAGCTTTTGTTTTCATCTTCTCAATGATCAACAGGTAATATAAAATTGGCCAAAAGATGGCAGCATTGAGTCTGTGTTCTGCAGTCATGAACTAAATGGTACGTCTCTTGGATTTATCAATGAATATACGTTCCACATGTCGTGTAATCCTGAGAAAATAGTGCAAAGATGACTTCTGAATTGGTTGGTGCACACAGATACATAACACTGTATTCCTCAGCCAAGAGCTAAAGGCTTGCTTACGCTGTCCTCATTCAGGTCCCTGTTACTCTTTCCATAATTGGCATGCCCAAAGAAGGTCTCAAATATTGGTCTAGTTATGTGAGCACATGTCTTTCAGACTTCCCAACGAATATTATTTTAGCTGTGCAGAGCTGGAATCTTGTGATCCAGCAGCGTCGCTCAATGTCATCAAAAAGGCTGGTGATACGTCTTGATACAGCCCCGGCAGCTAGGGAGGAGAAGGTGGCAGTCAGCAGAA
The DNA here is from genome assembly GCF_905171765.1 of Bufo bufo. Classification (NCBI taxonomy): domain Eukaryota; kingdom Metazoa; phylum Chordata; class Amphibia; order Anura; family Bufonidae; genus Bufo; species Bufo bufo. The sequence goes on along the minus strand of NC_053392.1, from coordinate 166,523,559 downwards.
ATCTGCACCGCTACTGCATCGAAAAAAATACAATCCAGAGAGACGTGGCATGCTTTTAGATTGGGTTCAATGGTGTGAATAGATGTATTGAACATCCACTACATCTGTTTTGTGGTGCAGGCGGATTGTGGACCCATTCAAGTTGAATGGGTCTGCATCAGTCGGCGTCAGCGACACGGACGGTGTCCGTGTATCGTGGCCGCAATTAGCAGGCCTCAATGCAAGGCTCCAGTGGCACATGTTCGTGTGCATGAGCCCTAAGGCCTCATGGACACGACTGTATCCGTTTTGCGGTCCGCAAAATACAGCTGCGGTCCGTGGTTCATCCGCATTTTTTGCAGACCCATTGACTTCAATGAGTCTGCGGTTCGCATTTTGGGGATAACTGTATAGGACATGTTCTATCTTTTTATTTTCCGGAATGGACATATGGATGCGGAAAGCACACGGATCATCCATGTTCTTTCCACATCCGTATGTCCATTTCACAAAAAAGATGTGGACCACGGACCGATTGAAGTCAACGGGTCTGCAAAAAGTGTGGACAGCATGCGGACAGACTGGGAACTTAAAGTGGCCCTGTAAAAAATACTAAAAGTGGCCCCGTTTTGTAGTCAGGTCCAACAGAGCCAAATCCCACAGTCAGCACAAAACACATCCCCAAAAACTTCCACTGGCCGGCCGTGGGGAGGGCTCAGGCGGCCCCCTGGGAAATTTCCCTGTAAGATTTATGGCCGATCCGCCCCTGACCGCATCTGTATTGTGAGGATCTACGATTTGGGGACCTCAAAACGGATACGGTCGCATGAATGGGGCCTAAAGCTGCTATATGCTTGTGTCTATGACATTATTTCTTACAGCATTGAGGCATGCATAGGGTCTGTATATCAGGACATAAAGTCCCTCTAGGTTAGGTACCTGTCAGCAGGCACCCAGCGCACCACCTAGTGGTGCCTCAGTGAGGCGCTGTATCTTCCCCTAGGAGTATTCTTGTATAATATGACATGCATGGAAAAAGATAAGTGCCTCCATATAAATGAAAGGTACCCTGTGGTACAGTGTGGGCTCATAGTAGTCTATGGGTGCTGTATGCCAGCTCTGCAACGCACATGTGAATCAGCCCAGAAGAAAGTTTATACCTAGCACTGAAGTCCATAAAGATTTAAGAGGAAACTGAGGACCCAGAGCTGTAATGTCAGGTGGAAAGAAAGAACATATGTATAGTATGAAAGTATTATTATTTTTATTGCAGTCTCTGAATTATATCAGCTACCCGAGTCCAGCAAATAAAAGGGGTTGTATATTCGTAGCGAGACCCCATATACAGTGCATGAGCACATACCTTATCTATCACCTTTATAGGGCTCAAACCTGCTGATAGACTCCCTTTGCCATAGGAAACAGTCAAAAAGCTTGGCATCAAACACATAGCTTAGCTGAGCTGCTATAATACAATGGGAGAACTAGTTCTGCTTACATCAAATTACTGTACAGCGATGTTAGCTCCGAAGCTTGCGGGATGGTGAATGCAGCTCCAGACTATAGCACAGGCTGTAACTCAGGTTCTGATAGGTATTTACGTATATTTACATGCTGCATAACTGAATACTTTGAATGGAAAGTAGTTCTAGATGTAAAATGCTGTTGAAGGGTGGAGAAGTTGGTTTATGTGATGGCTGTGTGCGGAACATTTATGTAAGAGAGCTTTTGTGTGCTTATGTAATGTAGTGTGCATTGTATTGAAGGGTGGATCAGACGTCTGCCATCACGTACAAGCCTCTGATACATATGTGCTCTGTACTTCACATGCTTGAAAAGACTTACTGCTCCTCTACAATACAAAGCATTTCCTTCAAACTGGTGTGTAGTAGTAGTAACAATGGAAGGGCTCGTTCACATGAACGTGTGAAGCCTGTGCCCGTGCTGTGGACCGCAAATTACGGTCCGCAATGCACGGGCGCATGGGGATCGCAGACCCATTCACTTGAATGTGTCCGCGATCCCCCTGTTCCGCAAAAATATAGAGCAAGTTCTATCTTTTTGCGGTGCGGAAGCACGGAACGGAACCCCAGAGTTCCGTTCCGCATCTCCGGATTTGCAGACCCATTGAAATGAATGGGTCCGCATCCGTGATGTGGAATGGTGCCCGTGTATTGCAGATCCGCAAATGCGGTCTGCAATATGGCAACGGGCAGCACACGTTCATGTGAACGAGCCCTAATGGTGCGGCCATGCAAAATATAGGAAAAGAAGTTCAACCTTGAATTTCAGTAATGTTCTCAATAAAGGGCTCACGCACACAACCGTGTTTTTTTGTCCGCATTTTCCACTTCAATGGGGCTGTCTGCATCCATATGTCCGCTCCGCTGCACCTACACAAAAAATTAGTTTTTATCAGTATATTGAGTTATAGACATGCATTACTTATCATCTTGTGAGTATACCCCCCCCACCCCTCACCCCCAGCAGTCAGGGGAGGGACAGAAGCTACTGAGCATGTCAGTCCACCTCTAAATGCAGCAGGTGGACAAAAAGGATAAGCAGCAGGGGGCGCTACTAGAGAGGAAAATGGAATTTATGTAAAAACGGAATAATCATTTTATTGTGTGTATGTTGTTGACTTTTCATCAGGATAGGTGATCTATATCAGATCCGGTGGAGGCGACTCCCAGCTGTTTGAGGAGGCAGTAGTGCTTGTGCGAGCGCTGCTTCTGCTTCAAAATGACCTGTGCGCCGTCTCCTTTGCGATGTGCTGCCTCTATAAGCAACATGCTGCGCAGGTAGGTTTGAAGCGGCACACAAGCGCTGCTACCTCTCCGTTGATTGCTTCTGCCACCTTGAGAGGGATTACCACACCTGTTGGATCTAGGAGAGTAGGGGCCCTGTGACCAGGGAGTGGGAGTCATGACTCCCCAGGCCTTCTGGAGCAAGGGGGTTTGGTGTGATGAGAGGCTGAACATGGTGCTGCTCTAGTGTGCGCTCTGAAATAGCTGAAGTTGTGGCCTATGGGACCGTAGTAGACAGGACTCCAGCAACCATACATCTTCATGAACAGACACCAGATCCATGTCTAAGACATGGACCCCAAGAACAGCACTGGAGAAAGGGGTTTTAGGATAGCATACCCCAAATATTAGGGTGAAGAGTTCTAGAGCATACCCCATATATTACAGTGAAGAGCTCTAGAGAATACCCCATATATTAGGGTGAAGAGCTCTAGAGCATACCCTATATATTACAGTGAAGAGCTCTAGAGCATACCCCATATATTAGGGTGAACAGCTCAAGAGCATACCCTATATATTACAGTGAAGAGCTCTAGAGCATACCCCATATATGAGGGTGAACAGCTCTAGAGCATATCCCATATATTAGGGTGAACAGCTCGAGAGCATACCCCATATATGAGGGTGAACAGCTCTAGAGCATACCCCGTATATTAGGGTGAACAGCTCTAGAGCATACCCCATATATTAGGGTGAACAGCTCTAGAGCATACCCCATAGATTAGGGTGAACAGCTCGAGAGCATACCCCGTATATGAGGGTGACCAGCTCTAGAGCATACCCCGTATATTAGGGTGAACAGCTCTAGAGCATACCCCATAGATTAGGGTGAACAGCTCGAGAGCATACCCCATATATGAGGGTGAATAGCTCTAGAGCATATCCCATATATTAGGGTGAACAGCTCGAGAGCATACCCCATAGATTAGGGTGAACAGCTCTAGAGCATACCCCGTATATTAGGGTGAACAGCTCTAGAGCATACCCCATATATGAGGGTGAACAGCTCGAGAGCATACCCCATATATGAGGGTGAATAGCTCTAGAGCATACCCCATATATGAGGGTGAACAGCTCGAGAGCATACCCCATATATGAGGGTGAACAGCTCTAGAGCATACCCCGTATATTAGGGTGAACAGCTCTAGAGCATACCCCATATATGAGGGTGACCAGCTCTAGAGCATACCCCATATATGAGGGTGACCAGCTCTAGAGCATACCCCATATATGAGGGTGAACAGCTCTAGAGCATACCCCGTATATGAGGGTGACCAGCTCTAGAGAATACCCCATATATGAGGGTGACCAGCTCTAGAGCATACCCCATATATTAAGGTGACCAGCTCTAGAGCATACCCCATATATGAGGGTGACCAGCTCTAGAGCATACCCCGTATATGAGGGTGAACAGCTCTAGAGCATACCCCATATATGAGGGTGAATAGCTCTAGAGCATACCCCATATATGAGGGTGAACAGCTCGAGAGCATACCCCGTATATGAGGGTGAACAGCTCTAGAGCATACCCCGTATATTAGGGTGAACAGCTCTAGAGCATACCCCATATATGAGGGTGACCAGCTCTAGAGCATACCCCATATATGAGGGTGACCAGCTCTAGAGCATACCCCATATATGAGGGTGACCAGCTCTAGAGCATACCCCATATATGAGGGTGAACAGCTCTAGAGCATACCCCGTATATTAGGGTGAACAGCTCTAGAGAATACCCCATATATGAGGGTGACCAGCTCTAGAGCATACCCCATATATTAAGGTGAACAGCTCTAGAGCATACCCCATATATTAAGGTGACCAGCTCTAGAGCATACCCCATATATGAGGGAGACCAGCTCTAGAGCATACCCCATATATGAGGGTGAACATCTCTAGAGCATACCCCGTATATGAGGGTGAACAGCTCTAGAGCATACCCCCTATATGAGGGTGACCAGCTCTAGAGCATACCCCATATATGAGGGAGACCAGCTCTAGAGCATACCCCATATATGAGGGTGAACATCTCTAGAGCATACCCCGTATATGAGGGTGAACAGCTCTAGAGCATACCCCCTATATGAGGGTGACCAGCTCTAGAGCATACCCCATATATGAGGATGAACAGCTCTAGATGTTTTTTGGCTTTAGAGTAATATTTAAAGGTACAGGACCGATTTAATACGTTGCATACTGAGCTACCCTTAGCAGTAATGTCGTTTACAGAAGGCAGGTGGGTGTCATATAAAAACTGATGGACAGGTGGAGTTGACTACGGATAAATCCTCTGGCGGCCATTGATTGTGAATATAGGTAAATATATACAAGTTGCAGTCAGCATTTGCTTCCACAGCACGGGTGAGGCGAGGGCGGACATGACAGGGCTCTGACTGCCGCACGTGGTGTCAGGGGCAAGCTATGTATTTCTCGCTTTGTGTCAGGGACACGTCCTCCTCCACACGCTTCATACGAGAAGCCCCGGTGTCACCCGCGGACAGACGCCTCAGGACTGCGGCAGCAGAGCGCTCCGATATACCGAGCCATCCATTCACTTTACTCAAATAACAGCCAGGGACTGAATGGCGTCTACGCCTTTTTACTACGCCACGCCACAACCAACCTTCTGCATTTTCAGGAGAGGCGTAGCACTATAGTATAGATTGATAGATAAAAACAGCCAATGAAATTGCGGGATTGCTCCCCAACGCCTCCCGGCCGCGCCATAGTAGAAAAGTAAATAGGGGCGTGGCTTTAGGGCAGCAAGGTAGGGTGAGCCTGGCGGCGGCTTGTGCTCCACGCAGTGTGTGTGGTGCTGCTGCTGCTGCTGCTGGAGCGTCACGTGCTGCTGTGAGGGAGACGGAGGCGGCGGGAGCTGAGAGAGGGGGCGGGGGCTGCGCTCCCGGGAACTCAGACACTGGCACAGCTTGTTTTGGTTTATTTCGCAAGGAGAGGTGGGGGGAGAGAGGAAGCCTGGCAGAAACTCCGGCAACTCCTGGACATAGCTCTCCCCCTGAGCACTTATTTCTCACCGCACCTCCTCCCTCCGCTGCAGCTCCGGTCCGGCCGTGCACCCCGGATTGAGGGAGGGGGGTGGAAGGACAAGTCTCCGGTTGGCAGCCGAGGTCTGGCGGGGGTGGGAGTGCGGCTACCTGCCCATCAAATGCCACTTTCTGCAACGCAATGGGACTGAATGGGGACCGGCAGAGACGGTGATCCCCCTCCCCGCAGTGACATTGGAGGGGTGTCTGGCCGCTGCAGCCCGCTGGGAGGACTAAGCTGAGTTCACCGTGATCGCCCAGATACCGCAGCAGTGCTTGCACCCATCCACACCTACAGGCAAACTCTGCAGACGCACGATGGAGCTCCCCGGCTGTGGACAGGACCGCACTGGGGTTGTGGCTGATGGGCTCTGCTACTCTGTGGATTTCTTGATCCAGGGGAAACCCAACTCTGCGAAGTGGACCTAATCCTGTGCTGCACGTTACTGCAGTGGTGCTGAACGATCTGTGAATTTGCCTAGTGACATTATTACAAGGACTCCTCCCAATTTATTTTTATTTTTTTCCGCTTTGAACTATTATTTATACTTTGGTACCATGGCCAGCCCTACAGATCCTCCACCTCAAGACGGCTTTTCCGATGTCAAGAAGGTAGGCTACCTTAGGAAACCTAAGAGCATGCACAAAAGATTTTTCGTGCTCCGAGCTGCCAGCGAGTCGGGTCTAGCGCGTCTGGAGTATTATGAGAACGAGAAAAAGTGGAGGCACAAATCTGGGGCTCCGAAAAGGTCCATTCCACTGGAAAGCTGCTTTAATATCAACAAGAGGGCGGATTCAAAGAACAAACATTTAGTCGCCCTGTACACGAAAGACGAGTGCTTTGCCATTGCTGCTGACTGTGAACAAGAGCAGGAGGGATGGTATCAAGCTCTAGTGGACCTACACAACCGGGGCAAAACCCATCAGCACCACCATTACAGTGAAGGAGCCGCCAATGGGGTGCATGATGGCGTTAATGGCGAGGATGTGTATGGGGAAGTCAACCACCCTGGTCTGGCCTTTAAGGAAGTGTGGCAAGTCATTATGAAGCCGAAGGGTTTAGGGCAGCTTAAAAATCTTGTTGGAATCTACCGCTTGTGCCTGACCCACCGAACAATTAGTTTGGTTAAACTCAACTCGGATGCTGCGGCTGTAGTGTTGCAACTCATGAACATCCGTCGATGTGGACATTCAGAAAATTTCTTCTTTATTGAAGTTGGTCGCTCTGCTGTTACAGGGGCAGGAGAATTCTGGATGCAGGTGGATGACTCTGTGGTGGCGCAGAATATGCACGAGACTATCCTTGAAGCTATGAAAGCATTGAGCGATGAATTTCGACCACGTAGTAAGAGTCAGTCATCTTCTAATTGCTCCAACCCAATTTCTGTGCCTGTTAGGAGGCATCACCTTAACCATCCTCCTCCAAGCCAAGTAGGGCTGAATCGGAGGGCTCGAACCGAAAGTGTGACGGCCACGTCTCCTGCAGGAGGAATTGGTAAACATGGATCTTCGTCCTCATTCAGGGTTCGGGCTTCAAGCGATGGAGAGGGTACAATGTCGAGGCCTGCCTCAATGGACGGCAGTCCAGTAAGCCCCAGTGCTAGCAGGGCCCAGTCTCATCGGCATAGGGCAAGTTCTCGGCTTCACCCTCCTCTAAACCATAGTCGCTCCATTCCCATGCCAACAAGTCGTTGTTCACCCTCTGCTACAAGTCCTGTAAGTTTGTCCTCTAGCAGCACCAGTGGACATGGTTCCACATCTGACTGCTTGTGTCCTCGAAGATCCAGTGCCTCAGTTTCAGGTTCCCCTAGTGATGGTGGTTTTATTTCATCTGATGAGTATGGATCTAGTCCGTGTGATTTCAGAAGCTCCTTCCGGAGTGTGACACCAGATTCTTTAGGGCACACACCCCCAGCTCGAGAAGAAGACTTGAACAACTACATCAGCATGGGCAAAACCAACAATCTTATCCAGAGAAGCACACCGCAGAGGTACCAGTCAAGTAGGAGCGAGGAGAACTCTGACCTTGACAAAGTATTTAGAAAGAGGACTCATTCCTCAGGTACTTCCCCACCCACTATTTCCCATCAGAAGACCCCTTCACAGTCATCAATAGAGGAATACACTGAGATGATGCCTTCTTATCCTCTGCGCCTCTCATCTTTTAGGCACTCTGCTTTTGTGCCCACTTACTCATATCCAGAAGAGTGCCTAGATCTCCACCTGGAAAATAATAGACCAAACCACAGCGATGATGGCTATATGCCAATGTCACCAGGTGTTGCTCCTGTGCCTACTAAAAATGGTGACTACATGCCCATGAGTCCCAAGAGTGTGTCAGCCCCACAGCAGATTATTAACCCAAGACGACATACACAAGTGGACTCCAATGGCTATATGATGATGTCTCCCAGTGGCAGCTGCTCTCCAGACAGCTGTAACTATAGCAAAATTTGGACAAATGGTGCCAACCCAAAGTTGTCCATAGAGAGCAATGATGGCAAGTTGGTTTGCAGTGACTACATAAATATGTCACCAGCTAGCGGTTCTACTACTAGCACTCCTCCTGATTGCTATCTCAATACTGTTGAGGAGCCATCCAAACCTGTCTATTCTTATTTTTCTTTGCCAAGGTCCTTTAAGCATGTTCACAGGAAGAATGATGATGGCCTCTCGCGCACATCTGTAAGCTCAGGTCATCAACTGTACACTGAGGAATCCTCCTCTTCTTCTACAAGCAGTGATAGTCTTGGGGGACAAGAAATCCAGCAAAGCCGCACAAATGAAATTTGTCTTCAAGGAAGGAGTAGCAGATTGACCAGGCCCACACGGTTGTCTTTAGAAAGTAGTAGTAAGGCCAACACGTTGCCTAGGGCTCGGGAACCTGCTTTACCTCCAGAGCCAAAGAGTCCTGGAGAGTATGTAAACATAGAGTTTAATGAAAAAATATTCTCTGGGGGGTTAATCTCTTCGGTACATCTACCATCTTATGTGCAGAGCAGAGTGGTTCCTCAGAGAGAGAATTTATCTGAATACATGAACATGGACCTCAAGCACAGGAGGGCAAAAAATGCTTACACTTCATGTAAACCTGCCAGTACTGTGTGTTCAACAGACATATGCAGTAGTCGTCCGCCTGTTCGAGGAAAGCCCATTCAGAGGGACTATATGAGCATGCAACTTGGTTCCCTTTGTTCAGATTACAGTCAATTACCACCTACTAGGACCACTCCCAAACCAATCTCTCCCTCTTGTAACAGTAATTATGCCGAAATGTCAATTAGCGGAGTCTCTGATAACTTGCATGCTCCCCCACCGTCTGATAACACAAGCCTTACAGAAACCTCCTGCTCTCTTCTGGGCCAGGGCTCTGGCCCCAGTGCATTTACCCGTGTTAGCCTAAGCCCAAATCGTAGCCAGAGTGCCAAAGTTGTCAGGGCAGGTGACCCACAGGGTAGGAGGCGACACAGCTCAGAGACCTTCTCTTCTACTCCTACCACCGCCCGAGTTAGTACTGGACCTGTTTCTGGAGATGATGTAAAGAGACACAGTTCTGCTTCATTTGAGAATGTCTGGCTCAGGCTTGGAGAGCCTGTTAGGAGGGAGTCACAGCAACCTTCAGATCACCATCATAACGGCCTCAATTACATTGATTTGGATCTAGTTAAAGACTTGAGTGGTCTGGAACATTGTAACCCCCATCAGACTGGGATGACCCACCCTTCGGATGATCTGAGTGCTTATGCTAGCATCACTTTCCACAAGTTGGATGAACGCAGGAGCCAGGCGGAGACAGAAGGTAGGTGACCAAATTACTCCTCAGAAAATAATCTAGAATTTTTTATTTTTTTGTGTGTAGGACATTCTTCTGTAAATCAGTTTCTAATACTGTCCATAAAACCAGCTGTTTACTGCAAGTGTCCATACCTCACCATGTGTCAGAAGTGGTGGTGAGCATGGGTAAATCAGGGTGTTCAATACCAAATGGTGGCTTATCTGGTTTAGTTTATGGCTTATTTTTGTGTTTAGTGTTCTTATTGCTGGTAGATCCTTGCACAATCCTGTGTTTTTTGTTTGTTTTGTGTGTGTCATTCTCGCAGGTAGAACTTTGTAAGCTGATCAGTAATAGTACACGTTATGCAAGCTTCACTGTTGTACATGTGGTGACAGAGGTCACTATAGGTGGGGCATGATTGTCCAGTTCCTGCGCCGATCCCTGTACCTTATGTCTTGAGAATGAGTGAGTTATTTTTTTGCTTTTGCTCATTGTTTACTCTTCTCTTTTTTGCGTTTTGTAACAGAGCTGAACTTGTAACTTCATCATTGCTTTGTTTGTGGTGGTTGTCTTTGATCTTTAAAGGAGAAATTCTGGCGTAGTTAAGCTCCTCTCAGCCCTTACATGGGATGCTTTAGAAAGTTACTCCAGCCATGTGTTTTCTCTTGCCAGGGTGAGGCATGTGCAGCCCTGCGGAGTCCCCCATGTGTCTTCTGAGGCAGCTCCTGTCTAGAGGTCAGGAATCTTGTCTGGGGGTGGCATGTTAGCCTCATGCGTTGATATCTAGAAGGCAACAGAATGAATTTGTGTTAGCAGTTTAAATGTCAGTCATATGCTGAAAGGTTTGGTGCAGTCAGTGCTCCCTTTGTTCCAAGTCTTTGTCTGGCAGAGTCAGTCCTAAAATATGAGTGTCTGCCCTTTTTGATACGCTTTGGTTTTGCACCTCTGGATACGTTGGGGACCTTTGGCTGATAACGTAAAGCCTTGGGCTGCTCTCTTTCACTTCCAGTCCCTTAAGATTGTGCTCTAGGAGTTTATTAAAACTGAAATCCTAATGGGTCTTGCCTAGAATCATAGCCGCCCTCTAATTACACGGTGAAAAGCCAATTAGAGGAAACTCCGCTACTAATGTGATTAGTTGTCCATTATTCTCTGTAATTAATTGCAGTAAACAACTAGAATTCCCACTTTTTGTACAAAACCAAACTCTGCTTTCTGTATCATCCAAAGGACTGAGCTCTTAAAGTGACAGTGTGTGTACTTTTTTTGGGGGGGGGGTTATGTGGGACACATGGAAGGTAATGGGTGGATGATGATGTTGTAATACTGCACATTTCTTTAGTGGACCAGCAGAGCTTCATGAATGAGCAAATTAGAGCGTGGGAATCTGTCATTTCATGGGCTCATTGCTCCCATCCCGCCCTCTTTTCCTTCTTATTAGCACACATCCGCTTAACCCCTGCGTAGCCTTTTGCCAGCAGTATGCTCCTCTGTGTGTCGGCTTGTTTACTCTGCCTCCTCCTGAATTGACTGCTTGTTGTTCTATGCTTTAGGTCTTGAGCAGCCACCATTTGCCATTGCTTGCTTTACCCAATGTAATCCCTTTTGGCTCCTCTGACAACCCTAGTTGGTGAAACAGCGCTCCGCGTCTGTCCCCACGTGCGTCTTATTGTGACTCCTCCTGGTGATCATTTTTGCAGAGACTGCGTCTATCCAGGCCCCGCTCTTAACCCCTTCACTCCCTTGTCCGCTAGGAGCCTGACACTGTTTTGCTAGATAACACCCAAGCCCCCCCATTTTACACACAACACCCAAGCCCCCCCATTTTACACACTGGACGGTATAGAAAAACCTGGCGGGCCGTACAGCTGCGTGTGCTGTGGTCATCGGCAGGTGTGCGCTTTTACGGCGTGCACGCGGGAGACACCCTGTCTGCTTTTTGTGTCTGATAGGGAGGGCATGGATGTTTGCTGGTGTATGGCTCGGGCTGAAGTCCTGCACCAGCAAAGCATTCTGCCTTTTAGCTGTGACCTTTGTTTCGGTTTAGAGGACATTTTCTTGCCTTGTTGTATATTCTACGTCCAGATTATAGGTGATACTGTAACGAGTTGGCAGTAAATGGGTCATGTTTGTTGTCCCATTAAACAAAGCCGCACGCTCAGGTTGTATTGGGTTGGACCTGGCTTGTGATCTTCGGGTTTCATCTTGCTGTTAATGTCTCAGTATTTATCACGTTTTGAATGGCCTTTTTATAACTATCTATATCTTATCTCAGCCCATTCTTCTTGGAAGCTGACATTGCAATCTGTGTATCCTGCAGTATAAAATAATGTGCGCCGTGTCTTCGGTAAAAAGAACTAAGGTCAAGTAAGGTAATCTGATCGTAGACTGTACAGGGAGAACATTGCTGTCAGAGGACAGAAAGGACTGCGTTAAGGTTTGAAAGGAATCTTTCCCCTTTAAATGTAAACTTTAGACAGAAGTGGTGCTGGAAGAGAGGGATTAATAATTTAGGCGCGAAGAGGTTGGCACTTTGTGAAGCAGAGCAGCATACTGTATGGAGGGTGATGCCTGTAGAAGTAGAGACCCTGCTAATAACATACCCGCTAATGTAACTGGCCCAGGATATGCCATGCGTCATGTCTTTGATAGTGACTGTTATGGCAATTTTGGGCATTTATGGCATATCCATATAACCCCAATAGTAGTAGATGTAGATAGCCCCGCATGTGCCCTACCACCTTTCCAATCATCGCACATTCTCCACATAGTTCCAAAACCTGTGAATATGCCATACATGTTGATAATGTCCCCTTTTAGGCCGCATTATCACAACCGTATCCGTTTTGCGGTCCGCACATTGCAGATCAGTAAAACACAGATGCCAGCCATGTACAGTCTGCATTTTGTCGATCAGTTCGTCCCGCCCTTTGTTAGAAATGCCTATTCTTGTCTGCAAAACGGACAAGAATAGGACATGTTCTGTTTTTTTTTTTTTTTTGCAGGGCTGCATAAGACATACTGGCCACATCTTTTGCAGCCCCATTAAAATGAATGGGTCTGCATGCGACCTGCAAAAAATGCGGATTGAATGTGGGCTGAAAATAGATGTTTCATTGGGCCCTAAATGTAAGGCTGGCCAGCTTTTGGTCAGAAACTCATTCAGTTGACAGCTATTTCTCTCATGCCCACACACATACATGCTCGGCCAAGTGTACATATGTTCTGAATAGGGAAAGGGGAGAATGCTGCTCTAGACACTTCTGATGGAGCCGTATCAACTCTGAGTGAGAACTAAAGGATTTAGAAAGAAATCTAACAGACAAGTCCTTTTATCCCCCCCCAAAAAAAAAGAAAAAAAAATCTGCGATTGGGGGAGCATCAGGAAGCTCTCATACCCAGTAGATGGTTGGTGGTCCTAAGAGAATCCACAACTTCTGCCGACAATGATAAGTTTAGGGTGGCACATCTTTCCGTACCATTTTCATGCCTAAAGAAAAGTAAAATCAGGAAATCATCTGTATTTCTAGGACAAATAACAAGTTACGCATTATATTATCGATGTTCATTTTTGGAGTCTTTATTGTTGCCATGTGTGGCTTTTGACAAATAGTGGGTTAATGGGTCAAAGCTCCTAAACGCAATTATAGGCAATGAACTGCTGAAAATGTCCAAATGGTCTGATCTACTGTTCTACAGAACCGTAGAGAGCCAGCAGTTGTGAGGATTCCAGGCAATATTTCGATAAAATGATAATCGTGGCCAATTTATATTATACTGTTATATTATATTATATTTAATGTGACTTTATTCCTGAAAAGGTTGAGGAGTTGTGGCTGAAACAAAAAAGGCTACTTATCACATGATCTTCCTGACGACATCGCCTGATGATTAAATCCATCCTAAGGGCTCATGCACACGAACGTATTTTCTTTGTGTCCATTCCGTTTTTTTTTGTTTTTTTGCGGACCGTATGCGGAACTATTCATTTCAATGGGTCTGCAAAAAAAAAAAAAGGGAGGTACTCCATGTGCATTCAGTTTCTGTATTTCCATTCCGCAAAAAAATAGAACATGTCCTATTGTCCGCATTACGGACAAGGATAGTACTGTTCTATGAAGGGCCAGCTATTCCATTCCGCAAAATACGGAATGCACACGGACGTCATCCGTATTTTTTGCGGATCAGTTTTTTGCGGACTGCAAAGTACATACGGTCATGTGCATGAGCCCTAAGGCTGAGGCTACACGGTGACTTTGGTTTGCCGTACACGTCATGTGGCCAGAGATCACCACTAGTGATGTAGCCTGCAAGTTTTGATGACCTGACAGTCGCAAGAAATCGTTAGCTACTACGTAGCATTGCATTGCTCCGATCTTTGGCCGCATGATGTGTGTCTAGGGCCAAAGCGGCCATGTAGCCCCAGCCTTGCGTTCAGGATTCTTTGTTTGGTTTGATGCTTGTTGCATTTCATTTCCACGCGATGTATTGCAGAGGACTGAGATCTGCTTGCGTTACATGGCCATGCTATCCGAGTGTTTTCTCCACTTCTGGTGAATGTTGGAGTGATCTAAACCTGTCACATGCTGTTTTTCTTCTTGTGTTGTGTAGTTTGCAGTCTTTCATTTTTTTATTTTATTTTTTATTTTTTGGAGCCTCTGTTCAAAGGCCGGACTCTCTCTTTCCAAAACGGCAAAAGGCTAAGGAAGTGATTGACTGCTGAGAATGGTGTATCAGTTTCCCATGTTCGGGCCAATCTACGAGAGTATTTTTTTACTTAATTAAACCACAGGAATGCCATTCCATTCCCAGACCTCTGTTATATTGTTAAAGCAACAGTGCCATGTTCACTTCTTCTGCAGACAAAGAGCTTTTGCCTTTTGTTTGTGTTGATGTCATTGCTATGTGACTTTTGTGCTTTATAACTTCATTCAGTGCAATGCTCAGGTCTGTCTTTTTCACTTTAACTGTGTACAAATGGCTCATCTGATATGACTGTGTCCTTAAACGTGTTTCATATGTCATAGTGACATATCAGAGGCTTTGTTTGGTGGTGTCCCGGGGCTAAGACCCCCATAGATCACCAGAATGAGGAAAGACAACACTGTCAGGAACCAGCGGGTATGAACCCACTGTGCCACGTCTCCTACCTCCTCTAAGCGCGTTGTCTAAGTGAACCCCTGGATCTTTACAGTACCCCTGATGGTGGGGATAGACTTTCCCGAGGGGAACACCAGGTTGCTACCTCCTGAGGAGGATAGGCACACGAGGCAGCTGGTCCAGGAGGTACCTCAGAGGTACAGGGGTTGTCAGCAGGCTGAGTAGTTACCAGGAGCAACAGTGCAGGACTGAAGGATGAGGCAGGGGCAAAGTCAGACAGGCAATATGTCAGGGCAAGCAATCCAGATTGGCAACAGGAGAGTCAAGGCAAGCAAGCAGGGAATCAGACAGGTAGCAGAGTCCAGGAACACACTTACGAGTCAGGAACACAAGCGGATATCAGGAACCTTAGCAGGACACAAGGACCTTGACACTGAGGCATCTGGGAAGGGGGGTCGAGCCACTTATATATGTGCAAGAGGGCTAGGATTGGTTGGCGAGGTCACATGATCCAACCCATAAAACACAGGAAGTGACGCGTTCTGGCCCTTAAAGAAATGCCGCAGGAAACAAGCAGCAAGCATGAAAGGAAACGCTGCCAGCAGATCACCGCTGAACGCGGCGCCCGAGACCGCGGCGGTAAACAGGGGAACATCGGCGCACAGCAACCGCTGTTACAAACGCATAGTGTTTTCTATCCTAGCTGCAAGAAACTGACTCAAGACGGGCTTATAGACTTCTTATTAAGCCCGTCGTCTGCAGTGAGTAAAGAGGACACTCTGTGTGAGCTCTACTGTGGACTTAAGACTATTTTGTTTTAAATGGGTATTCCCATATGGCTGTGTTTCAGTTCCCCTGTACAGTGCGAGGCCAGGGCACCACGAAGCAGTGCTGCGCCACCTGAGGGTCCCTAAGGTATTAACCTGTTAACCTTCCATTACCTGTAAACTGGTGTTACATGATGTAGGAAGGAATATGTTGGCCAAGGTCATGACGGAACGCAGTCCTCACTACCGCTTATCTCATAAAGATTCATTATTACATAGTCTTTCCTAGGTTGTGCCAGACGGTGTGTATCCTCTGAATTATTAATGCTTTTGTGCTGTCTGGTTTCATGAATGGATTAAGTCTGTTATGGGGAAAGCTGCTCCTCTCAGAAACCTAAGCAACTTGTGTGTGTGGTATTGACAGGTGTGCATACGAGCAAAGGTCCCAATAACGCCTGTACAAGCGTCATAGTTCAGGCCATTTTACTCCCTGGAAAAAGTCTAAGACGTACCAATTCGCCTTAGACTTTTCCCTGCTTTTCATCAGCATATGGCGCACTGTGAACGGCACATGCAGTGCAGCAATGCTGCCTGTGCCCACAGTAACCAATAGCAAAGCTCCAGACAGCAAGGAGCTTTGCTATTTGTTAGTTTAGGTGGGCGCAGGAGCGATACAGGTCCTGCATCAGGGGATGCCGGCGGGCACTGGAAGGAGGAGGGGCCGACTCCCAGGGGATGTTTGAATATGGAGTGCCTGGCGCGCTGCACAAGGACCCTGGCGGCGGTGGAGCTAAAAACTGGGCCCGGACATAAAGATGGACGCAGAACAAAGTGACAGCAGCGTGTAACGTACCGATGTGTGTCATGTATGTAGTGCAGTGTGTGATTATCGTACACTTCACTACATACATCACACACATGTATACATCACACGCTGCACTACATACATCACACACATGTATACATCACATGCTGCACTACATACATCACACACTGCACTACATACATCACACACATGTATACATCACACGCTGCACTACATACATCACACACATGTATACATCACACGCTGCACTACATACATCACACACATGTATACATCACATGCTGCGCTACATAGATCACACACATACATAGATCACACGCTGCACTACATACATCACATGCTGCGCTACATACATCACACACATGTATACATCACATGCTGCGCTACATACATCACACACATACATTCATCACACGCTGCACTATATACATACACCACACGTTGCACCACATACATCACACGCATGTATGTAGTGAATGCAGACCGGCTATTATAGCCAAGTGGTAAAGTACAGGGAAGATCCGCCATATTGGACTGGACTTTATAACGTCGCTATAATAGCTTGATGTTATTTAGACCAGTAATGGTCCCCTGCGTAAATCCCCACCTCTTAGGCCCCGTTCACATTACCTCTATTTATTTCTGTTGTTCTGCTCATCTAATGGAGCAGAACAAGGAAAATAATGGAAGTGCTAGATCGGGCACGTAAGGCTGGGTTTTTGTCATATGATCAACATACACAACAGATGCCATACTGTGACCTCCATCACCATGGGGTTTCATAGTAAAGAAAAAAAGTACTTTTTTTTGAGGATTCTGCAGGATGGGAAAGGGTAGTGTACCATGTTTTTCCATCCTGCAAAGTCCAGCAAAAAAACATGTAGGCTAACATTTATTTTTTTATTTTTTTTTACAATGGAATTCTATGGTGACCGATGCCACAGTATGGCGTCTGTTAATGTATATATGTTTTTTGTGTATACAATTAATATATGGCAAAAATGTCATGTGAACCCGACCTAACTGACAGAAGAAGCTGAACAGACCCTGCTTACTATGAAGGAGGCCGTTCAGTTTCCATTCACGAGCCTGTCTATTTACCAGACCAAAAAAGTGCTGCATACAAGGCTTTTTTGTCTTGTCTTTAGACAGAATCTGCAACAGAGGCTCCAAACGCAGATGTGAGCGAGTGCAGGCCGACGTATTATATATTTGTATTACTGCAGTTTTCGTACTAATCCTCGGGTAAAAATACTCCTCAAAAATGGTCTGAGGAGTATTTTTACTCTTCTGGAAAAAATGTAGTGCGACCTCTGCATACGAGGTCACTGCTCATGTCTCCCCATACGTCAAGGATGGAAAATACCATTGTCTTTTGGAACAAATTATTATTATTATTATTATTATTAATTATTTATTTATTATTATTATTATTATTTTTTTTTTTATTAATAAGAAACTACCCAAAGAAAACAACCTAGAGGTGCTCCCCAGTAGCATGCACTTGACCAACCCTACCATACATGAACACTAGCTGTAGGATCATATGAGTTAATAGCTGAGCACGTATCCTGCTGGCTCCCTTTGGCAATGTATAGCTCAAGCTGATCATACATCTCTAGTCACTGTAATGTGCATTTTGTTCTTCCACACCCATAGAAGTCAGTAATTGTTGCAGGGAACGGAAATGTCCACTGTGCCTTAAGCTGCCTTCATTTGCCTGTCTGAGGCTGCGGAGTCGGGGATATCTCCTTTAGTTGGTGCTGCTTCCCCGCATAGCGTGCACACATGTATTACCCTGACATTTCAGCGGCTCACTAAGTGCAAATTATAAATAGAGGGATATCCGAACCTCCGTTCCAAACAGGCATGCTTGTAGGTGGCAATTTGGAAAGGTATCTGCATGCTCGGGAGGTTTCAGTAAGTGTGTCAAGATAAATTTGTGCTGCAGCTGTGGAAGACATGCTTCGTCATTATTAGAGGGGAATCCAGTGAGGCGTGTGGAGAAGACCAGGGGGTGTAGAGGATTTCTTTCTCTAATCGATAGTGTTCCTTAGATCAAATGGCTGTTCTATTGGAATATGCTGCGAGTGCAGGAACGTGGAGAGCAGAACTTGCTGGATACTGGTTTCATCTTTATTCAACTCCATTAGAATTCTTACAAATGACAACCTCACAAGTGTATATGCGTGCACCACCTATATTATTTCCAAATTAAACCCCCATTTTAGGGGCTGTACATGATTATGGGGGGCAGCCATCTTGCCTAGGCTGCGGTTCAGAGATGAGTTTTACAGCTCCCACATGGACAAATGACCCTGTGTGTTCTTGGCGTGCTCGGTGACCTGTGTAGGAAGGAGGCGAAAGTAAACGGAGAACATTACATGTTATCTTTATTTAGGTGATACCTTTCATTGTAACCCTGCCTGTAATTATAATGAAATGACTGTTCAGAAACATAAATGTGGCCGTACGCATTAGATAACTTGGCCAAACCTGCTGATTTTTGTGGGATCGGCCTACCAGCTTATATATACCATGGTGTCCCAAGCCTCTGCCGACAGCAGGATGTTGGGTAGAGAGAGAAGGATCACACTGTTAGATTTCAACATAACTTATCCTTTTGTTCAGTAATTTTATTTTAATAATTCTCGTTGAACCCCTTTTAAGGAAAAGCTGCCGCCAGAGGTGTCTGGCAGAGGCTTGTTCCTTTTCTCCTATTGATAAAACATGCACTTTTGGCCAAGCATGCATGTGTATAAGGAGGTTATATGTACAGCTACCTTAAAGGGTTTGTCTGCATAACCTGGACATGAGCTCCCCTTCACACATTTAGCCTGTATCAGTGGAGCATTTCTTGGCATCATGCAGGGCAAGGACTTCTTTTTTTTTTTTTTTTACTACCGGTGATGTACCAGGCTTCTGATGGGTATGCTTGGCGGTAGCCGGGTACGTCACCTGCAGAAAACAAGCAGCGCATGGGAGCAAGAAATACAGGCTAAATGTATGAAAGGGAGCTTGTGTCTGGGTTCAGCTCTGAACCAAGTCTGATATGAGGCATGAGGCTCAGTAACCAGAGTGTAAATTGCAAGATTTTAGCATTTTTTTAATATAGTGCCCTAATAATTTTCAAAAAAAAAAAGTTTAAATGCTATGAACAGCTTTGGGGCCAGATTGTATTTTTGCATTCTCCTCATTTTCAGCTAAAATTTATATATATATTTTTATGCCATTTGGTTCTTAAAAACTATTTTTCAGCAATTTCCCCTGTGCAGCTGTGGCTTTCTGTGTATTTGCAGCGCATTGCTTTCTGTTTGCACTGATTCCCGTCAGACAGCAGCTCTGATGGCTCCATGTGAAGCCCTTATCTCTGAACTCCTGACAGTTCATAAACACTTTTTTAAGCCATATTCTTCTCAGAATTGAGCTATGAGTTTATGTAAGCTGTGGGGAGTTCGGAGATTAGGTTCACACATGGAGCTATCAGAGCAGTGTAAGTAGATAGCCCACAGCTGTAAAAGGGTTAATGGCTGATTTTTTTTTTTTTAATAAAGACCATTAGAAAAAAAAATGCAAAAAAAAATGCCCCCCCAAAGCTGTCCTAAAAACTTAGTTGAAGCATCCAGTGCGGCATTTTCCAATAATGCATTCCCTTTAAAGGGATTCTGTCACCAAGTTTTGGGCTATAGAGCTGCGGACATGCACGGCTAGATCGCCGCTAGAATGTCCGCAATATACCGGTCCTATAGGGCTGTG
This sequence comes from Bufo bufo, assembly GCF_905171765.1. Classification (NCBI taxonomy): domain Eukaryota; kingdom Metazoa; phylum Chordata; class Amphibia; order Anura; family Bufonidae; genus Bufo; species Bufo bufo. The sequence continues at coordinate 166,503,511 of NC_053392.1, read as the reverse complement.
TGCTTTTATCCTATAGGATTTTAGAGATATGTAAATTAGTCTTGTATGTGTCCAAGGGGCTGTACTAACCTTCCTGGAGCCCAGCACTGCCTATGTCCTCCAAATCGCGAGATTACGGCAATCTATCGTTGATGAAAGAAGGAGATTCGGAGGACATAGGCGGTGCTGGGCTCCTTCACAGGCGGGCGTGGCTGGGCTCCAGGAAGGTTCGTACAGCCCGTTGGACACATACAAGACTAATTTACATATCTCTAAAATCCTTTTTTTTAAGAAAATAAAAGCACACAGCCCTATAGGACAGGTATATTGCGGACATGCTAGCGGCGATCTAGCTGTGCATGTCCGCAGCTCCTATAGCCCAAAACTTGGTGACAGAATCCCTTTAACTAATACTTGACACTTACAGCAAATCTTCTAGTCCCTTTCCCATGGGAACCTCCTGTAACGTGACACCTTGAGCAGCTTGTAATGTGGCTCATGCTGGAGGAGGGCTGCATGAAGTGACCTTTGGCGAAAGTGAGCAATCTGCTACACAGTTGGCTCTCTTCTAGATATCTTTGCTATATGTGGAAAGGTGGGCATCTCAAGTAGCCTTCAGCAACACAGTTTAATCTTCTTTTTTTGCATGATAATGGCAGGGTTTGTTAGGCTACTTTCACATTCGCGTTTGGTGCGGATCCGTCATGGATCTGCACAGACCAATCCGTTCAGATAACACAACCGTCTGCATCCGTTCAGAATGGATCCGTTTGTATTATCTTTAACATAGCCAAGACGGATACATCTTGAACATCGTTGAAAGTCAATGGAGGACGGATCCCTTTTCTATTGTGTCATAGAAAACGGATCCGTCCCCATTGACTTACATTGTGTGCCAGGACGGATCCGTTTGGCTCTGCTGCATGCAGCGTTTTGGTGTCTGCCTCTAGAGCGGAATGGAGACTGATCGGAGGCAAACTGATGCATTCTGAGCGGATCCTTTTCCATTCAGAATGTATTAGGACAAAACTGATCCGTTTTGGACCGCTTGTGAGAGCCCTGAACGGATCTCACAAACGGAAAGCCAAAACGCCAGTGTGAAAGTAGCCTTATGTGGAAGGATAATTCCCAGCTTCCCAACTGGACTGACTTCAACTTCTGCATCGGGGTCACATATATCACTGCTAGGGTTGTCCCGATACCGATACTAGTATCGGTATCGGGACCGATTCCGAGTTTTATCGGCGGTACTCAGCCGCCGATACCCCGCCCCGATACATAAATAGAATACTATGGGCGTAACTATGGGCGGGGCCCGGTGCAGTCACTGTACTCTTACACCGGGCCCCGCCGCTCACCGAAGTATTTATAAACGTGAATCCTTATCCTGTTGTTAAGTTGAACTAACGCTGCCCTCTCCCATGTCACCCCTGTATCCCCCTGTATCCCCACAGCACTTACTTAAGCTTCCATAGCAGGCAGAGCGGACGGCACCAGTAACGTCACTCACTGACGTAGAGCGCCTGCTCCGCCTGCTTCACTCATAAAGTGGGCGGAGCAGGCGCTCTACGTCAGTGAGTGACGTTACTGGTGCCGTCCGCTCCGCCTGCTATGGAAGCTTAAGTAAGTGCTGTGGGGATACAGGGGGATACAGGGGTGACATGGGAGAGCGCAGCGTTAGTTCAACTTAACAACAGGATAAGGATTCACGTTTATAAATACTTCGGTGAGCGGCGGGGCCCGGTGTATTGGGGGACACTGTTATGAGGGGGATCTGTGGATGACATATAGCAGTGTCATCCACAGATCCTCCCCATAACAGTTCCATCCACAGATCCCCTATAACAGCACCATCCACAGATCCCCCACCAAATAACAATGCCATCCTCAGATCCCCCCACCCCATAACAATGCCATCCACAGATATCCCACCCCATAGCAGTACCATCCACAGATCCCCCATAACAGTGCCATCCACAGATCCCCCATAACAGTGCCATCCACAGATCCCCATAACAGTGCCATCCACAGATCCCCCATAACAGCACCATCCACAGATCCCCATAACAGTGCCATCCACAGATCCCCATAACAGTGCCATCCACAGATCCCCCATAACAGCGCCATCCACAGATCCCCATAACAGTGCCATCCACAGATCCCCCATAACAGCGCCATCCACAGATCCCCATAACAGCGCCATCCACAGATCCCCCATAACAGTGCCATCCACAGATCCCCCATAACAGTGCCATCCACAGATCCCCCATAACAGTGCCATCCACAGATCCCCCATAACAGTGCCATCCACAGATCCCCCATAACAGTGCCATCCACAGATCCCCCATAACAGTGCCATCCACAGATCCCCCATAACAGTGCCATCCACAGATCCCCCATAACAGTGCCATCCACAGATCCCCCATAACAGTGCCATCCACAGATCCCCCATAACAGTGCCATCCACAGATCCCCCATAACAGTGCCATCCACAGATCCCCCATAACAGTGCCATCCACAGATCCCCCATAACAGTGCCATCCACAGATCCCCCATAACAGTGCCATCCACAGATCCCCCATAACAGTGCCATCCACAGATCCCCCATAACAGTGCCATCCACAGATCCCCCATAACAGTGCCATCCACAGATCCCCCATAACAGTGCCATCCACAGATCCCCCATAACAGTGCCATCCACAGATCCCCCATAACAGTGCCATCCACAGATCCCCCATAACAGTGCCATCCACAGATCCCCCATAACAGTGCCATCCACAGATCCCCCATAACAGTGCCATCCACAGATCCCCATAACAGTGCCATCCACAGATCCCCCATAACAGTGCCATCCACAGATCCCCCACATGACAGTGCGTCATCCACAGATCCACAGATCCCCCAAAACGGTCACATGACATTTAAAAAAAGTATCGGTATTCGGTATCGGTGACTACTTGAAAAAAAGTATCGGTACTTGTACTCGGTCCTAAAAAAGTGGTATCGGGACAACCCTAATCACTGCAGCCAATGACTGGCCTCAGCAGTGATGTGTCATGTGATCCAGCAGTTACAGGCCTCTTGGGGACACGCCACCGCTGAGACCAATCGTTGTAGCCTTCCATACAGAAGATGACAGCCCAGGAGCAGGAGGGAGAAGGTCGCTGTAGATTCCTTTACAGGTACAGCTGGGTGTGGGTATTTAAAAAAAAATTATAATAATCCTGGACAATGCCTTTAAAGAAAAAAGGCATATGCTATTTGGTTGTATAGATATTTTTCAGAACACATTACAATGTCTGCACCATTCTTGGCTCAGTGGTATCAGTGAGTGGTCCTTTAAGATCCAAGTTCCAGCGCGTTAAAAAGGGAGTAGAATGCAAATTGTTTCGATTAAAGTCATGTCTCTGGAAAGTGCCCTCTGCTACATAAATCTCTAATTTCTTGTGAGACGGGAATGAGCGTTTCATTTGTTGACTTTATTTGCTGGGGAACGCTGGAGATGTATTGACGTGCAATTTTCTGATGAAATGTGACAGATCTAGGTCACCAACTGAGAAGATGTCTTTAGAGATTTATCCTTAAAGTGGCTGGGAGACGTTCCCGTTTTGTGTTTTTTTTTTCTCGCATTGCTTTGCCATGATGAAAATCTGTGTTCTATTATAATTTTACCCGGGAAAGATGTGGGCAGTCGTCCCCCCCTTTAATTATCTGTACATTATTTGGATGTAAAATGACAATTGCTGATTATTGCTTCGTTGGTCCCTGTTCTGTGTTTTCCCACTTTACCGGCTGGGTCAAATCTGTTCCCTTTCTATGAGTCCCAAGTAAAAACATTCTTAGCAAATAGATTATTGTACATAACACGGTCTTTGGTCAATATTGAGGATTTCTGATCATTCTCCTTTCCCGACTCAAGTCTAGAATTATACAGTCATGTGAAAAAATTAGGACACCCTTTGAAAGCATGTGGTTTTTTGTAACATTTTTAATAAATGGTTATTTCATCTCCGTTTCAACAATACAGAGAGATTAAAGTAATCCGACTAAACAAAGAAAACTGAAGAAAAGTCTTTTCAAGATCTTCTGTAAATGTCATTCTACAAAAATGCCTATTCTAACTGAGGAAAAAGATAGGACACCCTTGCCCCTAATAGCGAGTGTTACCTCCTTTGGCTGAAATAACTGCAGTGAGACGGTTCTTGTAGCCATCTACCAGTCTTCGACATCGGTCTGAGGAAATTTTACCCCACTCCTCAATGCAGAACTTTTTCAGCTGTGAGATGTTTGAGGGGTTTCTTGCACGTACAGCCCTTTTCAAGTCACCCCACAGCATCTCAATGGGATTCAAATCTGGACTTTGACTTGGCCATTCCAGGACTCTCCATTTCTTCTTTTTCAGCCAATCTTTGGTTGATTTACTAGTATGTTTTGGGTCATTGTCATGTTGCATGGTCCAGTTCCGCTTCAGCTTTAATTTTCTAACTGATGGTCTCACATGTTCTTCAAGCACCTTCTGATACACAGTAGAATTCATCGTGGATTCTATGATGGTGAGCTGACCAGGTCCTGCTGCAGCAAAGCAGCCCCAAACCATGACACTTCCACCTCCATGCTTCACAGTTGGTATGAGGTTCTTTTCTTGGAATGCTGTGTTTGGTTTACGCCAAACATGTCCTCTGCTGTTGTGTCCAAATAATTCAATTTTGGACTCATCTGTCCAAAGAACATTATTCCAGAAGTCCTGGTCTTTGTCAACTTTATCGCTGGCAAATGTCAGTCTGGCCTCGATGTTTCTCTTGGAAAGCAAAGGTTTCCTCCTTGCACACCTCCCATGCAAGTTAAACTTGTACAGTCTCTTTCTGATTGTAGAGGCATGTACTTCTACATCAACAGTAGCCAGAGCCTGCTGTAGTTCTCGAGATGACACTTTAGGGTTTTTGGATACCTCTTTTAGCATCTTGCGGTCTGCTCTTGGGGTGAACTTGCTGGGGCGACCAGTCCTGGGCATGTTGGCAGTTGTTTTGAAAGCCCTCCACTTGTAGACTATCTTCCGGACAGTGGAATGGCTGATTTCAAAATCTTTTGAGATCTTTTTAAATCCCTTCCCAGACTCATAGGCTGCTACAATCTTTTTTCTGAAGTCCTCTGACAGCTCTTTTGCTCTCACCATGGTGCTCACTCTCACTTCAACAGTCAGGAGCACACCAAACTAAATGTCTGAGGTTTAAATAGGGCAAGCCTCATTCAACATGCAGAGTAAAGATCTACTAATTATGTGCACCTGGTGTGATATACCTGTGTGAGATCTGAGCCAATTTAAGAGGGAATACATGTGAGGGTGTCCTATCTTTTTCCTCAGTTAGAATAGGCATTTTTGTAGAATGACATTTACAGAAGATCTTGAAAAGACTTTTCTTCAGTTTTCTTTGTTTAGTTGGATTACTTTAATCTCTCTGTATTGTTGAAACGGAGATGAAATAACCATTTATTAAAAATGTTACAAAAAACCACATGCTTTCAAAGGGTGTCCTAATTTTTTCACATGACTGTATATGGGAAACCATAGCCTCCTCAAAGTGAAATGAACCCATGTATGAGCCCATGTTCAGCTTATCTTGCCATCTAATACTGTACGTTGGAACGAAGCCTGTGCAAGTCAACAGGTCAGATTTGCCGGGTGGTTGTGCTTGTCTGTTCTTGCTACACGTGTGCCAGGCTTCACTGGTTTTATTAGCGCTTCCCTATGCTGACAGCCAGCTGCAGATTTGCATCCCACCTGCAGTTACCTAATTAGCGCAATGCCGGAGAAAATCCCTCATTGCTACAAAGGGTTCGTCAGGCAGACAGCAGCAGAACCTACTGCCTCAGATATGAAAAGATTTAATCTCTTAATAATTAATCTGCAGGGAGGATCACTTAAGGTCTGTTCTTGGAGTCTGCAACCGCGCACCTTCAGACGGAACATCCTCTACGAATTGTTCCCTCTCAGGAAAAGCAAATTAAGGAAAGGAGCTCCGAGCCCTAGAGCAACCGAGATCATCCTCTTCTGAAAGTTCTCATGATCTCCCTAGAGGCATCTAATGTATATTGGGATGTCTTGGTTGCAGGCATCTGAACGATGGCAGATGTCAGGAGAAGGATTGGACATGTTGGATTCAACATGCCTGACCCTTTGTACTTGACGGAGATATCCACGCTGCTACTCATGTCAGGCTGCGGCCTTTCTCCGCGCCCTATGGCGGAGCGTGCATGTGTATTTTGGGGGTCTGGAGGGAACAGCAGTTTGGGCAAGAATGGAAAAATATTGATGGGCAAAATAATGAATAAACGTTGTGGAGTGTCCTGCGGTTCAAGAAGCCATGGTTCCAGCTCTTTCGCTAAGGCAATATGGCAGCACCAAAGTCACCTATGACTGGTCTTGTGATCTAATATAACTTCATATTCAAAATGTATATACTGCACCTGTTCCTAATCTTTTATATAGTACCGAAAAGAAGCTGGTTGACAGTGTCCGTCCGTCTGTCCCCCCCTCTTTTTATACAAAATAATTTGGGGATTACATGTATACCTCCACATTTTGTAGCTAAAAGGTCCACCACACAATGTGGCATTTTGTCTGTCATAACATCCCTCCGAGCATTGTTGGTGGAGAATGACCTCAGCCCATGTTGTGTGCGATCTTCGTTAGCTGGGTCTCTGCAGTCAGCATTGCTTCTACTACTACCACGTGGCCCCCAGTGCTGTCACTGTAGGCGAGATCATCGTGGTCAAGCGAAATATATGTCTTGTGATCACAAGACGACTGCAGCTGACTTTGCAGTGATGTCAGGGGCAGAAAATGTTCCATGGTTTGCCGTTTTGGCCTATAAATACCAAGTCCCTTTCTGGAATGTGCGTAAAACGTGATTGTGGCTATAAATGTCCATTAGTTGTTACGCTTTGTAGTTTTGGAGTAGCAGTAGTAGGATAAGGCTCAGTTTCTGATGATATTTAGTAGGTTAGAGGGATATGGTGCTGTCTTGAAAAGGTTAATCTTCCGGCAGAAAGGTGCAGCTCTGGCATGCTATCTTGCAGGCCTTTGAATCTCTGGTTTAGGAATGTGCTTCAATACGGAAGAGCGAGTGGCTGTTTTTGGCGCTGCTGAGCCCGTGGGGCTTGAAGCTCAGCAGAGGAATGTTATTGTGTCTTCAAAGCTTGTTTCACACAGGCCTTTGTTGGGCCGGATCTCTGGGGCAGAAGCTTGCTATTATCAGGCGCACACAAAGCCCCTCCAGCCTTCCCATTCTGATCTAATTGGGTGGCAATGTCTATTCATCCTCTGGGCTTCAGGGTTTTATTCAGTAGGACATTGCATTGGAATCTGGTTTTAGTGAATCCTCTCTGAATAGCGCTGGACTTTTGGGAATTTGCTCTTTACATGTATTATGCGTTTTTTTTTTTTTTTTTTAACATGTCGTTGGGTAAAACCTGTAAATGAAGTGTGCGCTCCTCTCCTACCTGCAAAGATAGTTGGTTTCCCACAAAAGCTTCCAGGCCTAGCCAACTTACTTTTTTGTATCTGAGCCTGTGATAACGGAGATCTGGTGCTCGGATAATTACAAGGGAAATATGACTTTAGTCTCAGCCCGTAAAGGTAACGTGTAAGCTTCCTTGTAAGTTTTAGTTGGACCTTGCTAAAGACGGGAGTATAAGTCTATAACAGCAGTAGTGAGTGACTGCAGAAATGGCGTCCAGCCAGCTCGCCATAGATGTGTTCCAGCATCTATTGTCCTGCTGCTCTAGTATTCAGAGTATGTAGTAACTGCACAGGGCCTCTGCCTCCTAGCAATGCGAATACATACACAGCTTGTCTTCTCAGAATTCTGCTAGAGACATCTTGGGGAATTAGTACTAGACTCCGAAAGTATTATTATTTTTTTGACAGTTGTGTAAAGCCGTTGTCTCACTTCAGCAAATGGCATTTAATATGTAGAGAAAGTTAGTACAAGGCACTTACTAATGTATTGTGATTGTCCATATTGCTTCCTTTGCTGGCTGGATTCATTCTTCCATCACATGATACACTGCTCGTATCCAGGGGTTACGACCACCTTGCAATCCAGAAGCGGTGGCGTGCCTGAACACTATAGTAGAAGGCCTCCCTGGTGGTCGGGACCACGGACTTGCACATAAGCCGGCACTTTTGTCCTATAGGGTGCGAGCACAGCCACTGGTGCTGCATTGCAGGGTGGTCGTAAACCCTGGCTATGGCACCTGGCTCTCTGGTAACCGCACATAGGCCAACATATAGTGTGCAAGCACGACCACTGCTGCTGGATTGTAAGGTGGTCGTAACCCTTGGATACGAGCAGTGTATAATGTGATGAAAAAAAAAAAATGAATCAAGCCAGCAAAGGAGGCAATATGAAAAATCACAGTACATTAGTAAGGTCTGGTAATAACTTTGTCTACATAATAAATGCCATTTGCTGGAGTGAGACAACCCCCTTTTAGGAAATTCTGAGACTAGCAAGGTTTATTAACGTGCTTTGTGGTCTAACTATGTCATGCGTGCCTCAGGGATTATTCACACAGAGGATTTTGATGTGTTTTTCTAGCCATCAGATGAAAATCTGCCCCCCCCCCTTCAATAAAAAGTATTGCCATCTAAATGGCCGCAGAATTTAAATCTGCTTTACGGAAAAAAGTGACATGAAACGCCAGGAAGCTGCACACTTGAAATGGGCCTATATCCACATGCAGACAGGCATTGTGATGAACTGCAGAAACCTGGGGGTCAGACGTGGGTTCAACCACGTGAAATACTGCCCCGTGACCATGCCCTTATGTAAATCTTGTTCCTCGGTGTAGACTCTGTCGATTCTATGCCTCTCCCTTAGTCCCATCGTCCTACACTATGAACTCGTCATTTCAGGGATAGTATCTTTGTGAAAACACTTCTGTCCATGAGTTTCCTTTAAAGCACTGGAGTTTGTGTGGTCTTGTTACAGATTTCTGATGGGGTTAAACGTAGAAGTTTTAGGATTCCTAAGCTGCTGGCGTGACTCATGTATTTTGTTTAAACAGCCTCATTTTTTTTTTTTTCTTCTTAAATTCTCATTTTGTATGAAAACACGAAGTATTTTACTACCCTCCACCCTTTCTAAACAGTCTGACCTTGAATTCCTAGACGGTATTCCACATTTTCTGTGATTCGTGTCCTCGATTCATCTCGACCCTAAACCTTGGCAGAAAGCATACTGGTTGCCGGCCAACTTAGACACACAAGGCCGAGATTAGGTTAGGGATATTGTAATGAAATTAATGGTGTATCTACCTGACTCGTTGACTTTGCACACCCTAGGAACTGATCTTAAATTGACAGCTATCTTATCCTCCCCTGCTAAATACATTTTTTTTAATTCAGGTGGGTTGGATACTGTAGTGTCCCACTACGTAAAGGTGGGCACTACGAAGGGTTATGTTGCTCCCACCTCCTGTGGGAGAATGGTATTTTGTATTGCATTGTAATGCCATGTTAATTCCTGTGTACCAGGCCTGTCAGGGGTGTAGTTTCTCCTCCCAAGCTGTAGAGGGAGCTAGGGAACCCCCTAGTACAGTGATGGTAAACCTTTTACAGACCGAGTGCCCAAATTGCAACCCAAAACCCACTTATTTATCGCAAAGTGCCAACATGGAAACAGTCCAATATAGTATATCTTCCATGTACTTTATCATTTAGCTATAATAGCCTGCCTACATTCAGTGTGCTGCCTGTGCTGTGTTCATAGTGCACCCTGAGCTGATAAATGGCAGGAAAAGTCTAAGGCATATTGGTACACCATAGACTTTTTCCAGGGCACGGGTGCCCACCGAGAGGACTCTGAGTGCCGCCTCTGGCACCTGTGTAATAGGTTCGCCACCACTGCCCTAGTATATATAGTTAGGCCCAGACAGGAAGAAGTTAGTGCAGTATATTCCAGGAGGTTAGCGAGTACAGTCTAGCCTGCCTGAGGGTTCCTGAGCAAAAGAAGCTCAGAAGTTGCACCAGGAGAAGAGTCTGCCTCCTGAGAAACTGAGTTCCCATAAAAGTACAGTGCAGAGCCAAGCTTGTTCCAGCCAAACAGAGAGCTGAAGGGCAGAAGGATATATTCAAAGCAAGGAGTCATATAAGAGGAAGTTTACCCTAACCAAGGATAAAGCCAGCAATAGGGCATACGGGCCTTGGGATAAAGACAGACAGGATTCTGAGGAAAAGTGCAGCCTGATCTGTAAGTGTTTAACCCTCTGAGTATCTTGCAAGAACATTGTGCCTGCCATTTGATGTGAAGCCTGCCTGTCACCACCTTGTACATGTGGAACTGATCAAAGACTGTAAATAGTTAACTGTTTCAGTAAAAGGAAGTTTTGGTTCACTGCAACTTGTGTTCCTCAATTATTACTGCAAGAAATCGGTGTGCCACCGTTACCGGCACTGGCGTCACGAACTTTAAGGGATCTTGCCACAGGCACACTAAACCTACAACACCCAGGGCACCTCACCTACCACCTGGCCTGGTCCCTATACACAGAAAGTGCCCCAGAGGATCCATGTGCCAACCTCTCCATCACTGCTGTACGCCTGCCCAGGGTATACAAAAACTGAGTACCAAGAGCAACCCTCGTTCTGCCTATTAACCGTGACCTCACATTCGCTCACCCTGCAGGGCTGCGTACTGCAATACTACCATCTTTATGTATATTAAAACACCACAAAATGGCACACTTAAAATCCTATATGTATCTATATGCATCTAAAGTTAGAAATTTTTCCTCAACTTGTATAGGCTGGAGGGGAGAGTTCTGTGGGCACTGTAGTCACTCTGAGACTGGATGAAACTGTGGTTAGGAGACCTCTCACCTGGTAGGACTGCCACCTATTACACACTTGTGACATAATCTGTGGAAGTACACATTAAATTATTGATAAGTGATCAGTTTAAGGGGAAAAAAGCTGCAAATTAGCGCAGTTGAATGAGGTTAAACCTGCGGCCCATCCGCTACACATTTGCAGTAAAACGGAGTGTCAGCCTTGGACTTCTGACTCTGGTCTTCTTTTAAGTCAGGTTAGCCACTAGGAAATCTGTGACGTGTGAAGATCCCCTTAGAAGGTAACAATTACAAGGACCACAGTGACGGATAATAATGGTGGCATGTCCTCTACTTTTCCCTGCTGTAGCTTTTTTTTACTTTTACTTTTTTATGATATATTTATTGGACTACATGAGATGTGTATTGCAGCTGCTTAACAGATTGATGTAATATCCATTTATGCAATTCAGTTACCAATATAGCAGCTCCAAGGGTCCAGATTATGTGATGAATGTGGATCGTGCGCTATTCTGAGCAGGTTATGCCAAATTCTTCTTGTATAAATAAGTGGCTGTAGCCGCCCCGTTACAGTGTTTTCGGCTGTTTAGGAACGCCTGCCATATTCTCACCTACAAAATAGTTAAAGGGGCAATACCTTTTTTTTTTCACAACGTGTTTTTATGTCATAGAGACATACCAAATTTTAGATCTGTGTGGCTCTGAGTACGGAGATCCCTAGAAGGGAGAGAAGCTCGCCAATATCGCGCTCTCTTCTCACTGTTGAGGACGGAATTGAGATGAGCCCATAGACTTCTTTTGAGCCGCGAGAAGGGAGATCCCTCATTCTAGGGATCGATGAGGGTCTCTGCACCCAGCGATCACGACTTTTCATATGCGTCTATGACCTCCACAGTTTTCTGAAACCGTAGTGACCCTTTAAACAGCTTTAAATAGCCGAGGATTGTTCACCCCGATACAAGACGTAATGACCGCATGGTGCCGGCTACTAGCGTTGCACAGGTGCCAGCATTTCTGCTCTCTTTTTACAAGTATTATTTCGACTTAATGAGGATTATAATGATCACTTTTTTTGTACTAGGCCATGGTTTTAGTAATGAGCCCCCAATCCGTGTGTGAAACCATGGACAGAGGTAGACAGCCTGTGTCTGGCCAGCAGTGGAAAATAACAAGCTCCAGGGAGTCGCCATGTATATGGGTAAAGTCAAAGGGCAATGCCACATATGGCGGGGGGAAATCTGGAGCCCGTACAGTAGCAGCAATGTGGATGAGATTGTCAATTTATGTCACAGGTTTAACCCTTTGCACTGCAGAGGTTGAGATGCCCAACCAAATGATCCTCATACAGATTTTGGCGCAGGTTGTGGGTTTTCCGCACCCTAATATGTCTGATGCGAATGTACTTTTACGGTATCCTGACAGAGTTCTTTCTACGCGGATTCTGTGCCCAAAGACTGTCCTGAAAGCGCTTGTATTTCATCTCTATTGAATCAAATGGGAAACAGCTTGTTAATTGTTATGACACTTTTTTTCCCTGCTTTGTGGTTTTAAAAACCATGCCACAAAAAAAGTGACGTCCATTCTTGAATTCGCACCCAGAGTTCCCATTGAAATGGGCAGTATGAAAAACCATTTTAAAACCGGATTAAAAAAAACATGAAATTACACGTCAATGTTTTTTTTAAATTTATTTAATGCACTTATATAGCGCTCCTATATTCAGCAGCGCTTTACAACCATTAGCATCACTCTGTCCTCACAATCTAAGTTCCCTATCAGTATGTCTTTGGAGTGTGGGAGGAAACCCAAGCAAACCCCATGTTGTCTTTGATTCGAACCAAGGACCCCAGTGCTGCAAGGCACCAGTGCTACCCACAGAGCCACCGTGCTGCCCATAGAAATCCTAGGTTTTTTCCTGTATACAGAAAACAAATGTGAATGGTAAGGAGGAGTCATTTTGTTTTCTAACATAGATGAGTGGAGGTGGAGAGGGAGGTAAGTCTGTATTAATGGGGGCACTCTTCAGAATGGGGGCTGTTTTTTCCCCTCTTGCCTAGTAACTTGTGATCAGAATTGAGCATAATGTAATACAGTTGAACTGTACTGGAATTTAGACTGTAAACATCTTTCTGGAGCGCACATGTTTGGCTCACTTTGTAGCCACGATGGCTGTGAGCTGGAAACCCCAAGAGGGCTTTACTTTCAAAATGTGTCCTCAAACGTGAGGTCACGCAGCTGATGGAAGCTCTGTGCGATCGGAAAACGATACGCAGGCAAAGCAGGGAGCAGCAAAGAATTTAATGGCTTTGGGCCACGGCTCACAGCTATCCGATAGCTCGCTCTCCGCCCCCACAAAGCTGGAGGTTTTAGCCTAAACTGGATCTTCTGGAGAAAGAGAGCTTTGTCAGTAGGGGTTCCCATCTCCCTCATAGCCAATCGCTCTTTACGGCTATACTTATCGCATCTTTAACCCTTTTAAGGACAAGGATGGCTTTTCAAAGCTATCCTTGTAGCTCCACCAGTTGGGTATTGCCATCCACTTGTCTTTACCATTTGCTAAGCTGGAAATACCCGTTTACGCATTGTAAATATGCTACCTATTAGCCTGGAGAGCTTTAAGTCTTCCTTGATGTTTGCAGTAGTATTGTGGGAGCTCTACTTGGCTACACTATTGCCTCCTTCACTTTTATAGCCTGTGTGTTCATTTTAATCACTATTTATGTTGCATACTTTATACAGTCATGCATTTCGATGTTGGAGTGAATCTGTCAGCAGTTTTGATTGTGCTAAACTGCCGACAGCCCTAGGTAAGAGCTGAAGATAAATGAACAAACATACCTTTTGTGGAGTTTTTATTAGGAGTAGTGAAAACGCATGGCTTTTCCGCGCAGGTTCCCATGGGGGGAAAAATGCTACACAATACAGTACCAGCAAAGTCTGAGATTAAGCAAATCTCATGTAGACTTTGCTGATATCTTCCACGTGGCAATTGCTCTGCCGTATGGATTTTGAAATCCACAGCATGTCAATTGTTCGGTTCTTTTGTGCAGAATTTGGTGTGGAAACCCACAGAAATCCACACGGAGATTTCATGTGTTTTTTTTTTTTGGCTTGTGTACCCTCAAGTAGCCTTATTCTGCTGGGGTGTGCTCCTGCAGGTGCCAAGGAGGCGAGGCTTCACAGTAAGATGCTCTCTGCATTGAGCCTCTTCACAGACCCTCCCCTCTGCAGAGTGACAGCTGTAGTGGTCTCCTGGTTGGATGCTGCAGCTGTCACTCAAAGCAGAGGGGGGGGGGGGGCTGTGAAAATGCTTAATTTAGAGGGCACTTCGCTGTGAAGCTCCACCTCCAGTGCACTTAGAGCTTGTGGACAGGAACGACATTGTTTTTGGGAGAAAAAAGTCTTTTTTTTTTCTTTCTAAGGGCTCATTCAGACAACCGTATATTTGTGTCGGCATCCGTTCCACAATTTTGCAGAGTGAATGCTGACCCATTCATTTCAGCGGGGCATTTGTCCGTTTTTGCAGACAAGAATAGGCATTTCTATCATAGGGCTGGCTGTTCCATTCCGCAAAATGCGGAAAGTACACAGCTGGTAACTGTGTAATGCTGTACAACCCCTTTATTAAAAAGCTTGTGGAAGTGTTTAAAACTGATGCCACACAATTGAGAAGTCCCTGTGTAATCCCAGCCATGCCCACTACTATTAGTTTCCATTGGTTAGTTCTGGATTTGTTCGCACTGCACATTCAGCATATGCATCTGCTGTGCCAATCTTTTCTGATCCGAAGGTCACATTATCAGATTGAACCAATCCCAAGGGATATTCTGATATGAGACATGTATGACATCAAAAATCTAGAATGTCTCATACGTGGCAGTTGCATTTCCAGGACTCCCACCTTTCTTGAGAGTCTCCTTCTTTCCTGCTCCCGCTGCAGAAAGGGAGAGAGCATGCATGAATTGTGTAATGTATGTGAGGTGCTAAAATGGGCAAATGTTTCAGTGCCCCCTTAACTGCACACAAAGGGGCCAGGAGACCCCCTACTCTGCAAATAAATGGGGGCCCCAGAGATGGCCGTACAACTCGTTTAATATAAAGTTCTAATTTACTCGTTCCCACTCTCAAAAGCTTCTGCAGGGTCCATGCCGGACCTTATTGCCAGGTTCATGGTAGATCTGCACATATATTCTTTGGTTATTACATAGAACCCCACTATATTTAGCACTGATGAGACTCGTAGAGCGCCTGCTTTCTACTTCTGTCCTGAAGCTCTGTAACTTGACGCGTGGCACAAACGGTGCTTTTCTGCGGTTTTGCTTGTAATGTTTTTGGCACCGCTTTATGCTCCATTCTTCCCAGGGAAAATAAAGTGCTCAGTGCTCTGCATACTTCTAAAGACTGGAAAACCACAAGATGATCTAAAAGGAAGGCACTGAGAAAATGCAGCAATCTCAATAAAGAGACTAAAAATAGGCCAAAGAAGAGCAAAACAAGCAGCTTGAGAACACTATTTGACCGGCCTTGTGTTTTAGAGGAAACTTATCACGTTCATATATTGCAGTTGCGCCTTCTTTCGGAGGGAATTTTTTCTTTTCCTTTTTAGTAGTTAAAATAAATTGACTCCACTTAGCGATGGTGCAGGGTAACGAATATTGACTTGTGTGCCATATTGGGTCAATGGCTGGATTCTCTTTCCTTTTTACTATGAACATGAAGTAATCCCATTCTGACAGGGATCAGCAACCTTCGGCCCTCCAGCTGTTGTGAAACTACTGCTCCCAACATGCACACTTGCTTAGCTGTTCACAGAACTCCCATAGAAGTGAATGGAGCATGCTGGGAGTTGTAGTTTCACCATCACTTCAGTGCCAGAGGTTGCCGATCCCCAGTTTAGACAAATACCTGAAGAAAAACCAGCGGATCGGCTCCACTGTTCCCATATCACTTTTATAGCCCATGTCCAGGATCTCAATGACATTGGTCCTGATACATTTTTACACTATAAGGTTTACTGTATTATTTCTGGAGTGTAATAATATTACAGGCTACAGCTACTAGAGGGGTCGTTGATCCAGGGAGTTATTCTGATTGCCTGATTGGAGTCGGGAAGGAATTTTTTATTCCCCTAAAGTGGGGAAAATTGGCTTCTACCTTTTTTTTTTTTTTTGCCTTCCTCTGGATCAACTTGCAGGATGATAGGCCGAACTGGATGGACATATGTCTTTTTTCGGCCTTATGTACTATGTTACTTAGGGAACATGGAATGACCAGAGGCATGCATACCAACATGTACATAGCAAAAATTTGAACATTTATGTCAGTCCCCCAGGACTGCTCAGGAAACGCCTCCAAAACTTTCAGTTCCTGGGATCGCTCCTACGGGAGCATTCAATGATGCCCAGTTGTCCATACTCCTTCCCATTGCTTCCATGGGTTCAGCTAGGGATTTGTGTGTCGATGTACAACACCGCTTCTGATTTTACTGCTAGGCCATTAGCAGCTTGACCTCCCCCATGTTGATGGCCGGATATCCACTCCATCCAACCAGTGTGTCACATTTTTCGAAATGACAAAGCCTCCTAAGCATTTCTGAACAGGCCCTAGAGCTTCTCAGGTAGGTCTGTGGTGAGAAAGCACTTGTGCTGATATCATGCACGATATGCACATATTTACCAGAATACGTAATGCAAGTTCTACTATTAATGTGCCTCAGAGGACTCGGCCTAGAAGTTTCCCATGAAGCAAACGCTAAACTCTTTATTCCTTCTTATGTAAGGACGCGCTTGGATGTATTTGATGAATTGAAGACTTTGTACCTAATGCAGCTGCAACAATATCCTATGCAGCGTGTAATGTGCCTTCGTTGGCTGACGGGCTGCTTTTTTTCCACGTTACTCCTGTTTCCAGCTTCATGCCTCTCTTCAGAACATATCTATATCATATCTGTGCGCAATTTTGATTTATTTGCCACGGTGCCTGTTTCAGCTACTAACTTTAGCTTCACATAAACAACACACATTGCAGGGCGGAGGTATTGGTTTTCATGGAGGCAGCAAGCGCAGGCAGCCCTGAATGTCCTATTCTATGAGCCGGTGGCAGCAAAGCTGCCTAGATCCCTCTTTGCAGTTGCTGTGTGGCATTGTGAGATGGCAACTTTTATGGGTTGGTACTAATGAAGCATGGCATCCATCAGAAACTCTCTAAGGCTATGTTCACATGTGTCAGATTCATCAGATTAGAAATCTGAGAGATTACAGTCTGATGGATTATAGATATGGTTATATTACACTAGCACAGGGATCAGCAACCTTCGGCACACCAGCTGTGGTGGAACTACAACTCTCAGCATGCACACTTGCTAAGCTGTTTTTCAAGCTCCCTTAGAAATTATTGGAGCATGTTGGGAGTTGTAGTTTCGCCACATCTGGGGTGCCAAAGGTTGCTGACCCCTGCGCTAGCAGATAATCATGCAGATCATTGCTAGCAAGCGTTCACAGGCACGCTCATTAGTGATCTGCCTGTGTAATACCGTCTAAAACGCCAGTCTTAATAAATGACCCCCATTGTTTTCTGCCAGCAGATCGTGCCATCTAATTGCGATCTGCTGCCGGCAAACGACTAGTCAGTAGGAGGATGAGCGATGTCATTAGTGATCGCTCCTCTCCATACCGAGGAGGAGATCGCTGCAGGTAATAGCAGTTGTCTTCTGCACTATTGAGCAGGCGATTGTCGGAAAAGAACGCCTCCCTCCCGACAATCGCCTGCCTGATTGTTTAATGTAATATAACCCTAAGAGGCTGAGGGATATCTCCGACAGATTAGCTTTATTAAATGTGGCTAATCCTTTCCAGAACAGCACTTCACTACTTGTGTGAACATATCCTTAGGCTACATGCACACGACAGTGAAAAAAAATGTCTGTTAAAACGGACATTTTTAACTGGCAATTTTTCACGGATTCTGAGAAACGGACGTTAAAAATGGACCCCTCTCAATTGTATGGGGGCAGTCAGTCTGTGAAAAACGGACAAGATAGAGCATGTTCTATTTTTTTACGTCCGTTTTTCACTGACAGTCAAAAAAACTGCTGTGTGAATAACCCCATAGACTACCATTGGTCTTAAAACGGACGTGTGATGGCCTTTAAAAAAAAAATTGTGTGCATGTAGCCTAAGGCTATGTTCACACAAGTAGTGAAGTGCTGTTCTGGAAAGGATTAGCCACATTTAATAAAGCTAATCTGTCGGAGATACTTCTGGTGAGCATCATGGCCTCCTCGCAGCTCATCATTGGATGGCAACTCAGCGATGGAGCTGTGCCAAGGCCATATGACAGGTGAACATGTCACTGGCCTAGGAAGAGACCACCGCTGATTGGCGGCGGTGCTGGGAGTCGGACACTCACCGATCAGACAATGATGACCTATTCTGAGGATAGGTTGTCGGTATTAAACACCCGACACCCCCTTTTAAACCTTCAACATATTCTTACATATGGCAATGTTCACATTAGAGTCATGGCTTCCATATACTGCAAACGACACTATTCCTCCACTCCTGTGCAATCGTTGCTCTGCATGTGTCCGGCAGTGTGGTTACCTGTGTGTTACCATGAATCTGCAGTATATATACAAGTGCTAGCTATTCCGGTGGTGGGGATGCAGTAGCTAACGTCTGTGTGTCCATTTCCACCTTTCATTCTGGTTAAGGATAAAGTGAAAAGTGACAGCGCAGTAAAATGGGTAGTAGACTTGGCAGATGTCCACATCCCTCCCTGCGTGGTGGCAGCTCTGAAGAGACGGCTCCTTTTGAAGCATGCAGCACCTCTCGGCAGAGACTTCTGGGCACGTGCCTGCCTGTTCTTGTGATCTCCCATTCATGATGGCTTTAGCTATAAAACGATCACATGCCACAACTGTGTAGACCTGGGACTGTGCTGGCCGTGTTCTTGGCACAATAGGAGACGTCTGTTAATTAGTGTTTAATGTCTCAGAACATGGAGCGGCTGCTGTGATGAGGGGCTGCATGCATGTTCCTCATTACAGGGCTTGCCATCCTACGTGGACGAGACTTCTTCTAGATCATGCTCGTCACATTACATGATCTTCACGCGCCAATTGTTCCGAATGTTCAGAGCCTTTCTGACTACATAAGTGAAGGTTTCATCGTCTTCGTCATTTCACTGCTTCACGGATTACGTGTAAAGCAGTTCCCTATGGAAAAAGGCTTTGCCAGTGTATTAAATGGTCGCCTGTTTGCTCTTTGGTAAAAGTTCTCCTCTTGCATGAAGTCCTATTATCTTCTATGTGGCCTTTTCAACATTAGTTTGGATTAACTAGATTTGAAGAGAGTGACAATGTAGGATGTTTCCTGGATGCCCTAGAAATTGGCATTGTTGTGTACATTCCCTTCCTGCCCAACAACGCTACCTGCAAGTGTCAGTTTTCACTGCAGTTCTGGAATTCTATTCGTAGACAAGGACTCTGACAGCAGAGTACATACAAGTGAGAAAGACCCAGACTTTTTTTTCCCATTGATATCCTTTAGGGTGTCTGTAGGAAATGTTCCCTTGCCTGTCAGCTGAGGTTCAGTGGGTTCGGTAATGCCTGTCACTATGAAGTAGGCCTATCCCCTGCATGTGACATAATAGGTAACTGGGTCGCACCACTGCTGCTCCTTATATGTTCCACACCGCTTCTTTTTTGTTCCTGAACATAATTAATGGATGTTTTTTAGGATATTCTCCCCCTCCTCCCCCCACTATGCTTATGGGAAGGTTAAAAATAATGCACCTGTCATCCTTGCGAGGCCACATACGTTCTGGTGCTCGGGAGTGCGTCATGGTCCTCCAGCTGGCAGCATTCCAGGAGTAGAGCGCTTTGAAAGAGAGCGGTCACAATCCCGGGAAGTGTCGGCTGGTGCATTCCCACTCTGCTCCTGCCTGCCTTTGTGCGTAAACTAGTCCTAAGAGCACTTCAGCACCATTCATAGTAAGACGTAGGAAGACACGCTCTTGTGATGCCCAAGTGCTATACAACTTTCTAAGTATTCAGCACTAATGGCCTCCTTAGTGATTATATACTGATATAACACCGAGACTGTCAGCACGGATTGGACAGGCAGTCAGTGTATGGGAACACACCCTCAAAGTCATCCATTTATTCATTTCTTTCTAGGAGGGATTGCAGAGGAACAGCACAATGTGGAGATCAACGAAAAGATGCTCCAGAATAGTTTTTTCTTTAAGAATACAAGCAATACACCCTTCCTTCTCCTACTTTCTCTGCCATCCCCTCACTCTCCTTGAGTGACACGTCCAGGTTCCTGCATAGTCATGTCTCCAATAAATAAGGAGAGGGAAGGTGCAACATGGTGCAACATTTTTGGATACAGTAAGTTTTGAGTCAGCAGCTGGTCATATCTTTTTCTTTTTGAAATGCTGTTAGGTAACCTATGGTGTGGAGCCAAGTAAGTTATGTCCCAAAAGCTGTGATCTCCTGTACAGAGAATGGGCACTGTCTGAAGAATACTCCAGCATGCTGATCCCGAGTGCGGCAGTTCTACTGGAAGATCAGAGGGCATGTAAACGTGCACTAAGTCGCCACATTTAAACGTAGTAACCGTCATAAAGTGACGGAACAAACAATCATTAGTGTGATCATTCGACCACATGCCCTTTGTACATATTGTTTACTCAGGGCAATGTGCTGCTGACAGCTGTGATATTTTTTTTAGGCCAGGAAATGAGATGAGATCAGCATTTGTCAGCTGATCACTGGACATATTTATACAGGGGAGTAATTGGGTACGAATATCCATGCGAACGTTTGCCTGACCAATCATCAACCCTGAATACAAGGGGCTTAGAGTACGGCTTCGCTGTCAGGTTTCCTGATGTCGTTTTGAAAGCCAAAACCAGGAGTGAATATGTGTGTATACTTTCTCTCCTTTTTATGATCCGCTTCTGATTTTGTCCTCCAAAACTGCATCAGTAAACCTGACCGTGTGGCCGTACCCTTAAAGGTTAGGGCTTGGTACTACAATCCTCTTTATATAATGACAAAATGAGTGAACCTAGAATCCTATTTTACAAGGCTTTTAGCCATAAAATGCTAACAAAAACCTACCCCAAAGTCGTGATCGGTCTGCTTTTAGTTGCTTTTCTGGTATTTAGCAGCTTCTTCTCCAGTAATGGGCATGGGTGGGCCCACCACCTCCAACCAGTTCTTCCCCGGTTGGAAGCAGTCACATGCCTTCTTCAGTACATCGGTGTATACACCTGCCCCAAGGACAGTTGTTTCCCATTGATTTGTGGCTAAACAGAGCTGCTCTTGAATACAGAGTACAGTCTTGGCACATTAACTTTTATTAGTAAGGTGCTTTCTCCATCACGAGGCCCCATAAGTGGCTGCTTAGCCTTTCTCACTTCCTTGTGTATGGAAACTTTATATATCTGGGCCATGAGAACATTTTGCTGTTGATAAATGCAGTGTTTTGCTGCAGTCGTTTCAGACCTCGGCGTAATCTGAGTCTCTCATGATGTACTTTTCCTTGGCATATTTTGGTCTTGGTACAAATACTTTTCAGATGTGAGTTACGACGCCAGATGGCATTCAGGGACGCTTAACGCAGGTCACTTTTGAGATTGTTCTGTATAAAGGGACACATTACTGTACACTTGAGGAGCCGATTAGATTATTTCAGGAACCAGAGAGTTGAAAAACATGGCTCCCTTCTTTCAGAAACAGCACCACACCTGGTTGTGTGTTGTATTGCAGCTCAGTCTCATTCACGTTAGTAGCAAACGCAATCCATAAACAGGTGTGGTGCAGTTTCTGGAAGAAAGCGGCCACGTTCTTCTCATCCATGGCCATTTCCGTAAAAAAAGAGTTTGAATGCATTTTTCTACTTGGTATTGGCATTTGTCCAGCTAGTTTTTCTCTATATGTGGTAGGATAGGTACATTTAGCTCTATAGAGATGCTTCCCTCCCTCTACAGGATTCCAGAGGTCAACATCCTTGTTAGCGAGACCTCTTTCGCCTAGTCCCGGGAATCCTATTATACCGTTTACCTGTAGATGTCATATTCAGGATTACACTAATTTATCCTCGCTGCCCCTGGACAGGCATGCTGTATGGAAAGCACAGTCGTCTTGTTAGATGCAGAGATCTGACGGCTGCGATTTTACTTCTTAGCACCAAAGGAGGAGAAAAGATTAAGGCTGGGTTCAGACCTGGGCGTATTCGATATGCGCTTTTTATCGGACATTTGTATCGGGCGTTTTTAATGGGCAGAAACAAGCAAACGCCCATTTAGGCGCGTTCCCGCTGAAGTCTATGGGTGGGAACGCATGACAATACGCCCCAAAGAAGCTCCTGTAGGGCGTTTTACAGCGCGTAGGAATGCGCTGTAAAACGGTTAGGTCTGAACCCAGCCTAATCCTTCGGGGTAATTAGTGGGAACGCCCGGTGCTGTAGATAATGAACTGGAGCGACATTGAATTTGGATGCTTTACCCTTCTTGTTTAGTGTTGTTTACCCTGCATCGCTCGGCCAGATATTCCTCTGGGGGTTTATCCTGGCATTTGCTGGCACTGACGATGAAGCATGTTACAAAGCTTTGGTGCTGAGGCATCACTTCTATATATAGAGAGCTTCAGCTTCTAGTATAAACTGGCAGGAAGGCTTTCATCTGAGGAGCGTGTGATTGCTCTTCGCTTTGTAGTAACCTATTGGGCGGTAGAGACAGCACACTGACCCCTTTCCTAATGTAGATCACCATCCACGTACCGCCAACACTCGTGAATAGGAAAATTTGCTTATGTCAGCTGAGCAAAATTGAAGGACTCCTCTGTAGACATCATGAAAAATTCCCTGTAAGTTCCTACCTGCCCAGACCATTGGATAGTCACTAATGCAGTACAGCCTTTTGGGGTGGCATGGTTGCATGCGCTTTGATGGGCACCAACTGGTTTAACTCTCTTAAGGGTGTGTCCACACGTGACTGAAATCCGCAGCAGGAACACCACACCAAACCATTTACGTAAAATCTGCACCGCAGGTCAATTTCTGCTGCAAAAAGAATCAGGCAAATCCACGGTGGCAAATCTGTATCACTTCAGGCTTGCGCAGACGTTCCTTAAGGCTAACAGCACATGATACAGATTACGTGCGATTGTTCCATATAAAAAAACGCCGTGTAATACAGTATGTGGTTTTACAGGGCGGCCTTTAAACGGATTGTCTGAGAATTCAAATGCCCCTGAATGTTGTAAAAAAATAAGAATTACATCTTCCTCTGGCAGCGTTTGCTGCGCCAGCTGTTCAGTCCCTGTAGCAGTAATGTGCCGGTAACTGGCACGTGGCTTCTGTAGCCAGTCGCTGTCCTCGCCAGTATAACAGTGATTGGGTCGTCACCGCCGAGGGAGAGAGACTGAACTGGCAATGAAGAGAATGGCGCCAGAAAAAGAGGGGAGCATGTATTTTTCAAGACAATCCCTTTAAGATAAATGGCCGCCCATGTTATACAAGGATGGTTAAAGTCAGCCATCAAGGGGGTCTCTGTTCTGGCTCATGGAGGGGGTTGCGAGTGTGGAACTGCCCCTATAGGACATATCGACAAAGGTTGTCATCTTCATATCTTCATGGGGCTCTAACCCCTTTAATTACAAAGAAGATGCAGTTTTCTATCGTGTAAACCCGAAATCATGTGAGAGGCATTGTCTGGCAGATTCATAACCAAGACCCTAATTGTACTCATTAGAAGTCAATGCTGTAATGCCCAGAACAAGGCTTCCCACATATGGAAAGTCCACTTTAATAATCAATTTTGTGAAACTTTCAAAGATGGCTAGATGAAACCAGACATGACGTCTTTTCTCAGTCTCATTAGTTGTTTCTCTGAATTGTGGGACATAACCGGGATCTGGATTAAACGTGTGCGTTTGCCAAACGCTTTCTTCCTAAAAACTACCAGCCGCCAGCCTGAGCATTGACTTGTGTCCGAGACTCCATCAGACTCGCAGGGGTTAACAACTGGAGTCAAGCAGAAAGAGTGTTGTCTGATGGGTTGCAGCCACACGGAGTCCTTTTCAGGTGGATTTTGATGTGTGTTCAGTGGTATATACCATGATTGTGCACATGAGGCATGTGATGATGTGACGGACCTTTCATTTTTGAAAAGTAGCAGCGCATCGGTAGAGGGATCAAAGGGCTTCCCGTTCTGCATGAAGATGACTGCCTGCCACCTCTGCCTCTTAGCGAGTCAGTTGTCCTGTGTGCGGTTGTGCTGAGATTTTGCAGCAGTTTTGTGAAACTGCAATAACCTCACAGCATTTTTTGGAATTTCTGGAAAACTACATCAAACGCATTGTGTCGTAACGTGTAAACACAGCCTAAGGGTGCCCGAGTGCATTGCTGATCAAGTGTGTCGCCCCCCCCCCCCCCCCCCCCTATGCAGGAAAACCACAGCGTAAGGATACATTCACAAAACCGTAGTGTTTTGCAGATCCTCAAAACATGGATACTGGACAGTGTGTGCGTTCTGCAAATTGCATTCCGCACATGGCCGCCGCTCCATAGAAAATGCCTATTCTTGTCCGCAATTGAGGACAGGAATAGGACATGCTTCATCTTTTTTGCGAAGCTGCGGAATGGAATTACGGATGCGGACAGCACACGGTGTGCTGTCCGCATCTTTTGTGGCCCCATTGAAATGAATCGGTCCGCACCCGTTCTGCAAAATTGTGGAACGGATGCAGACTCATTCATACGGTCGTGTGAATGTAGCCTAATGGACTACCAGCAAAGCGAATGAGATTTGACAAATCTCATGTACACTTTGCTTGGGAAATTGACCTGTTGCGGGGATTTTAAAATCTGCAGCATGTCATTCCGCACCCATGTATAGTTTTTTTTTTTTGTTTTGTTTTTTCAATGGGGTCATATAAACAGAAAATCCACAGGAAAATCAGCAACAAAAACGCATTAAAAAAGTTGCAAAAAATGCACCGAAGCGGCAATAAACAGTGTGTGTGGATTTCTGCATACAAATCTGCACCTTGTGCAGGTGCCCTAAGGGCTCTCACATTGAGATTGTCCATTGCGAGCAGTGTTGAGCTATCGCCTGCGGTCTCGAGGAGCCTTGGCACCTTTGAGGAGGCGCCCGCTATTTTTGTGCAGCCATGCTTTAAACTCTTCGTTTGCCGATACTATTTCAGACATTTCGGGATTGTTTTTATGTTTGCATGTCGTCACAGGATATGGTAAATCATTTGAGGGTCTGGCAAGCGTTCCTTGTGCTTTTTCCAGAAATGCATACCGAGAGCATTACATGGGAGTTTCAGCCCGTCTGGGATCCGGCGCTCCTAATGGAAAACAAATGCATTGACATATTTCCTATATGGTGTGAATGAGTGCAGACCAGACGACTTTTAGGGCTGCAGGCCAGCGCCTGTAGGATAAATGTTCTTCTCTCATGCGGTCATTGAGTGCGTTTTGCTTATTAGATTTGCTTTAGCGTTTGAACTGCAAACCAAGCAGCAGAGAACTTGTTTAGCGTTTGAGAAGCTTAAAAGATTTAGTAGATTCCTCCTTTGATGCAGCAGGTTTGTCTGCGGCCTTACACACGGACCACCTAGGGTGGTCAGGAGGTGCAGGAGCCTGGAGGGCTTACTGGTAACCAGCCATGTGAACTTAGCACCGGTTAATTAATCTGGGTCTGGATTGCAGCCTATCTCGCCTTGCCTGTTGTTTACAGCCTGGCGATAACTTGTAGAATGCACAGAATTGTCAAATTTCTTATTCGGTAATGGTAATATTTTTGCATTGAAGTGAAATACTCTTTGTCTTTGTAAAATGCACCTTGGAGCAGATGTGAAACCTCAGACGAATGCATAAAACGCTCCCCTTTTGTAACCTTCAGTCACGTCTTCCTCTTGCCAGGAAGGCTTGAGTAAGCCAGCCCAACCACAAAGCTGTATTATCGGGGACTCCAGCTATTGCTGGCGGTAAGTAGGAAATAGATTAAACACAGGTTTCCCCTGTTCCTAAGCTGCCAGCAGTGATGTCAGTGACATTAAATGATCCTACGCTGAGCTCACTGTAGCCCGAGATCCCCTGCACTAAGCCATTTGTGCCGAGCCTTGTTTCACAGGTTGTTAGGGAAACGCTGAAAAACAATGGCGAGTCCAGACACTGAGAACGCCCCCCGTCCCCATAATGATCAGTGCAGACTGCATTGCATCTTGTGGAAATCTTGAGTTTACTTGTAACTCAGATAAGGCGTAGATGTTTTTGAAGGCGTGCATTAATCTATATATTGTAGACATGTCGTAGCGCTGTGTGATGGATACCATGATGTAAAACTTCTTTATCAATTTTAAACCTAAAAGCATTGTCTTAAAGAGGACCAGCTGGCTGTCTGGAGACTTCTGTCTTAGTAAGAACTGTATGTTCCCCACAAAATACTTGTGGAGCATTGTGCTGTTCCTCCGTTATCCCCGCTAGAAATGTCAGGTTAAGTTGACTACTGGGTGTCACCATTTGTGGGGGTGGCTGACACTGTCCAATCAATGCTGATACTGCCCGAATGTGTAGGGACACACCCAACTGACAAATGCAATGGTAACACCCAGTTGTTAATTTATTCATATATTTCTAGGAAGAATAACAGAGGTACAACACAACTGAGTTATGAGAAAAGATGCTCTAGAATTGTTATTTTGCCGGGGGTGCGAGAATTGTCAGACAGCTGCGCCCCTGCCGTGACCGTGGAAATGAAAGACGATTATGACCTATTTATAGGATATGCCATAAATATCTGATAGGCGTGGGTCCTACTTCTGGGACCAGCACGTCTCAAAAATGGGACCGTGCTGTGAACATAGAGAACATGGCGCTTGTGCGGCTTTCTCCATTCACTTCACTGCTGTGGTGCTTCTGAATATAGCTGAGCCAGCGCTTGCTGTGCCATAGCGGTGAAGGGCACTTATGTATGGTTTATAGATACATGGGGGAGATTTATCAAACTGGTGTAAAGTGGAACCGGCTTAGTTGCCCATAGCAACCAATCAGATTCCACCTTTCATTTTTCACAGCTTCTTTGGAAAATGAAAGGTGAAATCTCATTGGTTGCTATGGGCAACTAAGCCGGTTCTACTTTACACCTGTTTGATAAATCTCCCCCAGGGTGCCCAGATGGAGCAACCCTTTAGTATCTCTGATTGTGTTAAACATGTTAAAGGGGTTCTCTAGTAGTTTTCTAGTCTGATGTGCGACAGTGAAGGTCAAATATATTAATGTTTATTTTAATTTTATTTTTTGCTCTCCAGAATAACAACCTCTACAACCTCAGCAAGATACCTGTTCAATCTCAAGGGATTATGGACTCTCAGTAACCTCCACACATCACAACCAGGACCTCACAATCCTCCTCTTCAATAGATGGTACGCTGCATCCACTTCACCTTGTTTACTTCACACGCAAACCTCAGGAGTCAGCTGACTAAACCGCACCTTGTCTGTTGTGCCAAGCAAAACGCACTGTGACGTCTGGACAGAAGCAATCTGCTCCTTCTTCATCTTTGGAGACAACCTCAGTGATCCCCCCCAGCACCAGCTCGCGGTGCACATGGACTTTCTTCTTCGCACATTGTACTCAACTCATTCAATTTAAGTTGCTGCTGAAAATTTTCAAGAAAGAAAAAAAAAAAAAAAAACTGTATTACAAATCATTGGTGTAAATTATTATAAGTACAAAAGAACTGTTAATAATGATTGAGAATTAAATATTTAACATAGGTTTTTGATTTATACAAGTTTTTTTTAATTTTTTTTCTCTTAGAGCCCATTTTTTATGTGGGAATTTGAGGTATACTGTTGTAAAAAGACTTTGGATAATTGCTAAAATATGGCTAATAAAAGACGTAGAGTACTATCCTCCTTTCTAAGAAACAAATCCGGTCCTAGATTGCTAGGACTCCTTATTCTGGGTCCTATTTAGTGAGACTTGTAATATAAGCGTATGTCAGAATACATCTGCACTCCCGGCAGTGATGTGCTTTAACTGCTTCAGTGCCAGATAGGGCTGCAGTTTATCAGAACCGATGACCATACCCACGCTAGTCACAGGTTTAAAAGATGGAAAAAAAAACACACATTTTTTTTTTTTTCATTGCACAGGTACAAGAAAATAAAAATAATAAAAAGTCTTCCATTGTATATAGTATAAAAGAAAGAAGTAAAAAAAATAAAAATTAAAAAAAGGGAAAAAAAATTAAACTTGGCTGAATTCTTTAAATGAAACTCCCTGGAATGAGCAATGTGGTTGTTTGTAAATTCTGGAAAATCTTTCTATATGTAATAAACTAGATACTGTTTAATTTTTTTTCTGGTAAATGTGGTGTAATTTGTTGTCATTTACTAACGTATAAGTGATATATATATTATAACGGTGGAAGGTTTCATGGCCACACAAAGACACCGGTCTATAGATGTCCGTCATACAGGTGTGTTAAAGGGAATCTGTCACCAGTTTTATGCTGCCATATGAGAGCAGCGGAGACTGTGGATGAGCGACCCGCTGCGCAGAATGCTGGGTCAACTTACTCCAAGCAGTGGAGTCCACCCAATACAGAGTGCGCGCCAAGGAGTCCTCATATTCATCTTTCCATGACGTCCTGCTGCTGATAGGAAGAAAGATGTCAGTCATCAGCAGGGAGAGAGGAAGCTCAGTAGTATGAGAACGCTCTATCATGTGCTGTGTACTGAGTGGACCCCAATGGTCGGCTCACATGAAAGCTAAGTGGGTCACTGTCACTAGTTTATGCTGCCCTCAAATAGGTAAACGTAAAACTGGTGACATATTCCCTTTAAACATGCGATTTCCTTTGATGCATTTATATAATTATCTACTTTATCTAGAAGGATCTGGTAGCATACAAGCTAACAATGGCAAACAGTGATTCTGTATGGGGATGAGCTATGGCATCCCATACTGTGGAGGAGATCACTGCATGTAAATGCAGTTTTCTCCTCTGACGAGCAGGCGATTGTCAGGAAGCAACGCTTCCTCCCTGACAATCGCCTTCGACATCGGCCCATGTAAAGGGACCTTAATTTGGATGTAGTTTTCACCCGTTATTCTTTTAACGCCTCCCACATCAGCTCTAGTTCTAAACTCATGACAATCCAATGTTCTTATGCTCAGTGCCCACAGCAAGCCGAACATATGACGCCTCGCAAATTATTATTCTCATAGGCTGATTATGACAAAGTAGTACTTAAACAGTGGTGCCACCTTTAAGCTCTGAGCAGGGGCAGCACAGTAAAAACGTTAACACGGTTGAATATACCATTGTGCTGGACGTGCATAATTACTAAGCCAAAGCAGATACCTATACAAATGTGTCCAGGGCAATGACCATTCAAATGGGCCCTCCAACGCAGTGCCCATATAGATGAGCCGGGCACAGCAGCACTCCTATAACTTATTTCTCAATGATGGCCTTGCACTTATCACACTTGTTGATCAATCTGTCACATTGTTAGACTATCCACTCTAACCTTACACCACCTATTTGTTGTCTCATTTTAAGGGTTCATGCACACAACCATATGTATTTTGCGATCTGTAAAAAAAAAAAAAAAAAAGGATGACATCCATGTTAAGTCCGTTTTTTTTTTTTTGCAGATCTATTGTAACAACGCCTGTCCTTGTCAGCAAAATGGACAAGAATAGGATATGTTCTATTCTTTTGTGGAACGGACTTGCGGACATATGTATATGGAATGCACACTGAGTCATTCCCGTTTTTTCTGCCGCCCCGGTGAAATGAATGGTTCCTCATACGGGCCCCCATAACAACTGAAACTGACACAGACAAAAAATACGCATGAGCCCTAAGCCTTGCCAATTTCCCACTAGGTCACAGCCTGTGTAAGAAAGTTTTTAAAATGCTTAAATATGGTGCCAAGCCCAAATTCTGTCAGCAACCGGACAGTGTTTGCCCCCAGCGCTGCCATTCACACAGTACGGATCCGTCCTGACTTACAATGTAAGTCAATGGGGACGGATCTGTTTCTCACTGACACAATATGGTGCAATTGAAAACTGATCTGTCCCCAATTGACTTTCAATGTAAGGCTCCATTCACACGTCCGCAACGTGTTTTGCGGATCCACAGAGCCGCGGACCACACATTGCTGGCACTAATAGAATATGCCTGTTCTTGTCCGCAATTGTGCACAAAAATAGGAAATGTTCTATTTTTTTGCGGAACAGAAGTGCGGACCCGCGGTTCCATGTCCGGGCAGCACATCGTGCTGCCCCATAGGAATTAATGGGTCCTCAATTCCGTTCCGCAAAATGCTGAACGAAATTGCGGACGTGTGAATGAAGCCTAAGTCAGGACTGATCCGTTTGCCTCCGCAGTGTTTAGGTGTCTGCCTCCAGAGCGGAATGGAGGTGCAATGGAGCCAAACTGATGCATTCTGAGCGGATCCTTATCCATTCAGAATGCATTGGGGCTGAACTGATCCATTTTGGGCCGCTTGTGAGAGCCCTGAAACAGATCTCACAAGTGGACCCAGAAACGCCAGTGTGAAAGCCTAATGGATGGACACGAGGCTAAACCGCTGCCATTCACACAGCCGTCGGCTGAAAGCCATGACTGCGCCAAGAATGGACACGAGGCTAAACCGCTTGTGGGTCCGTGACATCCAAAGTGAAAAACTGGGGTGGATTTGGGCAGAGAAAAACCGCTGTGTGAGTGTATGCAGAGTAGTTTTAGTTAAAAGTATAGAACTATAACGAATGGGAACTGTAATGAGAACCAAAATATATTTTTTAATGGTAAGTAGTTGAGTTAAAGGGCCTTTCTAATTCTGTAAAAAAAATATAGAAAGGGTTCGGCTGCATGGTGATCCTGGACTCGCCAAAGTCTGTCGTGCCCAAGAGTTGCAGTGGGATCGCAGTGTAGCGGTACTAGCATAGAAATAGATGGCATCACAGTGCGACTGCATGTGTGCCGCAAGCTCAGACACTGCTGAATGGTTTGCGATTCTGGGTAAATGTGAGCGTTACCCCATTCACTTCTATGCTAATACTGCTACACTGTGATCCTTGGGAGAAACAGGTGTCGCCCGACCGAGAGCACCTTGTAGCCGGACCCTGTTTGCATTACGATGTATTCACGTAAATATGGGGGGACATATAGCAAATCAGATACATCTATTTTGTGGCTTAAAAATGATTGCAGTGTTTTTCTTGGTCAGATTTTACGACGTGGTAAAAAGTGAGATTAGACCTGAGTTATGGCACATTACTACGTACGACTTTTGCAAAAGCCGCAAAAAGGTCATAACTCTACGCCAGGCACCCGCCTGGTTTACTTTAACACATATAGGTTTAAACCACAACAGATATATTATTGAGCCATTTTATAAATTTGGCACAGACAGACTTAAAAATGACACAAAAACAACAGCAAATGATAAATGTCTCCAATCTGGAGGTTCAAAAGAACTGTACTTTTACAATTTGGCATTTCCGTTAGCATGCCTAACATAAAGCTTGCTTCTTGATTTTTGGCTTTAGCTATGCGCTCCCATCAAAGCTTGTGCATGTGCATTACGAATCGATCTACTATTACTCGAGCAGAATGATGGGAGATCTGACTCATCCTATGACCATTAGATCATACATGCCTGTAGTAAATCACAGCAACGTCCCAATCACAGAGGAGGATGTTAATGCGAAAACTTAACTTGGATTTTTACTGTTGGAGGGGACATTCCTTTCCCCCCCAAATCTATTCTGTTGTGGTGCGGTGGTACACCATGTTCAAGTGTCATTTACCCAATAAGGCACACTTATGGTCTATGGATTATGGGAGTCATTTACAATCAGAAATACGTCTATATTAGGCGTATTTCTGGTGCAAATTGCGACGCAAAGGTTATTGGCACCACAATCTGTGACTTCTCCCCGCTCACGCCAGGTCTAAAATAGTGGGCGCGGCATGGGCAGGGACGGGCTTCTAGGCATGTCTAATTCATCATTTTCTACGTATGTTTTAGGTGTAGAAAGTGGTCTAAATATAAGCAAGGAAGCTGGATATGTTGAAGTTATGTAGAAGCTGACGCCTCTACATAACTTCGGCGGATCAACCTCCAGCTATGGGGGCTATTAAGACCGGCGTCTAAAACTAGTGAGGAAGTGCCGAGTAAGCATTGGTCATAACGTAGCGTCCCTGCAATCCCTTTAATAAAAAAAAATGAATATATCCCCAGTTAGATATTACACCTATCAGCTCCGTAGCTTTCAGTTAGTCTGTATCTGAGAGGTCTATTTCTTATCTTGGACAGAGTGTAGCTTGATGCCCCTTGTGATTAGATAATTGAGTAATTGTAGGGATCTCTAAACAGCCCTGATTGTGTCCAGTCGTCTTTTTCTCCCCATTTGGTGTTCAGAGCTGTCTGCTGGAGAGAAAATCACGCTGTACATGATCAACTGCAAGACTAGATATTCAAGAGAGGCCCATGCGTGGGGAGCCACATCCGTCGGACCAGGCTGAAAACATGCCTGCAGTAACTAGTGGAATTGTTCCATGTTGTTTTTCCTGCTCCTCAAACCTCGTCCTGATGAATACTGACCATATTATAGTAACAAAGTGCTCATTCATTAAACTCTTCATGGAGTCGATTCTGTCTTTCCTTTTCACAGTTCCCAGGATAAAATAATGTAAACCCTTAAAGCCACATATATCTTTTCCTCAAACTTTGAGGATGCTGTGATATTGATTCCTACAGCATATCATTTATTCAGATGATGCATTTAGAAGATGGTTCCTCTAGAAACCTTGTAGCGGTATACATGGAGTTAGAACCTGCAGTCGGGTGATGGATGCCTTTCAGTTTTGTTCTTGTGGTGGCCCTCAGTATAGGAAAGCACACCCTGCTACGCTTTTTCATACAGCTGAAGAAAACGGGACGATGATACGTACCAGCCAGGTGATGCCAAAAGAACTCTCTTTTGGCCCGAGGCGGATTGGCCATAAACCTTTAAGGGAAATTTCCCAGTGGGCCGATACCCATGGGGCCACCTGAGCCCTCCTCATGGCCGGCCAGTGGAAGTTTCTGGGGATGTGTTTTGTGCTGCTGGCAGTATTTTGTGATGGACTATGGTATTTGGCTCTGTTGGAGTGGTATAATGTGCCACAATATGGTACTGCTGGCCCTGCCTTCCATCAATTTGGACCTGACTATAAAATGGGGTCTTTTTTAAAGAGGACCTTTCACCTGCATATCCTTAATCTAATTATTATCCTATCTTATAGTGCGGCCACCACTGATGTCTTGACACTTTTCTTTTTTTCTAAAGAACCCCCCGTTCGTCCGCTGTGGTCCCCGTCTCTTTTGGCGCCTCATATGCTAATGAGGCGACTCGGTTATACTAGGCGTGGACTTGTATTTCTCCTGGGCGCGATTCAGTGGGGGCCGCACTCTAAGGTAGGATAATAATTAGATTAAGGATATCCAGGTGAAAGGTCCTCTTTAAATTCCCAGTCCGCCCCTGCTTTAAGCTTTCTGATAAATTGGGGCTTATGGAAACTAGGGAAACGCAACGATGTGCCACTGTTAAGAATATCTCCTTTGTTTTCAGCACTTTTTCACACTTAGGCTCCATTCACACATCCGCATCCGTTTCCGGAGCGTGCCCCCGATCTTCCAGTCCGCAGTGTCGGATCTGTCTTGTTCATGTTGGAGATAATACAACCGGGTCCGTTCTGAACGGATGCAAACGGTTGTATTGTTGAACGGATGCCTTTTTGCTGATCCCCTGTGAAAGTAGCCTAAAAGTGGGGTTGGAGAAGGCAAAAATAATAAATGGCGAGTTCTCACTGGTCTCCACGCGCAGCCAATCACTGGCTGCAGAGTTGACCCACTTCAGCCTTTAATTGTCTGAATGGGCAGTCCAAGCCGATTCCAGTGTGTCGAGCCTGAGAAGAGGAAGTTGAAAAGAGTGGAGATTGGAGCAGTGGTCAAACAGCAGCGACTGGGGATTGGTAAGGTGAGCAAATAGTTCACTCTTATTTTTGCCCTCACCGACCCTATTATTATTTAAAATGATTGCATCGGAACACACATTGAAGATGCATTTATGAGACTTAAAGGGAGCCTGTCACCAGGAAATTGACTATTAAACCAGGCACAAGGTCTTGTATAACTAGCTGAGCTGAATGGAATGATATATTTCATTTAGTGACCTGTTGCTTCATTTAGGAGGAATAGTATGTTTAGTTCATGTGCAAATTAGCAGTTAAGTGCACTGAGGGCAGATCTGAGTCACTAGGTGCACCCTTTCCCTCCTGCTTCCTCTGCCAGCCCCTCCATCTCCTTCTTGATTGACAGAGACACGTTCATGCTGTGGCTTGGGACCGCCCACAGTGCACTTAAAGGGGTTATCCCATGACTAATGTAAAAAATGATAATCAGACATCATATAGTACATGACAGTCTCTTTCTAACAAAGCTAGAACCAGCCCTGTACCTCACATGGATCCAGAGATCTCCCCATTCATTGCTCTGCTAGATTTATATCAAGGTGAAAGCTCAAGGGGAGGGTCTTTTCTGCTGCAGCTAAGGGGGCGTGTCTCAGCTCTCCCTATCACAGCTCAGGAGGCAGTTGAAGGATGAAACTGAGCATGTGCGGCCTTCTCAGTGAGCAGGACAAAGAAATAAGGAAAACAAACAGCAGGTGGCGCTATACAGTCATATTTTATTGAATAACTCAGTGGGTATACAAAAATTTTAATTACATGCAATTTCTAAAGTATTCAGATACAGGTGCTGGTTTAAAAACTATAGAATATTATTTTTCGTGGGACAACTGCTTTAACTTCTCATTTGCATACGGTATAAAATAAATTTTTCTCCAAAATGCAGCCTCGGATAAAGGTAACATTACATTCAGCTGAGATAGTCCTACACAGCATCATGCCTGGTTTGATAGTGAGTTTCCTGGAGACAGATTCCCTTTAAATGTTTATGACCTAAAGCTTAGGATAGGCCACCAATATAAAACCGGTGGGGAAACGACTCTTGCCACCCCTTGCAATTAGCTGTTTGGGCCTGTGATATCACATTCATTATTGACATGGCCTTTCTGCAGCTCATTCTCATTTAAGTGAATGGCATTAAGCTACATTTGGGGGCACAGCAGAATGTACGCTGCAGTGCTTGGTATACAATGAAGAGACTGCATCTCCTGGTCCAGTGCAGGAACCCATTCAAATAGCTGATTGGCAGGGGGAGTCGGACACCCACTGATGTGATATTAAAAATAGGTCACCAATATTTTAGCCTGGTAAATCCCTTTAAATTATATACAGAGTGGTATGCAATGCATTGTGAGGCAGGACGGTATGAACTCAGGAATGCACCGAAAACACAGAAAGGCACCCAATATCCCTTACTAAGAATCACCTGCTAATAATGAGAAATGATATGCTGTTAAAAAAAAAAATTGACATTTTTGGGCTTTTCGCTGATATCTCGGATTCCAGGTGAATCTGGGGGAAAAAATGTAGTACTTCATATGAAATACAGTATGGGCTCATAAACGTCTATGGTGGAAATTCATACCTTCTGAATAATCAATCCATATCTTTGCTGCAACCCTCGCTTGGCCTGATTATGACCTCCACTATGTCCCCATAGTCTAATACACTCCGTAATGCGTATTATATCAATTCAATCATTTTGATTCACATGTGTGATTGTCGTATCATGTGAATACCAAGACAACACTGGATAAATGTATGTGGGAAATGAGCAAAGATGTGTACCATTAGAAGCCCAGCGTGACCTAATTCTTAAGCATTCAGTGACATAATCCTATAGTGATGTGTGTCCTATATATGAAGAATATGAATTATGGTTGTAAGACTCTTAA
The DNA here is from genome assembly GCF_905171765.1 of Bufo bufo. Lineage (NCBI taxonomy): Eukaryota > Metazoa > Chordata > Amphibia > Anura > Bufonidae > Bufo > Bufo bufo. The sequence goes on along the minus strand of NC_053392.1, from coordinate 166,467,724 downwards.
GCAGGCCAGACACACAGTAGTTGCTGCCAATAAGATCTTTTTTAAAGAGCAAAATCGTGCGCCTTTGGCTTAGTGTCGCTTTTATTTTTATGGAAACCTTAGGCTGTTCTCACATCTCCGGCTGTCCGCTCCGGCAGGCTGTTCCGACATAGAACAGCCTACCGGACTTATCTGGATCCAGCATTGCTGGATACTACTGTTTGCCCACCGGACCAAATTAACTGTAATGGGGTTTGGCAGAGATCCAGCTGCTACCCGGAAAATATGCAGGAGATCGGCTGGACAGATAGGGAACTGCGGGAATGGGACCTGATAGGACAGTCAGTCAGGAATCGCTATTACCGGGGTCAATCCCTTTAGCTATCAGTCTGGGCACAGCACATGATGTCACAACATCACTGACGGAGAGACGTTCTGTCGCATACAGTGCAGGCGCAGTCCATAGGAGTAGGTGCTAATAGGCCAAGTTCACACTTCAGTTATTTGGTCAGTTATTTCCATCAGTTATTGTGCCGGTCAAAAACATGGAACAGGTGTAAATCTTTCCATTACAGCTGATCTCTGAGAAGGCTTCACTACTGGCTTTGCCTCACAATAACTGATGGAAATAACTGACCAAATAACTGAAGGGTGAACTTGGCCTTAGTGGGTTGTTTCACTATCTTGATCAATTTGATGTCTGGCGGCTTTTACCATGAGCTGTATCATGGTGTAAGGGGAGTGTATTGTGTGCCTCCGGTACCTTTTTCTGGGGGGTTAGTGGACTGTGGGGTGCGTCTTCTAGCCTGAATAGCACTTTGGGGTACCATCAAGTTCTGTTTTTTGGCTGTCTGCCCTATATCCAGGAGTAGAAAGTATCCAGCTCTCCTAACCATGTGTGACCACAACAAACAACAGCAGATGTTGCCTGCAGTCCTATATAACGCCACACATAACCCACCGGCAGTCCTATGTAACACCACACAGAACACACCGGCAGTCCTATGTAACACCACACATAACACACTGGCAGTCCTATGGAACATCACACATAACACACACTGGTAACTCTGAGTACAGGTAAAGTGATGTTACCTGTAGTCCTAGACCAGAAGCACAGTGCAGAAGATAATCCCTGCTGAATGATGCAATACCACTGCATGTGATTGCTGACTGTCCATTATCTACTAGGCTAGCTAAGCCTATTGACATCACATGGCCTCTGTGAGGTAATATAGCATATTACTGATAACACATGATAAATCTGTCTGTGAAGTAATAACGTGATATTAGTAATAATTGCCTATTATTAGTATTATACTGTGTTATTACATCACAGACCATTTTATCAGCTTTATATCCTGACAGCATATAATACGAGAAAATGGTTTTTATGAGGTAATAACATAATATATTACTGATCATACATTAGGGCCCTCAGACATGCCAAGTGTGCCCCTGCATACATCTCTGACCTAATCTTCATAACCTGTCTCCTCCATACATTTTAGCCCTAATCTCTCAGTACATCTCCACACATAATGTCCAATCTATCCAAGACCTCCTTATTTGCTCTCTTCTTGTCTATTCAGTTGTCTCCAACATTTCTTCCATACATTCCCCATCTTCTGGAACTTGCTACCCCAGTATATCAAGCTCTTTCCCACCTTCAGTTTTTTCAAAAGCACCCTGAAAATTCATCACTTTAGGAAAACTTATAACCTACATGAAAAGGGTTGTCCAAGTTATATAAAATCTCGGGCAACCCCTGTAAACTGCCTAAAATAAGAAATGAATAACATAGTAACATAGTAACATAGTACATAAGGCCGAAAAAAGACATTTGTCCATCCAGTTCGGCCTGTCATCCTACAAGTTGATCCAGAGGAAGGCAAAAAAAACCCTGTGAGGTAGAAGCCAATTTTCCTCACTTTAGGGGAATAAAAAATTCCTTCCCGACTCCAATCAGGCAATCAGAATAACTCCCTGGATCAACGACCCCTCTCTAGTAGCTATAGCCTGTAATATTATTACACTCCAGAAATACATCCAGGCCCCTCTTGAATTCCTTTATTGTACTCACCATCACCACCTCCTCAGGCAGAGAGTTCCATAGTCTCACTGCTCTTACCGTAAAGAACCCTTTTCTATGTTTGTGTACAAACCTTCTTTCCTCCAAACGCAGAGGATGTCCCCTCGTCACAGTCACAGTCCTGGGGATAAATAGATGATGGGATAGATCTCTGTACTGCCCCCTGATATATTTATACATAGTAATTAGATCTCCCCTCAGTCGTCTTTTTTCTAACGTGAATAACCCTAATTTTGATAATCTTTCAGGGTACTGTAGTTGCCCCATTCCAGTTATTACTTTAGTTGCCCTCCTCTGGACCCTCTCCAGCTCTGCTATGTCTGCCTTGTTTACAGGAGCCCAGAACTGTACACAGTACTCCATGTGTGGTCTGACCAGTGATTTGTAAAGTAGTAGGAATATGTTCTCATCACGGGCATCTATGCCCCTTTTGATGCAACCCATTATCTTATTGGCCTTGGCAGCCGCTGCCTGACACTGTTTTTTGCAGCTTAGTTTGCTGTTTATTAAAATTCCTAGATCCTTTTCCATGTCAGTGTTACCGAGTGTTTTACCATTTAGTATGTACGGGTGACTTGCATTATTCCTTCCCATGTGCATAACTTTACATTTATCAGTGTTAAACCTCATCTGCCACTTCTCTGCCCAAGCCTCCAATCTATCCAGATCCCTCTGTAGTAGTATACTGTCCTCTTCAGTGTTAATTACTTTTCACAGTTTAGTGTCATCTGCGAAAATTGATATTTTACTATGCAAGCCTTCTACAAGATCATTAATAAATATATTGAAGAGAATAGGGCCCAATACTGACCCCTGAGGTACTCCACTAGTGACAGTGACCCAATCTGAGTATGTACCGTTAATAACCACCCTCTGTTTTCTATCATTGAGCCAGTTACTTACCCACATACAGACGTTTTCTCCCAGTCCGAGCATTCTCATTTTATATACTAACCTTTTATGAGGTACAGTGTCAAATGCTTTGGAGAAGTCCAGATACACGACATCCATTGATTTGCCGCTGTCAAGTCTAGTACTTACCTCCTCATAGAAACTGATTAAATTAGTTTGACATGACCGATCCCTCACGAAGCCATGCTGATATGGCGTTATTTGCTTATTTCCCATAAGATGCTCTAACATAGCATCTCTCAGAAAACCTTCAAACAGTTTACCCACAACAGATGTTAAACTTACCGGCCTATAGTTTCCAGGCTCTGTTTTTGGACCCTTTTTGAATATTGGCACCACATTTGCCATGCGCCAATCCTGTGGGACATTCCCTGTTAGTACAGAGTCCGCAAATATCAGAAATAAGGGTCTGGCTATGACATTACTTAATTCCCTTAGGATACGGGGGTGTATGCCATCCGGTCCTGGCGATTTGTCTATTTTGATTTTTTTAAGTCGCTGTTGTACTTCTTCCTGGGTCAGACAGGACACTTTTAATGGCGAATTTATTTCAGCATTCAGCATTTCATCTGACAGTTTATTTTCCTCAGTGAATACATTGGAGAAAAAAATATTTAACAGCTTTGCTTTCTCCTCGTCGCTCTCTGCGACTCCCCCCTCATTACTCTTTAAAGGGCCGACACCTTCAGATTTATACTTTTTAACATTTATATAATTGAAGAACATTTTAGGGTTAGTTTTACTCTGTTTGGCAATTAATCTCTCGGTCTCTAGTTTGGCCGCTTTTATTTGTTTTTTACATGTTCTGTTTTTTTCCTTATAGTTTTTCAGTGCTTCCGTGCTACCCTCCTGTTTTAGGGTTTTATATGCTTTCTTTTTGTCATTTATTGCTTTCTTTACAGTTCTGTTTATCCACATTGGTTTCTTTTTGTTCCTTAACCTTTTATTCCCATACGGTATGTACCTCTCACAATGAGATTTTAGGATGTTTTTAAAGATATCCCATTTTTTGGCTGTATTTTTATTTTTGAGGACTTTGTCCCAGTTAGTTAGGCCTATGGCCTCTCTTAGTTGGCTAAATTTAGCTTTTTTGAAGTTTGGTATTTTTGTTTCTCCCTGTAGAAACGCTCTTTTGAATGATAATTGGAAGGTTATTACTTTATGGTCACTATTTCCCAGGTGTCCCCCAACCTGCACGTCTGTTGTTCTGTCAGGTCTATTGGTTAATATTAAGTCCAGTATGGCCGTCCCTCTAGTCGGGTCCTGAACCAGTTGGGAGAGATAATGGTCTTTGGTTATTGCCAAGAATCTGTTTCCTTTATGAGATATACAAGTTTCAGTTTCCCAGTCTATATCTGGGTAGTTGAAGTCCCCCATAATAACCACCTCATTATGATTTGCCGCCTTGTCTATCTCGTTTAGTAGTAGATTTTCTGTGGACTCTGGTATATTAGGTGGTTTATAGTAGACTCCTATTAGTAATTTATTGTTGTTTTTAGCTCCATGTATCTCTACCCACAGTGACTCCACATGTTCATGTCCCTCACTTATATCTTCACGGAGTGTGGGCTTTAGACAAGATTTTACATAAAGGCAGACCCCTCCACCTCTCCGGTTTTGACGATCCTTTCTGAACAGACTGTAACCTTGTACATTAACTGCCCAGTCATAGCTATCATCCAGCCATGTCTCAGTTATAGATACGCACCCATTTTCTTCTCTGCTTCTTCCTGCACTGAGTTCTGGTCCTCACCACAGCTTGTTTTTCTGGCTGCAATAGTGACTTCTTGTGCACACAAATCACTGCTGCTGCCAATCACTGACCTCAGCAGAGACGTCCCGTACACGGCTGAGGCCAGCGATTGGCTACAGTGGTGACCATGGCCAGCTCCAGGTTAATGTGGGCCCTTGGGTGATAAAGTCTCAGTGGGCTTCCTTGTGGCATTTTGCACGGTGCTTATAGCAATGAAACTGCATGTATTATAGATTAAATACCTTACACAGAGCATGCTACCGAGCGGATATATTTGAATAGGTTCTTATGTGCTTTTATCTACTTTTATTTTCTACCCATTGTTTCAGTCCCTCAGGTCTACTCACAGATATGTGCCACCTCACAGTAGATATGCCAAGATATGTGTCCCCTCACAGTAGATATGCCAAGATATGTGCCCCCCTCAAAGTAGATATGCCAAGATATGTGCCCCCATCACAGTAGATACCCCAAAATATGTGCCCCCTCACAGTAGATATGCCAAGATATGTGTCCCCTCACAGTAGATATGCCAAGATATGTGCCCCCCTCAAAGTAGATATGCCAAGATATGTGCCCCCATCACAGTAGATACCCCAAAATATGTGCCCCCTCACAGTAGATATGCCAAGATATGTGCACCCTCACAGTAGATATCCCAAAATATGTGCCCCCTCACAGTAGATATGCCAAGATGTGTGCCCCTTTCACAGTAGATATGCCAAGATATGTGCCCTCTTATGGTGGATATGCCAAGATATGTGCCCAGTGCCCCCTTCACAGAGGTTATGGCCAGATGTACCCCCTTCACAGGAAGTGAAATAAATAAATAAATAAATAAATACTCCTGGCCTCAGTCACCTGGCTCCTCCCATGATCTGCGCTCCCCATCAGCAGCAGCAGGATACTGTGACACATCGCACTGCTGTGTAGGAGGAGCAGAGGCTGATTTCCAGCCTGTCCCGCTCCTCCTCCTACACAGATCAGCAGGACGATGTGTAAGGACATCATGCTGTTGCTGCTGTGGAGCGCTGGCAACTCAATGGTGGAGCGGGGAGAAAATAGTTTCTTGCTTCAGTGGTGTGTCTACGGTGTTTGGCACCTTGGGCGGGTCCTTGCTCTGGCACCCCCCAATACTTAAAAAAAAAATTGTACCCCCTCACAGTAATATTGCCCTCATTGTACAACCTTCACAGTAGTTTTGTACAGATGTGTGCCCCCTCACAGTAATTATGCCCACATTGTGCCCTCTCACAGTAGTAATGCTGTATCTGTGCCCCTTCACACTAATAATCCCCACTGTGCCCCCTTCACAGTAATAATCCCCATTGTGCCCCCTTCATAGTAGAAATCCCCACTGTGCCCCCTTCATAGTAGAAATCCCCACTGTGCCCCCTTCACAGTAATAATGCCCACTGTGCCCACTTCACAGTAATAATGCCCACTGTGCCCCCTTCATTGTAGTAATGCCCTTTGGCTCTGTGCCCCCTCCATAGTAGAAATGTCCATTGTGCCCCCTTCACATTAGTAATGCCCTCTGTGCCCCCTCCAGAGTAGTAATGCCCTCTGTGCCCCCTCCATAGTAGAAATGCCCTCTGTGCCCCCTCCATAGTAATAAAGACCTCTGTGCCCCCTCCATAGTAAAAGTCCTCTGTGCCTCCTCCATAGTAATAAAGACCTTTCTGCCCCCTCCATAGTAATAAAGTCATCTGTGCCCCCTCCATAGTAATAAAGATCTCTGTGCCCCCTCCATAGTAATAAAGACCTCTGTGCCCCCTCCATAGTAATAAAGACCACTGTGCCGCCTCCATATTAATAAAGTCCTCTGTGCCCCCTCCATAATAATAAAGTTCTCTGTGCCCCTCCATAGTAATAAAGTCCTCTGTGACCCCTCTATATTAAAAACAAAAAGTATGTCCGATCAATAATTTGTTTTCTATTTGGAGAAAATTTGACAAGAACCTGAACATTGGCAGATTCCTTAGAACTTCTTAGAGTCAGTGTTTTTATGGTGTTGGTCTGAGACAGTGGCTTGGCAAAGCTTAAGATCAGGGAGATGTTACCGCATTATTCCATCAGCTCAGCTGTTAATATCATCATTGATCTCATTATAAATGAGCCGACCAAACCATTGGTCTAAATTTACACAACGGTTTAGCAATCTGTGTTAAATGACGACCAACATACCATGTGCACTGTGGACAGCTGGGCTGTGTCCTCTCCATGTTCGCACTACAACCCTATGTCTATGCAGAGGGTTCAGTACGCTGGCTTTGGCACGTTGGCATAACTGTATGGAGAGTATGGTGGACTATCCTGCTTGTAAGAGCAAAGGCCAAATGACAAAATGAACTTATCTGCTCTGATATCATCTGTATTATCTGCAGAACATGAGCTTCCGTTAAACATAATTTACTGCTACAGGAAACAATGTTTTGACACTGTAAATGTAGCCGAGGGCTGAGATATTTTACAGTATCCATCTTAGCAGCTGCTGCCTTCATAGCCTGGGAACAGTTGCAAAAAATTGTAAAGACTTGTACGTTCTTGATATCGGAAGTATTTTATAATAGTAATCCTTCCCATCAGCAGGCTTTTTTTTTTACTACTATTGCAACAGGGACTATTATTTCACAACTAGAACCTATAGTATTCTGAAATCAAGAAACTACCAGAAAAGAAGTCATTTTCAAGTGTTAAATCCTTTAACCCCTTCAGGACCAAGTCAAGCCTTTTTCAGTTTCTTCTCTTACGCTAAGAACCAAAAACCTATTTTTGCGTTGACATAGCCATACAAGGGTTTGTTTTTGTAGGGTGAGATGTATTTTTTAATGGCACCTTTTCAATATATTATATCATATCATAAAATCGCTATTTCTGGTGTGAAAAAGCAATTCCACCTTTGTTTTTTGAATTTGGTTTTTACAGGGTTCACTTTGTGGTAAGTGATAACAAATTCATATAGTTTTCATTAGGTTTATGTTTTACTAGTTTTAAAAAATGGATTCAGGCATCCATAATCTTTTGTCAGTGTAGCTGTGCTAATGCTTGTTTTGAGTGGGAAGATCTGTAGTTCTACTGCTACGATTTTGGGATGTAGACAACTTTTTCATCAGTTTTTTAGGGAGGAAGGAAGTTTAGGGAACTGAAATATGAAATTAGTAGATTGCTTATACAATACACTGTAATACTCCCATACTGCAGCATATTGTGAATTTTCTGATATCCTATTACACCCTGCTAGAGGCAGGGTTTAATAGCAGTCTTCATGGGGTTGTCTTAGTTATTTGCCTTATGGCAGTATAAGCTAGAATGTTTTAAAAAAAATCATCCTATATCCCCTTTTTTTTCCCTTGCCGTTCTCAGTGCCACAGATCCAGTGCTCTTCCCAGTGTTTGCATACAAGGCTGTAGTAGTGACATAGAGGTTGATGGCACATGACTTCTGCAGCCAATCACTGGCCTTAGAAGTATATAGCACACACTTTCACAAGGCCCCTGGCTGCTATGACAACAAGTGGAGCACAATTGGAGGAGAGAGGGTGTCCTCTCCCTATGTCTAATCATCAGATGCCGCGGTCGCTATTAGCTGCATCCTCCGAGGGGTTAAATGGCTAGGATCTGAGTTATCTATGATCCCTGCCGCTGCAGGCAGATGTCAGCTGTGTAACCATGTACTCAACTACTGAGTTTTCTCTGTACACTCCTCGCTCACATGCGGAACAAAGGTGCTCAAAGGGGTTAATATATTCATCCGGTTCTGAGACATCTTAATCTCCTATACAGGCAAAGGATGCAATTCTTACAAAGCTCATAAGAGTTGTCACCCGATTTTCCATGATCAGGCAGATTTATACACCATTTAGAATCAGTGGAAAGTATATGCTTACGCAAATTTGTCATCCGTCACGTTGACAAATGTGTAAAAGACTGATGACTATTGTCATCAATTGCATTAGTTCCATCTGTAGTTCCATTCACTTTAAGGGCTCGTTCACACGACGGTTGGTGTCCCGCTCCCGTATTGCGGACCGCATTTGCGTATCCGCAATACATGGGCACCGTTCCATTGTCATTTCGCATCACGGATGCGGACCCATTCATTTCAATGGATCTGCAAATCCGGAGATGCTGAACGGTGCGGAACGGAACACTACGGAAGCACTACAGAATGCTTTCTGGGGTTCCGTTCCGTGCCTCCGCACTGCCAAAAGATAGAACATGCTCTATCTTTTTGCGGAACGGAGGGATCATGGACCCATTCAAGCGAATGGATCTGCGATCCCCATGCGCCTGCCCCACGGAAGGTGCCCATCCATTACGGACCGCAATTTGCAGTTCACAGCAGGGGCGTGTGAACGAGCCCTAAAGGATGGAAAAACTTAAGTTAATTATTTAAGTCAATGGGAGAATGCTAGTTTTTCCATTTGTTTTTTTATTTTAAAATCTGAGAGACAATGGATGGAATTTTTTTATTTTTTATTATCTACATCCACTGTTCAAAGCAGAAGCCAGCCAAACATGATGTGTCAGAATATCAAGTAAAGGAGCCTTAGCTCTCTACAGAGCTGTAATGTTACTGTGTATTTCTGACCCATGGCTACCTTTAAAGGGATTATTCAGCTGGTAGCTTCAGAGTAGCATAAAAAAAAATAAAAAAAACATACTCATCTTCACCCACCCCCCACCACTACTGTTCAAATGCACAGGAAATGCCTACTTAGCCAATCATTGGCAACAATGTTGACCCATCTATGCTAGTGATTGGCGATTGGCTGAGCAGACACTTCCTGTGTGCTCAGAGGCACCAGGAAGCAGAGACCAACAGGGTCCTAGTGAGCATGAGAACAGGAGCAGTGGGGGATCGGTGGAGGTGAGTGTGACTTATTTGTGTTTATGCCACTTTAAGCCATAAAAAATAAATAAAACAGACAACCCCTTTAAGGGTTTTTGCACACTACCCCAAAGCCTGTACGGCTCTTTTAGTATGGAGTAGTGCGGCATCTATACAGTCTGTATGTACAGAGTCTGCTGGAACATGCTGTGATTTTTTTTCTTCTGTCAGATTCAGAGGAAGGAATCAAACAACTCTGTATGAAATTGCAGGCATATAAAGGTACAGTAGAGGGCTCATGCTTCTCTATGGCCGCCAGATTGTGGTGCTGTTTAAAGCTGAGCCCTAATGTAGTCATGTTCATGAACGCTTAGAATGTCGTGTCAGCCTCTAAACTGATGGAGATCCAAGCTGACTACGATCATCTGACATCAATCGCTAATGAGTAAGAAGATCACTTTTATGCAAATTTCAGGCAATTCTCCACTGGAAAGAGGTATACAAATGAGCTCATACCAGCCAAACTCGAGATGGCTTTTTTGGGGTTCTTGCACCACATCAGCACAGAGCTTATAGGCGTACTTTTTTCGGATTTAGAGTTGCCTGAAATTCTCCATACACCGCTGTGTTTCTGAAGTGATAAACGGCACCCCAATATCCCCCAATCTGCATCTAAGATCACTGGTATCACACAGCTTTAGTTGCAGTTTTGAGGCAGTTTTCTGAGCCAATGCCAGAAGAAGATCCCGCAGGAAGAAGATGTATAAACCCTTCCTTTAGGACTTATTCACACGACCATATGAATGGGTCCGCATCCGTTCTGAAATTTTGCAGGACAGGTGCGGACCCATTAATTTCAATGGGGCTGCAAAAGATGTGGACAACACTCTATTTTTCTTCCATAGACCTCCAATTTTTTTGCAGCTTCAAAAACTTGCATCTGCTATGTGTATTGGTGTTTTTAATGGCATGGGGGGCACATACTTAAAAAAAACTAAACGGTGAGCCATGCAAAAAACACCTGGTGTTAAACCACTCTATATGTGCAAAACGAGAATGCTATCAAAATGCTGACCATTTCAGGTATGTTTTGGATGGGAGGACGGATGCTGCTTGTGCATGCCATATTTTCCTTTTCATTGTAAATCCATTCCATCACAATCATGAAATAGATCACTTTTGCCATAGCTAGAAATGATTTAGATATATCAACCACATTACAAGATATAACAGTACAAACTGGGGATACAATGTGTCCCGCTTCGCCTAGGCGTGTTACACAGTATGTTAAGGGTACTTTCACACTAGCATTTTAGTTTTCTGGTATTGAGTTCCGTCCTCAATACCCGGAAAAAAACTGTTTTATCCTAATGCATTCTGAATGGAGAGCATTCCGTTCAGGATGCATCAGTTCAGTCCCTCTTACGTTTTTTGGCCGGAGAAAATACCGCAGCATGCTGCAGTTTTCTCTTCGGCCAAAAATCCTGAACACTTGCCGGAATGCCGGATCCGGTATTAATTTCCATTGAAATACATTAATGCTGGATCCGGGTTTGCAGTCTGCGCATGCGCAGACCTTTAAAAATGAGAGAAAAATAAATACCGGATCCGTTTTTTTCCAGATGACAACCGGAAAGACGGATCCGGTATTGCAATGCATTCGTGAGACGGTTCCGCATCCGGATCTGTCTGACAAAAGCATCAGTGTGCGTCCGGATTGACCCTGCCGGAATCCTCTGCCGCAAGTGTGAAAGTACCCTAAGACATAAAAAAAAAATTAGCAAATCTCTATAGGGCAATAAGCTTACATGTGTCCACCCATCTTCTTTCCTGTCCCTCCACAAAACTCCACCAGTACCGAGTATCAAATAGAAATAGCACTACTTGCTTCCCCTCCAGTGAGTGTTTAGTAAGAATGAAGTTCGAATGGATCCTATTACTTTAAAGAATTGTTAACACATGTAGTCATTACTTCAGAGTCCTCAGAGCTGTCACCTTGGATTTAATGCATTATTGATGGAGAACACTGGTCTAAGATAATGAAAACTGATTATATAGTGCCAATTGTTACATGTCGTTATCGTGGTGGAATTTGTACCAGTTCTTGCAGTGAATCAGTGTACTTGCCTCATTGCTTCTTATGTTAAAGTAAGATAAAATAGACGTATATCACACAAGATTTCTTAAATGAACAGTCCCAGCAATGTTCTTGGTGGAAAACCTCAGTTATAATTCACATATTAATATAATAATAATAATAGAATGGTATACATTACCTATTTATCTATCTGACAGATGTCCATCTGTCCATTCATTTCATTATATTGATATACTAGTATTATTTAGTGTCATAATTAGGGATGACAGAGAAGAAGAAACCAAATCGATAGCACTGATGTGAACATAGCCTAAGCACAGGTAGTGGCACTTCATTATCACTAAGGAGGAGCGAATCGACTTTGGATGAAATATCTGAAGTCGATTCGCATAAAACTTCGTTCTAATACTGTGCGGAGCAGGAGCTCTATAAAGTATTAGAATTAACGATATTAAAATCTATGCAAAATTACTGGCAACTAGATTAAAGAAACGAATGAGTTCTCTTGTAAAAGAAGATCAGGTTGGATTTGTGTCGGGAAGGGAGGCTAAGGACAACACTACAAAAGTCTTGCAGATTATTCAAGCAGCGAAACTGAAGAACACCCCCATGTTATTGCTTCAGATGCAGAAAAAGCCTTTGCCAGGCTAAACTGGGTTTTTCTGCGTTCGGTCTTGAATAAATTTGCTTTTCCTGCAGTCTTTATAGAAAAGATCATGGCACTTTACACCACCCCCTCTGCACAAGTTCGAGTCAATGGAACTCTCTCGGAAGCATTTAATATATATAATGGAACGAGACAAGGCTGCCCACTATCCCCCCTCCTTTTTGTTTTATCCCTAGAACTCTTTCTATCCAGGATCAGAGACAATCAAAATATTAAAGGACTGAAAACTAAGTCAGGAAACCATAAAATAGCTGCTTTTGCAGATGATACACTATTCGCATTAACAGACCCCCTAAATTCTCTCCCGGAACTAATCAGAGAATTTGAGGCCTTTAGCAAAGCCTCAGATTTTAAAATAAACCCGAACAAATCAGAAATATTTAATGTCTCACTAGACACCGAAACCTGGGATAAGACAAAGAATTTAAGTGATCTAAAACCGGCCCCCAAATCCTTTAAATATTTGGCAGTAAATATGTGTTTAGACCAAACAGATTTATATAAATATAACCACGTCCCCCTTTTAAAAAGTATAGAAAAACAACTGAAAGATTGGGAACCATTGTTCCTCTCATGGTTTGGGAAAATTAACATCATAAAAATGATGATTTTACCTAAAATCCTATATTTATTTCAGGCCCTTCCAATTGAGATTCCTAAGGATTTTTTTTTAGCAAGATTAAACGTCTATTTCTGAAGTTTGTGTGGCAAAACAAACATAATAGGATACCATATTACACTATGACGAAAAGTAAAAGGGAAGGAGGTGTTGGACTTCCGGACATAGAAGGATATTATAAGGCTGCCTTGGTGTCGAGATTACTAGAATGGGGTGTCTCCACAGCCAAAAAACTGTGGGTTACTATAGAAAACGATTGTTCGGAGATAAGCCTATTCTCTATGTTATGGAAGACAACCAATTATAACCAAAATCTGAGAAGGATCAAGAACCCAATAACCAAATATTCCCTTAAAAAATGGCATTCACTAAATAAAACTTTAAACCCCTAACTTATTTGGAGAAATGGGGCAAAGACTTGAACTCTCCATTTAATGCGTACCTATTGAGAAATGCCCACTCAATCTCAAAATGCTATTTATATCAAGAGATGCAATACAAACTGACATCACGTTGGTATAAAACCCCGGCTCTGTTACACAGAATAAATCCAGAGATCCCCGATCGCTGTTGGAGATGTGGAGGAGAGCTAGGGACATACGCGCATATTTGGTATAACTGTCCTTTAATTGTTCCTTTTTGGAAAGAGATAAACAAAATTGTCAATGAGATTTTCCAAGCCAAAACTAAATTTTCTCTACATCTGATTTTGTTCAATTGGTTTGATGTATGTCATGCTTCTATAAAGTCAGAGTTGTGTATGCTTTTCCTTAATGCGGCTAAGATATTAATACCAAGGAAGTGGCTGCAGAAAGAAACCCCAACGCTGAAGGAATGGTTCTTGGAGGTCAAGAAAGTACAGAGCTTTGAAAAAATACGATGGACGCAAAGATATAAGGACATTTGGGAAAAATGGACTACTTATTTGACACCAGAAAAAGCAAATATGTTGTTATGTGATTGATGTTCAATTGAGTATTTGTTATAACTTATATAGTCATACCAAGAGGTCTGTACATAGACCAATTTCTAAACTGTTTTCTAAATTGTTATCTTGACTGGTAACCTTTATTTTTCCTCTACCTGTTCTTCCGTTCACTTTTCCTTTCCTTCCCCCCTTCCTCCCTTCTTCCCTCCCCTATCCTTTCCATGTTCGTCATATTTTATTTGTTCTTGTATTAATGACTTTATTTTTGATATGAATATATTTATATTATTTTCCATTATGTAAAGAAATGCTTTAATTTATTCATTTTGGAGTGATGTAACTCCATAGTATATATCCTTGAAATACCTTTAAAAAAAAAAAATGACATATAAAGTATTAGAATGTATTGGCTCCGATGAGCTGAAGTTATTGCTTCCTGAAGTCTCCCGAGACTTTGCGCAATAACTTCATAAATTAATTAGTATTGTAAAAAAAACATTTCCCGAACTTAGGTTCGGTTCCAAGTGGTACCTTGGAACCGAACCCGAGTTCGGGAAATAGTTTTTTACAGTACAAATAAATTTATGAAGTTATTGCGCGAAGTCTCGGGAGACTTCGGGAAGCAATAACTTCAGCTCATCGGAGCCAATACATTCTAATACTTTATGGAGTTCCTGCTCCGTACAGTATTAGGGTCCATTCACACGTCCGCAATTTCGTTCCGCATTTTGCGGACCCATTTATTTCTATGGGGGTATGGATCTGCACTTCCGGCTCCGCAATTCCGATCCCGAAAAAAATAGAACATGTCCTATTCTTGTCCGCAATTGCGGCCAAGAAAAGGCATTTTCTATGAGAATGCCGGCGAATGTGTGGTCCGCAAAATAGGGAACGCACATCGCCGATGTCCGTGTTTTGCAGATCCACGGATCCGTGGATCCGCAAAACACACACGGACGTGTGAATGGACCCTTAGAACGAAGTTTTATGCAAATCGACTTCAGATATTTCATCCAAAGTCGATTCGCTCATCCTTAGTGATAATGAAGCGCCACTACCTGTGCTTAGGCTATGTTCACATCAGTGCTATCGATTTGGTTTCTTCTGCTCAGAAGAACAGAAATGCCGGATTCGGCAAATTACTGACACGAATGGAACCTAACAGATCCTATTGTCTTCCGTTCGGGAGAACATTTTTTAGCAGAGAAAAAAGTCCTGCATGCAGGACTTTTCTCTTCACTATTTTTGATCAATTCTGTGCTTCCAATGCAGATGTGAACAGAGCCTAACCTTGCAAATTTCCAGACCATATAACTTCATGTACCGACTCTATCTGTATCTAGTGGACGCCGGTCTATCTGTTTTATACATATGCAGGTAAATAGATAAATATGCATTTACTCAGACCTTTGTACTTCTCTCTTTTATTCACTGATTACCTAGAACATTACGCAGAACCCGGAGTGAGTCATTTTCTTAGAACTGTTACATGGTTTAAACCTAGACTGTTTTATGATAGTTGAGGGGCTAATTTGTTAGGCAGTATATATATATATATTTTTTTTTCAAAGCACTTATGAAACATTGCTTCCTGTAAGAATTCCAGTCTTGTCATTACTTGTATCAATGATGAAAACGTTACTCACTGCTTAATGTTTGTGGAGTCGAAGGGCAAAACCATTGACGCACCAAGCGGAGACTTTACGCCATATATTACAGTCCATGAGGAGGACATGAAAGATCATTCATGTTACCAATAAGTGTTTAGTATAAACTGTTACTCAATGTATCTGGGTCCTATCACTTGCTCTATGATTTTGTCAGCAATGAATGCATTTCTGATCGGACCATAAACCTCGAACATTATGATATAACTCTTTACCTCTGACTTTACCACAGACATTTTCTTTCAGTCAGGTGATTTAATATTCAGGCATTTAAGAATGTTTAGCAAATAATAGGTTAAAAACATTGATCTGAAATAAAGATATTGAAGAGAGATGAAAACATTTCTTAAAATTCGATTTGTGTTTGGCTCATTCGGTCCGAGTCGATTCTACCCCCGATTTTCTATATCCTCTTTCTCAAAAAATTATCGCAAATGGAATCACACAGTATTCTATTTCCATAGAATCCAAAGTTTGGATCAAATTTTGATTCTATAGAATCAGTTCGCTCTAATTTTGAAGTTTAGTAATGTTCTGGCCAGGGGTTGAACTGGGAAGTTAAAGTGGCTCTGGAAAAATACTAAAATTGGTCCCTTGTTGTAGGCAGGCCCAAATGGACAGAAGGCAGGTTCAACACAAGTAAGCGGAGCGAGCAATACCATATTGCTGCACAAAATACTGCACCAGCAGAAGCAAATGCCACAGTGCAATATACTGCCTCAGTAGAAGGAAATATCACAATGCATCACAAAATACTTCCCCAGCAGCACAAAATACCTCCCCAGATGCTGCCCTTCTGTGGGGACCAGCGACAGAGGCCATGCTCTGCCCTCCTACGCCAATACAGTTGAATTTAGGAGTCAAAAGGGCACCTGTGGCCGCCGGCCAGGTGCTTAACTACTTGACGCTCCTACCGTTAAGGCTAAGTCCACATCAGTGTTCAGCCTTTCCAAAGGACGGATTCGGCACATAACTGAGCCAAACGGAGCCTGTAATGTGGTCCGTTAGGTTTCCGCTCAGAGGAAGATTTTTGAAGCGGAGACAAAAGTCCTGCATGCACGTTCCGTTCGGCTCAGTTATGTGCCGAGTCCTTCCTTTCCATTCTCCTGTTCCTATAACGGAGCAGAAGAACGGAAAGGCTGAATGCTGATGTTTCAGTTCACACGACCGTGGTTTGGTTCCGCATCCAAACCGCATTTTTTGCGGCTCGTGTGCGGACCCATTCACTTCAATGGGGCCGCAAAAGATGCGGACAGCACTCTGTGTGCTGCCCGCATCCGTTGCTCCGTTCCGTGGCCCCGCAAAAAAAATATAGCATGTCCTATTCTTGTCCATTTTGCGGACAAGAATTGGCATGTCTATAAGGGGCCGTCCGTTCCGTTCCGCAAATTGCCGAAGGCACACGGGAGGCATCCGTGTTTTTTGCGGATCCGCAATTTGCGGACCGCAAAACACGGCATGGTCGTGTGAACAAGCCCTAACTCTGGGAATGTCAGATCATTACTTGACTGGCTGGCGGCAGTGAGGAGGGCTCAGGCGGCCCCCTGAACATCGGCCCACTGCAAAGTTTCCCTGTAGAGTCTATGGCCCGTCCGCCCCTGGTTGTGACATGCTGTTATGAACATTCTTGCGTGCAGACTGATGTCCACCTACGAGCCTGAACAGAAGAGGTTTTTTTGTTTCAGCACTGATCCAGATTGCTAACTTTCTGATCTCCTATCCTTTAGTATTATTTGTCATTTTCGTGAATTACCTTTTTCTCTTCTAGTTTTGCAGTTATTTTATTTGCTATTTATTTGTTATTTTTAAAACGCTGGATGGAAAAGGAACCGCCGTTGTTTACTGGACTTCAAAAGAGCAAGTTCTGTTCCCAGATGTGATTTCCATAGGTTCATACCCTTGTGTAAGGTAAATATTTGCCTTAAACAGCTGCATCCAAAAGCAGGTATTTGTTTAGGTGGGATTAACTGTGCTCGTGGCTGATCTCGTTCCAGGTAGTGCCAAAGGCTAATTGCTGGGGCACTAGCAGTTGTTGCTTGGTGAGAACTTTTCTGGTAGCTATATATCAGCAATCATATCACACACAGTCGCAAGCAAATTCTATACAAGTACCCTATAACATGGTTATAAGGGAAAATAATAGCATTCTGAATACAGAATGCATAGTACAATAGCGCTGGAGGGGTTAAAAAATAAATAAATAAATTTAACTCCCCTTAATCCACTTGATCGCGCAGCCCGGCTTCTCTTCTGTCTTCTTCTTTGCTGTGTGCAGGAAAAGGACCTGTGGTGACGTCACTCCGGTCATCACATGATCCATCACCATGGTAAAAGATCATGTGATGACCGAAGTGACGTCACCACAGGTCCTATTGCTGCACACAGCAAAGAAGAAGACAGAAGAGAAGTCGGGCTGCGCGATCAAGTGGATTAAGGGGAGTTAAATTTATTTATTTATTTTTTAACAGCGTCTAATATACCTGCTACCTGGTCCTCTGGTGGTCCTTTTTGCTTGGATCGACCACCAGAGGACACAGGCAGCTCTGTAAGTAGCACCAAACACCACTACACTACACCCCCCCTGTCACTTATTAACCCCTTATTAACCCCTGATCACCCCATATTAGACTCCTTGATCACCTCCCTGTCATTGATCACCCCCCTGTAAGGCTCGATTCAGACGTCCGTATGTGTTTTGCGGATCCGCGGATCCACGGATCCGCAAAACACATACGGACGTCTGAATGGAGCCTTACAGGGGGGTGATCACCCCATATAGACTCCCTGATCACCCCCCTGTCATTGATCACCCCCCTGTAAGGCTCCATTCAGACATCCGTATGTGTTTTGCGAATCCGCGGATTCGCAAAACACATACGGACGTCTGAATGGTGCCTTACAGAGGGGTGATCACCCAATATAGACTCCCTGATCACCCCCCTGTCATTGATCACCCCCCTGTAAAGCTCCATTCAGACGTCCGTATGTGTTTTGCGGATCCGCGGATCCGCAAAACACGGACACCGCAGATTCGCAAAACACGGACACCGGCAATGTGCTTTCCGCATTTGCGGATCCGCACATTGCCAGAACTATATAGAAAATGCCTTTTCTTGTCCGCAATTGCGGACAAGAATAGGACATGTTCTATAGGTTCTACAAAAAACGCAGTGCTCGCCCGATCAGGTCTGATCTTGTGCGCACACTTGTGTTCAGTCCGCCCTACCGCAGTGACAGAATTTATTTTTTCTGATCACTGCAAAAACACCGTAAAATCACTGCGGCGCTATAAAGATCACTTTTGAGGGGCATGGCGAGTTCATAGAAGATTTTTTTTTTTTGGGCACAAGTTAGTGGAAATTGATTTTTAATTTTTTTTTCTTACAAAGTCTCATATTCCACTAACTTGTGACAAAAAATAAAATCTCACATGAACTCACCATACCCCTCACGGAATCCAAATGCGTAAAATCTTTTAGACATTTATATTCCAGACTTCTTCTCACGCTTTAGGGCCCCTAAAATGCCATGGCAGTATAAATACCCCACATGTGACCCCATTTTGGAAAGAAGACACCCCAAGATATTTCGTGAGGGGCATGGTGAGTTCATGTAAAATTTTATTTTTTGTCACAAGTTAGTGGAATATGAGACTTTGTAATATAAAAAATTAAAAAAATAAAATAATTTTCCGCTAACTTGTGCCAAAAAAAAATATATTCTAGGAACTCGCCATGCCCCTCACGGAATACCTTGGGGTGTCTTCTTTCCAAAATGGGGTCACTTGTGGGGTATTTATACTGCCCTGGCATTTTAGGGGCCCTAAAGCGTGAGAAGTAGTTTGGAATCCAAATGCGTAAAAAATGCCCTGTGAAATCGTAAAGATTCTCATTGGAATTTGGGCCCCTTTGCGCACCTAGGCTGCAAAAAAGTGTCACACATGTGGTATCGCCGTACTCAGTAGAAGTAGGGCAATGTGTTTTGGGGTGTATTTTTACATTTACCCATACTGTGTGTGAGAAATATCTCTGTAAATGACAACTTTTTAATTTTTTTTATACAAAGTTGTCAATTTACAGAGATATTTCTCTCACCCATCATGGGTATATGTAAAAATACACCCCAAAACACATTGTCCTACTTCTCCTGAGTACGGCGATACCACATGTGTGACACTTTTTTGCAGCCTAGGTGCGTAAAGGGGCCGAAAGTCCAACGAGTACCTTTAGGCTTTACAGGGTTGCTCACAATTTAGCCCCGCCCAAAATACCATAACAGTAAACACACCCCACAAATGACCCCATTTCGGAAAGTAGACACCCCAAGGTATTCGCTGAGGGGCATATTGAGTCCATGAAAGATTGAACTTTTTGTCACAAGTTAGCGGAAAGGGAGACTTTGTGAGAAAAAACAAAAAAAAATCAATTTCCGCTAACTTGTGCCCAAAAAAATTAACTTCTATGAACTCGCCATGCCCCTCACGGAATACCTTGGGGTGTCTTCTTTCCAAAATGGGGTCACTTGTGGGGTATTTATACTGCCCTGGCATTCTAGGGGCCCTAAAGCGTGAGAAGTAGTTTGGAATCCAAATGTGTAAAAAATGTCCTGTGAAATCGTAAAGATACTCATTGGAATTTGGGCCCCTTTGCGCACCTAGGCTGCAAAAAAGTGTCACACATGTGGTATCGCCGTACTCAGGAGAAGTAGGGAAATGTGTTTTGGGGTGTCTTTTTACATATACCCATGCTGGGTGAGAGAAATATCTCTGTAAAATGACAACTTTGTATAAAAAAAATGGGAAAAGTTGTCTTTTACAGAGATATTTCTCTCACCCAGCATGGGTATATGTAAAAAGACACCCCAAAACACATTGCCCTACTTCTCCTGAGTACGGCGATACCACATGTGTGACACAATTTTGCAGCCTAGGTGCGCAAAGGGGCCCAAATTCCGAAGAGTATCTTTACGATTTCACAGGACATTTTTTACGCATTTGGATTCCAAACTACTTCTCACGCTTTAGGTCCCCTAAAATGCCAGGTCAGTATAAATTCCCCACAAGTGACCCCATTTTGGAAAAAAGACACCCCAAGGTATTCCGTGAGGGGTATGGTGAGTTCATGTAAAAAAAAAAAAATTTTGTCACAAGTTAGTGGAATATGAGACTTTGTAAGAAAAAAAATTAAAATAACTCATTTTCCGCTAACTTGTGACAAAAAATAAAAACTTCCATAAACTCACTATGCCCATCAGCGAATACCTTAGGGTGTCTACTTTCTGAAATGGGGTCATTTGTGGAGTGTTTCTACTGGCTGGGCATTGTAGAACCTCAGGAAACACGACAGGTGCTCAGAAAGTCAGAGCTGCTTCAAAATGCGGAAATTCACATTTTTGTACCATAGTTTGTAAACGCTATAACTTTTGCGCAAACTAATAAATATACACTTATTGCATTTTTTTTTTTATCAAAGACATGTAGAACAATAAATTTGGAGAAAAATTTATATAGAAATGTAGTTTTGCTTGAAAGATTTTACAACAGAAATTGAAAAATGTCATTTTTTTGCAAAAATTTCGGTCAATTTCGATTAATAACAAAAAAAGTAAAAATGTCAGCAGCAATGAAATACCACCAAATGAAAGCTCTATTAGTGAGAAGAAAAGGAGGTAAAATTCATTTGGGTGGTAAGTTGTAGGACCGAGCAATAAACCGTGAAAGTAGTGTAGTGCAGAATTGTAAAAAGTGGTCTGGTCATTAAGGGGGTTTAAGCTAGGGGAGCTGAGGTGGTTAAAGACGCACTGCACTGGACATGTGATCCTCCTTCATCTTTCTTGTCTTCTGATCTGAAAAATGTCTGTCTCCTTTTTGAGAAATTCACCTGAATTGAATCGCCAAAAAAATTCAGTTTCAACCCAAATGTTGGGAAAATTAGGATCCAATTTGAACAGAACTGAATGTATTCGCTCCTCTCTATTTCTTAATCATTTACATATTATTTCTGATAATACAGCTGCAATATTAACCCTTGTTAATACAGTAGACACACATAGATCACAGATAGAGTCAGTAATAATTTGACATGTTGAAAATGTTTAGGAAGAGAATTTGTAGATGTTATAAATCATCATTTACTGTCATGCAAAGCAAAAGGCCTCTCTAATCGCGTAGCTGACCTATGACCTGCTGCTAAGATTCTACTGGAAATTAAAGGATTACTGACCAGACTGAAGTCATCTTACACCATGTGTCTCTTTGACATCAGTGGTCGCTAAAGCCTGTCATGAGCAGCTAGGCTTTCACTATATGTCTCTGCCTATATCCCAAAACTGCTTATCATAGCATCTTTGATTTCTTCTTCTGCAGCTGCCAATTATTAGATTAGGGTTTCTTTTATGCTCGTCTTACTGCATATGACTCATTGCACTTTGCACATTATATACTAAAATAGGCAGCCTTTCAGAAGCAGAACAGCAAAGAATTTGCATACAGGATGTAAATAATAAATAATGATGTAATATAGGCTAAGGCTACATGGCGACTTTGGCCGTACAAAGCGTCGCACACCAAGAGGAAGCTGTATAGCATTACCTGTATTGCATGGAATGTAAGTGAATTTGTGCTCATGACTACTTGCAGTTGACAATAAGACTCCATTCACTTACACTTACATTACTTTCAATACAGGTAGTGCTACGGTACATAGCAATCTTTAGTTGTGCTTGTTTCGGCAAAAGTTTCCATGTAGCCCCGGTCTTATTGTACTTTTACATGTACACGCAAAATTATATTCATTGGATGAAATTTGTGTAAGTTGTACACCTGTTTTCTGGTATGCAAAGGGTGTGGCTTCATCTGGCCGACATATTTATAATCATTTATGGCAGAAATCTGGTGTAAATTATGGCTGAAATCTAAGTCGAGCCTTAGTGGTTGTACAGTCGTGGCCAAAAGTTTTGAGAATCATATAAATATTGGAAATTGGAAAAGTTGCTGCTTAAGTTTTTATAATAGCAATTTGCATATACTCCAGAATGTTATAAAGAGTGATCAGATGAATTGCATAGTCCTTTGCCATGAAAATTAACTTAATCCCAAAAAAACCTTTCCACTGCATTTCATTGCTGTCATTAAAGGACCTGCTGAGATCATTTCAGTAATCGTCTTGTTAACTCAGGTGAGAAGGTTGACGAGCACAAGGCTGGAGATTATTATGTCAGGCTGATTGGGTTAAAATGGCAGACTTGACATGTTAAAAGGAGGGTGATGCTTGAAATCATTGTTCTTCCATTGTTAACCATGGTGACCTGCAAAGAAACGCGTGCAGCCATCATTGCGTTGCATAAAAATGGCTTCACAGGCAAGGATATTGTGGCTACTAAGATTGCACCTCAATCAACAATTTATAGGATCATGAAGAACTTCAAGGAAAGAGGTTCAATTCTTGTTAAGAAGGCTTCAGTGCGTCCAAGAAAGTCCAGCAAGCGCCAGGATCGTCTCCTAAAGAGGATTCAGCTGCGGGATCGGAGTGCCACCAGTGCAGAGCTTGCTCAGGAATGGCAGCAGGCAGGTGTGAGCGCATCTGCACGCACAGTGAGGTGAAGACTTTTGGAAGATGGCCTGGTGTCAAGAAGGGCAGCAAAGAAGCCACTTCTCTCGAAAAAAAACATCAGGGACAGATTGATCTTCTGCAGAAAGTTTGGTGAATGGACTGCTGAGGACTGGGGCAAAGTCATATTCTCCGATGAAGCCTCTTTCCGATTGTTTGGGGCATCTGGAAAAAGGCTTGTCCGGAGAAGAAAAGGTGAGCGCTACCATCAGTCCTGTGTCATGCCAACAGTAAAGCATCCTGAGACCATTGATGTGTGGGGTTGCTTCTCATCCATGGGAGTGGGCTCACTCACAATTTTGCCCAAAAACACAGCCATGAATAAAGAATGGTACCAAAACACCCTCCAACAGCAACTTCTTCCAACAATCCAACAACAGTTTGGTGAAGAACAATGCATTTTCCAGCACGATGGAGCACCGTGCCATAAGGCAAAAGTGATAACCAAGTGGCTCGGGGACCAAAATGTTGACATTTTGGGTCCATGGCCTGGAAACTCCCATTGAGAACTTGTGGTCAATCCTCAAGAGGCGGGTGGACAAACAAAAACCCACTAATTCTGACAAACTCCAAGAAGTGATTATGAAAGAATGGGTTGCTATCAGTCAGGAATTGGCCCAGATGTTGATTGAGAACATGCCCAGTCGAATTGCAGAGGTCCTGAAAAAGAAGGGCCAACACTGCAAATACTGACTCTTTGCATAAATGTCATGTAATTGTCGATAAAAGCCTTTGAAACGTATGAAGTGCGTGTAATTATATTTCACTACATCACAGAAACAACTGAAACAAAGATCTAAAAGCAGTTTAGCAGCAAACTTTGTGAAAACTTATATTTGTGTCATTCTCAAAACTTTTGGCCACGACTGTATATGGCTCGGTACATGAGTTTTTATAGTCACCTCCAAGGCAGTCAAATTCACAATGATTATTTCTACCTCCCACCTTCTGGCCCAGCTCTTGTACTTCTTTCACCCCATATTGAACTTTAAAGCTTGATCCTTAGTCGAACGTGCCAGAATTCAGAGTTGTAGCTGCATTGTAATGCTCCTGAATTCATCCTGGAAAATGTTTACTAGCTGTAAGGGAAAGAAATCCTCAGTCACATCCCATTCCTCTGAGTGAGCTATAAGGTGATTTATGGAGGCATAAAGCATGACTTACAATCTAAAGCTGCTTAGCAAACATGGCCCCAAGCCTTCTGTCACAAGAACTTACCTTAAAGGGTTTAAGAGGGACTCGGATTTGACATAGAATTGCAAAACTTTCCCCCCCCCGTATATATATATATATATATATATATATATATAGCCATCCGATTACCACAACTGTAAAGCGTTAAGTAACCCTATGTACTCATATTACCATCCACCATCTTTGTTGTGCCGGACAACAGCTGCCATTTAAAATACCACTACCCTTGACAGTAGCCATTGCTTTATCCTTCCTAATCACAGTGTTATATATCTGAAAATGAGCTAATGATTAGTGGCTGAGTGTTCGCTGGTTTCTATAACCAAGCCTCTTTCTTCTCATCTCCAGGTCTGGCCCTGGCTCCAGTTTGGAAATAAGTGAATGGATTCAGAAGTACTACGGGTTGTACTTTGAAAGACTGGATAAATAGCTGGCGTATCTCATTTCAGAGCGCACTGAAGAGGCTGTAGAGGCTTCAAAGGACTTGTCAGCATCTATGACTTTATTGCACAATGCTAATGATCCGAGGAGTGCCACCTCTTGTTTTATGTCTATTTTACAGCGTAGCGCTCATGTTTCCTTAACCTGTACAGTGTTAGGTGGCCCGCCTCCCATGATTATCTGCTGGTCTTCTCTGTATGATTGTCAGTGAACAGGTATGCGTTGACATGACAGAGGCTTATCATTTTCTTATCTATAAATCAGTGACACACTGAACATCCCGTTACGCCACGTGCGCATCTGCCATCTTCAGGGTTTTAATGCCGGTTTCATAGCGATCGTTGAACATGACAGGAATTTAGAGTCACACTGTTAATACTCAAATAACAAAGGTGGGATATGGGATCTTGTGTGTGTGTGTGAAGTATGGGGCCACATGTGGGGAAAAAAAAAGCTTCTGTCTGATTTTGAAAGGGGTTGTCCAAGTTATATTTATTGATGACAAGTGTATAAGCTTGGGTGTAATTACACCTGCTCACCACTGCAGATGCGATGGCGAGCAGGTAAACAATGAAGAGGAGGCAGCGCTGGCACGGCGCGCGCCTTCTCTTCAAAGAGCTGATTGCTAGGAGTGCTGGGTGTTGGACCCCCGCCGATCTGATATTGATGACCTATTTAACTTGGACAACCCCTTTAATAGATAATAGGTAATATGAAAGGATGAAAGGAATCTGTCAAGTCGAACATGGTATCTGACCGGCCAGCAGCATGCTATAGAGCAGAGGGTGTGGCAGCTGCAGAGAAAGAGCAGAGTCTCTAGGTGTAACTGTAACACCCCCGGCCCAATCCACTCCGTGCACCCTTGCTACTCCTGCTTCTTCTGAAAGCCCCTCCCTCTGTTTCTTGATTGACAGGGCCAGGTTCCTGCATAGCAAGCTTGCCTGTCCCTGTCAATCATGAAGGAGAGGGAGGGGCTGGCAGAGGAAGCAGGCAAAGCAAGGGTGCACAAAGAGCTCTGGGCCCACCCTCAGTGCACTTAACTACTAATTTCCATATGGATTAAAATTACTTTTTTTATGGAATGGAACAACAGACGGCTAAGTAAAAGTTATCGTTACATTCAGCTGAGACAGTGTGCCTGGTTTAACAGTGAATATCCTGAAGACATACTTGCAACCCATGTGTAAACCAAGTATATAGCAAATATCCACATTTTCTACATAAAAAACATTGATCCGGTTCTGAAGACCAGTATGAGAAGAAACACTTGTTGGCATCTACAGGTTCTTCTAAAAAAATTAGCATATTGTGATAAAGTTCATTATTTTCTGTAATGTACTGATAAACATTAGACTTTCATATATTTTAGATTCATTACACACAACTGAAGTAGTTCAAGCCTTTTCTTGTTTTAATATTGATGATTTTGGCATACAGCTCATGAAAACCCAAAATTCCTATCTCCAAAAATTAGCATATTTCATCCGACCAATAAAAGAAAAGTGTTTTTAATACAAAAAAAGTCAACCTTCAAATAATTAAGTTCAGTTATGCATTCAATACTTGGTCGGGAATTCTTTTGCAGAAATGACTGCTTCAATGCGGCGTGGCATGGAGGCAATCAGCCTGTGGCACTGCTGAGGTGTTATGGAGGCCCAGGATGCTTCGATAGCGGCCTTAAGCTCATCCAGAGTGTTGGGTCTTGCGTCGCTCAACTTTCTCTTCCCCATATCCCACAGATTCTCTATGGGGTTCAGGTCAGGAGAGTTGGCAGGCCAATTGAGCACAGTAATACCATGGTCAGTAAACCATTTACCAGTGCTTTTGGCACTGTGTAGAGTTGAGCGAACACCTGGATGTTCGGGTTCGAGAAGTTCGGCCGAACTTCCCGGAAATGTTCGGGTTCGGTTCGTCCCGAACCCGAACCCCATTGAAGTCAATGGGGACCCGAACTTTTCGGCACTAAAAAGGCTGTAAAACAGCCCAGGAAAGAGCTAGAGGGCTGCAAAAGGCAGCAACATGTAGGTAAATCCCCTGCAAACAAATGTGGATAGGGAAATGAATAAAAATAAAAATAAAATAAATAAAAATTAACCAATATCAATTGGAGAGAGGTCCCATAGCAGAGAATCTGGCTTCACGTCAGCAGAGAATCAGTCTCTTCATGCCATAGCAGAGAATCTGGCTTCACGTCACCCACCACTGTAACAGTCCATTGTCATATATTTAGGCCCCGGCACCCAGGCAGAGGAGAGAGGTCCCGTAACAGAGAATCTGGCATCATGTCAGCAGAGAATCAGTCTGCATGTCATAGCAGAGAATCATGCTTTACGTCACCCAACACTGGAACAGTCCATTGTCAGATATTTAGGCCCAGGCACCCAGGCAGAGGAGAGAGGTCCCGTAACAGAGAATCTGGCTTCATGTCAGCAGAGAATCAGTCTGCATGTCATAGCAGAGAATCAGGCTTTACGTCACCCAACACTGGAACAGTCCATTGTCAGATATTTAGGCCCAGGCACCCAGGCAGAGGAGAGAGGTCCCGTAACAGAGAATCTGGCTTCATGTCAGCAGAGAATCAGTCTTCATGTCATAGCAGAGAATCAGGCTTCACGTCACCCACCACTGGAACAGGCCACTGTCAGATATTTTTAGGCCCCGGCACCCAGACAGAGGAGAGAGGTCCCATAACAGAGATTCAGGCTTCATATCAGCAGAGAATCAGTCTGCATTTCATAGCAGAGAATCATGCTTTACGTCACCCAACACTGGAACAGTCCATTGTCAGATATTTAGGCCCAGGCACCCAGGCAGAGGAGAGAGGTCCTGTAACAGAGAATCTGGCTTCATGTCAGCAGAGATTCAGTCTGCATGTCCTAGCAGAGAATCATGCTTTACGTCACCCAACACTGGAACAGTCCATTGTCAGATATTTAGGCCCAGGCACCCAGGCAGAGGAGAGAGGTCCCGTAACAGAGAATCTGGCTTCATGTCAGCAAAGAATCAGTCTTCATGTCATAGCAGAGAATCAGGCTTCACGTCACCCACCACTGGAACAGGCCACTGTCAGATATTTTTAGGCCCCGGCACCCAGACAGAGGAGAGAGGTCCCATAACAGAGATTCAGGCTTCATGTCAGCAGAGAATCAGTCTGCATGTCATAGCAGAGAATCATGCTTTACGTCACCCAACACTGGAACAGTCCATTCTCAGATATTTAGGCCCAGGCATTCAGGCAGAGGAGAGAGGTCCCGTAACAGAGAATCTGGCTTCATGTCAGCAGAGATTCAGTCTGCATGTCCTAGCAGAGAATCATGCTTTACGTCACCCAACACTGGAACAGTCTATTGTCAGATATTTAGGCCCAGGCACCCAGGCAGAGGAGAGAGGTCCCGTAACAGAGAATCTGGCTTCATGTCATAGCAGAGAATCAGGCTTCACGTCACCCACCACTGGAACAGGCCACTGTCAGATATTTTTAGGCCCCGGCACCCAGATAGAGGAGAGAGGTCCCATAACAGAGATTCAGGCTTCATGTCAGCAGAGAATCAGTCTGCATGTCATAGCAGAGAATCATGCTTTACGTCACCCAACACTGGAACAGTCCATTGTCAGATATTTAGGCCCAGGCACCCAGGCAGAGGAGAGAGGTCCCGTAACAGAGAATCTGGCTTCATGTCAGCAGAGAATCAGTCTGCATGTCCTAGCAGAGAATCATGCTTTACGTCACCCTACACTGGAACAGTCCATTGTCAGATATTTAGGCCCAGGCACCCAGGCAGAGGAGAGAGGTCCCGTAACAGAGAATCTGGCTTCATGTCAGCAGAGAATCAGTCTGCATGTCATAGCAGAGAATCAGGCTTTACGTCACCCAACACTGGAACAGTCCATTGTCAGATATTTAGGCCCAGGCACCCAGGCAGAGGAGAGAGGTCCCGTAACAGAGAATCTGGCTTCATGTCAGCAGAGAATCACTCTTCATGTCATAGCAGAGAATCAGGCTTCACGTCACCCACCACTGGAACAGTCCATTGTCACATATTTAGGCCCAGGCACCCAGGCAGAGGAGAGAGGTCCCATAACAGAGATTCAGGCTTCATGTCAGCAGAGAATCAGTCTTCATGTCATAGCAGAGAATCAGGCTTCACGTCACCCACCACTGGAACAGGCCACTGTCACATATTTAGGCCCAGGCACCCAGGCAGGGGAGAGAGGTCCCGTAACAGAGAATCTGGCTTCATGTCAGCAGAGAATCAGTCTGCATGTCATAGCAGAGAATCAGGCTTTATGTCACCCAACACTGGAACAGTGCATTGTCAGATATTTAGGCCCAGGCACCCAGGCAGAGGAGAGAGGTCCCGTAACAGAGAATCTGGCTTCATGTCAGCAGAGAATCAGTCTTCATGTCATAGCAGAGAATCAGGCTTCACGTCACCCACCACTGGAACAGTCCATTGTCACATATTTAGGCCCAGGCACCCAGGCAGAGGAGAGAGGTCCCGTAACAGAGAATCTGGCTTCATGTCAGCAGAGAATCAGTCTGCATGTCATAGCAGAGAATCAGGCTTTATGTCACCCAACACTGGAACAGTGCATTGTCAGATATTTAGGCCCAGGCACCCAGGCAGAGGAGAGAGGTCCCGTAACAGAGAATCTGGCTTCATGTCAGCAGAGAATCAGTCTTCATGTCATAGCAGAGAATCAGGCTTCACGTCACCCACCACTGGAACAGTCCATTGTCACATATTTAGGCCCAGGCACCCAGGCAGAGGAGAGAGGTCCCATAACAGAGATTCAGACTTCATGTCAGCAGAGAATCAGTCTTCATGTCATAGCAGAGAATCAGGCTTCATGTCACCCACCACTGGAACAGGCCACTGTCAGATATTTTTAGGCCCCGGCACCCAGACAGAGGAGAGGTTCATGCAACTTTAGGTTGCCCCGCAATATAATCGTAAAATGAAAATAAAAATAGGATTGAATGAGGAAGTGCCCTGGAGTACAATAATATATTGTTAAGGGGAGGTAGTTAATGTCTAATCTGCACAAGGGATGGACAGGTCCTGTGGGATCCATGCCTGGTTCATTTTTATGAACGTCAGCTTGTCCACATTGGCTGTAGACAGGCGGCTGCGTTTGTCTGTAATGACGCCCCCTGCCGTGCTGAATACACGTTCAGACAAAACGCTGGCCGCCGGGCAGGCCAGCACCTCTAAGGCATAAAAGGCTAGCTCTGGCCACGTGGACAATTTGGAGACCCAGAAGTTGAATGGGGCAGAACCATCAGTCAGTACGTGGAGGGGTGTGCACAGGTACTGTTCCACCATGTTATTGAAATGTTGCCTCCTGCTAACACGTTCCGTATCAGGTGGTGGTGCAGTTAGCTGTGGCGTGGTGACAAAACTTTTCCACATCTCTGCCATGCTAACCCTGCCCTCAGAGGAGCTGGCCGTGACACAGCTGCGTTGGCGACCTCTTGCTCCTCCTCTGCCTTCGCCTTGGGCTTCCACTTGTTCCCCTGTGACATTTGGGAATGCTCTCAGTAGCGCGTCTACCAACGTGCGCTTGTACTCGCGCATCTTACTATCACGCTCCAGTGCATGAAGTAAGGTGGGCACATTGTCTTTGTACCGTGGATCCAGCAGGGTGGCAACCCAGTAGTCCGCACACGTTAAAATGTGGGCAACTCTGCTGTCGTTGCGCAGGCACTGCAGCATGTAGTCGCTCATGTGTGCCAGGCTGCCCAGAGGTAAGGACAAGCTGTCCTCTGTGGGAGGCGTATCGTCATCGTCCTGCGTTTCCCCCCAGCCACGCACCAGTGATGGGCCCGAGCTGCGTTGGGTGCCAGCCGCTGTGAACCTGCTTCATCCTCATCCTCCTCCACCTCCTCCTCATCCTCGTCCTCCTCGTCCTCCAGTAGTGGGCCCTGTCTGGCCACATTTGTACCTGGCCTCTGGTGTTGCAAAAAACCTCCCTCTGAGTCATTTCGAAGAGACTGGCCTGAAAGTGCTAAAAATTACCCCTCTTCCTCCTCCTCCTCCTCCTGGGCCACCTCCTCTTCCATCATCGCCCTAAGTGTTTTCTCAAGGAGACATAGAAGTGGTATTGTAACGCTGATAACGGCGTCAACGCCACTGGCCATGTTGGTGGAGTACTCGAAACAGCGCAACAGGGCACACAGGTCTCGCATGGAGGCCCAGTCATTGGTGGTGAAGTGGTGCTGTTCCGCAGTGCGACTGACCCGTGCGTGCTGCAGCTGAAACTCCACTATGGCCTGCTGCTGCTCGCACAGTCTGTCCAGCATGTGCAAGGTGGAGTTCCACCTGGTGGGCACATCGCATATGAGGCAGTGAGCGGGAAGGCCGAAGTTACGCTGTAGCGCAGACAGGCGAGCAGCGGCAGGATGTGAACGCCGGAAGCGCGAACAGACGGACCGCACTTTATGCAGCAGCTCTGACATGTCGGGGTAGTTGTGAATGAACTTCTGCACCACCAAATTCAGCACATGCGCCAGGCAAGGGATGTGCGTCAAATCGGCTAGTCCCAGAGCTGCAACGAGATTTCGCCCATTATCGCACACCACCAGGCCGGGCTTGAGGCTCACCGGCAGCAACCACTCGTCGGTCTGTTGTTCTATACCCCCCCACAACTCCTGTGCGGTGTGGGGCCTGTCCCCCAAACATATGAGTTTCAGAACGGCCTGCTGACGTTTACCCCGGGCTGTGCTGAAGTTGGTGGTGAAGGTGTGTGGCTGACTGGATTAGCAGGTGGAAGAAGAGGAGGAGGAAGCTGAGTAGGAGGAGGAGGAGACAGGAGGCAAAGAATGTTGCCCTGCGATCCTTGGCGGCGGAAGGACGTGCGCCAAACAGCTCTCCGCCTGGGGCCCAGCCGCCACTACATTTACCCAGTGTGCAGTTAGGGAGATATAGCGTCCCTGGCCGTGCTTACTGGTCCACGTATCTGTGGTTAGGTGGACCTTGCCACAGATGGCGTTGCGCAGTGCAACCTTGATTTTATCGGATACTTGGTTGTGCAGGGAAGGCACGGCTTTCTTGGAGAAGTAGTGCCGGCTGGGAACAACATACTGTGGGACAGCAAGCGACATGAGCTGTTTGAAGCTGTCTGTGTCCACCAGCCTAAATGACAGCATTTCATAGGCCAGTAGTTTAGAAATGCTGGCATTCAGGGCCAAGGATCGAGGGTGGCTAGGTGGGAATTTACGCTTTCTCTCAAATGTTTGTGAGATGGAGAGCTGAACGCTGCTGTGTGACATGGTTGAGATGCTTGGTGACGCAGGTGGTGGTGTTGGTGGTACATCCCATGTTTGCTGGGCGGCAGGTGCCAACGTTCCTCCAGAGGCGGAGGAAGAGGCCGAGGCGGCGGCAGCAGCAGAAGAGGCCGAGGCGGCAGCAGCAGAAGAGGTAGCAGGGGGAGCCTGAGTGACTTCCTTGTTTTTAAGGTGTTTACTCCACTGCAGTTCATGCTTTGCATGCAGGTGCCTGGTCATGCAGGTTGTGCTAAGGTTCAGAACGTTAATGCCTCGCTTCAGGCTCTGATGGCACAGCGTGCAAACCACTCGGGTCTTGTCGTCAGCAAATTGTTTGAAGAAGTGCCATGCCAGGGAACTCCTTGAAGCTGCCTTTGGGGTGCTCGGTCCCAGATGGCGGCGGTCAGTAGCAGGCGGAGTCTCTTGGCGGCGGGTGTTCTGCTTTTGCCCACTGCTCCCTCTTTGTCTTTTGCTACGCTGTTGGCTCGGTCTCACCACTGCCTCTTCCTCCGAACTGTGAAAGTCAGTGGCACGACCTTCATTCCATGTGGGGTCTAGGACCTCATCGTCCCCTGAATCGTCTTCCACCCAGTCTTGATCCCTTACCTCCTGTTCAGTCTGCACACTGCAGAAAGACGCAGCAGTTGGCACCTGTGTTTCGTCATCATCAGAGACGTGCTGAGGTGGTATTCCCATGTCCTCGTCATCAGGAAACATAAGTGGTTGTGCGTTAGTGCATTCTATCTCTTCCACCCCTGGGGAAGGGCTAGGTGGATGCCCTTGGGAAACCCTGCCAGCAGAGTCTTCAAACAGCATAAGAGACTGCTGCATAACTTGAGGCTCAGACAGTTTCCCTGATATGCATGGGGGTGATGTGACAGACTGATGGGCTTGGTTTTCATGCGCCATCTGTGCGCTTTCTGCAGAAGACTGGGTGGGAGATAATGTGAACGTGCTGGATGCACTGTCGGCCACCTAATTGACTAATGCCTGTACCTGCTCAGGCCTTACCATCCTTAGAACGGCATTGGGCCCCACCAAATATGGCTGTAAATTCTGGCGGCTACTGGGACCTGAGGTAGTTGGTACACTAGGACGTGTGGCTGTGGCAGAACGGCCACGTCCTCTCCCAGCACCAGAGGGTCCACTAACACCACCACGACCATGTCCGCATCCGCGTCCGCGTCCCTTACTAGATGTTTTCCTCATTGTTACCGTTCACCACAATAAGAAAAATATTATTCGGGCCAATGTATTGAATTCAAATTCAGGCCTTTTTTTACAGACACCTAACACTATCTGGCTATCTATTTAGGTA
This sequence comes from Bufo bufo, assembly GCF_905171765.1. Lineage (NCBI taxonomy): Eukaryota > Metazoa > Chordata > Amphibia > Anura > Bufonidae > Bufo > Bufo bufo. Next base: position 166,434,349 of record NC_053392.1, on the reverse strand, counting down.
CCGTATTACACTAATACAGGCACACCAGTAATGACAGATTTAGCTGAATATAAATTTGAGGCCTATTATTTAGGCGCTGGGTGACAGGTATACGTTTAATCACAGAATTAGACTTGGATGTGCACTGTAGCGTGTGTGTGAAGTTCTTGAGAATTACCCTATCAGCACCTTGAATCTAATATACCCTTTTAGGGATAGATTTAAAGTAGGCCTGATACAGCAGAAACCACTAATTTTGAGAATTGCAAATTTGGGAATTGTTTTTCAACCCAGAACAAAAACTGTGCTTTGACGGACACTAAAAATAACTTGACCAGCTAAAACAGTACAGATTTGGATGAATATAAATGTGAGGCCTATTTTTTAGGCGCTGGGTGACAGGTATACGTTTAATCACAGAATTAGACTTGGATCTGCACTGTAGCGTGTGTGTGAAGTTCTTGAGAATTTCCCTATCAGCACCTTGAATCTAATATACCCTTTTAGGGATAGATTTAAAGTAGGCCTGATACAGCAGAAACCACTAATTTTGAGAATTGCAAATTTGGGAATTGTTTTTCAACCCAGAACAAAAACTATGCTTTGACGGACACTAAATAACTTGACCAGCTAAAGCAGTAATGACAGATTTGGATTAATATAAATGTGAGGCCTATTTTTTAGGCGCTGGGTGACAGGCTCAACTTGCCCCTGATGTAGTATATGGCCAAAAAATAACCACACTATTGATGGTTAAACGCACTTGATGAAAGCTTGACCCTGATGTAGGATATAGCAAAAAATAACCACACTATTGATGGTTAAATGCACTTGGGTGACAAGGTCAGCTTGCCCCTGATGTAGTATATGGCCAAAAAATAACCACACTATTGATGGTTAAATGCACTTGATGAAAGCTTGACCCTGATGTAGGATATAGCGAAAAATAACCACACTATTGATGGTTAAATGTACTTGGTGGCAGCTTGTGCTGGCGCACAAGCAAGCCACAAAATGGCCGCCGATCACCCCAGAAAAAAGTGACTGAAAAACGCTCTGGGCAGCCTAAAAACACTGAGCAATTGAATAGCAGCAGTTCAATGATCCACAGCTGTAGATCGATCACTGAATGAAGTCTTTTGGAGGAGTTAATCACTGCCTAATCTCGCCCTAACGTCGCAGCTGCAACCTCTCCCTACACTTGTATCAGCAGAGTGACGTGCAGCGCTACGTGACCCAAGCTTATATAGAGGCTGGGTCACATGCTGCACTGGCCAATCACAGCCATGCCAATAGTAGGCAAGGCTGTGATGGCCTCTTGGGGCAAGTAGTATGATGCTTGTTGATTGGCTGCTTTGCAGCCTTTCAAAAAGCGCCAAGAAAGCGCCGAACACCGAACTCGAACCCGGACTTTTATGAAAATGTTCGGGTTCGGGTCCGTGTCACGGACACCCCAAAATTCGGTACGAACTCGAACTATACAGTTCGGGTTCGCTCATCCCTAGCACTGTGAGCAGGTGCCAGGTCGTGCTGAAAAATGAAATCTTCATCTCCATAATGCTTTTCAGCAGAGGGAAGCATGAAGTGCTCCAAAATCTCCTGATAGCTAGCTGCATTGACCCTGCCCTTGATAAAACACAGTGGACCAACACCAGCAGCTGACATGGCACCCCAGACCATCACTGACTGTGGGTACTTGACACTGGACTTCAGGCATTTTGGCATTTCCCTCTCCCCAGTCTTCCTCCAGACTCTGGCACCTTGATTTCCGAATGATATGCAAAATTTGATTTCATCCGAAAAAAGTACTTTGGACCACTGAGCAACAGTCCAATGCTGCTTCTCTGTAGCCCAGGTCAGGCGCTTCTGCCGCTGTTTCTGGTTCAAAAGTGGCTTGACCTGGGGAATGCGGCACCTGTAGCCCATTTCCTGCACACGCCTGTACACGGTGGCTCTGGATATTTCTACTCCAGACTCAGTCCACTGCTTCCGCAGGTCCCCCAAGGTCTGGAATCGGTCCTTCTCCACAATCTTCCTCAGGGTCCGGTCACCTCTTCTCGTTGTGCAGCGTTTTCTGCCACATTTTTTCCTTCCCACAGACTTCCCACTGAGGTGCCTTGATACAGCACTCTGGGAACAGCCTATTCGTTCAGAAATTTCTTTCTGTGTCTTACCCTCTTGCTTGAGGGTGTCAATGATGGCCTTCTGGACAGCAGTCAGGTCGGCAGTCTTACCCATGATTGCGGTTTTGAGTAATGAACCAGGCTGGGAGTTTTTAAAAGCCTCAGGAATCTTTTGCAGGTGTTTAGAGTTAATTAGTTGATTCAGATGATTAGGTTAATAGCTCGTTTAGAGAACCTTTTCATGATATGCAAATTTTTTGAGATAGGAATTTTGGGTTTTCATGAGCTGTATGCCAAAATCATCAATATTAAAACAAGAAAAGGCTTGAACTACTTCAGTTGTGTGTAATGAATCTAAAATATATGAAAGTCTAATGTTTATCAGTACATTACAGAAAATAATGAACTTTAGCACAATATGCTAATTTTTTGAGAAGAACCTGTACATGTCATTTTTAGATCTCATGCCTTATTTATACTATACTAAGTTATCCAGTTCATCTCTTTACTCAATATAAAGTGTAGACCAACTCATTTCTACTTCACTTCTGCCATTTGTTATATTAGCTATATGCTTCCTGTCACATATATAGTGATTGCAGCACAGTGATCCAGGAAATCACATTCTGTACCTCAAGTGTTCAATATTTGTTCAACAATTAAAAAGTGTATTCAAAGTCTTTCTAAAACTGGGTTATTAGTGCTCTAAAACAAATATCACAAGCTGTACGGAAGGTACAGTCTGTTCTGGAGAACATCTAACACCAATAGCATTAATTGTGGTTAGTGCTGTCCTAAAAAAAGCAAAATAAAATTACCCTAAGTATATTCATGGGCAACTGAAAATGAATACATAAGCTGTGCACCCAATTTGCTTATTATATCCTGATGTGCATTCTCCAAGATGGTGGAAGGAAGGTAAGAGAAAGTATATTACAAATACAAATGATTCTCATCCTTTTTCACAATCTGGTTGAGCAGTCTTTTTGAGACAGTAAAGCATACCTCCAGTGATCCACCGAAAACCTATTAGGATATGGAAACTCAGTTTGTACATTCAAGTTTCTAATCTTCAAATAAAAATTGGTGGGGGGATTTATCATTTGCTGTGTTTTTGGTGTCGTTTTGTGTCCTTGTATTTCCTGCAGAATGTCAGTCCGTCCTTGATGATTTTCTTGGAGAGAAGTGGCTTCTTTGCTGGCCTTCTTGACACATGGCCATCCTCCAGAAGCCTTCGCCTCACTCAGCGTGCAGATGCAGTCACACCTGCCTGCTGCCATTCCTGCAAGACTTTCTTGGGTGCCATAAAGCCTTTTTTCACAGTAGTTAAACATCTCTCCTTGAAAGTTCTTGATGATCCGATAAATGGTTGATTTAGAAACATAGAAACATAGAATGTGTCGGCAGATAAGAACCATTTGGCCCATCTTGTCTGCCCGTTATACTGAGTACTATGGATAGCCCCTGGCCCTATCTTATATGAAGGATGGCCTTATGCCTATCCCATGCATGCTTAAACCCCTTCACTGTATTTGCAGCTACCACTTCTGCAGGAAGGCTATTCCATGCATCCACTACTCTCTCAGTAAAGTAATACTTCCTTATATTACTTTTAAACCTTTGCCCCTCTAATTTAAAACTGTGTCCTCTTGTGGTAGTTTTTCTTCTTTTAAATATGCTCTCCTCCTTTACCGAGTTGATTCCCTTTATGTATTTAAAAGTTTCTATCATATCCCCTCTGTCTCTTCTTTCTTCCAAGCTATACATATTAAGGTCCTTTAACCTTTCCTGGTAAGTTTTATCCTGCAATCCATGTACTAGTTTAGTAGCTCTTCTCTGAACTCTCTCTAGAGTATCTATATCCTTCTGGAGATATGGCCTCCAGTACTGCGCACAATACTCCAAGTGAGGTCTCACTTAGGTACAGTCTTAGGTCCCATGCACATAACTGTATTTTCGGTCTGCATCCGATCTGCATTTTTCTGCGGATCGGATACGGACTGATTCATTTCAATGGGGCTGCAAAGAAAGCAGACAGCATACCATGTTCTGTCCGGATCTGTATGTTCACTCTGCTGCCCCACAAAAAAGATTAAATATTTCCTATTCTTGTCTGTTTTGACAAGAATAGAATATTTCTACAGGAGGTGGAAAAATGGTGGCATGCTCATGAACAGGATCCTGTCCTTTCCTGTCAAGCCCTTTTTATGAAAGGCAATGATGACTGTACATGTTTATTTGGAGGTAACCATGATTAACAGAAGAAGACAGTGATTTCCTTCACCTGCCCCTTTTAAAAAACAGTCTGCTCTTCTAATTCAATCAACATGACAGCATGATATCAGCTGCCTTCTCCTTGTTAACACTTTCTCCTGAGGTCAGGTCATTTTGTGGCAGGACTGAAATGCTGTGAAAATTGGGTTTTTGTTATTAAGTTAAGATTGATGACAAGGAATGACTGCAGTTAATTGTAATTTATCTAATTGCTCTTCATAACGATCTAGAGTTAATGCAAATCGCCCCCATAAAAACTGAAGCAGCAAACTCTGTGAAAACTAATATTTGTGTCATGGCTATGACTGTACAGTTCATTCTCCACACGTACGCTGATTTGGATCCTTTGGGATGTATATATACTGTATTTCCTTTTACACCTCAAAGTGGTTGAGTTCTGCGTATTCATCATTCTTGTACAAACTTGGACTGTGTTTGTATTTTAAGAGACTCCACAGGACTGTAAAATGGTGTACATACTGTACCCTATTATTGTTATTTCCCATAAACCGCAGCAGGCACTACTCTGCTTGTAAGAGAGAGGCCTGGTGTTTTGTGCTGAAAATGTTGAGAAAACTTCACATGACCTTTTTTGATATATTCAAGAACAAGATCATAGGCAAAAACACATTAGACAAAGCATATACAGTGGAAGTCCTTACCATCACACAAACCAATCAAATGTGTGGTGCCCAAGTGAACAGGGGACCCTGGCTGGGCCAAAAAATCTGGGACTTGGGTTAGTTGTTTTGTTCAGGCCACTGTCAACGATATCTGCATCCTCAGGATGTCGATACAATTAAATACTGCAGCAGGACACAGTAGACTATGTCTCCCTGCTCTGGTGTGCTCCATAATAGGCCATTAGACCTGAGAAGATGTATAGGGGGCATTGTTACTACTGCGGGTGCTATAGGATACCTTATTACCATTCAGGACACTATATGGGGCCTTCTTACTACTGGGGAAACTATAGGGTACATAAATACTACTGGGGTACTGTAACGGACCGTTTCAGCAGACAAGGGGTTAAAATCCGTTTAGGCGATAAGCCCCTTTCTGAGAGACAGGCACAGCTACTGCAGGATACACCAATGTCCCGAACTGGATACAAAGTAGCACTCCAAACTGGAACCTCACGAATAGCTGCTAGCAGACGAACAGGGATCAGCTTACACTTCTGGCAATCGGTCTTCTAACAGCATACAGCGAATCCCCCCAATAACGAGACAAGGCTCCGTGTTGAGGGTCAAGCAGTGGTCTGACTGTACTTCACGTACAGCCTCTTTTATTCATAAACCACAAACATAGTACTGCCCACAGGGGTTTGAAATACAACCAATCAGTAATTTACAACACATACAATGTAACTACAGCAACCAATCGTTCACACCCCCAGAGGACCAGAATGAAGACTGTGACATAGGACAGATACAACATATCCCCACAATGCATCATGGTCTCCTTCTCTCTGTCCCGGAGACAACCTGAGGAGCAATCCAATTATCTCTGAGGACAAAGGGAGATCGCCAATACACATGTGAGGACAACAGAACAGACATCACCATTTAAACACACAATGGGACAATGGTACAATAGAAACACACCCAGCATTTCCTCCCAAGCTGACAAGTTACACTTATTATAAATTGTTACAACTTTGTGAGTTTACATTGGCCATACATATAACTAACATCAATTTAAACAGTATAACTTGGGGACAAACCTATCCAAAATTCACTTGAATAGGTTCAGGGGTTTAAAAGTTAGTATATGGCCCATAATCCAGGGGCAAGAGGCCAGCAGCCAGTCCTCTCCAAAACCCAGTGGCGAGGTTGGTTTTGCCACACATCTCCCCCCCCCAGGGAAGACTAACCAGGTACCTGACCTCACGCCGGTCGGTACCTGAGTTAGTCTGGCAGCCCACCCACAACCCAATACTGGACCTGTTGCATTTGGTAGCCTGTCTCTGTCCAGTGAGTCCACCAAGGTTATGTTGGAAGCTGGTACTCCCGGTCTCTGTGTTGCTCCCTGGCTTGGAGTCTGGTTGTTGGAGGGGGAGACCGACTGTCTCTACCCCCTGTGCTGTAAGTGCAGAGACCACGGTCCCATCTGCACTGTTGTGGGGCTTACTGTCTCCCCCTAGTGCGTTAAGCTGCCGCTGGGGAGAGGGGGTAACGAGCTCCTCTCCCATACATACTTCCAGCCGCTGGGGAGGGCGACCGACCGTCTCCGCTCCCAATACAGTGTCCTGCTGCTGGGGAAAGGAGACTGGGCTCTCTATTCCCTGCTGGACACTCTGCCGCTGGGGAATGGAGACTGGGCTCCCAATTCCCAAAAAATCACTCTGCTGCTGGGGGGCAGGAACAACTACCTCTGCCCCCTGTAACTCAGCCTGCCGCTGGGGAGGGAGGACGCTGCTCTCCTCTCCCTGCACTTCACACTGCCGCTAGGGAATGGAGACTGGGCTCCCAATTCCCTGCAGGACCGGTGGAGAGACCTCGGTCCCATCTCTACCGGCCACCTGGGGTCCTTCCCAGTAACACTCTACAATATCTGCCCAGCTGAATGGGTCTGGATCTGGGTCTGTCACCTTACCGTCCTGCTGAGCCTTCTCAATGGAGTGGAAGAGATCTCGGTAGTCCTGCTCCAGTTCCCACTCCAGGGTTGCTAGGTGAGCCAGGTCTTGCTCTACCTCATGGGGGTCATCCCACTCATGCCTAGCCTCCCTCTCATAGAAAATGTCCTGAAGTCTGGACTGTACAGGGCTCCCGAAGTCAGGCTCTGCAAAGGACTCCCATAACAAGCCAGGACCATAAAACTCCTCTCCCTCTGGCTTGTCATGTTCGGCTGTCCAGGCTATATACTGTGTCATATACCACCAAAGCGCCTGGTAGGCATCCTCCAGCCATAGCTCCTGCCATACCCGGTGCTCTAGTTCCTTCACCCATTCCTCCAGGGGCTGCTCTCCCAGGAAGGGCATCCGCAGGGCCACTTGCTTCTGCAACCGCTGCTCTTCACTGGGGAGACTCTCACCCCGCTGGTATTGTAGATTATCCAGGGCCTGGTACCAGATGCCTTTCCTTAATGCATCCCGGCCATCCAGGTCCTCCTCCTCGTATAACACTGCTGGTTCCATCCTGCTGCTGTCAGGGACGCTGTACTGGGACATGCGTTGTCCTTAAATTGTAGAATCCACAGAAATTGCGATCCCGCTGCTTGCCACCAATGTAACGGACCGTTTCAGCAGACAAGGGGTTAAAATCCGTTTAGGCGATAAGCCCCTTTCTGAGAGACAGGCACAGCTACTGCAGGATACACCAAACTCCCGAACTGGATACAAAATAGCACTCCAAACTGGAACCTCACGAATAGCTGCTAGCAGACGAACAGGGATCAGCTTACACTTCTGGCAATCGGTCTTCTAACAGCATACAGTGAATCCCCCCAATAACGAGACAAGGCTCCGTGTTGAGGGTCAAGCAGTGGTCTGACTGTACTTCACGTACAGCCTCTTTTATTCATAAACCACAAACATAGTACTGCCCACAGGGGTTTGAAATACAACCAATCAGTAATTTACAACACATACAATGTAACTACAGCAACCAATCGTTCACACCCCCAGAGGACCAGAATGAAGACTGTGACATAGGACAGATACAACATATCCCCACAATGCATCATGGTCTCCTCCTCTCTGTCCCGGAGACAACCTGAGGAGCAATCCAATTATCTCTGAGGACAAAGGGAGATCGCCAATACACATGTGAGGACAACAGAACAGACATCACCATTTAAACACACAATGGGACAATGGCACAATAGAAACACACCCAGCATTTCCTCCCAAGCTGACAAGTTACACTTATTATAAATTGTTACAACTTTGTGAGTTTACATTGGCCATACATATAACTAACATCAATTTAAACAGTATAACTTGGGGACAAACCTATCCAAAATTCACTTGAATAGGTTCAGGGGTTTAAAAGTTAATATATGGCCCATAATCCAGGGGCAAGAGGCCAGCAGCCAGTCCTCTCCAAAACCCAGTGGCGAGGTTGGTTTCGCCACAGGTACTATAAGAACCATTATTATTACTGGGCTATATGGGAGCTTAATTATTATCAGAGGCACCATTGGGGGACTTAATATTACTGGGGCACCATAGGAGGCCATTATTATTACTAGGGACACTATTGGGGCGGAGGTTAGTGGGATGACAGGAGCAGAGCTTTGTGGTGCAATGGAGTCAAGCTTAGCTATACAATGGGGGGCCCCCAAACATATCTTGGCTTGAAACCAGAAATGTCACATGCGCCCATAGTATAAAGTGTGTTAATTAGTGCTAGTAAGGTGTTTTGAAACCATTATTATTCCAGTCTTTAGAAGGCTAGATAGATAAGTCCCAAGAAAGGTGAGCCACCTCAGGTTGCATAACAAGGAGGGTCAAATTACATAGGTAAGTAGTATTGTAAGAGTACCATACAGTCCATTTGAATCTCACTGCTTAAAGGGAACCTGTCACCTCTAAAAAGAATCTGAAGCTGACAGCAGTACCTGAGAGTAGCGATCAGTGTGTTTCTGACGATTGTTTTGTTCCTGAAGGCTGATGCGGCAAAAGCTCTGAAAACGTTTCCTTTATCCCCTGCCGGCACGCTTCTGTAGACATGCTTGAAGTCAAGGGGGCAGCGGCCTCCTTGCTTCAAGTCAAAGTAACCACGTCCCCTTCCCCACCCCTTCGCTGCGACTGACAACAGGTAGTTTGGCTGGCTTTGCCGAACTCTCTGCATAAGCGCTGTCAGTCACAGCGAAGGGGCAGGGAAGGGGGCGTGGTTACCTTGACTTGAAGCAAGGAGGCCGCTGCCCCCTTGACTTCAAGCATGTCTAGAGAAGTGCGCCGGCAGGGGATAAAGGAACGTTTTCAGAGCTTTTGCCGCATCTGCCTTCAGGAACAAAACAATCGTCAGAAACACACTGATCGCTACTCTCAGGTACTGCTGGCGGCTTCAGATGGTTTTTAGAGGTGACAGGTTTCCTTTAACCCCTTACCCCGTATACTTGTATTCTGAGCCTTGCAGGGGTTGTGCACTTTAAGGAGAGGGGGTTAGCATAGCAGACCTGTGAAGGGGAGCCTACTTACCTGCTTCCTAGTCCTGGCTCACCACTCTTTTTCCTTCTCATTCCAGCCTTGGCTGTTCCGTTGCACTCCCAGGATGCCAACTTCCATTTTGACCCTGCTGCAGCCAATCACCTTGTGTCATGTGAAATGGTCATGTGATGCAAGGGGAGCAGGTCAATGCTAAGGCCAGAGATTGTAGCAGTGTCAAAATCAAAAAGTGGACATCCTCGGGATGCAGTGGAGCAGCTGCGAGAAAAGGAGTGGGGATCCAGTGCTAGGAAGCAGGTAAGTAGGCTTCCCTTTGCAGGTTCCCCCCCCCCCCCACCGCTAAAACTGCACAACCCCCTTTAATGACCAAAACAAAATTAGCAGTTTTACTATGCCTTTATTTAACACGTTATATCTTCGTGAGAATTTTATGTACATTGTTTGCATTACTACACACCCAACTATACACACCAATAGGTATTGTTTTACCTTTGGCCCTCTAGTTCTGATTTTTGGTTGAAATCTGACATAACAATAAAAAATAAAAATAAGAATAAGATTTCAAGCAATCTTATGTTTGCACATAATTTACTGGACAAATTAATGTTAAAAAATAATAAAAGAAAAAACATTCTCCTAGCCTCCGATGCATAATGATACCAAACATACCTGTTTTTTTTTTCATTGTTGGACACTTGGCATGGCCTAGAACGGAAGGTGCTCAGTTTGGACTAAGGATGACTTTGTTTCCACAGCTGATTTTCAAGCTTCATATTGCCTTTCTGAGGATTTGTGTCGTCAAATAATAAATATTATTGCTAAAATGACTCCACCTGGGAGAGAAGACCCTGCAGGGTATTTATCAATGATTATAGTTTTTTCCCGATGTCCTGATTTCCTTCCTCTGGTTCAACACAATAGAAGTATAGGTTGAAATTGATAAACTAACATCTATTTTCAAACTTACTAGGTTACTGTTGAGATTCTGTGTAACTGTGTAATATTATACAGCAAGGCATCCATCTAGCGATATAGTATGGATATGGTAAGGATAAAAAAAAAATAGCATTTTACTGAAAGATACATTAGGGAACTTGTCAGAAGACCCATGCTACCCTAACCATGGGCAACATGAAATAGCAATAGGCTCCCTCATTCCACTTACCTAGGTTTTACTCGGAAATGCTGCGGCTAGATGGCTTCCTTCTGGCTTCTCCCTGCTTGGTTCAGCCTCTTAGACCGGTCTCTTCCGATTTAATGGGTACAGACCTTTCAGCCAAACAGTGTCAGGTTGGAAGGATCCAGAGGAAAGCTGCCTAGTGGACACTTTTTCCTGTACCTGGTTCTTTGCCTGGTAGCATTCCAGAATAAAACCTAATGTAATGAAGATTCCTGTCAGTGTTTCCTGCTGCCTTTGGTTAGTAATCAGGATGGTATCAATATTCCTACAATAATAGGAAAACCTCCCCACACCATAAATGAATGTGTGTAAAGTATGATGTTATCATTTATTCTCTAGCGCCTCTCTCTTGTATGTTGACCATAATGTGGACTGCAGGGATGGGAAAACCTTCCATCTAAACGCTGCATATGCCATAAACCAAAAACAAAGAAAAACAAAGGACATTAAATTTGGGTAAATTGGAGTGGCCACAACTGTATTTATTTATTTAATTCACACAAGAAAAATACCCCTTCTCTGAAGGCTTGATTGACGTACTCCATTTCCATCTGACACTTTCTTCCTGTATGCCAACAGAACGCTGTTCAAAAGCGAGCATGTAGAATCCAAAACAGAGCTTTCAGGGCCAACTACCTACCAAGAAGGGGAAAGAGAAGTCACATTCTCAAATCACCAACCACTCCGACACAACAAACCAAGGTCCTTTTCCACACCATCTTACAATTCCAACAAGAAAATATCTAATCATATCACCCTATCCTCCATAAAAGGATTAGAAGTATCCCCTTCCAGCATCTGATGGCACAAAGCAATGCCCGGCAAGGAACGGACATAATGACCAATGCCAACATTAAGAAGATGGCGAGAGTGTTCAAGAGCAGCCAGGTCCCTGGCGCCCCACCAATGCCGCCAATCAACCACTTCAGACCAAAGCCAAACACATTCTCAAACAACAGCAGACAACATCCCAAATTGGCTTTAATCAACTAAATCAATTCCACTTACCTCAACTGCCCTAAATCATTGCCGGCTGCATCTATAGCAAGCACCAAAGAGGAATGACAACAGAGAAAAATGGAAATAATTTCAGGCAGCAGTTGTACCCACCGTAACCTCCTATTCGATGGCAATTGACTACCACCGAAGATAACCCCAGAGACAGACCAGGCAACTGGTGTTCCTCATGCTTGGATGCCCAGTAGATGTAAGAATGCCCTACCATCCACACTTGAAAAGGCAGGCGGCTTGAAAAACATGAAAGAAAAAGTGGGGAAGGGCAAACAAAACCAATTTTTAAACCAGTAGATCAATATGACTATACAACCTATAACATTGAGAACGTCAACAGCCTAACCGCATGATGTCCTGTTCACTAAGACCCAGTGAAGCAGCTTCTGTAATGGCCCCAATCTTGAATAAATGCATACCAAACTCTGCGGCTACCAGGCATGTGTTAAACAAGACTTAAATACTGCATAAAATTGGAAACTAGTCAAAAACCCACCGGAGGCATGAACCAAATACTGAGGACTATGAAACCGGGATGTGACAGGTCAAAAAGGAACTCCCAACTTTTTAATTAACAACCAAAACCCCAAACCGCGTGCAACAGTCTTAGACCGTCAAACGTAAACTTTAACACAACCATCAACCACCAAAACATCATCAGCAGACAAATCACCAGATCAAGCTGCACTAGGGGCAACCAACTCTCCAGCACGTGAAAGTTGTAAACAGGGAAGCATAAATGCTGCCCTAAAAAGAAGCATCTCATGCACATCAGTGCAGACATCTTGAAGAACTATTAAAAGCTTCTGTAATAACAAAAACACACCGGGCATCTGCAGTTCTGGGACAAATGCTACTTCTTCCAACCTTTGACTAACTGACGAACCACAAAAGCCTTGGTGACATCTTGACAACTCCACAGTTTCAACATAAAAGAGAGAGAGCTTTAAGCACACCAGAAACCTAAACATTTTGACACCGGAGATGAGCTACATAATTTAGAGTAACTTCTAAATGGGACCTATCATCAACAGGGAAAGCATTGGCAAAGGGTAACCAAGTCTCCCATGCCATACAATGTCTCTGACATGTGGGGGGGAAGGGGCAACAGAATTCCATACCAGACTTACAAGTTTATCCCAACCACTTCCCATAGGTGATTCAAACAAAATTCCCCTTTGGACCGAGCAGACGGGTGCAACAGATGGAATACGTGCATCTGGAAGCGAGATAAGGCATCAGCCACAAAATTCTGAAAACCTGGAACATGCTTTGCCCTCAACGAGATATTGAAAACTAAGTGGCACAATAGGGTCAAAACTGGTAAGGAACCCAAAGACAAGGAATGAATCGCTAGAACCATAGAAAATGCTATCTGTCCATAAATGGCTGCACCATTCTCGCCCCCCACAGCTCAACAACCATGACAATAAGAAAAAGCTCTAAAAGGGTTAAGTTCTTAGTCAAACCCAATTATTCCTAAGAAATCGGCCAAAAATCTCTACACCAGTTATTGCCAAAAACAGCCCCAAAACTGCCACATCCTGCCGCATCAGTGGTCAGTCAAAGTCCAAGACTGCTCCATCTCCTGACAAACAGACTTTCCATCAAAAGCATGTAAAAAGGCCTGCGACACCAATAAATCTTCCGGCATGCTCTGAGATACTCTGATAAAATGATGAGAACTCTGAACCCGCGAGTCGCCAGGGACAGATGCCACGAAAAAACATGACCTATTGGAATACTCCGGCATGCAAAAATAATTGACCCAAAAGAGATTGTGACTGCCTTAGAGTGACCTTCCTTGCTAGAACCACCTGATCTATACAAGCAACAAAACGCTCCAATTTTTTAGTTGGAAGGCGAAAGACCTTTGCAAAGGAATCAAGTTCGATTCATAAGAAAGACAAGCTGGTACAAGGACCCACAGTCTTGTCCTTCACAACAGGAGCGCTAAAACAAGACATCAACCAATGAAAAACCCTCAATGCCCATGCACATAGATCATAATCCCGCAGGCCTACAAACAAAAAATCATCCAAGTAATGGATAATTGAATGGACTCCCCATTTACAAAGAACAATCCATTACGAAAAACTACAGAAAACTTCCACCCCAATCCTGCAACAGAATAAACAGAAAACCAGGTGGGCGCCACCAGTGTAAATGTGCGATCCAAAAGAAGCCCTTGTAATGCTGGCCACCCGCAGTGCAAGTGACAAATCCCAAACAGACAGGCATGTGCAACGGATCGGGCCAGAACAGAGGCAGAATCCGAAACTGCAATAAGATGCATGGCTGCATGCACTGCCTGTGTACGAGCTCCGACCTACATCCTGTGTGTTAAGTCCTCAATGAGTGAGCAGGTTTTGCATGACGCTTAGGGAGAAGAGCAGGCTGGCACTGAGGCGGGAAGGAGGATGGGAAGAAGCCTTGGAAGGAGTGTGCTGACACCAGCGATAACGCCCTGCAACCTTGACATGCCTTCTGCTGCCACCTGCTGAACCAGGCCTGCTGAACCACTGGTCTCAAGAGGTTATCTGCCATTGCGCTGGTCTCACTCTGCTCCACAGCTGAAGGTCTGCTCCTGGAAGGTTTGTGCCTCATACTGCAATGAGGTAAGAGGGGCCAAACTGCCCCCGACACCTTAATTTAAACCCCATGCAAAATTCCACCCCCAAATACAAATACATCAATCCAGCTCCTGTATTCTCCCGCCAGGTATATCCCCAAGTCATGATTAACCCTGCAGTCTCTGCTATCTTCCCTACACCTTTCTATGGGCACAATATAGTGCTTAGCACTTCTTTGCGGTCACTGCAGTTAAGTGCAAAGATTTCATCACTTGCTAATGCAAATGATTTTCCATTTGCAAGCCGCATTGAGAGTAGTTGTGAAGGCAGTCCTTTTTGGTTTCTGCAGATGATCCTACAGGCTCCAGTTTTAACAGCATAATGGCTTTTGGCTAGTTGCACACTGTGGTAAAAGGTTTCCATGTACAGCCTGTAGCCCTTGTGAAAAAATGGCCGCTTTAGGTCCCAGGTAATTTTTCCCCTTGCACCAAGGTTTTCTGGGCATCCTAGGATATTTATGTCATGGTCCTTGTCCTCATAAACATTGAAGCTGCACGTGTAACATGTAACTATTCTCACAAACCTTGTATAAATTAACGCCATATCTGGATCTCTTTGATGGGATATACTGTCTAAATGACAGCCGCCCCACAAGTTTACATCATGAGTGTAGAATTTTAGGAATGTCTCTTTTAGTGTGGTGATCAGTTTCTGTTTGTGAAGGCGATCATGCCCTGAAACGCTTCTTGGAGGATTTTCTTAATTGTTATTTTAGCAATCTCTTTAAAGGATAACTGTCACATTTAGACCCTAATTTCAATTTTCATATATGTAGTTACTAATTACATGATATTCCAGAATCAGTTACTATCAGGGCTTTTTTTCTCAGAGAAAAGGTGGTGGAACTCAGCCCCCCTCCCCTGGCCACGCCCCTACCCACCCCTAGGACCGCCCCCTAAAACCTCCCCTTTAGAGAACAGGGATGCAAGTAAAATTTGGGGGGGCTATAAAAGTCCAGCCCAGCAAAGAAACCCCCCAGATGGGGATGGCACTGTTAATGGGGGATCTGGGGATGCATCCGCAGATCCCCCATCCTATAACAGTGCCATCCACAGACTCCCCTTAACAGTGCCATCCACAGACCCCCCCACCCCATAACAGTGCCATCCACAGACTCCCCCTTAACAGTGCCATCCACAGACCCCCCATAACAGTGCCATCCACAGCCCCCCCACCCCATAACAGTGCCATCCACAGACCCCCCCCATAACACTGCCATCCACAGACACCCCCCCACCCCATAACAGTGCCATCAACAGACACCCCCCCACCCCATAACAGTGCCATCCACAGACCCCCTCACCCTTAACAGTGCCATCCACAGACCCCCCCTTAACAGTGCCATCCACAGACCCCCCCACCCCATAACAGTGCCATCCACAGACCCCCCACCCCTTAACAGTGCCATCCACAGACCCCCGCACCCCATAACAGTGCCATCAACAGACATCCCCCCACCCCATAACAGTGCGATCCACAGCCCCCCCACCCCATAACAGTGCCATCCACAGACCCCCCCTTAACAGTGCCATCCACAGACCACCCCCCCACCCCATAACAGTGCCATCCACAGACACCCCCCCACCCCATAACAGTGCCATCCACAGACACCCCCCCACCCCATAACAGTGCCATCCACAGACCCCCCTTTAACAGTGCCATCCACAGCCCCCCCACCCCATAACAGTGCCATCCACAGCCCCCCCACCCCATAACAGTGCCATCCACAGACCCCCCCCATAACACTGCCATCCACAGACACCCCCCCACCCCATAACAGTGCCATCCACAGACACCCCCCCACCCCATAACAGTGCCATCCACAGACACCCCCCACCCCATAACAGTGCCATCCACAGACCCCCCCTTAACAGTGCCATCCACAGCCCCCCCACCCCATAACAGTGCCATCCACAGACACCCCCCACCCCATAACTGTGCCATCCACAGACCCCCCCCTTAACAGTGCCATCCACAGCCCCCCCACCCCATAACAGTGCCATCCACAGCCCCCCTCCACCCCATAACAGTGCCATCCACAGACCCCCCCACCCCATAACAGTGCCATCCACAGACCCCCCCCATAACACTGCCATCCACAGACCCCCCCCATAACACTGCCATCCACAGACTTCCCCCCATTGCCGCTCCAGTACAGTTATAGAATGTGTAAAATTAATGATTCTATTCATGAGGCCCCCTCTGTAGTAGAACATTCAATATATCCATCCTACTCACAGGGCTGTTATTGTAATCCAGGCCAGCCGGGCAGACGAGCGGCAGCGTCACTGACTGACGTCACGTGCCTGCGCTGCCTGCTTCATTCATAAAGTAGGCCGGGCAGGCACGTGACGTCAGTCAGTGACGCTGCTGCTCGTCTACCCGGCCGGCTTGGATTACGATAACAGCCCTGTGAGTAGGATGGATATATTGAATGTTCTACTACAGAGGGGGCCTCATGAATAGAATCATTATTCATTTTACACATTCTATAACTGTACTGGAGCTGGGGGCCGGAGCACAGTGAACGCACCGGCCCCCAGCTCCTCCTCCCAGTCCCTCCCCGCTGATACATCACAGCCTGCGATGCTGGAGCATGGCAGGCTGCGATGTCAAAAGGTGGCGGAACGCCGTTCCGGTGCGTTCCGCCAGAAAAAAAGCCCTGGTTACTATTAGACTGACTTACCCCATATTTAATAAGATTCAGCCCTTAGCAACCAGTCTGCATAAAACTGCAGTTTCACTATTCAGTTAAGATGGCCGCCACTGCCCTCACCCTGAGGCTAATCCCGCCTGCCCTCACTAGCCAGTAACAATAGCCCCCCAAAAGTGTCAGTAACCAGAGCCCTCCCCCTAAAGGGTTAATCTCCTGCAGCACAAAGGGGTCCTCTTACCACATGTTGCTTTCATTTATACACTGAGCAGACGGCAGATCTCCCTTCCCTGTTCTGCGCAGCTTCAACTCTGCATTCTCCAGCTCTGCTGAGTGAGGGAGCGTCTGCCAAGCACAGGGACAGGGAGAAGTGCACACAGCCCAGGCACTGTTATCAGCTGCTGGGGAGGACCTGGCTTTAATCATTTACTTACAGTCCCTGGCTGTCAGTAATGTGACCTTGCACGCTGCGTCCTCCGTCCTTCAACACATAGACGACCATGCCTAGCAACCCTATTTTAAGCACAGGTAAAAGTAGGCAGTACAGGGAACAAAACTGTGGAATTAAGGGGTAATTGAATACTCAGTGAAAAGTTGAAATAGGGCCACCAAGGAGATATTAATCACCACAATCCAATACTCCAAAAAAAAATAAAAAATACTACAGTTATCCTTTAATGCCTTGAATCCACCCCTTGACATTACCAAACGAAAAACTGGGGTTGCATGGATAGATCTTGTTCCCCAGTGGGCCATATTCAAAATGAGCCCTAAAAACTTTTTCATTTCACAGAGATTTGTGGGAGCCCAGACACTTGATATAACTTGCAGGTTTCTGAGAAAAAAAATGCCTCCCATAGAGGTTAGCCTGATCCACAGTAGATTGTAAAAGCTTGTCCGTAATAAATATTTGAAAACTAGCTGAAGGACCCGGCTTCGCTTGGGTATATTTAATCTATTTCATTTAATGTTTGTGTGTGTCGTTAAAAGATATCAACACTATCCACTATAACAGTGACATCCCGCCCCCAAAACAGTGACCTCCACAGCCCCCACCCCTTAACACTGACCCCCCCCACAGTGCCCCGTCCCTTAAAATTTGACCTCCACAGCAGCCCACCGCCTTAACTTTGACCTTTACAGCAGCCTTCCCCTTTAACAGTAACTTTCAAAGCATACCACCCCTTGACAGCGACCTCCACAGGGGCCCGCCCCTTAACAGTGGCCTTTACTGGATCGGGGGCGTGTCCTTTTGAACAGCTCACTCTAAGACAGCAGCACTGTATTGTCTGAGTGTGAGCTGCAGGGAGAAAGTCACCCTCCCTCCCACCCCTGCAGCTGACAGCAGTTGATTTTTACCTTCATTTTTTTTAATCCCCGTCGGCTCAGGAGTGGCACGGGGTGAGGCCTAACCAGATCTGAGCGTGGCTTAGCGGGACCTAGAAGTTGATTTTTTACTTAATTTTTTAAATCTCATTCGGCTGAGTGGGAGGGGGCGTGACCTAACCGGATCTGGGGCGTGTCCTTTTGAACTGTTCACTCTAAGACAACAGCACTGTGCTGTCTGATTGTAAGCTGCAGGGAGAAAGTCACCCTCCCTCTACCCCTGCAGCTGATAGAAGTTGATTTTTACCTTCATTTTTTCAATCCCCGTTGGCTCAGGAGTGGAAGGGGGTGTGTCCTAACATATCTGGACGTGGCTTAGCGGGACCTGGGGCGGGGTTTTAAGTATTTTGAGGGTGGGTACATTGTCACAGGGGGCGTGTCTGGGCTCCTTCCTGCAAGAGTGACGCCCCTCTGGGCACCTTACTGGCGCATTTGCATACCAAATAAACTGGATTTTCAGAGGATAAAAACATCTATTGCTGGAACAAAGGCTCATCTTGAAATAAGGTACTAAGTGCTATTATCCTGGTGACAGATTTCCTTAACGCTCTCCTACAGCAGTGAAGATAAATGGCTGGGTTTTTATGGAAACCTGGAGTAAAACTGTGTATGTGGAGGCTGGAGGACTTGCAAGCTTCTTTTGGCTGATAATGGTCATGTGACCAAGCTTCTATTGGCATTTGTTGGGAATATCTCAGGAGCAGTACATCCTACAGAGCGGAGACCTGGTCTAAAACCTTCCCGGACACCTGATGTACCTGTGTGCCAAATTTCGTGATTGTAAATGCGACGGTGCGGATTCTTTTAGCGGACATACACACACACACACACACATGCACTCAGCTTTATATATTAGGTAATTGAATGGGGCAAAATCCGTGATATCCATAATATCACTTTTCGTGCCCAGAGTTTCCCTAAATTGGGGAACCTGAGAAGAAAAAAATTGCTGCATCATCCCCAAAAATATTTTTTTCACATTTGCGCCTTCTCCATTGGACTATGGAATGTTGCGATAGAAGCTTCAGAAAAAGTACTTGAGGTGTTTGTTTCAATGTTGCTATACCAGATATATCAGAAATATCAGAAACAATATAATAAGCTTGCTCTGAACTGTTCTATGCACCATTGTAATATTTTATAACAGCAAAAATAAAACAATAAATGTAAAATGCAATTTTTCTGTAGTTTCTTTTTAGATTTCTTTTACACTTACGCCAGTTTCCCTATCTCTTTATAAAATAGGTGCATCGTCCAGGGGGTCTCATAGACCGACGTCTCATTCCCCTCCATGTGTATAAATTAAAAATAAATATAAATAATAAATATAAATAACTACTAATATAAATAACAAATTTTATTATGTGAACATCTTATTGAGCCGTAAGGTAGTGTTTCAAAAGTGTCTATTTGCTATATTCTATGGTTACGCTTCTAGTCCATATGTCCAACATAATGTCCCTCTGCTTTTTTCAGGCTGGTGTACATAAGCATACTTTTTTTTACTTTAATAAAATAGTGTAGTCTGCTGCGCTATTCCATATAGAGGCATCCTGCAAAAATAAAATAAAAAAAATAGTAGAAATTCTATGGAGCAGGCAGAGTTAAAGCAACAGGAGTCAAAGAAGCTTCCACAGTATAAAAACAGACCTCAGATCAGACAGACCCCTAATGTTAATCCTCCAGCAGTTTACCAGTGAAAATGAAACAGATCTGCAAGAAATTAACCCCCAGTGGGGCCAAGATGTTTATATTCTGTTTACTTTTATTTTTTATTTCTAGGTTAAGTGTTTCATATAATAAATGCATCCTTACTTACTCCCTAGGGTATAGAGAGTTAATGCAGGAGAGAGGGACATTAGAAGACAGGGGCGGACTGGGAACCTAAAGTGGCCCTGGAAAAAAACTAAAAGTAGGCTAGATGAACACAAGTAGGTGTGGCCAGCAATACCATAGTGCAGCGTGAATTACCGACCCAGCAGAACCAAATACCACAGTGCAGCACAATATACTGTCCCAGTAGAACCAAATGCTACAGTACGGCACCAAATATTCCCCCAGCAAAAGAGAGAAGCTGCCCATCAGTAGTGGCCTGAGCTAGCTGCCATGTTCTATCCTCCTCCTCCAGTTATTGCTAATATATGGAGAAGAGGGCTGATGGGGAGAGACATGGTCATGTTAATCAGACCTCAGATCAGACTCAAAATCAGACCCCCAATGTTAATCAGACCCCCATACAGACCTCAGCTCAGACCCTCAATCAGACGTCAGATCAGATCCCCAATGTGAATTCGACCTCAGCTCAGACCCCCAATATTAATCAGATCCCCAAACAGAACTAAGGTCAGACCCCTAATGTTAACTAGACCACAGCTAAGATTCCCAATGCGAATTAGACCTCAGCTCAGACCCCCAATATTAATCAGATCCCCAAACAGAACTAAGGTCAGACCCCTAATGTTAACTAGACCATAGCTAAGATTCCCAATGTGAATTAGACTGCAACTGAGACCCCCAATCAGACTTCAGTTCAGACACCCATAGTTAATCAGATCTCAGATCAGGCAAAAAGAATCATCTCCCCTCTTCTGTTGCAGACGCCGGCACTCCTGATATCCAGTGCTGTTCCTGCCGTGCTGTGCTGTGACCAGAGTCACATAGCATGAGGTCCCAGAGCATGCCTATGTCCTCAGCTGTATGCAGGTTACAGCACAGCATGTGGCACTTGCAGGAGAAAACTAGGAAGTGGTTATTACAGAGCCCGCACAGGGAGCGCTGTATTCACTGCTTCCTGGTTCTGCTGTACTAATGAGCACTTCTATAAAACAGGAAGTAGTGAGGAAGCATTGACAAAAATAGAATATGTAAAAGACACAAAAGCAGCCAAGCTGGAGACAGAGTGATTCATTGCCAAAGAGAGTAAAACTTACCCTAAAATATTCTTCAATTATAAAAATGGTAAAAAAGTTTAAACTTGAAAGTGTTGGCCCCTTACAGAGTGATAAGGGAAGAGTTATAGAGAACAATGAATAGAAAAAGAGTCTATTAAATACTTTTTTTTCTCCACTGTATTAACTGAGGAAAATGAACTGTCAGATAAAATGCAGAGTGTCAAAGTAAATGCCCCATTAAAAGTGGCCTATCTGACCCAGGAAGAAGTACAGCAGTGTCTTAAAAAGATTAAAATAGACAAATCACTGGATTCAGATGGCATACACCACCGTACCCTAAGAGAACTAAGTAATGCCATAGACACACCCTTATCTAATATACAGTATAAAGCTGAGTGTATGTGTGTGTGTGTGTGTGTATGTCCGCTAAAGGAATCCGCACCGTCGCATTTACAATCACGAAGGTACATCAGGTGTCCGGGAAGGTTTTAGACCAGGTCTCAGCTCTCTAGGATGTACAGTTCCTGAGATATTCTCATAAAATGCATTAGCCAATAGAAGCTTGGTCATATGACCCTTATCAGCCAATAGAAGCTTGCAGGCCGTTAGCCATCACATACACAGTTTTACTCCAGGATTCCATAACAACCCAGCCATTTATCTTCACTGCTGTAGGAGAGCTGTAAAGGAAATCTGTCACCAGGATGATTGCTATTGCAGTAAAGCCATGGTCTAATAGCACTTAGTACCTTATTTCAAGATGTGCCTTTGTTCCAGCAATAGATGTTTTTATCCTCTGAACATCCAGTTTATTTGGTATGCAAATGAGCCAATAAGGTGCCCAGAGGGGCGTCACTCTTGCAAGAAGGAGCCCAGACATGGGAGGGTGACTTTCTCCCAGTAGCTCACACTCAGACAGCACAGTGCTGCTGTCTTAGAGTGAGCTGTTCAAAAGGACATGCCCCCGATCTGGTTAGGCCATGCCCCCTCCCACTCCCCAGCTGACTGAGATTTAAAAAATGAAGTTAAAAATCCACTCCTAGGTGACACTAAGCCACGCCCCGATCTGGTTAGGCCACGCCCCTCCACTCCTGAGCCGTCGAGGATTGAAAAAATGAAGGTAAAAATCAACTTCTGTCAGCTGCAGAGGTGGGAGGCAGGGTGACTTTCTCCCTGCAGCTCACACTTATAAGTACTGTGCTGCTGTCCTAGAGTTAGCTGTTGAAAAGGACACGCCCCCGATCCAGTAAAGGCCACTGTTAAGGGGGCGGGCCCCTGTGGAGGTCACTGTCAAGGGGGTGGTATGCTATGAAAGTTACTGTTAAAGGTGAAGGCTACTATAAAGGTCAAAGTTAAGGGGGTGGGCTGCTGTGGAGGTCCAATTTTAAGGGATGGGGCACTGTGGGGGGTCAGTGTTGAGGGGTGGGGGGCTGTAGAGGTCACTGTTTTGGGGGCGGGGTGCTGTAGAGGTCACTGTTATAGTGGATAGTGTTGATATCTTTTAACGACACACACAAACATTAAATGAAATAGATTAAATATGCCCGAGCGAAGCCGGGTCCTTCAGATAGTTTCTGATATTTAAAGACTCTATACTGACAGGGAATGTCCCACAGGATTGGCGTTTAGCAAATGTTGTGCCAATATTCAAAAAGGGGTCAAAAACAGAGCCCGGAAACTATAGGCCGGTAAGTCTAACATCTGTCGTGGGTAAACTGTTTGAGGGTTTTCTAAGGCCTCTTTCACACCGGCATCCTGGATTTGCTCCGGATGCGTCGCAGAAAACCCGCGAGTAGACACGCAATTGCAGTCAGTTTTGGCTGCGATTTCGTTCCGATGTTCAGTTTTTTCCGGGCGGGTGCAATGCACTGAATTCTCGCCCATGTGAAAGGGGCCTAAGAGATGCCATTCTGATGTATTTTAATGAAAAAAAGTCTATAACACCGTATCAACATGGCTTCATGAGGGAACGATCTTGTCAAACAAATTGAATCAGTTGCTATGAGGAGGTAATTTCTAGACTTCTCGAAAGCATTTGACACTGTACCGCATGAAAGGTTAGTATATAAAATGAGAATGCTCGGACTGGGAGAAAACATCTGTATGTGGGATAGAAAGGGATAGAAAACAGAGGGTGGTTATTAGTGGTACACACATTCAGATTGGGTCACTGTCACTAATGGAGTACCTCAGGGGTCAGTATTGGGCCCTATTCTCTTCAATATATTTATTAATGATCTTGTAGAAGGCTTGCATAGTAAAATATCATTTTTTGCAGATGACACTAAACTGTGTTAAGTAATTAACATGAAAGAGGACAGTATTTGCATAGTTTGGAGGCTTGGGCAAAAAAGTGGAAAATGAGGTTTAAAGAGGTTTTCCAAGATTTGGATACTGATGAGCTATCCTCAGGACTGCATGCAAAGTCCTCTGAACATAAGGGAGCATGCAGTTGGTAGAAATGGGCAGATGGAGCTCACTGTACACTTTCAATAGGTCAGGGTCACAGAGGTGGGTCAAATGTTAAAAACAGAAATACCACTTTTGGAAGGGAAGGGGGGGGGGTTAAAACTCCAGAACAACTGCATTTATTATCTCAGAGCACCAGCATTTTTTGTGGTGTTTTGTTGGTCATTTTTATGCATTTTATCCACTAGAGCTTTAGTCATAGCATATTTTCTCCTGTAGAGAAGTTGATGTAAAAATGCCTGAAAAAAATGACAATGTGTTTTTCGAATAGAAGCCAGAAAGACAAAAAAAAAGGCATCTAATGAACAAAAACCCCAGTAGAATTTTTTTTTGGGGTGTCCTGCTTTTTATATTTCCAATAGACCGAGCTGGGTTTTATCATTAGAATAAATGCACAAAAAATGCAGGTGCAAAAAACACCACTTGAAAGTGCAGAAAAACACCAGCAAAAACCTATGTGTGAAAGCAGCCTTATGCAACCAAATTTTGACAGGACAAGTTTGGATTTGAAGAGTATTAGGACTGTGATCACCTAAGCATCATATGAAGCAAGAATGATTTATGTATTATTTATCATGATTTGTGGATAATAATATTTGTGGTCAGAAGAACTCCTCAGAATAAATCTCACCTTATTACTTATGCAGTGCATGCATTCATGGCGCCCTGTTTATGCACATACATTAATGCATACACTGTATAAGATGTTTTTCTGCATATCCTTGGTTAAACATTGCAGAGTACAACCTAATTATAAATAGCAGACATTGCTTCCTTCATACTAACTGCTGCTTTCTAGATGAGGTGTATGTGAGAGCAGGGGCTAGGCCGGCCTGGGTAATGGAAATCTGTGCATGTTTCAGGCATGTGACTTCATTGTGTAAGCCCTTTAGTATCCCTTTTTTGGCCCCTTGCAGTGTGGCGCAAACTAAAACAAGAAACATAGCAGGAAGCTCTCAGGAAAGAGGGATCGTTGTTATTGCAAGTGTTTAACTGCCACGTCTTTAAGTAGAGAACACAGAGTAAGGAAGTTGTTATAGACAAATATGTGACACTTCCTGCACTGATGAATGCTTAGGACAAGATATAACACTCATTAAAACAGTGATGTATCTCAGGAAGAGATCAGAGAAGACTGGAAATGCCAAGGTATAACTGTACAGTACAGTAGACTGCACCCTGCACCTATATTAACTGCCCGAAAATAAAACATCAGCTCTGTGATACGTATTACAGCTCTACTATTATTACTATTTATCCCCAGGACTGTGACGAGGGGACATCCTCTGCGTCTGGAGGAAAGAAGGTTTGTACACAAACATAGAAAAGGATTCTTTACGGTAAGAGCAGTGAGACTATGGAACTCTCTGCCTGAGGAGGTGGTGATGGTGAGTACAATAAAGGAATTCAAGAGGGGCCTGGATGTATTTCTGGAGTGTAATAATATTACAGGCTATAGCTACTAGAGAGGGATCGTTGATCCAGGGAGTTATTCTGATTGCCTGATTGGAGTCGGGAAGGAATTTTTTATTCCCCTAAAGTGGGGAAAATTGGCTTCTACCTCACAGTTTTTTTTTGCCTTCCTCTGGATCAACTTGCAGGATGACAGGCCGAACTGGATGGACAGATGTCTTTTTTTCGTCCTTATGTACTATGTTACTATGTCTACAGGGAGTGCAGAATTATTAGGCAAGTTGTATTTTTGAGGATTAATTTTATTATTGAACAACAACCATGTTCTCAATGAACCCAAAAAACTCATTAATATCAAAGCTGAATATTTTTGGAAGTAGTTTTTAGTTTGTTTTTAGTTTTAGCTATTTTAGGGGGATATCTGTGTGTGCAGGTGACTATTACTGTGCATAATTATTAGGCAACTTAACAAAAAACAAATATATACCCATTTCAATTATTTATTTTTACCAGTGAAACCAATATAACATCTCAACATTCACAAATATACATTTCTGACATTCAAAAACAAAACAAAAACAAATCAGTGACCAATATAGCCACCTTTCTTTGCAAGGACACTCAAAAGCCTGCCATCCATGGATTCTGTCAGTGTTTTGATCTGTTCACCATCAACATTGCGTGCAGCAGCAACCACAGCCTCCCAGACACTATTCAGAGAGGTGTACTGTTTTCCCTCCTTGTAAATCTCACATTTGATGATGGACCACAGGTTCTCAATGGGGTTCAGATCAGGTGAACAAGGAGGCCATGTCATTAGATTTTCTTCTTTTATACCCTTTCTTGCCAGCCACGCTGTGGAGTACTTGGACGCGTGTGATGGAGCATTGTCCTGCATGAAAATCATGTTTTTCTTGAAGGATGCAGACTTCTTCCTGTACCACTGCTTGAAGAAGATGTCTTCCAGAAACTGGCAGTAGGACTGGGAGTTGAGCTTGACTCCATCCTCAACCCGAAAAGGCCCCACAAGCTCATCTTTGATGATACCAGTCCAAACCAGTACTCCACCTCCACCTTGCTGGCGTCTGAGTCGGACTGGAGCTCTCTGCCCTTTACCAATCCAGCCACGGGCCCATCCATCTGCCCCATCAAGACTCACTCTTGAGATATTTCTTGGCCCAGTCTTGACGTTTCAGCTTGTGTGTCTTGTTCAGTGGTGGTCGTCTTTCAGCCTTTCTTACCTTGGCCATGTCTCTGAGTATTGCACACCTTGTGCTTTTGGGCACTCCAGTGATGTTGCAGCTCTGAAATATGGCCAAACTGGTGGCAAGTGGCATCTTGGCAGCTGCACGCTTGACTTTTCTCAGTTCATGGGCAGTTATTTTGCGCCTTGGTTTTTCCACACGCTTCTTGCGACCCTGTTGACTATTTTGAATGAAACGCTTTATTGTTCGATGATCACGCTTCAGAAGCTTTGCAATTTTAAGAGTGCTGCATCCCTCTGCAAGATATCTCACTATTTTTGACTTTTCTGAGCCTGTCAAGTCCTTCTTTTGACCCATTTTGCCAAAGGAAAGGAAGTTGCCTAATAATTATGCACACGTAATATAGGGTGTTGATGTCATTAGACCACACCCCTTCTCATTACAGAGATGCACATCACCTAATATGCTTAATTGGTAGTAGGCTTTCGAGCCTATACAGCTTGGAGTAAGACAACATGCATAAAGAGGATGATGTGGTCAAAATACTCATTTGCCTAATAATTCTGCACGCAGTGTATATTACACTCTTGGACAGAAGTAGCTGATGGAGCAATGAACTAGGTTTTATCAAAATAAGGTATTATTTTTTATAGATCTCACCAAAATAATTTCTAAGGACCCATTCACTATGTTCTAGTACAGGGAAGGAATTATCTTTGATATCTTTAATTACCCTTTGTAAACTTATAAGAACACAGAAAATGCACAAACATTTAATAAATGATGTCTTTCTTTTGATGCCATTCTGTCTCTTGTTACTATTAAAACAAATCTTTTCTGTGTGTCCAGGAGCACAGACCTGTCCCTGCCTCCTCGTCACTGTAAGATAACTGGCTACCGCATGGACCCCCCTCCCTTTTCTGCAGTAGGATAAAAAATATTGTTAACCTAAAACCTATTAAAACGGTTAAGCTGTCAGTTTCTTGTGGATGCCTTTCTGAAAACCGGGCATAAAAACGGTCCCTTTCAATTGTACGGAGGACATTGGCAGGGAAAAAAGACACAATAGGACATGTACCTATTTTTGATGGCCAGTTGATGGTCTGTTAATAAAACATGTGTGAATACACCCATAGACTGCCATTTTTGTGTGAATGTAGCCTAAATCACCCCCCCCCCCCAGAAGTTCACCAGTGAAAATGAAACAGATCAGCAAGAAATTAACCCCCAGTGGGGCCAATATGTTTATCTCCTGTTTAGGCCGCATGCACACGACCGGTATGTGTTCTGCGGTCCGCAAATCGCGGATCCGCAAAACACGGATGGCGTCCATGTGCGTTCCGCAATTTGCGGAACCGCATGGACAGCCTTTACATATAACTGCCTATTCTTGTTCACAAAGCGTGGGCCACGGAACGGAGCAACGGATGCGAACAGCACACGGAGAGCTGGCCGCATCTTTTGCGGGCCCATTGAAGTGAATGGGTCCGCATCCGAACCAGTTTGGCCATATTTCAGAGCTGCAACATCACTGGAGTGCCCAAAAGCACAAGGTGTGCAATACTCAGAGACATGGCCAAGGTAAGAAAGGCTGAAAGACGACCACCACTGAACAAGACACACAAGCTGAAACGTCAAGACTGGGCCAAGAAATATCTCAAGACTGATTTTTCTAAGGTTTTTTGGACTGATGAAATGAGAGTGAGTCTTGATGGGCCAGAAGGATGGGCCCGTGGCTGGATTGGTAAAGGGCAGAGACTCCAGTCCGACTCAGACGCCAGCAAGGTGGAGGTGGAGTACTGATTTGGGCTGGTATCATCAAAGATGAGCTTGTGGGGCCTTTTCGGGTTGAGGATGGAGTCAAGCTCAACTCCCAGTCCTACTGCCAGTTTCTGGAAGACACCTTCTTCAAGCAGTGGTACAGGAAGAAGTCTGCATCCTTCAAGAAAAAACATGATTTTCATGCAGGACAATGCTCCATCACACGCGTCCAAGTACTCCACAGCGTGGCTGGCAAGAAAGGGTATAAAAGAAGAAAATCTAATGACATGGCCTCCTTGTTCACCTGATCTGAACCCCATTGAGAACCTGTGGTCCATCATCAAATGTGAGATTTACAAGGAGGGAAAACAGTACACCTCTCTGAACAGTGTCTGGGAGGCTGTGGTTGCTGCTGCACGCAATGTTGATGGTGAACAGATCAAAACACTGACAGAATCCATGGATGGCAGGCTTTTGAGTGTCCTTGCAAAGAAAGGTGGCTATATTGGTCACTGATTTGTTTTTGTTTTGTTTTTGAATGTCAGAAATGTATATTTGTGAATGTTGAGATGTTATATTGGTTTCACTGGTAAAAATAAATAATTGAAATGGGTATATATTTGTTTTTTGTTAAGTTGCCTAATAATTATGCACAGTAATAGTCACCTGCACACACAGATATCCCCCTAAAATAGCTAAAACTAAAAACAAACTAAAAACTACTTCCAAAAATATTCAGCTTTGATATTAATGAGTTTTTTGGGTTCATTGAGAACATGGTTGTTGTTCAATAATAAAATTAATCCTCAAAAATACAACTTGCCTAATAATTCTGCACTCCCTGTATTGCTCTTGAGTTAAAGACTACCAAATGTGGAACAATACTTTAAACTGCCTCTGTTAACAGTAACTTCCAGATCCATCACTAAGGTACAGTACTGTATCTTAATATAGAGGAAAGTATGTCTGCAAGTAAGTAAAACTCTGTACCTAGTAACTGTTGTTTCACACTGAGCGCATGCTGTGTACCAGTAGAAAGATTACAGCTCTAATCTGGAACAGATGAGAAACTACTAAAGCGCACATGCTATAAGTATAATGAAAGCAAAAACTTCTAATAAGATTTGTATATGTCTTGCATACTAATGCAGACAGAAGCAGTGAATTCACACAGGGAAAGACCTAGATGAGAAAAATTGTGAAGAACAATTAGCATTCAAGTTCTATCATTAATGACCGTGTCCTTAGATGAACTGCGTTCTTTCATATGGCATACGGGAAACCTGCTATAATTTAAAGGGCCCCTCCGCCCATCTGTATTTTGACATCTGTTCTGAACTTAGTAGCCTAAGGCTCTGGCTGTCTGAACACTTCCGTTCCTAAAAATTGTAAAGTCTGTGTTTTTTCTTTAATTATTTAAAAGGTATAGTCTTTTTAGTGGCCATGGCATGAACAAAGCTTTCTTTATTTTGTACGGCATTCTCAGCATACATACAGTTTTCCATATTCTGTGTTAAAAACTTAAATACATAAATGTATCAATACAATTTATTATCTTACACAAACCAGATGTTTCGTACCGTGTCATATAGTAACATAGTAACATAGTTTATAAGGCCAAAAAAAGACATTTGTCCATCCAGTTCGGCCTGTTATCCTGCAAGTTTATCCAGAGGAAGGCAAAAAAAAAAACTGTGAGGTAGAAGCCAATTTTCCCTACTTAAGGTAAAAAAATTCCTTCCCGACTCCAATCAGGCAATCAGAATAACTCCCTGGATCAACGACCCCTCTCTAGTAGCTATAGCCTGTAATATTATTACACTCCAGAAATACATCCAGGCCCCTCTTGAACTCTTTTAGTGAACTCACCATCACCACCTCCTCAGGCAGAGATTCCATAGTCTCACTGCTCTTACCGTAAAGAATCCTCTTCTATGTTTGTGTACAAACCTTCTTTCCTCCAGACGCAGAGGATGTCCCCTCGTCAGTTACAGTCCTGGGGATAAATAGATGATGGAAGAGATCTCTGTACTGACCCCTGATATACACTGCTCAAAAAAATAAAGGGAACACTTAAACAACACAATGTAACTCCAAGTCAATCACACTTCTGTGAAATCAAACTGTCCACTTAGGAAGCAACACTGAGTGACAATCAATTTCACATGCTGTTGTGCAAATAGGATAGACAACAGGTGGAAATTATAGGCAATTAGCAAGACACCCCCAATAAAGGAGTGGTTCTGCAGGTGGTGACCACAGATCACTTCTCAGTTCCTATGCTTCCTGGCTGATGTTTTGGTCACTTTTGAATGCTGGCGGTGCTTTCACTCTAGTGGTAGCATGAGACGGAGTCTACAACCCACACAAGTGGCTCAGGTAGTGCAGCTTATCCAGGATGGCACATCAATGCGAGCTGTGGCAAGAAGGTTTGCTGTGTCTGTCAGCGTAGTGTCCAGAGCATGAAGGCACTACCAGGAGACAGGCCAGTACATCAGGAGACGTGGAGGAGGCCGTAGGAGGGCAACAACCCAGCAGCAGGACCGCTACCTCCGCCTTTGTGCAAGGAGGAACAGGAGGAGCACTGCCAGAGCCCTGCAAAATGACCTCCAGCAGGCCACAAATGTGCATGTGTCTGCTCAAACGGTCAGAAACAGACTCCATGAGGGTGATCTGAGGGCCCGAAGTCCACAGGTGGGGGTTGTGCTTACAGCCCAACACCGTGCAGGACGTTTGGCATTTGCCAGAGAACACCAAGATTGGCAAATTCGCCACTGGCGCCCTGTGCTTTTCACAGATGTAAGCAGGTTCACTCTGAGCACATGTGACAGACGTGACAGAGTCTGGAGACGCCGTGGAGTACGTTCTGCTGCCTGCAACATCCTCCAGCATGACCGGTTTGGCATTGGGTCAGTAATGGTGTGGGGTGGCATTTCTTTGGAGGGCCGCACAGCCTTCCATGTGCTCGCCAGAGGTAGCCTGACTGCCATTAGGTACCGAGATGAGATCCTCAGACCCCTTGTGAGACCATATGCTGGTGCGGTTCCTGGGTTCCTCCTAATGCAAGACAATGCTAGACTTCATGTGGCTGGAGTGTGTCAGCAGTTCCTGCAAGACGAAGGCATTGATGCTATGGACTGGCCCGCCCGTTCCCCAGACCTGAATCCAATTGAGCACATCTGGGACATCATGTCTCGCTCTATCCACCAACGTCACGTTGCACCACAGACTGTCCAGGAGTTGGCAGATGCTTTAGTCCAGGTCTGGGAGGAGATCCCTCAGGAGACCGTCCGCCACCTCATCAGGAGCATGCACAGGCGTTGTAGGGAGGTCATACAGGCAGGTGGAGGCCACACACACTACTGAGCCTCATTTTGACTTGTTTTAAGGACATTACATCAAAGTTGGATCAGCCTGTAGTGTGTTTTTCCACTTAAATTTTGAGTGTGACTCCAAATCCAGACCTCCATGGGTTGAAAAATTTGATTTCCATTTTTTTATTTTTGTGTGATTTTGTTGTCAGCACATTCAACTATGTAAAGAACAAAGTATTTCAGAAGAATATTTAATTAACTCAGATCTAGGATGTGTTATTTTTGTGTTCCCTTTATTTTTTGAGCAGTGTATTTATACATAGTTATTAGATCTCCCCTCAGTCGTCTTTTTTCTAAAGTGAATAACCCTAATGTTGATAATCTTTCAGGGTACTGTAGTCCCCCCATTCCAGTTATTACTTTAGTTACCCTCCTCTGAACCCTCTCCAGCTCTGCTATGTCTGCCTTGTTCACAGGAGCCCAGAACTGTACACAGTCCTTCATGTGTGGTCTGACTAGTGATTTGTAAAGTGGTAGGACTATGTTCTTATTACGGGCATCTATGCACCTTTTGATGCAACCCATTATCTTATTGGCCTTGGCAGCAGCTGCCTGACACTGGTTTCTACAGCTTAGTTTGCTGTTCACTAAAATTCCTAGGTCCTTTTCCATGTCAGTGTTGCCCAGTGTTTTACCATTTAGTATGTACGGGTGACTTGCATTATTCCTTCCCATGTGCATAACCTTACATTTGTCAGTTTTAAATCTCATCTGCCACTTATCTGCCCAAGCCTTCAATCTATCCAGATCCATCTGTAGCAGTATACTGTCCTCTTCTGTGTTAATTACTTTACACAGTTTAGTGTCATTTGCAAAATTGATATTTTACTGTGCAAGCCTTCTACAAGATCATTAATAAATATATTGAAGAGAATAGGGCCCAATACTGACCCCTGAGGTACTCCACTAGTGACAGTGACCCAATCTGAATGTGTACCATTAATAACCACCCTCTGTTTTCTATTACTGAACCAGTTACTTACCCACATACAGACATTTTCTCCCAGTCCGAGCATTCTCATTTTATATACTAACCTTTCATGCGGTACAGTGTCAAATGCTTTGGAGAAATCCAAAAATATGACATCCATTGATTCGCTGCTGTCAAGTCTAGAACTTACCTCGAATATCACTGAAGGCAAGAATCTAAAACGTAACTTTTATTACATACAATAAAATCATATAACTTGGATCCATAAAGATCCTATACACCGCAATAAGATATCACCAAAAAACACATGGGCTCAAGCAGTGGGATGAGTACTGAGGGAGACTGTGTGAAAAAATATAAGACTGTCCCAGATCTCACCCTCCAAACTGCTCAGCCCGGGGACGTACCTTAGTGGTAGATGCTCCCCGTCCTCGTGCCTAGGACTGCACTTTCCTTATTATGTCCTTGGCCTATCCTTTGGACACTGTTTATTATACCTAAGTACAGCCAGTCCCAGAATGCACACCTATATAGTCAGTCCCGACACGTTTCCTCCTCCAGATGGACAGAGGATTCCTCAGGGGATTAGACCGAAGTTAAACGGCAAAAAACAATAAGATACAATGGAACCAGATCCACAAATAGTTATTTATACTATATATATATAGATATATATATATATATATATATATATATATATATGGTGGCCTTATAATGACACATGGTATGATCTGATCTTTCCCCCAACTAATTTTAGATTGTGCCCCTTGTTCTTGTGTTAAGTTTTTTATTAAAGGGGTTTTCCAAGATATATTAACTGATGACTAGTGTTGAGCAAACCGAACTTTAAGATTTTTGGGACCCGGACCCGAACCCAAACTTTGCCGCAAAAGTTCGGGTTCTAGTTCGGTGTTCGGGCATTTAATAAAGCTTGTTGAAAGGCTGTGCTCTTAGAAGCCATCACAGCCATGCCTACTAATGGCATGGCTGTGATTGACCGGTGCATCATGTGACCCAGCCTCTATATAAGCTGGATCATGTGTAGCACCGCCCATCAGCTCTCAGTAGTGAAGGGACAGAAAGCAGGCAGCTGAAGTGAGGGACAGTGTAAGGCTCAATTCACACATCCGCAAGTGTGGTCCACATCCGTTCCGCAATCGTGCGGAACAGGTGCGGACCCATTCATTCTCTATGGGGACAGAATGGATGCGGAGAGCACACTATGTGTTCTCCACATCCGCATTTCCGGAGCGCGGCTCCGAACTTCCAGTCTTCAGCTCCGCAAGAAAATAGAAAATGTCCTATTCTTGTCCGCAGCTGCGGACAAAAATAGGACTTCTCTATTTAGTGCTGGCCATGTGCGGCCTGGTGTATTGCGGATCCACAATACACCACGGACGTGTGAATGGACCCTTGCGATTTTTTGTGGGTGCAATACACCATCTTTGTACCCCTGACACACAAATATAATAGTAAATCCGTATGTTAGTTAGGTGCACGTCATATACCCATTTATTGCGTGAAGTACACCTGCACTGCACACGTGACAGGGAAATTGATATAGTTAATCTGTGCCAGCTTCACGCGCAAATGAAACACCTTCCTCAGGTGCACGTAGACAACAGAGCGTTCAGAGTTATTTTGTAGGTGTCACGACCGCTATCCCAGCAGCAGTCGTGTCGCACCAGACGGAGGGGAAGGGGGACCCTTATCTACGGATGGGAAATAGAATATCCACCCCTGACTAACCCTAAGCTGGCACCTGTCTGCCCTGATACCCTAGACGGGGTGTGAACCCGTGCGGCGAGCAGGATGCCTAAACCCTCAGTCGCCCTAACAAGACTGGACTGGGGAAAGGCCGATGGGAGCGCTAGTCACCATCACTCACGTCTAGGAAAACAACAGGGGAAGACAGCAACAAACAAACAACAGCAGAGATAGACTTATCCAGTCACGAGCAGAGAAGGCGATCCCAAACACGACAGTCCACGCCGGACAAGAGCTCCACAGCAACACCATCAAACGATCTCCTTCCAAGGTCAGAGTAGCACTGGAAGTAAGGACTATATCTGGCAATGACTGCAAGTGAAACTGAAACTAATATAGTATCTGGGAGTGGCAGACAGGACTCATCTGAGAAGGATGCCTACAAACTCCCAGTCAGGACAAAAAGGTTCACAAGGCAAAACCTGGATGACATACCCTGAACCACGGAGCAAACTCACAAGCTATCGCGAGTAGCAAGTCGCTGCGACCTTCTCCTCCCAGACCTGTCTGGATCAGTCACAGTCGTGACAGTAGGCCCGAATACCGGTGTACGAATGGTGAGGCCAGAACAAGTAGAGGCGGTAGTAGATTGGATGGCTGACAGTGACTCCAGTTCCTTCACATTGTCTCCTACCTGGTCCCCTGCTGAAAGCGCAGAATTAGCACCTGCAGCCCATGGGCATCAGTCTTTCACCTCACCCCCTTGCAAATCAGCCAAGCAGTCTGACCCCAAGTCATGCAGCAGTCTCTTATGCTTTTTGATGACTCTACTGGCGGGGTTTCCGAGGGCCGTCCACATGCTCCAGAAGTGAAAGAGATTGAGTGCACTAAAGCCCAGCCACTTATGTTTCAGGATGTGGACATGGGAGGACCACTGCAGCATGTCTCTGATGATGACGAAACACAGGTGCCAACTGCTGCGGCTTTCTGCAGTGTGCAGACCAGCAAGGAGGGCAAGGGTGAAGAGTGGGTGGAAGATGATGTGGAGGATGATGAGGTCCTAGACCCTATATGGAATCAAGGTCATGCGAGTGATGTATGTAGTTCGGAGGAAGAGGTGGTGGTCACACAGCACCAGCCACACAGCAAAAGAGGGAGCAGTGAGCAAAAGCAGAGTGCCCGTCCCCTAGCCAGTACGCCTGCTGCTGCCCACCGCACCCAGGGACTGAGCACACCAAAGCCAGCTCCAAGGAGTTCCCTAGCGTGGCAGTTCTTCAGACAACGTGCTGACAACAAAACACAAGTGGTTTGCACGCTGTGCAATCAGAGCCTGAAGCAAGGCATAAATGTTCTAAACCTGAGCACCACCTGCACGACCAGGCATCTAAATGCAAAACACGAGCTACTGTGGAGTACACACCTCAAAAACCATGAAAGATCTCAGGCTCCTCCTGGTCCCTCTTCTGCTGCAGTCTCGGCCTCTTCCTCCCCCTCTGGAGTGACAGTGGCACCTGCCACCCCGCAAACAGAGGATGTGGCAGCAACTCCACCAAGTCCGTCACCATCAACAAGCATCCTCACAATGTCCCATGGAAGCGTTCAGCTCTCCATCTCCCAAACACTGGAGAGAAAATGGAAGTACCCCCCTACCCACCCACGATCACTAGCCCTGAATGCCAGCATTTCAAAATTCCTGGCCTTTGAAATGCTTTCATTCTGTCTGGGGGAGACGGAAACTTTTAAAAACCTTATGGCGGTGGCTGTCTCACAGTAGGTGGTTCCCAGCCGCCACTACTTTTCCAGGCGAGCCATCCCCGCCCTGCACAACCAATTGGCAGACAAAATTAGGTGTGCACTGCGCAACGCCATCTGTGGCAAGGTCCACATAACCACCGATACGTGGACCAGTAAGCACGGGCAGGGATGTTATATCTCCCTAACTGCACACTGGTTAAATGCAGTGGCGGCTGGGCCTGAGCCGGATAGCAGTTTGGCGCATGTCCTTCCGCCACCGAGGATTGCAGGACTTTTCTCTTTGCCTCCTGTTGCCTCCTCCTCCTACACCGCTTCCTCCTCTACCGCCTCCTCATCTGGTCAGTGTAACACCTTCACCACCAACTTCAGCACAGCCAGGGGGAAACGACAGCAGGCTGTTTTAAAACTCATCTGTTTGGGGGGAAAAACACACACCGTGCAGGAACTGTGGATGTTCATGGAACAACAGACCGATGAGTGGTTGGTGCCACTGAGCCTCAAGCCTGGCCTGGTGGTGTGCGATAATGGGTGAAATCTTGTAGCAGCTCTGGGCCTAGCCGCACATCCCTTGTCTGGGGCATGTGCTGAATTTGGTGGTGCAAAGGTTCTGGAAAAATTACCCCGATATGTCAGAGCTGCTGCAGAAAGTGCGATCTATCTGTGCGCGCTTTCAGCATTCTCACTCTGCTGCTGCTCGTCTGTCTGCGCTGCAGCGTAACTTCGGCCTTCCCACTCATCGCCTCATATGCGACGTGCCCACAAGGTGGAACTCCACCTTGCACATGCTGGCCAGACTGTGCGAGCAGCAGCAGGTGATAGTGGAGTTTCAGCTGCAGCACGCATGGGGGAGTCACTCTGCGGAACAGCACCACTTCACCACCAACAGATGGTCCTCCATGCGGGACGTGTGTGCCATGTTGCGCTGTTTCGAGTACTCCACCAACATGGCCAGTGCCGATGACGCAGTCCTAAGTGTTACTATCCCACTACTATGTCTCCTTGAAAAAACGCTTTGGACGATGATGGAAGAGGATGTGGCACAGGAGGAAGAGGAGGAGGAAGAGGGATCATTTCCATGTTTATCAGGCCAGTCATTCACAAGTGGCTTGGAGGGTGGGTTCCTGCACCAACAGAGGCCAGGTATACAATTGTCAAGCCACTGCACAGTTTTGGAGAATGATGATGAGGAGGATGATGAGGAGGAGGAACCGTGTTCACAGCAGAGTGGCATCCAAAGCAGCTCATGGACATCACTGGAGCGTGGCTGGGAAGATACAGAGGACACAGACAATACACCTCCCACAGAGGACAGCTTGTCGATGCCTCTGGGCAGCCTGGCACACATGGGCGACTACATGCTGCAATGCCTGTGCAATGACCGCCAAGTTGCCCACATTCTAACTTGTGCTGATTACTGGGTGGACACCCTGCTGGATCCCCGCTACAAGGACAACGTGCCGTGCTTAATTCTGTCACTGGAGCGTCATCGGAAGATGCGCGAGTACAAGCACACGCTGGTAGACATGCTGCTGATGGCATTCCCATCTGACACTTGGTTCTCAGTGGAAGCACAAGGAGAAGGCAGAGGAGGAGTAAGAAGTCGCCAACGCAGCTGGAGCACTGCCAGTGTAGTATCCTACTAGGTAAATGTGGGCACTACACAAGGGTCAATTGGGCCATGTTGTTCTCCACCTCCTGTGGAACAGTGGCATTGTGTTTTACATTGCATTTTAATGTATAATGTCATTTTATTCATGTTATTTATCTGTATTTCCTGGTTACCAGGCCTATTAGGGTGCAGTTCCTCCTCCTAGACACTAGAGGGAGCTAGGGGCCCCATGTATATATAGCCAGGTCTAGACCAGAGAGGGGTAGAGTAGTCAGAGTTGTGGATTCCTGAAGTCTGTGGGCACCCTAGGTAGAGGGTAGCTGGGATCAAGCCTCTGATATGCAGCTAGACAGCCAAGGCTTCTAGTTGTTCCCAGGGGAAGAGTTACCTCCTGAAGAAACCTGCAGTACAGAGCAGAGCAGAAGTGTTTCCAGCCAGACAAGAGAGCTGAAGGGCAGAAGAGTCTATTCAATGCAAGGAGATATATATACCTGAGGAAGTTTCTTTACCAAGGATAAAGCCAACAATAGGCCATACGGGCCTTGGGATCAAGTCAGACAGGAGTTCTGAGGAATAGTGCACAGGATTTCTGAGGAAAAGGTGCAGCCTGATCTGTAAGTGTGTTAACCCTCTGAGTATCTTGCAAGAACATTGTGCCTGCCATTATTGTATAAGCCTGCTTGAGACTGCTTCTGTCATGTGGAACTGAACCTAAAGAACTGTAAATAGTTAACTGCTTCAGTAAACAAAAGTTTTGGTTCACTGCAAACTGTGTTCCTCACTTATTACTGCTATAAATCGGTGTGCGTTACCGGCACTGGCGTCACGAACTTAAAGGGATCTTGCCACCGGCACATTAAACCTGCAACACCCAGGGCACCTCACCTACCACCGGCCTGGTCCCTATACATTGTGAGTGCCCCAGAGGACCCCCTCTCCATCACTGCTGTACGCCTGCCCAGGGTTTTCCTATAAACTGTGAGTAACCAAGAGCAACCCTCGATTGCCTAGTAACCGTGACCTCACCATCGCAATACCCTGCAGGGCTGCGTACTGCACTAGCACCTCAGAAGGGAGAGTTAGCATGGCCGAAATGTGGAAATGCTTTGTTAGTATGCCACAACAACCAGCACCACCAGCTGATATGGAACGTCTTAGCAGGAGGCAGCATTTCAGCAACATGGTGGAACAGTACGTGTGCACACGCCTACACGTACTGACTGATGGGTCTGCCCCATTCAACTGCTGGGTCTCCAAATTGGGCACATGGCCTGAGCTTGCCCTTTACACCTTGGAGGTGCTGGCCTGCCCTGCGGCCAGTGTATTGTCCAAACGTGTATTCAGCACAGCAGGGGGGTGATCAAAGACAAGCACAGCCGCCTGTCCACAGTCAATGTGGACAAGCTCACGTTCATTAAAATGAACCAGGCATGGATCCCACAGGACTTGTCCGTACCTTGTGCAGAATAGACAATATACCGGCCGCACCCAGCCATTGTTATACTCCAGTGCACTTTCTCTTTGTTTTCTTTTTTATATTTCCCAATGTTTTGGGGTCTTCCCAAATTTATTTAAAAAATAAGAAAATACAAAAATAGTGTTGGCTACCTCCTCCACCACGGCTTCCACCTACATGGCCAAGTCCATCACCTCCTACTCCACTTTGACCTCCGCCTCCTAGTTCAAGATCATTATTTTTTACTTTTTATAAAATTCGATGTTATTTTAATTCATTTCCCTATCCACATTTGTTTACAGGGCAATTGTCCTGCTCTTACCCCCATTTTGCTTCCTTTTGC
The DNA here is from genome assembly GCF_905171765.1 of Bufo bufo. NCBI lineage: Eukaryota > Metazoa > Chordata > Amphibia > Anura > Bufonidae > Bufo > Bufo bufo. The sequence continues at coordinate 166,395,083 of NC_053392.1, read as the reverse complement.
AGCCCTCTAGCCCTTTCTATGACTTATTTAGTGCCCCAAAGTTCAGGTCCCCTTTGACTTCAATGGGGTTCAGGTTCGGGTCAAGTTCGTGTCCTGAACCCGAACTTTGCAGTGAAGTTCGTCCAAACCCGGCAAACCTGAACTTTAAGGTGTTCGTTCAACCCTACTGATGACCTATCCTCTGGATAGGTCATCAGCATCCGATTGGTGCGGATCTAACACCCAGGACCCCTGTTGATCAGCTGTTTGAGAAGGCACCGACTCTCGCAAACATGCATGTTTTTTTGTCATCACGCTAGTTCCTGTGTGACTTGGTGTCTTCCTTCAGATTCACAGCTTCTGATGCTCTTTGCATTAGTGCTCCTCTCATGGTGTGGTTTACACTTTCTTTTGTGCGATTTGAACCATTCTTTTTTTCACAACGATATTGGTGAGTCTTCTGGGGATCCTGCCCTACAGTGTCTCCTTCAGTGATAGCCAACATTTTCTAGCAGCAGTCCTTACTGACAACCAGGTGGCACTTTAGACTCTGTATCCGGATTCAGCCACAGCTGAAAGCATACCAGTTAGGTGTAAAGGATCTACTCTTTTAACTTACTGTTGGTTAGCTAGTAGAATTGAATTAGCAAACTGTCCAGTTCTGATGTCAGTTGTAAAATCTGTCTTGAAAATTATGTTTCCATCGAAAAAAGGACAAAAACAACCATAAAACTGCAGAGATTGACTAAAGTACGATCCATGAACTGCTTTAATGGAAAAACTGTCACATCATGTTCATGTGTTATGAGCTGGCATAGATTTTAGCTATAATTTACACTAGTCTTTTGGGTGTCAGGAGGAGCAGGTCCCTTCCCTTTTGCTAAGCCGCATCCAATTTTTTTCGTAAAGTTTAGTACAAGTTTTCTGTATGCCAGAAAACACAGCTTTGATATATACTGGCCCCGATGTGTAATCACTGGCAAGTATCCTTTTGATTTTGATATGTGTCGCCCCAGTAAGGTAAGCAATGTCTATGTAGTCTGCTTCTGCCATCATACTCTCTTCAATCTGTGTCCTACCTCTTGCTAACATATCAATTGTACTTTTGCATACAGTAGGAGACTACTATGGACTATTGGACTATGACTACCGAATCAGGCTACACAGGATGTGTTTGTAGTCTGTTACCATAAAGACACATAAGTCTGCATAGGAACTACAGACCCAAACCAATAGGAAAGACCTATTGCTTCATTTTTCTTTGTAGAAGTTTTGGGGTTTTTTTGGAGGGGGGGGGGGGGGGTTGATTAAAAGAATGGTTGTGATTTCCATTGATTTGAAACAAAACAAAAACTAACAAACAAAAACCCATGTATAGGAAGAACTTGCAGTCAGTGTTAGCTGCCTATAAGCACGGGCCTACTGTGCAATGTGATAAATCTGGCTGTGGGGAATAAGTACTACAGTTAGCTATTTTTCACTTCTGCTTTCTGTGCAATAAATGAATAGCAGTTTAGTTAGAGCCGCTTGCAGGAAAGCCTGCAGGTAATCAGTCAGTACTCTAGTTACCATGTGGCCTTGTTTAACACGTCTGTCAGGGATGGATAGCAGAGTACTTTGTATTTGCTGGGAAGCCTTCTGGGTGGTAAATTTCCTTTTATATTAGAGTAGAAAGAAGTATCCAGAGCCTTGCATCTTTAAACAGTTACTTCTCACCGCTCATAGTTTTCATATGCTTATGGAAAGAAACACATTAGTTTTCTATGCACAGGTGCAGGGAATATCTTGGCTTCAAAAGAACTTTTATGATTCACTTGGCTGAGCTTCCACTGTTTCCAATGTTTGAAATAATGTTTCATACTCCAAGGAAGAGATCAGCTTGACCTTCTGTGGAAATAATATGTAAGGTGAAAGATTGTAAGGTACCTGTGCTTCCTAACCAGTTTTTTTAAAGCAGTCATTTAGCTAATGCTAAATCTGCAAACATGTCGTAATTTTATACTGCACGTGTATGTTCTAATAGACACAGAGCAGAAAAGACATTCAGGAGACTGAATGCCCCTTTACACAAGAACGATTCGTTCATTCCTCATAATTACCTGATCGCGAGCGAAGCGGAGGTGAGGGCAAGCGATTGCTACAGTGATCACTCGTCCCCATACATCTACATTGTTTGGGGGGGGGGGTAGATCCCTTTTTATACAAGGCACTGCCCAGAGATGACTTTTAATTTTGTTTGACAAGAATTTTTGTTTTGTTTGGTTCACATTATCATCTAGAGATTATATACCATATTTTTCACCCTATAAGAAGGATCGGCCTAAAAGACACACCTAAGCTTTAGAGGAGGACAATAAGAAAAAAATATTTTTCATTAGACCTAAGGTCAGACCAGCAATCAGACCCCCAATATTAATCAGACCTCAGCTGACAGCCCCAATCAGACCCCCAATATTAATAAGACCCCAATAGGACTTTAGATCAGACCCCCAATCCGATCTCAGCTCAGACCTCAAAGTGAACAACCCCCAATTAGACCTCAGATAAGAGCCTGAATATAAATGAGACCCCCATTCAGACCTCAGATCATCCCCTATGCCTCTTATCATCAGCCCCCTAGCCTCTTATCAGCCCCTATGCCTCTCATCAGCCCCTATGCCTCTCATCTGCCTGCTCCAGCGCTCCCCCCAACATTCTCACTGCAAATCTGCCAGACGGTCCCTATAAACCAGCACCAGACAGGGCCGGCCGGTCTCTACCACCCAGTGCCCACCGCAGCAGACCTTTCCCTACCACCCAGCACACACGAGTCTGGTCCCCATCAGCAAGCACGCGCTGCGCCCGCTGGGCTCTCCCTCTTCAGGTATGTCTGGTACATCGCTGCTGTTCCTATGCAGCGCAGCCTGCAATGTACCGAGCATAATCAATGCGCCGCACATTTTATATTTCTTTGCCCTGTATTCACCCCATAAGACGCCCATTTTAGGGGGAAAAAGTGCATCTGATGGGACGAAAAATACGGTATTCTACTTATATACAATGTTCCTGAAGAATACATTACTCTTCATCATGGCTTTCCAACCTTTTACTTCCACAACACTGTCAAACTTGAACCTCAGACATGAACCCCCACCGATGACAAGACTGCTCTTCTGCCCTCCCCCCATATGAATGAAAAGATGCTACCTGCCCAACAACTGTACTAAATTCTTTGAAGGGAACCTGTCACCATGAAAATGCAATGTAATCTGCAGGCAGCATGTTAGAGCAGGAGGAGATGAGCAGATAGATATATAGTTTTGTTGGAAACGATTCAGTAAAACTAGTAATTGGGTTTTGAAGTCAAGGAGGCGGTCCTATCAGTGATTGACAGCAATCTGTGTATACACAGTCATAGGGGGAAGGCTGTCAGTCACTGATAGGACCACCTCCTGGACTTCAAAGCCCAGAATAAGTAGGAATTTAAATGAATGAAATATAATATTTTCCTATAAAACATTATATCAATCTGCTCAGCTCCTTCTGACCATTGGAGATATTGTGACCCAGCAAGGAACTGTACTTGCAGGAAACATAAAGTTTGTCTCTATATTAGTGCTTTCTTTGGTAGAAGACATTATTCTCTTCTTTCACAATGGCTATATATTTTCCTCCATAGTGGGAAGCCCTGTTATTACTATCTCATCAATATGCATAATTTAAGAATTGATGGATACAATATAAAAGAATTTATCATCACCTTTCTAACTATATTAATATGAATTCATAGAAGAAACATTTGCTTACTCCTGGGAGCTCTTCTTCTAACAATGAACATGATTCACCCAAGATCCTGGCATAGTAATGGAAATCAACCACCAAATTTGAAGCTAACTATTATAATTCCTTTCATGATTCGTCTCTTTTGGGACCACTTTGAACCAGCAGTAAATGTCTTGGAAATCCATGATCTATTGTGCATATACAATTTGGGGGTCATTTACTAACAGATATATGCCATTTTTTGGCGTATATCTATTGCAGATTGTGGCGCAAAGGTTATTTGCGCCACAATCTGTGGCTTTTCCCTGCTCACATCAGGTCTAAAAAAGGAAAACTATTATTTCACTCTGCAGTTTATATGTCTGGAGGATGGGTGGACTCTGCTTAAAGGGAACCTGTCACCAGTTTATGGTGTCCTAAGGGCAACATAAATAAGTGATTGATTCTCTTAGCACAATGCTGGGTCACTTTCTTTAATTGACCCAGTCAATCTGCCAACATCTTGTATTGAAAAGCTCCAGCTGATAATGATGAGTCATGAATATTCATGAGCTCCTGACTCTCCCCGCCCACCTGCTGCTGAATGACAGTTTTTTTCCATATGAATCAGCAGCAGGTGGGCAGGGGAGTGGCTATAGCTCTGAATTAAATATACGCTGGACTCAATGACATCACGCTGGACTCAAATCAGCTCATTAGCATGCGGCATGCGGCATCTTTGTGTGTATATTATGAGGTAACCATCTGTCACACCAGTAAGTGAATACATCTAAGGTACTTTTTAGTAGTTAATGATTGTATATAATTAGTTAGGTTATAATGAAATATCCATATGACAGGTTCCCTTTAAGTGAGTTTCCCAAAATTCTGATATCGATGACCTATCCTCAGCTTCAACAGTCCCAGCTTCAACAGTCGGGACCCCTGACGATAAGCTGTTTGAGGGGGCCACAACACTTCTTGTAGCTTACCAAGCACAGTGCCATCCATTGTATAATGGCTGTGCTTGGTATCGCAGCTCAGCCCCATTCACTTATATGGGACTGAGCTGCACCTAGGCCACTTGATTGATGAATGTGATGTCACTGGCCTAAGAAGAGGCCAGGCACTTACTGGAGCACCATGGCCTCGTCAAACACCTGATTGGTGGGGGTGCCAGGAGTTGAATCCCCACCAATATGATATTGCTGTCCTTTCCTGAGGATAAGCCATAGAAACATAGAAACATAGAATGTGTCGGCAGATAAGAACCATTTGGCCCATCTAGTCTGCCCAATATATCTGAATCCTATTAATAGTCCCTGGCCCTATCTTATATGAAGGATAGCCTTATGCCTATCCCATGCATGCTTAAACCCCTTCACTGTATTTGCAGCTACCACTTCTGCAGGAAGGCTATTCCATGCATCCACTACTCTCTCAGTAAAGTAATACTTCCTTATATTACTTTTAAACCTTTGCCCCTCTAATTTAAAACTGTGTCCTCTTGTGGTAGTTTTTCTTCTTTTAAATATGCTCTCCTCCTTTACCGAGTTGATTCCCTTTATGTATTTAAAAGTTTCTATCATATCCCCTCTGTCTCTTCTTTCTTCCAAGCTATACATGTTAAGGTCCTTTAACCTTTCCTGGTAAGTTTTATCCTGCACTCCATGTACTAGTTTAGTAGCTCTTCTCTGAACTCTCTCTAGAGTATCTATATCCTTCTGGAGATATGGCCTCCAGTACTGCGCACAATACTCCAAGTGAGGTCTCACCAGTGTTCTGTACAGCAGCATAAGCACCTCCCTCTTTCTACTGCTTATACCTCTCCCTATACATCCAAGCATTCTGCTGGCATTTCGTGCTGCTCTATTACATTGTCTTCCCACCTTTAAGTCTTCTGAAATAATTACTCCTAAATCCCTTTCCTCAGATACTGAGGTCAGGACTGTGTCAAATATTCTATATTCTGCCCTTGGGTTTTTACGCCCCAGGTGCATTATCTTGCACTTATCCACATTAAATTTCAGTTGCCAGAGTTCTGACCAATCTTCTAGTTTTCCTAAATCCTTTTCCATTTGGCGTTTCCCTCCAGGAACATCAACCCTGTTACATATCTTTGTGTCATCAGCAAAAAGACAAACCTTACCATCGAGGCCTTTTGCAATATCACTTATGAAGATATTAAACAAAATTGGTCCCAGTACAGATCCCTGTGGAACCCCACTGGTAACATGACCTTGTTTTGAATGTTCTCCATTGACTACAACCCTCTGCTGTCTGTCACTCAGCCACTGCCTAATCCACTCAACAATATGGGAGTCCATGCTCAATGACTGCAGTTTATTGATAAGTCTTCTATGTGGGACAGTGTCAAAAGCCTTACTAAAATCTAGATATGCGATGTTTACTGCACCTCCACCGTCTATTATTTTAGTCACCCAGTCAAAAAAATCTATAAGATTTGTTTGACATGATCTCCCTGAAGTAAACCCATGTTGTTTTTCATCTTGCAATCCATGGAATTTTAGATGTTCCACAATCCTATCCTTTAATAGGGTTTCCATTAATTTGCCTACTATTGATGTCAGACTCACTGGTCTATAGTTGCTCGATTCCTCCCTACTACCTTTCTTGTGAATTTCCAATCTTCCGGGACGACTCCTGTTACTAATGATTGGTTAAATATATCTGTTAGCGGTTTTGCCAGCTCACCACTAAGCTCTTTTAATAATTTTGGGTGTATCTCATCAGGCCCCTGTGACTTATTTGTCTTCACCTTAGACAGCAAACTTAGAACATCTTCCTCTGTAAAGATACATGCATCAAATGATTTATTAGTCATCCTTTCTAGTGGAGGTCCTTCTCCTTCTTTTTCTTTTGTAAAAGTATTAAAATCTTGGACAACCCCTTTAATGCATCCAATGGCCTAGATTAGTTCCCAAATAAAGAAATACAGATTTCTTTTGATCGCTGTTGGCTGCAAGATTAAGTAGGAAGTGCAGGCTTTAAGGGATCACTAATGGGCGCAGCATGCAGAACTTCTAGACTGGAAAGATTTCCATTAGAAAAAGAGAATATTTCAGCATGCCCATTGAGTCACTGTATGTTCATACAATTTCATTCCATTTAATATAGAATGGTATAACTAGCAAATTTCTAAGTTACTTAATTAAAAAATATGCCTGTATCCACCTGAAAAAAAAAAGCTGCAACGTCATGGCCACTACTGAGCTCACTTCCACCTAAATTGCAGTCCACTGCCAGTTGTCAGGCAAGATCCGTCCCTGATAACAGAGACTCAGAAGACAGCTATGAGGAAGTGGTGGCATGTCAGAGCTAGATGAGATCATAAGCCTGATAAAACAACTGCTTCTACACAGCTTCTGAACATCATAGAAGACTCCTGCCTTTCTGTAAGTGTGATTTATCCCTCCTTATCTGTTCTGTGAGCTCCAGAGCTGAAAACAAACATAGTGGGGAGTAAGGGAAAGGGTGTCACAGTAATACAGTGCTGGCAGAAAGGAGACAGCCCCTGCTTCTGAGAGAAATGCATCTAGCTGTGCAGCTGAAACAGGGAATAACGTGGCTGAAAAAACTTTAGGGAAGCCCAAATATAACTGCTACTTTACAGTTGTGATTGTACAAAGAAGCACAGATATAAAACTCAGGTGCACTTTAAAATGATGCAAAATCCAATACTCAAATAATCCATGTGAACCATTGTACATTAACCCTCAATAAAATATTACAACTATTCATAGGCAAGAAGAGAACTTTGCTTACGCGGTTTAAACCACAGTTTCCTTAGTCATCGCTATTTTTGCATAGATTAAGAAAATATTATTTTATTGCATAAGTACTTGATCTTGTATTTATTTAACAACTGTCTTGCTAGTGACAGGGCCATTAGCTTGCCATCCATGTCTTTAATCTCTCCTGATTCTGATGTTTGAACACTTGGAAGATTTCTGGAGAATGTACATAAGCTGAAGATGGTGAGTTGATCTCAACATGTACATCTTTTACTGTCTAAAATTAGTAATGGGAATCTCCAAGACAGTATGTTGCTTTCAGATGATTACATAATTATCTTTATTGGAAGGTGTAGAGTTGAAATGTGATCAGCGGTAACAATCCACTGAAACTGTGTTAAGCATGACCTAGTTCTAGATTACGTCGTCATTAATAAAACATGTAATCTATATACTGATGCTAGCATAAAGCCTAGATGTGTTTAATTATTTATGAAGGCTAAGGTTGACGTTTCTGTAAGAAATATAAAATTCTATGAGTTAGCTGACATATGCACCTGTGATTTGAAGTATAAATCCTGTCACTATACCATTACATCAAAGTATGTCAACATCCATAACAACAGAATATTGTAAGTGTGTTACAACAAAAAGTTGTCCCCTGAAAAACATTCAACATTTTTCAAACCAGCACCTGGATCTAAACACTTTTGCAATTGTATGTATTAAACATTTAGTATAGCCACTGAGCTATACAATAAAATGTACCATATTTTTCACCATATAAGACGCACCTAATGGTGGTCTGTGGATAAGACTATTATGGGGGGATCTGTGGATGACGCACTGTTATGGGGATCTGTGGATGACGCACTGTTATGGGGATCTATGGATAACTCACTGTTATGGGGGATCTGTGGATGACAGTGTTATGGGGATCTGTGGATGGCACTATTATGGGGGATCTGTGGATGGCACTGTTATGGGGGATCTGTGGATGGCACTGTTATGGGGGATCTGTGGATGACACTGTTATGGGGGAATCGGTGGATGGCACTGTTATGGGGGATCTGTGGATGGCACTGTTATGGGGGCATCTGTGGATGGCACTGTTATGGGGGCATCTGCGGATGGCACTGTTATGGGGGCACCTGTGGATGACACTGTTATAGAGGGAATCTGTGGATGACACATACCGTATATAGCATCTTATGCTATATATGTGTCATCCACAGATATCCCCCATAACAGTGTCCCTGTGTACGGTGGAGGGGTGGAGGCAGGCAACTGGTGTTGAAATCTCGGCGGGGCCCAGTGCAGTCATTGTACTCTATTACACCAGGCCCCGCACACACCAGTATTCATATGTAAACTGTAGGAAATCGATATGTAAACTGTAGGCAATCCATATGTAAACTGCAAGGTAGCGCAACCCACATAGTACTCACTATGAAACTCCTGTACTAGCAGGCACTACAGGCTGGCCGGTCACTCACTTCATCATGCGCCTGCTCGTCCTGCTTCATTAATAAAGTGGGAGGAGCATGTGCGTGAGGAAGTGAGTGACTGGCCAGCCTGACTGCTAGTACGGGCGTTTCATAGTGAGTACTATGTGGATTGCGCTACCTTGCAGTTTACATATGGATTGCCTACAGTTTACATATCGATTGCCTACAGTTTACATATGAATACTGGTGTGTGCGGGGCCCGATGTATTAGAGTACAGTGACTGCACCAGGATCCGCCGCGAGTTGCCGTCCTCATGCCCCTCTTCACTGATACATCGCAGCCGGCGATGTATCAGTGTTAGCGGAGTAAAAATGTCAGCATTCACCCCATAATACGCAGGGGCATTTCCCCCCCCCCCACTTTTGGGGGGAAAAAATGCATCTTATGGAGCAAAAAATACGGTATCTGTATAGCGACACCTGCTATTTGTTCTTTTCTGTATTTGTTTGTCCACCTGTCACGGATGGTGTACAGGAAACAAGACAATGCAATATAATCAATGACTCACTGGATCCACAACTAAGGAACAAAAGGGAGACCCCTGCATGAGACCTGCCACTCTCCCTGACTGCTCAGCCTATGCGAACACCCCAAAGGTGGATGGGCGCATATCCACGTACCTCGGCTATCTAATACCTGAAGACCCTACAATAGTGAGGGGACACGACCACTGGCTCCCTACACTAGACACGGAGGGAGTCAGGGTCTCCTGAAATCCAGCAGACAGAAAATCACAAATAAAGGAACAGCACTTATCTTGCAGAGGACTGGGAAATAGGAACAGCATGCACACACACTCCAGGAAGTTGTATAAGCCGCACACTACTGCATTATGGGGAGGAACTTAAAGGGAAGCAATCAGTCCAACTGCATGACAGCTGAGATAGACTAACGAGATGAGGAACTGAAACCAAAACAAAGAAACTCAAGGAGGAGGATCTGGAAGGCTCCTGTCAGAGCTTCTCAGCTGTCTGGTTGTGACAGTACCCCTCCCTCTACGAGTGGACTCCAGACACTCAGAGCCCACCTTCTCAGGATGGGACCTATGGAAAGCCCTGATGAGACGAGTGGCCTTAATGTCCGTCACTGGGACCCACATCCTCTCCTCATGACCATAACCCTCCCAATGAACGAGGTACTGGAGGGAACCGCGGACAAGACGAGAATACACAATCCTAGAGACCTGAAATTCAAGATTTCCATCAACCATATTCGGAGGAGGAGGCAAAGGCGAGGGTACAATAGGTTGAACATAAGGTTTCAATAAGGACTTATGAAAAACATTATGGATTGATGACAGACAGGATCTTGTAAGGCCCAATAAACCTAGGACACAACTTCCAGGAGGGAACCTTCAATTTGATATTTTTGGTAGACAACCACACGAGATCACCAACATTCAGGTCCGGACCAGGCACACGTCTCTTATCTGCCACACGCTTATATCTCTCACTCATGCTCTTTAGATTATCCTGAATCTTTTGCCAAATAGATGACAAAGACGAGGAGAATCTGTCCTCATCAGGTAAACCAGAAGACCCCTCTCCCGAGAAAGTCCCAAACTGCAGATGAAACCCATATGCACCAAAAAATGGTGACTTATCAGAGGACTCCTGACGACGGTTATTTAAAGCAAACTCAGCAAGGGACAAAAAAGAACACCAATCCTCCTGATTCTCCGCCACAAAACAGCGCAGATATGTCTCCAGATTCTGATTGACGCGCTCTGTCTGGTCATTCGACTGCGGGTGGAAAGCAGAAGAGAATGACAACCGAACCCCCAAGCGAGAGCAGAAAGCCTTTCAGAATCTGGAAAAAAACTGCGTGCCCCTATCAGAGACTATGTCTGAAGGAATACCATGCAATTTGACAATGTGGTCAATAAATGCCTGCGCCAGCGTCTTAGCATTGGGCAAACCAGGAAAAGGGATGAAATGCACCATTTTGCTAAAACGGTCCACCACCACCAGAATCACAGTCTTCCCCGAGGAACGAGGCAAGTCCGTTATGAAGTCCATGGACAGATGTGTCCAAGGACGGGAAGGAATGGGTAAGGGAAGGAGAGGACCTGATGGCCGTGAATGAGGGACTTTGGCACGAGCGCAAGTCTCGCAAGCTGCCACAAAACCCTCAACCAACTTACGAAGCGCAGGCCACCAGAATCTCCGAGCGATGAGATCCAGTGTGGCTCTTGTCCTTGGGTGCCCAGCAAGGACCGTATCGTGGTGTTCCTTAAAAATCTTGTGTCTCAAAGCGAGAGGCACAAACAACCTCCCAGGAGGACAAAGATCAGGAGCCTCTGACTGGGCTGCCTGCACCTCTGCCTCCAATTCAGGAAAAAGAGCAGAGACCACCACACCTTCAGCCAAAATGGGACCCGGGTCTTCAAAATTCCCACCTCCCGGAAAACAACGTGACAGGGCATCTGCCTTCACATTCTTAACCCCAGGGCGGAACGTGACAACAAAATTAAACCTTGAAAAGAACAAAGACCATCTGGCCTGTCTCGGGTTCAGACCCTTGGCTGACTCCAAGTAGGCCAGATTTTTATGGTCAGTAAACACGGCTCCCTCTAGCCAATGGCGCCATTCCTCAAAAGCCAACTTGATGGCCAACAATTCCCTATCTCCCACATCATAATTTCTCTCTGCGGATGAGAGTTTCTTCGAGAAAAAGGCACACGGTTGCCATTTGGCAGGAGAGGAACCCTGAGACAAGACCGCACCCACCCCTACCTCAGAAGCATCAACCTCAACTATGAAGGGTAACGAAATATCAGGTTGTACCAGGATGGGAGCGGAAGCAAAACTCTCCTTGATATTAGAAAAGGCCTTACGCGCCTCTACCGACCAGGAAGAAAAATCTACCCCCTTTCTGGTCATATCAGTGAGTGGTTTAACAGCAGAGGAATAATTCAAAATAAATTTCCTGTAATAATTGGCAAAGCCCAAAAAACGCATCAGCGCCTTCTGATTCTCAGGAAGCTCCCACTCAAGCACAGCGCGGACCTTCTCGGGGTCCATGCGAAAACCAGAAGCGGAGACAAGAAACCCCAGAAATTGAATTTCTGGAACCGCAAACACACATTTTTCCAGTTTCGCGTATAATTTATTCTCCCGCAGGATGAGCAAGACCTGACGTAAGTGTTCCTTATGAGTCTTGAAATCAGGAGAAAAATCAAAATGTCATCTAAATACACTAATACAAATTTTCCCATTAAATGATAAAAATTGCTGTTCACGAAATGCTGAAAAACGGCTGGGGCATTCATCAAACCAAAAGGCATAACCAAATTCTCAAAATGGCTCTCAGGGGTATTGAAAGCTGTCTTCCATTCGTCTCCTTCTCTGACCCTGACCAGGTTGTATGCCCCTCTTACAGGGAGTGCAGAATTATTAGGCAAGTTGTATTTTTGAGGATTAATTTTATTATTGAACAACAACCATGTTCTCAATGAACCCAAAAAACTCATTAATATCAAAGCTGAATATTTTTGGAAGTAGTTTTTAGTTTGTTTTTAGTTTTAGCTATTTTAGGGGGATATCTGTGTGTGCAGGTGACTATTACTGTGCATAATTATTAGGCAACTTAACAAAAAACAAATATATACCCATTTCAATTATTTATTTTTACCAGTTAAACCAATATAACATCTCAACATTCACAAATATACATTTCTGACATTCAAAAACAAAACAAAAACAAATCAGTGACCAATATAGCCACCTTTCTTTGCAAGGACACTCAAAAGCCTGCCATCCATGGATTCTGTCAGTGTTTTGATCTGTTCACCATCAACATTGCGTGCAGCAGCAACCACAGCCTCCCAGACACTGTTCAGAGAGGTGTACTGTTTTCCCTCCTTGTAAATCTCACATTTGATGATGGACCACAGGTTCTCAATGGGGTTCAGATTAGGTGAACAAGGAGGCCATGTCATTAGATTTTCTTCTCTTATACCCTTTCTTGCCAGCCACGCTGTGGAGTACTTGGACGCGTGTGATGGAGCATTGTCCTGCATGAAAATCATGTTTTTCTTGAAGGATGCAGACTTCTTCCTGTACCACTGCTTGAAGAAGGTGTCTCCCAGAAACTGGCAGTAGGACTGGGAGTTGAGCTTGACTCCATCCTCAACCCGAAAAGGCCCCACAAGCTCATCTTTGATGATACCAGCCCAAACCAGTACTCCACCTCCACCTTGCTGGCGTCTGAGTCGGACTGGAGCTCTCTGCCCTTTACCAATCCAGCCACGGGCCCATCCATCTGGCCCATCAAGACTCACTCTCATTTCATCAGTCCATAAAACCTTAGAAAAATCAGTCTTGAGATATTTCTTGGCCCAGTCTTGACGTTTCAGCTTGTGTGTCTTGTTCAGTGGTGGTCGTCTTTCAGCCTTTCTTACCTTGGCCATGTCTCTGAGTATTGCACACCTTGTGCTTTTGGGCACTCCAGTGATGTTGCAGCTCTGAAATATGGCCAAACTGGTGGCAAGTGGCATCTTGGCAGCTGCACGCTTGACTTTTCTCAGTTCATGGGCAGTTATTTTGCGCCTTGGTTTTTCCACACGCTTCTTGCGACCCTGTTGACTATTTTGAATGAAACGCTTGATTGTTCGATGATCACGCTTCAGAAGCTTTGCAATTTTAAGAGTGCTGCATCCCTCTGCAAGATATCTCACTATTTTTGACTTTTCTGAGCCTGTCAAGTCCTTTTTTTGACCCATTTTGCCAAAGGAAAGGAAGTTGCCTAATAACTATGCACACCTAATATAGGGTGTTGATGTCATTAGACCACACCCCTTCTCATTACAGAGATGCACATCACCTAATATGCTTAATTGGTAGTAGGCTTTCGAGCCTATACAGCTTGGAGTAAGACAACATGCATAAAGAGGATGATGTGGTCAAAATACTCATTTGCCTAATAATTCTGCACGCAGTGTAGGTCTAATTTGGAAAAGACTTTAGCCCCAACAACCTGGTTAAACAGGTCCGGGATCAGAGGAAGCGGATAAGGGTCACGAATAGTGATACTGTTCAGCTCCCTGAAATCCAGACAAGGTCTTAAAGAACCATCTTTTTTCTTAACAAAGAAAAAACCAGCGGCAACAGGTGACTTCGAGGGTCGTATGTGTCCTTTTCTCAGACTCTCAGAGATATAAGCACGCATAGCGACCCTCTCAGGTTGGGAAAGATTGTATAAACGAGATTTAGGCAGCTTGGCGCCTGGGATGAGATTAATAGGGCAATCGTACTCCCTGTGCGGAGGCAAATCCTGAACTCCACTCTCAGAGAAGACATCCGAAAATTCAGAGAGGAAAGGTGGGACAGTCTTAGTAGAAACCTCAGAAACAGATGTCATGAGGCAATTCTCTCTGCAAAAGTCACTCCAACCATTTATTTGCCTCGCTTGCCAATCAATGGTGGGGTTATGTTTAGTGAGCCAGGGTAGCCCCAACACTAGAGGAGTAGGCAAACCGCTAAGGACGAAACATGACACATCCTCAACATGAGCATCAGTCACAATTAAACGGATATTGTGAACTATGCCCTTTAATGATTTCTGAGAAAGTGGAGCGGAATCAATAGCAAAAACAGGAATATCCTTTCCCAAAGTGCATACCTGGAAACCATGAGTTATTGCAAATTGACTATCAATGAGATTGACAGCTGCTCCACTATCTACAAAAATCTCACAAAAAATGCTCTTGCTCTCTAGCGCCACCCTAGCAGGCAGGACAAAACGGGAACTACAAGCAAACGGAAAACCTTCAATTTCCGCCTCAACCCTGCCAATAGTAACAGACGGAACATTTTTAAAAGATTTTTTCCTTTTTGTTTCTTTATTACTCCCAGAAAACTGCCTGAATCAACTAGAGGGACAAACATTTGCCAAATGATTAATACCTCCACAACAAAAACAAACCCTCCCATGCGGGCTGAATCTTCTATTGTCAGAGGTAATCAACCCCAGCTGCATGGGCTCCTGCTCAGAAGGGGCTGACAGCGACTGAGACCCCTGTGCACCGAATGAGACCGCTGCACTGTCCCGGGACTGAGTATGACAGGAAGGAGAGATCTCTCCTCTCTCTCTAAGACGCCTGTCAATACGAACGGCCTGAGACATAGCAGAGTCCAAGGAAATAGGCCTCTCATGAAAGGCAAATGCATCTTTCAATCCCTCTGAAAGACCATGGCAAAATTGACTTCGGAGTGCAGCATCATTCCAACCAGAATCAGCTGCCCATCTCCGAAATTCTGAGCAGTATATCTCTGCGGATTGTTTACCCTGGCATAACAGACGTAGTTTAGACTCAGCCAGAGCAATACGATCCGGATCATCATATATCTGACCCAGGGCTAAAAAGAATTCATCCACTGAACGGAGGGGCCGTGCCCCCTCCGGCAGCGAAAAGGCCCAGGACTGAGCGTTAACCCTGAGCAGCGATATAATGATCCCCACCCTCTGTTCCTCATCACCAGAGGAATGGGGAAGAAGGCGAAAATGGAGTTTGCAAGCCTCTCTAAAACGCACAAAATTCTCACTACCCCCGGAGAACGTATCCGGGAGTGAGATCTTAGCCTCAGAACAAACTCCATGAACGCAAGCTGAACCGGTCGCTTGAAACTGAGAAAAAGTCTTACGGAGATCAGCTACCTCCAATGAAAGACCCTGGAAGCGTTAAGCCAAAAGTGAAACCGGATCCATGCTTGAGACGGTTTTGGCGGCTTATAATGTCACGGATGGTGTACAGGAAACAAGACAATGCAATATAATCAATGACTCACTGGATCCACAACTAAGGAACAAAAGGGAGACCCCTGCATGAGACCTGCCACTCTCCCTGACTGCTCAGCCTATGCGAACACCCCAAAGGTGGATGGGCGCATATCCACGTACCTCGGCTATCTAATACCTGAAGACCCTACAATAGTGAGGGGACACGACCACCGTCTCCCTACACTAGACACGGAGGGAGTCAGGGTCTCCTGAAATCCAGCAGACAGAAAATTACAAATAAAGGAACAGCACTTATCTTGCAGAGGACTGGGAAATAGGAACAGCATGCACACACACTCCAGGAAGTTGTATAAGCCGCACACTACTGCATTATGGGGAGGAACTTAAAGGGAAGCAATCAGTTCAACTGCATGACAGCTGAGATAGACTAACGAGATGAGGAACTGAAACCAAAACAAAGAAACTCAAGGAGGAGGATCTGGAAGGCTCCTGTCAGAGCTTCTCAGCTGTCTGGTTGTGACACTACCTCAGTCACATTGCTAGGGTGGTCTCAGATGCTCAGTTCCATTCTTCAACTGCCAGCAGCCATATCTACTGTTAGAAGCTGTGATAGTTGCAGGGAGAGAGCTGCAGCAGAAAAGACACACCCTCTGAGAAAGAACGCACCTCCTGAAAAAGGACACCCACCTGAGCTGCCAGCTTGAACTAAATCTAGCCGAGCAATAAATGGGGAGATCTCTGGATCCATGTGAGGTACAGGGCTGATTCTAGCTTTGTTAGGGATTGTCATGTACTGCATGATGTTCGATTTTAATTTTTTTTACATTAATCATGGGATACCCTCTGTAATATAAGGCTGACATGCTAAAACATATTCCCTGCCATGGAATTAAAGAGGCACTTCAGTAGGATCAACCCTATTAAACAACTCATACTGCCTAGTAGGGCTCACGATGCTGATTAAAAACAGGGGCGTAGCTATAGGGGGTGCAGAGGTAGCAGTCGCTACCGGGCCTAGGAGCTTGAGGGGGCCCAAAGACCCTTGTGCCGCATACGAAGACACAGGTATTATAGAAAGTGAATGCTGGTCAAGTTACACCTCTGGCTGGAGGGAAGGGGTTAGATCAAGAATTTGGCATGGGAGGAGGGGGGGGGGGGTTGCCGGTTAAATTTTTGTCTCAGGCAGCACGAAGACTATATACTTCCCTGCCCCTTTGCCACTAAGCACTAAGGGAAGGGGGGCCCAAGCTCAACTCTTGCACCAGGGCCTATGATCCTTTAGCTACGCCCCTGATTAAAACAATACCTTTCTTTTGTCTGTATGCTAAACAGCGGCAGACCTTTATGCATTTTTTATTCATATGCACATGAGCAAGTTCAATCACCAGGAGGCAAGGGTGAGTCTTTAGAGCACTGCTCTGTAACCCCCCTGTGTTCTGCACACTCCCCCTCCCCCTTGATTGACAGGATTAGACATCAGCATGCTGAGGGCAGAGCGGTCTCCTGGCATGTAATTTCATATACATTATATACTATAGCTGTCACGGCTTGGTGGTAGTTTGCCGTGACACTTTCGCCGCACATGATGGTTGCCGGTGGCAACGTGTTGTTTGTTATGCATGCGTGTGCACTTCCCCTTTATGGCTGTTTCCCTTCCCATTTCTGATGTGTATGGGGTTAAGGTGTGTGCAAGGTCGAGCTTGGTGTGGCCTCTTGGCTCTTATTGTTCTGAGTTGTGAGCCTGAGGTCAGATTCATGGGTGTAGGAACCCCCAAAAATCTGGGGGGGGGACAACATTTTTGCTCGCCGGGTATATTCTTATTCAGTAAACTGCGAGTTGTTTATATCGTTCAATTTTAAGTGTGTGTGTGTGTGTGTGTGTGTGAAAAATCTCACAACAAAAATAAATTTGCAAAAGGAACAGTTCTTTGTTTATCAGGTCACAGAAAAACGTTTGGCCCCCCGCCGAAACAATAATCTCCCCTTATATATAATTTACTTACAGTTCTGAAGACTCAGGGGTGCTGGCTGGCTTGGCCTCAGGGGTGCTGGCTGGCTTGGCCGGGCAGAAGGAGTGTGGGAGACTGTGAGGCCTTTTTCTCCAAGCTGCTCCGGATCAGTGCTCTGGGCAGCTGGGCTCCGGGCTGGAAGTGGGCACAATAAGAAAAAAATATTTTTCATTACACCTCAGGTCAGACCACCAATCAGACCCCCAATATTAATCAGACCTCAGCTAACAGCCCCAATAAGATCCCCAATGTTAATAAGACCTCAGATCACACCTCAGCTCAGACCCCAATATGAATGACCCCCAATCAGACCTCAGATAAGAGCCCCATGCCTCATAGCAGCCCCCGGTGCCTCTCCAGCAGCCCCCGGTGCCTCTCCAGCAGCCCCCAGTGCCTCTCATCAGCCCCCCAATGCCTCTCATCAGCCAGTAATAACAGCCCCCCAATCATGTGCCAGTAATAACAGCCCCCCAATCATGTGCCAGTAATAACAGCCCCCCCAATCATGTGTCAGTAATAACAGACTCCCCCCAATCATGTGCCAGTAATAACAACCCCCCCAATCATGTGCCAGTAATAACAGACCCCCCCAATCATGTGCCAGTAATAACAGACCCCCCCTATCATGTGCCAGTAATAACAGACCCCCCCAATCATGTGCCAGTAATAACAGACCCCACCAATCATGTGCCAGTAATAACAGACCCCCAATCATGTGCCAGTACTAACAGACCCCCCCAATAATGTTAAAAACTCAAAAATGGTGGCTCACCTCAGGCGGGGTTCTGGATAAGGTGCTACTAGCCCAAAGTAGAGGAACACCCCTCCTCTAATGGCGTATGTGAAGAAAAATCAAGATTAGGGCGAGCACTCAACACTTGGACCAATAGAATAAGAATAAAACATTTATTAAATCACAATTTTAAACACGTGTACCTTTCAATAAAATAAGAAGATAAAATACATAATAACAAATACCACATATAGGGATAAAAAGAATCGTGACGGTCACTTTTTGGAAAACTTGATGAATGTTATATATAAGCTAACACTTGTAATAGGGCAGCTGATAAGCTCCAGTGATAATAACGTGGTGGAGCGGCTGAATCCAACAATTGCTCCTAATGTGTGAACACAAGTAACAATGTCCTTCAATTGCAGTAGTAGGTAGTGCTGGCTTGTCTATGTAGCTCCAACACTTGCTCCTAATGTGTGAACACAAATAGCAATGTCCTTCAATCACGGTAGTAGGTAGTGTTAGCTTTTGTATGAGGCTCCAGTAGTGCTGACGCAGTGGAGCAATTCAATCCAGCAATTGCTACTGATGTATGGACACAAATAACAATGTCCTACAATAGCGATAATTCAGTATAGTAGCCGTACAGACCCCCCCAATAATGTGCCAGTAATAACAGACCCCCCAATCATGTGCCAGTAATAACAGACCCCCCCAATCATGTGCCAGTAATACCAGACTCCCCAATCCTGTGCCAGTAATACCAGACCCCCCAATCATGTGCCAGTAATACCAGACCCCCCAATCATCTCCCAGTAATACCAGACCCCCCAATCATGTGCCAGTAATACCAGACCCCCCAATCATGTGCCAGTAATACCAGACCCCCCCAATCATGTGCCAGTAATACCAGACCCCCCCAATCATGTCCCAGTAATACCAGACCCCCCCAATCATGTGCCAGTAATACCAGACCCCCCCAATCATGTGCCAGTAATACCAGACCCCCCAATCATGTGCCAGTAATACCAGACCCCGGGCCTGTGTCCCGACTCCAGCGCTGTATGGCTCAGGCAGCGCGATGACATCATCGCGCCGCCTACGCCGGCCTCTGATAGGCTGCCGGCCTAGTAGTGCCGGAAGCGTATCAGAGGAACAGGAAAGGGACACACCTCCCTGCCCTGCCCCTCCGCACAGCCTTCTGTTTGTATCGCTGTCCTGAGGACGGCGATACAAACAGAAACAGATCACTATGGAGATGAGTGCTTCGCTTCCACAATGGAAGCGCTCATCTCAGTGCCTGCCCCGCCGCCACCGCACAGTGCCTGCCCCGCCGCCGGCGCACACACTCTGCCACTGGCCTGGGGGGGATTTGGCCAAACCTGTCCCCCCGCATTATTTCCTGGGGGGGATCCGTCCCCCCCGCTTCCTACGTCCATGTTCAGATTGTCTTCAGTGTCTTGTTGAGCTGGTGCTTTTCCATCTGCCAGGTCCTTGAGGGCCACCTTATGGGACATTGATGTCACCTGAAGTCTTCTTATGTCACCCATTTGTGTCTGTTGCTGATACTCTACGTCACTTGTTGTATGTTTGGTCTGGGTTTATTTTTGGGGTTTGTTGTTATGTCTTGTTTGGTGTTTCATGTCTGGCCTGTTTGGTGTTTCAGGTCAGCATGGATGCTAGACATGTCCTTTGTATGTCCTTACCTCCGGAAGGGGGTCCCTGGAGTTCCCCTGGAGGGGGAACTACAAGCAGCTGGGCCTGGTGCCACCATGATTCATGCCTCATGGTGTTCCATGTTGTTTCTACTGGATTCTGTGTTTATCAATAGATATGACACCGCGCTCTTCCCAGCCTCTACCAACCCACTATCAGACACTGAAGGTTTCACAAGACTTTTCTAGGAGAGCAATCATGTTCATCATAAGTAAAAGAAAATCCAGACTCATGAATATTATTAAAGACATCCATGAATTATTTGAAAAATTAAGGCCCTGGAAAGATGATATTAATATAAAACCCCTAGTAAACAATATAAGGAGAAGAATACAAATGAAAAAGGATTCCTTGCCAATGGATAACAGAATTATTGAATCTAAAATACTGCTGGAAACTGCCGAGAATGAAATATTGAACAACGGGCATTCATTTGAAACTATAGATGAATGTACTTTTAATGATCAGGAGGGTAAAAGTTCAGTATTTACCACATACAGTGAACATAATACAACAACAGAATCAAATCCACGCGTCCCACTAACCCCTGTAGTTGTAATACAAAAAACAAGGAAGGAACGGGGTAATGAGGGTCTCTCTACTAACAACCAGTACAGCCCCCTGAGTCAATTTACTGAAGACCAGGTGGGAATAGATGAGGAGAAACTAATAGAATCCCCAGTTATTCAAACAAATAAGGAAGGAACAAGAAGAACCATAAACAAAGAACAACATAAAAGAGAGGAAGAAGTATCAAATACAGATACTAGCGAAAATAAAAACAAAAATAAAAATGAAACTAAAAGACAGAATGGGAACGGGAACCAGTCAATAAGTGTGGAGGAAACCCATAGCAACATAAAAAGAAAACCAACCATCAAAAAAACTGTAAGACAGGATTTTTTTCAGGTAAGAAAAAACAGAAACAAAAAAGGGGGTGTAGAGGGGGGCAATTCACCAAAAAGATAAAATGTAATAGTAAAAATAATAAAAACACAAAGGAGGGCAATATTCAAAAAATATACAATTTGAGTCAATATCAAGTCACTGAAATAGAACATAAAATACAGGAGAAAGGGTTAAAATTTGCCCCTTTGACATTTTTCAATAAGTTCGAGGCATTCATATGGTTAAGAAAGTTTATGAGAAAACTAGCCCTAAAAATTAAAAAAAAAAAAGCTAATCCCTAAGAGGAGGGAAGGAGAGGATGAGACACAACAAACATATGAAAATGTGAGAGAGAAACCCCAGATGGAGACCCAATTCGTACACACAAATGTAAGAAGAAAATCCAAATACCATCCTCTACAAGAATATTCAGCAGCATTTAATACGTTCATGACGTCAGGGAAATAAGGAAAGTAAAGAAACCATAAAATCCCAAGTACCATAGTAATATTACGATGGTGGAAAGAAAAGCAATTCAATCCATGCAAGAGAATAACAATATTGTGATCCGCCCAGCGGATAAAGGAGGGGGAATTTTTATAATCTCTAAAGAAGATTACCACAAGGAGGCAAAGAATATCCTGAATGATAGTAAGACATACCAACAACTGAAGAGAGATCCAACTGAAGTCTATAAAAAGGAGTTAAAAGAACTAGTACAAAGAGGGAGGAATCAGGGAATTTTAAGAAAAGAAGAGGCTATGTTTGTTTACTTGCCATACCCTAGAATAGCAGCATTTTACCACAATCTGAAAACTCATAAGGATACAGCAAAACCACCAGGCAGGCCCATTGTGTCGGGCATAGAGTGCCTCACTAGCGCCCTCTCCAAATATGTGGACGAACAGCTACAACCGCTTGCAGAATCCCTCCCCACATATTTGAAGGACACCACACATGTCTTACAAATTTTAAATGAGATCAAGTAGGAAGAGGGATATATACTAGGAACCCTGGATATTAAATCATTGTATACAGTTATTGAGAACCAAAGAGGTTGTGAGGCGGCAAAATTCTTTCTCGAAAGAAAAGGAGATATGCCAGAAGCCCAAATAAAATTTCTTGGGGATTGCATTATGTTTATTTTACAAAGGAATTATTTCACTTATGATGAGAGATTCTACCTCCAGACGTGGGGGATGCGATGGGGACGAGGTTCGCTAATTTATATGTGGGGCGGTGGGAACATCTAGCCATACACCCCAAGGGCAGGCTCCGGGCGAACTTCATCCTCTGGCGGCGTTTTATAGATGACATGATTTTTATATGGAAGGGAGGGGAAAATCAACTACAGGAGTTTTTTAATGACATTAATAAAATGATTTTTATCTGGAATTTAAAACAGATTTTTTTTTTTTAGATTTAACTATTTTTATTGAGGATATTAAAATATGTACAAAAACTTTTAATAAACCAACAGACGCACAGTTTTATCTCTAAAGACAGTTGTCACCTTCCATGGTGGTTAGAGAATATCCCGAAGAGTCAATTTTTGCAGGGGTGTAGCTAGAAATGGCCCCATAGCAAAAATATTTATGGGCCCCTCCTCCTGGATCTCCCACACCCACATACCTCTCGGACCTCGCTGCCACATCCGCAGCTCCTCATGCACTTGCGACGGTTACGCGTAGGACTGAGCACAGAAAGTTGGTCACTGGCAACGCATTTGTGCCAGTGTAGGAAATGTATGACTCTAAATGTCTGTGTATTAAAGAAGATTGTTAAATTGTACAGGGGTCTGTAACACAAGAAGGTGAAAGTACATATCGTGGTGTGTGTATGTGTATTAGACAGAAGGTAGGGATATGTATCTTGTGTAGTTTGGGTATTAGGGAGAGTAAGAGGTATATATCTAGTGCTGATACACGTGTAAATATATTTCGCAGAAAATTCAGTGCAACATAAAACGTAAACAAAAACTGGAATTTGCGTTATATGTCTGTTCAGACATAATTCGTCTCTTTCATATTATAAGCTCCCCTTATATATTATTTACTTACAGTTCTGAAGACTCAGGGATGCTGGCTGGCTTAGCCTCAGGGGTGCTGGGTGGCTTGGCCTCAGGGGTGCTGGCTGGCTTGGCCTCAGGGGTGCTGACAGGCTTGGCCTCAGGGGTGCTGGCTCGCTTGGCCGGGCAGGAGGTGTGTGGGAGACTGTGAAGCCTTTTTTCTCCAAGCTGCTCCGGAATTTTTTTTTATTCATTACACCTCAGGTCAGACCACCAATCAGACCCCAATGTTAATCAGACCTCAGCTAACAGCCCCAATAAGATCCCCAATGTTAATAAGACCCCAATAAGACCTCAGATAACACCTCAGCTCAGACCCCAATATGAATGACCCCCAATCAGACCTCAGATAAAAGCCATATGCCTCATAGCAGCCCCCAGTAGCCTCATAGCAGCCCCAGTAGCCTTATAGCAACCCCCAGTAGCCTCATAGCAGCCCCCAGTAGCCTCATAGCAGCCCCCAGTGCCTCTCCATGAGCCCCCAGTACCTCTCACCAGCCCTCAGTGCCTCTCCATCAGCCCCCAGTGCCTCTCAATCAGCTCCCAGTGCCTCTCCATCAGCTCCCAGTGCCTCTCACCAGCGACCCCCCAGTGCCTCTCCATCATCCCCCAGTCAGTGCATCTCCATCAGCCCCCAGTGCCTCTCTCCAGCCCCCGGTACCCTCTCCATCAGCCCCCAGTGCCTCTCCATCAGCCCCCCCAGTGCGCCCTCCCCGGTATTAAAATCATTGGTGGGCAGTGCACCCCCCCCGGTATTAAAATTATTGGTGGGCAATGCGCCCTTCCCGGTATTAAAATCATTGGTGGCCAGTGCACCCTCCCCCCCTCCCAGGTATTAAAATCATTGGTGGGCAGTGCACCCTCCCCCCCTCCCCAGTATTAAAATCATTGGTGGGCAGTGCACCCTCCCCCCCTCCCCTGTATTAAGATCATTGGTGGGCAGTGCGCCCTCCCCCTCCCAAGTATTAAAATCATTGGTGGGCAGTGCGCCCTCCCCCAATCCCCCGATATTAAAATGATTGGTGGGCAGTGTGCCCCCTCCCCAGTATTAAAATCATTGGTGGGCAGTGCGCATTCCCCCCCTCCCCAGTATTAAAATAATTGGTGGGCAGTGCGCCCTCCCCAGTATTAAAATCATTGGTTGGGCAGTGCGCCCTCCCCTTTCCCCCCCATCATTGGTGGCAGCGGCAGTTCCAATCGGAGTCCCAGCAGTGTAATGCTGGGGCTCCGATCGGTTACCATGGCAGCCAGGACGCTACTGAAGTCCTGTCTGGCTGCCATGGTCAGTTAGTCAGCAGCATACTTACATGCGCTGTGGCCGCCTGGCGCGCCTTCTTCTTGTAACTCACAGGTCTGTGCGGCGCATTGCTTATGCTTATAGCAATGCGGCGAACAGATCTGTGATGAGTTACAAGAAGAAGGAGCGCCAGGCGGCCACAGCGCATGTGAGTATGCTGCTGCAGAGTAACTGGCATGGCAGACAGGACTTCAGTAGCGTCCTGGCTGCTATGGTAACCGATCGGAGACCCAGCATTAAACTGCTGGGACTCCGATCGGAACTGCTGCTGCCACCAATGATTTGGGGGGGAGGCCGCCCCCTATCGCACTGCCACTCGCCGCATGAATTAAAAAAAAAAAAATCCTCAGCCGGCGGCCCGGGCCCCCGGTGGCGTAGGGCCCCATAGCCATTGCTATGGCTGCTATGGTGATCCCTACGCCACTGAATTCCTGCGTATTAAGACGAACTGTACAAAACCAGAAGAGTACGAGCGGGAAGCCATGGTTATGCAAGAGAAATTTGAGGTAAAGGGATATGATGTAGCCAAAGTGAGGTTACAAAAGGATGAGGTCGGTCAGATGAACAGACAAATATTATTAAAGGGCAAGGAAAAACCAAAACCAGAAGAAACGGATATAATATTTCCCCCCCTTATTTTACCGTATAATGGCCAGGTGAATATTTTTTAAAAGATTGTGAATAAACATTGGAGCACCCTTAGGAAGGATAAAGTGGTGGTGGAGCTCATTCCAAAAGAACCCAGGTTTATCTATAGGAAAGCTAAAAACATAGGCAATTTTGTAGCATCTACAAATAGCTGAATCACAAAACAAGTAGAGAACAAAAATAAAAATAAAAACCATAAAAAAATGGGAATACACTATGGGGGTATAGGCCAACAAAATGGCTTTTTCCCCTGTAGAAGATGCGCAGGGTGTAAGATATCCAATAACAAAATACAAGTCAGTATAGTAAATAATAACGGCACGTATAAAGAAGACATAAGAGGTTTTATTACCTGTAATAGCTGGGGGGCAATATATGCAATTACATGCCCCTGTAACAAGACATACATTGGCCGGACTAAGAGACAAATAAAGAAAAGAGTGGGGGAGCATATATACAATATCAAGAAAAAATTTGAGGGGCACCCACTGTCGAGGAATTATATGGAGAAACACGAAGGGAAATTTGACGGCTCAACCTTTTGTGGGATTTAACTAATTAGATTGGGATCTAGAAGGGGGGTTTAATCATGAGCATGTCAAGAGCAGAAACTAAATGGATCCTCAACATGGATACATTGACACCTGGAGGGTTAAACTCTGAGATTGAGCTGTTTGCATTTGAATAAGGTAGGGATCTGTGGGGAGTGTACACCCAGGAATCTAGAACCAAAAGATGAGGAGCAGAGGACTGAAAGGGTTAGGATTATAGAGAGGAGTGTATAAATATTAGGTACCAAGCAGCATACCCGGATTTCTCTTCCTGACGAAGGACAGTGTACTATCAAAAACGCGTAGATAGGAATTTTGGTACCCACTACTCACCGAAGTCTGCATAGTGACATCACTATCTTTGCAAGGTACGAAGTATACACATGTGCAGTAATCTAGTTATCCTAGCCTGACATCCAGCACCACGTCTGCTCATACATAAGAAGAAGGAATAGACACAGAGGAAGCGCCAAGGAAGAGGTAATCACCATTAGCCTGTGTTACCTATTGGCAAGTGTGTCTGTGACACCTTCAGTGTGTGATAGTGGGTTGGTAGAGGCTGGGAAGAGCGAGGTGTCATATCTATTGATAATCACAGTGTAAAGTTTGGCAGCGGTTCGTGCGGTGCCACTGCGACACAAGCAACAGTGGTATGGATTCTGTGTTTGGTGTTTGTGCTCGATCCTGCCTGGTGTGTGTGTTTGGGCCTATGCGCATTTCCAGGATCCAGTGGTAGCAGCGCGGACGGCTCGAGTTCCTGTTGCAGCTGTGTCAGGTAGGTGTCCATGTTGATCCTGTTGGTAGTGGTGTTTTCTGCCTCTGGACACTTACCTGTCGTGTCGTCCACTGCTGGCTTCTTTCTTCCCCTCTGTTGCTAGGCCTGTTGGAGTCTCCGGTTCCACCATGTCGTGGAGGAATCGGTTGTCTCTACTTTCTGACGCCATATTGCAGGGACCGTTAGGGTCAGTAGGGACCAGGTTCGAGAGTATGAGCCCCCCTACCATCGAGGGCAGCTCATACAGTCAGGAGGTCAGGGATAGGATTTAGGGATGCTTAGTTGGTTACCAGCTCCCTTTTCCCTGTTTCCAGGCCTAGCTGCTACCTTATAATCCCCACATTGTACGGTGGGGGGTTTCCACCACTCCCCACCGTGACAATAGCATTACCACCTTGAGATCTGCTTAGAAATGTAATATACATATTTCTGCTTTATTTAGGCAGAATATATGATTATAAAGACACTGGTTATATATATATATATATATATATATAAATAGCAAATACCGCAGCAGCACAGTCAGACAGTGTGCACTGGGTGCAATTCCTCACAGAGGCCGGCTTCTCCTCCACGATATATACTTTCCAAAGAATGAGGCAGCACTTCCAGATTTCAGTGGCAGGGTGACGACCCCAAAAACTTTATTCCCAGCAACGTTTCGGCCTACTCAATGGGGCCTTTGTCAAGCCTTTGTCAAGCTTGACAAAGGCCTCATTGAGTAGGCCGAAACGTTGCTGGGAATAAAGTTTTTGGGGTCGTCATCCTGCCACTGAAATCTGGAAGTGCTGCCTCATTCTTTGGAAAGTATATATATATATATATATATATATATATATAAAATAAAATAACAGGACTTTCTATATTGAGAATAGTCTTTCTTCATGATTAGAAACCTGAAACCTACAGTTTTTTTCACAGGCACAATATATGATTACAAAGAAACTAGCAATATGCATAAAAAACATTGGATTTATGCTCACGCCAGGTCTAAAAAAGTAAGCATAGTGTGGGCAGGGAAGGGGAGGGGCTGGTAGACCAATCTCATTTACCATTTTCATCAAATTTGTTCCTAGGACAGATTGGCTGCTGTGGCACCGCGCGACCTAGTCGCCGGGGCTTCCCCCAACGGCTCGTTACCACCCATCTTGCAAGGGGGGAGAGGGCTACCTTGTGTAACCAAGAACTGCTCGCGGTGAAATGGAGAGACAAGCTTGACGTTTACATGCTCTCCTCCATTCACGCAGACACGACAATCCAAATTGAACGAGCAACCAGTGTCATTGAAAAGCCCCTCTGTGTCCACGACTATAATTTGCTCATGGGAGGGGTGGACTTCAATGACCAGATGTTGGCTCCTTATCTACTTTCCCGCAGGACCAGACGCTGGTATAAGAAGGTGTCTGTATATTTAATTCAATTGGCTGTATATAATAGTTTTGTTCTCTACAGTAAGGCTGGGAGAACAGGATCCTTCCTCAAATTTCAGGAAGAGATCATCGAGAACCTCCTGTATCCAGGAGGTTCCGTGGCCCCATCCACCAGTGTAGTGAGCCGTCTACACGAGCGACATTTCCCCAGTGTCGTTGCTGGTATCTCAAACCGACCACCACCCCGAAAAAAATGTTGTGTCTGTAGCAGGAGTGGAATAAGGCGTGACACCCGCTATTTCTGTCCTGACTGCCCTGACCACCCTGCCCTATGCTTTGGGGAGTGTTTCCGGAAGTACCACACACAGGTACACTTAGCATAAGGATTGCGTTTCACAGGACAGGCACACAGGGCTATTAGGGCCCTTTCACTCACAGCTGCTGCAAACCTCTCCTTTCACCTGGGACAAAGTGCATAATGTACTTCGCCACATCTCTGGGCGATTTGCGCTTTGCATTGTCCAATGGGGAAGGAGAGGTTTGTCCTATAAAGGTAAAAAAACAAAAACAAAAAAAAATCACCGGTAAGCAAAAAAGTTAATGTTCTGTTCATAAAAGTTAAATAAAGTTCAAATGTTATTATAAAGTTAATAAATTTATTGCGTTGCGGCCTGTTTTTTTTTTTTTTTTTTACCTTCTAGGTGGACCAACCGATCAACCAGCTGCAGCACTGATGTGCATTCTGACAGAAGCATTGCGCTGCTGTCAGATTACACAAAAGTCGGTGTATGCGGCGCTGCAAGACGAGATTTCTCCTCTGCAGTAAAAGATACGTTTGCCGAGGCTTATGGGCTGAGGGGGAGGTGGTGTTCATATACTTTGGCAAACACTTTGTATATAAAAAAAAATAAAAAATCCCGGCAATGATTTATTCATCCACATCGATTGATAAGAATGGAGAAATCGGATTTGCCAGGGCATACGGGCTAAGTGGGTTTGGATGTTGGGCAAAGCTCCTATGTCCTGGCAGACGCCTTTCCCCTCCTTTTTTTTTTTTGGCAGAGATTTTTTCATCCACATTGATCAATGCGAATGAATAAATCTGTGCCGTTCATTTTTTCTTTCAGCCCAGAGGCTGAACGAAAAAAAAAAATATCATTACCCGTATGTTCAATATAAGGAGAATAGCAGAAACTCCTAATGCTGGCCATACATGTAATGATTGCGGAGACCCTCAAATGCCAGGGCAGTACAAACACCCCACAAATGACCCTATTTTGGAAAGAAGACACCCCAAGATATTCGCTGAGGGGCATATTGAGTCCATGAAAGATTGAAATTTTTGTCCCAAGTTAGCGGAAAGGGAGACTTTGTGAGAAAAAAATAAATAAAATTTCTGCTAATTTGTGCAAAAAAAAAAAAATCTTCTATGAACTCGCCATGCCCCTCATGGAATACCTTGGGGTGTCTTCTTTCCAAAATGGGGTCATATGTGGGGTATTTATACTGCCCTGGCATTTTAGGGGCCCTAAAGCGTAAGAAGAAGTCTGGGATCCAAATGTCTAAAAATGCCCTCCTAAAAGGAATTTGGGCCCCTTTGCGCATCTAGGCTGCAAAAAAGTGTCACACATGTGGTATCGCCGTACTCAGGAGAAGTTGGGCAATGTGTTTTGTGTTGTCATTTTACATATACCCATGCTGGGTGAGATAAATATCTCGGTCAAATGCCAACTTTGTGTAAAAAAATGGGAAAAGTTGTCTTTTGCCGAGATATTTCTCTCACCCAGCATGGGTATATGTAAAAAGACACCCCAAAACACATTGCCCAACTTCTCCTGAGTACGGTGATACCACATGTGTGACACTTTTTTGCAGCCTAGGTGGGCAAAGGGGCCCACATTCCAAAGAGCACCTTTAGGATTTCACAGGGCATTTTTTACACATTTTGATTTCAAACTACTTCTCACGCATTAGGGCCCCTAAAATGCCAGGGCAGTATAACTACCCCACAAGTGACCCCATTTTGGAAAGAAGACACCCCAAGGTATTTCGTGATGGGCATAGTGAGTTCATGGAAGTTTTTATTTTTGGTCACAAGTTAGTGGAATATGAGACTTTGTAAGGAAAAAAAAAATCATAATTTTCCGCTAACTTGTGACAAAAAATAAAAAGTTCTATGAACTCACTATGCCCATCAGCGAATACCTTAGGGTGTCTACTTTCCGAAATGGGGTCATTTGTGGGGTGTTTTTACTGTCTGGGCATTGTAGAACCTCAGGAAACATGACAGGTGCTCAGAAAGTCAGAGCTGCTTCAAAAAGCGGAAATTCAAATTTTTGTACCATAGTTTGTAAACGCTATAACTTTTACCCAAACCATTTTTTTTTTACCCAAACATTTTTTTTTATCAAAGACATGTAGAACAATAAATTTAGAGAAAAATTTATATATAGATGTCGTTTTTTTGCAAAATTTTACAACTGAAAGTGAAAAATGTCATTTTTTTGCAAAAATTTAGGTAAATTTCGATTAATAACAAAAAAAGTAAAAATGTCAGCAGCAATGAAATACCACCAAATGAAAGCTCTATTAGTGAGAAGAAAAGGAGGTAAAATTCATTTGGGTGG
Source organism: Bufo bufo (assembly GCF_905171765.1). NCBI lineage: Eukaryota > Metazoa > Chordata > Amphibia > Anura > Bufonidae > Bufo > Bufo bufo. Next base: position 166,364,673 of record NC_053392.1, on the reverse strand, counting down.
TAAGTTGTATGACCGAGCAATAAACGGTGAAAGTAGTGTAGTGCAGAATTGTAAAAAGTGGTCTGGTCATTAAGGGTGTTTAAGCTAGGGGAGCTGCTGTGGTTAATGTAGTTGGTAGAGATGAGCGAAGTTATTGAAAATTCGATTCGGCTGATGAATAACAGTCAAAAAGCGCATTTCTTTGAATGTAGTGGGTGCAATGATGGGGAACAGAGATGGTGCTGCCCTCGTCATTATACCCCTTAGATGCCGTGTTCATCGCTGATCGTGACATTTGAGATTAACATTGAGGGCTTTCAGGGGTTAATCCTATTAAAAATATATATATAAATATTCACCTTATCCATTTGATTGCGTAGAGGCTGCTGCGTCCATCTTCATTGAAGACATGTGCGCAATCTCACGTGGTGACATGATGAGGTCATCACGCCGGCTGGTGTGGTGATGTAATTAGTCACTGTGCAAGAGATTTCACCCAATATCTTCAATCAAGATGGCTGAGGTGAGTATGCATTTTTTTTTGTTTTACCACCATTTCAGGGAAAATTGATTCGTAATCATGAAGTGCAAGGAAATTCAGCTTAGCAGCAAATCTAATTTTTCCTGAAATTCGGATCGAATTCCACTTCTGATACTTCCGTTCGCTCAACACTAGTAGTCATCCTAATAAATTATGATTGTTCATATTTTTAACGCAATACATAGGTACACACAGAAGGTATAGGTTTATTACAGTTGTGTGTGAGTGTGGGCACACAGTAAGAAAATGGTGCTTGATCTAGCCAATAGTGCAGGTGCTTAAAAATCATTTAATCATTATACAATATGTTGTTAAGACCCTTTAATTTGACAGTGGGTCCATTAATTCCTGTAATAGTATATATTAGATGTTCACAATAGGAACGACTAAAGAATATCATACTAAATTTGAGGAAAGAGGGTAAAAGGCTGAAATCTAAACTTTATATAACTATTGTCTTGAACTAGACTAGAATGTGCTCCCTTTTGAGGATTGCCTGTTTTTCTGCTGGTTTTCTGCATATTCTGCTGTGTATTCTTGGCTAGAGGAATCATGGTCTCAAAATATTTGCCATGTAGAACAAGCTGCATATGCACCTGCCAAAAGCCACCTAGATGGCACCAAAATGCCAACGAATGCTTTTTCACATACAATTATTGTGCAAGTGTTGACGATGCTGGCATATTTCTGTGCCATGATGTATCATCTGCTCTGTATTCTTTGGCTGGAACAAGTTGAAGTTCCACCACTAAAATAATGACAAACGTAATGTGGAAAATGCCACCAGAGCTGCTGAAGCCATCTCTCTGCTTTCCCATGCTGCAAAAGAAAGGCAAAATATTGTCTACTACAATAAATAAAAAATGTGTTCAGTCTCCCACCTATAACTTGATGAGGTAGTCACAACAAATATTTTAATTTGAAATTGTTCCCCTCCCTGACAACACAAACCCCTAACCCCAACATAAACTGTAAAAATCCTACTACAAAGGAAATATTCCAGGACATAAAAGCAAAATACCTGGAATACAGGGCAAGACATAGCCTGAAAGAGGAAAGGGAGGATTCCATTAATCTTCTACATCTTACCCCAGACAAAAGCACAGACACCACGATACCCAATAAGTCACCAATAGTACTCCATTTTTCCCTCCACCTAACACCTACACCAGATCATGTAGTTGAACCACTTAGGTAGGACATCTTCACCATCGATAATACAAAGGCAGGAGCAGAAGGCCTCGTCCCCTTCCTAAATCAAATCCACAAATCTACATCTGAGGAAGTTTTTTTTTTAGGGGTATCAAAAAACAAAGACCCCATACCGAAGAGTTTCCCACCAATCACGAGATTCTTCAAACCAACACAACTAAAAAGAAAACTAGAGCAAGGAGAAAGAGAGGAGGTACAGAAAAAAGGAAAATTAATAAAAATAAAAATAAAAATAGAAATGGCTGTTTACCACATAAAGAACAAACACATGACAACTGTAGCATGGACAAAAGAGTAAACATTTTCAACCTCTCTACACACCAACTAAACAACCAGGAAAATAACCTGTTACAAAAAGGTTTGTCCTTTTATCCTTACAGCAGAGTAAATCCTTTTGAGCTATTTGTTGACATCCAAAAATTTTGAAGAAACCTCACAATAAAAAGACACTTCGAAATCGAGACCCAGATACCCCAGACCTAGGGACTCCCCCCTCCTCCGACTAGAAATGTAGAGCTCTCTACACCTACCGATGGTTTTATACACCTAGATGTACGTCCCAAATCAAATTTTTTCCATCTCATAGCCAAGGTCATTGTATTCCAACATTTTTTGGTCTAATTTCTATAGACCTGAAAAAAACTATAAATGAACCAAATACACTGAACCACAAAGGTAATTTAACCAAATCCGAACAAAAAGCACTCAACAACCTGAAAAATAAAAAAGATATAATCATCCGTCCAGCAGACAAGGGGGAAGCCATAGTTATTCAAAACTATACAGATTATAAAATGGAAGCCCAGAAAATTCTCAGTGACACCAACTACTACACAGAAATCACGTATGACCCCTTTCCAAAAATAAATAAAGATCTCCGCATCCTAATCAGAGACGGACATGAAAAAGGATGTATAAATAAAAAAGAAAAAAACTTTCTGTTAACTAATACTCAATGTAACCCTTACTTCTATCATCTTCCCAAAATTCATAAGAGTTTAGAGAACCCCCCTGGTAGACGCATCATTTCCAATATTAAATGTGCAACAAGCAACCTGTCACATATATTGATCTACACCTACAACCTTATGTGAAAAACCTAACTAGTTATCTTCATGATTCCTGCCAACTTATTTGTGACCTCAAAACAGTTGAGTGGCAGGAAACATATGCATTCCTTACTATGGATGTTACAGTCTTTTATACAAATATACAACACGATCTAGGCCTTCAATGCATTAGAACAGTTTTAGAAAGGGACCCCAACCTCAAACCCCCACAAATACAATTTCTGTTGGATAACCTACGATTCATACTCGAGAACAACTACTTCATATACCACGGGACAACATACCGCCAATGTAAAGGGACCGCGATGGGGACGAGAGTGGCGCCGTCATTCGCAAATCTATTTATAGGGGAATTTGAAAGAACAAACAATGCAAACCATCCCATCTATAAAGATCATATTGTATACTTTAAAAGATATATCGATGAAATATTCAATATATGGGACGGAGATGAAACATCCACCAAATCATTCAGCCAATCCCTAAATTGCACCGATTGGGGCATCACGTTTAGCTCCAACTTCAGTAGAACAGAAATATAATTTTTAGACATCATTGTCTCTAGCCAGAACAATACCATTTCCACAAAAACCTATTTCAAGCCTGTCGACACAAATAGCTATATCCATTATTCCAGCTTCCACCATAAAAGATGGCTACAGCCAATGCAAACGCATAAGATGAAATTGCAGCAACAAAAGTGACTTCATACAGCAAAGCCAGGTGATCAAAAATAGACTAGTAGATAAAGGCTACCCCACCGGCATTATAAAATATAGTCTGCTATCATCACATCTAATGAAAACAACACAAAACAAGAGAGACCAGACTATGTAAATTTCATCACACAGTATAGCACCTCAAACAAATACATCAGAGAAACACTGGCAAAACACTGGCATATACTGCTGCAGGATCCTCACCTGGCAAAATACCTTTCACACACCCCACACGAGCCCCAACTGTTAGGAGCATCCTCGCCCCTAATAAACCAAAACAACACTAAGGAAAACAAGTCCAATACTACCACCTGGGAAGTTTCAGGTGCCAGTCAAACAGATGCCTCTGCTGCAAAATTATTACCCATGAACAAACCTCTGTTACTTCGAAACACAATGGCATGACCTTTCAGATAAAACAACACATGACTTGCCAATCTATGTATGTTATATACCCGACAGAGTGGTGTACCACTCAAGCATTACATTGTTGCATGAACCAGCACAGGTACAATATTCAACGCCACTATCAGAAACATAGCCTATCTAGATATTGTGCTACTACAATAGAGAAAGAAAAACACCCCTTTAAGGTTACTCCCTTATAGCATATACCTGAAAACCCTTATAACTGATTCGATCACCTACAGAAACGAGAAGTCTTCTGGATTTATCAGCTCGACACTCTAACGCCCCATGGTCTAAACGAGATGAATGAAACAATTATATAATCGCCAATATAAAACATCTACATATATATTATACAGAATGCCACCCACTGGGCAATGAGTCCCACCTATCCCCTTTATACTCTGAAGACGAGGATATATGAATGCACGTACCTGCACACATAGACTGACATGGATGGATGCATGTCAGCCATGCATACGGACAAGGGTCCAACTATAGACATATACCCCCTACTAATTCCAACACGACTATTGAGGATGTGGGAATGCACATATCTGCACACATGGATGCACATGAATGGATGCATGTGCAACTATAGATACATACCCTCTACTAATACCAGAGGGTAGAGACATACCCTCTACTAATACCACCATAACTATTAAAGAAGTGGGGATGCACGTTATCTGTAAACATATGGATGCAAGTCAGCCAGGCATGCAAGTGCGCGTCTACCTATAGATCCATTCCCTGCACTAACACTATCATGTCCTTTAGTTACATTAAACTGGGTACTACTCACAATCCAGCACATCAATCCTGTAACCCCCTTTTTTCAATAAATATTTCCTATATATACTGGCACATATTTTTTATGAGTAATACTTTTAATAACACTTTTTACTCCCTATGATTCTATTTTATTGTGTAGCACATTTGTATTGTTTGACCTTTATGCTCAATGTATTGATTTAATAAGAGAATCCCTGCCCTCTTTCCCCTTCCCCCCTTTTTTTTTGGGGGGGGCCACACCCCCTGCCATAGCGCGTCCAAACTAGATTTAAATACATGTGCTTTTTAAATTGTATGTGAATATTGTCCTTAAGAAGGGGGCTGCAAGCCCTTGAAACGAGTTGATCAAAATAAACCTTGTGTGAAAAGACAAGTCCTGCCTACAACATCGTGCTTGACAGCGCCGAAACAAGTGGTTCCAAGACCTCCGGACTTTTCTCCTTCTCTTTATACTTTCTCGCCTTTTATGATCCACTCCTTGTTTTGGTTTCCAAAACTGCATCTAGAAACCTGAATGTTTGGCCATAGCCTGATGTATACTTTATTCATGAAAGACAAATATTGACTTGGTGTTAGTGAAGCTGAGTCAGAATGATTGAACAATTGATCAATTTCTTGAATCATCAGGATAATTAATTGTTTTACAGTGTTTGCTAGGTGACGTTGCTTGGAGATTTACCGTAGAAGTCAGCTGAGGCAGAAAATGCCATGACATAATGCAGTAACGGCTAGAGATGGCCTTGCGGTTCGCCCGGGGGTCGTTTTGCGGCGAACTTTGCGTGTTCGCGATTCGCCGAACATGTGAACATATGGAGAAATTCGCGCCCGCCATATTCTTTTACATTGTGAGGAACTTTGACCCATGACACATCCATCAGGTGGTACAGGACAGCCAATTGAGACATTTCGGCACATGGACATACCCCCTATCTTATAAATAAACCTGATCTGGCCGCCATTTTACATTCAGTGTTTTGCCAGTGTGGGGAGAGGTTGCTGTGTGAGGCAGGGACAGGCTGTTAGGGACACCAAACGCTAGCTAATAGGGCCACAAAAGTCATTTTAAGCACTAGTATAGGTGTGCTATCGATGTGTGTGATACACAGAGGGGTGCGATATACTTATAATATACTTTTATAATGAGTCAAAAACACATAGATCTATATAGTGATCACCTGGAAGTCAGGGGCCTAGGGGCTAGGGGCATTTTTATATAGGGTAAGGTTCCAGACGGGGTCGCTCTTATCATGGCGGGTGGTCTGTGGTTAGGCTATCAGGGCCAGAATAGCACCCCCCTGTAGGGCAATATCAGGGACAGTTCTTTGCCCACCCTGTCCTTCAATACCACATCATCATCTAGCCCAGGGATGGATTTTTTTTGCTTTCCCTCCTGGATTCATTGATGTGCACTGGAACCCCCCGGATTGTGGTACGACATATGGTTTCTGATTGGGTGCCGCCGAGCACCTGATTTAGTGCCGCCGAGCACTTGTTATTGCCTACCACATCTATGCTTTTTGGTTAACTTTAATAATTTCATGAATTTTCATTTTGAGGGATATCTTTTCCATTCACACGTCTGCAAAATGGCTCCGCATCCGTTCCGCAATTTTGCGGAACGGGTGCAGACCCATTCATTTTCAATGGGGTCGGAATGTGCTGTCCGCGGATACGCACTTCCGCATCTGTGCTTCCGCAAAAAAAATAGAACATGTCCTATTCTTGTCCGCAATTGCAGACAAGATTAGGTATTTACTATTATAGTGCCGGCGATGTGTGGTCCACAAATTGCGGAATGCACATTGCCGGTGTCCGTGTTTTGCGGATCCGCAAAACACTTACGGACGTGTGAATGGACCCTCTTAGTAAAATTATTAAAGGTTACGTTTTATGTATATTCTAATGGATTGCCTTCCTTGTACAATGTTATAATATACTTTCTATGTTAGAAAGTATATTATAGTGCATTTGTATTGTGCGGCAGTTGTGTGCGGTTCTGCTGCGATACTGCAGGTATATAGAGGGACAAGAGTTATTGGAACAAATAATTTCTACTGGTGTGATATACCAGTCATCCCCCAAAAAAACAGATTGAAGCAGGGTGTTATATACCAATATACTTTCTTTACAGTGCATTTGGGTGTTGTATAGTGCATTTGCGCATGCGCGTACGCGAAAATTATATTGCCGATATTTCGCATTGAAAAAAATTATGAATGGAGATCGCAAATTCGAATAATACATCTGGTATGTCACTGTCCATGTTGTGGGAAAATTTGTGCACTTCTAGTAATTATTTCTTGGCTGCAAATATGAGCTGAAGGTTTTTCAGGTTCGCCTGCCACCGCCCCGGCAGATGTTCGTCCATCACTAGTAACGGCAGTTGTTTAAAGACATAATCCAATGTGACTGCACTGTTATGTAACTGGATACTACTTTGTTACTTGCCTTTTAGGAAAAAGCCTAATGGAATTAGATAACATAACGATATATCATGACTAGAGATGAGCGAATTGAAGCTGACAAAGTGGAATTTGATCCGAATTTCAGGAAAAATTTGATTTGCAACAAATGTGAATTTCCTCGCGCTTCGTGGTAACGAATCACAATTTTTCCTAAAACGGCGGCTACATGTGAGTACATGGGGCAAGGAACTCTGGGATGGCGGGCTGACCCATAAGGCTATGCATGCAGCCAATCAGCAGCCAGCCAGCCCTGTGATGTCACAACCCTATAAATACCCGCAGCCATCTTGAATTCAGACATTTTCCAGCGTTCTGAGTGCAGGAACAGACGTTGCAGGTGATAGGGAGAGTTATACTGAAAACCTCATTGTGAAAAAAAAAGCGATTTACAAGTGCAGGGAAACATTATTCAAATTGCAGGGAAACGATAGTGAGGAATCATTTCACAGCATCTTAGTGCAGGGAGAGACGCCTGAAGTCGCTAGTGACAGAGCTAGAAAAACCTCATTGTGAAAAAAAAAAGAGATTTACAAGTGCAGGGAAACATTATTTGCGGATCCAAATAGCAATTATACAGCTCTGGCATTCCAGCAATTTGTTCTTGTTATTGGGGTGCAAGTGCTATGTTGAAAAGCCTTTAGTGGCTTATATCTGAGGAAAAAGAAAAATATATACGCATTTCACTTCTGCAGTTATTTGTGTTGAAAGAGTTTAGTGGCCTATTTCAGTACGAAATGGAAAAATATATACGCATTTCACTTCTGCAGTTATATGTAGTGAAAGTGTTTAGTGTCCTATTTCATAACAAAAAGGAAAAAATATACACACATCACTGTTGCATTTATTTGTGGTGAAAGAGTTTAGTGGCCTATTTTAGTACAAAACGAAAAATCTATACGCATTTCACTTCTGCAGTTATATGTGGTGAAAGCGTTCAGTGTCCTATTTCAGTACAAAAAGGAAAAAAATATACACACTTTACTGTTGCATTTATATGTGGTGAAAGAGTTTAGTGGCCTATTTCAGTACAAAAAGGAAAAATATATACGCATTTCACTTCTGCAGTTATATGTGGTGAAAGTGTTCAGTGTCCTATTTCAATACAAAAAGGAAAAAAAATGTACGCACTTCACTGGTGCATTTATTTCTGCTAAAATCATTTAGTGGCCTATTTCAGTACAGAAAGAAAAATATATACGTACTTCACTGGTGTATTAATTTCTGCTAAAAACGTTTACTGGCCTATTTTAGTACAGAAAGAAAAATATGTTCTCAGTTCACTTCTGCAGTTATATATGTTGAAAGCACTTGGTGGCCTATTTCAGCACAGAAAGAAAAATATATGCACTTTACTGGTGCATTTATTTCTGCTAAAAGTGTTTAGTGGCCTATTTCAGTACAAAAAGAAAAATATATTCTCAGTTCACTTCTGCAGTTATATGTGTTGAAAGTGTTTATTGGTCTATTTCAGTACAGAAAGAAAAATATATTCTCAGTTCACGTCGGCAGTTATATGTCTTGAAAGCGTTTAGTGGCCTATTTGAGTACAAAAAGAAAAATATATTCTCAGTTCACGTCGGCGGTTATATGTGTTGAAAGCATTTAGTGGCCTATTTAGTAACATAGTACATAAGGCCGAAAAAAGACATTTGTCCATCCAGTTCGGCCTGTCATCCTACAAGTTGATCCAGAGGAAGGCAAAAAAACCCTGTGAGGTAGAAGCCAATTTTCCTCACTTTAGGGGAATAAAAAATTCCTTCCCGACTCCAATCAGGCAATCAGAATAACTCCCTGGATCAACGACCCCTCTCTAGTAGCTATAGCCTGTAATATTATTACACTCCAGAAATACATCCAGGCCCCTCTTGAATTCCTTTATTGTACTCACCATCACCACCTCCTCAGGCAGAGAGTTCCATAGTCTCACTGCTCTTACCGTAAAGAACCCTTTTCTATGTTTGTGTACAAACCTTCTTTCCTCCAAACGCAGAGGATGTCCCCTCGTCACAGTCACAGTCCTGGGGATAAATAGATGATGGGATAGATCTCTGTACTGCCCCCTGATATATTTATACATAGTAATTAGATCTCCCCTCAGTCGTCTTTTTTCTAACGTGAATAACCCTAATTTTGATAATCTTTCAGGGTACTGTAGTTGCCCCATTCCAGTTATTACTTTAGTTGCCCTCCTCTGGACCCTCTCCAGCTCTGCTATGTCTGCCTTGTTTACAGGAGCCCAGAACTGTACACAGTACTCCATGTGTGGTCTGACCAGTGATTTGTAAAGTAGTAGGAATATGTTCTCATCACGGGCATCTATGCCCCTTTTGATGCAACCCATTATCTTATTGGCCTTGGCAGCCGCTGCCTGACACTGTTTTTTGCAGCTTAGTTTGCTGTTTATTAAAATTCCTAGATCCTTTTCCATGTCAGTGTTACCGAGTGTTTTACCATTTAGTATGTACGGGTGACTTGCATTATTCCTTCCCATGTGCATAACTTTACATTTCTCAGTGTTAAACCTCATCTGCCACTTATCTGCCCAAGCCTCCAATCTATCCAGATCCCTCTGTAGTAGTATACTGTCCTCTTCAGTGTTAATTACTTTACACAGTTTAGTGTCATCTGCGAAAATTGATATTTTACTATGCAAGCCTTCTACAAGATCATTAATAAATATATTGAAGAGAATAGGGCCCAATACTGACCCCTGAGGTACTCCACTAGTGACAGTGACCCAATCTGAGTATGTACCGTTAATAACCACCCTCTGTTTTCTATCATTGAGCCAGTTACTTACCCACTTACAGACGTTTTCTCCGAGTCCGAGCATTCTCATTTTATATACTAACCTTTTATGAGGTACAGTGTCAAATGCTTTGGAGAAGTCCAGATACACGACATCCATTGATTCGCCGCTGTCAAGTCTAGTACTTACCTCCTCATAGAAACTGATTAAATTAGTTTGACATGACCGATCCCTCACGAAGCCATGCTGATATGGCGTTATTTGCTTATTTCCCATAAGATGCTCTAACATAGCATCTCTCAGAAAACCTTCAAACAGTTTACCCACAACAGATGTTAAACTTACCGGCCTATAGTTTCCAGGCTCTGTTTTTGGACCCTTTTTGAATATTGGCACCACATTTGCCATGCGCCAATCCTGTGGGACATTCCCTGTCAGTACAGAGTCCGCAAATATCAGAAATAAGGGTCTGGCTATGACATTACTTAATTCCCTTAGGATACGGGGGTGTATGCCATCCGGTCCTGGCGATTTGTCTATTTTGATTTTTTTAAGTCGCTGTTGTACTTCTTCCTGGGTCAGACAGGACACTTTTAATGGCGAATTTATTTCAGCATTCAGCATTTCATCTGACAGTTTATTTTCCTCAGTGAATACATTGGAGAAAAAAATATTTAACAGCTTTGCTTTCTCCTCGTCGCTCTCTGCGACTCCCCCCTCATTACTCTTTAAAGGGCCGACACCTTCAGATTTATACTTTTTAACATTTATATAATTGAAGAACATTTTAGGGTTAGTTTTACTCTGTTTGGCAATTAATCTCTCGGTCTCTAGTTTGGCCGCTTTTATTTGTTTTTTACATGTTCTGTTTTTTTCCTTATAGTTTTTCAGTGCTTCCGTGCTACCCTCCTGTTTTAGGGTTTTATATGCCTTCTTTTTGTCATTTATTGCTTTCTTTACAGTTCTGTTTATCCACATTGGTTTCTTTTTGTTCCTTAACCTTTTATTCCCATACGGTATGTACCTCTCACAATGAGATTTTAGGATGTTTTTAAAGATATCCCATTTTTTGGCTGTATTTTTATTTTTGAGGACTTTGTCCCAGTTAGTTAGGCCTATGGCCTCTCTTAGTTGGCTAAATTTAGCTTTTTTGAAGTTTGGTATTTTTGTTTCTCCCTGTAGAAACGCTCTTTTGAATGATAATTGGAAGGTTATTACTTTATGGTCACTATTTCCCAGGTGTCCCCCAACCTGCACGTCTGTTGTTCTGTCAGGTCTATTGGTTAATATTAAGTCCAGTATGGCCGTCCCTCTAGTCGGGTCCTGAACCAGTTGGGAGAGATAATGGTCTTTGGTTATTGCCAAGAATCTGTTTCCTTTATGAGATATACAAGTTTCAGTTTCCCAGTCTATATCTGGGTAGTTGAAGTCCCCCATAATAACCACCTCATTATGATTTGCCGCCTTGTCTATCTCGTTTAGTAGTAGATTTTCTGTGGACTCTGGTATATTAGGTGGTTTATAGTAGACTCCTATTAGTAATTTATTGTTGTTTTTAGCTCCATGTATCTCTACCCACAGTGCCTCCACATGTTCATGTCCATCACTTATATCTTCACGGAGTGTGGGCTTTAGACAAGATTTTACTTAAAGGCAGACCCCTCCACCTATTTCAGTACGGAAAGAAAAATACATTCTCAGTTCACGTCGGCGGTCATATGTGTTGAAAGCGTTTAGTGGCCTATTTGAGTACAAAAAGAAAAATCAGAATACACCAGAAGTTTACATACACTATATAAAAAGATACATATGCATGTTTTTCTCAATATCTGACATGAAATCAGAATACACCTTTCCTGTTTTTGGTCAATTAGGATTACCATAATTATTATTATTATTTGCCAAATGCCAGAATAATGAGAGAGAGAATGTTTTAAGGAATTTTTATTACTTTCTGCAATGTCAAAAGTTTACATACACTAAGATTACTATGCCTTTAAACAATTCTTGACTACCCAAATGATGATGTCATGTGTTTGGAAGCTTCTCTCAGGTTTGTTGGCAACATCTGAGTTAATTAGAGACACACCTATGGGTGTATTTAAATGCACACCTGAAACACACTGCTTATTTTTGTAGCATCATATGAAAGTCTAAAGAAATCAGCCAAGATATCAGGAAGAGAATTGTGGACTTGCACAAGTCTGGCTCAACCTTGTGCCAGACTGTACAAACAATTATACGCAAGTACAAACAAGATGGGAATGTCCAGCCAATATACTGCTCAGGAAGGATACGGGTTCTGTGTCCCAGAGATGAATGTGCTTTGGTCCAATATGTGCATATCAACCCAAGAACAAAAGCAAAAGACCTTATGAAGATGATGTGCGGAAGCTGGTAAGATTTTATTGTGTCAATATCCACAGTGAAATGAGTACTGTATCAACATGGGCTCAAAGGTCATTCTGCCAGGAAGAAGCCATTACTCCAAAAGAAACATAAAAATCCAGATGAATGTTTGCAAATGAACACAGGAACAAAGGCCTACATTTTTAGAGACATGTCCTGTGATGTGACGAAACTAAAATTGAACTTTTTGGCCATAATGACCATCGTTACGTTTGTAGGAAAAAGGGAGACGCTTGGAAGCCTAAGAACACCATTCCAACTGTGAAACATCATGTTGTGGGGTTGTTTTGCTGCAGGAGGGACTGGTGCACTTCACAAAATAGATGACACCATGAGGAAAGAAGATTATGTGGAAATACTGAAGCAACATCTCAAGACATCAGCCAGGAAGTTAAAGCTTGGGCGGAAATGGGTGTTCCAAATGGACAATGACCCGGAGCATACTGCCAAACTGGTTACAAAGTGGCTTAAGGATAACAAAGTCAATGTGTCACGGCTAGGGATGAGCGAACCCGAACTGTATAGTTCGGGTTCGTACCGAATTTTGGGGTGTCCGTGACACGGACCCGAACCCGAACATTTTCGTAAAAGTCCGGGTTCGGGTTCGGTGTTCGGCGCTTTCTTGGCGCTTTTTGAAAGGCTGCAAAGCAGCCAATCAACAAGCGTCATACTACTTGCCCCAAGAGGCCATCACAGCCATGCCTACTATTGGCATGGCTGTGATTGGCCAGTGCAGCATGTGACCCAGCCTCTATTTAAGCTGGAGTCACGTAGCGCCGCACGTCACTCTGCTATGATCAGTATAGGGAGAGGTTGCAGCTGCGACGTTAGGGCGAGATTAGGCAGATTAACTCCTCCAAAAGACTTCATTCTGTGATCGATCTGCAGCTGTGGATCATTGAAGTGCTATTATTGACTTGCTCACTTTTTTGAGGCTGCCCAGAGCGTTTTTAGATCACCTTTTTTTCTGGGGTGATCGGCGGCCATTTTGTGACTTGTGGTGCGCCATCACAAGCTATAACCAAGTGTATTTAACCATCGATAGTGTGGTTATTTTGTGCTATATCCTACATCAGCTGCAGGCTGAGCCTGTGTCACCGAAGTGCATTTAACCATCAACAGTCTGGTTATTTTTTGGCCATATACTACATCAGCTGCAGGCTGAGCCTGTGTCACCGAAGTGCATTTAACCATCGACAGTCTGATTATTTTTTGGCCATATACTACATCTGGTGCAGGCTGAGCCTGTGTCACCCAAGTGCATTTAACCATCAACAGTGTGGTTATTTTTTGGCCATATATTACATCAGGGGCAAGTTGAGCCTGTCACCCAGCGCCTAAAAAATAGACCTGACATTTCTATTCAACCAAATCTGTACTGTTTTAGCTGGTCAAGTTATTTGTAGTGACCGTAAAAGCACACTTTTTTTTCTGGGTTGAAAAACCATTCCCAAATTTGCCATTCTCAAAATAACTAGTTTCTGGTATTTGAGGCCTACTTGAAATCTAGCCCAAAAAGAATATCTTACATTGAAGCTAGTGATAGTGTCATTCAGAAAAACCTAAGACACACGCTAGCGTGCAGATAGAAGTCTGATTCTGTGATTAAACCTATACCTGTCACACAGCGCAAAAAAAAACAGGCCTCACATCTCTATTTAACCAAATCTGTACTGTTTTAGCTGGTCAAGTTATTTGTAGTGACCGTAAAAGCACACTTTTTTTTCTGGGTTGAAAAACCATTCCCAAATTTGCCATTCTCAAAATAACTAGTTTCTGGTATTTGAGGCCTACTTGAAATCTATCCCAAAAAGAATATCTTACATTGAAGCTAGTGATAGTGTCATTCAGAAAAACCTAAGACACACGCTAGCGTGCTGATAGAAGTCTGATTCTGTGATTAAACCTATACCTGTCACACAGTGCAAAAAAAAACAGGCCTCACATCTCTATTTAACCAAATCTGTACTGTTTTATCTGGTCAAGTTATTTGTAGTGACCGTAAAAGCACACTTTTTTTTCTGGGTTAAAAAACCATTCCCAAATTTGCCATTCTCAAAATAACTAGTTTCTGGTATTTGAGGCCTACTTGAAATCTATCCCAAAAAGAATATCTTACATTGTAGCTAGTGATAGTGTCATTCAGAAAAACCTAAGACACACGCTAGCGTGCAGATAGAAGTCTGATTCTGTGATTAAACCTATACCTGTCACACAGCGCAAAAAAAAACAGGCCTCACATCTCTATTTAACCAAATCTGTACTGTTTTAGCTGGTCATGTTATTTGTAGTGACCGTAAAAGCACACTTTTTTTTCTGGGTTGAAAAACCATTCCCAAATTTGCCATTCTCAAAATAACTAGTTTCTGGTATTTGAGGCCTACTTGAAATCTATCCCAAAAAGAATATCTTACTTTGAAGCTAGTGATAGTGTCATTCAGAAAAACCTAAGACACACACTAGCGTGCTGATAGAAATCTGATTCTGTGATTAAACCTATACCTGTCACACAGCGCAACAAAAAAACAGGCCTCACATCTCTATTTAACCAAATCTGTACTGTTTTAGCTGGTCAAGTTATTTGTAGTGACCGTAAAAGCACACTTTTTTTTCTGGGTTGAAAAACCATTCCCAAATTTGCCATTCTCAAAATAACTAGTTTATGGTATTTGAGGACTACTTGAAATCTATCCCAAAAAGAATATCTTACATTGAAGCTAGTGATAGTGTCATTCAGAAAAACCTAAGACACACGCTAGCGTGCTGATAGAAGTCTGATTCTGTGATTAAACCTATACCTGTCACACAGCGCAAAAAAAAAACAGGCCTCACATCTCTATTTAACCAAATCTGTACTGTTTTAGCTGGTCAAGTTATTTGTAGTGACCGTAAAAGCACACTTTTTTTTCTGGGTTGAAAAACCATTCCCAAATTTGCCATTCTCAAAATAACTAGTTTCTGGTATTTGAGGCCTACTTGAAATCTATCCCAAAAAGAATATCTTACATTGAAGCTAGTGATAGTGTCATTCAGAAAAACCTAAGACACACGCTAGCGTGCTGATAGAAATCTGATTCTGTGATTAAACCTATACCTGTCACACAGCGCAAAAAAAAACAGGCCTCACATCTCTATTTAACCAAATCTGTACTGTTTTAGCTGGTCAAGTTATTTGTTGTGACCGTAAAAGCACACTTTTTTTTTCTGGGTT
Organism: Bufo bufo; assembly: GCF_905171765.1. Taxonomy (NCBI): domain Eukaryota; kingdom Metazoa; phylum Chordata; class Amphibia; order Anura; family Bufonidae; genus Bufo; species Bufo bufo. Next base: position 166,349,115 of record NC_053392.1, on the reverse strand, counting down.
GAAAAACCATTCCCAAATTTGCCATTCTGAAAATTGTGGTGAACGGGAACAATGAGGAAAACATCTAATAAGGGACGCGGACGTGGACATGGTCGTGGTGGTGTTAGTGGACCCTCTGGTGCTGGGAGAGGACGTGGCCGTTCTGCCACAGCCACACGTCCTAGTGAACCAACTACCTCAGGTCCCAGTAGCCAGCAGAATTTACAGCGATATTTGGTGGGGCCCAATGCCGTTCTAAGGATGGTAAGGCCTGAGCAGGTGCAGGCATTAGTCAATTAGGTGGCCGACAGTGGATCCAGCACGTTCACATTATCTCCCACCCAGTCTTCTGCAGAAAGCGCACAGATGGCGCATGAAAACCAAGCCCATCGGTCTGTCACATCACCCCCATGCATATCAGGGAAACTGTCTGAGCCTCAAGATATGCAGCAGTCTCTTATGCTGTTTGAAGACTCTGCTGCCAGGGTTTCCCAAGGGCATCCACCTAGCCCTTCCCCAGGGGTGGAAGAGATAGAATGCACTAACGCACAACCACTTATTTTTCCTGATGATGAGGACATGGGAATACCACCTCAGCACGTCTCTGATGATGACGAAACACAGGTGCCAACTGCTGCGTCTTTCTGCAGTGTGCAGACTGAACAGGAGGTCAGGGATCAAGACTGGGTGGAAGACGATGCAGGGGACGATGAGGTCCTAGACCCCACATGGAATGAAGGTCGTGCCACTGACTTTCACAGTTCGGAGGAAGAGGCAGTGGTGAGACCGAGCCAACATCGTAGCAAAAGAGGGAGCAGTGGGCAAAATCAGAACACCCGCCGCCAAGAGACTCCGCCTGCTACTGACCGCCGCCATCTGGGACCGAGCACCCCAAAGGCAGCTTCAAGGAGTTCCCTGGCATGGCACTTCATCAAACAATGTGCTGACGACAAGACCCGAGTGGTTTGCACGCTGTGCCATCAGAGCCTGAAGCGAGGCATTAACGTTCTGAACCTTAGCACAACCTGCATGACCAGGCACCTGCATGCAAAGCATGAACTGCAGTGGAGTAAACACCTTAAAAACAAAGATGTCACTCAGGCTCCCCCTGCTACCTCTTCTGCTGCTGCTGCCTCGGCCTATTCTGCTGCTGCCGCCGCCTCGGCCTCTTCCTCCGCCTCTGGAGGAACGTTGGCACCTGCCGCCCAGCAAACATGGGATGTACCACCAACACCACCACCTGCGTCACCAAGCATCTCAACCATGTCACACGGCAGTGTTCAGCTCTCCATCTCACAAACATTTGAGAGAAAGCGTAAATTCCCACCTAGCCACCCTCGATCCCTGGCCCTGAATGCCAGCATTTCTAAACTACTGGCCTATGAAATGCTGTCATTTAGGCTGGTGGACACACACAGCTTCAAACAGCTCATGTCACTTGCTGTCCCACAGTATGTTGTTCCCAGCCGCCACTACTTCTCCAAGAGAGCCGTGCCTTCCCTGCACAAACAAGTGTCCGATAAAATCAAGTGTGCACTGCGCAACGCCATCTGTGGCAAGGTCCACCTAACCACAGATACGTGGACCAGTAAGCACAGCCAGGGACGCTATATCTCCCTAACTGCACACTGGGTAAATGTAGTGGCGGCTGTGCCCCAGGCGGAGAGCTGTTTGGCGCACGTCCTTCCGCCGCCAAGGATCGCAGGGCAACATTCTTTGCCTCCTGTCTCCTCCTCCTCCTACTCAGCTTCCTCCTCCTCTTCTTCCACCTGCTCATCCAGTCAGCCACACACCTTCACCACCAACTTCAGCACAGCCCGGGGTAAACGTCAGCAGGCCATTCTGAAACTCATATGTTTGGGGGGCAGGCCCCACACCGCACAGGAGTTGTGGCGGGGTATAGAACAACAGACCGACGAGTGGTTGCTGCCGGTGAGCCTCAAGCCTGGTAGTGTGCGATAATGGGTGAAATCTCGTTGCAGCTCTGGGACTAGCCGGTTTGACGCACATCCCTTGCCTGGCGCATGTGCTGAATTTGGTGGTGCAGAAGTTCATTCGCAACTACCCCGACATGTCAGAGCTGCTGCATAAAGTGCGGGCCGTCTGTTCGCGCTTCCGGCGTTCACACCCTGCCGCTGCTCGCCTGTCTGCGCTACAGCGTAACTTCGGCCTTCCCGCTCATCGCCTCATATGCGACGTACCCACCAGGTGGAACTCCACCTTGCATATGCTGGACAGACTGTGCGAGCAGCAGCAGGCCATAGTGGAGTTTCAGCTGCAGCACGCACGGGTCAGTCGCACTGCGGATCAGACACACTTCACCACCAATGACTGGGCCTCCATGCGAGACCTGTGTGCCCTGTTGCGCTGTTTCGAGTACTCCACCAACACGGCCAGTGGCGATGACGCCGTTATCAGCGTTACAATACCACTTCTATGTCTCCTTGAGAAAACACTTAGGGCGATGATGGAAGAGGAGGTGGCCCAGGAGGAAGAGGAGGAAGAGGGGTCATTTTTAGCACTTTCAGGCCAGTCTCTTCAAAGTGACTCAGAGGGAGGTTTTTTGCAACACCAGAGGCCAGGTACAAATGTGGCCAGACAGGGCCCACTACTGGAGGACGAGGAGGACGAGGATGAGGAGGAGGTGGAGGAGGATGAGGATGAAGCATGTTCACAGCGGGGTGGCACCCAAAGCAGCTCGGGCCCATCACTGGTGCGTGGCTGGGGGGAAACACAGGACGATGACGATACTCCTCCCACAGAGGACAGCTTGTCCTTACCTCTGGGCAGCCTGGCACACATGAGCGACTACATGCTGCAGTGCCTGCGCAATGACAGCAGAGTTGCCCACATTTTAACGTGTGCTAAATACTGGGTTGCCACCCTGCTGGATCCCCGGTACAAAGACAATGTGCCCACCTTACTTCCTACACTGGAGTGTGATAGGAAGATGCGCGACTACAAGCGCACGTTGGTAGACGCGCTACTGAGAGCATTCCCAAATGTCACAGGGGAACCAGTGGAAGCCCAAGGCGAAGGCAGAGGAGGAGCAAGAGGTCGCCAACGCAGCTGTGTCACGGCCAGCTCCTCTGAGGGCAGGGTTAGCATGGCAGAGATGTGGAAAAGTTTTGTCACCACGCCACAGCTAACTGCACCACCACCTGATACGGAACGTGTTAGCAGGAGGCAACATTTCACTAACATGGTGGAACAGTACCTGTGCACACCCCTCCACGTACTGACTGATGGTTCGGCCCCATTCAACTTCTGGGTCTCCAAATTGTCCACGTGGCCAGAGCTAGCCTTTTATGCCTTGGAGGTGCTGGCCTGCCCGGCTGCCAGCGTTTTGTCTGAACGTGTATTCAGCACGGCAGGGGGCGTCATTACAGACAAACGCAGCCGCCTGTCTACAGCCAATGTGGACAAGCTGACGTTCATAAAAATGAACCAGGCATGGATCCCACAGGACCTGTCCATCCCTTGTGCAGATTAGATATTAACTACCTCCCCTTAACAATATATTATTCTACTCCAGGGCACTTCCTCATTCAATACTATTTTTAATTTCATTTTACCATTATATTGCGGGGCAACCCAAAGTTGAATGAACCTCTCCTCTGTCTGGGTGCCGGGGCCTAAATGTGTGACAGTGGCCTGTTCCAGTGGTGGGTGACGTGAAGCCTGATTCTCTGCTATGACATGAAGACTTATTCTGTGCTGACATGAAGCCAGATTCTCTGTTACGCGACCTCTCTCCTCTGCCTGGGTGCCTGGGTGCCTGGGCCTAAATATGTGACAGTGGCCTGTTCCAGTGGTGGGTGACGTGAAGCCTGATTCTCTGCTATGACATGAATACAGATTCTGCGCTGACATAAGGCCAGATTCTCTGTTACGGGACCTCTCTCCTCTGCCTGGGTGCCTGGGCCTAAATGTGTGACAGTGGCCTGTTCCAGTGGTGGGTGACGTGAAGCCTGATTCTCTGCTATGACATGAAGACAGATTCTGCGCTGACATAAGGCCAGATTCTCTGTTACGGGACCGCTCTCCTCTGTCTGGGTGCCGGGGCCTAAATGTGTGACAGTGGCCTGTTCCAGTGGTGGGTGACGTGAAGCCTGATTCTCTGCTATGACATGAAGACAGATTCTGTGCTGACATCAGGCCAGATTCTCTGTTACGGGACCTCTTTCCTCTGCCTGGGTGCCGGGGCCTAAATGTGTGACAGTGGCCTGTTCCAGTGGTGGGTGACGTGAAGCCTGATTCTCTGCTATGACATGAAGACTGATTCTGCGCTGACATGAAGCCAGATTCTCTGCTATGGCATGAAGAGACTGATTCTCTGCTGACATGAAGCCAGATTCTTTGCTATGGCATGAAGAGACTGATTCTCTGCTGACGTGGAGCCAGATTCTCTGCTATAGGACCTCTGTCCAATTGATATTGGTTCATTTTTATTTTTTTAATTTTTATTTTAATTCCTTTCCCTATCCACATTTGTTTGCAGGTGATTTACCTACATGTTGCTGCCTTTTGCAGCCCTCTAGCTCTTTCCTGGGCTGTTTTACAGCCTTTTTAGTGCCCAAAAGTTCGGGTCCCCATTGACTTCAATGGGGTTCGGGTTCGGGACGAAGTTCGGATCGGGTTCGGATCCCGAACCCGAACATTTCTGGGAAGTTCGGCCGAACTTCTCGAACCCGAACATCCAGGTGTTCGCTCAACTCTAGTCACGGCCATGGCTATGACCGTGACTCCTGAACCGCATGCGGTTGTCAGCGGTTTAGTTTGGTTGTCAATCACAGGTGAGGGCTGTGGTATTTGCCTCACCTGTGGTTGCCGCTGGCAACAGTATGTATGTGGCAGCATAGCAGTCTCAGCTGTGTCGTTGCAGCTTGTTATGTTGTGCATGCAGTTTCGTGTGATATGTGTGTATGTGTGCACTTGGTTTTGTGTTGTGTGTGCACTAGGACACTTCCCCTTTAAGTGGTGTTTTCCCTTCCCTGGTGTTGGAAGGGTTAACTCCCTTTCTGTGTGTGTGAGACACTGCGTGTGTCTGTGTGGGTGTGGCCTCTTAGGCCTATAAAGCCTCAGTGTTTGGCATGTGTCAGTGGGTTGCTTCAGCCATGCTTAGCTGGAGCAGCCTCCTATGTATATCATCTGCCAGTGGGGGCCACCCTTGTGGTCATAGGTTTATCTGTGAAGTTGAAGTATAAGTTATGTTTGCATGATGTTCAGTTGATGTTTCCCTTTGTTTCCTGTTTAGTGCAACTATGGATGTCCTGGTTACCTGTGTGTTATGTGTGCTATGTCCCTTTGTGTTCTGTGGACATTAGTTGGCATGCATGGGTTCCAGACAGCGTGGCTGTGACAGGTACGTGTGGAACTAGTTTAGTTCGCCTGTCATATCCGTATGTTGTATGTGTTCCCCCATTCCTTGCAGCTTGGCCAGTGAGACCCCTGTTCCTCCGAGTCCAGAAGGAACAGGCCGTCTTACCCTGACTCCTAGTTCAGGGACCGGTCGGAGGGTGAGTTAGGGATCCAAGGTTCCTGAGCATGGGCCCTCCTACCTTCAAGGTCGGCCCATGCAGCTAGGAGTTAGGGTCAGGTTAGGGATGTGTTAGGAGGTGCCCTGCTCCCTAATCCTGTTGTCCTGGCTGAGCAGCCTAACATCTTCTGGCATCGCACGGCTGAGGGTTTTCCCCATCCTCAGCCGTGACAGTATGACCACAAGGCTGGCCCCCACTGGCAGATGATATACACAGGAGGCTGCTCCAGCTAAGCATTGCTGAAGCAACCCCCAGTGTATATCATCTGCCAGTGGGGGCCACCCTTGTGGTCATAGGTTTATCTGTGAAGTTGAAGTATAAGTTATGTTTGCATGATGTTCAGTTGATGTTTCCTTTGTTTCCTGTTTAGTGCAACTATGGATGTCCTGGTTACCTGTGTGTTATGTGTGCTATGTCCCTTTGTGTTCTGTGGACATGAGTTGGCATGCATGGGTTCCAGTCAGCGTGGCTGTGACAGGTACGTGTGGAACTAGTTTAGTTCGCCTGTCATATCCGTATGTTGTATATGTTCCCCCATTCCTTGCAGCTTGGCCAGTGAGACCCCTGTTCCTCCGAGTCCAGAAGGAACAGGCCGTCTTACCCTGACTCCTAGTTCAGGGACCGGTCGGAGGGTGAGTTAGGGATCCGAGGTTCCTGAGCATGGGCCCTCCTACCTTCAAGGTCGGCCCATGCAGCTAGGAGTTAGGGTCAGGTTAGGGATGTGTTAGGAGGTGCCCTGCTCCCTAATCCTGTCGTCCTGGCCGAGCAGCCTAACATCTTCTGGCATCGCACAGCTAAGTGTTTTCCCCATCCTCAGCCGTGACACAATGTTTATGGAGCGGCCATCACAACGCCCTGATCTCAATCCTATTGGAAATTTATGGGCAAAGCTGAAAAGGCAGGTGCGTGCAAGGCGACCAACAAATATGGCTCAGTTACACCAGTTTTGTCAGGAGGATTGGGCCCAAATTCTGACCAACTATTGTGAGAAGTTTCACACTTGTTTGTTATGTATATAATTCCACATGTGTTAATTCATAGTTTTGATGCCTTCAGTGTGAATCTACAATTTTCATAGTCATGAAAATAAAGAAAACTCTTTGAATGAGAAGGTGTGTCCAAACTTTTGGTCTGTACTGTATATATATATATATATATATATATATATATTTTTTACAGATGAGCAAACCTGACTTTGCATATTCACCAATGTCTATTGCCAAACTCTGGTGTCCAGCAGCGTACCATGTATGCATGTTTTCACAATATTGTATTTTCTTTCAGATGGATCATATTCAGGCCTGATGAATGAAGGAATGCACACATCCTTGCGACCATTGGTGGCAAGGCTATGTTCACATCTGCATTGGAGGGTCCCTTATTGATTCCATTATATAGTGACGTGTGAGGCTATTTTGACCATCAAAACAATGAACACCTTGGCTCAGTTCAGTTTTGCTGAATAATTTAAAAAATCTGAATCAATTCTAAGAGAGAGAGAGAGAAGTATTTGGTTTCAAGGAAAAATACAGTATATGCAAATTCACATATCTTAATTTGGCTGGTATGAGAAAAGATTAGCAGTAGCTTTCTTTTTTTGGAAGAAGATGTAATTTGAATATCTTTCCCCAAAACCCAAAGGTATGCAAATTAGCTTGCCTGACAAAAACAAAAAGAGGTGACATCCTATCTAATGCTAAAATAATTAAGATATTTACATTTGCATATATTCTTCCTAGAAACCAAGAATAGTGGTGTCTGGCATACAATACTCATGAATATTTTTTGGTATTGGTGATATTGGTAAAGTATCTCTCACACTGTCTCTTTCTCTCTCTCTCTCACCTGAAATGAATCACAAAAAATTTGGCTTTATTTCAGTCTGAACTTTTTGGGAAAATCAGAATAAATTCCGAACCAGTAGAATCGATTCGCTCACCTATATATATATATACTGTGCAAAAGTTGTAGGCAGTTGTAGAAAAATAATAAGAATGCTTTCAACATAGAAGGGTTAATAGTTTAAATTTATATTTATTCTGCAGCAGGTCAGTGACCCCAAACATACAGCCAATATCATTAAGAACTATCCTGGAAGTGATGATATTACTCCAGCAGAGCTCTGACCTCCACATCATCGAGTCTGTCTGGGATTACATGAAGAAACCATGGGTGTACTGAGCGGTCTGGCACTTCGGACGTGGCCAGAGGTCCCGGCCGGGAAGGGGGCCAGCAGCGGCAGGTCACAGGGAGATGAACGCTTCCATTGTGGAAGCGTTCATCTCCATAATCATCTGTATCGCCATCCTTAGGACAGCGATACAGATGGCTGTGCTGTGGGGCAGGGGAGGGAGAGGCGTTTCCCTTCCCTGTTCCTCTGGTAGGCTGCGGGCTTTGTGCCGGCAGCCTATCAGAGGCTGGTTCATGCAGTGCGATGACGTCTGAGCTGTACAGCGCGAGACACAGACTGGAAGAGGCCTGCATAGCAGCGGAGGTAAGTAAAAGTGTTTTATTTATTTTTTCCGGACTATCTGTTACTGGCACATGGGGGGGGGGGGGGAAGGAGAGAGGCACTTGATACTGGCACATGGGGGGGAAGAAGGAGAGAGGCACTTGATACTGGCACATGGGAGGAAAGGAGAGAGGCACTTGATACTGGCAAATGGGGGGGAAGGAGAGAGGCACTTGATACTGGCACATGGGGGGGGGGAGAAGAGAGGCACTTGATACTGGCACATGGGGGTGAGGAAGGAGAGAGGCACTTGATACTGGCACATGAGGGGGCACTTGATACTGGCACATGGGGGGGCACTTGATACTGGCATATGGGGGGGGCACTTGATACCGACACATGGGGGGAGAGAGGCACTTGTTACTGGCACATGGGGGGGCATTTGATACTGGCACATGGGGGGCACTTGATACTGGCACATGATTGGGGAATATCTATGGGGGGCACTTGTTACTGGCACATTATTATGGGGCACTATGTGGCCTTCTACTGAGGCCACAAAGAAGGGGTATTTTATATTGGGGGCTCTGTGTGGTACTAGCATTATCAGGGGTATTATCTGATTTTGCAGTATAGTATTGGGGAGCACAGTGGCACAGTATTGGGGGTATTGGGATGATTTGTCCAGAAGATGGGAGGATGATGGAAAAGTAGTAAACTAATATTTGTGTTGTCAAACTGCAGAGATGGAAAATGGCGACAAAATGGTGGTCTGGTCTGAAAGGAGAAGACGAGGACAGAGAACATCTACATGAAAGGAGACGTCACTGGATGTAAGAGGTATGGGGCACTGTATTTCTGTAGTGATGGGATCCGGGGCGTAACGATTGCCGTGCGGGAGGCGGGATATGGGCGTGGCTGGAGGTAGAAAATGGACATGGCTGGAGACGGAACATGGGTGGGGCCTGGAAGGGGGCCCTTGATCTATTTTTCCCGGGGGCCCTGAGGGTTCTCAGTCCGTCCCAGGAAGAGACAGAAGTATTCGAACAAGCCTACATCCACAGAAGATCTGTTTTAATTCCCCGAGATGTTTGGAAAAACTTCCTTGCCGAGTTCCTTCAAACACTGTGTGCAAATGTACCTAGAAGAACTGATGCTGTTTTGAAGGCAAATGGTGGTCACACCAAATATTGATTTGATTTGGATTTCTCTTGTTCATTCTCTTTGCATTTTGTTAATGGATAAAAATGGTTAGTTTGTAGCGTTTTTTCTCCTGCCTAAAACATTTGCAACATACTGTATATACACATACTCACATGAACTTCTTGTGTTTTCTAACTGCATACTATCACTATATGTACTGTATATACACTCGTTGACAAAAAAATAACGCACCAAGAAGAAGTTGTTGGAATTGAATGAAACTTTCAATATGTGAATGCAATTATGATATATGTAAGTGATTGTAATATTAGAGTGAAAGGATAAGTTAATTGGGGAAAACTGTACAATTGAGAGGAGGCGCTAGTGCCCTGTTGGGCCTCTGTTGGGCACATTTGCCCACAGATGTTGCAGCTGGGCCTGTAGATTCTAGACATTAGTAGGTTGCTAAAACTTGCATCCCAGCTGGTCCCATAAATGCTTGATTGGTGATAAATGTGGCCACTGGGCAGGCCAAGGAAGTGTTGCAATCTGGCGGAGACATTGTCTGGGAAACCCTTGCCGCGTATGGGTGAGCATTATGCTGCTGACAAAATGCCATTTGGAAGCCTTGCCATTAGAGGAAACACATGTGACCGCAGGATGTCTTGCACATATCACTGAGCGGTTAATGTCCCTCGTCTAACTACTGGGGGTGAGTGACTGTAATATTTAATGGCTCCCCAGATTATCACACCAGCAGTTGGAGCAGTGTATCACTCCACAGCAAAGGCCGGATTAAAGCACTGTCCACGAGACCTCCGTACTCAAACCTAACTATTGTCGGATCTTAAACAGGACCTGGACCTATTGGTAAAGACAATAAATTTGCAGTCCATAGCTGTCCAGGTTTCTGGGCAGGACAACAAGGAAATGATTGGCTGGATGCAAACAAAGATGATTGGCTGGCTGTCCATGGCTGGACACATAACTGGTGCCGTGACATCAAATTTCCTTTTGCCAAGTTCCTGGAAATGGTCCGGGCAAAGACAGGGGTGTTTAATGAAGGTGCCTGTGGTTGGATGGTGGACAAGGGAACTGTGGGAGCTGCTCATGCTTTTCAGTGGATCAAATGATCCACTTGTAGTTTTTCTGTTCACTGTGTGTTCGTGCCCCTATATAACCACTGCTCCCAATACCCCTAACAGCTAGGTCAGAGAGGCTTACATGGCGACTTGGTCAAAATGACCATCCTGCTTCTCTCAGTACAATAATGCGCCACCTCTCAAATACTCTCAACTTGCCAAATTGTCTTTGAGTGCATTCTAGAGGCATGTCCAGCAGTCAACAATCTCTCACCAAGAGCAGCCTAAGGCCCCTTTCACACGAGAGAGTTTTCCGCGTGGGTGCAATGCGTGACGTGAACGCATTGCACCCGCACTGAATACGGACCCATTCATTTCTATGGGGCTGTGCACACGAGCGGTGATTTTCACGCATCACTTGTGCGTTGTGTGAAAATCGCAGCATGTTCTATATTCAGAGTTTTTCACGCAACGCAGGCCCCAAAGAAGTGAATGGGGCTGCGTGAAAATCGCAAGCATCCACAAGCAAGTGCAGATGCGGTGCGATTTTCACGCACGGTTGGTAGGAGAAGATCGGGATGGGGACCAGATCATTATTATTTTCCCTTATAACATGGTTATAAGGGAAAACAATAGCATTCTTAATACAGAATGCGTAGTACAATAGGGATGGAGGGGTTAAAAAAATAAATAAATAATTTAACTCACCTTAATCCACTTGATTGTGCAGCCTGGCTTCTCTTCTGTCTTCTTCTTTGCTGTGCACAGAAAAAGGACCTTTGATGATGTCACTGCGCCCATCACATGGTCCGTCACATGATCCATCACCATGGTAAAAGATCATGTGATGGACCATGTGATGAGCGCAGTGACGTCATCAAAGGTCCTTTTCCTCACAGATGAAGACAGAAGAGATGCCGGGCTGCGCGATCAAGTGGATTAAGGTGAGTTAAATTATTATTATTTTTTTTAAACCCCTCCAGCCCTATTGTACTATGCATTCTGTATTAAGAATGCTATTATTTTCCCTTATAACCATGCTATAAGGGAAAATAATAAAATCTACACAACACCTAACCCAAACCCGAACTTCTGTGAAGAAGTCCGGTTTCGGGTCTGGGTACCAAACATGCCGATTTTTCTCACGCGCTTGCAAAACGCATTACAATGTTTTGCATCCGAGCGAAAAAAACGTAAACATGGAACGCAATCGCAGTGAAAGCTGACTTGTTTTTGTTTCAAAATCGCACCATTTTCCCTGAACGCATCCGGCCCCAATCCGCAACGCCCGTGTGAAAGGGGCCTAAAAGTAGCCTCTGAAAGCCTTTTTATAGGATAGCGAGGAATGCGCTTTTTACAGGCAATCGGCGGCAGTATTACATTGCAAGATGATTGCTAACAAGCGTTCATATGATTCAAAAATGTGAAAACAGACTATTTCTAAAATAAAAATTACATAAAAAAGTCTTCTGCAAAAGACTGGACATGTCATATCTTTGGCTGCAATTAGTGGATCACAGACTCATTAAAGTCAATGGGTCTGTGATGTGGGATGCATACGGCATACATTTTTTTCAATGCGAAATATCGGCAATATAATTTTCGCATACGCGCATGCGCAAATGCACTATACAGTACCCAAATGCACTGTAAAGAAAGTATATTGGTATATAACACCCCGCTTCAATCATTTTTTTGGGGGGGCGACTGGTATATCACACCAGTAGATATTATTTGTTCCAATAACGCTTGTCCCTTTATATACCTGCAGTATCGCAGCAGAACCGCACACAACTGCCGCACAATACAAATGCACTATGATATACTTTCTAACATAGAAAGTATATTATAACATTGTACAAGGAAGGCAATCCATTAGAATATACATAAAACGTAACCTTTAATAATTTTACTAAGAGGGTCCATTCACACGTCCGTAAGTGTTTTGCGGATCCGCAAAACACGAACACCGGCAATGTGCATTCCGCAATTTGCGGACCGCACATCGCCCGCACTGTAATAGAAAATGCCTAATCTTGTCTGCAATTGCGGACAAGAATAGGACATGTTCTATTTTTTTGCTGAAACGGAAGCACGGATGCGGAAGTGCGGATCCGCAAATGCGGATGTGGATCCACAAATGCGAATGCGGACAGCACATTCCGGCCCCATTGAAAATGAATGGGTCTGCAACGGTTCCGCAAAATTGCTGAACGGATGTGGACCGCCGGGCGAACCGCAAGGCCATCTCTAGTCATAAGTAGGATATGACACAACAGAGCTAATTCTTCTCTTGGCCCTTATGAAAACGCTTGACCCTGTGTCATAAGATTTCAGTGTACATATCAAATACAGGGTTCCAGGCAGTTTTGTGTCCTATTTATGTTGTGGGGTTCTTCTTAGCAACATCATCTTGGGAATAGTTACTGTAGATCTAAAAGCATTTCTTCAAATAAATAATTCTACAATGTATACTGTTTGTTTTACATTATCTGTCTTAGATTACTGGAAATTTAGCACTGATTCAGGGATTTGTTCCGACATATTATATGATGCCATAATTGGAGTCATTTTTTTTCTATGAAATATGAAAAACTGGCGCTGGTGGACGCGACTTAAGGACCAGTGCCGTACATGTACGGCAGGCTGATCGGGCAGGTGCAGGAGCTGCGCCTGCCCGATCAGCGGCATGGACCGGGCAGTCACTGACAGCAGGGCTCCCATATGCATACGCCGGCATCGGTGAAAAGACTGATGCCGGCGTATTAACCCCTTGTATGCCACGGTCAAAGCTGACCATGCCATGCAGAGGGTTTGCAGAGGGTACAGGTGCCTGCCACTTCCCCATCGGGTCTCCACGCTGCAGTGGTGGGAACCCGATGGCAGAGAAGGAAAGCCTTCCATAGGCATCCAGGCTTGCCTTCTACAGAAGCCTGTGAGATCTAGCCATTAGGCTGGGTCTAAAATGTCAGCATAAAAGCTGACAGCCAATGCATTACAATACAGGTTTTATTGTAATGCATTGCAGAGGGGATCAGACCCCAGAAGTTCCCAGTCCCATAGTGGGACAAAATAAGAAGTAAAAAAAAAATTTTTAAAACTGTTTTTCATAAAAAATAAATAAAGTTTCAAGTTAAAAAAAAGTCCCTTTCCCAAAATAAAACACATAAAATTGTAACAAAAAAAGAAAAACAGACATATTGGGTATTGCGGCATCCATAATGACCGGCTCTATAATAATATGACATGATCCACCCCCTCACCTAAATGCCGTAGAAAGGTGCTAAAACAACCATTTTTTGTCACCTTACATAACAAAAAGTGCAACACCAAGAAATCAAAAGAGCGTATGCCCCCCAAAATAGTACCAATGAAACCGTCACCTCATCCTTCAAAAAATGAGCCCTTACATAAAACAATCAGGCAAAAAATAAAAAAAAATATGGCTCTCAGAATATGGAGACACTAAAACATGATTTTTTTTTAGGTATCACCGCGTCCGTAACAACCAGTTCTATTAAAATATCACATGACCTAACCCCTCAGATGAACACCGTAAAAAAACAACAAAAAAACGCTAAATTTTTTTTTTTGGTCACCTTACATCACAAAAAGTGTAATACCAAGCGATCAAAGAGTCATAAGAACCCCAAAATGGTACCCACCAAACCGTTATCTCATCCCGCAAAAAATTAGATCCTACCTAAGACAATCACCCAAAAAATAAAAAAAAACATGGCTCTCACAATAAGAAGACATTAAAACATGATATTTTTTGCGCTCTTTTCAGGGCAATGACTCTGTTAGGAGGTCATTAGGGTCTAACAGGTTGTGTAGTAACTATTAGGAACAGAATCGGTCCCTGCCCCCACCCTTCACCTCTTGATTATGTATGACACAACATAAGAAAAGGAGCACCAGGAGAGATCTGTCGTCTGCTGCATTCCACTTTGAGCTACGCTCACATCAGGCAGAACTACAGGACCGGTAAGGTCTATCTATTTTCTTACTAGTCTCTCCTCACTGTGTGGTTCAACATATATATACATCAGATGGTACACATGTTTTTGGCGTTTTCTGCTTTAGAAGGGGTTGCTGAAGGGCATTTTTGCATGTCTCTTTTTTGCTTATATATTAAAAGTTATGATTTTGATATTACTTGTAATTTAGCGGTAGACTGTGAAGTCTTCATCATTACTTCTACAGTTGGGCACTCTTTCAATGTTTGTAATACCAAGCGATCCAAAAGTCATATGCACCCTAAAATAATACCAATCAAACCGTCATCCCATCCTACAAAAAATGAGAACCTACCTAAAACAATCACCCAAAAAATAAAAAAAACTATGGCTCTCAGAATATGGAGACACTAAAAAATTATTTTTTTTGTTTCAAAAATGCTGTTATTGTGAAAAACTTAAATACATAAAAAAGTATACATATTAGGTATTTCCGCATCCGTAACAACTTGCTGTATAAAAATATTACATAACCTAACCCCTCAGGTGAACACCGTAAAAAATAAAAATAAAAACGGTGTCTAAAAAGCAATTTTTTGTCACCTTACATCACAAAAAGTGAAATACCAAGCAATCAAAAAGTCATAAGAACCTGTCACGGCCACGGTTCTGGCCGTGACTCCTTGGGAGCCGCATACAGTTGCCCGCGGTTTGGGTTGTTGTTTCAACCGCAGCTTGAGGCTTGATGTAGTTTGCTTCAAGTGCGGTTGCCGCGGACAACAGGTATGTGTGCGATCCCTTTGGAGTTTGTGTGTCTGTATGTATGCACTTATGTATGTCTGTGTGCACTCTGTCTTATGTTTGGTGTGCACTGACATCTTCCCCTCACTGTGGTTGCCCGTGGCAACGTTTGGTTGTAGTGTGTACATGTGGTGGCAGTGTCCCGGCCTTCGGGCTGACTCCCAGGACACGGTTGCCACCCATGTCGTTGCTTGCGGCAACAGCCACAGTGTGACTTAGGTGTTGGATACTTTCCCTTTAAGTTGATGTCTTCCCTTCCCTGGTGTTGGAAGGGTTAACTTCCTTCCTAGTGTGTGTGTGTGCACTGGGTGTGTCCGATTGTGGGTGTGGCTGCATGGGCAATAAAGCCTCAGTTAAGACATGATGTCTGAGGGGTACTCCAGCCTTGTTGTAAGCTGGAGGAACTCTCCTGGTCACATTTCCATCTGCCAGTGAGGGCCACCCTTGTGGTCATAAATTGTGATTCACTATGTTTATGAAGATGTGTGTTTACTTCATGTATGGTGTTTGGTAGATGTTTGTTGGTCTTTTCTTATTGCAGCATATGGTTTCCTGGTTTCTTGTGATGTGTGTGGTGTGCTCTGTCTTTGGTGTTTGTGGACAGCAGCACTTGGGTTCCAGGTTGTGTGTCTGTGGCAGGTAAGTGTGGTACTAGGCTCACTTACCTGTCACTGCCATGTGTCTGTTTATGTTCCCCCTGTCTGTGTTGCTTGGCCACTTTAGACTCCTGTTCCTCCGTGTCCAGGAGTAACGGGCTGTCTACCCAGCTCCTAGTTTAGGGCCATCTTTAAGGGCTAGCAGGGACTTCAAGGTTCCGGAGCATGAGCCCTCCTACCATCAAGGTCGGCTCATGTAGCTAGGAGTCAGGGTCAGGTTAGGGATGCGATTAGGAGGTCACCTGCTCCCTAATCCTGTTGTCCTGGTCGAGCAGCGACCACTACATCTGCTGATACCGCACGGCTGAGGGTTTTCCCCATCCTCAGCCGTGACAGAACCCCAAAATAGTACCCATCAAACCGTCATCTCATCCTGCAAAAAATGAGATCCTACCTAAGACAATCGCCCAAAAAATAAAAAAAACTATGGCTCTCAGAATATGGAGACACTAAAACATGATTTTTTTTGTTTCAAAAATGTATTTATTGTGTGAAACTTAAATAAATAAAAAAAAGTATACATATTAGGTATTGCCGCGTCTGTAAGAACCTGCTGTATAAAAGTATCAAAATATCAAACTGCCACCTGGTTAAAGGGGATATTAATTATTCATATTTTGATTAATATTAATAATTTATATTAATAAATAGGCGTGAGTCGTCTCTTGATGACTCCGCCTATTTATAATATACAATACTAACTTACTTCCTTCCTTGTTGCACTTACTTTGAACTGAACTACATGCGAATTACTACTACGGCAGGACTACTACAATAAATGACTATACGCTGTACTATGATTAATAACGTATTTATTACACAATAACAAGTCTACAGTCTAATTATTGCTATAACTATATATATATATTTATATCAATGGACATATAAATATATATATACTTATAGTCACACACAGTAATATATAAACTACACTAAACACAATACAATATCTTACACAACTCTTCCCCCAAACTCTACCTAAAAATACACTTACTCACACACGTTATTTAGCAGCTCCCACCCACCTGGCTATACACTGTCCCGACGGAAAACAAGGGGTTAAATGCAATCAGGGGTTGCAGGAGTGGTCCTGCAAAGGTTAATGCAGGGTTGGTGAAAAGGGTTAACCCAGGGTTGGTGAAAGGGCTAGCCCAAGGTATTAGTGGAAAATGCGTTGGTGGCTAATGATCTGGGCAATGCATTAATATTGCAGGAGTTAATGCAATGCCAGGAATTGTAGGGGTTAATGTGTGGTGTGGTATGGAAGCAGTGAAGGGGTTAATATATTGGTGGCAATGGAATATAATATTGTAGGGGTTAGTTGGTGGTATAGGGTATGGATTGGTGGTTCAGGAGTTCAGGGGTTTATGGATTGGTGGTTCAGGGGTTAATGCAGGGCAAGGGTTATAGCAGGGGTTTATGGATTGGTGGTTCAGGAGTTAATGCAAGGCAAGTGTTATAGCAGGGGTTAATCGTTGGTGGTATAGGGTACATAGCCATCCAGGGGTTAATTGCTTGTCTCCAGGGGTTGCTTGTCATCCTGGGGATGATTCTCTGCCATTGGGCTGCTTGGCTAAACTTAACTTCTGAGCGCAGTGCCACCGGGTTATTTAAACCCTGCGGTGCTCGCCCCTGCGCCTACAGCGCTGCAGGTGTGGGCGCACGCCTGCAGCCCAGTACACGCGGGCCGGCACGGTGATATGATGCTTTGATCCTCCGCCTGTGAAGAGACCGCATACCTCTGGCGCTGTAATTACAACGCCGGAGGTATGCAGCTCTTTGTTCTCCTGTCCATGCCGGAGATGTTATCAAAAGGGAGAGGATCTTTTTTGATCCTCTGTATTTTGAAGTGACTGCAACTGGACATAATTGTCAAGTCATCTAGACGGCATCAGCTGGGGGGGCACCCGTGCTTGGGGGAAATTATTTGCCATATTTAGGTTATAAATATACACTCACCTAAAGAATTATTAGGAACACCATACTAATACGGTGTTGGACCCCCTTTTGCCTTCAGAACTGCCTTAATTCTATGTGGCATTGATTCAACATGTGCTGATAGCATTCTTTAGAAATGTTGGCCCATATTGATAGGATAGCATCTTGCAGTTGATGGAGATTTGAGGGATGCACATCCAGGGCACGAAGCTCCCGTTCCACCACATCCCAAAGATGCTCTATTGGGTTGAGATCTGGTGACTGTGGGGGCCATTTTAGTACAGTGAACTCATTGTCATGTTCAAGAAACCAATTTGAAATGATTCGAGCTTTGTGACATGGTGCATTATCCTGCTGGAAGTAGCCATCAGAGGATGGGTACATGGTGGTCATGAAGGGATGGACATGGTCAGAAACAATGCTCAGGTAGCCCATGGCATTTAAGCTATGCCCAATTGGCACTAAGGGGCCTAAGGTGTGCCCAGAAAACATCCCCCACACCATTACACCGCCACCACCAGCCTGTACAGTGGTAACAAGGCATGATGGATACATGTTCTCATTCGGTTTACGCCAAATTCGGACCATTTGAATGTCTCAACAGAAATCGAGACTCATCAGACCAGGCAACATTTTTCCAGTCTTCAACAGTCCAATTTTGGTGAGCTCGTGCAAATTGTAGCCTATTTTTCCTATTTGTAGTGGAGATGAGTGGTACCCGGTGGGGTCTTCTGCTGTTGTAGCTAATCCGCCTCAAGGTTGTGCGTGTTGTGGCTTCACAAATGCTTTGCTGCATACCTCGGTTGTAACGAGTGGTTATTTCAGTCAACGTTGCTCTTCTATCAGCTTGAATCAGTCGGCCCATTCTCCTCTGACCTCTAGCATCCACAAGGCATTTTTGCCCACAGGACTGCCGCATACTGGATGTTTTTCCCTTTTGACACCATTCTTTGTAAACCCTAGAAATGGTTGTGCGTGAAAATCCCAGTAACTGAGCAGATTGTGAAATACTCAGACCGGCCCGTCTGGCACCAACAACCATGCCACGCTCAAAATTGCTTAAATCACCTTTTTTTCCCATTCTGACATTCAGTTTGGAGTTCAGGAGATTGTCTTGACCAGGACCATACCCCTAAATGCATTGAAGCAACTGCCATGTGATTGGTTGACTAGATAATTGCATTAATGAGAAATAGAACAGGTGTTCCTAATAATTCTTTAGGTGAGTATATATATTTTTATATATATATATATATATATATATATATATATAGCCATACAACTAACAGGTTCATGTATACATATCTATATATACACACACTTGGGCCCATGCAATATATCCACAACCTGGGGGATACAGGGGACATAAATATCTATCCCACATATATACTGGGCCCAAACAGGCATATATACAGTACAGACCAAAAGTTTGGACACACCTTCTCATTCAAAGAGTTTTCTTTATTTTCATGACTATGAAAATTTTAGATTCACACTGAAGGCATCAAAACTATGAATTAACACATGTGGAATTATATACATAACAAACAAGTGTGAAACAACTGAAAATATGTCATATTCTAGGTTCTTCAAAGTAGCCACCTTTTGCTTTGATTACTGCTTTGCACACTCTTGGCATTCTCTTGATGAGCTTCAAGAGGTAGTCCCCTGAAATGGTTTTAACTTCAGAGGTGTGCCCTGTCAGGTTTAATAAGTGGGATTTCTTGCCTTATAAATGGGGTTGGGACCATCAGTTGCGTTGAGGAGAAGTCAGGTGGATACACAGCTGATAGTCCTACTGAATAGACTGTTAGAATTGTTATTATGGCAAGAAAAAAGCAGCTAAGTAAAGAAAAACGAGTGGCCATCATTACTTTAAGAAATGAAGGTCAGTCAGTCAGCCGAAAAATTGGGAAATCTTTGAAAGTAAGGGCTATTTGACCATGAAGGAGAGTGATGGGGTTCTGCGCCAGATGACCTGGCCTCCACAGTCACCGGACCTGAACCCAATCGAGATGGTTTGGGGTGAGCTGGACCGCAGAGTGAAGGCAAAAGGGCCAACAAGTGCTAAGCATCTCTGGGAACTCCTTCAAGACTGTTGGAAGACCATTTGAGGGGACTACCTTTTGAAGCTCATCAAGAGAATGCCAAGAGTGTGCAAAGCAGTAATCAAAGCAAAAGGTGGCTACTTTGAAGAACCTAGAATATGACATATTTTCAGTTGTTTCACACTTGTTTGTTATGTATATAATTCCACATGTGTTAATTCATAGTTTTGATGCCTTCATAGTCATGAAAATAAAGAAAACTCTTTGAATGAGAAGGTGTGTCCAAACTTTTGGTCTGTACTGTATATGTATATATATATAACCTGGGGCAAATACTAGGACCCATACAAATATATACACAGGGGATATATGTATATACTATGTAACATATAGCTCCACTGGCCATTCAGGGCTAATATATATGTATATATGCATATTTAAATGGAACATATATATATATATAAATCTCCCCCTTCCCTCTATACACCTTATCCCGTAGTTTTCAAAATTGGGTCCCTTTTTTGGAGTTTCTACTCTAGGGGTGCACCAGGGGGGTCTTCAAATGTGACATGGCAACTTAAAATTATCCAAGTGAAATCTGCCCTCCAAAAACCACATGGCGCTCCTTTCCTTCTGCGCCCTGCCATGCCCCCGTACAGTAGTTTACAATCACAAATGGGGTGTTTCTGTAAACTACAGAATCAGGGTAATAAATATTGAGTTTTGTTTGGCTGTTACCCTTGCTTTGTTACTGGAAAAAATTGATTAAAATGGAAAATCTGTCAAAAAAGTGAAATTCTGAAATGTCATCTACATTTTCCTTTAATTCTTGTGGAACAACTAAAGAGTTAGCACCTTGAGGGGTATAGGTTCTAAAATGGGGCCATTTATGGGTGGTTCCTATTATGTAAGCCCCACAAAGTGACTTCAGACCTGAACTGGTCCTTAAAATTTGGGTTTTGGAAATTTTCGTAAAAATTTTAAGATTTGCTTCTAAACTTCTAAGGCCCCTTTCACACGAGCGTGTCCGGATTAGGTACGGATGCGTTGCGGCAAACCCGCGCGAGTAGGTACTCAATTGCAGTCAGTTTTGACTGCAATTGCGCTCTGTTGTTCAGTTTTTATCGCGCAGGTGCAATGTGTTTTGCACGCGCGTGATAAAAAACTGAATGTGGTACCCAGACCCGAACTTCTTCACAGAAGTTCAGGTTTGGGTTCAAGGTCGTGTAGATTGTATTATTTTCTCTTATAACATGGTTATAAGGGAAAATAATAGCATTCTGAATACAGAATGCATAGTACAATAGGGCTGGAGGGGTTAAAAAATTATAATAATAATTTAACTCACCTTAATCCACTTGATCGTGCAGCCGGCATCTCTTCTGTCTTCTTCTTTGAGGAATAGGACCTTTGATGACGTCACTGCGCTCATCACATGGTCC
Source organism: Bufo bufo (assembly GCF_905171765.1). NCBI lineage: Eukaryota > Metazoa > Chordata > Amphibia > Anura > Bufonidae > Bufo > Bufo bufo. The sequence continues at coordinate 166,328,075 of NC_053392.1, read as the reverse complement.
ATCACATGATCTTTTACCATGGTGATGGATCATTGTCACGGCCACGGTTATGGTCGTGACTCCTTGGGAGTCGCATACAGTTGCCCGCGGTTTTGGTTGTTGTGTCAACCGCAGCTGAGGCATTATGTAGTTGGCCTCGGTGCGGTTGCCGCGGACAACAGCCTTGTGTGAGGTTTCCGGGGAGTTGTGTTTGTATGCACGTTTGTATGTCTGGTGTGCACTGTGTTTTATGTTTGTGTGCGCACGGACATCATTCCCCGCACTGTGGTCACCCGTGGCAACCTTAGGTGGTATTATGTACATGTGGTGGCAGTGTCCCGGCCTTCGGGCTGACTCCCTGGACACGTGTGCCACCCATGTCGTTGCTTGCGGCAACGGCCACAGTGTGATCTGTTGGACACTTTTCCTTTTTGTGAGTTTCCCTTCTGTGGTGTGTGTAGGGTTAACTCCTTTCCCAGTGTGTGTGTGATGTCACTGGGTGTGTCCTTCCTTTGGGTGTGGCCACTTTGGGCCTATATAACCTCTCTCTGTGGCAGGGCTCAGGAGGTTGCTTCAGCATGCTTGCTGATAGCAGCCTCCTGTGTTTTTCCATCTGCCTGTGAGAGCCACCACTGTGGTCATAGATTTAAGTTTATGTTTATGCTTCTTGTATGTCATGTTGTATGTGATGTTCTGTTGGGACCTTCCTTGTCACTTTTGTGCAGTTTACGGTTCTGGATTCCTGTTGCTCAGGGATCCAGTCAGCAAGGCTGTGGCAGGTTGGAGGAACTTCTAGTTCGCCTGCCATACCCGTAAAACTGTTTGTGTTCCCCTTTTTCCCAACAGCTTGGCCAGTGAGACTCCTGCTCCTCCGCGTCTAGGAGGAGTAGGTCGTCTTACCCTGACTCCTAGCGCAGGGACCGGACGGAGGGTGAGTTAGGGATCCGAGGTTCGTGCGCATGGGTCCTCCTACCTTTAAGGTCAGCCCATGCAGTTAGGAGTTAGGGTCAGGGTAGGGACGCTGTTAGGAGGTGACCTGCTCTCTATCCTGTTCTCCTGGCCGAGTAGGCCTACAGCATCTGGCATTGCACGGCTGAGGATTTCCCCCATCCTCAGCCGTGACAATCATGTGACGGACCATGTGATGATCGCAGTGATGTCATCAAAGGTCCTTTTCCTGTGCACAGCAAAGAAGAAGACAGAAGAGAAGCCGGGCTGCGCAATCAAGTGGATTAAGATGAGTTATATTATTTATTTTTTTTTTAACCCCTCCAGCCCTATTGTACTATGCATTCTGTATTAAGAATGCTATTATTTTCCCTATTAACCATGTTATAAGGGAAAATAATAATGATCGGGTCCCCATCTCGATCGTCTCCTAGCAACCCTGCGTGAAAATCGCACCGCATCCGCACTTGCTTGCGGATGCTTGCTATTTTCACGCAGCCCCATTCACTTCTATGGGGCCTGCGTTGCGTGAAAAACGCAGATTATAGAACATGCTGCGATTTTCACGCAACGCACAAGTGATGCGTGAAAATCACCGCTCGTGTGCACAGCCCCATAGAAATGAATGGGTCCGGATTCAGTGCGGGTGCAATGCGTTCACGTCACGCATTGCACCCGCGCGGAAAACTCGCTCGTGTGAAAGGGGCCTAAGCCTTCTAACGTCCCCAAAAAATAAGATGTCATTTACAAAATTATCCAACATGAAGTAGACATATGGGAAATGTAAAGTAATAACTATTTTAGGAGGTATCGCTATCTGTTTTAAAAGGAGAGAAATTAAAATTTTGAGAAATTAAAATTTAAATTAAAATTTTTCCAAATTTTTGATAAATAAAAATTAAATAATTTGACTCAAAATTACCACTGTCATGAAGTACAATATGTGACGACAAAACAATCTCAGAATGGCTTGGATAAGTAAAAGCATTTTAAAGTTATCAATAAAGTGACACATGTCAGGTTTGCAAAAAATGGCCTGGTCCTTAAGGTGAAAAATGGCAGGGTCCTGAAGGGGTTAATGGAATATACTCTTTAGTTCATGGGAAGATTTATGATATTTTGCTCCACTTTTCACAACAAGGTATCTGTTTCTAGCTTGGCTCACTAGGATGATAATATAATCCCCCAAACCACATAATACTGACTCTAATGAGCTGAATCCATCCATTCTCTGTTTGGTCCTACAAGATGGGATAGAGCATGCACTGCAACGATTTATAGAGAGTAATTTGAACTCTACAGTAAGTGTCTACTTGAAAGAGAATTACTGCGTATTTGTAGCCAATGCTACATTTCCTCTCTATTAATACTGTATGACACTGTGTATAAATGACTTTAACTCCTGTATGACATATAGCAAAAAAGGAACTATCATACCAAGCACGTTATGGGCAACATATTTTCTAATTAAGTCTTTTGCTCTGTTTGATTCATTGTAATTTTCTCATTGTCAGACTGAAAGAGGTGATGATTTTCATCTAGCAAGTTTAATTATGACATTCATCAGTGTGAAATATAGCAACCATGATTCATGTTGGCAGAAGGCGTGAAGAGGCACTACCATAATGTCTCTCATCATTTGATATACTAACATCTTTTAGCCATAGTCCCTTGACCTCTTAAACTAAGATATCCGATGACATGCAACAACTCCAAAAATATAATTTCTAGACAGCAACAGAACCTTTCATTTAGACATGTTCACTATAATTTAAGGCAAAATATTACAATTATTATTATTATTATTTTTATTATTATTTATATGCTACAAAAATATTATACTTTATTTGTAACTAGCTGAAGGACCCGGCTTCGCATGGTATGATTTCATCTACAGTCAGGTCCATAAATATTGGGACATCTACACAATTGTAACATTTTGGGCTCTATACACCACCACAATGGATTTGAAATGAAACTAACAAGATGTGCTTTAAATGCAGACTGTCAGCTTTAATTTGAGGGTATTAATATCCAAATCAGGTGAACAGTGTAGTAATTACAACAGTTTGCATATGTGCCTCCCAGTTGTTAAGGAACAAAAAGTAATGGGACAATTGGCTTCTCAGCTGTTCCATGGCCAGGGGTGTGTTATTCCCTCATTATCCCAATTACAATGAGCAGATTAAAGGTCCAGAGTTCACTTTAAGTGTGCTATTTGCATTTGGAATCTGTTGCTGTCAACTCTCAAGATGAGATCAAAAGAGCTGTCACTATCAGTGAAACAAGCCATCATTAGGCTGAAAAAACAAAACAAACCCATCAGAGAGATAGCAAAAACATTAGGCGTGGCCAAAACAACTGTTTGGAACATTATTAAAAAGAAGGAACATATCAGTGAGCTCAGCAATACCAAAAGACCCAGAAGACCATGGAAAACAACTGTGGTGGATGACCGAAGAATTCTTTCCCTGGTGAAGAAAACACCCTTCACAACAGTTGGTCAGATCAAGAACACTCTCAAGGAGGTCGGTGTATGTGTGTCAAAGTCAACAATCAAGAGATGACTTCACCAGAGTGAATACAGAGGGTTCACCACAAGATGTAAACCATTGGTGAGCCTCAAAAACAGGAAGGCCAGATTAGAGTTTGCCAAACGACATCTAAAAAAGCCTTCACAGTTCTGGAACAACATCCTATAGACAGATGAGACCAAGATCAACTTGTACCAGAGTGATGGGAAGAGAAGAGTATGGAAAAACAAAGGAACTTCTCATTATCCTAAGCATACCACCTCATCAGTGAAGCATGGTGGTGGTAGTGTCATGGCGTGGGCATGTATGGCTGCCAATGGAACTAGTTCTCTTGCATTTATTGATGATGTGACTGACAAAAGCAGCAGGATGAATTCTTAAGTGTTTTAGGCAATATTATCTGCTCATATTCAGCCAAATGCTTCAGAACTCATTGGATGGCGCTTCACAGTGCAGATGGACAATGACCCAAAGCATACTGCAAAAGCAACCAAAGAGATTTTTAAGGGAAAGAAGTGGAATGTTATGCAATGGCCAAGTCAATCAGCTGACCTGAATCTGATTGAGCATGCATTTAACTTGCTGAAGACAAAACTATAGGGAAAATGCCCCAAGAACAAGCAGGAACTTAAGACAGTTGCAGTAGAGGCCTGGCAGAGCATCACCAGGGATTAAGCCCAGCATCTGGCGATGTCTATGCATTCCAGACTTCAGGCTGTAATTGACTGCAAAGGATTTGCAACCAAGTATTCAAAAGGGAAAGTTTGATTTATGATTATTATTCTGTCCCATTACTTTTGGTCCCTTAACAAGTGGGAGGCACATATGCAAACTGTTGTAATTCCTACACCGTTCACCTGATTCTGATGTAAATACCCTCAAATTAAAGCTGACAATCTGCAGTTAAAGCACATCTTGTTCGTTTCTTTTCAAAACCATTGTGGTGATGTATAGAGCCAAACATGTTAGAATTGTGTCGATGTCCCAAAATTTATGGACCTGACTGTATTTAATTTAAAGTTTATGTGTGTCGTTAAAAGATATTGACAGTATCCACTATAACCGTGACATCTACAGTACCCAGCCCCCTTAACAGTGACCCCCCCCCCCCCCACAGTGCCCCGTCTCCTTAAAATGCACGGCAGCCCATTCTCTTAACTTTGACCTTCACAGCAGCCTGCCCCTTTAACATTGAGTTTCACAGCACCCCACCACCTTTAACAGTGACCTCCACAGCAGCCACCCCTTTATTAGTGACCTCCACAGTACCCCCTCTCCTTAACAGTGATTTCCACAATGTCCCGCCCCAGTAATAGTGGCCTCCAGAGAGCTCCATTCCCTTAAAATGTGACCTCCACAACACCTCGCCCCTTAACAGTGACCTCTACAGCACCCCACCCCTTAACCCTGACGTCCATAGTGGATTGTCCCCTTAACTGTGACCTCCACAGCATCCTGCCCCCTTAACAGAGACCTCCACAGCATCCTGCCCCCTTAACAGTGACCTCCACTCCGGCCCAGCCCTTTAACAGTGACCTCCACAGCAGCCTCCCCTTTATTAGTGACCTCCACAATACCCCGTCTCCTTATTTGATTTCCACAACACTTCGCCCCCTTAACAGTGGCCTCTACAGCAATCTGCCCCTTAACACTGACATCCATAGCGGATTTTCCCCTGAACTGTGACCTCCACAGCAGCCTGCCCCTAGGGTAGCCAGAGGTCCGGTTTTAGGGCGGACAGTCCATCTTTAAGACTCCCTGTCCTCCATCCGGTGCAGGGCCTGGACGGACACAGGGATGTCCTTTTCAACAGCTCACTCTCAGACAGCAGCACTGTGCTGTCAGAGAGTAAGCTGCAGGGAGAAAGTCACCCTCCCTCCCACCCCTGCAGCTGACAGAAGTTGATTTTTATCTTAATTTTTTCAATCCTTGTCAGCTGCGGAGTGGTAGGGGGCGTGGCCTAACCAGGTTAGGGCGTTGCTTAGCAAGCCTGCGAGCAGGGTCCATCTTTTGAGGGTGGCCTGAATGGCCACTCTACCTGCTCCTGAACTGTGACCTCCACAGCACTCTGCTCCCTTAACAGTGTCATCCACAGCACCCTGCCCCTTTAAAGCTGACCTACAGCAGTGAAGAAAAATGGCTCGGTTGTTATGGAAACCTGGTTTAAAACTGTGTGTATGTGGAGATTAAAAACCTGCTTGATTCTATTGGCTGATAAGGGTCATGTGACCAGGCTTCTATTGGCTAATGCATTTTTTGGAATATTTCAGGAACGGTATATGCTAGAGAGCTGAGACCCTTTCTAAAACCTTCCCGGACACCTGATGTACCTGGGTACCAAATTTCGTGATGTGTTGTGGGACTATTTGTGCATTTCTAGTAATACTTTCTTGGCTGCAAATATGAGCTGAAGGTTTTTCAGGTTCGCCTGACATTAAAATGAATGGGACCCGCCGCGAACTTGCGGTTCGCAAACATTTGATCGTGTTCGCACGATCGCATTCGCGAACCGTTCCGGCAGATGTTCGTTCATCACTACTTAGGACATTGTTGAGGTAGTTGCTGGGCAAATGCCTCACAGCTGAGTCATCATTGAGGTCCCATGGCTTACTTTGGTCTTGTCTCTGGGTCTTAGTATCCTCCTGTTTGCGTTAGGGTCAGTTTGGCATTACAGTTTCTATTAGAGACATCTTTAGGGACAGTGAGGGTCAGTGGTATCTGGATTTAGAGTTAGCAGGATCTCACACTGTTGATACTGCTGGATAGGACTTGTTTTTCTTTATTACTATTACTAAATGATCAACGCTATACAAACACCTTCAAACTGTATATATACATCCACATTGGAAACCTATTACACTAACTCATTTGGACCCTTACTTTCTAACAGTTTAAACCCAAACCCCAGATTTGTATTTGACGATCTGGATATAGTTTTAAGATGAGCTCAAGTTTACATGGACAACTCTTCTTAATAGGTCATTGAGACAGTTGGCCATAGATGACAATAAATTGGCCCTATTGCCGTTTACCCATTCACATAAACCAGGTTGCCATCCAGATTGAAATCACTGTCTCACAGAGTGAAAAAATGCAGCAAAGCAATAATGCTTTCAACATAGAAGTGTTAATAGTCTAAATTTAAATGGATTCTGCAGCAGGACAACTTCCCCAAACAAACAGTCAATGTCATTAAGAACTATCTTCAGCGTAAAGAAGAACAAGGAGTCCCAGAAGTGATGATATGGCTCCCACATAGCCCTGATGTCAATATCATCCATTCTGCTTGGGATTGCATAAAGAGACAGAAGGATTTGAGGAAGCCTACTTCCACAGATGATCTGTGGTTAGTTTTCCTAGATCTTTGGAACATCTTCCCTGCCAAGTTCCTTCAAAAACTGTCTGCAAGTGTACCAAGAAGAATTGATGCTATGAATATGAAGCCAAAGGATGGTCACACCCAATACTGATTTTGATTTACATTACTCTTTTGTTCATTCACTTTGCATTTTATTAATTGATGAAAATAAATAATTGACACTTCTATTTTTAAAAGCATTCTTACATTGCAGCGTTTTTCCCACACCTCCCTAAAACGTTTGCACAGTATTGTGGATTGGTCACAAAATAGCACAGCATAGCTTCTCCTTTATTATGTAACTTCTTACAAGTTTACCCACAATTGTTGATTTGAACGCAGTCAACCTAGACTAAATAGACCTAAATAGAGCCGGTTCCTTTAAGGAGAATATGGAATTCAGGGTTGCTCTATAATGGCCAATTTATTGTTTCCCTCTGCATCAGATTTTGCACAATAGATTTCCCACCATATTAAATTCAGAGCTTAATATAGTTTTAATTTGATATTAATCTGAATTAACACAGTATTATTGAGAACATCTTATTAACTAAGGAAAATTACATGATGCTATCACAGAATAATGACCCGTGAACGATGTTGCTTTGGAAAAGAAATTGAGAATGATTAGCGTAAATAAAATACAAATGATATGCTAATGAGTCCTATTCACATATCCCAGCAAAGAGCTCGATTAGGCAGGATTGGTATTTTGGGAGCAATGTCTTTATAGAAAGAAAGTATTTATAGAAGACCCATCAGAAAAATCTTACTTTTATGGCTTTAATAAAGTGATACATTTCAGCACAAACCAGAAGCTCTGGTGCAGGCTTGAATTTCCAGAAAATACAAAAATGATCAAAGGGTGGCTAAAAGTATGTGACAAATGAATGAAAGTATATGTTTCACCCTTATTGAGCTAGCTTTCTGCCTTTATGTGTATATGTTTTAGATAGGGACATTAGAATGTAAAACCTATTTGATATATTGAATAATGTGAATGGTGAGAATATGTAGGCACCAGGCTCATGGGCCCTGGTGCAAAAGTTCAGCTTGGGCCCTCCTTCTCTCAGTGCTTTGTGGCCAGGGACAGGGAAGCACATAACCTTCATGCTGCCTGAGGCAAAAATTGAAACGGCACCCCCCATGCCAAATACCTGACCTAACCCCTTCCCTCCAGCCAGAGGTCTAACTTGACCAGATTGCACTTTCTATAATACTAGTGTCTTGTTATGTGGCACAAGGGTCTTTAGGCCCCCCTCAGGCTCCTGGGTCCAGTAGCGACTGCTACTTTGGCACCCCCTATAGCCAGGGGTGCACCTAGCCTTTCTGCTACCTGAGGCAAAAACTGAAATGGTGCCCCTTCCTCCCCAATGCCAATTGCTTAACCTAACCCCTTCCCTTCAGTCCATGGCCCTTCGGCTTCCCCTCTCTTGCCCCTACCTGGTGCTGCCTGAGGCGATCGCCACACCTGGCCTCATTGGTGGTGCACCCCTCCTTTTAGCTACTCGTTTTGCAAAGAATTCACTCTGTCTATAGGTCTATATACTATACCACAAAAATTTGCAGAATATAAAAAAGTTTGAGGCCAAAACCCAACATGATGCCCACTATATATGTCTAATGAGAATTTAAATTTGTCTGCAGCTGTTTTGCTTCTAGCGTTGCAAATACATTTCTTTATATAAATTGCTCCACCTGTTCCAGCTTCCATGGGGCGTTTCAAGATCTGAGACCCTTAAAGGGATGCCTTGTTAAAATATGATCCAAAACTTTAAAGTTCCTGGTGGTCACCGAACACTTAAAAAGCATCTAATATGTTCAATATCAGCTGTATCTTTCTGCCAATTTTGAAAGATTTTAAACCAAAATTTATCAAAATGTTGTCTAAGAATTATCTCATAAAATTTGGATAGGGCTCCTTAAAAAAGCATCTGTCATCAGGACAACCCTATTAAACCAGGCATATTTTCTGGCAGTGTTGATCATGCTGATGAAAACAATACCTTATTTATGTTTGTAGCTTGCAGCGTTTCCGAGATATCAGCAGTTATATTATTATGTAACTTAGCTGGTTTGAGCACAAAGGTGCTGTCCAGAAGCCTTGGAGGACCGCTGTTGCACTCCCTTCTTCTCTGTGATTGACAGGACTAGGGTACATCTTGTCTTTATTAGCCCCTCAGTACAAAAAATATATAAATAACAAAAAAAAAAGATGCAGCCATATAACCAGAAAACACTTGCTCACATTGATGACGAATGGTCTTATAATTGTAATAAATGGTCATTGGTGGCCTGCGGTGTGGAACCACTAATAATGCCGAACTAATCCTTGGTGTCAGCGTGTTCGCAAAATCAATGCTTTCTTCTAGGAATGCATGATTTGCTAATGTCCTGCAGATAGATTTCATGCAGTTCTGACATGTGAAGCATCAGGACAAGGTAGAGAGGGTTGTGGGGGAGGCGAGCATACTCACTTCACAATCCTTCCAGCAGCTGCGCTCTTCGCGAGTAGTACAGATTCTTTCTGCGCATGCGCCAGCTTCTCCAACAGAAGAAGAGAGCAGCTGCTGGGAATCAATTTTTATTATGCCAGTAATATTTGTATATTTGCAGTCTCTGGGTCTGGATTCCAAGGCAAATGCATTGTTTATGACTGCGTTTACGTTTAATCCATGAGTGACTGCTCATATGTACTTTTACAGTGGTCACTAACAGGCTTTAAGCCTGTACATTTGCCTTTATTATGGTGGTGCAGCTTTAGCCCGTAACGGGTGTCTCATGCACGGTGGAGTAAGTATACATTGTCTAGTGACATCTGGGCACCCGCTCTAACAGCTAGAATCAAATAAGCCTCCAATCCTGGACATTTAACCTCTAACATGCCATGGTCAACGGACCCCAGGGAGCAATGGCCTGAGGTAGGACACTGTGACACCACATCACTACATCAGGGCCACTACCACTCCTACCTTCTACACTGGCTCCTCAGGGGCTTGCTGCACATCTTTCTTTTCTCCAAAAAAAGTGAAAATGAGTTCGGGTATGTGTATCCCAAAATGGTTCAGCAAAACTCAAGCCCTCATACGACTACATTGATGAAGACATTCAAAAGTTAAAGCTCTTGTAATGTGACAATAAAAAAACTTGGCAACTAAGGTCCAAAACAGGCTGGTCACTAAGGGGTTAAGGGAAAGGACTGTCCATTTACACGTCCGCAAAATGGGTCCGCATCCGTTCCGCAATTTTGCGGAACGGGTGCAGACCAATTCATTTTCAATGGGGCCGGAATGAGCTGTCCGCATTTGCAGATCCGCATCCGCATTTGCGGATCCACACTTCCACATCCGTGCTTCCGTTTCTGCAAAAAAATAGAACATGTCCTATTCTTGTCCGCAATTTCGGACAAGATTAGGCATTTTCTATTATAGTGCCGGCGATGTGCGGTCCGCAAATTGCGGAATGCACATTGCCGGTGTCTGTGTTTTGCGGATCCGCAGAACACTTACGGACGTGTGAATGGACCCTTAAATGTTTCATTGACCCTCAATTCACAAGGAAAGATATGTCCCTCTGAATTGGTGATGGAGAACCCATGGTGTCATTGGACCGGCTTTAATCTAAAAGGAGTTTGTTGTTATTAGTGTTGAGCGAAGCGAGCTTCAGATCATAGATCCAAAGTCGCTTTGGTCAAAACTTCATTTGAATGCTGTATGGAGATCCGTCCGAATGTATACGCTTCGGGGAGTTTAAAAATTGTTTTCAAGTGGAATAATCGATGTCTGAAGTTATTCAACGACCTCCCACACAACTTCGGAGATAACGAATTTCACCTTGCCGGAGTCCATACATTTGAATGCTGTACAGAGACAGATTTTCGTACAGCACTCTATGATCCCAAGCTCGCTTCGCTCCACTACTTGTGGTGAAACAACCCATTTAAATAAAAAACTGGCTTGTTCCTCAAGAAGTTATTAATATTCCGCCATTTACTATTATTTAGCCTGATTTAGCTTTGCTAAAGGAATCTAAATCCGAAACTTGTGGTTTTGCTATGATGTCTGTGTCCTATCTGAATTCCCAAAGCAGGATTATATTTCTGCTCAAGTGTCAGCTGTCTCTCCAGTCATGTAAATGTTTCCGTACGATTTCACGCCGCGGTTAGAAAGCCAATTTCATTATTGGTCGGGGGTGTGCACAAGAGGCTTATTCTTAAATGGTCTCCTGTGCGCCGTCTCCTGCAGATGGATGGATTTTCCACTTAAATGACAACATAATTATTCTAATAACAACATTTAACTAATATTTGAAACAATTAGAAGCCCCTGTCTGTCCTTTTAATAGAGCAATTTACCTGCTATTCACTGACAGCTATAAGATATATGCCATAGTACCAGAGATATCAGATATCCTCTATAATTACATACTGCTACTATAAGCTGGTTTTATACTCTGAGGTGGTTTCTGTTGTTTTAGTTAACACATATGGCGAGGTTAAAGGGAACCAGTCTACGTCGGTTTTAGTAACTACTTACATTCCCCATGTAATAACGATTCTGGAGCATCTGTTCTTATGACTCTATGATGTGCCATTCCTTTATTATTCCTGCTAGAAGTTATGAACAAATTACTAGCAGTTTGCCTTGAAGGTCCAGCTGGGTGTTACCAGTGCATGTCCCTGACAATTTCCATTCAGTGCTGCCATTGTCAGACTGTCAGACAGGTCAGTAGAGGTCACAGGTCCTTCAGTGCGGCTTTCATTTCTTATAGCATGTTTAAGAAAATAAAAGCTGTATTGTAATTGGTTGCTATGGGCAAGAGAGTTTTTCTTTTAGAGAGATTCATAAATCTGCCCTTTAGTCTTCTGGTTGTGGTCTGGTAAAATCCACATTGTATTGCAGTTTTGGATTATCAGATACTGGATGAGAAGGATGTCAGTGCAGTGATATATCTGGTAGGAGCATTGGTGATTGTTATGCCTTCAACTTCTGCCCCAAGAAGCGACAAAGACAATGGCTGAACTGAGATCCAGAGTTGTTAGCTATATATAGTGTGACAAAGTGCACGGTGGAGGTATGGTGGCGGTGTGAATTTCACCTGGTGGTTGAGTTTAGCTAGGTGAGATAACTGAAATCCAAAAATAGTGCTGCTTTAGCAAGGCATTGTTTTGTTTAAAGTTGATTGTTTTGTTTAAAGTTGTATGGGCTGGATTTCTTTGGACTGGGAGATGGGTCGGTAGTTTCTACTCTAGGGGTGCATCGGGGGGGGGGGGGGTTCAAATGGGAAATGGTGTCTAAAAACCAGTTCAAAAAAAATCTGCCTTCCAAAAACCATGCGGCAGTCCTTTCCTTCTGCACCCTGCCGTGTGCCCTTACATCAGTTTACGACCACATGTGGGGTGTTTCTGTAAACCTCAGAATCAGGGTAATAAATGTTGAGTTTTGTTTGGCTGTTAACCCTCGATGTGTTCAAGAAAAAAATGGATTAAAATGAAAAAACTGCCAAAAAAGTGAAATGTAGAAATTTCATCTCTATTTTCCATTAATTCTTGTGGAACACTTAAAGGGTTAACAAAGTTTGTAAAATCAGTTTTGAGAACCTCCCCCCCCCCCAAAAAAAGTCCCCCAAAAATAAAATGACATTTACAAAATGATGCAAACATAAAGCAGACATATGGGGAATGTTAAGTAATAGATATTTTATGAGGTATCGCTTTCTGTTTTAAAAGTAGAGAAATAGAAATTTAGAAAATTGCTAATTTTTCAAAATTTTTGGTAAATTTGGGCTTTTTTCATAAATAAAGGTGAAATATATTGACTCAAATTTATGACTGTCATAAAGTACAATGTGTCACGAGAAAACAATCTCAGAATGGCTTGGATAAATAAAAGCATTCCAAAGTTATTACCACATAAAGTGACACATGTCAGATTTGCAAAAAATGGCCTGGGCAGAAAGGTGAAAACTGGCCTGCGGTAGAAGGGGTTAAGCAGAAAGTGAACAGTCAGGGGGAGACTGATGTGAAGGAAAACTGGTTTAGTTGATCATGGCAACCAATCAGATTCCACCTTTCATTTTCCAAAGGAGCTCTGGAAAATGTTAGTTGGAATCTGATTGGTTGTTATGGGCAACTAAGTCACTTTTCCTTTACACCAGTTTTGGCAAATCTCCCCCTCAGTTGATGTATTGGAAGCAGGTAAAATCGGAAAGTGTAAGGATCAGAATGATTTTTGACAAGGGCCATATGGTCATTGCTGGGTCAAAGCATCTTCAAAATGGCAGCCATTGAGGGTATTCCTGGTATGCAGTGATTAGTATCCACCAAAAATGGTCCAAGGATGTGCAATACCAAAAACCATTGACAAGAGTTATGGGGACCTGATGGGCATGTAGCAGGCAAAGGCTAGGCCTTCTGGTCCAGTCTCACCTTTTAACACTGTGTCATTTTTAGGTTCCAGATTATGTGCTGATTCACATCATAATATATCTTTATAACAATGAGATCTCCATTTTATTTATTTATTTTATGCACTTATATAGCGCTACTATATTCCGCAGAGAATACAGGAGTGTGTGGTGGCTCATCTGTCGTGGCAAATGGATAAGGTGCTCTGCTAAAAAAGGTTTCCCTGAAAAGCCTCACAGAATAAATATGAATAATTATATATAATAAACAGGCACTCTATCATTCAGAACTGCATCTAGTGTCTGTGCACATAGTGATATAGAGATAGTGTAGATAATGTGTATTTTGTATGTGACCGCCCTCCTAAGCTCTCAATATCAGAGATATAAGTATAATATCATAAAGGGTATCTGCCACACCAATTATTGTATAAAATATTATATAGATCAAAGCATATAACTACAATTATTAATAACACAATTTTAATAAGACGGTAGAGTTAATAATATTAAAGGGATTGTATATAACAAAGAAGAAAAAAATAGAAAAAATAGAAAATGTATATATAAAAATATTAAAAATTAATAATTGATAAATATTTAGCACAATTATGTACAGTCGTGGCCAAAAGTTTTAAAAATTACATAAATATTGGAAATTGGAAGAGTAGCTGCTTAAGTTTTTATAATAGCAATTTGCATATACTCCAGAATGTTATGAAGAGTGATCAGATGAATTGCATAGTCCTTCTTTGCCATGAAAATATCACTTAATCCCCCAAAAAACTTTCCACTGCATTTCATTGCTGTCATTAAAGGACCTGCTGAGATCATTTCAGTAATAGTCTTGTTAACTCAGGTGAGAATGTTGACGAGCACAAGGCTGGAGATCATTATGTCAGGCTGATTGGGTTAAAATGGCAGACTTGACATGTTTAAAGGAGGGTGATGTTTGAAATCATTGTTCTTCCATTGTTAACCATGGTGACCTGCAAAAAAACACGTGCAGCCATCATTGCGTTGCATAAAAATGGCTTCACAGGCAAGGATATTGTGGCTACTAAGATTGCACCTCAATCAACAATTTATAGTATCATCAAGAACTTCAAGGAAAGAGGTTCAATTCTTGTTAAGAAGGCTTCAGGGCGTCCAAGAAAGTCCAGCAAGCGCCAGGATCGTCTCCTAAAGAGGATTCAGCTGCGGGATCGGAGTGCCACCAGTGCAGAGCTTGCTCAGGAATGGCAGCAGGCAGGTGTGAGCGCATCTGCACGCACAGTGAGGCGAAGACTTTTGGAAGATGGCCTGGTGTCAAGAAGGGCAGCAAAGAAGCCACTTCTCTCCAAAAAAAACATCAGGGACAGATTGATCTTCTGCAGAAAGTATGGTCAATGGACTGCTGAGGACTGGGGCAAAGTCATATTCTCCGATGACGCCTCTTTCCGATTGTTTGGGGCATCTGGAAAAAGGCTTGTCCGGAGAAGAAAAGGTGAGCGCTACCATCAGTCCTGTGTCATGCCAACAGTAAAGCATCCTGAGACCATTCATGTGTGGGGTTGCTTCTCATCCAAGGGAGTGGGCTCACTCACAATTTTGCCCAAAAACACAGCCATGAATAAAGAATGGTACCAAAACACCCTCCAACAGCAACTTCTTCCAACAATCCAACAACAGTTTGGTGAAGAACAATGCATTTTCCAGCACGATGGAGCACTGTGCCATAAGGCAAAAGTGATAACCAAGTGGCTCGGGGACCAAAATGTTGACATTTTGGGTCCATGGCCTGGAAACTCCCATTGAGAACTTGTGGTCAATCCTCAAGAGGCGGGTGGACAAACAAAAACCCACTAATTCTGACAAACTCCAAGAAGTGATTATGAAAGAATGGGATGCTATCAGTCAGGAATTGGCCCAGAAGTTGATTGAGAGCATGCCCAGTCGAATTGCAGAGGTCCTGAAAAAGAAGGGCCAACACTGCAAATACTGACTCTTTGCATAAATGTCATGTAATTGTCGATAAAAGCCCTTGAAACGTATGAAGTGCGTGTAATTATATTTCACTACATCACAGAAACAACTGAAACAAAGATCTAAAAGCAGTTTAGCAGCAAACTTTGTGAAAACTAATATTTGTGTCATTCTCAAAACTTTTGGCCACGACTGTATATAGTCCAGAGCATTAATATCCTTCTATGGTTCAATTTAATTCAATGTCTCCATATTCGTTATCAAGTTTATCCTAAGAGGCAAAGTCATTCAGTGCCCAGTGATTGTGATGATAAAATAGTGAGAAAGTGTATATATATATATATATATATATATATAAAAAAGAAAAAAAATATAAAAGTAAAAAAATGAAAATATAAAAATAAAAAGTTGTATGAAAATGAGTATACAATAAATATAGTAAATATAGATTTAAATATTAGGGATAGACTAGTGATTTATCAATAATTAGTGTGTCCCTCTGGTTATTACTTGATTGGGGTCTATAATTGACTCCTTTGTATTAGGATATATAGTTGGTATCAAGCCCAGTATTTATATCAAATTGTGCCAATAGCACACTATTAGCTACGATGTAGCTCAGTTACCGTATTGACTTCTGTGTTGTGGTTTCACTAACCGAGTCCTTTCATTCGTTCAGCGGCGTGATGATACTGCTCCTGAGGCTGGCGTCCCACGTGGCGTCCCACGTGTTGGCGCTCTATTCCTCCGAGCTGTTTGAATTGCCGGGCTGTTTTAAATCCTCCTTGCAGTTGGGGATTGTAGGAATCTCACCCCGATTAGGTTTCTGCCACACTGTGTTACACGGCTTGCAGTAATTTTATTTCCTTTAGTGGATGATCTTTGCCGTGTACGGTGTGAACTTTTAGTATACGTGTCACGGATGATGTTGCAGAAAGCTGGAACTTATAAATAAACATCCGACTGGCTTGATCCCAAACTAAGGAGCATATGGGTGAGCCCTATAAAACCTCTAGAGCTCTCCCTGACTGCTATGCCCATGCAAGGGTCTCTATGGTAGACGATTGCTAGAGATGTCGCGAACATAAAACTTTCCGTTCGCAAACGGCGAACGCGAATTTCCGCAAATGTTTGCGAACGGGCGAACCGCCATTGACTTCAATAGGCAGGCGGATTTTAAAACCCACAGGGACTCTTTCTGGCCACAATAATGATGGAAAAGTTGTTTCAAGGGGACTAACACCTGGACTGTGGCATGCCGGAGGGGGATCCATGGCAAAACTCCCATGGAAAATTACGTAGTTGACGCAGAGTCGGGTTTTAATCCATTAAGGGCATAAATCACCTAACATTCCTAAATTGTTTGGAATAACGTGCTTTAAAACATCCAGTGTGTGTATACGATCAGGTATGATGTTGTATCGATCAGGTAGTGTAAGGGTTACGCCTGCTTCACAGTGACAGACCAAACTCTGACAGACCAAACTCCCCGTTTAACGCACTGCAAACAACCGCACAGTCCATTTGCACAACCGCAAACTCCCCATTTGCACAAGGTTGGATACTAAGCTAGCCATGTCCCGTTCCTTGTCCTCACTGACGTCATTGAAGGTCTCTTTCTCCACCCAGCCACGTACAACACCAAGGGTCCCCGAAATGTGACAACAAGCCCCCTGGGACGCCTGCTGTGGTTGGTCTTCCACCTCCTCAAAGCCACCTTCCTCCTCTGACTCCTCTTCTTCAGACTCCTCTCTCTGCATTGCCGCAGGTCCAGCAATCGACGACGACAAGGCAGCTTCTGGTGATGATGGTGACCACAACTCTTCCTCTTCATGCTCATCTACGGCCTGATCCAGCACTCTTCGCAGGGCACGCTCCAGAAAAAACGCATATGGGATGAGGTCGATGATGTTGCCTTGGGTTTGACTGACCAGGTTTGTCACCTCCGCAAAAGGACGCATGAGCCTACAGCCGTTGTGCATGAGCGTTCAGTAACGCGGCCAAAAAATACCCAGCTCTGCAGAGGCTGTCCTTTTTTTTTTATTAAAAAAATCTGTTCTTACCAATTTAATCTCTGTTTTGTCCCCTATCAGGGGCCGGTGTATGGAATAGATTTTAGGAACCGGGAGATGGAAAAAGATGCTTGGTTGGTCCTCTTACTTCCAATTTGGGGCACAGCGCGTGCGCCATGCAATGTACTGTGCCACCCTATATGAGTGGTGTGTTAAGTAGTACTATTCTTATAAGTTTAATCCCTGTTACGTGTATCGAATAGAGTTTAGGCAACCGCAAAGAGTTGTCAATAGTTGACACACTCATGACATAAATTTTATTTCTCTATGCGTCAATCTTGGTGTAGTGATGACTGTGCTCGTGCGCACGTTTGGGAGATTTCAGGCGATGGCGGTTTTTCAAAGTCTATGGTCGTGCTGAGGTAGTTCAGTGACAGCTAAGTGACCCAGAAAACAATGATTCTGCAGTGTGGTCCCATTGTTGGCCTAGTAGGGTTTAATGATCACCTTAGATGATCACAAAGAAAATTAATGTTTTTTCTATGCAAAGTTATCCAGCCGATCGCTTTTGGTCTGTTCACAATGAAGCAACGACCTTATCATCTGGGGTGTGCCAACATTGCCATTGCCAACACGCTCATAGAGGTGATCGCTTCATTGTGATACGCAAGCCCCTTCACCACAACAAGGTAACGATCACGAAGGGGAATTCGAATTGATGTTTTCCAGGCAAAAAGAGCACTAAAACATTGCGGCTTGAACCCTAGTTGGTGGCGGAGAAGTCACGCAAGTCATCCGGCATGCAGAGATTAAATACAGCAGCGTGTCGACCATTTTTAGCCCAAGGCATCTCATCAGGCCTTTTTTTGTCAAATGCATCCCCCACTGTCAGTCCCTTCGGGATCCATGCCTCATTCATCTTAATAAAGGTGAGGTAATCTAGACTTTTTTGACCTAGGCGACTTCTCTTCTCAGTGACAATACCTCCTGCTGCGCTGAAGGTCCTTTCTGACAGGACACTTGAAGCGAGGCAGGCCAGAAGTTCTATCGCAAATTGGGGTAGCTCAGGCCACAGGTCAAGCCTGCACACCCAGTAGTCAAGGGGTTCATCGCTCCTCAGAGTGTCGATATCTGCAGTTAAGGCGAGGTAGTCTGCTACCTGTCGGTCGAGTCGTTCTCTAAGGGTGGACCCCGAAGGGCTGTGGCGATGCGTAGGACTTAAAAAGCTCTGCATGTCCTCCATCAACAACACGTCTGTAAAGTGTCCTGTCCTTGCTGGCGTGGTCGTGGTAGGAGAAGGATTACTTTCACCTCTTCCCCTGTTAGATTCCTGTTGTGCTGTGACATCACCCTTATACGCTGTGTAAAGCATACTTTTTAACTTGTTTTGGAACTGCTGCATCCTTTCCGACTTCCAGTAATTCGGTAACATTTCAGCCACTTTCTGCTTATACCGGGGGTCTAGTAGCATGGCCACCCAGTACAGGTCGTTCTCCTTCAGCCTTTTTATACGAGGGTCCCTCAACAGGCATGACAGCATGAAAGACCCTATTTGCACAAGGTTGGATGCCGAGCTACTCATGTCCCGTTCCTCATCCTCACTGATCTCATTGAAGGTCTGTTCTTCCCCCTAGCCACGTACAACACCACGGGTACCAGATAGGTGACAACGAGCACTCTGGGATGCCTGCTGTGGTTGGTCTTTCTCCTCCTCAAAGCCACATTCCTCCTCTGACTCCTCTTCCTCAGACTCCTCTTCCAGCGTTGCCGCAGGTCCAGCAAGCGATGCTGTTAAGGCTGTTTCTTTTGGTGATGGTGACCAGAACTCTTCCTCTTCCTCTTCACGCTCATCTACGGCCTGATCCAGCACTCTTCGCAGGGCATGCTCCAGGAAGAAAACAAATGGGATGATGTCGCTGATGGTGCCTTCGGTGCGACTGACTAGATTTGTCACCTCCTCAAAAGGACGCATGAGCCTACAGGCATTGCGCATGAGCGTCCAGTAACGTGGCAAAAAAATACCCAGCTCCGCAGAGGCTGTCCTAGCACCCTGGTCATACAAATACTCGTTGACGGCTTTTTCTTGTTGTGGCAGGCGGTCGAACATTAGAAGTGCTGAATTCCAACGTGTGGGCTGTCACAAATCAAGCGCCTCACTGGCATGTTGTTTCGCCGCTGAAAAGTGCGCCATGGCCGTGTAGGAACGCCTGAAATGGCCACACACCTTCCTGGCCTGCTTGAGGACGTCCTGTAAGCCTGGGTACTTATGCACAAAGCGTTGTACAATCAGATTCAACACATGTGCCATGCACGGCACATGTGTCAACTTGCCCAAATTCAATGCTGCCAACAAATTGCTTCCGTTGTCACACACCACTTTGCCGATCTCCAGTTGGTGCGGGGTCAGCCACTGATCCACCTGTGCGTTCAGGGCGGACAGGAGTGGTGGTCCGGTGTGACTCTTTGCTTTCAGGCAAGTCAACCCCAAGACGGCGTGACACTGTCGTATCCGGGATGTGGAATAGGGGGGGGGGTGCAGTTGATGTGGAGCAAGACGCAGCAGCAGAAGAGGACTCAGCCGAGGAGGTTGGCGAAGAGGATGGAGTAGGAGGAGTAGAGGAGGTGGCAGCAGGCCTGCCTGCAATTCGTGGCGGAGTTACCAACTCCTCTGCAGAGCCGTCAGCAGGTTTACCCAATGCGCAGTGTACGTGATATACCTGCTCTGACCGTGCTTTGCAGACCAGGTATCAGTGGTCAGATGGACCCTTGCCCCAACACGGTGTGCCTGACATGCCATGACTTCCTTTTTCACAATAGAGTACAGGTTGGGGATTGCCTTTTGTGAAAAAAATAATTCGGCCGGGTACCTTCCACTGCGGTGTCCCAATAGCTAAATTTTTTTTGAAGGCCTCAGACTCCACCAGCTTGTATGGTAAAAGCTGGCGGGCTAGGAGTTCCGACAAGCCAGCTGTCAGACGCCGGGCAAGGGGGTGACTCTGTGACATTGGCTTCTTACGCTCAAACATTTCCTTGATAGACACCTGACTGTGGGCAGATGAGCAGGAACTGCTGAAGGTGAGAGGCGGAGTGGCGGGTGGTTGAGAGGGGGCAAGGAGGACAGCAGTGGTTGACGTGGCTGAAGATCCTGGACCAGGAGGAGGATGGTGGCTTTGAGTTTGTGTGCTGCTTGTACTCATCATGTGTTGATCCCATAGGCGCTTGTGATGTGAGATCATGTTCCTTCGCAAAGCAGTTGTACCTAGGTGGGTGTTGGACTTCCCACGACTCAGTTTCTTTTCGCACAGGTTGAAAATGGCATTGCTGTTATCAGAGGCAGACACACACAAAAAAATGCCACACTGCTGAGCTTTGCAATGACGGCATTCTGGTGGTTGCAACAGCATGCGTTGATTGGCGTGCTGTCTGGCTTACCCCGGGTGCCGATACATGCTGTCTGACTGTGCCACTAGCTCCTTGCGACGACCTCCCCCTGCTTCCAACTCGTCTCCTCCTCCTCTCTGTCTCCCCATCTGAACTTTCCCCCTGTTCTTCTTCTCTTCGAGCGGGCATCCACGGACACATCGTCATTATCAACCACTTCACTTGTATCTGACAACTCAGCAAAGGAAGCAGCAGCGGGTACAACATCATCATCATCACACCGTACATCCATGTGTGTAATGCTGCCTGACTGAGACATATCCCTGTTATCTACATCCTCTGGCAATAATGGTTGCGCATCACTCATTTCTTCCAACTGATGTGTAAATAACTCCTCTGACAGATCAAGTGAAGCGGCTGTGGTGCTAGTGATGATGGTGGCGGCAGGCGGGCGAGTGGTAACTTGAGAGGTACCCGAAGCTGAGCTGGAGGAGGATGTGCGCCAAGTTTCCGAGTGGAAGCTGTAGAAGATTGGGTGTCCTTTGTTAGCCAGTCAACTATGTCCTCAGAACTTTTCGAGTTCAGGGTACGTGGCCTCTGAACACTGGGCATTATTCTAGGGCCAAAGGAAATAACAGCACCACGACCACGACGGCCCCTGCGGGGTGGCCTGCCTCTTCCTGTCATTTTTTTTTTAGATTAGTGGTACTATGCGTGCAAGGTACTGTGCCACCCGATATGAGTGGTGGGCAGTGGGCACAGTACACTCTGTGGGCCTGACACACACTGGCAGGCAACTGCAATTATATTACAGAGATTTTTTTTTTTACTGTTTTAAATGCAAGCTACTGTGCCACCAGATATAAGTGGTGGGCACTGGCAGTGGGCACAGTACACTCTGTGGGCCTGACACACACTGGCAGGCAACTGCAATTATATTACAGAGATTTATTTTTTTACTGTTTAAAATGCAAGCTACTGTGCCACCAGATATGAGTGGTGGGCACTGGCAGTGGGCACAGTACACTCTGTGGGCCTGACACACACTGGCAGGCAACTGCAATTATATTACAGAGAAAAAAATGTTTTACTGTTTTAACTGCAAGCTACTGTGCCACCAGATATGAGTGGTGGGCACTGTCAGTGGGCACAATACACTCTGTGGGCCTGACACACACTGGCAGGCAACTGCAATTATATTACAGAGATTTGTTTTTAAATTGTTTTAACTTCAAGCTACTGTGCCACCGGAAATGAGTGGTGGGCACTGGCAGTGGGCACAGTACACTCTGTGGGCCTTACACACACTGGCAGGCAACTGCAATTATATTACAGAGGGAAAAAAAGCAGACTGATGTACTAGTCTTTGAGGACTGGAGTGGACACAGAACACTGGCCTAGCTCACGATATGCCCTATTAGATCAGCAGCAGCTGCACTCTCCCTGCTCTCACTAACACTGCAGCTTCAGAATGATTCTAAGATGGATGTTGTCCTTGCTTTTTGATAGGAGTTGGGAGGGTCTGGGAGGGAGGGAATGCTGATTGGCTGGAATGTGTCTGCTGACTGTGAGGTACAGGGTCAAAGTTTGCTCAATGATGACGTATAGGGGCGGACCGAACATCGCATATGTTCGCCCGTCGCGGCGAACGCGAACAAGCGATGTTCGCCGGCGAATAGTTTGGGACATCTCTAAAGATTGCATGCCCACGTACCTAATACTGTGAGACACCTGAAAACCCTATAATAGTGAGGGAACACGACCACCGGCTCCCTAAACTTAATACGGACAGAGTCAGGGTCACCTAGAATCAAGCCAGCAAGGAAACACAAATAAAGGCAAAAGACTTATCTGAGGAAACAACAGCAGCAGCCTCCAGCAGTGAACACCTCATCCAGGAAGTAGTATAAACCGCAAAGTGAGGCAGTATGGGAGGGAATATAAAGGGAGACAATTAGTCTAAATAGGTGACACCTGGGAGAAGGAAAGGAGATGACAAAATGAAACCAAAACAAAGAACGTCATGCAAGAGGTAGAGAAGAAGGTCTGCCAGACCTTCTCACAGAACTGGCGGTGACAGTATCCCTCCCTCTACGGGTGGACTCCGGACACTCAGAGCCCACCTTCTAAGGATGAGACCTATGGAAAGCCCTGATGAGACGAGTGGCCTTAATGTCCGCCACTGGGGCCCACATCCTCTCCTCAGGACCATAACCCTCCCAATGATCGAGGTACTGGAGAGAACCGCGGATAATGCGAGAATCCACAATCCTAGAGACCTGAAATTCAAGATTACCATTAACAACAATCGGAGGAGGAGGCAAAGAGGAGGGTACAGTGGGTTGGACATAAGGTTTTAATAGGGACCTGTGAAAAACATTATGGATCTTCCAAGTCTGAGGAAGATCAAGACGGAAGGCAACGGGATTGATGACGGACAAGATCTTGTAAGGCCCAATAAACTTAGGACCCAACTTCCAGGAGGGAACCTTCAGTTTGATATTCTTTGTAGCCAACCACACCAGATCACCCACATTCAGGTCCGGACCAGGCACACGTCTCTTATCCGCCACACTCTTATATCTCTCACTCATCCTCTTCAGATTACCCTGAATCTTTTGCCAAATAAATTACAAAGACGAGGAAAATCTCTCCTCATCAGGTAAACCAGAAGACCCCTCTCCAGAGAATGTCCCAAACTGCGGATGAAAGCCATATGCACCAAAAAATGGTGACTTATCAGAGGACTCCTGGCGACGGTTATTTAAAGCAAACTCAGCAAGGGACAAAAAAGAATACCAATCCTCCTGATTCTCCGCCACAAAACAGCGCAGATATGTCTTCAGATTCTGATTAACGCGTTCGGTCTGACCATTCGACTGCGGGTGAAAAGCACAAGAGAACGACAACCGAATCCCCAAACGAGAACAGAAGGCCTTCCAGCATCTGGAAACAAATTGCGTGCCCCTATCAGAAAAGATGTCTGAAGGAATGCCATGCAATTTAACAATGTGATCAACAAACGCTTGCGCCAACGTCTTAGCATTGGATAACCCAGGAAAGGTAATGAAATGCGCCATTTTGCTAAAACGGTCCACTACCACCAAAATCACAGTCTTCCCCGAGGAACGAGGCAGGTTCGTAATGAAGTCCATGGACAGATGCGTCCAAGGACGGGAAGGAATGGGTAACGGGAGGAGAGAACCCGATGGCCGTGAATGAGGGACCTTGGCATGAGTGCAGGTCTCGCAGGCTGCCACAAAAACCCTTAACCGTCTTACGAAGAGCTGGCCACCAGAATCTCCGAGCAATGAGATCCAGTGTGGCTCTACTCCCCGGGTGCCCAGCAAGCACCGTATCGTGGTGCTCCTTAAAAACCTTGTGTCGTAAAGTGAGAGGCACAAACAACCTCCCAGGAGGACAAAGATCAGGAGCCTCTGCCTGGGCTGCCTGAACCTCTGCCTCCAAATCAGGATAAAGAGCAGAGACGACCACCCCTTCAGCCAAAATGGGACCCGAGTCTTCTAAGTTCCCACCTCCCGGAAAACAACGTGAGAGGGCATCCGCCTTCACATTTTTAACCCCAGGGCGGAACGTGACAACAAGATTAAACCTAGAGAAGAACAAAGACCATCTGGCCTGTCTCGGGTTCAGACGCTTGGCCGATTCCAAGTAGGCCAGATTTTTATGGTCGGTAAACACGGTACTAGGGTGTCTGGCTCCCTCTAACCAATGGCGCCATTCCTCAAAAGCTAATTTGATGGCCAACAACTCCCTATCTCCCACATCGTAATTTCTCTGTGCAGAGGAGAGTTTCCTTGAGAAAAATGCACACGGTCGCCATTTGGCAGGAGAGAGACCCTGAGATAAGACTGCACCCACACCCACCTCAGAAGCATCCACCTCAACAATAAAAGGTAGAGAGACATCAGGTTGTACCAAAATGGGAGCGGAAGCAAAACTCTCTTTGATACTAGAAAAGGCTTTAAGCGCATCTACTGACCACGAGGAAAAATCTACCCCCTTTTGAGTCATATCAGTGAGTGGCTTAACAACAGAGGAATAATTCAAAATTAACTTTCTGTAATAATTGGCAAAACCCAAAAACCGCATCAGCGCCTTCTGATTCTCAGGAAGCTGCCAATCAAGCACAGCGCAGACCTTCTCAGGGTCCATGAGAAAACCAGAAGCGGAGAGATGAAAACCAAGATATTGAATCTCCGGAACCGCAAACACACATTTTTCCAGTTTAGCGTACAATTTATTCTCCCGCAGAATCAGCAAGACCTGACGTAGGTTGTCTCGAGGAGTCTTGGAATCAGGAGAAAAAATCAAAATGTCATCTAGATACACCAGTACAAATTTCCCCATTAAATAATAAAAAAAAATACTGTTCACAAAATGTTGGAAGACGGCCGGAGCATTCATCAAACCAAAGGGCATAACCAAATTCTTGAAATGACCCTCAGGGGTATTGAAGGCCGTCTTACATAGAAACAGTCTTGGTAGAAACCTCTGAAAGAGACGCCGTGAGGCAATTCTCTCTGCAAAACTCACTCCAACCATTTATTTGCCTTGCTTGCTAATCAATAGTGGGGTTATGTTTAGTGAGCCAGGGTAGCCCCAACACTAGAAGAGTAGGTAATCCACTTAGGATGAAACACGACATATCCTTAACATGAGCGTCACCCACAGTCAAACGGATATTGTGAACTATGCCCTTTAACGATCTTTGAGAAAGTGGAGCGGAATCGATAGCAAAAACAGGTATATCCTTTTCCAAAGTGCATACTTGGAAACCATGCGTTATTGCAAATTGATTATCAATGAGATTGACAGCTGCTACGCTATCTACAAAAAATCTCACAAACAATGTTCTTACTGTCTAGCGCCACCCTGGCAGGTAGGAGAAAACGGGAACTACAAGTAAACGGCAAACCTTCAATTTCCGCATCAACATTGCCAATAGTAGCAAATGGAAAGTTTTTAGAGGGTTTTTTATTTTTGTTTTTGTTTTATTACCCTCAGAAAACTCCATGAATCTCCTAGAGGGGCAAACATTAGCCAAATGATTTATACCCCCACAACAGAAACAAACCCTCCTCTGAGAGCTGAATCCTCTACTATCAGAGGCAAGCAAACCCAGCTGCATGGCCTCCTCCTCAGAGGGGATTGAGAGAGACTGAGACCCTTGCGCACTGAATGAGACAGCCCCACTGTCCTTGGGCTGAATATGACAGGAAGGAGTAGTCTCCTCTCTCTCTCTAAGACGCCTGTCAATACGAACAGCCAGAGACATGGCAGACTCCAACGAGACTGGTCTCTCATGAAAAGCAAATGCATCTTTCAATCTTTCCAAAAGACCATGGCAAAATTGACTTTGGAATGCAGCATCATTCCAACCAGTATCAGCTGCCCATCTCCGAAATTCAGAACAATATATCTCTGTGGACTGTTTACCCTGGCATAAAAGAAGCAGTTTAGATTCAGCCAGATCAATACGATCCGGGTCATCATATATCTGCCCAGGGCTACAAAAAATTCATCCACCGATCAGAGGGGCCGTGCCCCCACCGGCAGCGAAAAGGCCCAGCGAAACCGGTCACCTGAAACTGAGACACAGTTTTACGGAGATCTGCTACCTCCAGCGAAAGACCTTGCATGCGGTCAATCAAGGCTGAAACCGGATCCATGCTTAAGACAGTTATGGCGGTTTATAATGTCACGGATGATGTTGCAGAAAGCTGGAACTTATAAATAAACATCCGACTGGCTTGATACCAAACTAAGGAGCATATGGGTGAGCCCTATAAAACCCCTAGAGCTCTCCCTGACTGCTATGCCCATGCAAGGGTCTCTATGGTAGACGATTGCATGCCCACGTACCTAATACTTTGTGACACCTAAAAACCCTATAATAGTGAGGGGACATGACCACCGGCTCCCTGCACTTAATACGGACGGAGTCAGGGTCACCTAGAATCAAGCCAGCAAGGAAAAACAAATAAAGGAAAAAGACTTATCTGAGGAAACAATAGCAGCAGCCTCCAACAGTGAACACCTCATCCAGGAAGTAGTATAAACCACAAAGTGAAGCAGTATGGGAGGGAATATAAAGGGAGACAATTAGTCTAAATAGGTGACACCTGGGAGAAGGAAAGGAGATGTCAAAGTGAAACCAAAACAAAGAATGTCATGCAAGAGATAGAGAAGAACGTCTGCCAGACCTTCTCACAGAACTGGCGGTGACAATACGAGAAGCTTCTTTAAAATGAACTCTTATTTTCTATATATGTTTATTAGTTGTCTAAAAAAAGGGACTTTGTATTTTCTATTTCTTGTTCATTTGTTTTCTGATAGTGATGAACTTTGAAGATGAGTATTAGGGGCGGGGGCACTTTACAGACATTAGCATCCAACTGTCCCCAATGGGGCTCACAATCTAAGTCCCTATCAGTATGTCTTTGGAGTGTAGGAGGAAACCAGAGTAAACCCACACAAACACAGGGAGGACATACAAACTCCATGCAGATGTTGTCCTTGGTCAGATTCAAACCTAAGACCTCAGCACTGCAAGGCACCAATGCTAACTGGGTGCTAACTGAGCCACCATGCTGCCCATTTTAGATGAAGAGCTCCAATCCCCCTGTGTAACTGATAACATTCTGATTCCTACATACAGTCTTTCTATTGAGTTAAATGTATAAACAGTATGTAAGTAGCTCCTAAGCTCCCTGTAAGGGTTCTTCCAGACCAGCCATGGTTAATCTTATCTTGCTCTGGTTTGTATTGCTCACCATGCATGGTCTTTCATGAAAATGAGATCTGGATTGTGCACCCTGGGATTTTCTCTGCATGGCCAATAGTCCATGCAGAAAATGTAGCAGGTGAATTGCCCCATTGACTATAATGGGTCAATGTTCAGTCTGGGTGCTGACGTTCTTCACTCAGATATCACCAAGACATGAACTTCGCCCATCTGAATATGTTTTAGATATCACTTTTTAATATACAAATTAGCCTTTTGCTGCAATGAGGGAATCACCATTGCTCTTGTTGCCCCCAAGCTCCGCTCCCTGGCAGTGTCAATCAAAGCAGGGAGGGAGGGGCTGGCTACAGAAATGAGTGGAGCTTGGGTACAGCAAAGACAATGGTGATGCCCTCATTGCACCAAAGGTCTACCTTTCATATTAAGTATCATAATGGAGCCTCAGATCCACAAAAGAGAAGCAGGATTTTAGTCAGGTGAACTACAGCTATGTGTCTATGCAAGCAGTTTGACAGGAGGTTCCCTTTAATTGTTGCTGCATGTAGCAAGAATTTTGTAATTTTTAAAATGCTCACATTATACATAGCTATGTTTTATATTCTTGTCTCAAGTTATAGCAGCTAACCCCTTAGTGTACCTATTAGGAATTAGAAGCCCACCACTGGCACATTTCACCTCTTTGAGTGACCTGCAGTAGACAACTATTTGCTATGCTAAAGATACGGAGATGTGCATTAAGTTTCCTTCCTTGACACAAAGGGCTTTTTGACAGACAGGGCTTTCCAGACATCTGGTCCTCTTAATTTCAGCAAATGACTAATATTCATTTTGTTAGCTCATCATTGGGAAGTTATTTTCATTTTACTTTTTCATTGTTATTTTAATTACATAATAGTGTAATGTATAGTGCCCTAAATAAAATTAAAAAGATCCTTGGTGAGTGTGAATTACCGTGTGGGGGTCATCACATGAGTAACAGGAAGAGAAGAATGATTATTATTACAGTAAGTATTCATCTGCTGGTGTTTATTTCTATTTCTATGTCATTATAATGTCTCTAATGCGATTTTGCACAAAGGGATTAACTAATGCTGGTAATAATAATCATTACAAATCATCAGCATACGAGCGGTAGAGGAGGTAATAGTCTAATTTCACTATTGTTTCCTAAACCAGAGCCAATGACTCGCATTGCAGATCCCAGCAAAACGGCATGGGAGAATAATCTATATAGTAAATACGTAGTATGCCATACTTCCACCTACATAATGCTTAATGGAGTTGTGCCACTATTAAATGTTATTTTAATATAATTCAGCATGAAAAACTAGTTACTTTTGTTTTTGTTTTTTATCACAACCATGCCATTGAAAATGTAATACACAATATTATTCTGCCTTAGAAGTCAACACAAGTGGTAAGACCTTTTATATAGATAGGTAATCCATTTTTAGTTTACAGATCTGAGGAGAAGATGTAATATGAAGGGTAAAACAAATGATAATTGTAGGTGTAGAATTGGGATAACAGTATTACACCTCTGTTGTTCTCTTTATAGGCCTTGATAAAGGTGCCCACAGAAGCATTTCACTTTTTAATGTAGCGTATGCTGATCCAATACAGTCACTCACCCCTCCTTTCCATTTTGGTCGCAGTGAATGATCTGCCTGAAAAATTTAAGTGAGGCTGTTTGCTGTACTAAAAGTCCAAACAAAGAGGAAGTTAAGAGGCAGGACAGGAATTACCGTAGAATATATGGAGTGAATTCAAAAAATGACTTCTAGAAAACCATCCATGAGTCATTTTTTATTTAAAAAAAATTAAAATATTCACATATATGCTGTTAATATGCGATAGAAAATGTTTATGTGTCACTTTAAGATACAATAAAGTTTATTACGTGATCGGCAGGCAGTATGTCTTTCCACAATATTGGACTTCACATTCTTCCAGTCATGAAACCATCGAGCAGAACAGGGGTCAGAGCCAAAATGGAGTCTGATGGGTACGTTACTTACAATGCTCTATCTTTTCAGCTGAGTGGTCAACCCCTTTAAGGCTACTTTCACACTTGCATTGTTAATTCCGGTATTGAGATGCGACATTGGATCTCAATACCGGAATTAAACTAATCTGTTTTGATTTTGCACATCATGATGCATCCATTCCGTTAGGATACGATTGTGTTAAATCATAACGGAAAACAACAAATCTGTCACAAAATACATTGAAAGTCAATGGGTGACCAATCAGTTTTTTTTGTAACAGGCACTATTGACTTAGGCTACTTTCACAGTTGCGCTGTTAATTCTGGTATTAAGATCCGGCAGAGGATCTCAATACCGGAATTAAACGGATCCGTTTTGATTTTGCACATCAGGATACATCCGTTTCGTTAGGATGCGGTTGTGTGAAATCAAAGCGGAAAGCAACGGATCTGTCACAAAATACATTGAAAGTCAATGGGTGACGGATACTTTTTTTAGGCTTCTAAAAAACGGATCCATCACTATTGACTTACATTGTTTTCAGTGCCAGATGTTTTTTTTTTTCTTTTCGTTTTTATGACCGGACACAAAACCACAGCTTGCAGCGGTTTTGTGTCCGGTCACAAAACGGAATGCTGCTGGAACGGAAGACATTGTGATGCATCCAGAACGGATTTCTTTCCATTTAGAATGCATGAAGACTAAACAGA
Source organism: Bufo bufo (assembly GCF_905171765.1). NCBI lineage: Eukaryota > Metazoa > Chordata > Amphibia > Anura > Bufonidae > Bufo > Bufo bufo. The sequence continues at coordinate 166,298,026 of NC_053392.1, read as the reverse complement.
AACGTTTTTCCTCTGGTATCGAGTTCCTCTGCCAGATCTCAATACCGGAAAACAACAACGCAAGCGTGGAAGTAACCTAAGCTACAGTGGTAGCAAAAGTAATAAGGAAGCATTCTGAGTGCCATTCACCTAATAATATGCACTCAAACCTGAGCTATCTGGGGATATGTTAAATGTCTATGTTTTATGCAATAGCTGCACAGTTAAATATTCTTATGTCTTTGATTGTCTTTTGCTACCATGTGGCTAATGAAGTTTTGCCTCTGCCCTTGGAGATAAATTGGATTACTTCCCAATTGTCTCCAGGGCAGAAGACATTGTGTAAAACTTAACCCATTGTGTAAAGTAATTGTATCACAGGCAGAGGGGAGGATTTTGTGTGGGAGTGTCTGAATGTATTGTACGTGGTTAGTGGTTGTTTTACAAAACCCTGTGGGTGGTACTAATGTGTAAGAATGTGTATATAAGATAAATAAACACACAGCTCTGGCTGTCCACTGCTTTACCCTCAACACAGAGCTTGGTCTCGTTCTTGGGGGGATTCACTGTATGCTGTTAGAGACTGATTGCTAGTAGTGTAAGCCGCTGGGGTGCGTTTCCTATTCGTCTGCTAGCAGCTATTCGTGAGGTTCCTTTCGGGAGTTTGGCTGTGCCTGTAGCTCTGGAAGGGGAAGATCGCCTAAACTGTTTTAACCCCTTTTATGCCTGGGGTGTTGTTACAGAAGCATTGTATAATCATAGATAAATATCAACTACATAAAAAGCAAAAGGAAATAACCTCTGCTTTTCTGATACATAAATGAGCCCCATTAGCTTTCTAGATTAAACTGACCAGTACAGAATGTGAAACGCAACTGTGGTTATTAAACCTCGACAGCAGCTGGAATTCCGAGCAGTAAACTAAATGCATAAAGACGGCCATGTATGGCCACGTGTTGTTAATTTTTTATCCATTAGTATCAGACAAGGAGGTTGAGAAAACCCTGAAACAGAACATTATTGACTATAAAAGTTCAAAGAAGGATAAAGTTAAAGACAAGTTTAGACACAATTTCCATTTATCTTCTTCAGCCGAGCATTCCCCATGGTAACTGTGCAAACATCATCAACATACTACCGCCTGCTAGTAGTGTGCAAGAATGACATGGCTGCAATAAAAATGACATCAGGTAATTGTGAGGTAAAAGCTTGAGAAGGAGAAATATATTAGAAGGAGATCCCTGCCTGAAAACCAGTGTAAAGTGCATTGTGTTTTCCAATGACCTCATCCATAATTATACATTTCTAAGCTTCCATGTATAGTAGATGTTTTAGAGCACATAATTGCACATGGATCATCTCAGCTTTTCTTGTAAAAGCACAGATTTACTTGTTTGGGAATTGAATTTCTTATCATGTGGCTGTCACACCGAGCTGAGAAAAAAGGCAAACAATAGGCAGTTCTAGAAGTGTTGGCGTACTGATTTCCTTGCATCTTTAAAGAGGACCTTTCACAGGAACTTTCTAGTTTAATTAAATACTTTTCCTTTCGGGGTACTAATTTATTTATTTATTTTAAATACCGCTCTTACGCCCCCCCCCCCCCCCTCAGTTTTCCCGTGCAGTATGTTACTCCTTAGCATCTGTACAGGGAGGAGGAGAAAAAACAGCTCACCTCCTCTCTGGCTATGACGCTCTCCGCTGTGATTGGACCGCTGCACAACCAGAAAGAAGGAGACGCCTATTGAGAAACCCTGGCATCTCCTCCTCCCTGTACCGATGCTCAGGATTAACATACAGAGCGGGAAAACTTCAGGGGGGCACAGCGGGGCGTACAAGTGGTATTTAAAAAAAATCAACCAGGGTGTTAGCATCAGCGGGGGGTACCCCGCAAGGAAAGATGTTTAATTAAACTAGCAAATTCTCGTGATAGGTCCTCTTTAAATGGAATTTTTACTAATTAAAACTATACATATTGAATTCTCTTTCTATATTCCAATCTGCCTCTATATTATTTATGATTGCATGTGTGTATATACACTCATTGACAAAAAAATTATGCACCCACAGAGAAATGTCAGAGAAATGCTGCAAAACTCAGCATGCAGTTATGTCTCAGGCAGATATGTGGTGTGGTCTGATTAGACACTGAGTCTTGTCACAAGAGGGCGTAAAAGTGCTTCCCCGCTGCCTTATAAAAAAGGCTCCAAGAGGCTACTTTTGGGTAGTGTACCTCTTGGAGAGAGATCATTGACTGATAGACTTGCCTCTACGATGCACTCGAAGACATTTTTCCCAGTTTACACGCTTTGAAAAGAGGTGCATCATTGGACTAATTAACCACCTCAGCCCCCATGGCTTAAACACCCTGATAGACCAGGCAACTTTTTACACTTCTGACCTACACTACTTTCACCGTTTATTGCTCGGTTATGCAACTTACCACCCAAATGAATTTTACCTCCTTTTCTTCTCACTAATAGAGCTTTCATTTGGTGGTATTTCATTGCTGCTGACATTTTTACTTTTTTTGTTATTAATCGAAATTTAACGATTTTTTTGCAAAAAAATGACATTTTTCACTTTCAGTTGTAAAATTTTGCAAAAAAAACGAGATCCATATATAAATTTTGCTCTAAATTTATTGTTCTACATGTCTTTGATAAAAAAAAAATGTTTGGGTAAAAAAAAAAATGGTTTGGGTAAAAGTTATAGCGTTTACAAACTATGGTACAAAAATGTGAATTTCCGCTTTTTGAAGCAGCTCTGACTTTCTGAGCACCTGTCATGTTTCCTGAGGTTCTACAATGCCCAGACAGTACAAACGCCCCACAAATGACCCCATTTCGGAAAGTAGACACCCTAAGGTATTCGCTGATGGGCATAGTGAGTTCATAAAACTTTTTATTTTTTGTCACAAGTTAGCGGAAAATGATGTTTTTTTTTTTTTTTTCTTACAAAGTCTCATTATCCACTAACTTGTGACAAAAAATAAAAACTTCCATGAACTCACTATGCCCATCAGCGAATACCTTGGGGTGTCTTCTTTCCAAAATGGGGTCACTTGTGGGATAGTTATACTGCCCTGGCATTCTAGGGGCCCAAATGTGTGGTAAGGAGTTTGAAATCAAATTCTGTAATAAATGGCCGGTGAAATCCGAAAGGTGCTCTTTGGAATGTGGGCCCCTTTGCCCACCTAGGCTGCAAAAAAGTGTCACACATGTGGTATCTCCGTATTCAGGAGAAGTTGGGGAATGTGTTTTGGGGTGTCATTTTACATATACCCATGCTGGGTGAGAGAAATATCTTGGTCAAATGCCAACTTTGTATAAAAAAATGGGAAAAGTTGTCTTTTGCCAAGATATTTCTCTCACCCAGCATGGGTATATGTAAAATGACACCCCAAAACACATTCCCCAACTTCTCCTGAATACGGAGATACCAGATGTGTGACACTTTTCTGCAGCCTAGGTGGGCAAAGGGGCCCACATTCCAAAGAGCACCTTTCGGATTTCACTGGTCATTTTTTACAGAATTTGATTTCAAACTCCTTACCACACATTTGGGCCCCTAGAATGCCAGGGCAGTATAACTACCCCACAAGTGACCCCATTTTGGAAAGAAGACACCCCAAGGTATTCGCTGATGGGCATAGTGAGTTCATGGAAGTTTTTATTTTTTGTCACAAGTTAGTGGAATATGAGACTTTGTAAGAAAAAAAAAAAATCATCATTTTCCACTAACTTGTGACAAAAAATAAAAAATTCTAGGAACTCACCATGCCCCTCACTGAATACCTTAGGGTGTCTTCTTTCCAAAATGGGGTCACTTGTGGGGTAGTTATACTGCCCTGGCATTCTAGGGGCCCAAATGTGTGGTAAGGAGTTTGAAATCAAATTCTGTAAAACATGGCCAGTGAAATCCGAAAGGTGCTCTTTGGAATGTGGGCCCCTTTGCCCACCTAGGCTGCAAAAAAGTGTCACACATGTGGTATCTCCGTATTCAGGAGAAGTTGGGGAATGTGTTTTGGGGTGTCATTTTACATATACCCATGCTGGGTGAGATAAATATCTTGGTCAAATGCCAACTTTGTATAAAAAAATGGGAAAAGTTGTCTTTTGACAAGATATTTCTCTCACCCAGCATGGGTATATGTAAAATGACACCCCAAAACACATTCCCCAACTTCTCCTGAATACGGAGATACCAGATGTGTGACACTTTTTTGCAGCCTAGGTGGGCAAAGGGGCCCAAATTCTAAAGAGCACCTTTCGGATTTCTCTGGTCATTTTTTACACATTTTGATTTCAAACTTCTTACCACACATTTGGGCCCCTAGAATGCCAGGGCAGTATAACTACCCCACAAGTGACCCCATTTTGGAAAGAAGACACCCCAAGGTATTTCGTGATGGGCATAGTGAGTTCATGGAAGTTTTTATTTTTTGTCACAAGTTAGTGGAATACGAGACTTTGTAAGGGAAAAAAATAAAAATAAAAAAATCATCATTTTCCGCTAACTTGTGACAAAAAATATAAAATTCTAGGAACTCGCCATGCCCCTCACGGAATACCTTAGGGTGTCTTCTTTCCAAAATGGGGTCACTTGTGGGGTAGTTATACTGCCCTGGCATTTTCCAGGGGCCCTAATGTGTGGTAAGTAGGTAAATGACCTGTGAAATCCTAAAGGTGCTCTTTGGAATGTGGGCCCCTTTGCCCACCTAGGCTGCAAAAAAGTGTCACACATGTGGTATCGCCGTATTCAGGAGAAGTTGGGCAATGTGTTTTGGGGTGTCTTTTTACATATACCCATGCTGGGTGAAAGAAATATCTCGGCAAAAGACAACTTTTCCCATTTTTTTATACAAAGTTGGCATTTGACCAAGATATTTATCTCACCCAGCATGGGTATATGTAAAATGACACCCCAAACACCCCAACTTCTCCTGAATACGGCGATACCACATGTGTGACACTTTTTTGCAGCCTAGATGCGCAAAGGGGCCCACATTCATTTTATGAGGGGATTTTTAGATATTTGGATCCCAGACTTCTTCTCACGCTTTAGGACCCCTAGAATGCCAGGGCAGTATAAATACCCCACATGTGACCCCATTTTGGAAAGAAGACACCCCAAGGTATTCAATGAGGGGCATGGCGAGTTCATAGAATATTTTTTTTTTGGCACAAGTTAGCAGAAATTGATATTTTTTTTTTTCTCACAAAGTCTCCCTTTCCGCTAACTTGGGACAAAAATTTCAATCTTTCATGGACTCAATATGCCCCTCACGGAATACCTCACGGAATACCTTGGGGTGTCTTCTTTCCGAAATGGGGTCACGTGTGGGGTATTTATACTGCCCTGGCATTCTAGGGGCCCTAAAGCGTGAGAAAAATTTTACGCATTTGGATTCCGTGAGGGGTATGGTGAGTTCATGTGAGATTTTATTTTTTGACACAAGTTATTGGAATATGAGACTTTGTAAGAAAAAAATATATAATTTCCGCTAACTTGGGCCAAAAAAATGTTTGAATGGAGCCTTACAGGGGGGTGATCAATGACAGGGGGGTGATCAGAGAGTCTGTATGGGGTGATCACCCCCCTGTCATTGATCACCCCCCTGTAAGGCTCCATTTAGATGTCCGTATGTGTTTTGCGGATCCGATCCATGTATCCGTGGATCCGTAAAAATCATACGGACATCTGAATGCAGCCTGACAGGGGGGGTGATCAATGACAGGGGGGGGTGATCAATGACAGGGTGTCACGGAACCATGAACCAGACGTACAACAAGAGATAAGTGAAAATAAGAAGGCTTTATTGAAAATAAAGCTGTAAAGCAAAAGTCCAAACGGATGGTGAAACCGAGCAGAGTCTTTGCGAAGCCAGAGGTCAGGAACCAGAAGGGTAGTCAGACGAAGCCAGGATCAGGAACCAGCAGGGTAGTCAGACGAAGCCAGGATCAGGAACCAGCAGGGTAGTCAGACGAAGCCAGGATCAGGAACCAGCAGGGTAGTCAGACGAAGCCAGGATCAGGAACCAGAAGGGTAGTCAGACGAAGCCAGGATCAGGAACCAGAAGCAGCAGCAGTATTAGAAGCATGTGAACACAAGAGGACCAAGCAAGGAACTGAAGCCACAGACCTCCTATATATATGAGCTAGGCATCCAGCTCCTCCCAGGGGAAGGAGGAGCTGCAGGGTGGAAGGCTACAAGAAACCCAGAAACCAAGATGGCCGCCAGCACATGTCAAACGAAGGAGAGCAGCAAGCAGGTAAGACCATGACAGTACCTCCCCCTCAAGGGCCCCTCCTCCGCAGAGCACAAAACGGTTTCTGAGGGAAGCGTGCGTGGAAGGCTCGGAGCAAGGCAGGAGCATGGACATCTGCGGAGGGAACCCAGGAACGCTCCTCTGGACCATAACCACGCCAATGGACCAAAAACTGCAACCGACCGCGGACCAGGCGTGAGTCCAGGATATTGCTCACCTCATATTCCTCACGATTGCCCACTTGGACCGGACGAGGCCGAGGAACCGAGGAAGTGAAACGATTACACACCAGTGGCTTCAACAGGGAGACATGAAACACGTTGGAGATCCGCATGCCAGGAGGAAGCGCAAGGGCATAGGCTACCGGGTTTACCCTGCGAAGCACTCGGAAGGGACCAACAAAGCGAGGCGCCAGCTTGGGAGTGGGCACTCGAAGGTTGAGGTTGCGGGTGGACAACCATACACGGTCTCCGACCTGGTAGGAAGGAGCAGGCGCTCGTCTGCGATCAGCCTGGAGTCTCTGGCGCTGCGCAGAGACCTCAAAGGACTTCTGGATCTGTACCCAAGAAGCACGTAGGACGGAAAGGTGATCCTCCACAGCCGGAATATCCTGGGGAGAGAATACCTCCGGTAACACGGCAGGTTGGAACCCATAATTGGCCATGAAGGGAGACGTCCCAGAGGAAGAGTTCACTGCCGTGTTCCTGGCAAACTCAGCCCAAGGCAGGAGGTCAACCCAATTGTCTTGGTGATCGGAGACATAGCAACGAAGGAATTGCTCCAAGGCCTGATTGGATCGTTCTGCGGCCCCATTGGACTGAGGGTGGTAGGCCGAGGAGAAGGAGAGATGAATCCCCAACTGGGAGAAAAAGGCGCGCCAGAACCTGGACACAAACTGACTCCCCCGATCCAACACAATCTCCTTAGGCAAACCGTGCAACCGGAAGACCTCCCTGGCAAAAATCGTGGCCAACTCTTGTGCAGAGGGTAACTTCTTAAGAGGAACACAGTGGCACATTTTGGAAAACCGATCCACAATCATGAGAATGACCGTATGGCCTCGGGATGCAGGGAGGTCCACAATGAAATCCATCCCCAGGTGTGACCATGGACGCTCCCCGGTGGCTATGGGTTGCAGAAGGCCCAACGGAAGGTGCTGAGGGGACTTACTCTGGGCACAAACGGAGCATGCCGCTACATATGCGGCGATGTCGGAACGTAGGGAAGGCCACCAGAACAGACGTGAAACAGCCCAGGACAGCTGATTCTTTCCAGGATGCCCCGCGGTCTTGGAGTTATGGTAGGTTCGCAACAACCGAGTGCGCAACTCCTCAGGCACAAAACATCTGCCGTTGGGTCTCCCAGAGGGAGCACCAGATTGAGCCGCCAAAATCTGCTCACCCAGGGGAGAGGTCAGGCTGGTGCGAATGGCGGCCAGGATCTGATTCGGAGGTATGACCGAAGTCGGAATCGACTCCTCCCTGGACAGCTCGGAGTACTGCCGTGATAAGGCATCCGCCCTGATGTTCTTGGAACCGGGTAGGTAGGAGACCACGTAATTAAAACGTGACAAGAACAGAGCCCATCTGGCCTGACGTGGTGTTAATCTCTTGGCCTCAGAAAGGTAGGTCAGATTCTTGTGGTCCGTCAGGATGAGAACCGGAACCACCGAACCCTCGAGCAAGTGCCTCCATTCTTTAAGGGCCTGCACGATGGCCAATAACTCCCTGTCACCAATCTGATAGTTGCACTCCGCGGAAGACAGTTTTCGGGAGTAAAACCGACAAGGAAGCAGAGGACCCTCTGGTGTTCTACGCTGAGACAGAAGGGCGCCTACTCCCGTCTCAGACGCGTCCACCTCGAGGACAAAGGGCAACCCAGGGTTGGGATGCGACAGAATCGGAGCCGACACAAAGGCGGACTTTAGGGCCTCAAAAGCTCGGATGGCCTCGAGCGGCCAGACCTGGGAATTACTGCCCTTCCTGGTCAGATCCGTGAGAGGCTTGGCCAGCATGGAAAAGTCCCTGATGAACTTCCGATAATAATTGGCGAAGCCCAAAAAGCGCTGCAGGGAACGAAGACCACTGGGCTGGGGCCACTGTAAGACAGCCGAAACCTTCTCAGGATCCATGGAGAACCCCTCAGCGGAAATGATGTAACCTAAGAAGGTTACCTGGGATCTGTGAAATTCGCATTTCTCAAGCTTACCGAACAGCTTGTTCTCTCGTAACCGTTGCAACACTCGTCTGACATCCAGAATGTGGGCCTCCATGGATTCAGAATATACCAAGATGTCATCCAAATAGACTACCACACACTGCTGCAACAGGTCACGGAAAACATCGTTGATGAATTCCTGAAAGACTGCGGGCGCATTGCACAACCCAAAGGGCATAACCAAGGATTCGTAATGACCGGTCCTGGTGTTAAACGCTGTCTTCCACTCATCGCCCGCCTTGATCCTTACCAGGTTATATGCCGCCCTCAGGTCGAGTTTGGTAAAGACCGTGGCCCCTTTAAGGCGATCGAACAGCTCGGAAATCAAGGGTATCGGGTAAGCGTTCTTGATCGTGATGCGATTGAGACCCCTGTAATCGATGCAAGGCCTCAACTCACCGCCCTTCTTTTTCACAAAGAAAAATCCAGCCCCTGCCGGGGACGAAGATTTGCGAATGTGTCCGCGTGAAAGCGCCTCCCTCACGTACTCCTCCATGGCCTCATTCTCCGCTACCGACAGTGGATAGACTTTGCCACGAGGAGGAACGGCACCAGATTGTAACTCTATGGCACAATCATATGGGCGGTGCGGAGGTAGGGCAACCGCGCGCACCTTATCGAATACATCCCGGTACTCCTCATATTCAGGAGGCAACAGAGAGTCCGAGGAAGTACACAGCAACTTGACAGACCCATGGATGCAACTAGCCCCACACTGCGGTGACCACGAGAGGATCTCGATCGATCTCCAATCGAAAGTCGGATTATGCTTCTGGAGCCAGGGGTACCCCAAGACCACCGAGTAGTGTGGAGACGAAATAACCTGGAGGCAGACCGACTCTCTGTGAACGGCACCAATGGCTATCCCCACTGGAAGGGTCTCATGAGTCACGTGTGGCGGCAGAAGGGGTCTGCCGTCAATCGCCCCAAGAGCCAGTGGGGAACCTCGAGCCTGCAGAGGAATGGAATTGGCGGCAGCGAACACACTATCAATGAACAAACCACCAGCACCAGAGTCCACCAACGCCTGGGTCGTCACCGAGCCCCCGACCCAGGAGAGGACAACAGTGATCAGTGGTTTGTCAACACGGGAAACCGGGGACGAGGAGACTCCACCCAAGATCTGCCCCCGACAGGATCTCAGGGTACGAGCGTCTCCCGGACGGTTCGGACATGCCAACCGAAAATGCCCACCGAGACCACAGTACATGCATCGGCCCTCACGTCTCCGGAGTGCCCTCTCCCCCTCGGACAGGCGAGCAAACCCCAGCTGCATGGGTTCACCCCCAGACAAGTCATCCCCAGGAGGCGTGGGAGGAGAGGGAGGCACGGGTGGGACAGCAAACGTAGGCACCAATCTGTTAGAAGACCTCCGCAGGTTCTCCTTAAAGGAAGGTCTCTCCCTGAGTCTGGTGTCAATCAAAATCAGGAAAGAAATAAGAGACTCGAGCTCAACTGGTAGGTCCTTAGCTGCAACCTCATCCTTCAAGGCATCCGAGAGACCATGAGAGAAAGCAGCGACCAGAGCCTCATTATTCCAGCCCACCTCTGCTGCCAGGGTACGAAACTCAATGGCGTATTCAGCTACGGATCGTGAACCCTGTCTGATGGACATAAGGAGCTTCGCAGCAGAGGCAGCACGAGCCGGCACATCGAATACCTTCCGAAGAGAAGCAACAAAACCGGAAAACTCGGCAACCACCGGATTGTTGTTCTCCCATAAAGGGCTGGCCCAGGCCAAGGCCTTGTCCGAGAGCAGCGAGATCAAGAAGCCCACCTTTGATCTCTCAGTAGGAAAGGCATGTGGCAGCAACTCGAAATAAATGCCCACCTGGTTAAGGAAACCTCGGCACTGAGTTGGCTCTCCCCCAAAGCGCTGTGGAAGAGGGGCAGAACCGGTCATACCCCGAAACACCGCAGGCGCAACAACAGGTGTCGGGGTAGACTCTGGCGCCACAACCGGAGCGGCAGTAGGAGCGAGCCCAGGAGCGACAACCGACCCATCGGCAACGGGAGCGAAATGAGCCGTGCGTTCAAGCAGGGTTTGCAACGCCACAGCGAACCGACCCAACAGGTGATCCTGCTGATCAAGTCTGGCAACCAGCGTGGGTAGCGAGGATGGCCCTGTACCGTCAGAATTCATGGCTTGGTCCTAATGTCACGGAACCATGAACCAGACGTACAACAAGAGATAAGTGAAAATAAGAAGGCTTTATTGAAAATAAAGCTGTAAAGCAAAAGTCCAAACGGATGGTGAAACCGAGCAGAGTCTTTGCGAAGCCAGAGGTCAGGAACCAGAAGGGTAGTCAGACGAAGCCAGGATCAGGAACCAGCAGGGTAGTCAGACGAAGCCAGGATCAGGAACCAGCAGGGTAGTCAGACGAAGCCAGGATCAGGAACCAGCAGGGTAGTCAGACGAAGCCAGGATCAGGAACCAGAAGGGTAGTCAGACGAAGCCAGGATCAGGAACCAGAAGCAGCAGCAGTCTTAGAAGCATGTGAACACAAGAGGACCAAGCAAGGAACTGAAGCCACAGACCTCCTATATATATGAGCTAGGCATCCAGCTCCTCCCAGGGGAAGGAGGAGCTGCAGGGTGGAAGGCTACAAGAAACCCAGAAACCAAGATGGCCGCCAGCACATGTCAAACGAAGGAGAGCAGCAAGCAGGTAAGACCATGACACAGGGGGGGTGATCAATGACAGGGGGGTGATCAGGGAGTCTATATGGGGTGATCACCCCCCCTGGAAGGCTCCAGGGAGACGCCTGTATGTGTTTTGCGGATCCGATCCATCTATCAGTGGATCCATAAAAATCATGCAGACATCTGAATGGAGCTTTACAGGGGTGTGATCAATGACAGGGGGGTAATCAATGACAGGGGGGTGATGAGGGAGTCTATATGGGGTGATCACCACAGTCATTGATCACGCCCCTGTAATGCTCCATTCAGACGTCCGTATGCGTTTTGCGGATCCGATCCATCTATCAGTGGATCCGTAAAAATCATGCGGACGTCTAAATGGAGCTTTACAGGGGGGTGATCAATGACAGGGGGGTAATCAATGACAGGGGGGTGATCAGGGAGTCTATATGGGGTGATCACCACAGTCATTGATCACGCCCTTGTAAGGCTCCATTCAGACGTCCGTATGCGTTTTGCGGATCCGATCCATCTATCAGTGGATCCGTAAAAATCATGCGGACGTCTGAATGGAGCTTTACAGGGGGGTGATCAATGACAGGGGGGTAATCAATGACAGGGGGGTGATCAGGGAGTCTATATGGGGTGATCACCACAGTCATTGATCACGCCCCTGTAAGGCTCCATTCAGACGTCCGTATGCATTTTGCGGATCCGATCCATCTATCAGTGGATCCGTAAAAATCATGCGGACATCTGAATGGAGCTTTACAGGGGTGTGATCAATGACAAGGGGGTAATCAATGACAGGGGGGTGATCAGGGAGTCTATATGAGGTGATCACCACAGTCATTGATCACGCCCCTGTAAGGCTCCATTCAAACGTCCGTATGCGTTTTGCGGATCCGATCCCTCTATCAGTGGATCCGTAAAAATCATGCGGACATCTGAATGGAGCTTTACAGGGGTGTGATCAATGACAGGGGGGTAATCAATGACAGGGGGGTGATGAGGGAGTCTATATGGGGTGATCACCACAGTCATTGATCACACCCCTGTAAGGCTCCATTCAGACATCCGTATGCGTTTTGCGGATCCGATCCATCTATCAGTGGATCCGTAAAAATCATGCGGACGTCTGAATGGAGCTTTACAGGGGTGTGATCAATGACAGGGGGGTAATCAATGACAGGGGGGTGATGAGGGAGTCTATATGGGGTGATCACCACAGTCATTGATCACGCCCCTGTAAGGCTCCATTCAGACATCCGTATGCGTTTTGCGGATCCGATCCATCTATCAGTGGATCCGTAAAAATCATGCGGACATCTGAATGGAGCTTTACAGGGGGGTGATCAATGACAGGGGGGTAATCAATGACAGGGGGGTGATCAGGGAGTCTATATGGGGTGATCAGGGGTGATCAAGGGTGATCAAGGGTGATCAAGGGGTTAATAAGTGACAGGGGGGGGTAATGTAGTGGTGCAACATATTACTGAGCTACCTGTGTCCTCTGGTGGTCGATCCAAACAAAGGGGACCACCAGAGGACCAGGTAGCAGGTATATCAGACGCTGTTATCAAAACAGCGTCTAATATACCTGTTAGGGGTTAAAAAAATCACATCTCCAGCCTGCCAGCGAACGATCGCCGCTGGCAGGCTGGAGATCCACTCTCTTACCTTCCGTTCCTGTGAACGCGCGCGCCTGTGTGCGCGCGTTCACAGGAAATCTTGCGTCTCGCGAGAGGACGCGCCGGCACATCCACCCAGAAGAGCAGGGCCGCCACAAAGACGCAATCCTGCGTACGGCGGTCCTGAGAAGGTTAAACCAGGTGGTCATTTTGATGAATTGCCTGCCATCTAGGTCGTACTAATCTAGCTGTTAGGAGATGTTAGGCGCAGCAGTTACATGAGGACACACAAACATGGTAAACAGGCTCTGGACAGCCTAGACAGACTACCAGTGGAGAGGGTTGTTTAATCCATTGACAAGCTTGAGCAGCTCCCACAGTTTTGTTGCCCATAATCCAGACACCGGTGGCACCTTCATTTCAAATTACTGTCTCTGTCCAGACCATTTCCAGGCATCTAGCAGAAATTAATTTTATGTCATGGTGCTCATTGTGTGTCCAGCCATCGACAGCTAGCCACCATCACCTTTGTTTGCAGTAGGGTAATGAACAAGAAAACTGGACTGCTCTGGACTGGAACGGTATAGTTTCTAACATTGAATCCAGGTTCTGTTAAGGATCAACAGTCACGTTCCAGTATGGAGGCCTCATGGTGAGCGCTTCGATCCTGCTCTTGATGTGGAGCAACACACTGCCCCAGCTACTGGTGTGATGATCTGGGGACCGAAATAGATTAAACAGTTCCTTTATTCATAAATCCATTTTATATTCCATAAAAAAATTAAATTCAGTAATACGTGACATATTCCTTTTTGCCATGTTCAGACTGCTGTGTCTCTGTGCATTACAATCCATGTGCACTCAGGCAGTGTTTCCATACAGCAACATCCACAAGAGCTGGAGCAGCAATTTTGTACACAGCTGAAGAGCAATGGTTTTGGGGACATGCCCACTTTGTCAAGCCCCCCCTCTGTGCTTGCGAAAAGGGGGCGTGCTCCCTAAAACGTTGCTCCTCACTACATAATACGCAGTATTAAATAGTGCCAGAGGCGGACTGGGAACTAAAAGTGGCCCTGGAAAAAAAGGTAAAAGTGCCCTATGTAGGCAGAAGGCGGGACAACAGAAGTAGGCAGGGCCAGCAATACATTTGTGCAGGGTAATTTACTGGCCCAACTGAACCAAATATCACAGTGCAGCAGAAAATACTGCCACCTGTGCCAGAGGATTCAACTGCATCACTGTCCTGAGGGCATTGATACAGATAAATTCAGGAGGGCACCTGTGGCTGTTGACCAGGTGTGTAAGAATCAGATCCTTATGAACCTGGCTGTCGACTGTGAGGAGTGCTTGGGTGGCCCTCCTAGGCATCGGCCCACCAGGAAATTTCCCTGTAGGGTCTATGGCCAATCTGCCCCTGAATAGTGCCATTAGAAAATACAACCTGTCCCGCAAAAAATAAGCCATCATACGGCTATGTGAACAGAAAAATAAAAAAAAGTTATGGCCCTGGGAAGGCGGGTAGTGAAAATGCAAAAATTTAAAATTGCAAGATCCTCTAAGGGTTAATGGCATTTTCTGTATGTTTGAGGTGGTTGTGCAATAAATTAAAATTTTAACTATTAACACTTCTATTTTTGAAAGCATTCCTACTTTGCAGCATTTTCTACACTTGCCTAAAACTTTTGAACTGCATGTGTAAAACTATTGGGGTTATTTATCAAACTAGTGTAAAGTAGAACTGACTTAGTTGGCCATAGCAACCAATCAGATTCCTCCTTTCATTTTTGACAGCTCGTTTGGAAAATGAAAGGTAGAATCTGATTGGTTGTTATGGGCAACTAAGCTAATTCTACTTTACATGAGTTTGATAAATGACCCCATATATCTAAAAACTTGGTGTACATTTTTTCCTCTATAGATATGCAGTATTCCCTTTAATAAATGAAGCCTAGTTTACAGGCAGAAATAATTCTTATGGTTCTTGTTCTCTGAATCATCCAAACAGTTGTCATAAAGATTGTCAATAAAGAAGAAAACTGTTGTTGATTACAATTCATTCTGCTATCCTTAGCAGCATTACTAAATGTAATTGACACTTATTTACTTTGGTAAAGCTTAGGTCATTATGATTATTATCAGCATCATCCACCATTGAGCTTTGCAATTTTGGCACCCACTTATGACACTGAAGCTAAATGAAACAGCTGCTCATTGGGGGTGCAGAGTGTCGGACCTCTGCCAATCTGATACGGATTGTCTCTCCTGAACATAGGTTATCAATTTCAAAATACGGGGTATCCCTTTTAAGGACAAAGTTTGCTAAGTGAACATGTGAACAATAGCACTTAGAGCATAACTGAGTTTTCAAACAAAGTTTGTATAATGGCTGTGCTTCTTTGTACAATCATAACTGTGAAGGAGCAGTCATATTTGGGCTTCCCTAATATTTTTTTGAGCCATATTAGTTCCTGTTTCAGTTGCACAGCTAGATGCATTTCACTCAGAAACAGATGGCGTCTCCGTTCTACTAGCACTGTAATGCTGTGACATCCTTTCCCTTACATCCCACAATGTTTTGTTTTCATCTAGGGAGCACATAGAACAGATAATGAGGGATAAATCACACATAAAGGCAGGAGGCTCCTGTGATGTTCAGAAACAGTGTGGAACACACCTCACTTCCTCTCAGCTGTATTAGGAGTCTCTGTTACTTAGATTGAATTGAGACTCCTGGTGGCCATGACTTTACAGCTTTTTTTCAGGTGGATGCAAATATATTTTTTTAAATGAAGTGATTTAGAAATTTGCTAATTACATCAGTCTCTATTGAATGAAATTGTGTGAAAGTACAGTGACTCTTTAAGCAATTGGCCTCCAATTAAATCATTTTTTAAGTGTTAATAAGTGAACATGTCAGGCTTTTTAAGATTTTTTATGATTTTCCTAAATTGGAGGAACTATAACTTCTTGTAGAGGGATCTTTAAACATGATTGTTAAGTACTGTACGTTAGAAAGCCTAGGTTACCTTTGCCTATTGATTTACTCTATTAAACATGTTTTTCAAGAGGTTAAAGAGGTTTTCCAAGCTGTAAAAAGTCTGCAAGTGTTCTGAATATTGAAGGAAAATATTCTGTTAAATTAATCTTTTAAATTCTTTTGCCACTGTTCATAGGAGTACAGGATCGTTTCTTCTTGTCATTCCACATTTACAATGTGTTGTCATACATCACATATCATCAGTGCAATCACAAAAGTTTTTTTAATGGACAAATTTTTTTTAATTAGATGCATTGTTATCCCACAGTAAAAGCTGATATAGTGCACGGGCTAGACTATGAGTCTGTAATAAGAATCCTGTTTGCCATGAAATAGTGTTTCTATGAGTCACTGTGTTCTCCCCATATGCAACACTTGTAGGGTAGAATACCTCCATGATAGGGTAATGGTGCCAAACAGAGTATTGACTGTAATGGGGTTGATTTGTTTTCTGTTATGTTGTCTGTCACTTTCTCAACAAAATAGTGCAGCATGCAAATTATGTAAACTAGCCTTAGTTTACATAATTTGTTGCCATTTTTCCAGTGCTTCATGGTGTGTAAATGACAGAGAGATATATTTCCACATGTCAACTAAGCAAGCTGGTTAAGTAACACAAATGTTGCCTATGTTATTTCTGTACTAGGCTCACAGATATTATTTGGAAACAGCTTAGGTTACAAGACGATGAAATATACCTTGCTGGTTCTAACTAAGATTGCTCTAGTTTGTAGTAATACTAATAAGGTGCCAAAATGAACACGATTCAACTCTACCAAGTGGATCTACTTAAAAGGAACTTTGTTGCTATGATTTACAATATTAATGAGCAGCTGAGTTTCAAGGTCAACAAGTGTGTCCCTAAAATAGACCTCTCACTATCTCTAACTGCATCATCATGGCACTTGAATACATATCCAGTTATGATTATGAATGTTAAAGATTCAATTGAAATATTATTCATATCCAGTGTGTATGTATGTGTGTGTGTGTGTGTGTGTGTGTGTGTATGTGTTTGTGTATCTGGTGTGACTCCCTTGTGCATCTACAGTGGGAAAAATAAGTATTTGATAAACTGGGGATTTTGCAATGTGATTTTCTGGATTTGATATCCAGAAAATCACATTGTATGATTTTTAAATAATTTATTTGCATTTTATTGCATGAAATGAGTATTTGATCACCTACCAACCAGCATGAATTCTGGCTCTCACAGGCTTGAATTGTTACCTGTAGAAAAGACACCTGTCCACACACTCAATCAATCACACTCCAACCTCTCCACCATGGCCAAGACCAAAGAGCTGTCTAAGGACACCAGGGACAAAATTGTAGACCTGCACAAGGCTGAGATGGGATACAGGACAATAGGCAAGCAGCTTGGTGAGAAGGCAACAACTGTTGGCTCAATTATTTGAAAATGGAAGAAAGACATGATGACTGTCACTCTTCTTTAGTCTAGGCCTCATGCAAGATCTCGCCTCGTAGAGTAAGGATGACTCTGAGAAAGGTCAGGAAACATCCCAGAACTACATGGGATGACCTGGTCAATAACCTGAAGAGAGCTGGGACCACAGTTTCAAAGATTACCATTAGTAACACACTACTCCGTCATGGATTAAAATCCTGCGGGCACACAAGATGCCCCTGCTCACGCCAGCACATGTCTAGGCCTGTTTGAAGTTTGCCAATGAAAATCTGGATGAACCAGAAGAGGCATAGGAGAAGGTTATGTGGTCAGATGTGACCAAAATAGAACATTATGGTATCAACTCTACTCGCCGTGTTTGGAGGAGGAAGAAGGATGAGTACAACCTCAAGAACACTGTCCCAACCATGAAGCATGGGGGTGGAAAAATCATACTTTGGGGGTGCTTTTCTGCAAAGGGGACAGGAAGACTGCACCGTATTGAAGGGAGAATGGATGGGGCCATGTATGACTAGATTTTGACCAACAACCTCCTTCCCTCAGTAAGAGCATTAAAGATGGGTCATGGCTGGGTCTTCCAGCATGACAATGACCTGAAACACACAGCCAGGGCAACTAGGGAGTGGCTCTGTAAGAAGCATTTCAAGGTCCTGGAGTGGCCTAGCCAATCTCCAGACCTGAACCCAATCAAAAATCTTTGGAGGGAGCTGAAACTCAATGTAGCCCAGCGACAGCCCCAAAACCTGAAATATCTGTAGAAGATCTGTATGGAGGAGTGGGCCAAAATCCCTGCTGCAGTGTGTGCAAACTTGGTCAATAACTAGAGGAAACATCTTACATTCTGTCTCTCACATTTGAAGTGTACCTACCATAAAAACTACAGACCTCTCCATTCTTTGTAGGTGGGAAAACTTGCAAAATCACCAGTGTATAATATACTTATTTTCCGCACTGTATAACTGTAAACGTTTCTGGTAATTGTTGCTTAGTCCTGCACATCGGTTTGGAGGAATTTTAGTCCATTCCCCCATACAAAACAGCTTCATTTTTTTTATGTTGGGCTTTCTCCCATGAACTGCTTGATTCAGGGCATTTCACAACATCTCTATTGGATTAAGATCAGGTCATTACAAACCAATAACTTTTTTTTTTTTTACCATTCTTTGGTATAACAACTTGTGTGCTTAGTGTCGTTTTCTTCCTGCATGACTCAAGATCTATTGAGACTCAGCTCATGCACAAATGCCCTGACATTTTCCTTGAAAATTTGGTGGTATAATTCAGGATTCATTGTTCCTTCAATGATGGCAAGCCATCCTGGTCCAGATGCGGCAAAGCAGGCTGAAACCATGGTACTATCAGGTTTGAGGTTTGTATTCTAGAATAATAACAAAGACAGGTGAACTCTGCGGTCTTACTAAACCCTCAAACTGATTTTAAAATTGAGAGATTAGCCAACATGTCCTACGGTGTAGGACATGTCTGAGCCCGAGCACCGCGCCAAGGTTTCTCAAGTAGCTCGGGACCTAACACTCACCTACCTGGGCCATGTGGGCAATACTAGGAGCCAGTGGTACATTACAGGAGCATGAGGCCGACTCACAAACAACTCACCAGTTACCTCCAGCATGTAACCATGCTTGCAATGGGAGGAGGGAGGAATCTGCGAGTCCAACTCAAGATTGGCTGATATGGCCCAGGCCTCACAGGTGCACCTAAATGTAGCCTGTAGATGGAAAGCAGGCACATTTAAAT
This sequence comes from Bufo bufo, assembly GCF_905171765.1. Lineage (NCBI taxonomy): Eukaryota > Metazoa > Chordata > Amphibia > Anura > Bufonidae > Bufo > Bufo bufo. Next base: position 166,279,064 of record NC_053392.1, on the reverse strand, counting down.
TGGAGTTTATACACCTCCAGGCATCTCTATATATACAAACTGAAAAGAATGGCGTGGTATTAAACAAGCAGGAAGTGCTCAAACCCACATGCAGTTGTGCATATATATATAGGGGAGCAAATCCTGCACTTGTGGCCCGTTGCTAATGACGATCCCCAGCAAAAATGCATACAGTGGAGGATGCCCGCAGCGAACCACAAGTACCACAATAGACATCCTACACAAGATAGCAATCATGTGGATGTGATAATCAATATAACAATATAACAAAATAATAACAAAGACAGGTGCACTCTGTGGTCTTACTAAACCCTCAAACTGATTTTAAAATTGAGAGATTAGCCAACATGTCCTAAGGTGTAGGACATGTCTGAGCCCGAGCACCGCGCCAAGGTTTCTCAAGTAGCTTTGTTATTATTTTGTTATATTGTTATATTGATTATCACATCCACATAATTGCTATCTCGTGTAGGATGTCTATTGTGGTACTTGTGGTTCGCTGCGGGCATCCTCCACTGTATGCATTTTTGCTGGGGATCGTCATTAGCAACAGGCCACAAGTGCAGGATTTCCTCCCCTGTATATATATGCACAACTGCATGTGGGTTTGAGCACTTCCTGGTTGTTTAATACCACGCCATTCTTTTCAGTTTGTATTCTAGAATGCAGTATATTCTTTTTTTAAAACATAATGATTCTCATTCAAACAGAAAGCTCTATTTTAGTTTCATCCGTCCACCAAACATTGTTCCAATATCCTCCTGGCTTGTCCAGGTAATTTTTACGAAACTTTAGAAGGGCAGCAATGTTCTTTTTGGAGAGCAGCCGCTTTCTTCTTGCAGTTCTGCTATGTACATCATTGTTGTTCAGCATTCTCCTGATCATGGACTAATGAACATTAACATTAGCTAATATAAGAAATGCCTTTTGTTGCTTAGTAGTTACCTTGGGTTCCTTGTAGACAACTGTCTGCCTTGTTCTTGGTGTGATATTCACTCTATTTGTACACAATCAGTCTGACTGTGGATTGGAGGATCCAATCTCTTCAGAGGTGGTTTTGTAACTTTTTCCTGGCTCATGGGCATTAACAACTCTTCTTCTGAGGTCCTCAAAATTCTCTTTTGTTCATGGTATTATACACTTATGGAACTCAGACTTTGATAGGTCTTTAAATAAAACATGTCGCTCACTCACACCTGATTTCATTGATTGAAAACACCTACCTATAATTCCACTTTAAAATTATCTGCAAATTCTAGAGGTTCACATACATTTGCCACTCACAGACATGTGATACTGAACCATTTTACTCAATAAATAAAGTTAAATAATTTTGCCTCATTTGTTTGATTTGTTTATCTTTATCTACCTTTAGAACTTGTGTGAAAATATCATGTACTATTAGGATAAATTTATTTAGAAATATAGAATATTCTGGAGGGTTCACAAACTTTCAAGTACCCATGTATCTATACAGGAAGAGCGGCACCATTAAAAGTTGATTTATAAATGTGGGACTTCTCAGCCATTAATACATTTTGGTACAATATAAATACTTCAGTGTACGTTTCTTGATAGTGACTGATCGGTAAATAGAGCAGGAAAACCAGAGGAATTCCACATTTCTAGAAGCTTTTCTTCTCTCCATCAAAAGACTAGGCTGCTTTGTTTATGTCAGTCTATGTCCAATTTTCAGATTATAGACTGTCAATAGCTTGCTGATAGAAAAGTTCTCAAGGCTAACTTGCTTTTGATGTGCAAATTAATTGGGGGGGGGGGGTATTTTGCACAACAGTCTGAAAGAAAGCCACATTCCTATGCCCCCCCCATACTAGCCTTTACCTTCCATAATAACGTGATTCCCATCAGATTATTTTCCAGTATTTAAAGTCTTTACTTTACAAGGTCCATCCATTACAAGGAAAAGGCTTTTGTCATCTCAAACTTTAAATATATGGCTCCTGAATAAAGCCTAAATTAGTAATACTATATGTAATTGGGAGGTTTAAAAAGACAGTATCGGGACAGAGTAGAGATTTTGTAGGATTTTAATAGGGTGAGGTTGCTGTATGGGGCAGACACCATGTGATTTCAGGGCATCTAGGGGCTGGTGAAGGGAAAAGGGGTTCTTCCCACCCTCCTGTCCCCCTAGATTTGCATTATTGCTATCACTAGAGATGAGCGAATTTTTTTAAAATTCGATTCGGCCGGTTCGGCAAATTTTCTGAAAAAAATTGGTTCGATCCGAATTTATTCGCGACAAATTGCATAAAAAAACTGCTATTTCCTGGCTGCAGAGAGCCTTTATAGTGGTGTAGAACACTGTGCCTTGCAGTAACACGCATAGGGAGTTTGCTGTGGTAGTAAAATAATACTGTGAGTCAGTATGACATGCAGGTGACAGGCGTCGCTCTTAGAATCACTGCACACTTCACTTATTTGGGCAGTCACAGGGCCAAAACTGACCAAATAACTCAAGTATGAACTCAGCCTTACAGGTCGATATTAGCGCCAAGAAGAAGCGCTGATTCAACATAGATGTATACAGAACCTGTTCTATTAAACGCTTAGATAAGTAGAGCCCCCTGACAGAGTGGAGAGGGTGACAGCAGTAAGTTTGTGTTGACGTCACTGATTATTTTTCCCTTCCTCTGATCCATCAGAACAATAACCACCAATAAACAGATCCTGTCTGTGGAGCATCTGCTTTCATTCGGTCAGCATTTGGTCAGTAATTCATCAGTATTGCTAATGCTAAAAAAAACAGGAGTGGATCCAAAACAGAGATGACACGTCACTTCTCTGTCTGACATACTGTTAGATCAAATAAATAAAGGAAATTAAAACACCCCAAAAAAGTCTATAATTTTCTCACTTCACCACACAACTACTAATACTAACGCACAAAATATATTTGCTGTTCAGCGGTGCAATTATATGTTTTAAAGCCTTTTCTGGCATGTATAAGTGGAAAAAGCTAAATATATTTGCCATTCAGCGTTGCATTTATATGTTCTAAAGCCTTTTCTGGCATGTATAAGTAAAAAAAATATATATATATTTGCTGTTCAGCGGTGCAGTTATATGTTCTAAAGCCTTTTGTGGCGTGTATTAGTGGCAAAAGAAATATATATTTGCTGTTCAGTGGTGCAGTTATATGTTATAAAGCCCTTTTTGTCAGGTAATACTGGCAAAATAAAAATATATTTGCCGTTCAGCGGTGTAGTTATATGTTCTAAAGCCTTTTGTCGTGTGTATTAGTGGCAAAAGAAAAATATATTTGCCGTTCAGCGGTGCAGTTATATGTTCTAAAGCCTTTTGTGACATGTATTAGTGGCAAAATAAAAATATATTTTCCATTCAGCGGTGCAGTTATATGTTCGAAAGCCCTTTTAATAGTGGCAAAATAAAAATATATTTGCCCTTCAGTGGTGCAGTTATATGTTCTAAAGCCCTTTTATGCGTGTATTAGTGGCAAAAGAAAAATATATTTGCCGTTCAGCGGTGCAGTTATATGTTCTAAAGACCTTTTTTGTGTGTATTAGTGTGAAAAAAGTGCTTTTTAGCCGTCGTCTGGTGAATAGTGTTGATCGAGCATAGTGCTTGGGTGCTCGGGGGCTCGGGGGCTCGGACCGAACACATCGGGATGTTCGGGTGCTCGACCGAGCACCCGAGTATAGTGGAAGTCAATGGGAGAACCCGAGCATTAAACCAGGTACCCACTGCTCTGAAGAGGCGAGGATGCCTGGTTCATAGGAAAATGTCAGAAATTGATGGAAACACCACCAAAATGGTCCTGGAACAGCATGGGGAGGATGTCTGGATGCATCTTGGACTCGCAGGTCGCTGCTGGGAACGATGTTGTCCGAATAGTACGCCACTTTTACAGACTGACAATAATGCGCACGAAACCGAAGAAAAAAAAAATCTATTTTTGAGGAAAAATTGATAGGAAACATTCTTTCCTGTATATTTACTTGTATGAAAAGTGCAAGTGCTGCCAAAAATTACGAGGAAGAGGCACTCCGATACAACCTGTATGTCACATAAAGGAGGGACTCATTCACATTGTGGTACAATTGTTCAGGTAGTGGGACTCCTATGCACTAAGGGAAAGGGCTGCCAAAAATTACAAGGAACCGGCAGGGAATACACCCTGTATTACACATAAAGGAGGGCATCATACACAGCCTTGAAAAATTATGATTGATGGCCTGCTGGTAACTCTGAAAAACATTTGGATCAAGGGCCTGCTGATCTGACCATCTAAAACATTATGGGTGAGGGCCTGCTGCCGCTTTAGTGACTCTAGTTAACCTGTGGCTAATCGCACGTCCCCGTGATGGAGATGTTCTATTCGGATGTCTGGCCTATCAACTTTCGATGTTATTGTCAGCGCAAACCATTGCAACTACTGGTAACGGGGAATCAGTGTTTGATTCCGGAGAGGGAGCTTGAGAAACGGCTACTGCTACCACATCCAAGCAAGGCAGCATGCGCGCAAATTACCTATTAGGTATAATTAGGTGAGGGCCTGCAGGTGAGCTGTCCCAGTAAAAGATTTTAGGTGCAGGCCTGCAGGTGAGCTGTCCCTGAAAAAATAATATGATAGGGCCTTCAGGTGAGCTGATCCTGTAAAAGATTTGAGTTGTGGTCCTGCAGGTGAGCTGACCCTCTAAAAAATTCAATCCGAGGGCATTCAGGTGAGCTGACCCTGTAAAAGATTTTAGGTGCAGGCCTGCAGGTGAGCTGACCCTGTAAAAGATTTTAGGTGTGGGCCTGCAGGTGAGCTGACCCTCTAAAAAATTATATGCCAGGGCAGCAGCTGAGCTGACACTCTAAAAATTTATATGCGAGGACCTGCAGCTGAGCTGACCCTCTAAAAAATTATATGCGAGGGCCTGCAGCTGAGCTGACACTCTAAAAAATTATATGCGAGAAACTGCAGCTAAACTGAACCCTCTAAAAAATTATATGCGAGGGCCTGCAGCTAAACTGACTCTCTAAAAAATTATATGCGGGGGCAGCAGTTGAGCTGACCCTCTAAAAAATTATATGCGAGGGCCTGCAGCTAAACTGACTCTCTAAAAAATTATATGCGAGGGCAGCAGCTGAGCTGACCCTCTAAAAAATTATTTGCGAGGACCTGCAGCTGAGCTGACCCTCTAAAAAAATTATATGCGAGGGCCTGCAGCTGAGCTGACCCTCTAAAAAAGTATATGCGAGGGGCTGCAGCTGAGCTGACCCTCTAAAAAATTATATGCGAGGGCCTGCAGATGAGCTGACCCTGTAAAACATTATATTTGAAGGACATATATGCGAGGGCATTATATGTGATGAATAAGCATGTTGATATAATGGAAGAGGAGGAGGAGGATAAGAAAAGTAAGATTTAACCATATACCCTTGTTTGTAGTGAAAGGGGTGCATGGGAATACAGTGTATTCAGTACATTATAAACAACACATTTAAAGTGCCTTTATGTTCAGCCGCTTTCCTCTGGTGGAGTCAAGAAGTCATGGTCAATCCAGGCCTTGGTTATTTTTATAAGGGTGAACCTGTCAGCATTTTCAGTTGACAGGCGGATACGCTTATCTGTTATAATGCCACCAGCAGCACTAAATACCCGCTCTGACAAAACACTGGCGGCAGGGCAGGCCAGCACCTCCAAAACGTAGGGCGCCATTTCGTGCCACATGTCCAGCTTTGACATCCAGTAGTTGTAAGGCACTGAGGGATCATTGAGGACGCTGACACGGTCTGCTATGAACTCCTTCACCATCTTCCAAATTTTTTTTCTCCTTGTGACAGTAGGCCGTGCATCAGGGTGAGGGTGCTTGCGGGGTGTCATAAAACTGTCCCAGGCTTTGGAGAGTGTTGCCCTACCTCTGTTGGAACTGCTGTGTGTTCACCTTGTCTCCCCTCCTCGGTTGGCCAAGGAACTACGGACTCTGCTGCCAGCGTTGTCAGATGGACATTTATGGAGCAATTTTTCAACAAGGATCTTCTGGTATTCCACCGTTTTGCTCGTCCTCTCCACCAGAGGAATGAGAGATGAGAAGTTCTCTTTGTAGCGGGGGTTGAGAAGGGTCAACAACCAGTAATCCGTGTTATCTAAAATGCGTATAACACGTGGGTCGCAGGAAAGGCAGCCTAACTTGTCGTCATCAGGAGGATCACTCTCAATCTCCTCATCCTCTTCCTCCTCTTTTGCCCACCCACACTGAACAGATGGAATTAAACTTCCATGGGTACTACCCTCAGTAGCGGAAGCAACTGTCTCCTGCTCCTCCTCCTCCTCTTCATCGTCCAATTTGCGCTGAGAAGACGAACTGAGGGTGGTCTGGCTATCACCCAGTGTAATATCTTCCCCATTTCCACATCTTCCACATGCAAAGTGTCGTCCTTAATTGTGAGCAGCGAGCGTTTGAGTAGACACAGAAGTGAGATGGTTACGCTGATAATAGCGTTATCGTCACTCACCATCTGTGTTGATTCCTCAAAGTTTCTTAAAACCTCACAGAGGTCAGACATCCATGCCCACTCCTCCCTTGTGAATAGCGTAAGATGACTGGAAAGCTGGTATTCCACTACTGCCCTCTGCTGCTCACAAAGTCTGGCCAACATGTGGAACGTGGAGTTCCAGCGCGTGCTCACGTCACACAACAGCAGGTGAGCTGGCAATTTCAAGTGCTGATGCATTGTTGACAGACCGGCTGAAGCTGTTGGTGACTTGCGGAAATGTGCACACACGCGGCGCACCTTCACCAGTAGCTCAGGCAAATTGGGGTAGGTTTTGAGAAACCGCTGAACCACAAGGTTGAAGATGTGTGCAAGACATGGGATGTGTCTAAGCTTGCCGAGCTCCAAAGCCGCCACCAAGTTACAGCCATTATCAGACACAACCATGCCTGGTTCTAGGTTGAGTGGAGAGAGACACAGCTCAGTCTGGTCTCTTATCTCCTGCCACAGCTCTGCAGCGGTGTGCTGTTTGTCCCCTAAGCATATTAGCTTCAGCACGGCCTGTTGCCGCTTCCCCACTGCAGTGCTACACTGCTTCCAGCTACCGACTGATGACTGACTGGTGGTGCACGCGGATAATTCGGAGGTGGAAGTGGACGAGGAGGTGGAGGAGGAGAAGTGGGGGTTGAAGCCACTAACGTAGGTGCTGGCGGAAACCCTGATCGACGTAGGGCCCGCTATCCTTGGCGTCGGTAGCACCTGTGTCATCCCAGGGTACGACTTGTTCCCTGCCTCCACAACATTCACCCAGTGTGCCGTCAGTGGCCGAATGCACTTGTCCATGTGTCTGTGGTTAAGTGGACCTTCCCAGTAATTGCATTGGTCAGGGCACGTGTGACGGGACATATGTTGGTGTAAGGCGGCTACGGTACACCTTGAAAAATAGTGTCGGCTGGGGACTGCATAACGAGGGATGGCCGCCGACATCAGGCTGCGGAAGGCCTCAGTGTCCAGTAGCCTAAATGGCAACATTTTCAGGGCCAGTAATTTGGAAAGCTGCGCATTTAGTGCTATGGCCTGTGGGTGGGTGGCTGGGTATTTTCGCTTGCGTTCAAATGCCTGGGGTAATGACATTTGGACGCTGTGCTGGGACACGGAAGTGGATGTGGTCGCTGATGGTGCTTGCAAAGGTCCAGGTGCAGGATGGTAGGCATCCAGACCTGCGTCTTCGACAGGGGATTGGCCAGCACGTACCATAGGGGAGGAGGAGGCAGTGGTGTGACCCGCAGACCCAGATTGTGGACCCAGGCATTCGTCCAACGTATTACGGTGCTTGAATGCCATGTGGCGATTCATGCTGGTGGTGGTGAGTTTGCTAGTGTTCACGCCCTGGCTCATTTTCGTATGGCACAGGTTGCAAACTACTATTCTTTTGTCGTCCACACTTTCTTCAAAAAAGCGCCAGACTGCGGAACATCTACCCCTTGGCAAGGGAGATTTCCGCAAGGGGGTGCTCCGTGGAACAGTTACGGGCCTGTTTGGTGTAGCTCGCCTTCTCCCTTTTGCCACCCCACTGCCTCTTCCAGCTTGTTGCGGTGCTGCAGATCCCTCCCCTTCTGTACTGCTGTACTCTCTCGGCTTGCCTCCTTCCCAGGTTGGGTTAGTGACCTCATCGTCCACCACCTCCTCTTCCACTTCCTCACTCTCATCATCCTCCTGATTCGCTGACCTAACCACAACCTTAGTGATTGCCAACTGTGTCTCATCCTCTTCATGAACCTCTTGAGACAGTAATTGCGGTTGACTCATTGGCAACTGTGTCTCATCATCATCCACCTCATTAAACTCTAATTGCCATTCATCACCGTCATGTTCTTGTGACTGTGGATGCTCCAGAGTTTGGGAATCAGGGCACAAGATCCCATGTCCCTCTTCAAGCATGCTTGGCGAGAGGGCCAAATCAAGTAATGGCGCTGAAAAGAGCTCCTCGGAATATCCGAGTGTGGGATCACTTGTTTGGCCACACTGTAAATGGTGGGAGGAAGGAGGATCAGGTTGTGGATTGTGTGGACCAGACTCCTGGCTACTGAGACTGGACTTGGTGGAAGACAGGGTAGTGCTTAACCGACTGGAAGAATTATCTGCTGCAATCCAACTGACCACCTACTCGCACTGGGCTAACTTCAAGAGTGGTGTCCTGTGCCGCCCTGCAAACTGGGAGATGAAGCTAGGTATCTTGGATGATTGTTTTTCTTGTGCTTTGGCAGCAGGCAGTTTCTCCGCGCCCCAGGGCCACGGCCTCTGCGTGCACCATCAGCATCACGGCCACTTCCCTGTCCCCTACTGCTTGCCTTCTTCATTTCAAATGTGATTCATTCTTGAAAGTATGTCACGCGCACAGTAGCGTAGGATTTGGAAGTGTATGTGCAAAAAAATTTACAACAGTATTTGTGATGAGGAAAATTTATACAGGACAGGTACCACAGGTAATGTCACAGTTCGCAGTGTCTACAGAAAAAGTGTACTGGATGTCACTGATATTTTAGGGATGCGCACACTTTAAACAGGAGATGTGGCACGGATAATTTAACTGTCCGCAGCGGCCTATTACACCGTATTATAACACAGGAGTGGCTTAATGACAACTTTGTGAATGTCCTTGAGTGACCCAGCCAGAGCCCTGACTTGAACATCTATAGAGAGACCTGAAAATGGCTGTCCACCAATAGTCCCCATCCATCCTGACCGAGCTTGAGAGAATCTGCCGAGAACAATGGCAGAAAATCCCCAAATCCAGGTGCAAACCTTGTGGCATCATACCCAAGAGGACTGGAGGCTGGAACCCCTGCCAAAAGTGCTTACTGAGAAAAGGGTCTAAATACTTATGTCAATGCAAGTTTTTAGTTTTTCTTTTTAATAAATTAGCAACGATTTTGAACCTTCTTGGTGTAATTTATCAAAACTGGTGTAATTGAAAATTGGCTTGATCAGAGATCAATAACAAATATGTGAAAAATGAGTCTGAAGACTTTCTGAATTAACTATATGTTTTCTTGTAGGATATATAGATTAGGGGATAGACTGGCCATAGACCCTACAGGGAAAATTCCCAGTAGGCCAATGCTCAGTTGGCCGCCGGAACCCTACTCTTTGCCACCAACCATGGTAAGTAATGATCTGACACTCCCCCTCCTCACTTCTGAATTGAACTGTATTGCCATCCTGAGGTAACTGGAGTAGGTTGACAGAACATAGCAGGTGGCACTGATTTTGGGGAAATATTTTGCTGCTGGGGTGATATAATGTGCTGCAATATGGTATTGCTGACCCGCAGACTTTTCTTGGCCCTGTCTTCTGTCAATTTTGAACCGACTACAAAATAAGTTTGCAGTCCACCCCTGTGTAGGTCTCATAGATGTGGGATCACCTATATCAGGACCCCCCCTTTCCCGTTAGCCAGAGTATAGAGTCACTGCAGAGCAATTCTCGCTTTAGAGGAATTTGTGAAATATTTGAACTTATTTCAATTACGTTTCCTATTTCCCCTGCAGCAAAATATGCAGGTGGAAATAATTTCCTCTAGAAAAAACATTTGAACACCAATGATTTCATCCTATAAAAGTTAGGTAACTTTAGCTGGATGGCTTCAGCAGGATCAACCTTATTAAACCAGTCACTGGCAGGGGTGATCCTACTGATAAAAATGAACTTGAGAAAATCTGTTGCTGTGTTCTCAAGGGCCAGGCAGTGGCAAAGCAGTGAGAGAAGCACTGGCCACAGAAAGGATTGGAGCTTGGGTGCAACAAGAGCAATGGTGAAACGCTCATTGCACCAAAGGCCTAATTTGCATTTTATGAAAAAATATCACAACTCGGGAATGTAGCCTCAGATTAACAAAATAAAAACAGCTTTTTAATTAGGAGAACCACAGCTATGTGTCTATGGAGTTGTATATGGAGGTCAATGGTGACAGATTACCTTTAAGTATTATTTACATACTGCTTCTTTAGATTTTATAGTTATATTAGCCACTCTCAGAATTTATATGCACTCACTACTCCTGTAATATATTCACACAGGTATATATTTCCTCGTACCTCACCAACAGACCTTTCAGCGGTTCCCATTCATACACTACCTCCTCATCACGTCCTCTCTCTCTGTTGGTATCAGCCAAGGAAGGGCTCTGTTTATTCTCTATTTATACATATGGCCTGGGACAGCTCATAGAGTCCCAATACCACCTCTATGCTGATGACACACAAATCTACCTGTCTGGCCCAGATGTCTCTTGCTTTCTATCTAGAATCCCAAAGTGTCTATCAGTTATGTCTTTATTATTCTCCTCTTGCTTGTTAAAGGTCAACAAGACGAAAACAGAATTCATCATCTTTCCCCCATTTCACTCAATTTCCCTACCAGACCTATGCATTACAGCCAGCAGCACCACACTTTCTCCAGTCTTAAAGATCTGCTACCTTGGGCGAACATTTGATTCTGCCCGGTCCTTCAGTATTCACTAATTCCTACACCGTTCACCTGATTTGGATGTCAATACCCTCAAATTAAAGCTGACAGTCTGCAGGTAAAGCACATCTTGTTCTTTTCATTTCAAATCTATTGTGGTGGTGTATAGAGCCACAAATGTTAGAATTGTGTCCATGTCCCAATATTTATGGACCTGACTGTAAGGCTATTCAGAATATATTCCCTCATTACATCTCTGAACTGCTTTCCTGATATGTCCCCACAAGAAATCTCTGATCCTCATAAGACCTCCTTCTTCATTCTCCTCTTGTCTTTTACTTGAACAATAATCTACAAGATTTCTCTTGTGTATCCCCCCTACTACCCCAGCACACCAGACTCTCCCTTCATATCTAAACCTTCAAAAGCAACTGAACACCTAACTCTTTAGGAAAGCCTGACACCTGCAATAATAATAATAATACTGCCACCACACTGCCAGATGAGCAGCTTTAAACTTCACCTACTGGGAACTTCCCCTTCCCTTGTAGATTGTAAGGTCTCGTGGACAGGGTCCTCTCATGCTTATTGCACAATTTTCTAGAGAGGGTATTTGCAAATAGTTTGGTTTGTAATGCTATAGTGATGTTTTACCCATGTACTGTTACACCAGAAGAAGTATACCATACTCTGCACTGACTTCTCGGGGGGCTCGCTGCACTATGTACAGTATGTATACTCTCTCTTAGATGTACAGTGCCATTTAATTAATAGCTCTTTCAAAATAATAATAATAATAATGATAATAATAATAATAATAAAATAAGAAACCAGTTAGCATTTACATATACATTTCTTCACACAAAATGATCTGCTACCATATAGACAATAAATTCAAAGTTTCCAACATGTGTTTGGATGGCAAAAACATAATTTTTTTTAAATGTTCACTGATTTCGTAATAAAGACAGAAATACTTTTTAATCCTTTAAAATAAAGTGTTAATATGACATCAGTTTTTAAAGAAGGTTACATCCTAAAATACACCTGAATTTGCTTTCATACATATACGAAAGAAACCATTGATACTGCTACCTTTAAACAGTATTTCTTTTACTAGATGAGATGTACAGTACATGTGGCAAGGCTTTTCTTGTAATATGATGGGATCATCTTGCTTTAAAATTGCTCTTTCAACTTCAGCCATTTCCTATGTTTTTGTATTTACATTAGAAGGATGTATTTCTTCCCTGACAGTGTATATTGATAGGATTACAGCATCAAAGGAAATGTTCTTTTCCTTTCTCACTGTGCCATGCTCTATTCTATTGCAGAAAGGGGGTCACACCAGTCTCTGGAGTGCATTAATGTAATTTACAAGCAAACAAAATGGAACATATGCTTTCATTTTTAGTAATGGCATCACATAGTAAATATTTATGTGTCCTTTGGGTGATTCTAATGCCCATGCATCAAAATACGTGCAACAGTTAAGTGTCCTTCTGCATTTAATATATTGCTGTGAGTAAATATGGATCTCTGGAACATTCATCAAAACAACATTATTGATTTAGATGGTAGAATTTGTAAGTTGGCAGTCCATCTACACAGAGCACCAGTGTGAAAAATGTAAATTTATTTATTCTACTCACTTATATAGCGCTGACATATTCCACAGCACTTTACAGACATTAGCATCATGCTTTCCCCACTGGAGCTCACGATCTAAGTTTCCTATCAGTATGTCTTTGGCGTGTGGGAGGAAACCCACACAAACACGGGGAGAACATATGAACTCCATGCAGATGTTGTCCTTGGTCAGATTCAAACCTAGGACCCCAGCGCTACAAGGCACCAGTGTTAACCACTGAGCCACTGTCAATCAATGGGGAAAAAAAAGACTATTGGTGTCATAGGATATAAACTCTTAGAGTAATTTACAAACTGATATACGTTAGTTTTCTGGCGCATATCTGTTGCAGATTGTGGAGCAAAGGTTATTTGCGCCACAATATGTGACTATTGCCTGCTCCCGGCAGGTCTAAATAAGGGGGCGTGGTGTCGGAGGGAAGGGGTCGAGCCACCAGGCCCATTTAATTCATCATTTTCTATGCCTGCTTTAGGTGTAGAAAATATTCTAAATCTATGCCAGCTTCGTTGCTGGTGTAGATTTAGACCGGTGGTGGATGCGCCAAAGTTATGTAGAGGCCGGCGCTGCTATATAACTTTAGCAGATCCACTACCAGCGCAGGGGTTATTAAGACCGGCTTCTAAAATGCCACTCTTAATAAGTGACCCCCTTAGTTTTCTATGGCTATTCAAGTCTCAACAATGACAATGCTACAGGCAATGGGGTGGAATTGTGAATAATCATGTACAAAGACTGGGAATAGGGATTACAGAAATGTATGCATTCTATAGGTTGCCTGTGACAAACTTGAACCATACACAAAGGTGTCTTACAATTGAACTCGTACATCTCATAAAAATGATTATCCTCCTTGACAGAAAGGGTAAGATTAATGCCACCTTACATGTAATGGGAAACTGCACCTGGAGATCTTCATTAGCAGCAATGCATCTCAAAAAAGGTTTGGGCAATCGCAACAAAAGGCTGTAAAAGGTAAATGGAGGAAAAATTTGCACGTCACATGACTGAGTAGAGCTGGTTACAGAGGTAGAGTCTCTTGGAAGCAAAGATAGGCAGAGGTTCACCATTCTGCGAAAAACTACATCTCAAAATAGTGGAACAATTTCAGAAAAATGTTCGTCAACGTAAAAATTGTGAAGTCCATCTATAGTGAAAATATTCACTTACCGGGGTAAATACCAGTCAATACAGTGTCCATAATATGGTACCCATAGGTATTGAAAATGATAACTAGAAATAGTGGGGTAACCTTAAAAAGTCACTTTTAATAGTCAATAGGAAATTAATAGGCCCAAAAATACTTGTCAATTTAAAACATGCATGCATCAGTCATCACGCGCCACCAAATATTGAAAGATAAAGACAAATGTAAGATATACACACTTGCTTAGAGGGTGAGATTTAGAAACATAGGGATATAGTTTAAGAGGGAGACAGATACTGGGTCTCTTCCCCTATACAGTGGCGGAAATAATTATTTGACCCCTCACTGATTTTGTAAGTTTGTCCAATGACAAAGAAATGAAAAGTCTCAGAACAGTATCATTTCAATGGTAGGTTTATTGTAACAGTGGCAGATAGCACATCAAAAGGAAAATCGAAAAAATAACTTTAAATAAAAGATAGCAACTGATTTGCATTTCATTGAGTGAAATAAGTATTTGAACCCTCTAACAAAAAAAGACTTAATACTTGGTGGAAAAACCCTTGTTTGCAAGCACAGAGGTCAAACGTTTCTTGTAATTGATGACCAAGTTTGCGCACATTTTAGGAGGAATGTTGGTCCACTCCTCTTTGCAGATCATCTCTAAATCCCTAAGGTTTCGAGGCTGTCTCTGTGCAACTCTGAGCTTGAGCTCCCTCCATAGGTTTTCGATTGGATTAAGGTCCGGAGACTGACTAGGCCACTCCATGACCTTAATGTGCTTCTTTTTGAGCCACTCCTTTGTTGCCTTTGCTGTATGTTTTGGGTCATTGTCGTGCTGGAACACCCATCCACGACCCATTTTCAGTTTCCTGGCAGAGGGAAGGAGGTTGTCGCTCAGGATTTCACGATACATGGCTCCGTCCATTTTCCCGTTTATGCGAATAAGTTGTCCTGTGCCCTTAGCAGAAAAACACCCCCAAAGCAAAATGTTTCCACCCCCATGCTTGACGGTGGGGACGGTGTTTTGGGGGTCATAGGCAGCATTTTTCTTCCTCCAAACACAGCGAGTTGAGTTAATGCCAAAGAGCTCTATTTTGGTCTCATCAGACCACAGCACCTTCTCCCAGTCACTCTCTGAATCATTCAGGTGTTCATTGGCAAACTTCAGACGGGCCTGCACATGTGCCTTCCTGAGCAGGGGGACCTTGCGAGCCCTGCAGGATTTTAATCCATTGCGGTGTAATGTGTTTCCAATGGTTTTCTTGGTGACTGTGGTCCCTGCTAATTTGAGGTCATTAACTAACTCCTCCCGTGTAGTTCTAGGATGCTTTTTCACCTTTCTCAGAACCATTGACACCCCACGAGGTGAGATCTTGCGTGGAGCACCAGAGCGAGGTCGATTGATGGTCATTTTGTGCTCCTTCCATTTTCGAACAATCGCACCAACAGTTGTCACCTTCTCTCCCAGCTTCTTGCTAATGGTTTTGTAGCCCATTCCAGCCTTGTGCAGGTCTACAATTTTGTCTCTGACATCCTTGGACAGCTCTTTGGTCTTTCCCATGTTGGAGAGTTTGGAGTCTGCTTGATTGATTGATTCTGTGGACAGGTGTCTTTTATACAGGTGACTAGTTAAGACAGGTGTCCTTAATGAGGGTGACTAATTGAGTAGAAGTGTCTAACCACTCTGTGGGAGCCAGAACTCTTAATGGTTGGTAGGGGTTCAAATACTTATTTCACTCAATGAAATGCAAATCAGTTGCTATCTTTTATTTAAAGTTATTTTTTCGATTTTCCTTTTGATGTGCTATCTGCCACTGTTACAATAAACCTACCATTGAGATGATACTGTTCTGAGACTTTTCATTTCTTTGTCATTGGACAAACTTACAAAATCAGTGAGGGGTCAAATAATTATTTCCGCCACTGTATCTCCCTATGTTCTAGCTCAAATTGAAACCCTCACTATATGTCCCTGGATGTCCCTTAATTGCAGTAGTGATGACTGCCCAGCTTCGTCAGAACACAAAGGCGGCACACACCAGGGTACACACAGAAAGTACTGAAACAGAAACGTCCCGACGCGTTTCACCAGCAATCAGCCAGATCATCAGGGGACTGGTAACACCAAAAAGTACTAACAATAGTTAGGCAGTACAGGAATCCAAGTCACTTCCTGGTTAAATGAAGCGAACAAGAAATTGTCAGTATTGCATTGCTTTAAGCAGATACTTAGCTCTCCATGTGTTCGATGTCCATGGTCCGGCTACACTCCTCTCCTGCGTATGGCAGTGACGGAAATGAATGCCCGCACTGGCGTTCTATAGTGCATAATATATTCAAAAGAATCATGAAAACTAGAGAAATCCATATGCGCAAGGGACAAGGCTGATGGTCAGCATTGGATACTCGTGATCTACAGGCCCTCAGACGGCACTGCATTAAAAACAGGCATGATTCCTTACTGGAAATCACTGCATGGGCTCAGGAACACTCAGAAATTATTGTCTAAATGCCTTTTTTTTTAATGAAATGGTAAAACATCTTACATCTGATATGTGTTCTTTGTTCTATTGTGAATAAAATATGGGTCTACTACATTTGCAAATCATTGCATTGTGTTTTTATTTACATTTATTTACATTTTACATAGCGTCCCAAATTTATTTATTTATTGGGGTTGCAAATGTAGTTTTCTGATGAGATACTGTACATGCCTTCAAACATATGAAAATTGACAGAATGTACAGTATATGTGGTTCCCATCCCATTGTCTATGAACAAGCCTTCAAATGTCCGTCACATTTTTTTTACCACTGCACATTATCTCATCTACTCAATCATTCCTGGATTATTTTTGTCCAGGTGGACTCATCCTTGGTGCTTTTGTGCTTCCAAATCACAACCTGGTGATTAAAACTACACTACTGTTGATCACTCTGTATTCTTTTAATCTGCAAAATATATTGGCTCTGCATAAACTAAACATGTTCTAAACTGCTCTAGATGCTTCTCTGTGTATATCCTGCATGTACACAGTAGATTACAAAATGGATGGATATGAACCTCCTAAAAATCAATATGAATTGAACATGGAAATTCTTTGACTTCCTATAGAAAATTTACATGCAGTTTTAACAGTAAATTTGCTTATTTACATGGAATATTTGACAGCATTGTTAGTACTTTTGACTTGCATTCTGTTCACATGTATAGATCAATGTCAGTGCAATCTATTTACAGATAGGGATTGATGTGAGCTCCTTCTATTTACAGATAGGGATTGACGTGAGCTCCTTCTGTGTACAGATAGGGATGGATGTGAGCTTGCTTTATTTGCAGATTATTTTGAGCGCATTTTAATTACAGATAGGGATTGATTTGAGTGCATTCTAGTTACATATAGGTATAGCTGTGAGGGCATTCTAAATACTGATAGTCAGTGATGTTAATGCATTGTTATTGCAGATAAGAATTTACGTGAATGTATTCTAATTACAGATAGGGATAAATGTGAGTGCATTCTATTTACTCATAGTAAGTGATGCATTGTAATTATAAATAGGGATTGATGTGAGTGTATTCTATTTACAGATAGTCATTGATGTGAGTGCATTCTATTTACAGTTAGGGATTCATGTGCTTGGCATTCTATTTGCAAATAGGGATTGAAGAAAGTACATTCTATTTGCTCTCTCTTCTGGCATTTTTCTGTCTTCTTTTAAACATTCTGTTATAGCTTTTCTACTAAAAAGTACATCTTTTGACCTGACCTGTGCTGCTAACTACCATCCTGTCTCTAATCTTCACTTCATCTCTACACTCCTTGAATGTCTTGTCTACTGTTCCTTAATAAGTTGCCTCCCTGCTAACTCTTTTTTTGACCCCATGCAATCTGGCTTTTGCTCTCTGTACTCTTCAGAAACTTTCTATACCAAAGTGTCTAATAATCTCCTTACAGCAAATAAGAATGGCAACTACTCTCTACTGATTCAACTACATCTCTCTGCAGCATTTAAAACTGTAGGTCACCAGCTTCTCCTTAGTATGAACTACTCTATTGGTCTTAAGGACACTGCTCTCTCTTGGTATTCTATCTTTGGCCGCTTTTTCAGTGTATCATTTGCCGATTCTACATCTTTTTCGCTTCTTCTTGATGTTGGGGGTCCTCAGGGTTCAGTTCTAGATCCTCTCTATGACACCTAGTCATATACCTCTTCCTGTGATATCATTCCAGCAGAACTACAAAACACCAATAATTGTCTGGCAACTTCTCTAACATCATGTCCTCTCTCTGAATCTCTCAAAAAACTGATCTTCTTGCCTTTCCCCAAACTACTAACCTACCTAAGCCTGATATTTCTATTTCAATCTGTGGTACTATCATAAATCGTGGGCAGCACTGTCTTGGTGTTATTGTCACGAGTTAGAGATCCAGTGAAAGACCTCTGCATCGTCGCAATAAACAAATGGAAATCAGGTACAGACACACAAGAGTTTATTGCACAAACAAAAACCAGGGAAGGCAGCACAGACAAAAAATGAGCTCTATGTACCGTCAGCACAGTGGGAGAAAACCCCCACTGCGTCACTGTCTAGTAATACTCCAGAGGGGCGTGACTAAGCAACTCCTGGTATTCACTAGGGCCCCAGATGGTAGGGTTAGACTTTGTAGCAGGAAGTTGCCAGGGTCCACTCCAGAGCGTGAACTAGACAGTGACAGCAAGAACGACCAGACAACAGGTACCAGAAGGTACCGGCGGTAGATAGAGAAACATAACATAGACAGGAAAATACAAAGAGGGCAACTAATAACACAAGCAGGAGTACATAGAAAGGAAACAGGAGCGACAATGGGCAGAGGAGGACTTGCTCCACCAGAAGTAAACTGCATGGCCTTGCCCATGGCACTCTGCTGCAAAGAAAGGTGCAGCAAGGGCTTGCTGAACAGAATATCCCCTAAAGCAGAGACAGAACCCTCCATACGGCGGAATGAATATGAAATGGGGGAAGACAGGCACGATACAAAATAGGCAAGACAAATAAGGGCAGAGCATAAAGACGTAATAATAAACACAGGGGAACTCAAACATAACTGGTAACCCTGATAACAGAAACACAGGAGAAAGGACGACAATGAACAAGAAGGCGAACTCACAGAACATAGACAGACACGGATCCCATGGGTCAGCAGCATGGGAGACAAAATACAAACCAAGAGAAGGACAGGACAAACACATACAATAAGAGCTGACCCAGAACTATGGGAAAATCAGTCTTATATGCAGATTCCGTGATTGCAGCAGAGAGGCCACACCCATGGAGCAGACAGAGAGGATTAACTCCTAATAGGCACACAGGGGAGTTAACCCATAAAGAACCACAAACAACACACAGGAACGGAGCTGCAGCGAGAGCATAGACAGATGGTCACAGCCAGAGGTAACGACTGTGACAGTTATGTTTGACTCTTTTTTCTTTGCTTCCCATATTCAATCACCCTCACCCACAACATTTCCCTGTTCCCAAAAGTTCCTCAGTACCTACTTATTTTTCCTCCCTAATTTCTGTGTACCTCCCTACGTGCACTCTCCATTCTGTCAAGATCCTCCATAATGCAAACCTCTCACTATCGTTTTTTCATGAAATTTCTTGAACTGCACCAGCTCTCTGGAATACACTCCCCTGGACAATCAGGTTAATTCTTAACTTCCTTAGCTTTAAACATGCCTTCAAACATATTTTTTTAGGCAGGCTTATCATTTTCCTTTAACTGTCTCTTCCCCGATCTTTATACTTCAGAACCAAATGTCATAATTCAACATTAAGTTCCACACTCAATTCACTGGTTTATACAACTCGGTCTGCCCTACTCTGTTTAGTACAAAGATGGCTGGACCACCTTAGAAAATAATCAATTGTACCCTTTGTGTTACCCCTACTTCCTTGCAAGCTCTTGCACTCATGGCTGTAATTCTGTGATGTCTTATTTTGATTTGTATATGTACGCTCTGAACTGTAAAGCACTGCAAATTATAGTGGCGCTATATAAATAAAGATTCATATTTACAGAAAGGAATGGATGGATGTGACTGAATTCTATATACAGATAGGGATGTATACTGGTGCATACTGTTTAAACATAGTAATGTGAAAGCATTCTAATTACAGATAGGGATTAATGCGAGTGCATGCTAATTACAGATAAGGATTGATATGAATGAATTCTATATACAGAGTGGGGTTTTGCTCTGGTAGACAGGATTAGCGGACGCAGTATAGAGGCAACAACAAGTTCTTTGGATCATACAGTTCAGTGTTTTATTCACACTTTAGGCAAGTGACAAAACAAGCAGTCATAAACAAGCAAAATGTCACCTTGTGGTGTTGGTGGTAATTCACACCATGTGGCAATTCTTCCTCAAAGAATCCTTGAGCATAGCAGCACCAACCTGTTTTCATGCCAAACAGGTAGCAAGCCTTCATCCAGACACAAGGCTCCCAGATCCCAATACAGAGATATGGCTTCTGAGCCCAGCTGCCTATTTAAGGACAGCCAGGTGCTGCCAAAACCCTGACCGCCACTTAAAATCCGGTCCGGCATTTGACCTCACATGGCTGTAAATCAGCCCAGCAGCACATGCTGGGAGGAAAATACCTGTTTTCCCTGACCACACCTCTCTCTGGGATGTACAGTGGGGGAAAAAAGTATTTAGTCAGCCACCAATTGTGCAAGTTCTCTCACTTAAAAAGATGAGAGAGGCCTGTAATTTTCATCATAGGTACACTTCAACTATGAGAGACAGAATGGAGGGAAAGAATACAGGAAATCACATTGTAGGATTTCTAATGAATTAATTGGTAAATTCCTCGGTAAAATAAGTATTTAGTCACCTACAAACAAGCAAGATTTCTGGCTCTCACAGACCTGCAACTTCTTTTTTAAGAGGCTCCTCTGTCCTCCACTCGTTACTTGTATTAATGGCACCTATTTGAACTTGTTATCAGTATAAAAGACACCTGTCCACAACCTCAAACAGTCATACTACAAACTGCACTATGGCCAAGACCAAAGAGCTGTCGAAGAACACCAGAAACAAAATTTTAGACCTTCACCATGCTGGGAAGACTGAATCTGCAATAGGCAAGCAGCTTGGTGTGAAGAAATCAACTGTGAGAGCAATTATTAGAAAATGGAAGACATACAAGACCACTGATAATCTCCCTTGATCTGGGGCTCCACGCAAGATCTCACCCCATGGGGTCAAAATGATCATAAGAATGGTGAGCAAAAATCCCAGAACCACACAGGGGGACCTAGTGAATGACCTGCAGAGAGCTGGGACCAAAGTAACAAAGGCTACCATCAGTAACACACTACTCCGCCAGGGACTCAAATCCTGCAGTGCCAGACGTGTCTCCCTGCTTAAGCCAGTACATGTCCGGGACCATCTGAAGTTTGCTAGAGAGCATTTGGATGATCCAGAAGAGGATTGGGAGAATGTCATATGGTCAGATGAAACCAAAGTAGAACTTTTGGTAAAAACTCAACTCGTCGTGTTTGGAGGAGAAAGAATGCTGAGTTGCATCCAAAGAACACCATACCTTCTGTGAAGCATGGGGGTGGAAACATCATGCTTTGGGGCTGTTTTTCTGCAAAGGGACCAGGAGGACTGATCCGTGTAAAGGAAAGAATGAATGGGGCCATGTATCGTGAGATTTTGAGTGAAAACCTCCTTCCATCAGCGAGGGCATTGAAGATGAAACGTGGCTGGGTCTTTCAGCATGACAATGATCCCAAACACACCGCCCGGGCAACAAAGGAGTGGCTCTGTAAGAAGCATTTCAAGGTCCTGGAGTGGCCTAGTCAGTCTCCAGATCTAAACCTCATAGAAAACCTTTGGAGGGAGTTGAAAGTCTGTGTTGCCCAGCGACTGCCCCAGAACATCACTGCTCTAGAGGAGATCTGCATGGAGGAATGGGCCAAAATACGAGCAACAATGTGTGAAAACCTTGTGAAGACTTACAGAAAACTTTTGACCTCTGTCATTGTCAACAAATATTATATTATATAACAAAGTATTGAGATGAACTTTTGTTATTGACCAAATACAAACTGGATTCCAAAAAAGTTGGGACACTAAACAAATTGTGAATAAAAACTGAATGCAATAATGTGGAGATGGCAAATGTCAATATTTTATTTGTAATAGAACGTAGATGACAGATCAAACGTTTAATCCGAGTAAATGTATCATTTTAAAGGAAAAATACGTTGATTCCAATTTTCACGGTGTCAACAAATCCCAAAAAAGTTGGGACAAGTAGCAATAAGAGGCTGGAAAAAGTAAATTTGAGCATAACGAAGAGCTGGAAGACCAATTAACACTAATTAGGTCAATTGGCAACATGATTGGGTATAAAAAGAGCTTCTCAGAGTGGCAGTGTCTCTCAGAAGCCAAGATGGGTAGAGGATCACCAATTCCCACAATGTTGCGCAGAAAGATAGTGGAGCAATATCAGAAAGGTGTTACCCAGCGAAAAATTGCAAAGACTTTGCATCTATCATCATCAACTGTGCATAACATCATCCGAAGATTCAGAGAATCTGGAACAATCTCTGTGCGTAAGGGTCAAGGCCGTAAAACCATACTGGATGCCCGTGATCTCCGGGCCCTTAAACGACACTGCACCACAAATAGGAATGCTACTGTAAAGGAAATCACAGAATGGGCTCAGGAATACTTCCAGAAACCATTGTCAGTGAACACAATCCCCCGTGCCATCCGCCGTTGCCAGCTGAAACTCTACAGTGCAAAGAAGAAGCCATTTCTAAGCAAGATCCACAAGCTCAGGCGTTTTCACTGGGCCAGGGATCATTTAAACAGGAGTGTGGCAAAATGGAAGACTGTTCTGTGGTCAGACAAGTCACGATTCGAAGTTCTTTTTGGAAATCTGGGACGCCATGTCATCCGGACCAAAGAGGACAAGGACAACCCAAGTTGTTATCAACGCTCAGTTCAGAAGCCTGCATCTCTGATGGTATGGGGTTGCATGAGTGCGTGTGGCATGGGCAGCTTGCATGTCTGGAAAGGCACCATCAATGCAGAAAAATATATTCAGGTTCTAGAACAACATATGCTCCCATCCAGACGTCATCTCTTTCAGGGAAGACCCTGCATTTTTCAACAAGATAATGCCAGACCACATTCTGCATCAATCATGGCTGCGTAGGAGAAGGATCCGGGTACTGAAATGGCCAGTCTTCAGTCCAGATCTTTCACCTATAGAGAACATTTGGCGCATCATAAAGAGGAAGGTGCAACAAAGAAGGCCCAAGACGATTGAACAGTTAGAGGCCTGTATTAGACAAGAATGGGAGAGCATTCCTATTTCAAAACTTGAGAAACTGGTCTCCTCGGTCCCCAGACGTCTGTTGAGTGTTGTAAGAAGAAGGGGAGATGCCACACAGTGGTGAAAATGGCCTTGTCCCAACTTTTTGGGGATTTGTTGACACCATGAAATTCTGATTCAACATATTTTTCCCTTAAAATGGTACATTTTCTCAGTTTAAACTTTTATTCCGTGATTTATGTTCTATTCTGAATAAAATATTAGAAGTTGGCACCTCCACATCATTGCATTCAGTTTTTATTCACAATTTGTATAGTGTCCCAACTTTTTTGGAATCCGGTTTGTACTTATTTTCCACCATAATTTGCAAATAAATTCTTTAAAAATCAGACAATGTGATTTTCTGGAATTCTTTTTCTCATTATTTCTCTCATAGTCGAGGTATACCTATGATGAAAATTACAGTCTTCTCTCATCTTTTTAAGTGGGAGAACTTGCACAATTGGTGGCTGACTAAAATAGTTTTTGCCCCGCTGTATATGGTCACAGACAGGGTTAAAAGCAAGTGCATTCTATTAACAGATAGCGATTGATTTGAACACATTCCATTTACCAGTAGGGATTGATTTGAGTGCATTCTAATTATCAATAGGGATTGATATAAGTGAAGTCTGTATACAGATAGGCATGTATATGGGCGAATTCTGTTTACTGATAGGGATTGATCAGAACGCATTCCATTTACATATAGAGATCAATGTAAGTGCACAGATAGTGATAATGTGACCACATTCTTGCTACAAACGGAGTGATGTGACTGCATTACTTTTATAGAGCATGATTTATGCAAGTTTATTTACAGTGTTTTGGAATGTATTGCAGATTTGCAATAAGTGAATAGGGCCCAATTTACATGTAGATGTAACAATGTGGCTGGAGCTCTGATTTGTTCAATTTGATGTAATCTATACAGGAGAATATGCATGGCCAGCAATAAAGAAATCCCTATCTACATATGTTAGTGTTTATTTCCTATAATATGGCAAGTACTTAAAATTCTTAGAACATATTGAGGCCTTATGTGACACACGACTACATTTTCACACAAATGATTGAACTTTTACATCAATAACTCTATATACATCTGCTGTTGGTGTCTTTGTATTGTATAATCAATCTAAAGATTTACTTGCTTTGCATTTTTATAAATCGCTCATAAAAAGATATTGTTTTCTATAAGCTATGCTGCAGGGAAATGAAAGAAGTTTAAAAAGTCTCCAGCAGGGACAATATTAAAATATCCATGTATAGTAGTAGCATAAATACTTTAATAAATGCTGTTCCTTTCAACTTTAGGTTTGATTTTAATCAGTAAATCCTGTCCCTAAGCTAAAAATCACCCTAGGGTATTACACCTAGTGACCCCTGGATCCTGAATTAATGACAAAACAACAGTTTACATAGGTTGAAAGAGTTGGAAATGGAAAAAGAAAACATATACTGTCTGTTGAATAACAGGAACACAAAAATTAAGAGCTGGGATGAAACATCCGAAGTCGATTCATATAAAACTTTGTTCTAATACTGTACGGAGCGAGTGCTCCGTACAGTATTAGAATGTATTGTCTCCGATGAGCCAAAGTTATTGGTTCGCGAAGTATCGCGAGAATTCGCGCAATAACTTTATAAATTAATTTGTACTGTAAAAAAAAACATTTCCCGAACTCGGGTTCGGTTCCAAGATACCACTTGGAACCGAACACGAGTTCGGGAAAATGTTTTTTTTACAGTACAACTTAATTTATCAAGTTATTGCGCAAAGCAATAACTTTGGCTCATCAGAGACAATACATTCTAAGGGTCCATTCACACATCCGTTGTTTCTCTCCTGATCTGTTCCGCTTTTTGCGGAACAGATCTGGACCAGATCTGGACCCATTCATTTTCAATGGGTCCTGAAAAAAAATCAGACATTGAGCTGTCCGATTTTTTTCAGGACTCATTGAAAATGAATGGGTCCAGATCTGGTCCAGATCTGTTCCGCAAAAAACGGAACAGATCAGGAAAGAAACAACGGACGTGTGAATGGACCCTAATACTGTACGGAGTGGCTGAGGGACGGACAACAGAGGGTTGTAGTCAATGGAGTATATTCAGACCAAGGTCTTGTTACCAGTGGGGTACCTCAGGGATCTGTTCTGGGACCCATATTGTTTAATATCTTTATCAGCGAAATTGCAGAAGGCCTCGATGGTAAGGTGTGTCTTTTTGCTGATGACACAAAAATGTGTAACAAGGTTGATGTTCCTGGAGGGATACACCAAATGGAAAAGGATTTAGGAAAACTATAGGAATGGTCAAAAATCTGGCAACTAAAATTTAATGTTGATAAGTGCAAAATAATGCACCTGGGGCGTAAAAACCCAAGAGCAGAATATAAAATAAGTGATACAGTCCTAACCTCAGTATCTGAGGAAAGGGATTTAGGGGTCATTATAAGACTTAAAGGTAGGCAGACAATGTCATAGAGCAGCAGGAAATGCTAGCAGAATGCTTGGGTGTATAGGGAGAGGCATTACCAGTAGAAAGAGGGAGGTGCTCATGCCGCTCTACAGAGCACTAGTGAGACCTCATTTGGAGTATTGTGCTCAGTACTGGAGACCATATCTCCAGAAGGATATCGATACTTTGGAGAGAGTTCAGAGAAGAGCTACTAAACTGGTACATGGATTGCAGGATAAAACTTACCAGGAAAGATTAAAGGGCCTTAACATGTATAGCTTGGAAGAAAGAAGAGACAGAGGGGATATGATAGAAACTTTTAAATACATAAAGGGAATCAACAAGGTAAAAGAGGAGAGAATATTTAAAAGAAGAAAAACTGCTACAAGAGGACATAGTTTTAAATTAGAGGGGCAAAGGTTTAAAAGTAATAATCAGGAAGTATTACTTTACTGAGAGAGTAGTGGATGCATGGAATAGCCTTCCTGCAGAAGTGGTAGCTGCAAACACAGTGGAGGAGTTTAAGCATGCATGGGATAGGCATAAGGCCACCCTTCATATAAGATAGGGCCAGGGGCTATCCATAGTACTCAGTATATTGGGCAGACTAGATGGGCCAAATGGTTCTTATCTGGTGACACATTCTATGTAATTCTGATGACAGAATCCCTTAAAGCAAGGATGGGAGTTATAGCCCTCTTTCCTCTCTAGCTTGCTAAACTCTCTCTTAGTAGATTCTATGGCAAGCAATAGTACTTGTGCAATAATGACTGTAGTGCCCACTATGTCTGCCATTTGGATGTACTACAACTCCCATTTTGCACTCGAGTAAAGAGAGGTGCTTATTCTTTTACCTTTGGCCTGGTTTTCCAGCTCCTACACCATACGTTAGCTACTGCACTCCACATGCCTTGCCTTGAACCCATACAAACACTTACCATCACGGGCACCCCTCGGGGAAGAAGGGGTGCGCTCACCTTTCACTTCATGGCCCAAGGGAGCAACGGTGTGGGAAAAGCCACCGTGATTGACTGTAACAGCCAGAGCCACTATTACTATGACACATTCTCCTTTCCAGCTCCTCCCGGGTTGTTGCACATACATTTAGATGGTATCAAAGATGTAACTTAAAGTTTATGCATCGGGATACAAAGTACCATATTTAACAAGGCCCCTAATCTACCATGTGGCATTTTGTGACAGAGGTACCTTTTGATCCTTCTCAGGCATGAAGGCTACATCTGCACCCCATGCAGTTACCCCCCTGCGCCTCCAACAGCACTGAAAAGTGTATAATTGTATCACTTTACCAGGCAATAGCAGACATACAGAACCAGTCAGGAAGGGACATAAACTTACAAAGTGGTTTAGATTTAGCCGAAGTAGTAATAAAACATTTTCCTAACAGGCTGCATTATAATTCCACAATTGAAATAAACATGGTGCTGCAGTGATTTAAACTTGCAAAGTCCTAATTGCTTCCAGTCCTAAGCAGTGTGTCTGATGATAGATAGCGGTTATCTCTATAGCTTACACAGCAGCAGCTGTACACAGCAGCCGCTTATATTAAATAATGTCCATGTCATGCTGTACTAAAAACTTCTTGAAGCACAAGAGTGAAATAAAAAGACTCTGCCTCTCGGATTGTTTTGTATTTTTCTCTAAGCATATGCATTAAGCAACAATTAAAAGCCATGTGAATTAAACATGTCTTAGCATGACGTGTATGACCTCACACCAGGACAACACCTGCTCCATCTAATACCATTGTAAGCCATGTAGTCTCGCAGAGTGTTAGGCCTAGTTCACACGAACGTATGGCTTTTATAGTTTTTTGCGGTCCGTTTTTCACGGATCCGTTGTTCCGTATTTGAGTTCCGTTGTGTTTCCGTTTCCTTTCCGTTTTTCCGTTCCGTTTTTCCGTATGGCATATACAGTATACAGTAATTACATAGAAAAAATTGGGCTGGGCATAACATTTTCAATAGATGGTTCAGAAAAAACGGAACGGATACGGAAGACATACGGATGCATTTCCGTATGAGTTCCGTTTTTTTTGCGGACCCATTGACTTTAATGGAGCCACGGAACGTGATTTGCAGCCAAATATAGGACATGTTCTATCTTTCAACGGAACAGAAAAACGGAAATACGGAAATGGAATGCATACGGAACACATTCCGTTTTTTTTGCGGAACCATTGAAATGAATGGTTCCGTATACGGACCGTATACGGAACACAAAAAAACGGCCCGTACACCCGCAAAAAAAACGTTCGTGTGAACTAGGCCTTAATAGACTTAACTGTGTGTTTGTGTAAATTCATTTTTTGCTTACCCTTTATGCCGGTCGGTGGTGGCAATCTCCACTGCTGCACCGCTGTAAGGTGTGGCCCTTCTTTTTACACAAATGCACACAGGAAAAAGTAAAGGGGTTGTCTGGCAAATTATTATAATTTTTAAAGGCTCAGAATGTTGTAAAATAATAAAATAAGTCATACCAAGTTTACTGATCAATGCTTTCTTGGTTCCTCGACGATCTCTACTCCCTCATCGCTCTCAAACGAGGAAATATGAGTGCTCAACCAATCACTGGCCGCAGAGGTGACCTGCCTCAGCGAATGTCTACTCCTATGCTAATGGACCCTGGCATTGTCTTAATAGACATACTGGTCAAATTTAGTAATCCTACACATGGTATAAATTTAGACAGGTAGGGATGAGCGAACTTCTTATGCATAACGGAAACAGGACGGATCCGTTATGATGGCCATGGACTTTTATTATGACAGAATGCATAATGGAATGCCTCTAAAGGCATTCTGTCATGGAATTGCATTATGCTCCGTTGTAACGGAATCCATAACGCAATTCACCATATACCCAAACCCGAACTTCAAAACTTGAAGATCTCTCATCCTTATAGACAGGTTGTGTAAACATGCATCACATTTATCACAGTGCCTCATGCTGGATGAAGTAATAAGCTGCATGACTAGACACATTTATCTAACCAATCATTGGTTGGCTTACTTTGGGGCAGAATTTGACACCATAATTGTGGCCCAATTTTGGACCAAAACCTTGGATCTTAGCCCATGCCCCTTGCCAAAAAGCAACTCCCTTTTCAGACTAAACTTTCTCTAAAGCTAGATGCACCAAATTGCACCAAACTGCCCCATTTTTGGGAACTATTTATTACAAAAGCTAGGTGAACTTAGTATATGTGGGCCAATCTATTCATTAGGGAGAATGATAAGGGAATGACAGATTGTAAAGGGATTTTCCATAATAAAACAGGGAAACTGGTGCAGAAGATGATAAATGTGGCTGGGCCCTGATCTCGCTACGCCCCCTTTTTGGGAATGTGCCAAGGCTAGCAGAGTACCTGCACTTGTGCAAAACTTTTTGTATAAGTGCTGTTCAAAAAATGCAGTTTATGACTTTTTCACACTGTATTTAAATGATCCAAAGTGTAGTCATTCTTGGCATTTGACCAGGTGACCATAGTACCTTTTACTTTAGGCTAATTACATCCTTCTGTCCTGGTTTACTCAAAATTGGACAACCCATTCAGTACTGAGGATATAAAAATAGAGATTTTAGCTTGGAATTATTTCTTTAAGCTATTTATGGTTGTTGTATTATCATAATGTCTCTGAAAGGTAATGACAGGTTACTAAAATGTCATCCCAGTGGGTTAATAATGGGTACCTTTCACTGATAACTTCCAATAATAACTTTTCCAATAATCTCCAATAATAACTTTTTACTAGGAAACTAATAGTTATGGAATTCTCTTATACTAGTATGAACCTGACTACTGATGCTATACAGTTGTACTGTCTTTTTTAACTCTGAACTGGTTGCGATTGTGATGTTGTAAATAATGACATCACTGCAGGGGGTTATAATAGTGATCAGTGTAGTATGGAACACCTACTAAAGGTATAGCAAAGATTGATGGGCAGTGGCAGCCTTGAAAATAAAAAATGTTTTTTGAAGTGAACCTGTCACCACGAAAATGCAGTGCTATCTGCTGTCAGCATGTTATAGAGAGAGCAGGAGGAGCTGAGAAGATTGATATACAGTATAGTTTTATAACTTGCATTTTATTAATTTAAAAGTATGATTATACTGAGTTTAGGAGTCCAGGTGGTGGATCTGCAATTGCTAACTATATCTATATCCACAGTTATACACAGATAGCTGTCAGTCACTGAGTAGGACCACCCACTGGACTCCAAAGCCCAGAAAGAGCAGGGATATAAATGAATAAATTACAAATCATTTCCTGCAAAACTATGTATCAATCTGCTCAGCTCCTCCTGTCATATTGACGGGTTTGTGTTAGGGTGCATTCACACAACCGTATGCATTTTGCAGTCCACAAAACGCAAAAACTGATGATGTGCATGTGACATCCCTGTTGCATAAATTTTTTGCGGACCCATTGTAACAATGCCTATTCTTGTCCTCAAAACAGTCAAGAATAGGACATGTTCTATCTTTTTTGCAGGGCTGTGGTAGGGATATATGGATGTGGGACACTGTGTGCTGTCCGCAGTTTTTGTGGCCCCATTGAAATGAATGGGAGAGCATCCAATCCGTAAAAAATGCAGATCGGATGCAGAGCAAAAATACGGTTGTGTGAATGGGGCCTTAAGCGGAGTATATTGACAAGATAAGTTTGAAAATTCTTTTATTTCAAGGTGATCTAATTTTTTACATGCCATGATTGGGGGATATTGCGGATATACCTAAAGTAAATTGACTAGGAATGCTGGGGAACACTGACCTTAAGGGCAAGTGCCTTTTATTTTTTTCGTTACCCCATGCATTATTTTGATAAGATACTGGGATTGTTTCTCCCGTTGTGACAGATGCGCTTCAGTATGATTTACTAATATTAAATATTCTGACATTGGCACTTCTATAGCATGCTGATCATTGTAGTTCCGGGTTAGGGGATATTGGTCTGTGAGTTGTTACTTTTCTCTGTTCTAGAAAGAGATTTTCTTTGTAAATATCTACTTGTAGCTATTGCTATTAGTCCATGCAGTTATATGTCACCTCGTAAAATTGAACTGACTCATGCTGCATATCCACAAGGGGACCGGGGAAGTTATGCTCATTTTAATTATTGTCAGATTTCTTTGTTTGTTTTGGATTTAATCTCCTACGTGAGGATGATGACATAGAGCTTTGCTTGAACCTTGTTATAAAATATTAAAATATTACATCTAAAACATATTTTTAACAGAATAAAATTATATATAGAAGTAAAAAGTGCTTCAGATGAAAAGGGTGTGAAATACTAAGACTTGGCTGACTACTAGCAATGAGGAGGCCAGGCAGTGGAGGTCCAAGGGACAGCTACGCTTTTTTTTTTTTATCTGCAACTTGTCCCTGTTTCTTCTTCTTGGCCTCATTGGAATTGGCTAAGGGGACGCTGTGTATTGATAGTAGCAAGCAGCATAAGGTAATTGGCCTGCTGCGTCACTTGAGTTGAAGGTCCAAACCACTTGGTCAGCTGTTCTCTTGGTTTGTCTGTTCTGTGTTTTTTGGACATCAGAATGAAAAGAAATGTGTATAAGGCCTATTGCACACGACCGTATGGCTTTTTCAGTGTTTTGCGATCCGTTTTTCACGGATCCGTTGTTCCGTTTTTTGTTTCCGTTGTGTTTTCGTTTCTGTTCCGTTTTTCCGTTCCGTTTTTCCGTATGGCATATACAGTATACAGTAATTACATAGATAAAATTGGGCTGGGCATAACATTTTCAATAGATGGTTCAGCAAAAAACGGAACGGAAACGGAAGACATACGGATGCATTTCCGTATGTGTTCCGTTTTTTTGCGGACCCATTGACTTGAATGGAGCCACGGACTGTGATTTGCGGGCAATAATAGGACATGTTCTATGCTAAAACGGAACGGAAAAACGGAAATACGGAAACGGAATGCATACGGAGTACATTCCGTTTTTTTTGCGGAACCATTGAAATGAATGGTTCCGTATACGGACCG
This sequence comes from Bufo bufo, assembly GCF_905171765.1. Classification (NCBI taxonomy): domain Eukaryota; kingdom Metazoa; phylum Chordata; class Amphibia; order Anura; family Bufonidae; genus Bufo; species Bufo bufo. The sequence goes on along the minus strand of NC_053392.1, from coordinate 166,247,457 downwards.
TATACGGAACGCAAAAAACGGCCAGTAAACGGGAAAAAAAAACGTCCGTGTGCAATAGGCCTAAGTAACAGTATTGTAACATGATCTCAGTTGTCTATAACTGCTGTCAAATGGGCCCATTTATGGGCTGTTTGATCCACCCTGGGAATCAAGTGTGCACTAGTTTATAGCATCATGTGGGGGAGGGTCAGCTGACCCATCACTCATTCACCCTTGACGCTCCACCACCTGTGCACACCTGAAACACAGGTGCATCGATACATCAGTGCAGGTTTCAGTTTAAAAACAATACTGACATAAATTAAACAATGGTTACACAAAGTGACACATAGTCTGTGAATAGTATCTACACACATGGAAGGGTACATAAATATATATGAAAGGGATGCAAAAATTAATGCAATAGTATATAAATACAAAAAGGTATAAATATATATACACAGTGACTAAAGATAATCCAAGGTATATTCATAAGAGAATCGTATTCACATAGCGTCCTATTCAATGAATGCTGCCAAATCATTGCGTTCGTTTAAGCCTAAACAACCTGTGGCATCAGTTTTAATAATATACCGAGCTTCCTTCTGGAGCACGGTACGGTGTCTATCACCTCCCTGAATTAGTGGGGGGACATGTTCTAGGCCCACAAATCGCAAGACACTTGCGTCTCCCACATGTTGGCACCGTACATGCTCAATTAGGCGGGTACGTCCCTTGCCTGTTTTAATTGAGTTACGATGTTCTCGTACCCGCTCCATTAAGGACCTCTTGGTTTTCCCTATATAAAAGGATCCACATACACAAATTAATACATAGACTACGTGCGTCGCTCTACAGTTGATGAATTGATGTACACAATGTTCCAGACCTCCAAAGAAAAAATGGCGGCCTCTAAACATGTATCCGCACAGGGAGCAGTCACCACAGCGATAGTTGCCAACCGACTTACCGAGTGACAACCAATCGCGCGGTTTCTGCTCGCTGTAGCGGCTGCGCATCAAAATGTCCCTAAACGTGCGACACCGTTTGAAGGCTAATATGGGTTTCTGATCTGTGAATTCACCCAGATCATCCTCTGCCTTTAAGATCTCCCAATTATTTAATATTGTTTTCTTAATATAGTCTGCCATAGGACTGTACTTAAACACGAACACAAATCTGTCCTTTTTCTTGCCACCACTATCCATCCCACTTTTTCTTTTCCTGCGTTTCATTAGTGATCGCTGTGTGTGAGTTTTAGCCCTCTCTAGGGCTGTGTCTAACTGCTCTGATGGATATCCACGCTGGATCAATCTGTTCCTCAGTTCATCCGCCTGTCTCAGGAATATTGTATCCTGACTATTAATACGTCTAAGTCTTAAAAACTGTCCATAAGGGACTGATTTAGTTACGCTACGTGGATGATAGCTCCCATGGTGCAGCAGTGTGTTTGTGGCAGTGGGTTTGCGATACCCTTCGGTATATAGGGCACCATCTTCTACAACAACACGGACGTCCAAGAACTCGATGGTCGTACCCCCAAAATTGAGGGTGAACATTTAGTTCATGTCGTTTGTGCCGTTAAGATGTGCCACAAAATGCTCACACTGCTCCTGTGTTCCCGACCACACCATGAAGATATCATCCACGTAGCGGATGTGACTGAGGAAAGGGTTGGACGTTGAGAATATATATCTATCTTCGAATCTGCCCAGAAATATATTCGCAAAGGTACATGAGACAGGTGTCCCCATGGCTGTTCCAAAGATCTGCCTATACCACTGGTCATTGAAGAGAAACGTATTGTTCTCTAAAATGAACAAAAGTGATTCTTCTACAAATTCACTGAACTGAAGGCTCCTTCCCAAATGTTCAACGAGTTCAAGGACTGCGTTTACACCTCCACGTTGTGGAATCCGGGTGTAAAGATTGACCACATCCAGGGACACCAAACTCCAACCCTCCTGCCACTGGAAGCCATCAAGGGCCAGGAGGAAGTCGTTGGTGTCACCGAGATACGTGACACCAATCTAGGTACCTCGACAAGGGTTCAGTCACTGACCCAACCCCCGCCACAATAGGACGTCCAGGGGGATGGGTCAGTGACTTGTGCACCTTAGGGAGAAAATACCAAGAGGGTTTATTCGGGAAAGAAGGAACCAATTTGTCAATGGTAGATCCATGGAGGACACCTGCCTCAATGTACCTCTGCAACAGGTCCACCAATTTGGACCTAATCTCGGGAATGGCATCAGAGAGTAATTTCTCATATGTCGAACCATCATTCAACTGTCTTTCCGCCTCAGTGGCATAAAAATCACGTGACATAACAAGAACATTATCCCCCTTGTCCGCCTGCTTGATAATGAGGTCTGAGTTACGCAGCCATTGTACACTGCGTGCAGAATTATTAGGCAAATGAGTATTTTGACCACATCATCCTCTTTATGCATGTTGTCTTACTCCAAGCTGTATAGGCTCGAAAGCCTACTACCAATTAAGCATATTAGGTGATGTGCATCTCTGTAATGAGAAGGGGTGTGGTCTAATGACATCAACACCCTATATTAGGTGTGCATAATTCCTTTGGCAAAATGGGTCAAAAGAAGGACTTGACAGGCTCAGAAAAGTCAAAAATAGTGAGATATCTTGCAGAGGGATGCAGCACTCTTAAAATTGCAAAGCTTCTGAAGCGTGATCATCGAACAATCAAGCGTTTCATTCAAAATAGTCAACAGGGTCGCAAGAAGCGTGTGGAAAAACCAAGGCGCAAAATAACTGCCCATGAACTGAGAAAAGTCAAGCATGCAGCTGCCAAGATGCCACTTGCCACCAGTTTGGCCATATTTCAGAGCTGCAACATCACTGGAGTGCCCAAAAGCACAAGGTGTGAAATACTCAGAGACATGGCCAAGGTAAGAAAGGCTGAAAGACGACCACCACTGAACAAGACACACAAGCTGAAACGTCAAGACTGGGCCAAGAAATATCTCAAGACTGATTTTTCTAAGGTTTTATGGACTGATGAAATGAGAGTGAGTCTTGATGGGCCAGATGGATGGGCCCGTGGCTGGATTGGTAAAGGGCAGAGAGCTCCAGTCCGACTCAGACGCCAGCAAGGTGGAGGTGGAGTACTGGTTTGGGCTGGTATCATCAAAGATGAGCTTGTGGGGCCTTTTCGGGTTGAGGATGGAGTCAAGCTCAACTCCCAGTCCTACTGCCAGTTTCTGGAAGACACCTTCTTCAAGCAGTGGTACAGGAAGAAGTCTGCATCCTTCAAGAAAAACATGATTTTCATGCAGGACAATGCTCCATCACACGCGTCCAAGTACTCCACAGCGTGGCTGGCAAGAAAGGGTATAAAAGAAGAAAATCTAATGACATGGCCTCCTTGTTCACCTGATCTGAACCCCATTGAGAACCTGTGGTCCATCATCAAATGTGAGATTTACAAGGAGGGAAAACAGTACACCTCTCTGAACAGTGTCTGGGAGGCTGTGGTTGCTGCTGCACGCAATGTTGATGGTGAACAGATCAAAACACTGACAGAATCCATGGATGGCAGGCTTTTGAGTGTCCTAGCAAAGAAAGGTGGCTATATTGGTCACTGATTTGTTTTTGTTTTGTTTTTTAATGTCAGAAATGTATATTTGTGAATGTTGAGATGTTATATTGGTTTCACTGGTAAAAATAAATAATTGAAATGGGTATATATTTGTTTTTTGTTAAGTTGCCTAATAATTATGCACAGTAATAGTCACCTGCACACACAGATATCCCCTAAAATAGCTAAAACTAAAAACAAACTAAAAACTACTTCCAAAAATATTCAGCTTTGATATTAATGAGTTTTTTGGGTTCATTGAGAACATGGTTGTTGTTCAATAATAAAATTAATCCTCAAAAATACAAATTGCCTAATAATTCTGCACTCCCTGTATGGCGGTGAGTTGCCTCTTATTCCTTTTATATAGGGAAAACCAAGAGGTCCTTAATGGAGCGGGTACGAGAACATCGTAACTCAATTAAAACAGGCAAGGGACGTACCCGCCTAATTGAGCATGTACGGTGCCAACATGGGGGAGACGCAAGTGTCTTGCGATTTGTGGGCCTAGAACATGTCCCCCCACTAATTCAGGGAGGTGATAGACACCGTACCGTGCTCCAGAAGGAAGCTCGGTATATTATTAAAACTGATGCCACAGGTTGTTTAGGCTTAAACGAACGCAATGATTTGGCAGCATTCATTGAATAGGACGCTATGTGAATACGATTCTCTTATGAATATACCTTGGATTATCTTTAGTCACTGTGTATATATATTTATAAGTTTTTGTATTTATATACTATTGCATTAATTTTTGCATCCCTTTCATATATATTTATGTACCCTTCCATGTGTGTAGATACTATTCACAGACTATGTGTCACTTTGTGTAACCATTGTTTCATTTATGTCAGTATTGTTTTTAAACTGAAACCTGCACTGATGTATCGATGCACCTGTGTTTCAGGTGTGCGCAGGTGGTGGAGCGTCAAGGGTGAATGAGTGATGGGTCAGCTGACCCTCCCCCACATGATGCTATAAGCTAGCGCACACTTGATTCCCAGAGTGGATCAAACAGCCGGAGGAAGCGGTCGCACCGCGAAACGGCCGTCGCTGTGGATTGATACTCCATGTGAGTCTGCCCCCGTAACATACCCTACAATAAAGAAGCGGGAACACGAATGGTGAGTGCGGCTTATCTTTGCATCTTGTTCTCTAGTTATTTTGAGTTGCTTAGCACTTTCTTGGAATAGTGGTCAAGATCGAATCTGGGATTCATTCTGTGATAAATTATTATGATGATTTTCTGTTCATTGGCCCCTGAGACACTGATGTTTGTTATATTTTTTTCAAATGCTTCCATTGAACCAGGACCAATTTCAGGGTGCCGGCAGAAGACAAGACAGAAAGTCCCACCACTTATTTGTCTTACTTAGGCATAGAGATAAACTCAGAGGATATGGTTTTTAGGCTCCTGAGGGATAAGCTGGCTGGTTTGGTTATATGTATGGATCAGGTAATTGCGGCTTTGAAAGTGACACTAATGCAGTTGCAGTTGTTGTTGGGTTTATTCCCATGGCCCATGTTTTTTCACATCGCTTATCGTTGGCAACAAAAGTGGTGAAGAGTCCACATCATTTTATAAGAATTACTAGGTGCATGTGTCAGAAATAGTTAGTTTGGTGGTCCTTTTTGCATAGTTTCTCCAGACAGCCAATTTGTCAAATAACAGAGGTGTCAAGCATTGAGCTGAAGTTGTTTATGGATGCAGCAGGTGGTGTAGGTTTTGGGGTTATTTAGGGGAATCTTGTGCAAGGCACCTTGTTCAGATCATTGACATTCTCTGGGTTTAACCAAGAATGTAACACTGCTGGAATTTTTTCCCACAGTTGTGGCTATTGAGCTATGGGGTGAAAGAATGGCAAACAGGAGATTCATTTTTGGACAGATAACATGATGGTTGGTCCTGTGATTGACAATTTGACATCCAGTTTGTTGCTTGTTCTTGTATTGCTGCGTCAATTAGTATTAGAGGAGTTGTCCGGGTTTAGAGCTTGAACCCGGACATAATCTCATCTTCACTCCTTTAGCATGTATGAGTGGAGCACTGGAGCATTTCTTTCTCCCCCTTGCCCTGCTCTGCATCGTGAAGGAAAAGGTCTGTTTTGTTTATTTTCTCCCTATTCTAGGTGAAGACTTCCGCCTAACAGTGATCCCTAAACAGCCTAGGGCAGTACTATAAGACTGCCTATTTGTGCTAGTGATGTCACCAGGATCACTGCTAGGTGGAAGTCTCTACCTTGCATACCCATGTAAATCCCAGTACATCACCGGTAGTAAAGAAAAAGCCCTTGCCCTGCACGATGGAGCGCAAGGCAAGGGGGAGCATCGGAACAAGAAATGCTCCTATGCTCCACTCACACATGCTAAATAAGTGAAGGGGGGCTTACATATGTCCGGGTTCAGCACTGAACTCGGACAACCCCTTTAAGGTTTTTACAGTTGCATATCTGGTTTAAGGTATGGCATGTTCTGGGTGTGGAAAATTCCATGTCTGATGCAGGTCTTCCGAGAATTGTACCCAACAGCAACTCTGGAGAGAAACATAGAACAGACAAACCAAGAGAAAAGGGAGCATTGCCTTGTTCTTATAGCAGCTGGTCAAAGCCAACTAATGAATCTGGTCGTATAGACTACGTGGCACAATCAAAGTAAGACTTGGAATGGGGGGTTGGATGTCATTGGTAAGCAGCTTCCAGCGAATAATAGTGTTCATTTGGAAGTAACATAAGATTACTTTTCATTTGCACCAGATGGGGACATAATTAAAAAAATGTGTGGGTTTCTGCAACATTATGAAGGAGATTGTATCCTGGCTGTGCAAGTGCCCAGTATCCTTCACAATATTGTAGAGACTGTTGGGAGTGGTTGCTGGTGTGTGTTCAGCTCCCAGAGAAGTAGTTTTTTTTAGGGCTGCATTTTCATTGGCCTTTTTCACAGTGCTGCAGATCAGCAAACTGGTGCCGCTTTCAGCATCATGTCAAGGCAGCTTGTCGGCGTACCATGTTAAGCACCTGCATCAGGGTATGTGTCAGGCGTTCCAAAACAGATGCTTGAGGAATAGGTTTGTAGATGGTAATGAATTCACACAGCAGTGCAGGTTGTCCTGTTTCCCTAGTAAAGGAGTTTTCATATGTGCGGGTTGATAATCCTCAGTTGTTAATTCACACCAATGAATCCCAGTTAACTCAGTACCAGTTCTCAGCCATTTTCAAACTTGTTTGAGTCAATTGGGTCTGAACTACTCAGAGTTTGGTACCCATTCTTTTTGAACACCAGTGGCTACAATGGCAGACTCTTTGGGTTTGGGAGAATATGATATTATTGGGGATATGGAGGTCACAAAGTTTTCAGTCTTATGTACAGTACAGACCAAAAGTTTGGACACACCTTCTCATTCAAAGAGTTTTCTTTATTTTCATGACTATGAAAATTGTAGATTCACACTGAAGGCATCAAAACTATGAATTAACACATGTGGAATTATATACATAACAAACAAGTGTGAAACAACTGAAAATGTGTCATATTCTAGGTTCTTCAAAGTAGCCACCTTTTGCTTTGATTACTGCTTTGCACACTCTTGGAATTCTCTTGATGAGCTTCAAGAGGTAGTCCCCTGAAATGGTTTTCACTTCACAGGTGTGCCCTGTCAGGTTTAATAAGTGGGATTTCTTGCCTTATAAATGGGGTTGGGACCATCAGTGGCGTTGAGGAGAAGTCAGGTGGATACATAGCTGATAGTCCTACTGAATAGACTGTTAGAATTTGTATTATGGCAAGAAAAAAGCAGCTAAGTAAAGAAAAACGAGTGGCCATCATTACTTTAAGAAATGAAGGTCAGTCAGTCAGCTGAAAAATTGGGAAAACTTTGAAAGTAAGGGCTATTTGACCATGAAGGAGAGTGATGGGGTGCTGCGCCAGATGACCTGGCCTCCACAGTCACCGGACCTGAACCCAATCGAGATGGTTTGGGGTGAGCTGGACCGCAGAGTGAAGGCAAAAGGGCCAACAAGTGCTAAGCATCTCTGGGAACTCCTTCAAGACTGTTGGAAGACCATTTCAGGGGACTACCTCTTGAAGCTCATCAAGAGAATGCCAAGAGTGTGCAAAGCAGTAATCAAAGTAAAAGGTGGCTACTTTGAAGAACCTAGAATATGACATATTTTCAGTTGTTTCACACTTGTTTGTTATGTATATAATTCCACATGTGTTAATTCATAGTTTTGATGCCTTCATAGTCATGAAAATAAAGAAAACTCTTTGAATGAGAAGGTGTGTCCAAACTTTTGGTCTGTACTGTACGTCCAGATTTATTGCTTTACTAACAGGGGTTTCTACTGCAACTGTTTCACTATTAGTCATTGACATGAGTAGCGAGTCTTGTTTTCCAGCTCCCCCATTCCTACATTTATTGGGTAGGTCAACATGTAGAGACCCCAAAACTCTAAATAAGTTCAGTCTCCAGACTAAGTGTCAAAATTAATTCAGATCCCCTACTAAAAATCAACTCAGACAACATAGCAGACCCTTTGGTACCCAGGTACAGGCCAGTACCAAAGCCCAGTTCAGATAGCTATTTTAAATTATTTTTCAATACGCAGATATAAATATAGTAGGAATTCACCAAAGTCTTGCGCGACTTCGGGCGATATGACCTTTGGCTTCACAGAGCCAATACGTTTTAATGCTGTACGGAAACAGCATTAAAATCGAAGCATTTGAACGAATCAACTTTGGATCTATGATCCGAAGGTCGATTTGCTCAAGTATACAGACTACACGTGTTAGACGAAGTGAATCCAGAATTTGTTCATTCATCACCTGACAGTAGGCTATGTATGGGAAGCTCATGTGCTGTACCTCCCCCTTCACAGCTGGGGAGTAATGCGCATTGTGCAATCACACAAGTTTGCACACCCCTAAGGCCAGCTCTGTAGCAAGGGCCCATAAACTTTTTTTTGCATGGGGCACCCTGCTGTCTATCTGCCCCATTGTACTGTTTATCTATCTATCTATCTATCTATCTATCTATCTATCTATCTATCTCTATCTTATGATTAGATAGATAGATAAATACTTGTGTGGGAATGTAATTCAGCTCCTTTAGAGTTAAGTTATGTAAATAATTTGTCTTTGTAGGCTGTTAAAGCTTGGTGGAGAAATGCTCTTGTTTACATACAGTAAATCTTGTGCATTTGATTCTAATGATGAACGGCTGTAAATAGGCAGAAACAGTAAGATAATCTTGTACTGAGGCCAAGCAATCAGATGGTTCGCATGTGTGGCTAAGAAATATAACAGGAACTGATGATGATGTTATTACATTTACTAGGCAACATAGGATCTTTACAGAGCTCAACCATCCATAGAAGCCTTGTTAAAGACACAGAGAATCATAAGTGTATAAATATTCCTTGTGATCATAGATCAGATGTTTCCTACACGCCTTTTTTTGATTCAGTGTACTGTTCGATGATACAGTCAGTGGAAACATTACCCTTAATTTACTATTCTTAACAAATGCATAAAATGAGGAATGTTCCATTCAAAGGTAAAGTTAGTTTCCTGCTTATTTCTAATTGTCTCAGTCTTAACAGCTGTTGTACAAATCCATTTATTTGTGTATTAACATGTAAACTGTGTCTGCAAAATTTCCCAACTGTGTTGTGCATCTGAAACGGATTGGCCAGCTCTCCTGCCTGTTTTAAAGGGGTTATCCCATGCTTAATCCTTTGAGGACATGGCAATTTTCCATTCTTTATTCTTTTCCATTTTTCTTTTTACTCCCTGCCTTCCCAAAGCCATAACTTTTTTTTCCTACTGTAGCCGTATGAGGATTTATTTTTTGCAGGATAAGTTGTACTTTCTAATGTCTCCATTTACTGTTGCATACAAAAAAAAACTAAATTTCCATTTACAGTTGCATAAAAAAAAACACTCAATTCCTCCACAGTGTTAAGGTTTTTGTTTTTACATTGTTCCCTTTGCGGTAAAAGTGACCCTTCATTGTTTGGGTCAGTATGATTACAGCAACATTTATATAGTTCTTCTTGTGTTTTAATACTTAAAATAAAAACTTTGGAAAATGTTTTTTTCTTTTCTTTTCATCTCCCTATTCTGACCCCTATAACTTTCTTTTATGTCTATGGAGCTGTTTGAGGGCTCATTTTTTGCAGCACAATGAGTATGAGTTTTTGGTCACTTTTTCTAAAAAAAAATTGGGAAGGTCTTTTGTGATGCATTTTATAATATTTTTTTAAACCTTTTTTTTTTTTTTTTTTTACTTTTTACTTTGTCAGGTTCATCTCATATTGCTTTTCTCATAGACTCCAATGCCACCAGCAGGGTCTACATAGAAACATAGCTGCCTCAGCTTTGAATCCCTTAGGGGGACTCAGGCTGCTGCAGAGAATGAACCCAGGAAGCACTTTTTCAGTGCTCAGATGACGTGGTCACATTTGACCACAGCATCTGAGGGGTTAAAAGTCTACGATCAGTGTTATCGCCAATTGCATTAGCCCCAGGTGTCTGCTGCTGGAAATAGCAGGCACCCGGTGGTTCTGCTCCTCGCTCCGCTCCAGAGCAGGCATGTACATGTATGGTGGATGTCGTCAAGGGGTTAATGTAAAAAAATATATATCAGATATCATATAATACGTGGCAGTCACTTTCTAACAAAGCTAGAACTTGCCATGTACCTCACATGGATCTACAGATCTCCCCATTCATTACTCCAATTGCTCTACTACAGTCATGCTCAACCTGCGGCCCTCCAGCTGTTGCAAAACTACAACTCCCAGCATGCCAGAACAGACAGCAGATGGTTATACAAAATTTTTATTAAACATTTTTTTGATAAATTTATGTTCTTGAAGGAGTGGCGCCTTCAAATGTGAATGCACACCTATTATCTGCAGCATTTTTGTGCACTTATCCCCTGCCTACCCCACAGGCGACCTTGATTAGGTGGTACATATAGCTGTGCATGCTCCTCCTCGCATTGGTTACTTGGTGCACACAGAGGTGGCTAGGAGCAGCTCACTATATGTACAAGGTCTGCTCTGAATATAGATGCCCATACATCATAGGTAGGTTTAGAGTAGGACCTGCCTGACCTGAGACCACCGTGGCACTGGGTAGGCGGGCACAGATGTGTTTTGATCAAAATATATTGGCTGCGAGTCTCAGATTTTATCATATCAGAGTGAGTGCTTAGTAAATATATAATATTTGCATCTATTGTGTTAGTGCATTATTTTCCATGATCTTACATTTTTTTTGATTACTTGCAATTACAGTGCTTTTTTGAAAAATGTTGAATATTTTTCATGGGACATAATTTAAAGTACAGCTTACACTAAATTAAAGCATCAAGTAATATAAAGCTATATAGGCTGAAGCTAAATGCTCCCCCAACCATCTAGTAGCGTTCTCCGTTACGACAGCATAGTAGATCTGAAAGTAACAATTTCATACTTGTAGAACCTACATAGGAAACATATTGTTTATCTAGTTGGCCCTGAACTCTACAGAGGTAAATAGAAAAGGGTCAGATTGATTTATATACTATCTTTTTCTGGATCTAAACAGGACGCCAGGAGTCATGAGAAGCCCATCTGCAAATGGAAGAATTATAAGCAAATTTAAAAATAGATGTTCATTTTCTTTCAATTTACATAATAAATTGGAATACCTTTCTTTGTGTATATGTTTGTGTGTTGGCAGCTGAACTGAGGCCACGTTCCGCAAAGTTGACAATTCATGCTTTCTTCCGTCTGCCATTGACAAGATGATGGCAGGTGGGTTCTGGTGACCTATTGACTTTTATGGTCAGAGATGCTATTTCCAAAAGGAGACTTGCAAAGTTATACAACTGACTACAACCTTTGCTGTCCGGTGTGGAGGTTGTGGATAGTTGTAAAGTAATACGAATGTGTTATTCACCAAGCCAAAGTCATTTTTCTCTCGGGATTTAGTTTGATAGAAATATTATTTTTAGTTTAGTTTTTGTTTTGTGTGTCTAGTAACAAGGGTGAAAGCACTTCAGGGGTCAAGCTATACTGACATAATAGAGAGAATATCTAAACATACATTCTGGGAAAAAAAGGTAACATACCCTGCATATTATTATCACTAGTAATGCCATTTTTATGGATAGAACTCGTTCATCAACACTGCTTATCCTCTCTGATTAACACATGAAATTTCAGTTTTTTTGCATGAAAGAAAGTCAGAATGAAAATGAGATCCAATTTACCAGTGCTGCAAATGTCTTGGAAATGGCCTCATAATTTAAAATCTATGCTACCTATATCGATGTTGACTCTTATTATATTGTCTCAAGCACATGGCCAGATTTTGGACTTATTTTGTACAGAGCTGCAATGGACCACTTATTCTAGTGCTTCTATATGTCTCAGGATTTATACATGGCACAAAGAACTTGTGGCAGGCTCCTTCATGTGGCATACATTCGACCCTTTCCTTCTAGAGAAAACATTGCTTCTAGGGGAGAATAACTCCCTCCCTACATATGAATCCTAAGGGTACAGCTCAAGAAAAGGGCTGTACACTGGAAGTCCACCAATTCATCAAGCAAGTCCATTTGGTACTCCTTGTCAGGATAGCCGCATTATCATGCATTCATGTCCATGTGCACTCGGCCCACATTCCTTCACACAGCAAACTGCACCTCGTCATGCAATGTTTCAGGGGAACAACTCCTTTCTCAAGCGGACCTTAGGGTGCAGCTACACAGTCATGCAATTTTGGAAACCAAAACCAGAAGTTAGTTAAAAAAAAGAGATGAAGTCGTATCTGTCATTAATACTTTCTCTCCTTTTATTATCCACTCCTCATTTTGGCTTCCAAAACTGCATGCAGTACCCTTATGGTGTTTCTACGCATTATTGATGGATGCATTTTAGAGGGCATTATTACTACTGTGGCACTATTTTTTCAGCAATATAGTGTTTAAGGTGAATTGGGGAGCTCAATGAGCAAACTGTTGGAGGTAGTAGCAGGATGATATGGTTTGGATACTGGGATGGGAAGTATGTGCTGAGAAGGTAGGGAGGATGATAGAAAAGTTTGAAACCTAAGATGTGTTTATGGAAAACTCTACAGAGAGAAGATGTAACTGAAAGAGTTTCAATTGGTGGTCTGGGCCAAACAGAGAAGACGAGGAAAGAGAATGTCTACATCAGAGGAAAAATTACTGAAAGAAGCTGTCATTGAGGTTTGGTCTGAATGGAGAAGAATGAGAAAGAGAACAAATACATCAGAGGAGATATCGCTGGATGTAAGAGGTGTGTGGTGCTGTATTACCCTATAAGACCAGGCAGCATGCTGACAGTAGGGCTTGCTCTGTGCTATGGCCTGCATCTAACTTCTTCAGCCCCCCTCCTCCATATCTTAATTAGAGACAACTGGACGAGGTGGCAGCTGGCTTGTGCTGCACTGTGGTACTTGGTTCTACTGTGGCAGTATAGTGTGTTGCACTGTGGCATATAGTTCTGTTGGGGCAGTATATTGTGCTGTACTTTGGTATTTGGTTCTGTTTCAGATCCAAATACCTAAGTGTAGAAGAAATTACTGACCCTCTATGGTATTGCTGGCCCCATCTACATGGGTTAGTTCCACCTACAGAAGCTGACCCCATATACTCATGTTGCCCACATCTTCTGTCAATTTGGGCTTGCCTACAACATGAGATCACTTTCAGTTCACAGTGCCCATTGCAGACAGTTCCTACTCTATCTACCTCTCCCTTCATCCTTACCCTGATAGGGAGTATTCAGACTTGGTGCCTAGGGTGGCCCCAGCTACAAATGCAGCCCTGGTTACATATTTTTGTATATTTGATAGCATCTCAAAAGATTGTATGTTCTGTTTCCATGGAGAAGCCTGTTCTTTAAACTGTAAGGAGGTAAGTCAGACAAAAACATTAACACGTCCAGTAGTGACCAGAAAAAAACTAGATTTACCTGAAAACTGACTTACTATGAGTTAGAGGATAGATATTTGAAAATACATGCAGACACTTGTAATAGAATTCCCTTTCCAGATGAAATCTGTCGTAAAAGTACAAAATTCAGCCCTTAGCTTTTCTTGTTTCTTTCACTTGACTGATTACAAGTAACAGAGCCTGCTTGCCTTCTATGGTTTGGACTTTATTAGCAATATCACATGGCTATATTAAAAGTTTTAGGTGTGAGATCGGGGATGAGCCATGTAACGGATCTCCTGGCACCCCGACTGGGTACCTCCGTTGATGGATACTCCTAGTGCTTCCCGAGGGCTCCAAGCACTTCAACTTGACACCATAACCACCACAGACCCCACGAACCGCGGCAGCTTAGTTGGGGTCTGTCACGGATGATGTTGCAGATAGCTGGAACTTATGAATAAACGTCAGACTGGCTTGATCCCAAACTAAGGAGCATATAGGTGAGCCCTATAAAACCCTAAGAGCTCTCCCTGGCTGCTATGCCCATGCAAGGGTCTCAATGGTAGACGATTGCATGCCCACGTACCTATGACTGCGTGACACCTGAAAACCCTATAATAGTGAGGGGACACGACCACCGGCTCCCTGCACTTAATACGGACGGAGTCAGGGTCACCTAGAATCAAGCCAGCAAGGAAACACAATACATTAAAAAACTTATCTGAGCAAAGAGCAGAAGCAGCCTCCAGCAGTGTACACTTCATCCAGGAAGTAGTATAAACCGCAAAGTGAGGCAGTATGGGAGGGAATATAAAGGGAGACGATTAGTCTAAATAGGTGACACCTGGGAGAAGGAAAGGAGATGACAAAGTGAAACCAAAACAAAGAAAGTCATGCAAGAGGTAGAGAAGGACGTCTGCCAGACCTTCTAACAGAACTGGCGGTGACAGTACCCCTCCCTCTACGGGTGGACTCCGGACACTCAGAGCCCACCTTCTTAGGATGAGACCTATGGAAAGCCCTGATGAGACGAGTGGCCTTAATGTCTGCCACTGGGACCCACATCCTCTCCTCAGGACCATAACCCTCCCAATGAACGAGGTACTGGAGAGAACCACGGATAATGCGAGAATCCACAATCCTAGAGACCTGAAATTCAAGATTACCATCAACAAAAATCAGAGGAGGAGGCAAAGAGGAGGGTACAGTGGGTTGGACATAAGGTTTTAATAGGGACCTGTGAAAAACATTATAGATCTTCCAAGTCTGAGGAAGATCAAGACGAAAGGCAACGGGATGGATGACGGACAAGATCTTGTAAGGCCCAATAAACTTCAGTTTGATATTCTTTGTAGACAACCACACCAGATCACCCACATTCAGGTCCGGACCAGGCACACGTCTCTTATCCGCCACATGCTTATATCTCTCACTCATCCTCTTCAGATTACCCTGAATCTTTTGCCAAATAAATGACAAAGACGAGGAAAATCTCTTCTCATCAGGTAAACCAGAAGACCCCTCTCCAGAGAATGTCCCAAACTGCGGATGAAACCCATATGCACCAAAAAATGGTGACTTATCAGAGGACTCCTGGCGACGGTTATTTAAAGCAAACTCAGCAAGGGACAAAAAAGAATACCAATCCTCCTGATTCTCTGCCACAAAACAGCGCAGATATATCTCCAGATTCTGATTGATGCGTTCGGTCTGACCATTCGACTGCGGGTGAAAAGCAGAAGAGAACGACAACTGAATCCCCAAGCGAGAACAGAAGGCCTTCCAGAATCTGGAAATAAATTGCGTGCCCCTATCAGAAACGATGTCTGAAGGAATGCCATGCAATTTAACAATGTGATCAACAAACGCTTGCGCCAACGTCTTAGCATTGGGTAACCCAGGAAAGGGAATGAAATGCGCCATTTTGCTAAAACGTCCACTACCACCAGAATCACAGTCTTCCCCGAGGAACGAGGCAGGTCCGTAATGAGGTCCATGGACAGATGCGTCCAAGGACGGGAAGGAATGGGTAACGAGAGGAGAGAACCCGATGGCCGTGAATGAGGAACTTGGCACGAGCGCAGGTCTCGCAGGGTGCCACAAAACCCTCAACCGTCTTACGAAGAGCCGGCCGCCAGAATCTCCGAGCAATGAGATCCACTGTGGCTCTACTTCCCGGGTGCCCAGCAAGGACAGTATCGTGGTGCTCCTTAAAAACCTTGTGTCGTAAAGCGAGAGGCACAAACAACCTCCCAGGAGGACAAAGATCAGGAGCCTCTGCCTGGGCTGCCTGAGCCTCTGCCTCCAAATCAGGATAAAGAGCAGAGACGACCACCCCTTCAGCCAAAATGGGACCCGGGTCTTCAAAGTTCCCCCCTCCTGGAAAACAACGTGAGAGGGTATCCGCCTTCACATTTTTAACCCCAGGGCGGAACGTGACAACAAAATTAAACCTAGAATAGACCATCTGGCCTGTCTCGGGTTCAGACACTTGGCTGATTCCAAGTAGGCCAGATTCTTATGGTCGGTAAACACGGTAATAAGGTGTCTGGCTCCCTCTAACCAATGGCGCTATTCCTCAAATGCTAATTTGATGGCCAAAAACTCCCTATCTCCCACATCGTAATTTCTCTCTGCAGAGGAGAGTTTCCTTGAGAAAAAGGCACACGGTCGCCATTTGGCAGGAGAGGGATTCTGAGATAAGACCGCATCCACACACACCTCAGAAGCGTCCACCTCAACAAAAAAAGGTTGAGAGACATCAGGTTGTACCAAAATGGGAGCGGAAGCAAAACTCTCTTTGATACTAGAAAAGGCTTTAAGCGCATCTACCGACCACGAGGAAAAATCTATCCCCTTTTTAGTCATATCAGTGAGTGGCTTAACAACAGAGGAATAATTCAAAATGAACTTTCTGTAATAATTGGCAAAACCCAAAAACCGCATCAGCGCCTTCTGATTCTCAGGAAGCTCCAAATCAAGCACAGCGCAGACCTTCTCAGGGTACATGCAAAAACCAGAAGCGGAGAGAAGAAAACTAAGAAATTGAATCTCCGGAACCACAAACACACATTTTTCCAGTTTAGCGTACAATTTATTCTCCCGCAGAATCAGCAAGACCTGACGTAGGTGGTCCCGATGAGTTTTGAAATCAGGAGAAAAAATCAAAATGTCATCTAGATACACCAGAACAAATTTTTCCATTAAATAATAAAAAATGCTGTTCACAAAATGTTGGAAGACGTCCGGAGCATTCATCAAACTAAAGGGCATAACCAAATTCTCGAAATGACCCTCAGGGTATTGAAGGCCGTCTTCCATTCGTCCCCTTCCCTGACCCTGATTAGGTTGTATGCCCCTCTTAAATCCAACTTAGAAAAAGCTTTAGCCCCAACAATCTGGTTAAACAGGTCCGGGATCAGAGGAAGCGGATATGGGTCACAAATCGTGATACGGTTCAGCTCCCTGAAATCCAGACAAGGTCTTAAAGAACCATCATTTTTCTTAACAAAAAAAACCCAGCGGCAACAGGTGACTTCAAAGTGCATACCTGGAAACCATGCGTTATTGCAAATTGATTATCAATGAGATTGACAGCTGCTCCACTATCTACAAAAATCTCGCTATCTCCATTTATTATTTTTATCAATGCGAAAATCGCAATGTAAAATTTGCTTACTGCGCATGCAAAAAAGGGGCGTGGCCTAGTTTAGCAACTGCTTTCAAACTAACCGAAGTTTGAGAAGATTGGAAGACACGGTTGGCAGCAATTTTCACGATAGTGAGGAAGAACTCCTGATTACTGTAAGTTTGATATTACAGCAGTGTATTTGATTACATTTCACATGCATGTCAGAACAATCGCTTTATATGCAGATAGAGTGTTATAAAATATTCGCAATTGCGAAAATTGTCACTTGTGATGCGAATGTTTTTTCGCAATACATACTACTTCACATTTTATCAGGTCGATCTAGATATCACTGATTGGTGCACTAAGTATTGTTGTGATATCACAGCACTATGTCTGTAGCATGTATGTATGGAAAGCATAGAAATATCTCTCACATGCACATTGCACATCCATTTTCCTGCCGCACACTATATACCACACACATACACACAGTGTATAGATTAGAGTTTGTGTCCTGTTGGTCAGGACTCAGGAGCAGCTTTCTTTGTCTTACCGCCAGTATTTGCTGGCTCATTTAGAGTTACCCAGGGTGCAGCACAGGGAGGCGAACCAGCTTTACACCCCATACCGTACCGTCACTTCACTAAACAGGTAAATTTCTGCTCAGCTGGCCAATATCCGATAGCTCAGACCCCACACACATACAATCTCAATACAATCCGATCTTATAACGGTAACATTAAATCTAATATTTCTCCTTCAAAGACTTAAATACTTTTTGATGTTTTGCTGAGGACATTATTTTCAATACTTGTATTAAAAAAAATTGGGATTATATGCTTGCATCTTTATCCTGCAGCGCATTTTGGAGCGGGGCTATGACAGGATCGTGAGGGGGATCCGTTTCGAGCTATGGAGGAAGTTCAATGGCAGGCACACTAAGATGGCCTTACTAATGAAATGGTCCGATCTGAAGAGGAGGAACTCGGAGGGGATCAGAGAGATATGTGACAGAATATGCCCAGGTACAATGCTTACATTATTTTTGTATCTCTCGCCAACACTCTGTAATGTATATATACAATTATGCAAATAAGTATTTCGTCCCTTTACAAATGATTATTTAGTACCTGGTGTGACACGTAGCAAATCAGCAGGTTACATCATACATCTCTACCTCGCCATGATTATATATATATATATATATATTTATACACACAGCGAGGTACAGAAGTATGATGTAACCGGCTGATTTCATGTGTTTCACACACACATAAATATATATATGTGTGTGTGTATATACATAAGCTGCAATACTCATTCTGTATTCCAGTAAAAGGCCCCGTCCATCATTACATTATATATATCCCCCACTTAATTTGCATTTGTTAGGAGTTCTGAGTTGTTTGCCTAAATTCTGAACATTGTGTGAATACAGGGGTTCCCGACAGAGGATCTGGAGGTGCTGGTGTTGTCCGCCGAGGAGGAGGAGGGAGAGGAGGGAGAGCAGGCCAGACCCTCCCAGCAGCAGCAGCAAGAGGCGCCAGCCCCACCTGATGTGGGCGAAGAGGTGGAGGTGGAAGAGGCTGAATCCTTCCAGCAGCCAGATTCCCCCCCCCCCAGTCCTGATGATGATGAAGAGGAGGAGGAGGTCACCAGACCCCGCCAGGAGGGTAAATATGTGCACATAGAAATATAATTCTGTATCCATGCCACTTAATCTGAATTGCGAGTAATTTTCATATATTTTTTTATCCTAACAGTAATAAAAATTTTAAAAAAAGACGCAGATGCAGCAGGAGTATTAAGCCGGCATGCACGAGATGCAGAGGCTGATGTGCAAGCAGATGCGGAAGATGGAGACGCTGCACCTCAAACGGATGCAGGAGTTGTTGGAGCTTCATGACAAACTAAAAAAGTTGCCATAGAGGCATGTTTGTAAATAAATATTTTTTTCTGTTGTAACGTGTGCTTCCGTTTTTTAATATTGTTTTGTTTTCGTGTAATTTTGAATAATAAGGTTGCAGTAAGGCCCCTTTAGTCCAGGGTCAAACTCACCAGGATCAGGACAGACAGTAGCAGCAGGTAAATGGTAAAGGTGTAGTATAAGGCCTACACATAGCTGGGCCAAAATCATCAGGACAGACAGCAGCAGGTAAATGGTAATGGTGTAGTATAAGGCCTACACTTATCTCGACCAAAGTCATCAGGACAGACAGCAGCAGCATGTAAGTGGTAACGGGGTAGTATAAGACCTACACATACCTTAGCCAAAATCATCAGGATAGACAGCAGCAGCATGTAAATGGTAAAGGGGTAGTATAAGGCCTACACATAGCTTTAACAAAATCATCAGGACAGACAGCAGCAGCAGCAGCATGTAAATGGTAACGGGGTAGTATAAGGCCTACACATATAGTACAGACCAAAAGTTTGGACACACCTTCTCATTCAAAGAGTTTTCTTTATTTTCATAACTATGAAAATTGTAGATTCACACTGAAGGCATCAAAACTATGAATTAACATATGTGGAATTATATACATAACAAACAAGTGTGAAACAACTGAAAATATGTCATATTCTAGGTTCTTCAAAGTAGCCACCTTTTGCTTTGATTGCTGCTTTGCACACTCTTGGCATTCTCTTGATGAGCTTCAAGAGGTAGTCCCCTGAAATGGTTTTCATTTCACAGGTGTGCCCTGTCAGGTTTAATAAGTAGGATACACAGCTGATAGTCCTACTGAATAGACTGTTAGAATTTGTATTATGGCAAGAAAAAAGCAGCTAAGTAAAGAAAAACGAGTGGCCATCATTACTTTAAGAAATGAAGGTCAGTCAGTCAGCTGAAAAATTGGGAAAACTTTGAAAGTAAGGGCTATTTTACCATGAAGGAGAATGATGGGGTGCTGCACAGTCACCGGACCTGAACCCAATAGAGATGGTTTGGGGTGAGCTGGACCGCAGAGTGAAGGCAAAAGGGCCAACAAGTGCTAAGCATCTCTGGGAACTCCTTCAAGACTGTTGGAAGACCATTTCAGGGGAATACCTCTAGAAGCTCATCAAGAGAATGCCAAGAGTGTGCAAAGCAGTAATCAAAGCAAAAGGTGGCTACTTTGAAGAACCTAGAATATGACATATTTTCAGTTGTTTCACACTTGTTTGTTATGTATATAATTCCACATGTGTTAATTCATAGTTTTGATGCCTTCATAGTCATGAAAATAAAGAAAACTCTTTGAATGAGAAGGTGTGTCCAAACTTTTGGTCTGTACTGTAGCTGGACCAAACTCAGCAGGACAGACAACAGCAGAAGCAGCAGCAGGTGAGTGGTAATGGTGTAGTATAGGGCCTACACATAGCTTGGCCAAACTCATCAGGACAGAGAGCAGCAGCATGTAAATGGTAATTGGGTAGTATAAGGGTAGTATAAACCTATACATCTCTGGCAGCAGCAGGTTCTTTGTCTACAGCAGGAAAGTGTTCCTATGCATACAAATATCTAATATATTCTTTTGACAATTTTTATTTCAAAGGATTTTTTTAGATTGTAAAGCACACAAGAAATAAAAAAATAAAAAAAATAAAAATAAAATTATATATTTCTAAATTCATAAACTATTGATGATTATCAATTAGATTTCATGTGTGTAAAGTGCATAGTGCAATTAGTAATTCATCATACTTGGACACATACCGCTGGGGAAGAAGGAGGAGGGGAGAGGCAATACACTAACTCATGAATCCAGGGTCATGGCGTCTGGCAAATTCCACATGTCAGGCTCAGTGTGTCTAGGATCAAAGTGCGCATGTCCATTATGACGTACGTACCCACATCGGCAGCACAGAAGGAGACGTCACTACTGACATGTGCATAACAAACCTGAGGCAGCATCCGCCATATTTATAAAGGGAAAATAACCTTGCAGCCCTATTCACTCTATTCAAAAGAGTGTCAAATACAGATAACAGACATATTTATTATTTACAGGGAGTGCAGAATTATTAGGCAAGTTGTATTTTTGAGGATTAATTTTATTATTGAACAACAACCATGTTCTCAATGAACCCAAAAAACTCATTAATATCAAAGCTGAATATTTTTGGAAGTAGTTTTTAGTTTGTTTTTAGTTTTAGCTATTTTAGGGGGATATCTGTGTGTGCAGGTGACTATTACTGTGCATAATTATTAGGCAACTTAACAAAAAACAAATATATACCCATTTCAATTATTTATTTTTACCAGTGAAACCAATATAACATCTCAACATTCACAAATATACATTTCTGACATTCAAAAACAAAACAAAAACAAATCAGTGACCAATATAGCCACCTTTCTTTGCAAGGACACTCAAAAGCCTGCCATCCATGGATTCTGTCAGTGTTTTGATCTGTTCACCATCAACATTGCGTGCAGCAGCAACCACAGCCTCCCAGACACTGTTCAGAGAGGTGTACTGTTTTCCCTCCTTGTAAATCTCACATTTGATGATGGACCACAGGTTCTCAATGGGGTTCAGATCAGGTGAACAAGGAGGCCATGTCATTAGATTTTCTTCTTTTATACCCTTTCTTGCCAGCCACGCTGTGGAGTACTTGGACGCGTGTGATGGAGCATTGTCCTGCATGAAAATCATGTTTTTCTTGAAGGATGCAGACTTCTTCCTGTACCACTGCTTGAAGAAGGTGTCTTCCATAAACTGGCAGTAGGACTGGGAGTTGAGCTTGACTCCATCCTCAACCCGAAAAGGCCCCACAAGCTCATCTTTGATGATACCAGCCCAAACCAGTACTCCACCTCCACCTTGCTGGCGTCTGAGTCGGACTGGAGCTCTCTGCCCTTTACCAATCCAGCCACGGGCCCATCCATCTGGCCCATCAAGACTCACTCTCATTTCATCAGTCCATAAAACCTTAGAAAAATCAGTCTTGAGATATTTCTTGGCCCAGTCTTGACGTTTCAGCTTGTGTGTCTTGTTCAGTGGTGGTCGTCTTTCAGCCTTTCTTACCTTGGCCATGTCTCTGAGTATTGCACACCTTGTGCTTTTGGGCACTCCAGTGATGTTGCAGCTCTGAAATATGGCCAAACTGGTGGCAAGTGGCATCTTGGCAGCTGCACGCTTGACTTTTCTCAGTTCATGGGCAGTTATTTTGCGCCTTGGTTTTTCCACACGCTTCTTGCGACCCTGTTGACTATTTTGAATGAAACGCTTGATTGTTCGATGATCACGCTTCAGAAGCTTTGCAATTTTAAGAGTGCTGCATCCCTCTGCAAGATATCTCACTATTTTTGACTTTTCTGAGCCTGTCAAGTCCTTCTTTTGACCCATTTTGCCAAAGGAAAGGAAGTTGCCTAATAATTATGCACACCTAATATAGGGTGTTGATGTCATTAGACCACACCCCTTCTCATTACAGAGATGCACATCACCTAAAATGCTTAATTGGTAGTAGGCTTTCGAGCCTATACAGCTTGGAGTAAGACAACATGCATAAAGAGGATGATGTGGTCAAAATACTAATTTGCCTAATAATTCTGCACGCAGTGTATGAGGATGGGACAGAGTAACAAGCACATATTCTGATCGTCCCAGTGCCGGCCGATACCCCTCTTCCGAGAGGCAGCATACCGCACAGGGTGGCAGGCACTACCGCTGTCAGCATGTCACTGCGACATCGGATCAAAGCCCTACCCACCAAGTGGGACCAATATATACACAGATGTGCAAAGGAGGGATCTCCCCCTATATACTATTTGTCCTTCTGTATAGAACTATAATATCTTAAGCAAGGATCCCAATATAGCCGCACATGTCCTATGACACAATGAGTCCAGCAAATAAGGACGTCACGACCCCGGCCAAAGCATGCTCCTCCACAACTCCCAGTTCACCTGCGTAGCTCCAAGTATCTAAAAAGGAGAAGAAAAAAGGAAGTATAAATAAAACTCATTGAGAAATATCTGAAAAGAATTTATCTTTTGTGTTTATATACAAAAAATATTTGTCCAATTATAACTACCAAATACACAGTACCACAGCCCAACCCACCATACGGGAAAAAGAGGGCAAGCCTACCCGTCTCAGAACAAACCTCCACCAAGGAGGAGGAGGGAGAGGAGGGAGAGCAGGCCAGACCCTCCCATATGTGTATATATATATATATATATATACATATACATATGCCCCGGCACAGCCTCCAGAAAATGTGCGTTTATACACCCCAAAGCGACGTTTCAGTCCACACAATGGGACCTTTCTCTAGCAGTGACAAAAGTGAATGGTGCCAAGTAAAAATACAAATACAAACTCAGGTGATTATTTAATGAAAACTATTAATAATTGAATTACAATTAATTTGTTTGATTAGTAGTGTGTATATAAAAAAAAAATCCTGTTTAAAAAAATTGACATAATATACAAGTATCCATACTGTGAAGAGATTAATAACTTCAATTAAACTATGTGAATTCATAATATGTGCTTAATTCATCCAAATTACATATAAAAAAATAATGTCCAAAACCAATTGTGTCATTACAATATCAGGTGTACCGATTTAAAACCTAATGGAGGAGACCAAGAACTAACCAGCATGGATACAATATAAACAAATAAAGATGGTCGGTCAGGAAAGGCAGTGACACCCCCCTGAGTACTGCTCAAAAATGCAAAAAGGGAAAGCTATAAGGGGCAGTATACTCAATAAAACTTTACTTTTAATAATATGTAGGAGACAAAAATGGCGCCTACAGCCAAACAACAAGTAAGACGTGCACCCTCAGCAAGGTGTGGTGAGAGAGCATAGACGGTTACAGTACAGACATAAATACTGATGGTGGGCTGGACAAATATGAACGTAGAGGGTCAGGCGAGAGGGTGTAAGTGTGTACTACCCACTAGCCCTAGTGCCTCCCTACTTGTCCTAGTCCACCCTAAAACGTGTGTCCAAGGGACGGGGTCCAAAAAAAACCTGCAAGGGGTGGCCCAGACTGGAACTCTGATCCTATATTGGAAGCCCTGATGAGGCCCTAACCAATTAAAAAAAAAAAGGGGAGAATTCCATACATTGGAACAACACACATGCAGATTAAAGGAGATTAACACCACCAAAAAAAACAGGAAGGATTAAATGGAGGAATACTCAAGTGTCCCGACGCGTTTCTTCGATAGAGGCCCCATGATTCTTCAGGGGACACGGGGCATAAACAATGGTTATCCCTGCCGGCTGATAGCCCAGTAATTAGGGAGTAACCTGTATATTCGCTGCAGTCAGTATGTGGCTGAGCCTACGGGTAGTAGTAAAAACAAACAAACCCAAAGCATGAATAAAGTAACCAAAACGAATCTCCATCAGTCATCCAGTATAGGGCCATGGAGGAAAATCACTTTCTTTTTGGTGGCTGCGGTCAGCATATGGCTGTAAACCACATCTAAGCAAGACCCAGGGTGGTGGTGTCTGCTGGAGTAGTGACCGGCAGCCAGTGAGGCGAAACTGCCCCATTATAAAATAATCTTCAAAGGAGAGAAACAAAATGAGCGGCACTCACCGATTTGTAGAAAGGTATACTTTAATCCAAAGCAGGAGGGGGGTGCATGGGGTGCAAACACAGCATCAAGCAACTTCACGCGTGTATGCGCTTCTTCTGGCTTTTAGAGGCTATCCTTCAGATTTTTTAAATCAAGCTATGCAAAAAGCGGCAAGAGTACATCAGACCGAATTGAGGGAGGGTAAAACCATAACAAAATCCCCCCCCCACACCCTTTGCTTTCTCCTTTAAATTTAACAATATAACAAAACAATTAACAAAGACAGGTGCACTCTGCAGTCTCACTAAACCCTCAAACTGATTTTAAAATTGAGAGATTAGTCAACATGTCTTACGGTGTAGAACATGTCTAAGCCTTGGCACCACGCCAAGGTTTCTCAAGTAGCCCGGGACCTAACACTCTCCTACCTGAGCCGTATGGGCAATACCAGGAGCCAGTGGGCAAATTAAAGGAGCATAAGGCCGACTCACAAACAGCTCACCAGTTACCTCCAGCATGTAGCCATGCTTGCAATGGGAGGAGGGAGGAGTCTGCGAGTCCCACTCAAGACTGGCTGATATGTCCCAGGCCTCACAGGTGCACCTAAATGTGGCCTGTAGATGGAAAACCGGCACATTTAAATTGGAGTTTATACACCTCCAGGAATCTATATATACAAACTAAGAAGACAGGTTGGCATTAGCAGGAGGTGCTCAAACCCACATGCAGTTGTGCATATATATAGGGGAGCAAATCCTGCACTTGTGGCCCGTTGCTAATGGCAATCCCCAGCAAAATGCATACTGTTTGTGAGTCGGCCTTATGCTCCTGTAATTTGCCCACTGGCTCCTGGTATTGCCCATACGGCTCAAGTAGGAGAGTGTTAGGTCCCGGGCTACTTGAGAAACCTTGGCGTGGTGCCCGGGCTTAGACATGTTCTACACCGTAGGACATGTTGACTAATCTCTCAATTTTAAAATCAGTTTGAGGGTTTAGTGAGACTGCAGAGTGCACCTGTCTTTGTTAATTGTTTTGTTATATTGTTATATTAATTATGACATCCGCACTTATTACCTTGTCTATTGTGGTACTTGTGGTTCGCCGCGGGCATCCTCCACCGTATGCATATTGCTGGGGATTGCCATTAGCAACGGGCCACAAGTGCAGGATTTTCTCCCCTATATATATGCACAACTGCATGTGGGTTTGAGCACCTCCTGCTAATGCCAACCTGTCTTCTTAGTTTCTCCTTTAAATTTAGCCCCATGGCCGAGAAAATAAAACAGGTCATAGGAAAAAACTGGAATATCCTAGTGAGGGATGAATCACTAAAACAACTTAAAGAGACAAAACCAGTGATAGCGTTTAGAAGGTGTCCCACAATACGCGATCAAGTAGTAACCAGTCATCACAGAAAAAAACGCCTCACATGGCTGTCTGAACAGAGACCAAAAGGGATTAGGAGTTGCAGAAGTTGTTCCTTCTGCAGCTTTAATTCCCAATTGCAAGTGATCTCTGTTGCAGGGATAGTACATAAAGTTTTTCCACTTATTACCTGCTGCAGCAAATTTGTGGTTTATATTATTTTATGTAGATGCGGACGCTTCTACATTGGAAAAACCATCCGCTGTCTATTTGAAAGATTCCGCGAACACCTAAATTCCCTAAAAACAGGGAAGGGGGTGCCACGGTTAATAGATCATGTGAACAGGGCACATAACGGAAATCCCAGCGTATTAACCTTTGCCGGTCTTGAGATAGTTAATCGCACTGAGAGAGGTGGAGATAGGGAGAGGGAGCTTCTGAGAAGAGAAACGAGGTGGATCCTACGCACAGACGCAATGGGTCCTCTGGGATTAAATGAAAAAATAGATATGAGTGTATTTCTGTAATGAAGCATTCTTGTATTAATTGTATTTATGTACTTGTATTGTTTTTATTGGTTATGTATTTGCACATGCACCATTGGTTATGTATTTGCACATACACCATTGAAGGGATCCCGCCTTTGATTAACAATCCCTGTCGTTCGTTATCAAACCTCAGGTGTTGACTAAGTAAGCAATTACTGCGATGATGCGGCTTCCTGTGCACATTTATAGGTGTTGTGACCCTAGTCAATGGTGGAAAGCCAGAAGAAGCGCATACACGCGTGAAACGGCTGTTGCTTGATGCTGTGTTTGCACTTCATGCACCCCCCTCCTGCTTTGGATTAAAGTATACCTTTCTACAAATCGGTGAGTGCCGCTCGTTTTGTTTCTCTCCTTTGAAGATTATTTTGCATACGTGATGCTGCTACTGGCTGAGCACCACCGCAAGGCTTCACTCCTTGGTATTTATTTCAAAAAGCACATAGGTTTGGTGTAGTGCCACTGATTTACCTTTTCTACAGTTTCATATGCCCTATTATAAAGGCTGTAGGGCCAGGTGAGACGCATCATCTGTAGCCGGCTACAGCCGGCGGGACGCCTATTGATGACGTCATGTGAGGCGTCTTGCTAACGCGGTCATGTGATCGGAGGAGCCGAAGTCACATGACCGCGCATGCGCTTCAAACCCCTGCCCCATGTGTTTCATGAGGCTAGAGGTGGAACGCACGGCTAAAGCTGGACTTTCGCATCACGTGACCGCGCCGACGTGAGACGCGGTCGCGTCATAGCAGCAGCCATAGGATCGAAGTCAGGTAGCAGCCGCACTTGCGCAGACGTGCCCTAGACGGCAGATAGAGCCAGCAGTTCAATCTGGATGCCATCAGTTTAGCAAACCGCCGGACTGGGGCACATTTAGTGTCATGCAGAAACCGCTCCTCCGGTCTGCATGATCTCATAGCTAGATACTGCTCCAGTATGAATAGAATGGGTAAAGAGAAAACACAAAGGGGGAGCAAACTACTCATTGGTCCATCGGGACCATAACCCCCTTTTCCCTCTCACACATTTGTCGGGGACATGGCAGTATGTGCCCACTGTCCCACATAGAAGACCAAATAAAAGGGGTTTGTATGGCAGGGAGTCTGACCGCAGGGCCTGAGCAAGAACACTAATAATCAGAGAAAACAACTGAAGTTCAGTTGTTCATTGAGACCCTGAGGGGCAACCGTATTAAGAGTGAACGTCCCTTGGACACACGTTTTAGGGTGGACTAGGACAAGGGACACTTGAGTATTCCTCCATTTAATCCTTCATTTTTTGGTGGTGTTAATCTCCTTTAATCTGCATGTGTGTTGTTCCAATGTATGGAATTCTCCCCTTTTTTTCTTTATTGGTTAGGGCCTCATCAGGGCTTCCAATATAGGATCAGAGTTCCAGTCTGGGTCACCCCTTGCGGGTTTTTTTTGGACCCCGTCCCTTGGACACACGTTTTAGGGTGGACTAGGACAAGTAGGGAGGCACTAGGGCTAGTGGGTAGTACACACTTACACCCTCTCGCCTGACCCTCTACGTTCATATTTGTCCAGCCCACCATCAGTATTTATGTCTGTACTGTAACCGTCTATGCTCTCTCACCACACCTTGCTGAGGGTGCACGTCTTACTTGTTGTTTTGTTGTAGGGGCCATTTTTATCCTACATATTATTAAAAGTAAATTTTTATCGAGTATACTGCCCCTTATAGCTTTCTCCATGGATACGATATAGCGTTCCGTTTGGTTAACTGCGCATGTCGGCGCATTGCTCCGAATATCACATGATCGCATCGAAGGAGGAACACACACAGGCCGCGAGTGTCCATAGACATGATAACGATAGATCTCGTGTTCGCACCTGAAATTGAAGGCAAGCTGAGCCACAAAGGCTTCCTGTCTATGCAGTCACATGATAGCAACCATGGAAATGAGAAGAATAACTGCCAAACTGGTGACATGGCTTCAAGAATATTATATATACCACAGTTTATATTGCAAAGTGAAAAGCTGTGATTACCGTATATAAAAATCGCATGTGCAAATTATCATTACATAGGTGTCATGTAAATGTATATATAGATATATACATGTGGCAATAACGCTCTATTCCCAAAACCGGATTACCACACGGATGAGTATAACGCCAGTCACACACAACCATGTGGAGAGGTCAAAATGGAAGTCAGACATCCTGTTCAGGATGACAGACAACACCATGTTCGAACCTAAATCCTGATTAAAACAAACAAGAAAATAATAAAATGTAATTAGGTTCCTTAATCAGTCCTGTACAATGTTAACTGCACAAGACCTTTTGACAAGGGAAGCCCACATGCGGTCCCCACCTAGCAGCTTTCTCATCCTCCTTTTGTCTGTGAAGAGGCATGGTTACCGCCTTTCGCACGAACCATACATGATCAGCGCCGCACACACGCTTGGCTCCGGCCATCGGCAGCACAAAGCCGTCCTCTGCCTGTCTGAGCACAGAAGCTAGTGAGGGGCCAGCTTTCCTCGGCCCGGGGCTGGAAGTATCCCCGGCTCTGCCACCGGGATCAGTTCCCCTCCCCTCAGTGATAACACAGTCATGGTCCCTGGCTGCTGGCGGGGTCCTCGGCGGCTGCACAGATCGCAGGTCAGGCTGCTGAATAAGCCTTTAGCTGCGAGGCTTGGCTACACACGTACAGTAATCCAGTCCTATACAATGCAGATGTCTTGAGGGAGAAAAGATTTTAGGGCTTCCAGAAAGAGATGTGGTAGATAGATAGATTATAGCATGATGGACCACATGTATATATCTATCTACCCCATCTCTCCCTAGAAGCCTCATGTGTGGGTCGTGCGAGCAGCGGTAACTATGCCTCCTCACAGACAAAAGTAGGATGAGAGAGACGCTCCTAAACCACGCCAGTCCTGCTGCCCTCTGGCTTGGAGGAATCAGCACACGGCGTGGCAGGCTGCGTTACAGCAGTGTTCTTCTCCAGACTCGATGTGCCCGATATGGAATCTGAGAGCAGACCGGTGTAGGCAGTGTGGAGCGCTGTGTGCCAATTGGTATCTGAGAGGTCTATTTTCCAGTATGGTTTATGTATAGAGGGCAGTGTCCAGAGATCACACAGAGGACTATGGGTTACACTATACTAGGGCTGAAACGATTAATGAATTAAATCGAGTAATTCGACACAAAAAGCAAATGTGGTCAAGTTCCCTTGCCATTTAAGAAAGACTGTTCCTACTAGTGTTTATGCACTAGTGTTCTAGGGCCTGCTATTTTAATGGGCTTAATGTGTAGTATATATATTGTGGAGACTCGCTCTGGTAGACAGGATTAGCGGACGCAGTATAGAGGCAGCAACAAGTTATGTGGATCAAACAGTTCAGTGTTTTATTCACACTTTAGGCAAGTGACAAAACAAGCTGTCATATTCAAACAAAAAGTCACCTTGCGGTTTCGGTGGTAATTTACACCATGCGGCAATTCTGCCTCAAAGAGTCCTTGCTGATAGCAGCACCAACCTGTTTTCACGCCAAACAGGTAGTGAGCCTTCCTCCAGACACAAAGCTCCCAGATCCCAACACAGAGACATGGCTTCTGAGCCAGCTGCCTATTTAAGGACAGCCAGGTGCTGCCAAAACCCGGACCAGCATTTAAAATCCAGTCCGGTATTTGACCTCACCTGGCTGGGAGGAAAATACCTGTTTTCCCAGACCAAACCTCTCACTGTGTAACAGTGTGTATATATATATATATATATATATATATATATATATATATATATATATATATATATATATATCAATAATAAAACCTCATCTCACCCATAAGATCACCTACTCGGCTGGAGCTGCTTGGGCCAGCCTCCAGCCTCCTGCTAGGTGAGATGAGCGGGGAGAACTGGAGCATGAGGCAGAGGGTTTGCCTGCTCCAGCCGGAGGAGCAGACAGGCCCGCAGGTTTTGCATACGGGCATCCCTCCGGCTGGCTGGGATGAACTGCTCCAGTTTCCCCTTGCAGCGAGGATCTAAAAGGGTGGCCAACCAAAAATCATCCCTCTCCTTAATTTTCCTGATCCGGGGGTCCCTCCGGAGGCATCGCAGCATGTGAGCAGCCATGGGGAAGAGGAGAGCCCGCTGTGACTCTTCTTGGCTGCCCGGGACCATGACATCTTGGTCCTCCTGATGCTGCTTCTGCTGCTCCCTGTGGGAGACTCCCCACCCCCTGACTAACGGTGCCCCCAGCACCGGCTCTCCCTCCTGGACATCAGCAAACTCCTCAAAAAATTCCTCCTCCTCCTCATCCTGGGCCTGGTCTTGGTGGAGCAGTGTTGCCTCTTCTTGCTCCACCAAGGCCCTCTCCCCAGCATCGAGCAGGCGTTCTAGTGTCCTGTCCAACAGGAACACTATAGGGAGTACGTCACTGACATGCTCCCCGCTGACCATCTTGGTTGCCTGCTTGAATGGGGCCAACACGTGACAGACCTGGTGTATCTGCTCCCATTCCACATTGGTGATGTAGGGGAGTGGGTGTGATGGACCGGAAGTGACTTGGTCCAGCATATACTCTTACACCGCTCCCACAACCTTTCCAGCATATGGAGGGTGGAGTTCCACCGCGTCACACTCTCCACAATCAGCCTGTGAGGTGGTAGGCTGTTGTCCTGCTGCAGTTTGGACAGGGACGCAGTGGTAGTTGGGGAGCGTCGGAAGTGGCTTTCAATCCTCCGTACGCTTTGCACGATGTCGCTCAACTTTGGGTATGTGCGTAGGAATTTCTGTGCCACAAGGTTGAGGACATGTGCCATGCAGGGCATGTTTGAGCCTGGAGGGCAGCCAGAACATGAGGTCCAGTGTGTCTCCATTCCCCTAAGCTCACAAGCTTGAGCACTGCCTGGCAGCGGACGTGCCCCACACCTGTGTAGCTACGGGAACGCTTGCTGGGGGGCTCAGCAGCGGTAGAGACAGTGGCTTGAGGGAGAGCAGCAGTTCTCCCCTGGACACCCCGGAGCTGCACCACAAACTGAGATGCTGCCTGTGACAGAACCGTCTGTCTATGGATTGCTTATATTCTCCCTCCATTCGTCTGTTTGTTCGGCTGTTTCCTTGCCTGTACAGGCCCCATGTTTTCCCTTGTTTTCTACCAAAGAACTACCGAACGGCCAGCCACCCAGCATGGAAGTGTGCTGTTTGTTAACCTGTTGGCCCCATTAGAACGTGAACTGGGTGGTCGTCGTTCGCATACCAACCACGAGGCGGTGGCCATCTTGGACACACGAATGCCCAGCGATGTTCGACGACGATTCTATGGAACGCAAAACGGATACTATTTTTTCCGAACACTGCTGAAAGCTGCCAGCCTTCCTTCTTGGTTCGTTCCTGCATACGAACGCCGGCCTGTTCGGTACGTACCACACTACCCTCAGATAGCTGTGCCATGGAGCCGTGCATACCAAAAGACTATGTGAAAGACTTTGGCTCCCTGGCGATTGGACTATGTGTATAGGATCTGAGCGCCGTTCGGTCATAATGTGCGCTAAGATCCAAGCTATCTGGAGATGTTATGTGTCACTATTCGGTTCGGTACTTTGTGTTTTATGTATTTTTATGCTCTTTTTCACCAACTATAAAAATGGAGTTTTATCTCTATCCTGGGAGATAATTGGATTACTTCCCAATTGTCTCCGGGATAGAGGGGAGGGCTTGTGTAACTAAAGGGGAAGGGTTTATGCCTGTGCCACTGTTATTGGCTATTGTATCTCCTGTGTCCCAGTCTTCTTTCTGGTCCTGTAGCAGAGTGTCCACCAGGTGGGAGACCTGCATAAATACCGGGCAGGTAGCCCTCAATAAACCAGATTCCTGTTTAACCATCAATATGGAGCCTCGTCTCGTACTTGGGGGGGGGGGATTGCTACTTTGGAATATTCTCTTGCCTGTTCCCGGAAAGGTGGATTTCGCATGGTCCAAATTCAGTGTATTCGAGTGTTTGTGGGTTGCTGCTCTCTTCACCAGGTGAATCGCCTGAACGGTATTAACCCTCACTATACCGGGTTATACCATAACACCGCCACATCTGATGATCCACGGCGCCTAGGAGGGACACCCAATGGGCTGATGTTTCGTCCCTTCCCATGTCTGCTGGTCCAGGAATCCATTGTCAGATGCACCCTGTCGCTGACTCCGTGATCCAGCGACAGTGATTCATTCTGGACAATGTCCTGGCAAAGAAATGACTGCTGGGGAGATGCCATCTGGGTTGGGCCTGCTCCAACATCTGCCGGAATGGATTGCAGACCACAATATTGAAGGGCAGCAGATGTTGGGCGATAACCCATGCCAGGAGCCCATTTAGTGAACGCACCCGTTGGTCCCCGGGGGCGTAGGCCGCGGTGCGTTCAAATGTGTCGACGGCTGGCGCAGTGGAGGCGATAGAGGAGGGTGTAGAGGAGGCAGAGGTCTGGCTGCGGAGTGGGCAGACTAAAGCAAACTCCACAGGGGAGCCCTGCTTCAAAGGGCGGCCAGGTGTTTATCTTTCACACCCAACCACACTGGCAATTCAGCTTCTCTGGCAGGATGAATGCCGGTGAGGAGGGGGCTGAGTTGGTCAACAGAACAAAAGAATCTATAATGGAACTGGGAGTTCATAAGTAATAAACCGGTTACATATCTGCGGACAGGCCCCTGGTCTCCATTTGGGGGTCAGTTGCCAGGAAGGGGAGATACAGAGATCTCCCAGTAGGAACCTAATAACAAATGGAGTGTTTGGTCTCCACTTGTAGCCCGGAACCCAGCCGGATACGTTTCTGGCTGCCAGAACCATCTCCCTGTGATCTTCTGGTGAGGAGCTATGATCTTTAATGAGTTTTTGGTTTCTGAGTTGCCTCATCAGACACAGGGGAAATGAGGTCCTCCCGGGGAGGGGGGGAAGGAAAGTGGCTGACTACAGGTAAAACGGCCAGTGTCTTTCTCTGAAGGAGGCCACATCGTGTAATGTGTTTGGGGAGACCAGGAAACTGCTGACATTACTGCCCCCATGTGACTACAGCTAAGGATTATAGCAACCAAGAATTCATCATCATAAAACAAAGGACTACTCATCCACCTGGTAACTGACTTTTGCTCTGTAAACCCTGTTTGTACCACATCATCTGTATTTGCACATCCGACCATTGTATATCTTCTGCGTGTATATACTGTTATGTCTAGTGCACCATTAAGGCAATTAAATATATCATTTAATCTTGCACTGTTCTTGTATCACGAATCCCCACATCCGTGTTTTGGCATAGTTATAGCTACCTGGGGTCGGTTACCGACCAAATATAATTCCGCTAGTGGACCGGGCTTATATCTAACGAGGAACTGGTGGCAGTCTACCTGGCTGGCAGGGCAGTGTTTCACTGGGCAGTGAAAAGGCTCTCTCATCTTATCAGGGTTGTGAGCGAGTGTGGAGTCCCACCGGAGGTAGCGTGGACCACCCTCACTCCTTCCTCGTGCCTCCCTGTGCCTGTGTGGAAAGAAGGTGTCTGTGTAAACTGTGCCAAGCTGACCTTACGTTCTTGGTAACCAGTGATGAAATTGTACCACGTGAGCTCAACATAGTTGAGGTCAGACGGGGCTGCGAGATGCGGTATTCGTCACATGCATTAATACTGTTTTTCATTGAAACAACTTTTCCAATGCATTTAAATAGTTTATTCACATTTCTCCTTTATAGGGTATATTTATATATACACATTTGATTAATTTACATGGTGTTTTTGTCAACATGCAGTAATGCATTTTTAGCCCATAGAAGTCAACACGTTGAATTGAAAAATGCAGACATCTATTTTCCCTGTTTTTATTGTCCATATTTTTACAACATTAAAAAAATATTATGTTAGGCCTCATGCACATGACTGTTCCGTATTTTTGTGGTCCGCAAACCGTGGATCCACAAAAAACGGAAGCTGCCCGTGTGCCTTACGAAATACCTATTCTTGTCCGCAAAACGGACAAGAATAGGACATGTTATTTTTTTTTTGGGGGCCAGGGAATGGAGCAACGGATGCGGACAGCACATGGAGTGCTGTCCGCATCTTTTGCGTCCCCATTGTAGTGAATGGGACACGAACAATGGTTGTGTGCATAAGGCCTTATAGAAACTTTTTTTTAACTCACTTATCTTCTTATCCGGAGGACTTTTTCTGTGGATGGGCATGAGGGACGAATTAGGAAAGGAGTCTGGGGTGCTTACCCTGCTTTTTATGAAGTCACTACATCAACACTGAGAGGAGGAAGAGAGCAGAGAAGCTACTCAGCTTGTCAAGTCCAGCACAAAATGCAGGAGAAGGTGGACTAACAGGATAAGGCAGGGGGCTACCACAGAGGAAAATGTTATGTACATAAAAAACAAATAGGGGAGTACTTATCAAGAATGACAATTTGTACGCCAGTCTTAATCCCTGTGCACTGCCGGTGGATGCGCATAAGTTATGTAGAGGCAACTACATAACTTTGGCGCTCGCTTGCTGTCAGCCGTGCAACATGCTTTAATCTTTGCCAGCTTCCTTGCTGGAGTAGTTTACGGCCATGTTCCATGCCAGTTCATGATGAATGAGACCGGCCAGCCGACCCTCTTCCCAGCCCACACCACGCCCCCTTTTTCCACCACTTCGCAAAAGTGGCATGAGCGGGGTAAAGTCAGATTCTTTGCAACAAAATCTGCACGAAAAATAACACACAATAAATCACCGCCATATTCTTTTTATTGCATGGATATTGCAATAATACTGCAACACAATACTATGGTCATCATCCAGAACCACAGCCTGTAATCTCAGAACAGCTACCAGTCATCTTAAACCACTCCAGTCATTAAGAAGTTAAGACTGCCCCTAGGCTGTTCACCGAGCTTGCCTCAAGACCAAATGGACTTGGCTGCTAGGTTTTGAAATGTATAGAATAGGAGTTCCTTCTATCATCTTGATGGTGATGGCGGAGCCGGTCATGTGGTCCATCGTGTGATATTGTTATCCCATGTGATGGATCACGTGACACATGATGCAGCCTGCCGCATCATCAAGTCATTGCGAGATTTCGGATGCATCTGGAAGCGGGAACAAGCTACCCGATGACTGATAGGTTGATAGTATGTTACTCACCAATTGGCTGAACCTGAGATGGGGGGTGTATAGGAAGGAGTGATTGGCTATGTCTTCATGCCCCGTGAGGAAGCGCTTAGCGAAACGATCGTTGGGGGCGGCACGCTCCAGGCTGGGTCAGTAACTTTGATTGTTATGATTATTGTTAGCGGCAATCTATTAGGCTATGCAGATGTATGTCACCGTCCCTCACTTTTGTAGTGTTGAGCGATGAATTGCATTGTATGGACGCATGGTTGCCACATTGAGCCTTATATGATTATGCTGCTATTTGTAACTGTACTAGTCCTTTACGTCTGGAGCTTATTATACTTGTCACACTCCAGTTCATGTCATGTCTGCTGCTATATGTATTTTATAATTTTTATAATGAGTAATGAATATTTATATGTGGATTTTTCAATAAATTATTAGTTTATAATAATTTCTGCGTAGTAGCTTTTTTAGCTTAATAGGAGTTGTAGGTTACGTCTGTGGAATAAGATGGTAGAAAACTGGCACAAGATCACTAGAAGCAGACCTACCAGAAACAAATAGTAGACAAGCATGGTGAAAACCAGAAGAGATGGATAGGGCCTAATCGGCAGATGATTATCCAGATAATCCAGAAATTAACCATGGTCAGAATACCAGGGGAATTTGTAGAAGTCAATTCGGCAGACGAGGAATTAATCCAGAAACCACTCAGTACAGAAACTAGTCAGTAAACAGAGGGTTAACAAGAAGGTCTAGAGTTCAGGTTTGTAGCATAGAGGTTCAGAGCCAGCATACATATACCTAATAAACATTTCCCCCAATTTTTTTTCTGATTGCTTCTAGTTTTTGTCATAAAATACATGACCGCATATGTGAATAAATAAAAAGTGGCTTTGCACTTACCGTATTTCTTGCCCTATAAGACTCACCTAGGTTTTTGAGGAGGAAAATAAGAAAAAAAATATCTTGAACCAAAAGGTGTGCTTTTGGTGGGTTTCGAACTAATGGTGGTGTGTGGATGACACTATTATGGGGGATCTGTGAATGACACTGTTATGGAGGGGATCTGCGGATGACACTGTTATGGGGGGATATGTGGATGGCACTGTTATGGGGGGATATGTGGATGGCACTGTTATGGGGGGATCTGTGGATAGCACTGTTATGGGGGATCTGTGGATGGCACTGTTATGGGGTATCTGTGGATGGCACTGTTATGGGGAGGGGTATAGCACTGTTATGGGTAGGGAGATCTGTAGATGACACTGTTATGGGGAGGGGGATCTATGGATGAAACTATTATGAGGAGGGGGATCTGTGGATGACCATGCTATGGGGGATCTGTGGATGACACTATACAGTCCCTGACAAAAGTCTTGTCGCTTGTGTACAAATTGACCTGAAGTGCCGCTAAAATATATTTCTAATCAAGATTTTGTTACAAGAAATCGGTCATTTTAATCCCAACAGCTTTTGTAATAATGTTTCAGTGCAAAACGAAACTGACAAAAAGTATTCTAATATTCACAGCTTGGTAAAGCCCATTGAGTCAATTTTTGCCAAGACATAAGTGTTGTCGCCTTGTCATATGAGCTTCACCTGTGACTAATAATGGATCAATTAGGTCTCAGGTGTGTATAAAAAAAAAACCAGTACACTAGAACTTCACATCAACTGCAACTGGACCTCTGCAAACATACCTAAGATTCACCCGGAGACTAAAGTGTTGATTATCAAGAGGCTGAAGACCAGATCCACTGCTGATGTGGCAGACACCTTCAATGTGTCTCAGCGTCAAGTTCAGAGGATAAAAAAAGATATGAAGAGACTGGAGACGTTTTGGACAAGGCCAGGTCAGGCTGACCCCGCAAGACAATTGCTCGAGAGGACCGTTTGTTGGCTCGAAAATTCAAGGCCAGCCAATTTTCCACTGCAGCAGAACAACCAGAACAGTTTGTCGGATTCTGTCTCGAAATGGCCTCCATGGTCGAATCAGTGCCCATAAGCCAGCACTAAACAAAAGACAATTGAAAAACCGTGGGGCATTTGCCAAGTCACACAGCCTGCTAAAAGGATGGACGCTGGAAAAGTGGCAGAAGGTGGATTTTTCAGATTAATCTTCTGTTGAATTACACCACAGTCGCCGCGAATATTGCAGGAGACCTACTGGAACCCGCATGGAGCCGAGATTTACCCAGAAAACAGTGAAGTTTGGTGGAGGCAAAATCATGGTCTGGGGTTACATCCAGTATGGGGGTGTGCTAGGGATCTGCAGGGTGGAAGGCAACATCAATAGTCTAAAATACCAAGAAATCTTAGCTACCTCTTATATTCCCAATCATAAAAAAGGCCATATTCTGCAGCAGGATGGTGCTCCATCGCATACTTCCATCTCCACATCAAAGTTCTTTAAGGCAAAGAAGATCAAGATGCTCCAGGATTGGCCAGCCCAGTCACCAGACATGAACATCATTGAGCATATGTGGTGTAGGATGAAAGAGGAAGCATAGAAGACGAAACCAAAGAATATTGATGAACTCTGGGAGGCATGCAAGACTGTTTTCTTTGCTATTCCTGATGACTTCATCAATAAATTGTATGAATCCTTGCCAAATCGCATGGATGCTGTCCTTCAAGCTCATGGAAGTCATACAAGATATTAAATTTGGATCTCACAGCACCACTACTTAATTTGCTGACTTATTTTTTGGATTTGCAGTAAAGTTGTTTAATTTCTGTATAGGCGACAAAACATTTTTCTTGCCAAAATTTGACCTTTCTGTCTTGATTAAATGATAAATCTTTTTTCAGTGAAACTAATTTATTTCAGTGCATTAAACATCATTTGGGAGGGCTTTAGCTTTTCATATGAGCTATTTCTAACACCAATTGATTAATTAAAAGTCAGGTTAATAGCAGGAGTTTCTACAAAATAGAGAAGCGACAAGACTTTTGTCAGGGACTGTATAGCATATTATGCTATATGTGTCATCCACAGATCCCCCCCATAACAGTGTCCCCCAATACACCGGGCCCCGCCGCTCACAGAAGTATTAATATCTAAACAGTAATTCTTAACCTTGAGTACGCCAACTTTAACTTTAAAGCAGCGCTATTCTGTTTACTACTCTACAATCAAGCTCCGGTAACAGGCAGAATGGACGGCGGCTTAACGTTACTCACCCACGTCACGCGCCTGCTCTGCCTGCTTCATTCATAAAGTGGGAGGAGCAGGCGAGTGACGTGAGTGACATTATGCCACCGCCCGCTCTGCCTGTTACCGGAGCTTGATTGTAAGTAGTAAATAGGATAGCGCTGCTTTAAAGTTAAAGTTACTCGAGGTTAGGGATTACTGTTTAGATATGTATACTGCTGTGAGTCGCGGGGCCCGGTGCAAGAGTACAGTGACTGTACTGGGTCCCGCTGTGATTTGCCGGCCTCTAGCCCCTCCTCCCTCCCCGCTGATACATCGCTGCGCTGTGCAGCATCGCAGCCGGCGATGTATCAGCGTTAGCAATGTAAAAATGGCAGCATTTGCCCCATCAGACGCACTGCCATTTCCCCCCCACTTTTTTTGGGGGGGGAAGTGCGTCTTATGGGGCGAAAAATACGGTACATATGTGTATGTTACATGACATATGAAGCCTATACTTCCACACTTTGAAAATATGTTACTTATGTATGTTAATGGTCAGCACGTCTCTCAATAAATTTGGTGAATTATTATTCAAGCTGCCCTCCTGCCATTTCAGAGGTTTGCTGAGGTTTATTGTAGATAGCTTAACAGTACAATTTCAGTAACGCATTTTCCTTTTAGTTGAAAACATTATAGTCTTTCTTGTTTCCAGTTCAGACAGTACTGGGCCTCATTTGTCTTCCTCTTGGTGAAGAGTCTGCCTTGAATTTTCCACACATACTAATGACGATGATGAATTTGTCAGCACTCACTGTGCACAAGGAAGGGTTTTCTTCTCCGAGGGCTGTATCTTTGTTATAAATAACTTAAAATAAGGATACAAAGAGAACTGTTTGACCTGTCCTTATCTGCATTCCACTTCAAGTTTGACATCACTGTTGGAAAATGCATGGAATGTGTTGTAAAGCAGCTATGGGAAGTCTTGGTAATATGATTTACAACTCGGATTGGGGGGGGGGGGGGGGCAATTTAACAAGTGCTGGCTGAATCTTCAAAGTGAAGGGGCATCACAGGTGCACCCTGGTAAGAACACAACAAAAAGAGTTGTTTTGCATAGGAGTATCATGTAGACACATTAATATAAAAATTAGAATAAAACTCCTATAAAAGGAAAACGAAGACTTTTACAAGTAAATCAGACTCTGTATCTAATGACATAAATAGAGATAGTTTAGTCTGCTGCGTGAAGCTCACTCATAAATATTTGTGTCTTAATGACTCATATACTCATTTTGGATCACATGGTCATTACCACCCTAGTTGTGTTTGGGGCCATGTAACGTCCATCAGCTCTTAATTGTCTTATGTGACATATAAATATTTTGCTTATACCAAAAGTGAAGTTTTGTTAGACTTTGCCTCATGTATACATAGAAGGTTTTTGAGAGGGTTGAGCTACACTTTCCGACAGTTTTGACTTCCCTCACATGACCTGTGTTTCTCTTATCACAATGGGTGTATAAATAACAAACTTACAGAGTAAAGCATGACTACAAGCAGCCTAGACCAGTCTGTAAAGAAAAATAACACGTCAGTTTAGCAAAATGAGGATGCTCTGTTATCATACATTACACACTATATGAACAAAAGTATTGACGTATTGGGACGTTACACCTACAGGAAACATTAATATGGATTTTGTCCCCAAGCCAAAATAGTTTTACTCTTCTGGGAAGACTTTTTACAAAAATATTTGTTCATTCACCCAAAAGAGGTCAGACTGTTATGTTGGATGAGAGGGCCTGACTCATAATCTTCATTCTAGTTTATACCGAAAGGTGTTCGATGGGATCGAGGTCAAGGATCTTTGCATGCCAGTCAAGTTCTCTTACACTGACCAATGGGACACAGTGATACTTCAACAGAAAATGACCTCCCCCAAACTGTTTCCACAAAGTTGGAAGCATAAAATTGTCCAAAAGGTCTTGGTATGCAGAAGCATTAAGATTGCCCTTCACTGGGACTAGGGGCCAAAGTCTAAAAAAACAGCTCTATTGCATTATCCCTCTTCCACAAAACTTTATAGTTGGCACAGTGCAGTCAGGCAGGTAATGTTCTCCTGGCATTGGTCAAACCCAGACTTGCTCATCAGACTGCCAGATAGACAAGTGTGGTTCATCAGTTCACAGAACATGTTTCCAGTGTTTCAGAGTCCAGTGGCAGCATGCTTTACACCACTCCATCTGACACTTGGCATTGTGTTTGATGATGTAAGGCTTGCATGCAGCTGCTTGGCCATGTAAATCCATGCCATGGAGCTCACAGTTTTTGTGCAAAAATTAATGCCAGAGGAGGATTAGACTTTGCAGCTATTGAGTCAGCAGTGCATTGGTGACTTTTATGCACGGTGGGCTTCAGCACTTGGCAACCCCACACTATAACTTTACATGGTCTGCCACTTCATGGCTGAGTTGCTGTGGTTCTTAAAGGCTTCCACTTTGCAATGATATCACTCACAGTTAATGGAATCTAGGACGGGAAAAAATCCATTAAGTGAGGTAGTTGAAATGGTGGCCTCCTTTTACAATACCACACTGGAATTCAGTGAGCCCTTTAGAACAACTCATTTTTTCCTAGGTGTTTGTAAAGCAGGCTGCGTGGCTTGGTGCTGGATTCTATACACCTGTAGCAATGGGACTGAATCAAATACTTGAATTCAACAATAAACAGGTATGTCCCAATACATTTGTCTGTATAGTGTATATCACAGAGCTCCCCAACTTGTGACATATACCTGCTGCATGGCTCACTAGTTGTCACCTGAGAAGAATTTTAGAAATTTGGCCCCCGCACACTGATGTGAGAGAGGAAAGAGCCAGGAAACACTGTAATGGCACTGTGTCTGCCGCCTTTTCCAGAGTGAAAACATCACCTTCACTGCCATGCTTAGTAGGCATTGCTCCCTGCTACACACTCCCTGCTCCATCGACTGGTGCTAGAAATAAGAGTACCTGGGACACCACAATATATACAGTACAGACCAAAAGTTTGGACACACCTTCTCATTCAAAGAGTTTTCTTTATTTTCATGACTATGAAGGCATCAAAACTATGAATTAACACATGTGGAATTATATACATAACAAACAAGTGTGAAACAACTGAAAATATGTCATATTCTAGGTTCTTCAAAGTAGCCACCTTTTGCTTTGATTACTGCATTGCACACTCTTGGCATTCTCTTGATGAGCTTCAAGAGGTAGTCCCCTGAAATGGTCTTCCAACAGTCTTGAAGGAGTTCCCAGAGACGCTTAGCACTTGTTGGCCCTTTTGCCTTCACTCTGCGGTCCAGCTCACCCCAAACCATCTCGATTGGGTTCAGGTCCGGTGACTGTGGAGGCCAGGTCATCTGGCGCAGCACCCCATCACTCTCCTTCATGGTCAAATAGCCCTTACTTTCAAAGTTTTCCCAATTTTTCGGCTGACTGACTGACCTTCATTTCTTAAAGTAATGATGGCCACTCTTTTCTTTACTTAGCTGCTTTTTTCTTGCCATAGTACAAATTCTAACAGTCTATTCAGCAGGACTATCAGCTGTGTATCCACCTGACTTCTCCTCAACGCAACTGATGGTCCCAACCCCATTTATAAGGCAAGAAATCCCACTTATTAAACCTCACAGGGCACACCTGTGAAGTGAAAACCATTTCAGGGGACTACCTCTTGAACTCATCAAGAGAATGCCAAGAGTGTGCAAAGCAGTAATCAAAGCAAAAGGTGGCTACTTTGAAGAACCTAGAATATTACATATTTTCAGTTGTTTCACACTTGTTTGTTATGTATATAATTCCACATGTTCATAGTTCATAGTTTTGATGCCTTCAGTGTGAATATACAATTTTCATAGTCATGAAAATAAAGAAAACTCTTTGAATGAGAAGGTGTGTCCAAACTTTTGGTCTGTACTGTACATCACTGTCATGTTTACCCATACCATTTCTGGGACCAGTTCTGTATATGTGGACATGCTCTGGAATGGGAAAAC
This sequence comes from Bufo bufo, assembly GCF_905171765.1. NCBI lineage: Eukaryota > Metazoa > Chordata > Amphibia > Anura > Bufonidae > Bufo > Bufo bufo. The sequence goes on along the minus strand of NC_053392.1, from coordinate 166,204,555 downwards.
CCTAGTTCCCTGGCACATTGCCTGCCCCTCCCACCAGCAATAATGTATGCTCAACCATCTATCTGTCCATAAATAATCTATAGTGTCCATATGTTGTAGCAGTGCCAGGCAACATACCCATATAATATTATCAAAGAAACACAGGTCACTTACACTGTCTTCTATCTCTTTGCGTTGAATGTGGCTCAAAACTATTTCTGAATATAGCCGCAAAGTATGAACGTTTGGAGCCCTCTGGTATATAGTATCTGACCATTTCAATAAATGTAATTTTTTTTAGCAAAATGCATGACCTCGCCCACAGCTTGTAATAAATATCTGCTAACAGCAAAGTGATAAAATACCATCAGGATGTTAGCAGTCATCTACGACAGATGAAATCCTTCCCTCTTTGTACATTGTAAAATATGTATTTTCTATGAAACATTTTCAGTAAGGTTCTCAAACAAAAAATATGTAATCACATGGTGAAAATTGCTGACTTTTGGCCTATGCCCACACTAATAATTAGACACATCTGTGATGATTTTGCGGGTTATTGTGATGGTAATTATCATCCTTACACAGTTCACGGTAAATGGTAATCACGGTAATCATTACACATACAGTATGTTACTTATAATACATGTGAGTCATTTTAGTTTGTCACTTGTATTTATAATGTGTCAATTCATTTGTAATTTATCAGTAAAAAAAGTGCAAATTAACTGGGAACATTTTATCTGAACAATTATATATATGTTGCATGCAGATTTTTTTTTTTTTCCCCCAGGACAGCCCTGAGAAAAATCTCCAGACCTTGGCATCTGGTATTAAAATGACTCCTTAGAGAAGCCATAAACATGGGATAAATGTCAGTTAAAACAGATGGTTTTGACCGTCGGCTTCTTCATGTACATTCATCCAGATGATAATTTGTTATAACTTCAACTTCTGTGTGTTTTAGTTTAAAGGCGTTAACCTTTAATTTCATCCCACTATTGACACATATCCTGTATCCGTAGGATAGGGGATTAGTGTTTGATTGCTGCATTGCGATGCATTGCTGCATTGATTTATGCGTACTACAGCTCCATTCACATGGGACACTCGGGGACACTTGCAGCCCCTCATTATCATGATCAGTGGGAATCCAAATGGTCGAACCACCAGTGATAAAAGACTAATCCCCTATCATGCAGGTAGGGAATAAGTCTTATGTGTGGGATAACCCATTGATGCATTCTTGCGCATAAGAGCAGAAGATCACATGTTCTGTTGTTGTCATAGATGCTCCTTACATAAATAGGAGCTATTTTCTGTGATTGATTATACAATATATACACTCCTCAATACTGAAATTGCAACACCAAGACGGGCAAGTAATAAGGTTATAAAAATCGAGAAATTAGCAGCTTATCTTCAATTTTAATGCACCTAGCTCCAATCTGTGGCACGTGGGAGGCACGTAAAAGCCAGATTATAAGCAAAGATTTGTAAACAGATAAAACTTCAAAAATCAGATTTAGTCATGTTGGATGATTGTACGATGCCTCATGTTCATCGACCTACTGGTATCGCAACTTGTCACAAACTGAAAGGGACAGAATCCTTGAACCGAGTAACCTTGATCTATCCCTCCGGCAGATTGCTAGGCGCCTAGGCTGAGATTTCAGCCCTGTGCAACATTATGTGTCCCAGCGGTTGGAAGAACAATGACGAATTGGAATGACAGCAAAAAGTGCACAGAAGCGAACATCTGCACACATGGACGGACTGGGAACTTAAAATGGCCCTGAAAAAAAAAGCCTAAAAGTGGTCCCATTTTGTAGGCGAGTCCAAATTAACAGAAAGCTGAGCAACACAAGTAGGCAGGGACAACAGAAGTAGGCAATCAATACAATAGTGCAGCACAAAATACTGCCCCAGCAAAACCAAATACCACAATGCAGCATAAAATACTGTCCTATTACCATACTGAAGATGGTGATACAGTTGAATCCAGGAGGGAACATGCGGCTGCTGACCAGGTGCATAAGTATCTGATGCATTAATTAATATTGGGAGCATCAGATCATTATGTACCAGGCCAGTGGCTGTAAGGACCAGGCCGTAAGGAAGGCTTAGGCAGTCCCCAGGGCATCAGCCCACTGGGAAATTTCCCTAATTAGAAGAATGGCTCGTAATGATCTATTCTCTATTGTCAAGGAGGTCTATCCTCTTCCGCAATGAGTCCTGCTTTTGTCTCGGATGTAACGATAGCCAGAGATTGTTCTGGAGACCATATGGGCAATGCCATGAAGAGACCTTTATAAGGCAATGTTACACCAGCCCTATTGCTGGGATTATGGTGTCAGGGGGGCATAATGTACAGTAGCTGGACCCCTTTAACAGGACAACACCAGGCCATATGTTGCTTATGCTACTGTGACCAGCTGCATAACCTAAACATTCTAACATGGCCTGCAGCAACTGCGGAATTGTTTCCCATCGAGCACATCTGGGACGTCATTGGTCAGCAATTGCAAAAGGAGCTGCCAGCAGTGGATCTTGATGATTTGCGTGCCCAAGTGCATTCAGCATGGCAAAACATTCCTCAGACATCCATTAATAGCCTCATTGATAGCATGCCAAAGTTTATAAGTGTGTGTATTTTTGCTTGTGGTGCTTATACTCAGTACTGAATAAATCGAGATGTTTTGAATATTTTGTTAACATTTTTATCATTTGCATATCATTAAAATGTCTATCGATCCTGTGATTTCCATAATTCCACGGCTTTTACTTCATGGTGTTACAATTTCAATGTTAAGGAGTGAAAAAGCGTAGTGTAAATTATATGGTAAAATAGTAGGAAGTATATTATGTGCCTTCCACTAAAATTTTACAGATAGTGATATAAGATGGATGACAGCTGGATTTATATATTCTCTTGGCTCTCAAATGTTACAATATGTTATCAACATCTGTGGCAGCTGTCAGGAATGGTTATTAAATCAATGGAAGTGAATGTCAATCTAAATTCATTGGCTACTTTTCTAATTTCTGGTAGTAAAACATTTTGAGGAGGTCCGTTTTCTCACTGGATAAAACATTGCTAAATGTTTTGTTTTTTTATTCAATTTGCAGATAAATGAAAGTTATGAAAACAGTGCTTGGAATTAGTGATGAGCGGAAAGACCCATATTCGAATTTGCGATATTTGACGAATAATTTGCACCATATTCGTCATTTTGCATTCAATATCATAATTTGCGAATTATTATTCAAGATATATTCGCGTGCGCATAGAATCTATTCGTTATTCGTAAATATGCGACAACATGTTCGTATGCGTGTGCACACATAAGGGTGTGGCTTCTGCTGCAAGGCGGATCAAACAAGTTTCTAGGCCTTGTGGATTGGAAGGAATCCAGCGGAAACAAAAAAGATGGTTGGAAACTTCAGCGCGGAAACATTACTCCTACTACATTAAATAATGATAGAGTTTCACTAACACTATCCGTCTTGAAAGCGAATATTCGCATATGCGAATATGGGGTCATGTATTCGACATATTCACGAAATCTCGAAGTGGCGATATTCGAGATAAAATTTCGCTTTGCGAATATTCGCGCTCAACACTACTTGGAATCAGACTGATGCATTCATTTCATTTTATCAGAAAGAATCATACGGTATTTGCCAGAAGTCACTGAAAGTTAAAAAATGAATAGTGCTCTTAGATCCCTATGTATAGTACAAAGAGATATTCCCATCACGGTCCTATTAAAGAACGAGATGGGAATAGCCCTACGCCTCAAATATCTTCAATTTTTAATGCAGACATCTATCCTAATTGAACAGGAAGTCTTTATCATTGTCTGCCATGTTTCAGGTGGAGCTGCAGCCTTGTCCTGGTCTCACTTACACAATGCGTAACTCAGTCCCAAGGCTGTAATCATAGAACATAACTAGTTCAATTTGCAAACATCTTGTAATTTCCTGTCTGTCTATCTATCTATCTATCTATCTATCTATCTATCTATCTATCTATCTATCTATCTATCTATCAATCAATCAATCATTGTGTCTGTCTGTCTATCTATCTGCAGTAGATATCGGCAGCATAAATTGCTATGCTTCAGATTTAAAAATCCAGTAGATATTGATGATAATGAGCAGATATTGATGTTGAATAGTTCTGCAACATGTAGATGAGATTTGTTTCCACTGTAAATGCCTTGGATTTTCTGCACATAACTCTGCTGTGGAAAATCTGCATGGTTTACACTATGTGTGGTCAAATACAGATTGTAGCCTTAGGTTGATTTCACACCAACGAGTCTTCCATCCGGATTCGGTGCGTGTAGCGAATGACTGAATCCTGACCCATTTTTCTTAAACGGGTCTGTGTACATGATCGTCGTTTATCACTGACCATCTATACGTTCAGGAAAAATCGCAGCAAGTTCTATATTGTGCATTTTTTCATTCAGCCTTTGCTCCATAGAAATGAAGGGGGCTTGCGTAAAAAGTGGAAAGCATCCGGATACAATACATTTTTCACTCATGGTTGCTGGAGATGTTGAGTGTTACTCTGTAGTTTTTTTGCAGGCAGCATGTTATAGAGCAGGACGGGCTGAGTAGGTTCATATAGTGTTTTATGGGAAAAGATTCAGTATAACTTATTCATTTATATTCCTGCTCTTTCTGCCCTTTGAAGTCAAGGAGGCGGTCCTATCAGTGATTGACAGCTATCTGTGTATACACGGTCATAGAGGGGAGGCTGTCAATCATAATCATTAGAGATGAGCGAATCAAAGTTGACGAAGTGGAATTTGATCCGAATTTCAGGAAAAATTTGATTTGCACCGAATCCGAATTTCCTCATGCTTTATGGTAACAAATCAAATTTTTTCCTAAAATGGCTGCTGCACGTGTTAGGACATGGAGCAAGGAACTCTGGGAATGAGGGATCACCCACAATGCCATGCATGCAGCCAATCAGCAGCCAGCCAGCCCTGTGATGTCACAGCCTTAAAATAGACTTAGCCATCTTGGATTCAGCCATTTTCCAGTGTAGGTTGAAAGGAAGGAAATTCGGGACTCAAAATTGATGAAGTCGTAGGTTCCTTTATTTGGTAATGTGATATATCGGGTACAGAGGTACAGAATGATTTATAACCAGTGATGCCCTTGTCAGTCATGAATAAGAACGTTGTCGTAAGAAACGCGTAGACTGACAAGGGCATCACTGGTTATAAATCATTCTGTACCTCTGTACCCGATATATTGCATGACCAAATAAAGGAACCTACGACTTCATCAATTTTGAGTTCCGGATTTCCTTCCTTTCAACCTATTATAACAAGGCTTCATCCTTTATATCCGTGCACCTTGCAAGAAAAGGCGGGTGAGCTGGAATTCAATTACCTAGAGACTATTTTCCAGTGTACTTAGTGCAGGGAGAGACATCAGCAGGCACTAGGGACAGTGGTAGAAAGGACTTTAAAACTTTTATTTTGCTGTTTGACTGGGTCATCCACTTCGTCCCAAGTGACATCAGACACCCCCAGCCAAGAGTCGGTGGGTTCGTCAGACACAACCCTTAGTTCACATGGTAATGAATTGGGTGGAGTAGCTCACTGTTGATTGCGGGTGGTACGGTGCTACAAACTGAAATTGAGGACACCCTACCTCAATCAAATGAGTGAGTAAAAAATATAATGGAAGCGAGCACTCACTCTATGGCATTACTCAGATACATTTAATAATATAATCCTTCAATAAAATAGTACATATAAAATACAATCACACTAAAATACAATATAGCATAAAACTCCTAGAATATGGTCGACCCTAAAAGCAATGACAATAAATAATATCAGCAGCTGTAGATGTTGCCTAATAACATTCAATATCAGCAGTAAATAGTCAATATTAGCAGCTATAGATGTTATCTAATAGCGTGCAATGTTCACCACGGTGTCCTAAAGTGGCAAAAAATAAGTGTTTAAATAGTTGATTATGAAAAATTTGTCCTAGACTCAGGACTTGGTGCACGTGTCTTTGTGTCCATAAAAATGTGGGAAAACGAAAAAAATTATTAGTGAATAAATAACTTCAAAATGTGAGAACAGTGTATCAAAAGAGGGGGGGGGGACGACACCTGGTAGATCCCTGCACGTTGATATATGCTGGTATACTTGTAACACTTTCTCTAGTTACTGACATACAGGTAGGAGCATCCAGGTCAATACATCATCCCATAGATTTGTCCACATATACCGCCATAACTGTGGTCTGTATTCGGCTGTTGAACAATTAGCTTATATAAAGAGTCTCTAATATCGGCCAGGCAACTGTGTAGAGAATGGCCTTTGCTGATTAAGGAGAGAAGACTCTTACCTCCTGTTGCGCTTGTTTGAAATTCCTGTCCTTGACTAAGTCCAGGTGGTGAGCTGGAGACACCGCTCCGTCCTCACAGCTGGTAGTATCTGACAATCTCGCCCAATCTCGCTATGCTATGAGCGGGACTTCCGTCCAGTCAGTGCACTCACTCGGATGTTTAGGTCGATTCAATTGTCGAAAATTTCATTATTCGGTGTCCGATATCCAGACGCGTTTCGGGATGATTCCACACCTCTTCCTCAGTGGTCATTTTTTGCCACTTTAGGACACCGTGGTGAACATTGCACCCTTAGTTCACATGGCCCGGGAGCAGGCCCTGTGCCCTCAAATGTCCTCAACCTGCCTCTGTCCTTTTATGTTCACTCAGCCAGACAAGTATTATATGCTGTGGGCTCAGATCAACTATACAGCAAGGAAGAGCTACTAGAGGACAGTCAGCAGCTACTGGTCAGCCAAGATGTGGAGGAGACATCTGCCGCTTCCTCCGGTAGGCAGGCAAGTAGTGATGAGGAGAGTGGCATGGGAGCTGGTGTTGCAAGCGGTCAGTCTCCTGACCCAGAGACCGTTGATGAGGACATCAGTGACGTGCAGACAGTACTCGATGATGATGATGTAGCTGATCGCACTTGGGAGCCGAATGAATTAGGGGCTTCATCATCATCGGGAGAAGAGGGTGGCAGCTTGCCCGTGAGGCAACAGCGGAGCCAGCAAGTCGCTAGCGTGGCCGGGAGTCAGCAGGTGGCAGCAGTGGGAGGTTGGGAGCCAAACGTGCCCGGGGTAGATCACCTGCTTCGCAGGAGCCTACCTGACCGGAAAGTAGTGGTGCTGGGGTTCATGGAAGCAACGGCGGTAGCAGTCAGTCAGTGCGGAGTGTTGGGGGTAAAATGACCTACTCGGCGGTGTGGCCGTTTCTTGTTAAGCCTCCGGAGAAGGCGAACATTACAATTTGTAGAATCTGCAGGCAGAAGGTGAAGCGTGGCCAGCATGCCAATGTTGGCTCCACGGCCCTGCATCAACATATGCAGTGTCACCATAAAGTGGCCTGGGACAACTGTGGCACCGATGTGGTGGTCCATCCTGCCACAACAACCACTGCATCACCCAGTGGCAGGCACCTGATTTCAGGCAGTCAAGGCTCCACCACTTCAGCTGAATGGAGCTGTCTATCCTTCCCATCATCTGCTGATCCTGATGCTCCTGCTCCTGCTCCTACTCCTCGTTAGTGATGAGCGGCAGGGGCCATATTCGAATTCATGATATTTCACTAATATTTTGCAGAATATTCGTTAAATATTCGTGAATTCGTATATTTGTTATATTCTACATTCATTTTTTTACGCGAAAATCTGCAAGGTAATGATCGCGTTATATGCGAATATTACGCGATCAATACAGGCGTGGGTCAAAAACGCATATATAGCACTATAGAATATGGTGCTATATATTAGTTTTTAGAATATTCATTTTTTCCATCTAAACACATGATTCCTCCCTGCTTCTTGCTTGTGGGCCAATGAGTCATTGGCCCACAAGCAACTTAAGCAGGGAGGAATCATGACTTCAGATGGAAAAAAATGCTGAATATTCTAAAAAACAAATATATAGCACTATATTCAATATAGTGCTATATATTCATTTTTTAGAATATTCGTTATTTTTTTTCATCTGAAGTGAACACTATTCGTGCTCAACACTACTCCTCGTCAGTCATTCCATCAGCAATCGATCACCAAAGCGATTGCCAAGAGACAACAGTCTTCCACCCATCTGCAAAACATCCGAAAAATGGCCAGGAAACTTTGCATGTACTTCAGCCACTCTTACACCGCAAGGCACACTCTCCTTGAGATGCAGCGGATGTTTCCACCTGTTGGAATTTTACCCTCCATATGTTGGACCGACCATAAGAACAGAGAAAGTCCATAAACGATTTCTTGATTATCCAAGCGGACAGGAGTAGAGTTGAGCGGACACCTGGATGTTCGGGTTCGACGGGTTTGGCCAAACTTCACAAAAAAGTTAGAGTTCGGGAACCGAACTTGACCCCGAACCCGAACCCCATTGAAGTCAATGGGGACCCGAACTTTTGAGCACTAAAATGGCTGTAATAATGTAATGGAAAGGGCTAGAGGGATGCAAATGGCACAGGATCGGAAGGTAAACGAGCTGATCTACAGCCTGCCAGCGACGATCATTCGCTGGCAGGCTGTAGATGCGATTTATTTTTTTAACCCCTGAAAGGTATATCAGACGCTGTTTTGTTAACAGCGTCTGATATACCTGTTACCTGGTCCTCTGGTGGTCCCTTTTGCTTGGATCGACCACCAGAGGACACAGGCAGCTCTGTAAGTAGCACCAAGCACCACACTACACAACACCCCCCCTGTCACTTATTAACCCCTTATTAACCCCTGATCACCCCATATAGACTCCCTGATCACCCCTCTGTCATTGATCACCCCCCTGTAAGGCTCCATTCAGACGTCCGTATGTGTTTTTCGGATCCGCGGATCTGCAAAACACGGACACCGCGGATCCGCAAAACACAATGGCAATGTGCTTTCCGCATTTTGCGGATCCGCACATTGCCAGAACTATATAGAAAATGCCTTTTCTTGTCCGCAATTGTGGACAAGAATAGGACATATTCTATAGGCTCTACAAAAAACGCAGTGTTCGCCCTATCAGGCCTAATCTTGTGCGCTCACTTGCGTTCAGTCCGCCCCACCGCAGTGACAGAATTTTTTTTTTTTCTGATCACTGCAAAAACACTGTAAAATCGCTGCGGCGTTATAAAGATCACTTTTGAGGGGCATGGCGAGTTCATAGATTTTTTTTTTTTTGTATAAAAAAATGGGAAAAGTTGTCTTTTACAGAGATATTTATCTCACCCAGCATGGGTATATGTAAAAATACACCCCAAAACACATTGCCATACTTCTATGGAGTACGGTGATACCACATGTGTGACACTTTTTTGCAGCCTAGGTGCACAAAGGGGCCAAAATTCCAATGAGTATCTTTACGATTTCAAAGGGCATTTTTTACGCATTTGGATTCCAAACTACTTCTCACGCTTTAGGTCCCCTAAAATGCCAGGGCAGTATAAATACCCCACAAGTGAACCCATTTTGGAAAGAAGACACCCCAAGGTATTTCGCGAGGGGCATGGCGAGTACATGTAAAATTTTATTTTTTGTCACAAGTTAGTGGAATATAAGACTTTGTAAGAAAAAAATAAAAATAAAAAATTTCCGCTAACTTGTGACAAAAAATAAAAACTTCCATGAACTCACTATGCCCATCAGCGAATAGCTTAGGGTGTCTACTTTCCGAAATGGGGTCATTTGTGGGGTGTTTCTACTGTCTGGGCATTGTAGAACCTCAGGAAACATGACAGGTGCTCAGAAAGGCAAAGTGCGTAAATTTTAATTTTTGCACCATAGTTTGTAAACGCTATAACTTTTACCCAAACCAGTAAATATACACTTATTGCATTTTTTTTTTTAATCAAAGAAATGTAGAACAATAAATTTAGAGAAAAAATTATATAGAAATGAAGTTTTATTTGATAAATTTTACAACAGAAAGTGAAAAATGTCATTTGTTTGCAAAAATTTCGGTCAATTTCGATTAATATAAAAAAAAGTTAAAATGTCAGCAGCAATGAAATACCACCAAATGAAAGCTCTATTAGTGAGAAGAAAAGGAGGCAAAATTAATTTGGGTGGTAAGTTGCATGACCGAGCAATAAACCGTGAAAGTAGTGTAGTGCAGAATTGTAAAAAGTGGTCTGGTCATTAAGCGGGTTTAAGCTTAGGGGAGCTGAGGTGGTTAAAGGGCTTCTGTCACCCCCCAAAAGTCATTTTTAATTTTTGGGCTAATTAAAATCCTTATAGTGCGATTATTCAATATATAGTGCTCTTACCTTTTTCTGTTGCTTAGTTTCTTTAAAAACCGCACTTTTATAATATGTTAATTACCTTGCTACCAGCAAGTAGGGCGGTTACTTGCTGGTAGCCGCCGCATCCTCCTTTCAAAAAAAGGCCCCTCCTCCTGTTGATTGACAGGGCCAGCGAGCGTTCTCCTCCGGCTGGCCCTGTCTGCAATTCAAATCCCGCGCCTGCGCCTTTCGTGTCTTCATTCGGCGCAGGCGCTCTGAGAGAAGGACGCTCACTTCCTCAGCACTTCCTCAGTGCGCCTGCGCCGATGACGTCTTCTCTTTCGGGTTTAGAGGTGACGTCATCGGCGCAGGCGCACAGAGGGAGTGCTCAGGAAGCGTGCGTTTTTTTGAAAGGAGGATGCAGCGGCTACCAGCAAGTAGACGCCCTACTTGCTGGTAGTGAAGTAATTAACATATTATAAAAGTGCGGTTTTTAAAGAAACTAAGCCACAGAAAAAGGTAAGATCACTATATATTGAATAATCGCACTATAAGGATTTTAATTGGCCCAAAAATGAAAAATGACTTTTGGCGGGTGACAGAAGCCCTTTAAGGACACAGGTTGTACCTGTACGCCCCGTGTATTTCCGATCACCGCCGCGCAGCGCAAATCATTGAGCAGGCACCTCGACTAAATGCGCGGGGGGGTCCAGTGACCCCCCCATGTCGGCGATCGCCGCAAACCGCAGGTCAATTCAGACCTGCGGTTTGCGGCTTTTTATGGTGCGGGCAGCGGCGGCGGCGGTGCTATCAGGTCCCCATGGGGCTGTAGGGGGGACCCGATGGCATGGAAGGCAGCGCGATGCCTTCCTGAGGCATCAACGCTGCCTTCCTGTGACGTGCCTGTGAGATTCAGCCCCCTGGATCTCACAGGCCGGAAGCTGTATGAGTAATACACACAGTATTACTCATACAGCCAATGCATTCCAATACAGAAGTATTGGAATGCATTGTAAAGGATTAGACCCCCAAAAGTTGAAGTCCCAAAGTGGGAGAAAAAATAAAGTGAAAAAAAAGTTAAAAAAATAAAGTTTTCCCCCCCAAAAATTAGAAGTTTCAAGTAAAAATCAACAAAAGCGTCATTTTCCCCAAATAAAGTTAAAAAAAATTGGCAAAAAATAGGGTAAAAAAATAAATAGACATATTAGGTATCGACGCGTGCGTATCAACCGGCTCTATAAACATATCATATGACCTAACCCCTCAGATGAACACCGTAAAAAAATAAAAATAAAAACTATGCTAAATAAAAAAAAATTTGTACCTTACATCACAAAAAGTACAACAGCAAGCGATCAAAATGGCGTCTGTAATAAGTAACTCTATAAAAATATCACATGACCTAACCCCTCAGGTGAACACTGCAAAAAATAAAAAAAGACGGTGTTAAAAAAAGCCATTTTTTGTCATCTTACATCACAAAGTGTAATAGCAAGCGATCAAAAAGTCATATGCACTCTAAACTTGTGCCAATAAAACAGTCATCTCATCCCGCAAAAAATGAGACCCTACCTAAGATAATCGCCCAAAAACTGAAAAAACTATGGCTCTCAGACTATGGAGACACTAAAACATGATTTTTTTTGTTTCAAAAAATAAATCATTGTGTAAAACTTACATAAATATATTTTTTTTATACATATTAGGTATCGCCGCGTCCTTGACAACCTGCTCTATAAAAATACCACATGATCTAACCTGTCAGATGAATGTTGTAAATAACAAAAACGGTGCCACGGTGCCAAAACATCAATTTCTTGTTACCTTGCCTTACAAAAAGTGTAATATAGAGCAACCAAAAATCATATGTACCCTAAACTAGTACCAACAAAACTTCCACCCTATCCCGTAGTTTCTAAAATGGAGTCACTTTTTTGGAGTTTCTACTCTAGGGGTGCATATGGGGGGGGCTTCAAATGGGACATGGTGTAAAAAAAAACAGTCCAGCAAAATCTGCCTTACAAAAACCGTATGGCATTCCTTTCCTTCTGCGCCCTGCCGTGTGCCCATACAGAAGTTTACGACCACATATGGGGAGTTTCTGTAAACTACAGAATCAGGGCCATAAATATTGAGTTTTGTTTGGCTGTTAACCCTTGCTTTGTAACTGGAAAAAAAATATAAAAATGGAAAATCTGCTAAAAAAGTGAAATTTTGAAATTGTATCTCTATTTTCCATTAATTCTTGTGGAACACCTAAAGGGTTAACAACGTTTGTAAAATCAGTTTTGAATACCTTGAGGGGTGTAGTTTCTAGAATGGGGTCATTTTTGGGTGGTTTCTATTATGTAATCCTCACAAAGTGACTTCAGACCTGAACAGGTCCTTAAAAAGTTGGTTTTTAAAAATTTCTGAGAAATTTCAAGATTTACTTCTAAACTTCTAAGCCTTGTAACGTCCCCCAAAAATAATATTTCATTCCCACAATGATCCTAACATGAAGTAGACATATTGGGAATGTAAAGTAATAACTTTTTTTGTGGGGAATTAGTATGTATTATAGAAGTAGAGAAATTAAAACTTGGAAATTTGCTAATTTTTCCAAATTTTTGGCAAATTTGGTATTTTTTTTTTAACTTTAAAATGATTATTGTTTACTCCCATTTTACCAGTTTTATGATGTACAATATGTGATGAAAAAACTGTCTCAGAATGGCCTGGATAAGTCAAAGCGTTTTAAAGTTATCAACACTTAAAGTAATACTGGTCAGATTTGCAAAAAATGGCCTGGTCCTTAAGGTGAAATAAGGCTGTGTCCTTAAGGAGTTAAATTAGGGTCCACCCCAAAACATTGGGAAATATAACCTGTGATAACCCCCTCCAGTCGTGCTAAACACGTTCAGATAATACACTGGATGCGGACACTTGGATCTTCGGGTTCGGCCAAACTTCACAAAAAAGTTTGAGTTCGGGACCCGAACTTGACCCCGAACCCGAATTCCATTGAAGTCAATGGGGACCCGAACTTTTTAGCACTAAAATGGCTGTAAAAATGTAATGGAAAGGGCTAGATGCAAATGGCATTAAAATGTGGTTAAGAGCATGGCAAGTGCTCTGCAAACAAATGCGGATAGGGAAATGACTTTAAATAACATAAAATACGTAAAAATAAAAAATAATAATCTTGATCTAGGAGGACGAGGTCCATATTGAGTAGGAGGTTGAAGAGGCGGTGGATGTGGCGGTGTAGGTGGAAGCGGCGGTGGAGGAGAAGGAGCTAGCCTACACTGCTTTTTGGTTTTAAGTTTATTTTTATTTTTTTAAATTAGGGTCCACCCCAAAACATTGGGAAATATAACCTGTGATAACCCCCTCCAGTCGTGCTAAACACACGTTCAGATAATACACTGGATGCAGGGCAGGCCAGCACCTCCAAGGCGTAAAGGGCAAGCTCAAGTCATGTGCCTAATTTGAAGACCCAGAAGTTGCAGGGGGCAGAACCATCAGTCAGTTCCTGTAGTTCCTGCAAACATATTGCCCCACCATGTCGCACATCCCCGTGATGTTCGCGATCCAATCTATCAACTTTCAATGTTCTTTTCTGAGCCTACCATGTTGATCACGGTTAGCGGTGAATCAGGGTCCACGCCGGAGAGGGAGCGTGAGAAAGAGAGACCACATCCAAGGGAGATCAATGGATGAAATTTAATTGTGATCGAGCGGAAATGTGGGAGAAGCTATTAAAACGGAAGAATTGAAGGAAAGGAGGGGGCGCGCGGCAATTACCCACTACCGACTCGGGGAGGTAGTGACGATAAATAATAATACAGGACTCTTAAGTTGCCCTGTTATTTGAATGATTAAAAAAAAATTATAGGGAATGTCACTGGGGTATTTTGGATTTGGAAACGTTAGCCAGGAGAGCCCCTGCTGCCGCTTTGTTGACTCTAGATAACTTCTGCCTGATTGCTAGTGATGATCCGAACTATTCGCCGGCGAACAGTTCCCGGCGAACATAGCTTGTTCAGTCCGCCCCCTATACATCATCATTGAGCAAACTTTGACCCTGTACCTCACAGTCAGCAGACACATTCCAGCCAATCAGCATACCCTCCCTCCCACCTCCTATCAAAAAGCAAGGACAGCATCCATCTTAGATTCATTCTGAAGCTGCAGTGTCACAAATTTGACTAAGTTGTAATCGCAACGCGATCAATACAGGTTATATTAATCGCATTGCGAATTCAACTTAGAGCTGGGTTCCTAATGGTTGTATTGCTAGAATATAACGAAGATTGAGAATATAGTGCTATATTCGTTATATTCGTCAATTCTAGCAATACAACAATTAGGAACTTAGCTATAAGTTGAATTCGCAATGCGATTAATGCAGGTTATATTAATCGCATTGCGAATTCAACTTACCACACTCTGCGTCAACTACGTAATTTTCCATGGGAGTTTTGCCATGGATCCCCCTCCGGCATGCCACAGTCCAGGTGTTAGTCCCCTTGAAACAACTTTTCCATCACTATTGTGGCCAGAAAGAGTCCCTGTGGGTTTTAAAATTCGCCTGTCTATTGAAGTGTATGGCGGTTCGCCCGGTTCGCCCGTTCGCGAACATTCGTGGAAGTTCGCGTTCGCAGCTCGCGAACGGAAAATTTTATGTTCGCGACATCTCTACTGATCGCACGTCCCTGTGATGTCCACCATCCATTTGGATATCTTCTCTATCAACTTTCGATGTTCTTTTCTGAGCCTGCCATGTTGATCACGGTTATTGGCGAATCAGGGTTCCACGCCAGAGAGGGAGCATGAGAAAGGGAGACCTCATCTAAGGGAGGTCAATGGCTGCAATGGGATGTAGCGGAAATGTGGGACAAATTATTAATAAAGAAGGATCGAATGAAAGGGCCATTTAAAGACGAATTTTAGAAATGTAAGTCCCTATCACTTATGCAGAGCAGAGGTTTTTCATGGGTTAATGTCGTCCACCAATGGAACAGATTATTTTTAAAAATTTAGGTCCCTGTCACCTATGCAGAGCAGGGGTTTATTCACGGCAAAAAATGTAAAATGTCAATTAAGAATGTAACAGTAAATTTGTGAAATTTATTAACCTGTCTATTAGGTAGAGCAGGGGTCTATCACAGGCAAAAATTGTTGAATGTCACCCGAAAATGTTAAAGAAAAATTTGTGAAATTTATTAAGCTGTCAACTAGGTAGAGCAGGGGTATATCACAGCCAAAAATTGGTGAATTTCACCCAAAAATGTAACAGACAAATTAGTGATTTTTTTACCTGTCTACTAGGTATAGCAGTGGTGTATCACACCCAAAAATTTGTGAATTTCACCCATAAATGCAACAGACAAATTAGTTAATTTTTTTACCTGTCTACTAGGTATAGGAGTGGTATATCACACCCAAAAATTGGTGAATATAACCCGAAAATGTAACAGACAAATTAGTAATTTTTTTTTACCTGTCTACTAGGTATAGCAGTAGTATATCACACCCCAAAATTTGTGAATTTCACCTGAAAATGTAACAGACAAATTAGTGAAATGACCTAAAATAAAATACATACAAATAAAATAAAAAAACTTGATTTATGAGCTGGAGGTCCATATGCAGTAGGAGTTTGAGGAGGCGGTTGACGTAGCGGTGTAGGTGGAAGCAGCGGTGGAAGAGGACGAGGTAGCCAAACACTGGTTTTTGGTTTTAATTTTTTTATTTTGTTATTAGGGTACACTCCAAAAGAGTGTGAAATATCCAAAATACAAGAATGAGCAATTGCACTCTAGTATAACAATGGCTGGTTAAGGCTGGTATACATGTCAAATCTGCACAAGGTGTGGACAAGTCCTGTGAGAACCATGCCTGGTTCATTTTAGTGAACGTGAGCTT
Organism: Bufo bufo; assembly: GCF_905171765.1. Lineage (NCBI taxonomy): Eukaryota > Metazoa > Chordata > Amphibia > Anura > Bufonidae > Bufo > Bufo bufo. The sequence goes on along the minus strand of NC_053392.1, from coordinate 166,188,390 downwards.
GTCCACATTAGCTGTGGACAGGCGGCTGCGCTTGTCTGTGATGACGCCCCCTGCCATGCTAAACAAGAGTTCAGATAATACACTGGCTGCAGGGCAGGCCAGAACCTCCAAGGCGTAAAGGGCAAGCTCAGGCCATGTGCCCAATTTGGAGACCCAGAGGTTGAAGGCAGACCCGTCATTCAGTACGTATAGGCGTGTGCACACATACTGCTCCACCATGTTGGTGAAATGCTGCCTCCTGCTAAGACGTTCTATATCAGCTGGTGGTGCTGGTTGTTGTGGCGTGCTGACAAAGCTTTTCCACATTTCAGCCATGCTAACCCTGCCTTCTGAGGTACGCTTCCACTGTGCCCACGCTGTCAGGTGGGAATGCCACCAGCAGCGCGTCTACCAGCGTGCGCTTGTACTCACGCATCTTACGATCATGCTCCAGTGACAGAATTAAGGACGGTACGTTGTCCTTGTAACGGGGATCCTGCAGCATGGCCGCCCAGTAATCAGCACAAGTTAGAATGTGGGCAACTCGGCGGTCGTTGCGGAGACACTGCAGCATGTAATCGCTCATGTGTGCCAGGCTGCCCAGAGGCAACAAAAAAATGTCCTCTACGGGAGGTGTATCGACTGCATCCTCTGTATCCCCCCAGCCATGCACCAGTGATGGCCATGAGCTGGTCTGGGTGCCACCCTGCTGTGAACATGGTTCCTCCATCTCCTCATCCTCCATCTCGTCATCCTCCAGGAACCCACCCTCGGAGCCACTTGTGAATGACTGGCCGGAAACCCTATCAAATGATCCCACTTCCTCCTCCTCCTCCTGTGCCACATCCTCTTCTATCATCGCCAGCAGCGTTTTTTAAAGGAGGCATAGAAGTGGGATAGAAATGCTGAGAACGGCGTTATCGGCACTGGCCATGTTGGTGGAGTACTCAAAACAGCGCAACAAGGAACACAGGTCTCGCATGGAGGCCCAGTCATTGGTGGTGAAGTGGTGCTGTTCCGCAGAGCGACTCACCTGTGCATGCTGCAGCTGAAACTCCACTATAGCCTGCTGCTGCTCGCACAGTCTGGCCAGCATGTGCAAGGTGGAGTTCCACCTTGTGGGCATGTTGCATATGAGGCGGTGAGCGGGAAGGCCAAAGTTACGCTGCAGCGCTGACAGACGAGCAGCAGCAGGGTGAGAAAGCCAAAAGCACGCACAGACTTTATGCAGCAGCTCTGACATATTGGGGTAATTTTTAAGGAATCTCTGCACCAACAAATTCAGCACATGCGCCAGGCAAGGGATGTGCGTCAAACCGGCTAGTCCCAGAGCTGCTACGAGATTTCACCCATTATCGCATACCACCATGCCAGGCTTGTGGCTAACTGGCACCAACCACTCATCGGTCTGTTGTTCAAGGCCCGTCCACAGCTCCTGCGCGGAGTGGGGTTTGTCCCCCAAACAGGTTTAAAACTGCCTGCTGTCATTTACCCCTGGCTGTGCTGAAGTTGGTGGTGAAGGTGTTACGCTGACCGGATGAGGAGCCGGTAGAGGATGAGGAAGCAGAGTAGGAGGAGGAAGCAACAGGAGACAAACTGAAGCGCCCTGCAATCCTCAGTGGTGGAAGGACATGCGCCAAACTGCTATCCGCCTCAGGCCCAGCCGCCACTGCATTTACCCAGTGTGCTGTTATGGAGATATAACATCCCTGACCGTGCTTACTGGTCCACGTATCCGTAGTGAGGTGCAACTTGCCACAGATGGCGTTGCGCAGTGCACACCTGATTTTGTCCCCCACTTGGTTGTGCAGGGAAGGGATGGCATGCCTGGAAAAATAGTGGCATTTTGAAATGCTGGCATTCAGAACCAGGGATAGTGGGTGGGTAGGGGAGTACTTCCTCTTCCTCTCCAGTGTTTGGGAGATGGAGAGCTGAACGCTTCCCTGGGACATTGTGGAGATGCTTGGTGACCCAGATGGTGGTGTTGCTGGCAGATCCTCTGTTTGCGGGGTGGCAGGTGGCACTGTCACTTCAGAGGTGGATGAAGAGGCCGAGACTGCAGCAGAAGAGGAAGCAAAAGGAGCCAGAGACCTTTCTTGGTTTTTGAGGTGTCTACTCCACTGCAGCTCGTGCTTTGCACTTAGATGCCTGGTCATGCAGGTTGTGCTCAGGTTGAGAACGTTTATGCCTCGCTTCAGGCTCTGATTGCACAGTGTGCAAACCACTCGTGTCTTGTCGTCAGCACATTGTCTGAAGAACTGTCACGCCAGGGAACTCCTTGGAGCTGGCTTTGGTGTGCTCGGTCACTTGCTGCGGTGGGCAGTAGAAGGCGTACTGTTTAGGGGACGGCCACTCCGCTTTTGCACCCTGCTCCCTCTTCTGCTGTGCTCGTGGCTCTGTGCGACCACCGCCTCTTCCTCCGAACTACACAGGTCACTCGCATGACCTTGATTCCATGTGGGGTCGAGGACCTCATCGTCCTCCACATCATCTTCCATCCAGTCTTCACCCCTGTCCTCCTTGTTGGTCTGCACACTTTCGAAAGCCCCAGCAGTTGGCACCTGTGTTTCGTCATCATCCGAGATGTGCTGCGATGGTCCTCCCATGTACTCATCTTGAAACATAAGTGGTTTGGCATCGGTGCACTCGATTTCTTCCACTTCTGGGGCAGGGCTAGGTGAATGACCCTGGGAAACCCTGCTAACAGAGTCATAAAAAAGCAGAAGAGACTGCTGCATGACTTGGGGCTCAGACTGCTTGGCTGATTTGCAAGGGGGTGAGGTGAAAGACTGATGGACACCGGCTGCAGGTGCCAACTCTGATCTTTCAGCAGGAGACTGGGTGGCAGGACATAAGGGCAAAGAACTTTTGGGAAGTCGGGATGACCCGTAATACCATGCATGCAGCCAATCAGCAGCCAGCCAGCCCGGTGATGTCAGCCCTATAAATACGATCTTAGAGTCTGCCATTCACTATCGTACTTTGTTCAGGGACAGACGTGTATGCAGGCGCTAGGGAGAGTGAAATAAAAACTAATTGTTAAAAAAAAAAAGGAAAAAAGCGATTTAATAGTGCAGGCAAAGGATAGTGAGAGGAATCATTTCACAGGCAGGGAGAGACATGTGCAGATGCTAGGGAGAGTCATAGGAAAATCCTCATTGTGAAAAAAAGCGATTTACAAGTGCAGGGAAACATTACTTGGGGATTCAGGTAGTCTCATAATACAGCTCTGTCATTCCAGCAATTAGTTATTGGGGTGCATGTGCTATGTTGAAAAGCCTGTAGTGGCTTTTATCTGTGGAAAAAGATAAATATATGGCCCGACACTCCCTTTCTACTCTTTCACGAGCGATGATGCTGCACTCTCACTTTTTGATCTCACTCTCTTTGTCTCTCTATTTCCTCAAAAGATTGCATCTTTCTTTTTCCTTTACTTTCAGCATTTTGATCTTGGCTTTTGATACCAATAGACTCTACCTTTAATTTATCCATATTCGACAGTTCTTTCAGCATTTCTGCTTTCAGATTTGCTAGTTCTAGAACGATCAGAAGTTCCAATTCCACGCTCTTCCTTCTCTTCAGCAGTGGTTTCCTCAGATTTGGCGGCAGTTTCAGAGTCCTCTGCTTCTGCAGTGGCTTTTTCCACTTCGGCAGACTCTCCTTCAGCCTCTTCTTTGGGCTCTGCAGCATCTGAGGATTTCTTCCACTCCAACTCATCGGTCTTAGCTTCTTCAGCCTTTGTCTCTTTGAAGTCTCCGTTCTCTTTGATAGCCTTCTCATCCTTCTCTGACATGGCATCATATACCTGCACTCTTACTTCCTCCTTTTCTTTCTCATCGAGGTTGGAGGTACTGGGGATATTGGGGTCCTTATCAGACTTTTCATCTTCCTCTTCTGGCATTCCCTCCAGATGGTCACCTAGGACATTGTTCTCCATTCGTGCAAGCTCCAGGAGATGCATCCCACAGTAGTAGAGTGCATCTGCATATTGGTCGTCTATCTCACTGTATCTCACCCCCATAGGGCTGCTGAAGGTTCCTGGAAGGCATTGGTGGCTAGGGGGATGTCTTTCATGACCAGGTCCTGGTTACTCACTGCCATGAGTCTCCTGGCCTGCGCATCCGCATCAGCCCTTTCAACTTGTTCAGCAGAAACTTCTTCCCTCTTCTCTGTCTCGGCCGACACTGCAGCGCCACCTTCATTAGACCCATTCTCAACAGGTCCTGGCTTGGACTTCTTAGCCTCTTCTACCTGGCGCTTCAACTATTCAGCATTGCGCCTTTCATCTTCCAGTTGCATTAGCACGTCCTTCAGCTTTTTCTCTGAACGACAGACTTGTTTATTTGCAGCCTGTCTTTCTTTTGTTTCAGTATCAAGCTGTTCCTCCAGTTGTGCGACCTTTGCTTCCAAGGCCGTGATGGATGCTTTGAATTTGGTTTCAATAGAGTCTTTCAATTTTGTTTTTAACTCCTTGTTTTGTCTCTCCAATTTCTGACTGGCATTAGTATTCTTCTGAGCATTACTACGTTCTGCCTTCAGATCAGCATTCATCTGGTCAATCTGGAGAGTAGCCTTTCTCAGTCTGTCGTTGGCCAGTTCATTATAACCCTGTTGGGTTTGCCTTTTGGCCCGCTCTGCCGTAGTAAGCTCCTCCTGCATATGGATCATCTCCGCCCCCAGACTTTTAAGTTTATTTTATCTTCTTTAGACTAACTTAAAATATTATCCTTGGACGCTCTAGTGTCTTCCAACTCTCTCTGGTAATCCTTCATTTGCGCCTGCACTTTACGCAGTTGCTTGATGACTTCTCTCTTTTTGTTTGCAGAGTCAATTTGTCCCCCTAAGTCTTTTAGATCCATGTCGAGCTATTTTTCTGGCTACTACAGCCAATGAACGTTGCTTCCTTTCATTTTCAAGCTCTGCTTTTATTGCTTTTACTTGTCTCAGAAGTTGTTTCTTCTTGTCTTCACTCTGCTCCTCACATTTTTGCAGCTGTCCTGATATGACAGGCCCCGCTGGTAGTGAGTCTCTGCCAGCAGTTGGTCATGCTCATCTACATGCTCTTTCGGGATGGTCAGACCTGCCAGAAAGTCTTCCACTGCCTGGTATAATTCTCAGACCCTATGCTGACTTCTCCCCACTTAATCAGGTTCATGTCCTGAACCCGCTCTTGTCTTCACTCTGCTCCTCACATTTGCAGCTGTCCTGATATGCCAGGCCCCGCTGGTAGTGAGTCTCTGCAAGCAGTTGATCATGCTCATCTACATGCTCCTTCGGGATGGTCAGACCTTCCAGATAGAGTTGAGCAGACATCTGGAAGTTCAGGTTTGACGGGTTTGTCCGAACTTTGCAAAAATGTTTGAGTTCGGGACACGAACTTGACCCGAACTTGACTCCGAACTCGAACCCCATTGAAGTCAATGGGAACCCGAATGTTGGAGCACTAAAATGGCTCTAAAAAAGTCATGGAAAGGGCTAGAGGGCTGCAAAAGGCAGCAAAATGTGGTTAAGAGCATGGCAAGTGCTCTGCAAACAAATGTGGATAGGGAAATGACTTCAAATAACATAAAATACGTAAAAATAAAAAAATAAGAATCTTGATCTAGGAGGAGCAGGTCCATATGGAGTAGGAGGTTGAGGAGGCGGTGGATGTGGCGGTGTAGGTGGAAGCAGCGGTGGAGGAGGTAGCCAAAACTGTTTTTTGTTTTTTATTTTATTATTATTATTTTTTTGTTTAAATTTGGGTAGACCCCAAAACATCGGGAAATGTAAAAAATAAAACAAAGAGAAAGTGCGCTGGAGTACAACAATGGCTGGGTGAGGCCGGTATACATGTCTATTCTACACAAGGTATGGACAAGTCCTGTGGGATCCCTGCCTGGTTCATTTTAATGAACGTGAGCTTGTCCTCATTGGCTGTGGACAGGCGGCTGCGCTTGTCTGTGAAAAACCCCTCCTGCCGTGCTAAACAAACGTTTAGACAATAAACAGGCTGCAGGGCAGGCCAGCACCTCCAAGGCGTAAAGGGCAAGCTCAGGCCATGTGCCCAATTTTGAGACCCAGAAGTTGAAGGGGGCAGACCCATCAATCAGTACGTGTAGGCGTGTGCACACAAACTGCTCCACCATGTCGCACGTCCCCGTGACGTCCACGATCCAATTGGATATTTTCTCTATCAACTTTCAATGTTCTTTTATGCACCTACCATGGTGATCACGGGTAACGGGGAATCAGGGTTCCATGCCGGAGAGGGAGCTTGAGAATGGGATACCCCATCCAAGGGAGGTCAGTGGCTGAAATCTGATTGGGTGGACATGTGGGACAAGTTACTAAAGTGGAAGAATCGAAGGAAGGCAGGAGGCCCGTGGCAATTACCCACTCCCGACTCGGGGAGGTAGTGATGATAAATAACAATACAGGACTCTTAAAAAGCCCTGTTATTGGAATGAGTAATAGAAAATTACAGGGAATGTCACTGCAGTATTTTGGATTAGGAAACGTTATACAGGAGAGGCCGTGCTGCCGCTTTATTGACTCTAGATAACTTCTGCCTGATCGCACGTCCCTGTGACGTCCATGATCCAATTGGATATCTTCCCTATCAACTTTTGACGTTCTTTTATGCGCCTACCATGGTGATCACGGGTAATGGGGAATCAGGGTTTCATGCTGGAGAGGGAGCCTGAGAAAGGAATACCACATCCAAGAGAGGTAAATGGCTGAAAGCTGATTGGATGGAGAGGGTGGTCAAGTTATTAAATTAAATTCAGCACATGCGCCAGGCAAGGGATGTGCGCCAAACAGGCTAGGCCCAGAGCTGCTACGATATTTCGCCCATTATCGTACACCACCAGGCCGGGCTTGAGGCTCACTGGCACCAACCACTCATCGGTCTGTTGTTCCATGCCTGTCCACAGCTCTTGCGTGGTGTGGGGTTTGTCCCCCAAACAGATAAGTTTCAAAACTGCCTGCTGTCGTTTACCCCTGGCTTTGCTGAAGTTGGTAGTGAAGGTGTTACGCTGATCGGATGAGGAGGCGGTAGAGGATGAGGAAGCGGAGTAGGGGGAGGAAGCAACAGGATGTGAACATGGGATGAGGATGGCCCTGGGAAACCCTGCTAGCAGAGTCATAAAAAAGCTGAAGAGACTGCTGTATGACTTGGGGCTCAGAGTGCTCGGCTGATTTGCAAGGGGGTGAGGTGAAAGACTGATGGACATAGGCTGCAGGTGCCAACTCTGATCTTTCAGCAGGGGACTGGGTGGGAGACAATGTAAAGGAACTGGAGGCACTGTCAGAATCTACTATCGCCTGTACTTGTTCTGGCCTCACCATTCGTAGAGCCGCAGTAGGCCCTACCAAATAACGCTGAAGGTTCTGTCGCCTAATCACACCTGAGGAAGGTGTTTCACTTGGGCGTGTAGCTGGCACAGATCGACCACGTCCTCTCCCTGCAACAGGAGCTCCACCAACACCAGCAGCACCACGACCAGGGCCACGTCCCTTGTTTGACGATCTCCTCATTCTTTGCGTTCACCCACCAAACTAACAGATGGTTTATGTCAGGCGACAATGTAACCGCCAATAGTCAACAATTAAGTTCACTGACAGTAAGGCTGTTCCGGTATCATAAAGAGCAAACATTTCTTGAGGTCACACAACAGTGTGACAGGCGAATTTAATACAATTACTTCACGTTCAGAAAAAATGTGAATTTGTCAACTAACAATGTAAGGCTACTTTCACACTTGCGGCAGGACGGATCCGACAGGCTGTTCACCATGTCGGATCCGTCCTTCCGCTATTTCGCCGTGCCGCCGGACCGCCGCTCCGTCCCCATTGACTATAATGGGGACGGGGATGGAGCTCCGGCGCAGCACGGCAGTGCACGGCTAAAGCCGCCGGACTAAAAAGTCGGACATGCAGGACTTTTTAGTCCGGCGGCTTTCGCCGTGCACCGCCGTGCTGCGCCGGAGCTCCGCCCCCGTCCCCATTATAGTCAATGGGGACGGAGCGGCGGTCCAGCGGCACGGCAAAATAGCGGAAGGACAGATCCGACATGGTGAACAGCCTGTCGGATCCATCCTGCCGCAAGTGTGAAAGTACCCTAACAGCAGTATTGACTGGTTTTATTGGACTGTCAGAAATGCAGCGCAGGCCACAAATGTACAGTCGTGGCCAAAAGTTTTGAGAATGACACAAATATTAGTTTTCACAAAGTTTGCTGCTAAACTGCTTTTAGATCTTTGTTTCAGTTGTTTCTGTGATGTAGTGAAATATAATTACACGCACTTCATACGTTTCAAAGGCTTTTATCGACAATTACATGACATTTAGGCCTCATGCACACGACCGTTGTGTGCACCCGTGGCCGTTGTGCCGTTTTCCGTTTTTTTTCGCGGACCCATTGACTTTCAATGGGTCCGTGGAAAAATCGGAAAATGCACCGTTTTGCAGCCGCATCCGTGATCCGTGTTTCCTGGCCGTGAAAAAAATATGACCTGTCCTATTTTTTTCACGGCCAACGGTTCACGGACCCATTCAAGTCAATGGGTCCGTGAAAGAACACGGATGCACACAAGATTGGCATCCGTGTCCGTGATCCGTGGCCGTAGTTTAGTTTTTATACAGACGGATCCGAAGATCCGTCTGCATAAAAGCTTTTTCAAAGCTGAGTTTTCACTTCGTGAAAACTCAGAACCGACAGTATATTCTAACACAGAAGCGTTCCCATGGTGATGGGGACGCTTCTAGTTAGAATACACTACAAACTGTGTACAAGACTGCCCCCTGCTGCCTGGCAGCACCCGATCTCTTACAGGGGGCCGTGATCAGCACAATTAACCCCTTCAGGTGCGGCACCTGAAAGGGTTAATTGTACTATCATATCCCCCTGTAAGAGATCAGGGCTGCCAGGCAGCAGGGGGCAGACCCTCCCCCCCCCCCCCCCTCCCCAGTTTGAATATCATTGGTGGCCAGTGCGGCCCCCCCCCTCCCTCTATTGTAATAATTCGATGGTGGCACAGTGTGCGCCCCCCCCCCTTCCTCCCTCTATTGTAATAAATCGTTGGTGGCACAGTGTGCGCCCCCCATTGCCCCCCCCCCCATCTATAGCATTAACAACGTTGGTGGCCAGTGTGCAGCCTCCCATCTCCCCCCCCCTCCCCCCCATCATCATTGGTGGCAGCGGAGTTCCGATCGGAGTCCCAGTTTATTCGCTGGGGCTCCGATCGGTAACCATGGCAACCAGGACGCTACTACAGTCCTCGTTGCCATGGTTACTTAGCAATAGTACAATAGTAGAAGATTAATACTTACCTGCTGCTGCGATGTTCGTGTCCGGCCGGGAGCTCCACCTACTGGTAAGTGACAGTGACAGGTCTGTGCGGCGCATTGCTAAATGAACCGTCACTTACCAGTAGGAGGAGCTCCCGGCCGGACACGAACATCACAGCTCCCAGGTAAGTATGAATCTTGTACTATTGCTAGTAACCCGCTGCCACCAATGATCGGGGGGGGGGGGGGGGGCACACTGTGCCACCAACGAATTATTACAATAGAGGGAGGAAGGGGGGGGGCGCACACTGTGCCACCAACGATTTATTACAATGGAGGAAGGGGGGGGGGGGGCCGCACTGGCCACCAATGATATTCAAACTGGGGAGGGGGGGGGGTCTGCCCCCTGCTGCCTGGCAGCCCTGATCTCTTACAGGGGGATATGATAGTACAATTAACCCCTTCAGGTGCGGCACCTGAGGGGTTAATTGTGCTGATCACGGCCCCCTGTAAGAGATCGGATGCTGCTAGGCAGCAGGGGGCAGTCATGTACACAGTTTGTAGTATATTCTAACTAGAAGCGTCCCCATCACCATGGGAACGCCTCTGTGTTAGAATATACTGTCGGAAATGAGGTTTCACGATCTAACTCATATCCGACAGTATATTCTAACATAGAGGCGTTCCCATGGTGATGGGGACGCTTCAAGTTAAAATATACCATCGGATTGGAGAAAACTCCGATCTGATGGTATAAAAGGGACTCCGGACTTTACATTGAAAGTCAATGGGGACGGATCCGTTTGAAATGGCACCATATTGTGTCAACGTCAAACGGATCCGTCCCCATTGACTTGCATTGTAATTCAGGACGGATCCGTTTGGCTCCGCACGGCCAGGCGGACACCAAAATGACTTTTTTTTTATGTCCGTGGATCCGCCAAAAATCAAGGAAGACCCACGGACGAAAAAACGGTCACGGATCACGGACCTACGGACCCTGTTTTTGCGGACCGTGAAAAAAAACGTTCGTGTGCATGAGGCCTAATGCAAAGAGTCAGTATTTGCAGTGTTGGCCCTTCTTTTTCAGGACCTCTGCAATTCGACTGGGCATGCTCTCAATCAACTTCTGGGTCAATTCCTGACTGATAGCAACCCATTCTTTCATAATCACTTCTTGGAGTTTGTCAGAATTAGTGGGTTTTTGTTTGTCCACCCACCTCTTGAGGATTGACCACAAGTTCTCAATGGGATTAAGATCTGGGGAGATTCCAGGCCATGGACCCAAAATGTCAACGTTTTGGTCCCCGAGCCACTTAGTTATTACTTTTGCCTTATGGCACGGTGCTCCATCGTGCTGGAAAATGCATTGTTCTTCACCAAACTGTTGTATTGTTGGAAGAAGTTGCTGTTGGAGGGTGTTTTGGTACCATTCTTTATTCATGGCTGTGTTTTTGGGCAAAATTGTGAGTGAGCCCACTCCCTTGGATGAGAAGCAACCCCAAACATGAATGGTCTCTGGATGCTTTACTGTTGGCATGACACAGGACTGATGGTAGCGCTCACCTTTTCTTCTCCGGACAAGCCTTTTTCCAGATGCCCAAAACAATTGGAAAGAGGCTTCATCTGAGAATATGACTTTGGCCCAGTCCTCAGCAGTCCATTCACCATACTTTCTGCAGAAGATCAATCTGTCCCTGATGTTTATTTTGGAGAGAAGTGGCTTCTTTGCTGCCCTTCTTGACACCAGGCCATCTTCCAAAAGTCTTCGCCTCACTGTGCGTGCAGATGCGCTCACACCTGCCTGCTGCCATTCCTGAGCAAGCTCTGCACTGGTGGCACTCTAATCCCGCAGCTGAATCCTCTTTAGGAGACGATCCTGGCGCTTGCTGGACTTTCTTGGATGCCCTGAAGCCTTCTTAACAATTATTGAACCTCTTTCCTTGAAGTTCTTGATGATCCTATAAATTGTTGATTGAGGTGCAATCTTAGTAGCCACAATATCCTTGCCTGTGAAGCCATTTTTATGCAACGCAATGATGGCTGCACGCGTTTCTTTGCAGGTCACCATGGTTAACAATGGAAGAACAATGATTTCAAGCATCACCCTCCTTTTAACATGTCAAGTCTGCCATTTTAACCCAATCAGCCTGACATAATGATCTCCAGCCTTGTGCTCGTCAACATTCTCACCTGAGTTAACAAGACGATTACTGAAATGATCTCAGCAGGTCCTTTAATGACAGCAATGAAATGCAGTGGAAAGGTTTTTTTGGGATAAAGTTCATTTTCATGGCAAAGGACTATGCAATTCATCTGATCACTCTTTATAACATTCTGGAGTATATGCAAATTGCTATTATAAAAACTTAAGCAGCAACTTTTCCAATTTTCAATATTTATGTAATTCTCAAAACTTTTGGCCACGACTGTACTATCTAGCACAAAAAGGGTGATTTTTTCAAACAACAATATACCAGTAGTATTTAACGGTTTTAGTGGACTGTCAGAAATGCAGCGCAGGCCGCAAATGTACTATCTAGCACAAAAAGTGAGTTTTTTCAACCGACAATGTAACAGCAGTATTTAACGGTTTCTATTGGACTGTCAGAAATGCAGTGCAGGCCGCAAATGTACTGTCTAGCACAAAAAGTGAATTCTTTTCAATTTGTTTCAGTATAAAGCTTTGGCCTGTTCTCACTACATTCAGTGGAAGCCGTCTGGCACCAGGAGAGGTATGTAGTGGGCTCGGCATGCATGTTGGTACCTGCATCCCCTGGAAGTAATGGAGGCCTTTATGGCACCAAAAATGGTAAAGGCAGAGTGGACCCAGCATGCATGTGGAACCAACTCTTCCTGAACTTTATGGTGGCCATTATGGCGCATAACAGGTAGTATTTAGTGTTAGGTTCCCGTCTTACAGAGATCACCTTGACGTTTGTCAGACGGGCTCAAATGGTTTTGTACAAAATGCATTTGCCAAGCATCTCACTTTAGAAATAAGCATAAGCACTTGAATATTTTTTGTGATTATGGCATTATTGTACTTTATCTGGTTTGCAGAATGCTGTTGCATTGTCTTTTTTCTCTATGTTTCTAGCCATGGCAGCGTGCACCTGCGCATTGGGATGTGCTGACTAACCCCCCCTTTTTTGCACACCCTCTAAGGCTACTTTCACACTAGCGTTCGGGTGTCCGCTCGTGAGCTCCGTTTGAAGGGGCTCACAAGCGGCCCCGAACGCATCCGTCCGGCCCTAATGCATTCTCAGTGGAGGCGGATCCACTGAGAATGCATCAGTCTGCCAGCGCTCAGCCTCCGCTCCGCTCAGTGAGCGGACACCTGAACGCTGCTTGCAGCGTTCGGGTGTCCGCCTGGCCGTGCAGAGGCGAGCGGATCTGTCCAGACTTACAATGGAAGTCAATGGGGAAGGATCCGCTTGAAGATTACACCATATGGCTCAATCTTTAAGCGGATCCGTCCCCCATTGACTTTCAATGTAAAGTCTGGACGGATCCGTTCAGGCTACTTTCAGACTTATTTTTTTTTCCAAACTATAATGCAGACGGATCCGTTCTGAGCGGATGCAAACGTCTGCATTATAGGAGCGGGTCCGTCTGATGAAACATCAGACGGACCCGCTCTGAACGCTAGTGTGAAAGTAGCCTAACACTGCCACACGTTCCTGCACCTTTATTACAGTGGGTTCCCTCAGCTGGGTGCTACCAACATTATCAATCAGCATTGTCAAATCCAGAGGCGTTCCTAGGGTGTTTGGCACCAGGGGCCCCCCTCCTCAATACTTCAAAAAAATTTTTTTTACCCCCTCACAGTAGTGTTTCCCTCATTGTACAACCTTCACAGTAGTTTTGTACAGATGTGTGCCCTCTCACAGTAGTTATGCCCACATTGTGCCCCCCTCATAGTAGTTATGCCCTCTCTGTGCCCCTTTCACAGTTGTAATGCCCTCTTTGTGTCCCCTTCACAGTAATAATCCCCATTGTGCCCCCTTTATAGTAATAATGTCCACTGTGCCCGCTTCATAGTAATAATGCCCACTGTGCTCCCTTTACAGTAATAATGCCCATTGTGTCCCCTTCACAGTAATAATGCCCATTGTGCCCCCTTATTAGTAGTATTGCCCACTGTGCTAGTAATGCCCTCTGTGCCCCCTCCATAGTAGAAATCCCCATTGTGCCCCCTTCACAGTAATAATGCCCGCTGTGCCCCCTTCACAGTAATAATGCCATCTGTACCCCCTTCATTGTAGTAATGCCCTCTGGCTCTGTGCCCCCTCCATAGTAGAAATGCCCATTGTGCCCCCTTCACATTAATAATGCCCTCTGTGCCCTGTTCATAGTAGTAATGCTCTCTGTGCCCCCTCCATAGTAATAAAGTCCTCTGTGCCCTCTCCATAGTAATAAAGTCCTCTGTGCCCCCTCTGTATTAAAAAAAAAAAAAAAAGTAACTGCTCACCTTGTCCCGCTCCTGACGCTCACAGTCTTCTCTTCCCTGCAGGCACATATCGCTCTGCAGCACAGTTTGGGCGGAGCTTATGCAGATTTACTGGCTGCAGGCTCCGCCCACACATGATCTGTGCCTGCAGGCTGAATGGTGGAGCGGGGAGAAGTATTCCTGCTTCACCATTCAGAGCGCGGCTGGCCTGACGGAGGGGAAGAGCACGGGGAGCTGAGCGGTGAATGACAGGACTGCAGCTCCCAGCGATCCAGCAATGAGCTTTTCCATCTGTATTGATGGAAGCGCTCATTGCTTCTGGCACCCACCTGAGAGTCGGGGAGGGGGACCGCCCCCCATGCCCCCCCTTAGTACGCCACTGGTCAAATCACATACATTTTTACCATCAAGGGGAGCTTCTTCCCCGATCATAGCCTGCAAAGGAAAAGGGGTGTCATCATCATCATCATCACACATTACATATTTCACTTAGCTTCACATTTTCATTAGGCCTTTTCTCAGTAACCACATCTGCTTTGGATTTTACAACAGTTTTGTCAACCTCAGGTTTCACAATCCTGATTCCTCTTACATGGGTTAGCATAGCATCCCTGAGTTTAGCCATCCCAAAGTTACCTCTCGCTTTCCCTGACTCACCTCTAGTCACAGCTTATAGACAGGGATAGAAGACAATTGCAAAGCAGCACAAATGGACCTCCCGACCAATCCGGAATGCACCAGCCGCGATAGGACCCCCGATCCACAGCACTCCCATAAGCAATGGTAGAAAGTAAAAAGGTTCACAGCAGTATGTCCGGTGTGACTATTTATTAGGACCCAAGAGTGCACTCTTGGGTCCTAATAAATAGTCACACCGGACATGCTGCTGTGAACCTTTTTACTTTCTACCATAGCTTATAGACAGGGTCGCAGGCTCCAAGCCTTATCAGGTCTGCTTACCAAACACAAGTCCATATGGGCAGGAGATCCGGCTACACGTAGCCTCATGGACCCTCAGGCCTCCTGGCTGAGACCACTCAGAGGCTCTGTAGGCCTCTGCTTCCAAGTTTTCTCCTCCTCCGACTGACACACAGAGGGTTGGCTTAATGCCTCCTTGATTACAGAAGGCCTCACCTGCGATGACCTCAGGTTAGGGGAAAAACATGCCCTGGAATGGGGGTGGACTGGGAAGGTCCCACTACCAAACCTACCTTCCCAGTCCAAATAAAATCCAGCCCTTGTACTTAACAACCAAAATAGCTTCAGCAACTATGTTTGCTGAAGACAGCGCCATCTTCCAGGGTTTTACTTATCTCACCATGTTGAGGAACCTGGGTGAGATATACAGCCCTTCTAGGACTTTTACTTTACACATCACGACAGTAGTCAGTTGGCCGCTACCTATCTGCGCCGTCGTCCACCCTCTTGCAGGTTTAATCGGGGATGCCCTCTGTGCTCATGTTCCTCCACCATGGCTGCTGTGGCAGTTCCAGCTCCATCAGCAGCAACTTAAATGTAGAGTCGCTATTGAGCAGCTTTCTTCACCCGCCTAGTGAAGAAACTACTCACCAGCAGCAGCTAGACCTGGAGCAGCAGGTAGTGGCATACTTGGATAGCACCCTGCCACCCCACATTGAAGATACGCTGGACTACTGGGCAGCCAAACTGGATTTGTGGCTGCAACTGGCAGAGTTTTCCCTGGAAAAGCTGTCCTGCCCGCCAGTAGTCTGGAATCAGAGCGGGTGTTTAGTGCGGCGGGGGCCATAGTTACCCCAAGAAGAACTCGCCTGTCCACCCAAAATGTGGAGAGACTGACCTTTGTCAAGATGAATCAAGCGTGGATCAGCCAGGATTTCCACCCACCAATGCCTGATGCATCAGACTAGATCATCCATTGTGCCAGACCAACACTTTGACAAAAAAGACCGGTTTCTTCTGGCTACCTGCCTCAGCTACTATTCTGATGCTGCCACCCGCCTGATGCTACACATCTGATGCTAAGTGCTCCTTCTTTCACCCACCATCTTCAGCTGGTACTATTATTGCCACCCACCTTCCCACTCTGTCATAGGGTCACTCTGTTGTCTCCTGATGTTGCTGCCACCTCCACACTATGTCACCTTGCCACTCTGTGATCTCCTGATGCTGCTGCCAATTCCACACTATGTCACTTTGCCACTCTGTGGCCTCCTGATGCTGCTGCCACCTCCACACTGTCATTGTGCCACCCTGTGGCCTCCTCCTGATGCTGCCGACACCTCAACACTCTGTCATTGTGCCACTCTGTGGCCTCCTGATGCTGCTGCCACCTCCACACTGTCATTGTGCCACTCTGTGGCCTCCTCCTGATGCTGCTGCCACCTCCAGACACTGTCATTGGGCCATTCTGTCATCTCCTCATGCTGATTCCACCTCACCACTATGTCATAGGGCCACTCTGTGGACTTCTCATGCTGTTCCCACCCTCCCCACTTCATGACTGGGCCACCATTTTGCCTTTTGGTGGTGGACATCATCATTTATTTGACCCTTCTTCTGATTTGTCAGAAGGAAGGAAAAATGATATGAACAATGGATTCTGTCTATGTAATAGCTGTAACGCCTGCATGACATGGTCCCTATTTTGCATCAGAATTTGCTCATGATTTGTTAGCCAAAAGCAGGAGTGGGTACAAAACACAGAAGACATGCAAATATTCCATTCACGTGTCATCTGTTTTGAATCCACTCCTGTTTTTTTGGGCTTTAGCAATACTGATAGATTACTGACCAAATGCTGACCGAGTGAAGGCGGATGCTCCACAGACAGGATCCATTTTCTGGGGTTTATTGTTCTGACGCATCAGAGGAAGGGCAAAACAATCAGTGACGTCAACACAAACTTTCTGCTGACACCCTCTCCACTCTGGCTCTACATATATAAGTGTTTAATAGAACAGGTTCTGTAGACATCTATGTGGAATCAGCTGCCGACGGTGTAAAGGGAGTGCGCTTCTTCTTAACACTAACATTGACCTGTAAGGCTGAGTACATACTTGAGTTATTTGGTCAGTTTTGGCCCCGTAACTGCCCAAATAAGTGAAGTGTACAGTGATTCTAAGAGCGACGCCTGTCATCTGTATGTCATACTGACTCACATTATTGTTTCACTACCACACCAGACTCCCTATGAGTGTTACTGCAAGGCACAGTGTTCTACACCACTATAAAGGCTCTCTGCAGCCAGGAAATATCAGTTTTTAACTCGATTCCCCTTGAATAAATTCAGATCGAACAGATTTTTTGGAAAAATTTGGCAAACCGGCCAAATCTCATTTTTGCGAAATTCGCTCATCTCTAGAATTTTCTCGAAAAATTTGGCGAACCGGGCGAATCAAATTTTTTTGAAATTCGCTCATCTCTAATAATCATAATCCTCTCTATTATGTTACAACAGCACAGCAGTCCGGACTGTGTATTTCAGTGCAGCTTGGAGCGCTGACAGAGGGGGAACTGGGGGCAGTAGAAAAAAAAATTTACAATCTGGACTCCTTATCTGCAGTACTACTTGTGTATTACTGTAGATAATAGTCCAAAATTGGGGTGACAGATTACCTTTAAAACACTTTGAATAATCAGATTTTATTTTGACTGCACAACCCCTTTAGCCCATGTCTCAAAACTTTTAGCTGTGATTTCAATAATAATATATCTATTGCTTTCAGAGGGTCTCTATGCAAGAGCCACATATGGGCGCTTTTGTTAATTTGAAGATGGCAACGTGCTAATCATACAGCATTTCTATAGAAAATGCCTCACCAGTTTGCCAGTCTAAACCAGTAATTATGATCCATGGGAATCATTAGCATCTGGCATATCATTTAATAGACAGCAGTAAGTGCTAGTTTTCCCTTAAGGTGCCAGTCGCCTCCCTTACTTACATGGCTCCTATGCAGCTGTGCAAATTACACATATAGCACAGCACTAGCCAAGATAGTAAAAGCAAATTTATTGATTCAAAGCATAGTTATATACTAGCTACTTATTTGGCAGGGAAGGAAGGGTGAGAACACAACTTTAAAAGAAGCTTTAATGATAAATAGTACAGCTCCAAATGTACAATCTGCTGTTGGCTTCTTTCAGTCTCTGGGCACACTGGTGCATGGATATCTGCATCATTCTCTATAATGCTCTATAATGCTCTATAATGCCCTCAAGGAACCTCAAAAGGTCATGTACTGAGTATTTTTTTTGAAAATTGCACAAGGGATTTACCTAGGGTACAGCCACATGTTCACGTTTCCTTATGCAGTTTTGTAAGACAAAACCAGGAGTGAATTAAAAAAGGATTAGAAGTTGTATCTGTCCTTTATACTTTCTTTTTTTATTATGAACCATACCTGATTTTGGCTTCCAAAACTGTATCAAGAAAGCTGAAGGCTGTGACCGTACCCTTAGTGAATGCATAGCACCCACACTGAATTCTGACCCATTCATTTCGAAAGGGTCTGTGTACAAGAGCGTTGCTTTTCACGTATCATTTCTGCGTTCAGGAAAAATCGCAGCATGTTCTATATTCTGCGTTTTTCATGCAGCCCTGGTCCCTTAGAAATGAATGGGGCTTCAGTGAAAAACGCATTGCATCCAGATGCAATGCGTTTTTTACTGATTGTTGCTAGGAGATGTTGTCTGTAAATCTTCAGTTTTTTTCACGCGTCAAAACTGATTGCACCCACGCGGAAAAAAATTAAACACTGAATGCATTTGAAGACAAAACTGACTGAACTTGCTTGTGAAATGGTTTCACTGAACGCATCCTGAGCCAATTCATATTGTTCGTGTGAAAGAGGCCTTATGTCACTAAATCAATAATTAGCCACTGTTTTCTTTATCTTGAAGATGTGGTCTCCCAGGGTTCCTGAAGGCAGTGTTGGACTGGGGAACCTAGGGCCCACCAGTAAAATTTATTTTGGGTGCCCACCATATGGATACATTAAAATATAATACATATTTTAGCAATTTTTTTTATATGAACATAGGCTGGTTGAGGTGCTGTACATTGAATATATGTATGTAGTGCAGTAAGTCTACTGTGTTATGTGCCACTTGTGCAGGGGGTGGGAGACTAGGGGCCCACCTTGCTCAGGGGCCCACCGGGGGATTCCCCTGTACCCCTGTGGGCCAGTCCGAGCCTGCCTGAAGGACTGACTTGCACTAATGCAAAGCAAGAGGAGTTCAGCAGAAATGGTGTGCATTACCATAACTACTACCAAAATATTTATCTTAGGACCTTCTTTATTTGTCTCGCCATGTTCAGATAAGTTGGATTAGCACCTCAATGTTGATGAAAGGGATTTTATAAAATATTATATACTTTGTAGAAAAAATGTAAGTTGTAACCTGTTTGTCACAGAATCATTTGTCACATAGATATTTGCCACATATTTCATACGTCGTAATTAGAGTTGAGCGAACACCTGGATGTTCGGGTTCGAGAAGTTCGGCCGAACTTCCCGGAAATGTTCGGGTTCGGGATCCGAACCCGATCCGAACTTCGTCCCGAACCCGAACCCCATTGAAGTCAATGGGGACCCAAACTTTTCGGCACTAAAAAGGCTGTAAAACAGCCCAGGAAAGAGCTAGAGAGCTGCAAAAGGCAGCAACATGTAGGTAAATCCCCTGCAAACAAATGTGGATAGGGAAATGAATTTAAAAAAAAAATAAAAATAAAAAAATGACCCAATATCAATTGGACAGAGGTCCCATAGCAGAGAATCTGGTTTCACGTCAGCAGAGAATCAGTCTCTTCATGCCATAGCAAAGAATCTGGCTTCATGTCAGCACAGAATCAGTCTCTTCATGCCATAGCAGAGAATCTGGCTTCATGTCAGCACAGAATCTGTCTTCATGTCATAGCAGAGAATCAGGCTTCACGTCACCCACCACTGGAACAGGCCACTGTCACACATTTAGGCCCCGGCACCCAGACAGAGGAGAGCGGTCCCGTAACAGAGAATCTGGCCTTATGTCAGCGCAGAATCTGTCTTCATGTCATAGCAGAGAATCAAGCTTCACGTCACCCACCACTGGAACAGGCCACTGTCACACATTTAGGCCCAGGCACCCAGTCAGAGGAGAGAGGTCCCGTAACAGAGAATCTGGCTTGATGTCAGCACAGAATCTGTCTTCATGTCATAGCAGAGAATCAGGCTTCATGTCACCCACCACTGGAACAGGCCACTGTCACACATTTAGGCCCAGGCACCCAGGCAGAGGAGAGAGGTCCCGTAACAGAGAATCTGGCCTTATGTCAGCGCAGAATCAGTCTTCATGTCATAGCAGAGAATCAGGCTTCACGTCACCCACCACTGGAACAGGCCACTGTCACACATTTAAGCCCAGGCACCCAGGCAGAGGAGAGAGGTCCCGTAACAGAGAATCTGGCCTTATGTCAGCACAGAATCTGTCTTCATGTCATAGCAGAGAATCAGGCTTCACGTCACCCACCACTGGAACAAGCCACTGTCACATATTTAGGCCCCGGCACCCAGACAGAGGAGAGAGGTCCCGTAACAGAGAATCTGGCCTTATGTCAGCGCAGAATCTGTATTCATGTCATAGCAGAGAATCAGGCATCACGTTACCCACCACTGGAACAGGCCACTGTCACACATTTAGGCCCAGGTACCCAGGCAGAGGAGAGAGGTCCCGTAACAGAGAATCTGGCCTTATGTCAGCGCAGAATCTGTCTTCATGTCATAGCAGAGAATCAGGCTTCACACGTCACCCACCACTGGAACAGGCCACTGTCACACATTTAGGCCCCGGCACCCAGACAGAGGAGAGCGGTCCCGTAACAGAGAATCTGGCCTTATGTCAGCGCAGAATCTGTATTCATGTCATAGCAGAGAATCAGGCTTCACGTCACCCACCACTGGAACAGGCCACTGTCACACATTTAGGCCCAGGTACCCAGGCAGAGGAGAGAGGTCCCGTAACAGAGAATCTGGCCTTATGTCAGCGCAGAATCTGTCTTCATGTCATAGCAGAGAATCAGGCTTCACGTCACCCACCACTGGAACAGGCCACTGTCACACATTTAGGCCCCGGCACCCAGACAGAGGAGAGCGGTCCCGTAACAGAGAATCTGGCCTTATGTCAGCGCAGAATCTGTATTCATGTCATAGCAGAGAATCAGGCTTCACGTCACCCACCACTGGAACAGGCCACTGTCACACATTTAGGCCCAGGTACCCAGGCAGAGGAGAGAGGTCCCGTAACAGAGAATCTGGCCTTATGTCAGCGCAGAATCTGTATTCATGTCATAGCAGAGAATCAGGCTTCACGTCACCCACCACTGGAACAGGCCACTGTCACATATTTAGGCCCAGGCACCCAGGCAGAGGAGAGAGGTCCCGTAACAGAGAATCTGGCCTTATGTCAGCGCAGAATCTGTATTCATGTCATAGCAGAGAATCAGGCTTCACGTTACCCACCACTGGAACAGGCCACTGTCACACATTTAGGCCCAGGTACCCAGGCAGAGGAGAGAGGTCTCGTAACAGAGAATCTGGCCTTATGTCAGCGCAGAATCTGTCTTCATGTCATAGCAGAGAATCAGGCTTCACGTCACCCACCACTGGAACAGGCCACTGTCACACATTTAGGCCCCGGCACCCAGACAGAGGAGAGCGGTCCCGTAACAGAGAATCTGGCCTTATGTCAGCGCAGAATCTGTATTCATGTCATAGCAGAGAATCAGGCTTCACGTCACCCACCACTGGAACAGGCCACTGTCAAACATTTAGGCCCAGGTACCCAGGCAGAGGAGAGAGGTCCCGTAACAGAGAATCTGGCCTGATGTCAGCGCAGAATCTGTATTCATGTCATAGCAGAGAATCAGGCTTCACGTCACCCACCACTGGAACAGGCCACTGTCACACATTTAGGCCCAGGCACCCAGGCAGAGGAGAGAGGTCCCGTAACAGAGAATCTGGCCTGATGTCAGCACAGAATCTGTCTTCATGTCATAGCAGAGAATCAGGATTCACGTCACCCACCATTGGAACAGGCCACTGTCACATATTTAGGCCCAGGCACACAGGCAGAGGAGAGAGGTCGCGTAACAGAGAATCTGGCTTCATGTCAGCACAGAATAAGTCTTCATGTCATAGCAGAGAATCAGGCTTCACGTCACCCACCACTGGAACAGGCCACTGTCACACATTTAGGCCCCGGCACCCAGACAGAGGAGAGGTTCATTCAACTTTGGGTTGCCCCGCAATATAATGGTAAAATGAAATTAAAAATAGTATTGAATGAGGAAGTGCCCTGGAGTAGAATAATATATTGTTAAGGGGAGGTAGTTAATATCTAATCTGCACAAGGGATGGACAGGTCCTGTGGGATCCATGCCTGGTTCATTTTTATGAACGTCAGCTTGTCCACATTGGCTGTAGACAGGCGGCTGCGTTTGTCTGTTATGACGCCCCCTGCCGTGCTGAATACACGTTCAGACAAAACGCCGGCCGCTGGGCAGGCCAGCACCTCCAAGGCATAAAAGGCTAGCTCTGGCCACGTGGACAATTTGGAGACCCAGAAGTTGAATGGGGCCGAACCATCAGTCAGTACGTGGAGGGGTGTGCACAGGTACTGTTCCACCATGTTAGTGAAATGTTGCCTCCTGCTAACACGTTCCGTATCAGGTGGTGGTGCACTTAGCTGTGGCATGGTGACAAAACTTTTCCACATCTCTGCCATGCTAACCCTGCCCTCAGAGGAGCTGGCCGTGACACAGCTGCGTTGGCGACCTCTTGCTCCTCCTCTGCCTTCGCCTTGGGCTTCCACTTGTTCCCCTGTGACATTTGGGAATGCTCTCAGTAGCGCGTCTACCAACGTGCGTTTGTACTCGCGCATCTTCCTATCACGCTCCAGTGTAGGAAGTAAGGTGGGCACATTGTCTTTGTACCGGGGATCCAGCAAGGTGGCAACCCAGTAGTCCGCACACGTTAAAATGTGGGCAACTCTGCTGTCGTTGCGCAGGCACTGCAGCATGTAGTCGCTCATGTGTGCCAGGCTGCCCAGAGGTAAGGACAAGCTGTCCTCTGTGGGAGGCGTATCGTCATCGTCCTGTGTTTCCCCCCAGCCACGCACCAGTGATGGGCCCGAGCTGCTTTGGGTGCCACCCCGCTGTGAACATGCTTCATCCTCATCCTCCTCCACCTCCTCCTCGTCCTCCTCGTCCTCCAGTAGTGGGCACTGTCTGGCCACATTTGTACCTGGCCTCTGGTGTTTCAAAAAACCTCCCTCTGAGTCACTTTGAAGAGACTGGCCTGAAAGTGCTAAAAATGACCCCTCTTCCTCCTGGGCCACCTCCTCTTCCATCATCGCCCTAAGTGTTTTCTCAAGGAGACATAGAAGTGGTATTGTAACGCTGATAACGGCGTCATCGCCACTGGCCATGTTGGTGGAGTACTCGAAACAGCGCAACAGGGCACACAGGTCTCGCATGGAGGCCCAGTCATTGGTGGTGAAGTGTGTCTGATCCGCAGTGCGACTGACCCGTGCGTGCTGCAGCTGAAACTCCACTATGGCCTGCTGCTGCTCGCACAGTCTGTCCAGCATATGCAAGGTGGAGTTCCATCTGGTGGGTACGTCGCATATGAGGCGGTGAGCGGGAAGGCCGAAGTTACGCTGTAGCGCAGACAGGCGAGCAGCGGCAGGGTGTGAACGCCGGAAGCGCGAACAGACGGCCCGCACTTTATGCAGCAGCTCTGACATGTCGGGGTAGTTGCGAATGAACTTCTGCACCACCAAATTCAGCACATGCGCCAGGCAAGGGATGTGCGTCAAACCGGCTAGTCCCAGAGCTGCAACGAGATTTAGCCCTTTATCGCACACCACCAGGCCGGGCTTGAGGCTCACCGGCAGCAACCACTCATCGGTCTGTTGTTCTATACCCCGCCACAACTCCTGTGCGGTGTGGGGCCTGTCCCCCAAACATATGAGTTTCAGAATGGCCTGCTGACGTTTACTCCGGGCTGTGCTGAAGTTGGTGGTGAAGGTGTGTGGCTGACTGGATGAGCAGGTGGAAGAAGAGGAGGAGGAAGCTGAGTAGGAGGAGGAGGAGACAGGAGGCAAAGAATGTTGCCCTGCGATCCTTGGCGGCGGAAGGACGTGCGCCAAACAGCTCTCCGCCTGGGGCCCAGCCGCCACTACATTTACCCAGTGTGCAGTTAGGGAGATATAGCGTCCCTGGCCGTGCTTACTGGTCCACGTATCTGTGGTTAGGTGGACCTTGCCACAGATGGCGTTGCGCAGTGCACACTTGATTTTATCGGACACTTGGTTATGCAGGGAAGGCACGGCTCTCTTGGAGAAGTAGTGGCGGCTGGGAACAACATACTGTGGGACAGCAAGTGACATGAGCTGTTTGAAGCTGTGTGTGTCCACCAGCCTAAATGACAGCATTTCATAGGCCAGTAGTTTAGAAATGCTGGCATTCAGGGCCAGGGATCGAGGGTGGCTAGGTGGGAATTTACGCTTTCTCTCAAATGTTTGTGAGATGGAGAGCTGAACGCTGCCGTGTGACATGGTTGAGATGCTTGGTGACGCAGGTGGTGGTGTTGGTGGTACATCCCATGTTTGCTGGGCGGCAGGTGCCAACGTTCCTCCAGAGGCAGAGGAAGAGGCCGAGGTGGCGGCAGCAGCAGCAGAAGAGGCCGAGGCAGCAGCAGAAGAGGCCGAGGCGGCAGCAGCAGAAGGGGCAGCATGGGGAGCCTGAGTGACTTCCTTGTTTTTAAGGTGTTTACTCCACTGCAGTTCATGCTTTGCATGCAGGTGCCTGGTCATGCAGGTTGTGCTAAGGTTCAGAACGTTAATGCCTCGCTTCAGGCTCTGATGGCACAGCGTGCAAACCACTCGGGTCTTGTCGTCAGCACATTGTTTGAAGAAGTGCCATGCCAGGGAACTCCTTGAAGCTGCCTTTGGGGTGCTCGGTCCCAGATGGCGGCGGTCAGTAGCAGGCGAAGTCTCTTGGCGGCGGGTGTTCTGATTTTGCCCACTGCTCCCTCTTTTGCTACGCTGTTGGCTCGGTCTCACCACTGCCTCTTCCTCCGAACTGTGAAAGTCAGTGGCACGACCTTCATTCCATGTGGGGTCTAGGACCTCATCGTCCCCTGCATCGTCTTCCACCCAGTCTTGACCCCTGACCTCCTGTTCAGTCTGCACACTGCAGAAAGACGCAGCAGTTGGCACCTGTGTTTCGTCATCATCAGAGACGTGCTGAGGTGGTATTCCCATGTCCTCATCATCAGGAAAAATAAGTGGTTGTGCGTTAGTGCATTCTATCTCTTCCACCCCTGGGGAAGGGCTAGGTGGATGCCCTTGGGAAACCCTGGCAGCAGAGTCTTCAAACAGCATAAGAGACTGCTGCATAACTTGAGGCTCAGACAGTTTCCCTGATATGCATGGGGGTGATGTGACAGACCGATGGGCTTGGTTTTCATGCGCCATCTGTGCGCTTTCTGCAGAAGACTGGGTGGGAGATAATGTGAACGTGCTGGATCCACTGTCGGCCACCCAATTGACTAATGCCTGCACCTGCTCAGGCCTTACCATCCTTAGAACGGCATTGGGCCCCACCAAATATCGCTGTAAATTCTGCTGGCTACTGGGACCTGAGGTAGTTGGTTCACTAGGACGTGTGGCTGTGGCAGAACGGCCACGTCCTCTCCCAGCACCAGAGGGTACACTAACACCACCACGACCATGTCCACGTCCGCGTCCCTTATTAGATGTTTTCCTCATTGTTCCCGTTCACAACAATTTTGAGAATGGCAAATTTGGGAATGCTTTTTCAACCCAGAACAAAAAGTCTGCTTTTACGGTCACTACAAATAACTTGACCAGCTAAAACTGTGCAGATTTGGTTGAATAGAGATGTGAGACCTGTTTTTTTTTTTTGCGCTGTGTGACAGTTATAGGTTTAATCACAGAATGACACTTCTATCAGCACGCTAGCGTGTGTCTTAGGTTTTTCTGAATCACACTATCAATACCTTCAATGTAAGATTTTCTTTTTGGGATAGATTTCAAGTAGGCCTCAAATACCACAAACTAGTAATTTTGAGAATGGCAAATTTGGGAATGCTTTTTCAACCCAGAACAAAAAGTCTGCTTTTACGGTCACTACAAATAACTTGACCAGCTAAAACAGTGCAGATTTGGTTGAATAGAAATGTCAGGTCTATTTTTTAGGCGCTGGGTGACAGGCTCAACTTGCCCCTGATGTAATATATGGCCAAAAAATAACCACACTGTTGATGGTTAAATGCACTTGGGTGACACAGGCTCAGCCTGCACCAGATGTAGTATACGGCCAAAAAATAACCAGACTGTTGATGGTTAAATGCACTTCTTTGACACAGGCTCAGCCTGCAGCTAATGTAGTATATGGCCAAAAAATAACCAGACTGTTGATGGTTAAATGCACTTCGGTGTCACGGCCAGGCCCATGACCGTGACTTCTTACCGCATGCTGTTGCCGGCGGTTTTGCATGGGTCTTCAACCACGGGTGAGGGCCGCTTGTCTGTGGCCTCACTTGTGGTTGCCGCGGGCAACCAGTGTTGGGGTTTAGCAGCAGAGCAGCCTGAGCGTTGCTAGGCAGCTTGCTGCCCTGGCATGCGGTCACACCTAGCAACCTTTTTGTTAGGTGTGTGTGTTGTGTGCACTGTGTTGTATGTTATTGTGTGCACTTTCCCTTATGTATGTGTGTTTCCCTTCTGTGGCATTGGAAGGGTTAACTTCCTTCCCAGTGTGGGTGTGATGTCACTGGGTGTGTCTTACCTTTGGGTGTGGCCACTTTGGCCTATTTAAACCCTCTCTCTAGCAGGGCTCAGTAGGTTGCTTCAGTCTTGCTAGCTGAAGCAGTCTCCTGTGCTTTCCATTCCTCTGTGAGAGCCACCACTGTGGTCATAGGTTTAAGTTCAGGTTTTATGTCTTATTAAGTTTATGCTCACCTGTTTGTGTGATGTCTGGGTGATGGTCTGTTGGGATTTTCCTATGTTGGTTTGTGCAGCTAATGGTTCTGGATTCTCTGTGTCAGGGATCCAGTCAGCAAGGCTGTGGCAGGTTGGTTGAGCTACTGAGTTCACCTGCCATTTCCGTTAGTCTGTTTATGCTTCCCCTTTTTCCCAACAGCTTGGCTGTTGAGACTCCTGCTCCTCCGTGACTAGGAGGAGTGGGTTGTCTTACTCAGCTCCTAGCTTAGGGCCATCTTGAGGGCTAGCAGGGACTTTTAGGTTCCAGAGCATGAGCCCTCCTACCATCAAGGTTGGCTCATGTAGCTAGGAGCCAGGGTCAGGTTAGGGATGCGTTTAGGAGGTGACCTGCTCCCTAATCCTGTCTTCCTGGCTGAGCAGCCATACCATCACCTGGCTACACACGGCTGAGGATTTCCCACATTCTCAGCCGTGACAGTATGACCACAGCGGCTTCTCGCGTGGCGTTCCCTCGAAAGAGGGTAAAGCATGCACCGCTATCTGCGGATGGGGTGCATGCGCGTTCTCCGGAGGGAGAGCGTTATGGGGCTTTCACCATTTACGGCGCGGTGAGTGGCATTCCCCGCCATTCCTTGCTCACCGTTGTCCGTGTTGGTGTCCCCTTTTGTTTGTCTTTCCCCTCCCCCCCTCCCTTTGTTTCCTTTGCCTCACCAACCTTCCCCTTTTTGTTGTTGGGAGGGGCTTTGAGGGGTGGGAGTAGTGTTCCCTCGTAAGAGGGTGTAGCATGTACTGCCGTCTGCTGAGGGGTACATGCGCGCTCTTCGGAGGGAGAGCGTTTTGGGGGTTTCGCCGCTGACGGCACGGTGAGTGGCTTTTCCCCGCCACTTCCTCACTGTGTTCGTTTGGCGTCCCCTGATATTTTTAGAACACGTGGTGTTTGTTTGGTGTGCGGTCTGCACGCCTTCGGAAGAGGGTGCAGCATGCAGTGCCATCTTCTTGTGGCCTGCATGCGCGTTCTCCGGAGGGAGAGCGTCCCGGGGGATCACCGTTAACGGCACGGTAGGTGGCTTTTCCCCGCCACCTTTCCTTCCGTGTCCGTATTGGTGATCCCTCGTCCCTCTCCATGTTCCCATCTCTGGTCGTTTGCTGGCAGCTCTCCGTAAGTGGTCCAGCTGCGTGCTGGTTAGGAGGGTCTGCTGGCAACGACTAGAGTGGGGACGTTAGTGGAGAGTCCCCTCGTCCACTCTCTGTGGTTCCATTCCCTTGTCGCTGGTGCGGGCTGCAGGCCTCGTCGGACTGGCTAGTGTGAGCTGGGAGAGGATGCAGCTGACAGTGATCCCCTGGGAACCATGTCCTGAGAGTGGACGTCTCCTTCTCCCATCCCCTTGTGTGAGTCCCTCACCAGTTTCCTTTTTTTTGGTGGGGGGGCTTTGAGGGGTGGGAGTGTCACGGCCAGGCCCATGACCGTGACTTCTTACCGCATGCTGTTGCCGGCGGTTTTGCATGGGTCTTCAACCACGGGTGAGGGCCGCTTGTCTGTGGCCTCACTTGTGGTTGCCGCGGGCATCCAGTGTTGGGGTTTAGCAGCAGAGCAGCCTGAGCGTTGCTAGGCAGCTTGCTGCCCTGGCATGCGGTCACACCTAGCAACCTTTTTGTTAGGTGTGTGCACTGTGTTGTATGTTTTTGTGTGCACTTTCCCTTATGTATGTGTGTTTCCCTTCTGTGGCATTGGAAGGGTTAACTTCCTTCCCAGTGTGGGTGTGATGTCACTGGGTGTGTCTTACCTTTGGGTGTGGCCACTTTGGCCTATTTAAACCCTCTCTCTAGCAGGGCTCAGTAGGTTGCTTCAGTCTTGCTAGCTGAAGCAGTCTCCTGTGCTTTCCATTCCTCTGTGAGAGCCACCACTGTGGTCATAGGTTTAAGTTCAGGTTTTATGTCTTATTAAGTTTATGCTCACCTGTTTGTGTGATGTCTGGGTGATGGTCTGTTGGGATTTTCCTATGTTGGTTTGTGCAGCTAATGGTTCTGGATTCTCTGTGTCAGGGATCCAGTCAGCAAGGCTGTGGCAGGTTGGTTGAGCTACTGAGTTCACCTGCCATTTCCGTTAGTCTGTTTATGTTTCCCCTTTTTCCCAACAGCTTGGCTGTTGAGACTCCTGCTCCTCCGTGACTAGGAGGAGTGGGTTGTCTTACTCAGCTCCTAGCTTAGGGCCATCTTGAGGGCTAGCAGGGACTTTTAGGTTCGAGAGCATGAGCCCTCCTACCATCAAGGTTGGCTCATGTAGCTAGGAGCCAGGGTCAGGTTAGGGATGCGTTTAGGAGGTGACCTGCTCCCTAATTCTGTCTTCTTGGTCAAGCAGCCATACCATCACCTGGCTACACACGGCTGAGGATTTCCCACATCCTCAGCCGTGACATTCGGTGACACAGGCTCAGCCTGCAGCTGATGTAGGATATAGCACAAAATAACCACACTATCGATGGTTAAATACACTTGGTGATAGCTCGTGCTGGCGCACCACAAGTCACAAAATGGCCGCCGATCACCCCAGAAAAAAAGTGATCTAAAAACGCTCTGGGCACCCTCAAAAAAGTGAGCAAGTCAATAATAGCACTTCAATGATCCACAGCTGCAAATCGATCACAGAATGAAGTCTTTTGGAGGAGTTAATCTGCCTAATCTCGCCCTAACGTCGCAGCTGCAACCTCTCCCTATACTGATCATAGCAGAGTGACGTGCGGCGCTACGTGACTCCAGCTTAAATAGAGGCTGGGTCACATGCTGCACTGGCCAATCACAGCCATGCCAATAGTAGGCAAGGCTGTGATGGCCTCTTGGGGCAAGTAGTATGACGCTTGTTGATTGGCTGCTTTGCAGCCTTTCAAAAAGCGCCAAGAAAGCGCCGAACACCGAACCCGAACCCAGACTTTTACGAAAATGTTTGGGTTCGGGTCCGTGTCACGGACACCCCAAAATTCGGTACGAACCCGAACTGTACAGTTCGGGTTCGCTCATCCCTAGTCGTAATTAATTTGTGGAAGATATCCAACACAATCTGCATGAAAAAGGTAGCTGGCTATATAAATAAACCTGTCTGTCACATCACAGCAGTGGCACACTCCTGGTTACATATAAAAAGATTTTTTGAGCCAAAGCCAGAAATGGATCCAGCAGGAAGAAGAAATATAATTCCTTCCTTTACATTTCCCATTCCATTTGAATCAACTTCTGGCTTTGGCTACGAAAACTACATAAACACTAGTGACATTTTTCCAAAGATACAATGTGTGTGAAACCACCATTACTAAAATATTGATTGCAACTGTGTACATTTGGTTTTGGCTTTTGTGGTATTCCATAAACCTAGGTCTGTAAATATCCATTGTAATTCTACTACCTTTGCTCTTAGCCTTTGTGGTCTTCCATTAATTCAAGTCTGTAAATGCATTATATATTTAGTACCCCAGACCTGGGGGTATCTGCAATTGTTATATGTAATGTTATGTTTTGCAATGATATGTTATGCCCAGTATTCCAGCATGCAGAATTATGGTTGGCAGGGACAACCTGTAGTTCCCCTCTTGAGTGGGCTGGTCCTGCTTACTGCCAGGAGGAATATTTCTAGCTAGGACAGTGAAGAGCACATCAAATTGCTCCTACTTCTAGAGTCTTAGGGGCCAGCAGGAGAATCAATGCTCCTGTGAGAGCACTACTTCAGAGAGACTGCAAGATTACCAGGATAACTGGACAACTGCAAGTGTAATACAGAAAGCAGAGTAACCAGCAAGTCACAGATTTACAGACTCTGCTGCAGGTGAGGGATTACAGTTTAGACACCCATCACCTATATAACAACACCGACACAGCCTTAAGCTTCATCTATCATGAAATATTGGAATCCTGAGAATGTCGCAAAGAGTGAGACAGACTGGCCTCTATTAATTTGTGTAGGGCTCTAATTATCAACCCTTCTACCTTTAAAAAAAGGGACTCCACGACAGCAAAATCCGAGTTGCACATTTTTCTTTCACTTCTCAGGTTATGCCAATACCTAGCCTGAGATTGTGTTGAAATTTTTGATGACCCATATATAAGCAATAGACTCAAACGCACCTAAGCTCCTTGTGCCCCCCCAGTGGTGTTACCAGGATTCTAGGTGGAAGAGCCACACGTGGGGGATCCATTATTTCCTGTTAATTAGCAACATTCAAATCTGGACCTGCCACAAAGACACTAATACATCTGATTGGCAGTGTGCCTGGGTGTCTGTGATTCTGGGACTCTGTATAGAGTCACAAACCCAGGATAGATTCTACTCTGTTGCAGTTAATTGGACTCAAACACAGCTGAGCCCTGCAGCCAGGGCACTATTTAGGCTACTTTCACACTTGTGCTAGCAAGGTCCAGCAGGCTGTTCAGGCAGGGGAACAGCCTGCCTTATCCGTACTAATGCTAGTCCATATGTGCCGTGGGAGTCGGCTCCGGCCGCATTCACTATAAAGAGGACAGATCTGACTGTAGCACGGCAAACATGCCGAGAGGCGGACGGACAAAAGCTTCAGCATGCTCCCCTATATAGTGAATGGGGCCGGAGTGGACTTCTGGTGGCACATATAGGCCAGCGTTACAACGGATCCGGCAGGATGTTCCCCTACCAGAACAGCAGGCCAGACCCTGCTGGCACAGGTGTGCAATTAGCATTAGTTTGTTTACATAGAGAAGCCACTACCTTACTTCCATCAAGGACTGCCCCTCAAGACTCTTCTTTATTATATTTCCCCCTGGAAGCTAGTTTATAGTCTAGCCATTGTGAATGTGCAGCACTTCTGTCCTTAACCTTTTCTCTCCACAGTATTGGGAGGGAGAGACACTTTGCTCCGCGTCTTTGGGAATTTGCTGCCATGTAATGTTATGTTTTGCAATTATATGTTATGCCTAGTACACCAGCATACAGAGGTATAGGTGGCAGGGACAGGGTTGACCAACCTGTTCTTCCCCTCTTGATAGAAGTGGGCTGGTTCTGCTTCCTGCCAGGAGGGGGAGTTCTAGCTCTGACAGTGAGAAGGACAAAAGGTGTCTCTTCAAGGAAATCCTCCTCTCCTTAATCTGCACTTCACTAGCTGACTCTGACATAAGAATCCAGATGTCGGGGTGTATATTTTAGATAATAAAATGCAACAAAAGGGTGTTTCTCCCTTATGGCAGGCAAACTCTTCTGTTCAATTCTTTGAACAGGTTGCATTACTTACAATACACTTCCACAATGTCCACCTTGGGATGTGGAGACTCTTACAGGTGATCAAGATGCTTCAATGCATATCCAGGCACCAAAGGCTACTCCTGGAAATATGTGCCATAGAGCCTATAAGTCTATTTTAGACAGTTATCTCTAATGGACTTTCCCTACATCCCCTTCTCTCATCTGGCATGCTTCTGTATGTGTTCTGGCCCTGTCCTGGGTGTACCTGTTCGAGGATAGGTAAGCTTGAGTGTCAGCTTCATGCATGAGCTTCCTTTCCCTAGCCCTAGCTAGGCTAGACTAGCTGATAAGACTAACAAGAATGATCCAACTCTACTATTTATATAGAGGGTTACACAAGCTCCATCTAGTGGTGGCTATGAATATGGCCTGTTATTACAATGTGCATATAAGAAATACATTAAATTCATACATTACACGGAAAGTTATTTTCTTTGTAGTTAGCAGTTTACTTTAAGCAGGATGCTGCATTATTTGTCATTGTAAGGCTACAGTCACACAACGCGTGATGGGTGTCTTTTTAATGGCTGTTACACGTCTGTTAAGAACAATGGTAGTCTATGGGGTTATTTACATGGCAGTTTAAAGCTAGTGAATAATGGACAAAAAAAATTGAACATGTTCTATCTTGCCCATTCACTGACTGACAGTCCCATACAATTGAAACTAATTTAAAACTATGTCCTATTGTAGCAGTTTTTCTTCTTTTAAATATTTTCTCCTCTTTTACCTTGTTGATTCCCTTTATGTATTTAAAAGTTTCTATCATATCCCCTCTGTCTCGTCTTTCTTCCAAGCCATGTTAAGGTCCTTTAACCTTTCCTGGTAAGTTTTATCCTGCAATCCATGTACTACAGTAGTTTAGTAGCTCTTCTCTGAACTCTCTCCAAAGTATCAATATCCTTCTGGAGATATGGTCTCCAGTACTGCGCACAGTACTCCAAATGAGGTCTCACTAGTGCTCTGTAGAGCGGCATGAGCACCTTCCTCTTTCTACTGGTACTGCCTCTCCCTATACATCCAACCATTCCGCTAGCATTTCCTGCTGCTCTATGACATTGTCTGCCTACCTTTAAGTCTTCTGAAATAATGACCCCTAAATCCCTTTCCTCAGATACTGAGGTTAGGACTGTATCACTGATTTTATATTCTGCTCTTGGGTAGAGTTGAGCGAACACCTGGATGTTCGGGTTCGAGAAGTTCGGCCGAACTTCCCGGAAATGTTCGGGTTCGGGATTCGAACCTGACCCGAACTTCGTCCCGAACCCGAACCCCATTGAAGTCAATGGGGACCCGAACTTTTGGGCACTAAAAAGGCTGTAAAACAGCCCAGGAAAGAGCTAGAGGGCTGCAAAAGGCAGCAACATGTAGGTAAATCCCCTGCAAACAAATGTGGATAGGGAAATAAATTAAAATAAAAATTAAAAAAATAAAAATTAACCAATATCAATTGGACAGAGGTCCCATAGCAGAGAATCTGGCTTCACGTCAGCAGAGAATCAGTCTCTTCATGCCATAGCAGAGAATCTGGCTTCATGTCAGCACAGAATCAGTCTTCATGTCATAGCAGAGAATCAGGCTTTACGTCACCCACCACTGGAACAGGCCACTGTCACATATTTAGGCCCCGGCACCCAGACAGAGGAGAGAGGTCCCGTAACAGAGAATCTGGCCTTATGTCAGCACAGAATCAGTCTTCATGTCATAGCAGAGAATCAGGCTTCACGTCACCCACCACTGGAACAGGCCACTGTCACACATTTAGGCCCAGGCACCCAGGCAGAGGAGAGAGGTCCCGTAACAGGGAATCTGGCCTTATGTCAGCGCAGAATCAGTCTTCATGTCATAGCTGTGTGACAGGTATAGGTTTAATCACAGAATTAGACTTGTATCTGCACGGTAGCGTGTGTGTTAAGTTTTTCTGAATGACACTATCAGCACCTTCAATGTAAGATATCCTTTTTGGGATAGATTTCAAGTAGGCCTCATATAGCATAAACTACTTAGTTATTTTGAGAATGGCAAATTTGGGAATAGTTTTTCAACCCAGAACAAAAACTGTGCTTTTACGGTCACTACAAATAACTTGACCAGCTAAAACAGTACAGATTTGGTTGAATAGAAATGTCAGGTCTATTTTTTAGGCGCTGGGTGACAGGCTCAACTTGCCCCTGATGTAGTATATGGCCAAAAAATAACCACACTATTGATGGTTAAATGCACTTGGGTGACACAGGCTCTGCCTGCACCTGATGTAGTATATGGCCAAAAAATAACCAGACTGTTGATGGTTAAATGCACTTCGGTGACACAGGCTCAGCCTGCAGCTGATGTAGGATATAGCAAAAAATAACCACACTATTGATGGTTAAAAGCACTTGGTGGTAGCTTGTGCTGGCGCACCACAAGCCACAAAATGGCCGCCGATCACTCCAGAAAAAAGTGATATAAAAACGCTCTGGGCAGACTAAAAAAGTGAGCAATTCAATATCAGCACTTCAATGATCCACAGCTGGAGATCGATCACAGAATGAAGTCTTTTGGAGGAGTTAATCTGCCTAATCTCGCCCTAACGTCGCAGCAGCAACCTCTCCCTACGCTTGAATCAGCAGAGTGACGTGCAGCGCTACGTGACCCAAGCTTATATAGAGGCTGGGTCACATGCTGCACTGGCCAATCACAGCCATGCCAATAGTAGGCAAGGCTGTGATGGCCTCTTGGGGCAAGTAGTATGACGCTTGTTGATTGGCTGCTTTGCAGCCTTTCAAAAAGCACC
Organism: Bufo bufo; assembly: GCF_905171765.1. Taxonomy (NCBI): domain Eukaryota; kingdom Metazoa; phylum Chordata; class Amphibia; order Anura; family Bufonidae; genus Bufo; species Bufo bufo. The sequence continues at coordinate 166,153,668 of NC_053392.1, read as the reverse complement.
AAGAAAGCGCCGAACACCGAACCCGAACCCGGACTTTTACGAAAATGTTCGGGTTCGGGTCCGTGTCACGGACACCCCAAAATTCAGTTCGGGTTCGCTCATCCCTACTCTTGGGTTTTTATGCCCCAGGTGTATTATCTTGCACTTATCAACATTACATTTTAGTTGCCAGATTTTTGACCATTCCTCTAGTTTTCCTAAATCCTTTTCCATTTGGTGTATACCTCCAGGAACATCAACCCTGTTACAAATCTTTGTGTCATTAGCAAAAAGACACACCTTACCATCGAGGCCTTCTGCAATTTCACTGATAAAGATATTAAACAATATGGGTCCCAGAACAGATCCCTGAGGTACCCCACTGTTAACAAGACCATGGTCTGAATATACTCCATTGACTGCAAACCTCTGTTGTCTGTCCCTCAGCCACTGCCTAATGCATTCAACAATATGGGAGTCCAAGCTCAAAGACTGCAATTTATTGATAATCCTTCTATGTGGCACAGTATCAAAAGCCTTATTAAAGTCTAGATAAGCAATGTCTACTGCACCTCTGCCATCTATTATTTTAGTCCCCCATTTAAAAAAAATCAATAAGATAGCTACCAAAGAGTTACCTGTACAGAACAGGAAATCTAAGTATTATTAGGCCTAGTGGCCAGTGTGAGAATTGCAGGATTATATGTATTTTTTAAATATAGATCATGACATAGACCCCTGTAGTGACATCACACATTACACTTATCAATGCAGTCCTTCTTCTGTGGATCTCTTTATCTAGGACTATCAAGAGAACAAAAGAACTGTCATACTGGCATCCCAGTTCTACACCTACTATTATCATAAATACTATCTTTCAGATAACACCTTTTGTTCACAGCAGCAGCCATTTGACTGACTATCTAAATAGTAGTTTTATCTCTCTTTGGTGACTGCTACAGAAGGACAATATTTTGTATTAATTTTCAATGGCACAGTGCTGTCGAAATTAAAAACAGCAAAGAATTCTGTTTTCCATGAATATTGAGATAATTCCCCTTTCTAATGGAAGTGTCCTTTTAACACTTGTTTTCCAATGATCCGTGTGAACCATGATTGCTGTGTGATCAGAGTGAAGAAAGTGAGAGGATAAGCTGGTGTGTACAGTCTCTTTTAAATTAGCTCCATTAGGTCAGCTTATCAGTCTTATTCAGTTAGACTTGGAGAATTCAAATCAGTGGAGTGAAAGAAACTTTAAAGTTATGAGACATAAAATGCAAAAGAACTCACTTGGAAAAAAGGATTTTCTTTACTGTTTGCTAAATTAAATACAATTCAGGAGGGAAAAATTCCCCTTGTGTGGTCTGATAACTCCAAGGCTCAGTAGAGCTCTGAACATTCTAATCTGTGTGGTGACAGCATGCTTATTTCAGGTGGTAGGATTTCCTGAAAAGGTGAGTCTTCAGGTTACTTTTGAATGTTTGGATTTTCGGGGAGCATCTGATGTGCTAGGGTAGAGAGTTCCAGAGTACGTGAGATGCACATGAGAAATCTTGTAGTCAACTCTGTGAAGAACAGATAATAGGAGAGCAGAGGAGAAGGTCCTGTGAGGATTGGAGATTATATGTGGGGATGTATCGAGAATCATATATATAGTTGTTAGTATTTTAAACTGAATTCGCTGAGCAATGGGGAGTCAGTGAAAAGATTGGTAGAGAGGAGGCAAAGGAGAAACAAGGGGAAGGTGAATTAACTGAGTTTTGATGCGAATGAGAGAAATGAAGGCGGTGATAGCTGGATAAAGAGGATGAGTCCAGGGAGGGCTTCTTGAGAATGGGTGTGATGGTTTTATGTTTAAAAGAGGAAGGGAAGACACTAGTGGTTAGCGATAGTTTGAAAAGGTGGGTTACGGCAGGGATAACAATAGTGGTGAGGTTGGGGATGAGGTGGGATCGGATTGGGTCAACAGCACAGGTGGTGAGGTGTGACTTAGAGATTAGGGTGGAAATGTTTTCTTTTGTGACTGTGGGTTATGTATGAAGAGCACTGGACAGAAGTGTGGGAGGGAAGTGTGGGTAGTTTGAAGCATTCACAGATTTAGTCGTTTAAGGGCTTGTTTTTTTACTGGACAATTTGTACTTTCTAATGGCACCATTTACATTTGCAAACAATGTAATAAGAAGCTGGAAAAAAATTCAAATGGTGTGAAATTATTTATCAAAAACATCAATTCCGCCACAGTTCTATGGGTTTTGTTTTCACTGTGTTTCCTATACTGTAAAACTAACATTTTACCTTCATTCTCCAGGTCAGTATAATTACACCAATACCACAGTAATATTGTTTTTCTTGTGTTTTAATACAGAAAAATATAAAAAACGTTTGAAAAAATGTTTTTTGCTTTGTATTGCCATATTAAGATCCCCATAACATTTTTTATTATTATGTCTATGGAGCTGTTTGAGGGCTTATTTTCTGCAGGACGATATGTAGTTTTTATTGATACCATTTTTAACTGTGTACGACTTTGTATTCAATTTGTTTGGGAAGGTTAAGTGACAAAAAAAAATGGAGAATCGGCCATTTTGATGTTTTTTCCATTACGCCATTCGCTGTATGGGATAAATACTTTTATATTTTAATGGTACAGGAATTTTCACATACAAAAATGCCTATAATGTTTATTTTTTTGTTTATTTATTTTTATTTGGGTGAAAGGGGGTGAATTGAATTTTTATATTTTTAAAAACTTATGTTCTTTCTTTTACACTTTCTAATAGCCCCCCTAGGGAACTTGAACAAGCAATCATTGGATTGCTTATCTCATAGACTCCAATACATTAACATTGGAGTCTATAAGTATTTCACTATGTTCATATGGAGCCCTGGTTGCTGTGGCACCCCCTGTGCTTGCAAGCAGGCGTCATATATATATATACTTGACTTCCACCATATATTTACAGTGAATGGTCGGGAACGGTTTAACCCCTTCAGCCACTGTGATGTACCAGTACGTCATGGTGGTTGTGGTAATGTATGAAGTGGGATGCTGCAGTGAGCCTTCTCTATATGCGGTGGGTGCCGGCTGTAACATACAGCAGACACCCGGCTGCAATGACGGGGAATGGCGATCAACCAAACCCCTGTGAGGTAAGGCAGAGGGATGCGGCTCCCTTTGCCTTCCAAACGGAGCAGCCGCATTGACATTGTGGGGCTCCGATCGGTTACCATGATAGCCTAAGCATTACTGAAGCTCCCCAGGCCTGCCATAGTAAGCTTCCTGCCATTCACCCTAATATATCTCCATTAGGGTGAATGGAGCAAGGTATCAAAAGATCCCATGTTCTAGCCCGCTAAGTGTTCTAAACGTTACAGTTAAAAAAGTAAAAAAAAAGTTTAAAATTTTAATTACACAAAATAATAAAAGTTTAAATCACCCCTTTCCCAGTTTTACACATAAAAATATATGAACAATGAAAAAATAAATATATCAGGTATCACTGCATCTGAAAATGTCTGAACTATAAAAATATAAAAATATTTCCTGTGCAGTGAACGCCGTAACAAAAAAAGAAAAACACATGATTCACAATTTTTTTTATCACATTGTGCCCCCAAAAAATTGAATCACAGTACCACAAAATTGGTACCAATAAAAACTACAGTTCGTTCCTCAAAAATAAGGCCTCATACAGTTCTGTAGGCTGTAATATAAGAAACGTATGGCTGTAAAAAAATGGCGATACATAGAAAATTTTGTGTTATTTTTTAAGTAGTAAAACAAAAAGAAATACAAGTTTTGTATCGTTGTGTTTGTATTAAGCCGCAGAATAAGGACAACATGTCATATATAAGTGCACTATAAAAGCTGTAATATCAAAACCCAAAAAACCTTTATGGAATTGTGTTGTTTTTTTTTATTCAACCCAAAAAGGATTTTTTTCCCATTTTCCAATACAAGACGTAGTAAATTAAATGGTGTCATTAATAAAATACAACTTATCCTCCAAAAAATAAGCCTTCATATGCCTACATAAAAGGAAAATTGAAAAAGTTATGGCTATTGCAACGTGCTTGACTCGCACTAGACATTTTCACCAATAAAACGGTTGGGTCAATAAAATATGAGCGAATTTCTCATAAATTCAATTTGGTGGGTTTGCCGAATTTTCCAAAAAGATTAGATTTGATCCAAATTTATTTGTGACGAATCACGTTAAACTGCTATTTCCTGGCTGCAGAGAGCCTGTATAGTGGTGTAGAACACTGTGCCTAGCAGAAACATGCATAGGGAGTCTGCTGTGGTAGTGAAACAATACTGTGAGTCAGTATGACACGCAGATGACAGACGTCGCTCTTAGAATCACTTCACACTTCACTTATTTGGGCAGTTATGGGGACAAAACTTCCCAAATAACTCAAGTGTGAACTCAGCCTTACAGGTCAATGTTAGCACCAGGTATAAGGAACTGTGCAGAGACCCAAGATCCTACTATAGTGTGAAAGAGCTCACTCCTTTTACACCATCGTCAGCTGATTCCACATAGATGTCTACAGAACCTGTTCTATTAAACGCTGATACAAGTAGAACCCCCTGACAGAGTGGAGAGGGTGTCAGCAGAAAGTTTGTGTTGACGTCACAGATTATTTTTCCTTTCTTGTGACAGATCAAAAGAAGGGTAAAAAAAATGGTAATGTCAACCAGGCCAAAAAGGCAAAATTGTGGCAAAGTCATGGAGTGGGAAGGGTGGAAATAGCATGAGAAGTCCACAGAGTGGTCCAGTGACAGAGTGGTGAGGTGGCAGCAGCATGAGGAGACCACAGAGTGGCCGAGTGACAGAGTGGTGAGTTGGCAGCAGTATAAGGAGACCACAGAGTTGTGAGGTGGCAGCAGCATGAGGAGACCACTAATTGGTGAGGTGGCAGCAGCATGAGGAGACCACAGAGTGGCCCAGTGATGTAGTGTTTAGTTGGCAGCAGAATGAAGAGAGATCACAGAGTGGTGAGGTGGCAGCAGCATGAGGAGACCACAAAATGGCCCAGTGAAAGAGTTTTGAGGTCGCAGAAGCATGAGGAGACCACAGAGTGGTGAGGTGGCAGCAGCATGATGAGACCACAGAGTGGTGAGGTGGCAGAAGCATGGCAAGCCCACAAAGTGGCCCAGTGACAGAGTGGTGAGGTGGCAGCAGCATGAGGAAACCACATAGTGGCCCAGTGAATGAGTGTTGAGGTGGAAGAAGCATGAGGAGACCACAGAGTGGTGAGGTGGCAGCAGCACAAGGAGACCACAGAGTGGTGAGGTGGCAGCAGCATGAGGAGACCACAGAGTGGCCCAGTGACAGAGTGGGGAGGTGGGGGGCAATACCAGTACCAGCTGAAGATGGTGGGTGGCAGTAGGAACACCTGGCAGCAGGTGTGTGGCATCAGGCAGGCAGCAGCATCAGATTAGTAGCTGAAGCAGGTAGCCAGAAGAAACAGGTATCTTTTGACAAAGTTTAGGTGTGGCACCATGGATAATCTAGTGTCAATGGTTATTCTAAGCTGAATGTACCTGCATTCGTCAGATCGCAGAAGATAAACAGCTTAAGGCTGGGCAAGTACCAGCTTGGGAGACTGGTTGGGAATCCCTGGTTCTGTTGACTTACCGGGGGTGAGGTAATGGAACTGGGGGAGGAATGGAAGGAGGGACTAGAACAGTTCAAAAGGAAAGGTGTAGGGTAAAAAATATATGTTGTATGTATATTAATGCCAGAAGCCTGACTAATAAAACTGGGGAACTGGAATTAGTGATGTGTGAGGAGGACTATGACATAGTGGGAATAACTGAGACATAGCTGGATGATAGCTATGACTGGGCAGTTAACGTACAGGGTTGCAGTCTGTTTAGAAAGGATCACCAAAACCGGAGAGGGGTCTGCCTTTATATAAAGTCCTTTCTAAAGCCCACAGTCTGAGAAGATATAAGTGAGGGACATGAACATGTGGAGTCACTGTGGGTAGAAATACATGGAGGTAAAAACAATAATAAAATACTAATAGGAGTTTATTATAAGCCACCTAATATACCAGAGTCCACAGAAAATCTACTACTAAACGAGATAGATGAGGTGGCAGATCATAATGAGGTCGTTATTATAGGGGACTTCTACTACCCAGATATACCGTAGACTGGGAAAATGAAACCTCTACATCTCATAAATGAAACAGGTTCTTGGCAACAACCAAAGACAATTACCTTTCCCAACTGGTTCAGGACCCGACTAGAGGGATGGCCATACTGGACTTAGTATTAACCAATAGACCTGACAGAACAACAGATGTGCAGGTCGGGGGACACCTGGGAAATAGTGACCATAAAGTAATAACCTTCCAATTGTCATTCAAAAGAGTGTTTCTTCAGGGAGGAACAAAAATACCAAACTTTAAAAAAGCTAAATTTAGCCAACTAAGAGAGGCCATAGGCCTAACTAACTGGGTCTAACTAAGTCCTCAAAAATAAAAATACAGACACAAAATGGGATATTTTTAACAGCATCCTAAAATCTAATTGTGAGAGGTACATACCTTATAGGAATAAAAGATTAAGGAACAAGAAAAAAACAATGGATAAATAGAAGTGTAAAGAAAGCAATAAATGACAAAAAGAAAGCATTTAAATCACTAAAACAGGAGGGTAGCGAGGAAGCACTGAAAAACTATAAGGAAAAAAATAAAATATGTAAAAAACTAATAAAAGCAGCCAAACTAGAGACCGAGAGATTAATTGTCAATGAGCAAAACTAACCCTAAAATGTTCTTCAATTATATAAATGGTAAAAAGTATAAATCTGAAGGTGTCGGCCCTTTACAGAGTAATGAAGGGGGAGTTGCAAAAAGCGATGAGGAGAAAGCAAAGCTATTAAATATTTTTTTCTCCACTGTATTCACTAAGAATATAAAAGTAAATTCCCCATTAAAAGTGCCCTGTCTGAGCCAAGAAGAAGTACAGCGGCATCTTAAAAAGATTAAAATAGACAAATCACCAGGACCAGATGGCATACACCCCCGTTTTCTAAGAGAATTAAGTAATGTCTTAGCCAGACGCTTATTTCTGGTATTTAAGTACTCTATACTGACAGGGGGTGTTCCACAGGATTGGCGCATAGCAAATGTGGTGCCAATATTCAAAAAGGGTCCAAAACAGAGCCCAGAAACTAGAGGCCAGTAAGTTTAACATCTGTCGTGGGTAAACTGTTTGAAGGTTTTCTAAGAGATGCTATCTTGGAGTACCTCAATGAAAATAAGCAAATAACACCATATCAGCATGGAGCTGGTCATGTCAAACTAATTTAATCAGTTTCTATGAGGAGGTAAGTTCTAGACTTGACAGCTGTGAATCAATGGATGTCGTATATCTGGACTTCTCCAAAGCATTTGACACTGTAAAAATGAGAATGCTTAGACTGGGAGAAAATGTCTGTATGTGGGTAAGTTACTGGCTCAGTGATAGAAAACAGAGGGTGGTTATTAACTGTACACACTCAGATTGGGTCACTGTCACTGATAGAGTACCTCAGGGGTCAGTATTGGGCCCGATTCTCTTCAATATAATTATTAATGATCTTGTAGAAGGCTTGTACAGTAAAATATAAATTTTTGCAGATGACACTAAACTGTGTAAAGTAATTAACACGGAAGAGGACAGTATACTGCTACAGATGGATCTGGATAGATTGGAGGCTTGGGCAGAGAAGTGGAAGATGAGGTTTAACACTGACAAATGTAAGGTTATGCACATGAGAAGGAATAATGCAAGTTACCCGTACATACTAAATGGTAAAACACTGGGTAACATTGACATGGAAAAGGACCTAGGAATATTGGTGAACAGCAAACTAAGCTGTAGAAACCAGTGTCAGGCAGCTGCTACCAAGGCCAATAAGATAATGGGTTGCATCAAAAGGGGCATAGATGCCTGTGATGAGAACATAGTCCTACCACTCTACAAATCATTAGTGAGACCACACATGGAGTACTGTGTACAGTTCTGGGCTCCTGTGAACAAGACAGACATAGCAGAGCTGAAGAGGGTTCAGAGGAGGGCAAGTGTAGCTAAAGTAATAACTGGAATGGATGGACTACAGTACCCTGAAAGATTATCAAAATTGGGGTTATTCAATTTAGAAAAAAGAGGACTAAGGGGAGATCTAATAACTATGTGTATGTATAAATATATCAGGGGTCAGTGCCGAGATCTCTCCCATCATCTATTTATCCCCAGGAGTGTGACTGTGACGATGGGAGATCCTCTGCGTCTGGAGGAAAATTGGGCTGGGCATAACATTTTCAATAGATGGTTCCGCAAATACGGAACAGATTCGGAAGATATACGGATGCATTTCTGTATGTGTTCCGTTTTTTTTGCGGACCCATTGACTTGAATGGAGCCACGGAACGTGATTTGCGGGCAATAATAGGACATGTTCTATCTTTCAACGCAACGGAAAAACGGATACCGAATGCATACGGAGTACATTCAGTTTTCTTTGCGGAACCATTGAAATAAATGGTTCTGTATACGGACCGTATACGGAACGCAAAAAATGGCCCGCAAAACGAAAAAAAAAAACGGTAGTGTGAAAGAGGCCTAAGAGTTGCTAAAGTGCATGCACAGTTTCCTGGCCATTTTCTGGATGTCTTGCAGATGGGTGGAAGACTTCAGGAACCTCTTTACAATCAGATTGAACACGTGCTCCATGCAGGGCGCATGGCTCAGACCTCCTTGACGCAGCGCTGACACCATGTTCTTTCCACTGTAGGTGTCCATGGTTCAGATTTTGAGTTGTCGAGGAGAAAGCCAGGATTCGATTTCTTGATTAAGGGCGCGGAGCAGTTCCTCCCCTGTGTGACTCCGTTCACCCAGGCAAACTAGGTGCAGAACAGCATGACACCGCCGTGCCCTATACATGGAGTATGCTGGAGTAGCACTGTGAATTGTCCCTACAGTGGATGCTGAGGACACGGTGGAGGATGAGGAGGCAGAGGTGGACATTGTCGCCGGACCAGCGGCGTGAGAATGTCTAGGCTGCAGTGGCATCACCTGGCCAAGTTGCTGATGTGGCTAGGCAGGAACCACATTTACCCAGTGGGTCATAAAGGACATATATTGTCCTTGACCGTAGTTACAGCTGCACACGTCAGCACTGCCGTGCAGTTTGGCGGACACTGACAGGCTCAAGGACTCAAGGACTGGCCCACTTTCTGTTCTGTGCAGGGCTGATAGTGTCTTTTTGGTAAAGAAATGATGGCTTGAGACTCTCCACCTCGGCTCGGCACAAGCCATCAGTTCTCTGAAGGGTGCCGATTCCACCACTTGGTAAGGGAGGGACTGCAGCACCAGTAACTTGGCCAGGAGCACGTCCAGCTTCTGCAACGTTAGATGAGTGCACGCGCACTGTTGTCTCTTGGCAATCGCTTTTTTGATCGATTGCTAACGAAATGACTAATGAGGAGTAGGAGGATGAGGAGCAGGAGCATCAGGACCAGTAGATGATGGGAAGGACAGACAGCTCCTTTCGGCTCAGGTGGTGGAGCCTTGACTGCAGGAAAAGGGGTGTGGGCCATTGGGTGATGCAGCACACTGGACCACTAAATTAGCACCACGGTTCTCCCAGGCCATTTTATGGTGCCGCTGCATGTGTTGACACAGGGCCATGGTGCCAACATTGGCACCCTGGCCATGCTTCACCTTCTGCCCACAGATTCGTCAAATGGCCATGTTGACCTCCTCCGGCTGCTTGACAAAAAACTGCCAGACCGCCGAGTATGGCATTTTCTCCCCAACACTCCACGCTGACTGCCTGCTACCGCTGCCTCCGTGAACCTCTGCACTGCTACTTTCCGGGCAGGTAGGCTCTTGCAAAGCTGGCGGTCTACTCCAGACACGTATGGCTCCTGACCTTCCACTGCTGCCAGCCTGCTGACTCATGGCCATGCTACGACCTTGCTGGCTCAGCTGCTGCCTCACTTGCAAGCTGAAACCCTCTTATCCTGATGATGATGAAACCCCTTCACCTGGCTCCCAAGTGCGATCGGCTACATTGTCATCACCACGCTACTGTCTGGACGTCACTGATGTCCCCCTCAATGGTCTCAGGGCCAAGAGCCTGACCGCTCGCAACACCAGCTCCCACGCGACTCTCATCATCACTACTTGCCCGCCTACCGGAGGAAGCGGCGGATGTCTCCTACAGATCTTGGCTGGGCAGTAGCTGAAAAGTGGAGCCGGGCCTACAGCATATAATACTTCTCACACTGAGGGAACAGAAAATAACTGAGGCAGGTTGAGGACAGGTGAGGGCACAGGGCTTGCTCCTGGGCCATGTCAACTAAGCATCGTGTCAGAGGAACCCACGACTCTTGGCTGGGGGTGTCTGATGTCACTTGTGACGAAGTCGAAGACCGAGTCAACTATTCAAGCACTGCTGGGTTGCTGGTCAACACACGACCGCTAGATGACACTGGGAGCTCAGGCCTTTCGGTGACACCCCTGCTGGCACCCCCATTTTCTGCTGCTACTTGTGCCTGCGCCAGAAACATTTTGGCGACTGCCCGTCCCCTTTGAAAGGCCTGTCACTTGTCTGTCTGACATACTATAAAATAAAAGAATTAAATTAAATTAAAAGTAAATTATTACACCCCAATAATGGCAGTAGAACAATGTAAGTTCACCGCAAAACGGCTAATAAGACATACTTTTTTTTCTTATTAATACACCACAAAAATGTCTATGAAGCAATGTATGTTCACCGCTGATTGGCTAATAAGACGTACATTTTTTTTTTTATTAATACACTACAAAAATGTCTATGAAACAATTTATGTTCACTGCTGAACGGCACTTCGAGAATTCGCGAAGATTTAGAATATAGTGCTATTCACGAATATTCAAGATTTTTTTTCATCAGTAACCTCCCCGCTTGTGGGCCAATGAGAAGGCTGCAATGTTTTGTCTGAGCTTAGCAGCATCCCTAGCAACCAATAGGAAAGTTTACTACCCCTTACTATATAAGAACCTCCCCAGCAGCCATTTTCTGTAGTTTTAGATAGTTAGTTAGCTTATCTATCTTATATGCAAAGCTGAGTGTATGTGTGTGTGTGTGTGTGTGTGTGTATGTCCGCTAAATGAATCCGCACCGTCACATTTACAATTGCGAAATTTGTCACACAGGTACATCAGGTGTCTGCGGAGGTTTTAGACCGGGTCTCAGCTCTCTAGGACGTATCGTTCCCGAGATATTCCCCAAAAATTTATTAGCCAATAGAAGCTTGGTCACATGACCCATATCAGCCAATAGAAGCTCTCAGGTCCTTCAGCCTCCACATACAGTTTTACTTCAGGTTTCCATAACAACCCAGCCAATTATTTTCACTGCTGTAGATGAGTTTTAACCCCTTACGGACTCAGCCCTATTTCACCTTAAGGACTTGGCCATTTTTTGCAAATCTGACCAGTGTCACTTTAAGTGCTGATAACTTTAAAACGCTTTGACTTATCCAGGCCATTCTGAGATAGTTTTTTCGTCACATATTGTACTTTATGACACTGGTAAAATGAAGTAAAAAAAATTCATTTTTATTTATAAAAAAAATATCAAATTTACCAAATATTTGTAAAGAAATTGCAAATTTCCAAGTTTCAATTTCTCTACTTCTATATTACATAGTAATACCTACAAAAATAGTTATTACTTTACATTCCCCATATGTCTACTTCATGTTTGGATCATTTTGGAAAATATATTTTATTTTTTGGGGATGTTACAAGGCTTAGAAGTTTAGAAGCAAATCCTAAAATTTTTCAGAAATTTTCAAAAACTCAATTTTTAGAGACCAGTTCAGGTCTGAAGTCACTTTGCGAGGCTTACATAATAGAAACCACCTAAAAATGACCCCATTCTATAAACTACACCCCTCAAGGTATTCAAAACTGATTTTACAAACTTTGTTAACCCTTTAGGTGTTCCACAAGAATTAATGGAAAATAGAGATACAATTTCAAAATTTCACTTTTTTGGGCAGATTCTCCATTTTAATAATTTTTTTTCAGTTACAAAGCAAGGGTTAACAGCCAAACCAAACTCAATATTTATGGCCCTGATTCTGTAGTTTACAGACACACCCCATATGTTGTCGTAAACCGCTGTACGGGCACACAGCAGGGCGCAGAAGGAAAGGAATGCCTTACGGTTTTTGGAAGGCAGGTTTAGCTGGACGTTTTTTTTTTACACCATGTCCCATTTGAAGCCCCCCTGATGCACCCCTAGAGTAGAAACTCCATAAAAGTGACCCCATCTAAGAAACTACACCCCTCCAGGTATTCAAAACTGATTTTATAAACAATGTTAACCCTTTAGGCGTTCCACAAGAATTAATGGAAAATAGAGATACAATTTAAAAATTTCACTTTTTTGGCAGATTTTCCATTTTAATAATTTTTTTCCAGTTACAAAGCAAGGGTTAACAGCCAAACCAAACTCAATATTTATGGCCCTGATTCTGTAGTTTACATAAACACCCCATATGTGGTTGTAAACCGCTGTACGGGCACACGGCAGGGCGCAGAAGGAAAGGAATGCCATACGGTTTTTTGAAGGCAGGTTTTGCTAGACTAGTTTTTTTGACACCATGTCCCATTTAAAGCCCCCTGATGCACCCCTAGAGTAGAAACTCCAAAAAAGTGGCCCCATTTTCGAAACTACGGGATAGGGTGGCAGTATTCTTGGTACTAGTTTAGGGTACATATGATTTTTGGTTGCTCTATATTACACTTTTTGTGAGGCAAGATAACAAGAAATAGCTGTTTTGGCACTTTTTATTTTTTGTTATTTACAACATTCATCTGACAGGTTAGATCATGTGGTATTTTTATAGAGCAGGTTGTCACGAATGCGGCGATACCTAATATGTATACTTTTTTTTTATTTATGTAAGTTTTACACAATGATTTCATTTTTGAATTAAAAAAAAATCATGTTTTAGTGTTTCCATAGTCTGAGAGCCATAATTTTTTCAGTTTTTGGGCGATTACCTTGGGTAGGGTATGATTTTTGCGGGATGAGATGACGGTTTTATTGGCACTATTTTGGGGTGCGTGTGACTTTTTGATCACTTGCTAATACACTTTTTGTGATGTAAGGTGACAAAAAATGGTTTATTTAGCACAGTTTTTATTTTAAATTTTTTTACGGTGTTCATCTGAGGGTTTAGGTCATGTGATATTTTTATAGAGCCGGTCGATACGAACGCGGCGATACCAAATATGTAAACTTTTCTTCTATTTATGTAAGTTTTACACAATAACAGCCTTTTTCAAACAAAAAAAATGATGTTTTAATGTCTCCATATTCTGAGCCATAGTTTTTTTATTTTTTGGGCAATTGTCTCAGGTAGGGGCTCGTTTTTTGCGGGATGAGGTGAAGGTTAGATTTGTACTATTTTGGTGGGCAAACGCCTTTTTGATCGCTTGCTGTTGTACTTTTTGTGATGTAAGGTGACAAAAAAATGGTTTATTTAGCAGTTTTTATTTTTAATTTTTTACCGTGTTCATCTGAGGGGTTAGGTCATGTGATATGTTTATAGAGACGGTCGATAAGGACGCGGTGATACCTAATATGTATACATTTTTTTCCCCCTATTTTTTACCAATTTTTTTAACTTTATTTGGGGAAAATGAAGTTTTTGTTTATTTTTACTTGATAAATTTTTTGGGGGGAAAACTTTTTTTTTCACCTTTTTTTTCCACTTTATTTTTTGTCCCACTATGGGACTTGAACTTTTGGGGGTATATTCCTTTACAATGCATTCCAATACTTCTGGCTGTATGAGTAATACTGTGTGTATTACTCATACAGCTTCCGGGGCCTGTGAGATCCAGGGGGCTGGATCTCACAGGCTCTTCACCGGAAGGCAGCGCAGATGCCTCAGGAAGGCATCGCGCTGCCTTCCATGCCATCGGGGCCCCCCCACAGCCCCATGGGGACCCGATGGCACCACCGCCGCACCAGGTAAAAGTCGCAAACCGCAGGTCTGGATTGATCACGGGACCCCCCCGCGCATTTTGCCGTGGTGCCTGCTCAATGATAATCGCGAATTCGCGAATATATGACAAATATTAGCGAAATATCGCAAATTCAAATATTGCCCCTGCCACTCTTGACTACTAATAAGACATACTTTTTTTTTCTTATTAATGCACCGCAAAAAGTCTATGAAACAATGTACGTTCACCGCTGAACGGCTAATAAGACGTACTTTTTTTTCTTATTAATACACTACAAAAATGTCTATGAAACATTGTACGTTCACCGCTGAACGGCTAATAACACGTACTTTTTTTTCTTATTAAAACACCACAAAAATGTTTACAAAACCCCTAATAAGACATACGTATAGTTTCTATTAATACACCCCGTAAATGGCTATATCACACAGAACTTGCACCCCAACAACAAGCACGGTTTGCTGGAATTACTGAGCTATCATATAGTGCAAACCTAAAAGCAGCAGTATAACAGTAATTTGGATCCCCAATTAGTGCAGCAAGGTGTAATAGAATTGCTCCTATTACCCAGGCTGTACACTCCCCTATTGGACCCCGTTCTCTTTTTATATCCATTCCCAATATTTTTAATGATCTTTCCCTGAACTTCTAAATCTTTTTTTTTGCTGAATAAAGTCTTTCCTAACACTCTCCCTAGTGTCTGTCACGTCTCTCCCTGCACTAAGTACACTGGAAAATGGCAGATTCCAAGATGGCTGAGGCTATTTATAGGGCTGTGACATCACAGGCAGGGGCTGATTGGCTGCATTCATGGCATTGTGGGTGATCCCTTGTTCCCAGAGTTCTTAGCCCCATGTTCTAACATGTGCAGCAGCCATTTTAGGAAAAAATGTTATTCATTACAACGAAGCGTGAGGAAATTCGACTTTGGTTCCTAATCAAATTTTTCCTGAATTTCGAATCGAATTTCACTTTGTCAACTTCGATTCGCTCATCTCTAGACTCAGCATTTCAATCAGAGTCTCTATCACTAGTTTATGCTGCCCTAAAATAGGACAGCATAAAATGGTGACAGATTCTCTTTAAAGGGGTTATCCCATGAGTAATGTAAACAATTAAAATCAGAAGACAAATACATGACAAATTGACAATCTATTTCTAACAAAGCTAGAACCAGCCCTGAACCTCACATGAATCTAGGCATTTCCCCATACATTACTCCAATTGCTCTGCTAGATTTTCTGCTAGATTTTCCTCTGCTGCAGCTCACGGAGTGTGTCCTTTCTCATGAGGCTTGTCCTTACTGCTGCAGCTCTATTCCTGTAATTATAACAGCTTCCAACAATAGACACGACAAGTGCTGTATTTGTCCCAATTAATTCTACACAAATCAGATATGCTCCAATTGGCCTGAAAATTGGCATATCACACAATGAGGTTTCCCAAGGACTCCAATTTTTTTTAAGAAAGCAACCAAAAATTAGAATGCATCCAAAAATTGTCTCTTATTGGGAGTAGATGGTGATTAAACATACACAGTGTTATTAAAATAAAATCAGTGGCTTGTGTGTGATAAGCGGGCGATAAATAGTCACTATCAGCAATGTCAGATCTATTCATCGGCTTTAGCCGGAGGTGTCTTAAACTCCTCATATACCTATGCCTTGTTCATTTTGATAACTGCCATGTTGAAAACCCTCACTAAGATGACACAGAGAGCAAACCGGTTCAATTCGAGCCACTGTTCCAAGCTGCCTGCCTAGAAGTCCATGGGGTCAGGGAACATGATATGCATTGGAGGAAGGACTGAACCTGGTTGTTGAGGCAGTATGCTTTTGTTTAATGATTTGTGTCAGCCTTCTTAGATCAAGTGGTGCAATGGCAGACAGTTCTGTCCAGGAGGGAGTTCTTTGCCACATAAAAATGGCTGAAATGTGAGGACAGTTGTTAGCCCAGCGGTCCGTGCTTTCCCTCCCACTGCCATGCATCGTGCTGACAAGCGTGGGCAGCAGGTAGCCTAATTCTTGTGTCTTTGCTCCATGCCAGAGCTTGCTTCCTGCTTGAGTCCTGTACTGGTTTGTTAGGGCTTGCATCGGTGGGTCTCTCCTCCCTTATGAGGCAGCAGGTACATGCCTTCTGTCTCCCCAGCCTATGGCTCGATTGCAGGAAGTATTTAAAGGTGCTTCCTGCCCCAGGAAGATGCCTGAGAAACTTATGGTCACTAGCTTGTCTAGTTCCTAGTGTGAAGGTGTTTTTGGAGTTCTTCTTTTCTGTGTACAGGACCCTGCTTTTGGATTTATTGGATTTTGCTTGTTTGCCGCCTGCCTCTGACTTTGGACTTCGTTTACAGACTTTGCTTGATCACTGCTTACCTTGACTTCGGACTTCTTGACCACGTACTTCCCCTCGGTGCTTACACTGGTATCTTTGACCCCCTGGTCAGCTGCCACTGACTCGGGAATGCTCTGGAGTGGCACCTGGCAATTACTGTAGTGTCCCACTACGTAATGGTGGGCACTACTCAAGGGTCAATTGGGTCACGTTGTTCTCCACCTCCTGTGGAACATGGTTATGGCATTTTACATTGCATTGTAATGTGCATTTTCATATTATCTCCTGTGTACCAGGCCTCTTAGGGGTGAAATTTCTCCTCCTAGGCAGTAGAGGGAGCTAGGGAACCCCCTAGGATATATAGTCAGGTCCAGACCAGAGAGAGAGGTGTGTGTAGTCAGAAGCCAGTGTGCACTTTAACTAGAAGTTAGCTGGGAAGCAGCTTCTGACATGCAGCTAGATAGCCCAGGCTCCTAGCTTGCTTCCAGGGGAAGAAGTTACCTCCTGAGGATATATAGCACCTTACCAAGTACAGCGCAGAGCCACTTTTATCCAGCCAAATAGAAAGCTGAAGGGCAGAAGGATATTTACAGCAAGAAGATATATACCTGAGGAAGTTTTCCCTACCCAAGTATAAAGCCAGCAATAGGGCATACGGGCCTTGGTGAAAGCCAGACAGGATCTGAGGAAAGTACAGCCTGATCTGTAAGAGTTATACCCTCTGAGTATCTTGCAAAGACTTTGCCTGCCATTTGTATAAAGCCTGCCTGTATCCAACATTATACCTATGGAACTAACTGAGGACTGTATATAGTTGAACTGTTCAGTAAAAAGAAGTTCTGGTTCACTGCAGCTTTGTGTACCTCAATTATTCCTACAACAAATTGGTGTGCCACCGTTACCGGCACTGGCGTCACGAACTATAAGGAATCTTGCCACCGGCACATTAAACTTCCAACACCCAGGGCACCTCACCTACCACCTGGCCTGGTCCCTATACACAGAGAGTGCCCCAGAGGATTCATGTGCCAGCCTCTCCATCACTGCTGTATGCCTGCCCAGGGTAAATAAAAACTGTGAATACCAAGAGCAACCCTCGTTTTGCCTATTAACCGTGACCTCACATTCGCTCACCCTGCAGGGCTGCGTACTGCATTACCCTTATGGCCCCAGCCTATACTCACCATCAGAGGCTCTAGTGAATACCAGGTAGTTGCTTAGTCACACCCCTCCAGAGTATAGCCAGTCAGTTGGGCAGTGGGTCCACACCTGCTTGCATAACAGCAGTCTCCTGAACGTGGCCAGAACCCTCTGTAAGCCACAGTACTTTAAAAAGCATTGCACAACTGCATTTATGCAGGGAGCATGTGTTATTTACCCCAAATGCAGCACGGCCTGCACGGTGTAGGAACCAGACTGACACAAATGTGGAGGTGTCAATAGGACCTGGACTTGTTGTGCTGCTGCACCACTGCTGCTGTGAAAAACACTGACCCATACAGCAGATCTGTGAAAGACATGCACTGTCCCTGCATGTAACAACTGCTCAAGGTATCTACAGTGGCGTGCACCTTGCAGCTCACTAACTTGCAAGAAACGGGCCACATTCTCCGCCACATGACAATACAAGGCAGGGATCTCTTTTTGGGAAAATAATGCATCTGAGCACATGCTATTTGTTTCCTAAAGGCAGCAGAATCCACTAAGTTTGATGGGAATGACTGCACTGCCAGCAACTTGGCCAGGTGGGAGTTAAGCTGCACACCATTGGCTTTTTCCTGGCCCCACATTCCTTTATTGATAGCTGATGACAGAACGGTGTAGGAGATGGAGTAGTCTGAGCTGTGGAAGCAGTAACTGATGATAACAATGACAAAGTCAGTGTACTGCATGTGAACGCAACCTGTGTACCGCAAAGGAGTCCAGAAGGGTTAGGGCACTCATGTTTCGCTAGCTGGCAGCCAGTTCTGTTTTCCCATTGGATCACATAATGCCACTTCATGTGCTGCAATAGAGCCATGGTGCCTACGTTTGTGTTTGTGTTATTTTACTCCTACAGATCTTGCAAACGGTAATGCGTTTGTCTTCCAGCACTGTGGAGGAAAACTGCCAGATGTGACATACTCGTAGAGCCACATATTTAGCAGCAGATGAGTGTGGCTTAGCTCTGGCACATTTTGAGCCTACACCCACAGTATCAGCAGCATCACCAGTTCCTGAGCTGACCATAATAGAAGCAGATCTGGCCCCAGCAGTTGTTTGGAAAGTTCTGGCTGTATGTTGCCTCTGAAAAAAAAATCACAGAAAATAATACACTAAAACAGATGCAAACATTATATATGGACTAAGCCCTCACTCTGATATAATAAAATCTGAGACTCTCAGCCAATATATTTTGATAAAAACACATCTGTGCCCGCCTACCTGCGCCAAAGTGGTCTTAGTCAGGAAGGTCCTACGCTAAACCTACCTATGCCGTTGGGCATCTACATTCAGGAGAGCAGACCCTACAATATAGTGTGCTGATCCTAGTGTTGTGGAAATTTTATTAGGATGTGTATTTAATATATTGTGTATTGTCATCATGTCTCTCAGTGTCAGGGTAAACCATTGAAGTGGATATCTTCCCGTGTATGTCCTGTTACAGCTGCTGGGCGCAGGGGTCTCCGTCGGCGAATGGTCCATGTGCTAAGCACTGGGCTGTGGGCCGGGGGAGACTGATGTGTTCAGCAGAGCAGTGTTTTGTTGGCTGATGTATGGACGCCAGCTAGGGCCCCTGCGCAAGACGCGGATTTATTGGCTTGGCGTGGATGCATTTGTTAAGAGAACAATATAACGAAAGGAACGTACGTTTGTTGTCTCTAGTGCGCCTGATCAGCCGCTGGAGATAATGACGTTGTCCTGTAAATAAACATGCATGAGGATCATAGTAATTTTATCTGGCATTGATCACTGAGCAAGGCTGGATAAAATTAGCTCCAGTGGTAATGGTAGGTTATAGTATACATGTGTTTGTTAGCTAGCTAGGTTATTCTAAATGATGGTGTCTTATCTTCCTATGTCATCACTTCCTGTATCCTTGTCTTGGGCCAGCCCCTTTTTACACCTTTTGTTAGTAAATAAAGGTGAGCAGACTCAGAAGGGCGGAGGGAGTCTCTCAGGATTTTCAACCAAGATGGTAACAGATGTGTGGCTCTCTGACTGGGGTTGAGGGAAGGGGGACTCACCTTTTTCCTTACACAAACTTTGATGCGAGCTGATTGCAACTATTATATATTTACCACAACAGTTGGCGACCACGAATTAGAAAGCTAATTTTTTTCCCCGTTATTAGCAGGAGACACAGCTTAATTTTCAAAAAGCAAAAAAGGCCGGCATAAGGTAATATCCTTTTTCCTTACTCTCATTGTTGAGAAAGTTTTGCTCTTTGGGAATTTAAATCTGTGTACTCCAATCTGCTGATATCTGGAAAGAAATCTACTTAAAAAGAACCTTATTGGTGTATGTGATTGTTGTCTGCTGCATCAAGGGGTGTGAGGATAAGGTGAGTGTTTTTCCCTTGTGAGTTGATTGTACAGAGGTTGTATGATGAGATTGTATGATGAGAAGTAGACAGGGTATTGTGTTTTTTTTAACTTCTTAACTTTTGTTACTTTGATTTTGTAAGAGGCAATTTTATAGAGGTTTATAGAGGCAGCAATTGGTTTTAGTGTTTGTACATTAGAGACAGCGTTTAGAGAGTGTTTTTATATTGTTAACCTGTAAATCACCCACAGAGTGGAGGTTTTGCTCTGGTTTCAAGGGGAAGGGAACAGGAAATATAGAAACAGTTTTTATTGCTGGATATTGTAGACACTATCTTGATTGCCTTTGTGTGATGACCATGTGCTTGTCGGCCATCTTGGTCAGTTGACTATGGAAAGCGATCTGATTGTTTTTGCCTGAAATGTTAGTTTTGTCAAATAATTATCTTGTCTTTTTGTAACCTTTTCTATGTACAGTTTTATTTTGTTTTGATAAGTTTTGTGCTGGATATCAGTTGAGTGTTTGGTTATGGTATAGCTCAGTGACCAGTCTGATACAGGAATCATTGTGTGAGCATTAGTGGCAGTTTAGTGGCGAAATCATCCTATAGTTGATGATTCTGCTTAATGTTTGTATATCTGTGGCTGTTACACTGAATTGTAGACTTGTTTGCCATAATTAATACGGGTATTACAGTGTAGAAAGGTTCTGTGCCAAAAGTATTGGGACAACTCCTAGAAATTGGTTCTAGTGTTTTGTTTTTTGTAGCAACCATTGTGGGGTTTGTTTTTGTGCAATGGAAAGTATTTTTAAAGAAGTAGCAAAGTTGAAGGACACGGCGGCCATTCTTCAGGCTATGCAGGGATCTACTGATCCATGGCTGCAGGCCCAGAATTGTGTAGCAAACCTGATCGGTACCAAAAAATGGCGCAAAAGGAAAGGCAAGTATGCTCTGATTTTTGCTGCTGGGTGGATAGCGGATAAATATCAGGAGTCTTGTAGGCTGAAGCTGAGTTTGGAAGGAGAAGTGGAAGATTTAAAAGTGGAAATTGTTAAATTGAGAACTCTTGTCCAGCAGGCAGCTGAAGCTAGCGCTAATTATGAATGTACTGTGAGGTATAATACTGAGCTGCGCAAGGAGAATGAATGTTTGTCTGAAAGCCTGACGCACGCACAGGATGCTGTAAGGGAATTGCCAGAGTCATTGAAGCAACCGTTGGAGAGTAATGTGTCTGGGATTAGAGGAAATGTATGGGCTGTAAGCATAGCGAAGTCTGAGGATTGTGGTTCAGATAGTGGAACCGACTCAGGGATGGAGATGGACAATGTGTCTGACCTTGGAGTTGGGCGTATTAACACAAGGCCAGAACATTCCTCAGATGAGTCCGTGGTAAGTGGACTCAATATGGTTAATGTTGTGCGCCAAATCAAATCGCCATGTGCCCAGACAAGGTTTTATGCTGGGAGGCGAGGTATTCTTTGTTTTGCATGCAGGGAATACGGGCACATTGCACGATATTGTAACGTTGCTAATGGCAACAGACACAGGTTTGTTAAGTACCCCAGAACCACACCTAGAAGTAAAGTGGTTTATTCAGCACGATGGGCTAATGGTCCCAGACATGGTTCTTTGCAAAGGCAGAGAGCCCAGGAACAGCCGAGGTCATCTATCAGTGAGGCGGATTTTAAATCACAATATGAACGGTTAAAATGTGAAAGAAACCGGTTTTGGGACCTTGTGATGTTGAGTCCTGCTTCTCTGGTAAAATGAATCTGAAGCTGTTTGGGGCTGGGCAAATTAACATTTCAATTACTGGGTGGGTAGAATTTCTCCTGTACGGTTTCAGGGGAACCCTCTAAGACATTGATTTGTTAATTCAGTCCTATACAATTGTATGTGTTCCTAAGGTTTTAGTTTTTGTATGCGTTTTGGGTTAAGGTAAAATTAACTTTTTACTGAATCTCAATGTATGTAGCAGGACTGTCTGTAACTGAAGTTTGTTATGTTTGTTTTTCTCTCCTGTTTACAGGTCTTCTTATTTTACTAATCCATTTATTATTATTTTTTTTTTAGGTTTTTATTGAAGTCTCTTTCAGTTTTTCCTTATTTACCAACCCATTTTTATTTTTTAGCCTATTATTAATTTTTTCCTTTTTATTAATTTTTTTAGGTTTTTCATATTTTGGCGCTTTTCTCTTTTTCTTTCTTCTCTTTCTTTCCCTCCCTTTTCTCTGCAGATTTGGTTAGGAGTACTGGGGGTCTCATGATATTGTGTGGGAACTACTGTCTGAATTCAAGGGTTGCTGCTGAGTGAGAGGTTTCTGATCAGTCACTGCAAAAAGGGCTTCGTGTGCTGTTCAGCTTGACTATATAGAATCATATCGGCAAAGGAAAGTGAGTTGATGAGCATTTTTTTTTAAGGAGACAAGGTGATATATATCACCTGGGCATACCAATAGCTGTGTGAGTAACCCCATTCCCCACAGGAGTACTGTGTGTTCTCTGTGCACCCCTCGTCCCCACAGAAGGTACTGTGTGTTCTCTGTGCACCCCTTTTCCCACTCCAGGTCAATTGGAAGCCCTATCCTGTGGTCAGGTCACTATTCAGAGCCAAAACCGAGGCTGGTATATCTCATTAGGAGACTCAGAGGGCCGCCGTGTGTCGGCGAGAGCCCTTTTCCTCACGCTGTTACTCCTTTTCCTGAGGTCTAACTAGGGTGAACGGAGTCCGTGTGTCGGTGCTAGAAACCCTGGGGCACCTCAGAGGCAAACGAATCGGAGTAGCAGCCGTCCAGGGCGTTTGTCGCGGACACTGGAGGTGGACGCACCTACTTTTAGAAAAATTCCTTGCGTAGGTCGCGGGAAACTGTAGCTCGAGCATGAGTGTAGGGAACAGAAGGGTACCACTTCTGACTATAGGACAGCGAAGCAGCACATGAAATCCATCTATGGAGGAGGAGTTGTTAAGCCCCTCAAAGATTGGCACCAATGGACTGTAGGTTCAGAGTGGACCATCCCCAAAGAAGGGACCTTTGAGGTCTGGATTTGGGAAAAGTTTGTCCCTGAATTCCCCACTAGACTCCAAAGCCATGGTCCCCTCCAGAAGGCAGAACTGTGGCTGCACGAATCCATCGAGCTCCAGCAACAGGGCATTCAAAAGTCCCAGACAGTGCGAACTAACACTGTCATGTAATCCCGTCCCGCTAGGACTGCAGAGTCCAAGAGAAGCGCTTTTCTCTTTCTCTATCTCTCTGTCATCTCTCCATCTAACCTTGAGACGATGCACCATGTTTAATCCAGCTTCTCTTCGTTCTGGTTTTAAGGACGATGAGAAGGGGGGAAAGTGGTGCAGAAAACAACGATCTTCAAACTTTCTAACCTCTCAAATGTCAATCCTTTTCTTTGCTGGTACTTGGGTCTGATTTTTGCAAAGAAGGTAAAAATCACGGCCGATCCATGGCCTGAATGTTCCACTGTAACCCTTTTATTCCATCAGGTATGCCCCCAGGCAGCCCCACGGGTTATCACCCGATGTCCACCACCGGGTTCGGGAGTTCTCTTCCGGACCCAGACTCAATAACCAGTGTTCATTCTAGTGAACCAGGTGATTGGGTCGTGCTAAAGAAACATCCGAGGACGGGACTAGAGCCGAGATATCTTGGGCCATTCCAGGTGCTGCTGATGACGCCAACCTCTCTGAAGTTCGAAGGACGAGACAACTGGATCCACACCGGTCACTGCAAGAAGCTGCTCAACTAAGTCAAAGAATGCAGAGTATCACTTTTGTTTATTTGTTACAAGGAGGCATTTGTTGATAGACGATACATTATTATTAGCTCTGGCTCCTGCTCCTTGCTTATTAATCCTGTATGGGTGTCCGGGCAGCTAGGCGACCCGTAGATGTGGGATCCTCTGGTTGTGAGGAAGGTTATGCCTGGCTAGCAGACACCATTGACAAGGGTCAGGCCCATACTGACAGGAGCAGGACAGAGGCGGAGCTATGACTAGTGACGGTTAGAATCCTTTTTAAAGCTTTGGGAGGTCTTGGGGCTCACTGGTTTTCCATTGGATCCGGGTGAAAGGAAATGGGACATGTACTTATGTTTTTTGTTTCCTTTCCTTCTATATGCCGGAGTGAGATGTTCCTGATGTCTAATCGACTGAGTTACCGAAGACCGAACAGACAAGACGCCCTGAAGACCAAACCATGGACCAGATGCAGAGGATCCCAAACCAGCCGGCGACCAACGCGAAACGCCACCTCCTAAGTCACCTCCCGAATAAAAGAAGACGTGTCAAGATTGACTTTACAAAGACTGTTTTTTTCAAAGAAGAAGATCGAGATCCGTCGAGGGACATTGGCGAGCATATGACAAAGAGGAGGGACTGTTGTGGAAATTTTATTAGGATGTGTATTTAATATATTGTGTATTGTCATCATGTCTCTCAGTGTCAGGGTAAACCATTGGAGTGGATATCTTGCCGTGTATGTCCTGTTACAGCTGCTGGGCGCAGGGGTCTCCGTCGGCGAATGGTCCATGTGCTAAGCACTGGACTGTGGGCCGGGGAGACTGATGTGTTCAGCAGAGCAGTGTTTTGTTGGCTGATGTATGGACGCTAGCTAGGGCCCCTGCGCAAGACGCGGATTTATTGGCTTGGCGTGGATGCATTTGTTAAGAGAACAATATAACGAAAGGAACGTGCGTTTGTTGTCTCTAGTGCGCCTGATCAGCCGCTGGAGATAATGACGTTGTCCTGTAAATAAACATGCATGAGGATCATAGTAATTTTATCTGGCATTGATCACTGAGCAAGGCTGGATAAAATTAGTTCCAGTGGTAATGGTAGGTTATAGTATACATGTGTTTGTTAGCTAGCTAGGTTATTCTAAATGATGGTGTCTTATCTTCCTATGTCATCACTTCCTGTATCCTTGTCTTGGGCCAGCCCCTTTTTACACCTTTTGTTAGTAAATAAAGGTGAGCAGACTCAGAAGGGCGGAGGGAGTCTCTCAGGATTTTCAACCAAGATGGTAACAGATGTGTGGCTCTCTGACTGGGGTTGAGGGAAGGGGGACTCACGTTTTTCCTTACACAAACTTTGATGCGAGCTGATTGCAACTATTATATATTTACCACAACACTAGTTACCTCTGTGTGCATCAAACAACCAATGAGAGGAGGAGCACACACAGCTATATGTACCACCTAATCAAAGTCGCATGTGGGATAGGTGAGGCAAAAAGTTCACATGAATGCTACTCCCTAGAAAATAGAAGCGCATTCACACTTGAAGGTGCCACTCCTTAAAGCACATACATTTATCAAAAATTACAGAAAAAGATGTATTTTTTTCTTTGATTTTTGTATGTTGCCTCTGCTTTTTATTGCTACGCTATGGCTGCCACCCTCCTACTTTGATGTCACCTCCTCCTGCTCAGCCTCGGATCTGGCTCTTAGGTCTTGTCCAACACACAGTGATCATCATAGTACTAACCCTTCCCAGCACATTTATCAGACTGTGATACTTTATTGTGGGTTCCTTGGCCCCCCTTCCAATTCTCTGCTCAGTATTTTCCCCGAATGGCACTGTCACTACCACTGCCCCTACTGCCACCACTGTGGCTACAGGTGCCACTACTACCACCACCAACATAGCTATGCATAAATTCCTCCCCTTGAACTTCCTTCTCATGGGGTTTTGTTGCCTCTTCTTATGAAAAAAGAATGCGACCCACAAGGAGGGACAGTAAAGTCAGAGATGACACAACTGAGAGGTTTCTCTGGGCTTGCAGGAGGAGCAGGAGGAATGCTGTCACCCCTGGCTCCAAGGCACAGTGGCAGAGTCAGAGGAGACATCATTCTGCTGTGACTGAGAGGAGGAGTAAGCCATCCCATCCACAATGTCTTCCTGTTTGTCATGAATAATAATGTGGCACCAAAACTATGGCCTATACTACTTCTACTACTGTCCAGACGGCTGGTGCTGCTACTGCTGTTTCCACTACTATACACATTTCGAATCTCGGATGATGGCGCACGGGTCTTTCGTTTGCCACACTTCCATTTACCAGACATTTTATTTTGAGGCCTATAAATAAAAAGTCACAGGTTTGGTACACAGATTATTAAATGGTACTAGCAAAATTGCAAGTGTGTTTTCTGTCATTTAAAGACAGAGGCACAAATAAATGTCCTATCCATTTTACAAACACACTGCACGCTGTTATTTACAATTTACAAAGGTAATAATGCAGTTTTTGCCGTAAAATTGGTTTGCTGTAACTAAACGGTATCTTGTAGTCATGCAACACATTCACTAAAATGGGTATAATAATGGCATTATTGTAGTAAAATGTGTTTGCTGTAACACTGAACGGTATCTTACAGTAATATACAATCTGTTCAATAACATGGGTATAATAATGGTGTTATTGCAGTAAAATGCATTTGTTGTAACACTGAACGGTCTCTTACAGTAATATACACTTTCAATAACATAGGTACATGCACTGAAATACCTAATTAAAAATGCTTAATAGAAACTGATTTTTAGAAAAAAAGAGTAAAAATTCCTCAGTGTTTTTAGCAGAATATATACTATTATGGTATTGGCAATAAGCCAGTAAACTGTGGAAAGTTTACTGCAAAAAAAGTAGACTGGCTGTTCATACAGAAAAAAATAGTTTGTTGCAGGATTTTGTAATGCAGAACTTGCCAACAAGCTGTATGAAACAACTGAGACAATCAGATGGACTATCACGCATTCTCTATAGCAAGCTTTTTGTTTGTTGCTTGTCCTGCTGTCCCCTGCGGGCACAGATGCCACGCTACTCACCATGCTGCTGCCTCCATGCCTCAGCCTAGTGCTGCAGCCTCTATTCCCTTAGGGCGTGTGTGCACTCATTTCCAGCCTCTCCAGGGGGCTTGTTTCCAAATATTTTCCCTGGTTATTTAAGGCACCCTCTCCAGGCAGAGGTTGTATGACCAGCTAAGGTCTTGAAGTCTAGTGCTTTTGTGATTCTCCAATGTTTTGCTATAGTCCTGTACTCTCCCTGCCTGTGTTCTCCTGCACTTCCAGTTTCAGTTCTGTTTGTGTTTGCTTAATCCTGTCCATCTGCCCAGGTTCATGTTCCTGTCAAGTACCCAGCTTGCCTGCCTGTGTCTTCACTTCTAACTTCCATTTTATCCTGTGTCTCCTACTAACTACACATATGTTAAAAGTGTGCTGTCTGGATCTCTAATCCTGCATTCAAACCTTAGAGACTGTTCAGACTTCTCCTGTTGTTTTCCTGCTGTTTTGCTGCATTTTCTGTATTCTGAGCTCCTGGTGCTTGCACCGGAGTTCCTGACCCCAGTGTGTCAGCTGCCATATTCACTGGGACTATCCCAGAAGGTAGCGCTCGGGTTCCTTCCCTGCAGAGAAGGCCAGATCCCTGTGCAGAGCACTGGACCTTGCTCATCTGTAACACTTTTCCTGATAAAACTCTAAAATCCAATTATATTTCCATTTCTCTCCTTATAGTGCATGTATAGTGTCTTTATAGTGTCCCTAAACATCTGGCTCGTGTCTGAAATGTTTTTTTGACAGCCACAAAACATTCTATCACATCCACAAATGAGAACAGAATGGCGTCTAGCTCATTATTTACAGACGTACCTGGGGTGAATCCTGTCTCCTGATTGGCTGATTAGGCTGTCTGTCAGCCTCTGAACCAATCAGGGTAAGCCATCCCTGCCACCAATACCTCCCACTGTCATGTGATCCTTCATCTTCTACCTCCCTACTGTTTTCCCTGACAATTTTTACAGTAACATGGCGCTGAGCATTATTTTTACGCAATTCGTCCAAAACAAATTAAAAACCTTTGGATTAATTTGGCAAATGATTTTTTTTTTTTAATTCGTAATGATTCTTCTTCATTTAGAATACATTTTCTCATTTCTGTTTCAGATCCAGGTACAGTACTGGTTTGAAAAATGCAAACAAAAGAATATTCAATGGACAACTCATTTAAGTCCTCCAACTACCGATCTTAAGCTAGCTCCACTTTAAAGTACAGAGGTCTGATACTTTTGGGTTGGCATGCTGACATATAGAATTTCAGGAACATTGGATGATTAAATATGAAAAGTGTTTGGAACTATATTCTTGATAGGCTGTGGTTCTGGAGTGCTGGCTGACTGAACTGTATAATATATTGTCATTAATCCTATGCAGAAGAAAACTCAATAGAACGAGTCTTCCATTTTATTGATATTGCTTCTTTTCTATTTGCTTCATCGACATGTGCAGTAGCACTACTGATGTGAAAAAGAGCATTAGTTAGTAGTGCCATCTTGTAAGGTGCCTTTAAATTAACTTTCATTATGCACATGATATAAAATATGAATAGCCTGTCATGTTTGGTAATAGAATAGAATTGTGTGACTGCTGCTTTTTATCCTCACTATTGTGTTCATTTCCATAGGAAATATTATGATACAATAGTATAACATATATTCCATCGCTCATGAACAATTTTCTTTATTCAAAAATCCATTTCAAGCATCAACTCACAAAACTGCCAGCGCAGGCTGACCTGAAGTGAGACATCATAAACAATTAGCGGTTTCTTTTGTTTCCCATGTGGATTACTATGTACTATTTCAGCTCATTTTCCTTTTAGTTGTTTTAAACAATTTTCTTCTGCTTAAAATAGCAGATACATTACTTTAACACTTACAAAATTGCTGCATTTAAAACTTGCAAATACAAACGCCTTCTTAAAGGAGTTGGCCACTTTCTGCTTTCTGTTGACCAATGTTTTTGCAAGATGATTATAAGGAACTTACAGATATAGCCTTTGTTGAAATTCTGCACCATTTTCTGGATATGATAAGATATGCTCCCTTTTGTTCAATCCTCCCAGAGGTTTTGTACATAAAATGGCTGCTGATGGAGGGTCATGTGACCAGACAAATGACCTCCATTTTATGTATCCTCTATTCAACTACACTGCACCTGCCATCTGGACTTGCACTATTGGGAGTTTGAATGAAGGAGGCTGAGTGATGTCTGGTCACATGACCCTCCATCAGCAACCATCTTATGGACAGGACCTATCTGGGCATGGCTTATGAAATATAGCAAACTGCACAGGATATCAATTAGTAAGTGCCAGTCATCTTCCTACACATTGGTCACAAGTAGCCAGAAAGTGGCCAGCCCTTTAAAGAATAATGCCGCACATTATAAAAAAAATATACTGCACTATGTAGGACAAGAATGCTGTGAAGGTTATGTGATCACTCTGGGATAGAAAAGGGGTCTAAGAACTGAAAGATGACCAAAATGGGTGTTAATATCTCTATTCAGGGAGCACATTGCCAGAAAGCATATGATGTTGACGAATGAATTATCAGAGATGATCAAATTCTGACAAAAAGTATGAAATATTGCTCAGTGGTCAAATAGCCAATACCTAGAAAAAAGATATATGATAATATAGAATTATTGACTAATGATAATGAATTCCACAACATTATCCAGTGTCCTTAATATTTTCTTCTTCGTTCTATGATCTAATTTTTGAGGAACCACAGATTTTTGCTGACATATGTTGGATAGTTGCAATACAAGAGATGGAAGGCATTTGCATCAATCACTACAGTACACACTTTTGAAAAGACTTTTTAAGGAACCTCTATAAAGATCAACAGGCCACAGTTATTAAAGTTTTGCAAAGTTAGTGAATCCTACATATTATTACTGCTTTAATGGTACCTGTACTTTTATCCCTGCAACAACACATAAGAAAAGTCAAAGAACATTATAAATGACAGAAAAACATCTGAATATGAGAAGAACAAAGGATAACTATAGAAAACACAGCTTATAATACAACTGGTCAGGAAAACATAGAAGTAGTAGACATTTTTTTGCCTACATGGATCCATTATTAACTACAAAGAAATACCATGCAGATTGAGAAAATAAGTACTGTATGTAAGAAAAAGCCTGATGCAGAAAACATGTAGAGACATTTGTGAATACAGTGGAAAGCTGGAAAAAAGGTGAACACTTAGGGGTACATTTATTAAGACCAGCATTTTAGACGCCGGTCTTAATAAAGCCCCATAGCTGGCAGAGGATCTGATGAAGTTATGAAGAGGCGCACCTACCTAGCTGTCTTACATTTAGACCATTTTCTAAGCCTAAAACAGGCATAGAAAATTATGAATGAGACAGGTCTGCTGGCCTGTCCCCTTTCCCGCCCACACCACGCCCACAATTTTAGACCTGGCGTGAGCGGAGAGAAGTCGAAGATAGCGGTGCAACTAACTAGCCACTATCTGAGCTTGAAATATGCCTAATATAGGTGTATTTCAGTATAATAAATGACCCCCTTAGATTTTTGGCAAGTGACCAGGGTGAAAAGAGTAGTAGACAAGCAGGGTAGGAACCAAGAGAGATGTATAGGACCAAAGAGCAGATGTGGGGTAATCCAGAAAACAAGCTGCAGTCAATACACGGAAGGTTAAGGAGCAAGTCTAGTGGTAAGGTGCAAAGCACAAAGGTGTAAACTGAGCTAGCACATACAATGCTGTCTTGACACCTTTTTCTGGGAGGTCATTATCACCTACTGACTCCAACTAGGATAATGGAATCAACACCTTTGACCCCATGCTGGGTATAATTACCAGATGTTGATTCAGTTACATATTTATTCCCAGAGAATTCTTGTACAGTCACTCAGAATTGATAAAGCTCGTTGGAAGAACGAGTGAAACGTTTTCAAGAAATCTACAGTACGTCCAGTTGCCTTGATTTATTCTTTACAGATATACCTTTGTAACTGAACCCTGAGCTGAGTCAAAGTGATTCCAGCCTTACTGATAGGTCTACCACCCAGAGCTTGACTGTTCAGCATGGCAACCCTCCCAGCAGAGCCTTGCACAGAATTTTGGCTGGGTAGACTCCTGACAGTTATGTTGGACATATTTTGACAAGATGCAGTAAATTGGAAAGACAATCCTACTCCATTTGAAGGAAGATAATAACAAGTTACAACGTGAATAGATACTATAACAGAGATCATGAAGAGAAAATTATGGAGAAACTCGGTCCAGAAGTTCAGAACTCAAAATGAATGGGGTTCAAGATTTTGATATCAAGACATTGATATTTATTTATACTAATTGTAAAAGCAATGCTTCACTTTCCTGTCACCGTTGAAAACTGCATTATCCACAATTTCTTAATATATAATACTGCATTTATGATTATAGTTTCTATTACTACTATAACTTGAAATTGTTGACAATGCTGTTTGCTAAAAGGTTTAAGGGGGCTCCAATGTATGTGGTTCCATCAACAATCTCAACAGCCATCTTGAATTGAGAGTAAATATTAGGCATATGGCCAGAAATAGGAATGTTTGATTTGTGGTCTACTTCTAAAGGCCCCTTTCCATGGGCCAATTTTTCAGGCTGTTGTCGGGAAGGAATCGTCTGCTTGCAGCAGATGCTGCTTACAGAGCACAATCTGCTTCTAGCAAACAACATTTTTGTGACCACATGAGTGATCTATTACCCAGTGATTATTGGTTAATCAGCGGCACTTTTACACCACCAGATAATCACTAACGATCATTCCTATGAACGATTGTTAGCGATCATCTGGCCAAGAATCTGCCAGTGTAAAGGGCCTCAACTCAAGACATTTTGGTCTTATCTGGTAGCACAGGGCTTTATAGAAATCTCTTTATTTGTATGGTTGCTATTTTATATGGGATTATGCAGTTTTTATTTTTCAGAGGCATCACTTGATGCTCCTTAGGTCTAATACAAATTCATTAACAGGCCCCCTCTGCCTAGTGTGGGTGACTGTGTCCTTTTATGAGGTTTTTAGGTTTCCTAAGGCACCAGCACGTGCTTGCCACTACTCCCTATAGCTATGTCACAGATTACCTAGCATTGATGGAGCAGTGTCATTCATGTTTAATTTTCAATTCTAGATTGTTATATTTTTGGAAAATGAGGTATACTTTTGCATGAGCATTTTTATGACTTTGTTTTCCTACTGGCTTTAGAAGAGAAAAATTCACAATTGAAAACTAAATGCAAAATTCTAATTTCCCTAGAGTTATCACAAATAAAGGACATGGGTTGGCATGTCTTTTCAAGTAACATGTGGTGGATTCTAGAGAGCCTTATTTAATATGAGTGGTGCTCAGCTACCAACAGATCCACAGTCAATCCAGCATTGCAGAAATGAAATGTGGCACTCACCCAGGTCAAATTTCACTGCATATAATAAAGAGCACTCCATGTCTTTATCTATGTTTTTTCTATGACTCCCCACCACTGTCTATTACCTTGAAGTCATCATTTTATTGCATAATGGTTTGTCGACACATTTATTTCATCTGAACACAACATTAAATAGCTAAAATAAAAATTAAATATAGAAAATGATGTTAATCTCAGTACTATTCCTTTTAAGTAGATCAAAAATTTGGTATTTTTAGAGAAGAAATTCTATATTTTCTGTACATATCATGCAGTGAAGCTGTCTGATAAGATAGACCTGGAAAGAATGACCTCAAAAAGACCGTTGTGTATGTATGGTTTCCAGAAGCATTAAAGACATCTCATCTTACTGAATTATTATGTCTATTGAAATTCAATGTGCCTTGATTTCATTCTTTTTTTTGTTTTAAAGTGAGGGATTATTCCATTGCAAACGGGTAATCGAAGTTCAAAAAAGCAACTGTACGTGAAGCATGATCTATACAACCTCAGCATGAGCAGGGGAGACTTATTCAGGTTGATTGTTCTCTGTGCCAAGTTTTCAAACCGCAAACTATACATTACAAATACCCCAGTTAATGCCGTCCACAGCTGGAGGGCTGCATATTTCAGCAATTGGTATAGTATAGCATTGTGTCCTCATGTGCTCCCTAAAGTCCTGAAAAAAATACAAAAAAAATCTTAATGAAAGAAAGGAAACAAGGGAGGCCAATGTGGGGTGGAAAAAGGGGGCACACATAATTTAAAGCCACTGTTAATGGAAATTCTCTTTCTATAGTTTATGTGATTGTTATAGAGGGGAGGAATGCATAAAACTTATTAAATTATACAATTGATATCGATCCTGAGTCCCACAAATAATCAAAAAACGAATAAAAAAAAATGACCCTTAAATACTCAATCTTTATTAAATGCGATTAAAAGACCTATGAACACAGGTCCAGATATATAGGTATGTAAATCCTGGTCAGTAAGCCAATTCCTGGATTGCCAAATATATAAAATAGAAAAGCCTGGAGATGTCTCCTAGTGGTGGAAACTCTCCGTCCTCGTACCTACCCTAGGACACCCTAGTGAACCCTAATAAGTTCCAATTTCCCTTGTACCCCGACTCGTTTCCCCGGAACTGGGTTCCTCAGGGATTCTGTGTGAGAAAAACAAAACAAACTAAAATAAATAAAACTAAAAACAAGGTGACATTATATTCAATACAGTAAATGATATGCTAAGAGAGAATAGTTGCACTGATATACAGTGGGGAAAAATGATAAGAATACACTGCATGTAGTCCCAGACGATAATGGTGACCAGGCTCCACATGGACGATCCCCCAGCGTAACACTAGCTCTCCTACAGGTGCGAGATGTGTAATGACCCAGAATGCCATTACCACTCCGCACCCCGCTACTGTTTTCCATGGGCTAACACAGTGTCATCTTATGCATTTATTTCAGTCCACTACAATGTGCATTGCTATTTCTATGCAACTGTTATTGTTCATGTAA
Organism: Bufo bufo; assembly: GCF_905171765.1. Classification (NCBI taxonomy): domain Eukaryota; kingdom Metazoa; phylum Chordata; class Amphibia; order Anura; family Bufonidae; genus Bufo; species Bufo bufo. Next base: position 166,119,993 of record NC_053392.1, on the reverse strand, counting down.
TGTACCTGGATTACCAGAAGGTGGCAGCAAGCATGGCAGAGCTACATTCTTTCCATTGTCTTCTATCCCTCTTAAGAGGAGTTTAGTTAGTTAGAGGTCAGTGGAGAGTACCCCCTGCTTGGGGAAGGAAGCAGGTCCACGTCCCTGGATGTGTCCTGCCTAAGCTAGCTAGAGCACCTTTAGCTCTGCTGGACACAGAGGTTAAATTCTGAAGCCTCTGAAGCCAGGAGGTATAGATTCCCTGGTATTAATCTAGATACAGACTAAAGAGAGAAGTTGCAGCATAAAGAAAGAAGCAAAGTTATACAGTAAGTTTGTCAGCACAGCAGAGCCAAAGTGCAACAGATGTCGCAGAGTTGTTTGCCTGCCAGAGTTAATGCTAATGCCTGCTGGGAACCAAGACAAAGCCTTAAACTGTTGGAGAAACGTTTATTCAAGTAAAGCTTTTATTGAACTTCATCACAAGGTCTGCACTCAATTTATTTATTCAAATCCCTCAATTATTCACCCTATTTGCTCTGCTTCGGACGACAATGCATGGGAACCAACATATCCAGGTAGCAGCACCGTGACACAAGCACAAAACATTAAGGGACATTATAGGCTACCCTACACTACTCTGGCTTTCCTACACCATGTTTTGATATGTAGAGAAAATCTAAATCGCACATCCTCATTCCTATGCTTCTGATATGACAACTATTTTCAATTTTCAGCATTTATTTTGATAAAACATGGCTATACAGCACTATTATCAATCATTTGCTGTGCACTATAAAGAGGCATTAGTATACAGTTTGATCAAAGAGCATAGGCCCACTTACCGCGACAAGGTTGCCTCTTGTTTAAGTGGGAACCTACTCTAACCATGGCGCAGAGCCGTGCGGCGACCGCCGTGCCTCCACACCACTCCAGCAGGCAATGGGACCCAGCAGCCGCGCAGCGGCCTCACTGTACAGTGAAGCCACCTGGGCCCCGGGTCCCATCACTCCACCAGCACGGCACAGAAGCAGCGACGGCCACCGTCCAGCGCCGCATGTGAACTGGTGCAAAGGGCTCACCTGTTCACAGCCTCTCAGGAACTCCAACTGAGATGTGGTAGGAATTTATAGACCCTTTGCAGACTTCTGCTAATTAAAAGCACCTGAGCCACATGGGGAGGAGTGCTGATTCACCTTGTTACCTTGTTACCATCTATTGCATCACTAAAAAGGGGCCCTGTGCCCTTGTTGCTTCACTGCAACTGGCGTCACGAATATTTCCTTAAAAGGAACCCTTTGCCGCTGTCGTGCGTCGCAGATGGTTCAGACAGGAAGAATGCACATGCATTTTATGTTACTGTGCACATTGGTTTTATTACTAAGCAACAACCCAGAGGATAATATGGTAAATCTGTTATGCTTGCCGTGCTAACATACATAAAAAGCCAGGGTTATTACAGAATTCCTTAACTGCTTTATACCCACTAAGAAGCTGAAGGAGTACACATTCCCAGGTCTCATTGCAGTGGCAGAGGATTTAATAGTACAGGGAACACTGTAAAATATTGCAGTTGGTCACATAGGACTGTTAATGAAAGCACATGTTATGTCAGAGCATTAGACTATTTGCATCATGCTGCTATGAAAGTATGTAAATGTATCTAGAAGAAATGATGGTCTCTTCTGGGTTTGCTTTTTGACAGTTTAATACAGAAAGTATTAGACTAATAATTTAGTTATTTTTCTACTTACACTATATACAGCAGTATTCTTAAAAGCATGTATACTTTTCATCATCACACACATATATGAGCTTATTGAATATTCCATTTCAAAACCATGGGCATTAAAGGGGTTCTCTGGAAAGATTTAAAATGGTCCCCATCAACCTGTCCTAGAATGTGAGCAGGACTGGTTGCCTCCATTTGCAGAGCTGCCTAGGGGGGTGGGGGTAATTGCCTTACTACACACTAGCCTCTGGCATTTGCATATACTACATATTGGTGAGCGTTCCTGTGAGGCTGCTCAGTCATGATAGCATATCATAGGCAGGATCACATTGTTACCATCTATTGTAAAGCAGTGTAGGCAGCTCTGTAATTGGAGGCAACCAGTCTTACTCATATATTACGACAGGTTGCTGGTGACCATTTTAAATCATTCCTGGAGAAAGGACTAAAGGTTTTTTTTTTTAAGTTTTTTGAAATTCAGAAAGCTATAAATGTTTTACTTTTCTATTATCTTTTTCAATGGCACAGGTTTGGGGTGCATATATGGTAATTTATTGCAAATCACTAACCACCAAATTTATACACAGTAGCCAGAAGCTATGTCAAAATAATGACTGATAATCTATTTTGGTACATCGTAAAGAAATATTCCAGGACTTTAATATTGAGGCCTATCCTCAACATCTTTATTGGTGGGGGTCTGACACTCCACACCCCCCAATAAGCTGTTGCTGGGTGGCTGCAGCACCGGAAGTCAGCTCCAACACTACACAGTATCTATTGCGTAGTGGACAGAACTGGTTATTGCAGCACTGCTCCCAGTGGAGTCTGGTTCTAATTTCTGGAATTGGAGCTACCACAGCTGATTGGCGGGGTATGGGGTGTTGGACCCTGCCAATCACATATTGATGGCCTGTACTGAGCATAGGCCATCAATATTAAGAAAATAAATACCCATTTAACTTAGCTTAAGGTTATTGATATTAGCTTAGGCAGGGTGCTGAATCTCTTTATAGAGACCAGTCCTGTGTGGACTGGAAGTACTCCATGGTATGGAGACTTATTGGCAATGCTCCACGGGAAACAAATATGCATAGAGGTTTCTCCCAAGAAAGAACCATCTCTCTAGAACCACCTATTGGAAATGTCTCCCTATGAGTTAAGATCCCACTTTCCAACAAGCCTTGGGTTTAACCAGGGAATATAGCCAAGCCAGATATCCATCCATAGACAGCCATTCCAGGGTGTTTGACTCATAGTGAGCCACTTCCAATAAGTGGCACTGGCGAGATGGTTCTCTTTCTTCGGGGAGACCTCTTTGCATATAGCTTAAAGGGGTTTTGTCACTTCGGTAAGTGAAATTTAAAATGTAGAGGAAGTTATTACAAGGCACTGGCTAATGTATTGTTATTATCCATATTGCCTCCTAAGCTGGCTCAATTTATTTTTCCATCGCATTGTACACTGCTCATATTCATGGTTACAACCACCTTACAATCCATCAGTTGTGACCGTGCTTGAACACTATAGGAAAAAGTGCTGGCCTCTTCGGTGGCCGGGACCATGGGAGTTCAGATAGCCTGGTGCTTTTTCCTATACTGTGCAAGCACGACCACCGCTGATGGAGTGCAAGGTGGTCGTAACCATGGAAACAAGCAATGTATAATGTGATGGAAAAATGAATCCAGCCAGCAAAGGAGGCAATATGGAGAATGATTATACATTAGTAAGTGATTTGTATTTTTTTCTACATAATAAATGCTATTTGCTGAAGTGGCACAATCCCTTCAAGGATAAAAAGTCACAAATTGTAAAAGCATGGCCCAGTTACCATAAGTGCAGTTTTCAGACAGATCAGAAATTGCAAAATGTGAATACAGCAGGGCAGTAAATTAAAGGTCAGAGAAAATGGCAAATAAATCGCTAAATCATTCTAATAACTTATATTTCCATAGATGCAAATGCACTGGAAATACTACACATTCAATTCTAATCATGTATAGCCAAAATAGCGTGCTAGCCAGAAAATCTATGTGATGTTAAATACTTTTGCATTAAAAAAGATAATAGTATTATAGCAGTGCTATAACCAGATTTTTTTTGGTTTGCCAATAAAGGTATCACTGTTATGATACTTTTGTCTTACAAAAAAGTATTTAGTAGTGTTGAGCGAATCGAAGCATTAAAAAACAGAATTCAATCTGAAGTTTAGGAAAAATTTTATTAGCTGTGAAGCCAAATTTCCTTGCGCTTTGTGGTAACAAATCAGATTTTTTCTAAAATGACTCCTGCACGTGTTACAAAGTGAAAATAAAGAACCCGGGAACGCAATATGACCCATAATGCCGTGCAGATAGCCACCCCCTGTGATGTCACAGCCCTATAAAACTCTCATCCAGAGCAGTCTCCACCTTTTCACTGTGAGCTGAGCATAGGGAGAGACTTGACAAGAGCTTATTCACTAGGGAAAGTGTTGAAGAAAGCTTTTAATTGTAGAATATTGTATAGAGAGAGTGCAGGGCCAGTGAAGGGAGATCATAGGGGGAGTTTTTAGACAATGTAGGGAAAGCAGAAAGAGACTGCAGGGACAGTGCAGGTTGAGTGTAATCGCCATGTGCATCTTGTTCACCTGCTGCCACAATCACAGTTCATTTTTTAATACATAGATTTACTGTGCCTCAGTATAAAAGTTCGGTCTAATATATCGCCGCCTGCATCTTGTTGAACTGCTGACACAATCCCTGTTAATCTCTTATTTTATATATAGAATTACTGTGCCTCAGTATTAAAGGACAGTTTAATACACTGCTCAAAAAAATAAAGGGAACACTTAAACAACACAATGTAACTCCAAGTCAATCACACTTCTGTGAAATCAAACTGTCCACTTAGGAAGCAACACTGAGTGACAATCAATTTCACATGCTGTTGTGCAAATGGGATAGACAACAGGTGGAAATTATAGGCAATTAGCAAGACACCCCCAATAAAGGAGTGGTTCTGCAGCTGGTGACCACAGACCACTTCTCAGTTCCTATGTTTCCTGGCTGATGTTTTGGTCACTTTTGAATGCTGGTGGTGCTTTCACTCTAGTGGTAGCATGAGACGGAGTTTACAACCCACACAAGTGGCTCAGGTAGTGCAGCTTATCCAGGATGGCACATCAATGCGAGCTGTGGCAAGAAGGTTTGCTGTGTCTGTCAGCGTAGTGTCCAGAGCATGTAGGCGCTACCAGGAGACAGGCCAGTACATCAGGAGACGTGGAGGAGGCCGTAGGAGGGCAACAACCCAGCAGCAGGACCGCTACCTCCGCCTTTGTGCAAGGAGGAACAGGAGGAGCACTGCCAGAGCCCTGCAAAATGACCTCCAGCAGGCAACAAATGTGCATGTGTCTGCTCAAACGGTCAGAAACAGACTCCATGAGGGTGATATGAGGGCCCGATGTCCACAGGTGGGGGTTGTGCTTACAGCCCAACAGCGTGCAGGACGTTTGGCATTTGCCAGAGAACACCAAGATTGGCAAATTCGCCACTGGCGCCCTGTGCTCTTCACAGATGAAAGCAGGTTCACACTGAGCACATGTGACAGACGTGACAGAGTCTGGAGACGCCGTGGAGAACGTTCTGCTGCCTGCAACATCCTCCAGCATGACCGGTTTGGCATTGGGTCAGTAATGGTGTGGGGTGGCATTTCTTTGGAGGGCCGCACAGCCCTCCATGTGCTCGCCAGAGGTAGCCTGACTGCCATTAGGTACCGAGATGAGATCCTCAGACCCCTTGTGAGACCATATGCTGGTGCGGTTGGCCCTGGGTTCCTCCTAATGCAAGACAATGCTAGACCTCATGTGGCTGGAGTGTGTCAGCAGTTCCTGCAAGACGAAGGCATTGATGCTATGGACTGGCCCGCCCGTTCCCCAGACCTGAATCCAATTGAGCACATCTGGGACATCATGTCTCGCTCTATCCACCAACATTACGATGCACCACAGACTGTCCAGGAGTTGGCAGATGCTTTAGTCCAGGTCTGGGAGGAGATCCCTCAGGAGACCGTCTGCCACCTCATCAGGAGCATGCACAGGCGTTGTAGGGAGGTCATACAGGCACGTGGAGGCCACACACACTACTGAGCCTCATTTTGACTTGTTTTAAGGACATTACATCAAAGTTGGATCAGCCTGTAGTGTGTTTTTCCACTTTAATTTTGAGTGTGACTCCAAATCCAGACCTCCATGGATTGAAAAATTTGATTTCCATTTTTTTATTTTTGTGTGATTCAACTAGCTTAATTCAACTATGTAAAGAACAAAGTATTTCAGAAGAATATTTAATTAACTCAGATCTAGGATGTGTTATTTTTGTGTTCCCTTTATTTTTTTGAGCAGTGTATATTGCCATCTGCATCCTGTTGAACTGCTGACACATTTGCAGTTAATCACTTGTTTTATATATACGATCACTGTGCCGCAGTATTAACGGTTGGTCTAGTATTGCGTCTTGTTCATCTGCTGGCACAATCCCTGTTAATCTTTTAGTTGATATATAGAATTACCGTACCTCAGTTTTAAAGGATGTAGTAATATATCGCCGCATGCATCTTGTTCAACTGCTGACACAATCCCTGTTAATTTTTTAGTTGATATATAGAATTACTGTGCCATCATGGCGAATGCATTTTGTTAGCTGTTGCGTTACATAGCACCAGTATTAAGCCATTGTTAAATATTTCGCCCTGTTCAAATGAGCAGCAGTGGGGGAAAATTTATAATAGCGAATGCTTTATGTCAGCTGTTGTTTTACACAGCATCAGTATTAGGCAAAAGTTAAATATTTGACTGTTCAAATGAGTAGTGGAGGGAAATTTATCATAGCGAATAGATTCTGTTAGTTATTGCTAGAGATGGCCTTGCGGTTCGCCCGGCAGTCGTTTCGCGGCGAACTTTGTTCGTTCGCGGTTCGCCGAACAGGCGAACATATGGCAATGTCCGCCGGCGCCATATTCTTTGCATTGTGCAGAACTTTGACCCATGACACATCCATCAGGTGGGACAGGACAGCCAATAGAGACGTTTCAGCACATGGACACACCTCCTACCCTATAAATAAACCCAATCTGGCAGCCATTTAACATTCAGTTTTTTGCCAGTGTAGGGAGAGGTTGCTTTGTGGAGCAGGGACAGACTGTTAGTGACACCAAACGCTAGCTAATAGGGCCACAAAAGTCTTTTTAAGGACTGGTATAGATTTGCAATTGATAGGTGTGACATGCAGAGAGGTGTGATATACTTATAATATACTTTCTAACATAGAAAGTATATTATAGTGCATTTGTATTGTGCAGCCGTTGTGTGGACGACCACTTTAAGAAGGCACCCGGCCTCCCTTCACCGAGCCCAGTGGGAGCAACACCGTCAGAACCCACAAAGCCACACTCCTGGTGCTTCACGTCCTGCCTCTTCTTCTCCTCTCTCCTCCCATTTGTCCTCCACTCCACCTTCCACCGTGCCGTTGTCGCGTTCATCTAGCAAAAGGCAGGCTTCCATGGCCCAAATGTTTGAACGTAAAAAGTTGATGACGCCGGATACCCTCTTTCCCAACGGCTGACCGCTGGCTTGTCAGAGCTGCTAGCCCGCCAACTACTGCCATATAAACTGGTGAACTCGGAGGCCTTTAGAAAATTTGTGACCATTGGCACACCACAATGGAAGGTCCCCGGAAAGAAATATTTCTCCCAGAAGGGCATCCCAGAGCAATAGGGCCATGTTCAGCGGCAAGTGAATGTATCTCTGGCACACAGTGTCGGTGCCAAGATACATTTGACCACAGACACATGGTCTAGCAAACACAGGCAGGGAAGGTACATCATTTTTACTGCCCACTGACGGCTGTCAAGCATGAAACCCATGGCACCAGTGTGGATTTGGTGTTACCACCATGGATTGCATGCAGGCCTGCCTCTTCTTCTCCTCCTACTCCATCCTCCGTCTCCTCCTTGGCTGACTCCTCCTTTTTCACTGCTACCGCCTCTTCCGCTGCACCCCCCCAGCTCCCCAGAACCTATTCGACGTGCCAGGTGAGACATTGCTATGCTGTGCTGCTGCTGTTGTGCCAGGAAGCCAAGAGCCACATCGGTCCTGCACTCCTTTAAGCTCTGCGGTCACAGGCCGATCAGTGGCTTACCTAGCTCAATTTGACAGTTGGTAAAGTGGTGTGCGACAAAGGTGCCAATCTGCTGAGCACGCTGAAACAGGGCAAAATGACATACGTGCCATGCATGGCACAGTTATGCAGCGATTTGTTGCCAAATACCCCGGGGTCCAGGACGTCTTACGGCAGGCCAGGAAAATCTCTGGCCATTTTAGAAGATCTTACATGGCCATGGCTCGCCTTGCTGACGTTCAGCGGTGACACCGCTTGCCCGTCAGACGTCTGATTTGTGACTGCCCGACATTCTGGAACTCCACCTTGTATATGCTTGATAGGCTGCTCAAGCAGAAACTTGCTGTTAACGACTACCTGTAAGAACTCTGTGGCAGGACAGGTTCTGGGGAGCTTGTTTTTTTCCCCACTGCGCCAGTGGCTGCTCATGAGCGACGCATGCAGACTTCTGCGACCATTTGATGAGATCACCAAACTGGTCAGTCGCAGCCAGGGCGCCATCAGTGACATCATACCTTATACCTTCTTTCTGGAGCGTGCATTTCGTTGTGTCATTGATTAAGCCATCGAGATGCAGGAGCAGGAAGATGAGGAAGTCGCAATGCTGAATGAATTCCCAGGGGGGGCTACTCCATTTGAGACAAGTCAGCAGGAGTCTGAAGAGGAGTCAGAGGAGGATGGTGCCTGGAGGGAGGAGGAGGAAGAGGAGCAAGAAGAGCAGGCTTTAAACTTTTCTGGGATCCCAGGTGTTGTCCGTGGCTGGGGGGAGAAGGCCGAGGATGACATTCTCCCGGGCGATGATCAGGAGCCAGGCCGGTCCACCGCTTCCAATTTAGTGCAAATGGGGGCCTTCATGCTCCAGTGTTTGAAGAGGGATCCCCGTATAAAAAGCATAAAGGGCAAGGACCAGTACTGGGTGGCAACATAATTAGACCTCCGGTACAAACACAAAATGGCGGACATGTTACCTGCATCACAGAGGGCTGTCAGAATGCAGGATTTCCAGGCCTTGCTTCGAGAGATCCTGAATTCTGCTGTTGAGGGCGCTGGCAGAGGAATTTCCACCCACAGAGAAACAGTTGTGGGTACCAATCCTACAGCACCTGCAAGAAGAGGGCTGTTTGAAGATGTGTTGGTCACTTTGGATATGAGATCATTCTTCCAGCCAGTTTGACTGTGATTGGCCAGCCTCTATATGAGCTGGAGTCACGTAGCGCTGCTCGTCACTCTGCTGTGCTTAGTGTAGGGATAGGATGCTGCTGCTGTGAGGGAGAGAATTGAAAAGAACCTTTAATCAGAACTGCAATTGAACTCAGCGGTCTACATAGATTTAGTTGTGTGGGTGCAGTGCACAATCTTTTTACCCTGCCCTGAGCCCAGTGACAGAGAAAAATAACTTTTATACGTTTGTTGGTTAGGTGGCCGGCGGCGGCCATTTTATGCAAGCTCAGTGCACCAGCACTGTATATGTGCTTTTGTGACATTGAAATCCAAGCTTGAAATACTGCAATAATAATCTGGGTTTAAAAAAACACACATTTTTGGCAATATCCTACATCTGGTGACTTTGCAGCATTAGTCAGTGTGCAATTTAAGCTTTAAATACTTCAATAATTTTCTGGGTTTTAAAAAACACCCTTTTTAGGCAAAATACTCAATTTTACAGCCCTTGTTGCATCTGTACGTGTGAAATTCAAGCGTTATATACTGCTGTCATATTCTGTTAGTAAAAAAACACCCATTGTGGGCAAAATAATTAATATTGCAGCGTTGGCTGCATCTGTAATGGTTAAAAACAAGCTTGAAATACTTGAATAATTTTCTGGCTTTTAAAAAACACCCATTTTTGGCAATAACCTCCATCTTGGGCCTCTGCAGCATTAGTCAGTGTGCACTTTAAGCTAGAAATACAGCTATAATTTTCTGGGTTTTAAAAAAAACACCCTTTTTGAGCAAAATACTAAATTTTACAGCCCTTGCTGTGAAATTCAATCGTTATATACTGCTGTCATATTCTAGTATTAAAAAAACACATATTTATGGCAAAAACCTAATTTTGCTGCCTTGTCTGCATCTGTACGTGTGAGATACACCCTTTAGATACTGTTGTTCAATTCTGCTATTTAAAAAACACCCATTAAGGGCAAAAACCTTAATTTACCAGCCTTTGCTGCATCTGTCATTGTGAGATACACCCTTTACATACTGCTGTGCTATTCTGGTATTAAGTAAACACCCATTTTGGGCAAAAATCTTAATTTGTGGCCTTGTCTGCATCTGTATGTGTGAGATACATGCTTTAGATACTGCTGAGCTATTCTGGTATTAAGTAAACACCTATTTAGGGCAAAAATCTTAATTTTGCAGCCTTTGCTGCATCTGTCATTGTGAGATAAACGCGTTAGATACTTGTGAGGGTCACGTACACTACACACAGGAGGGAGGATAGTGACCACTGCGCTCCACCCTCACCCCTGGCCCTGCCTACTTGCCTCGCAAGTCCTAATGACAGGGGACAACTAGACGGCAGTCCCTAACTGGGATACGTGCTGGGAAGACAGACAAGACAAATAACGGAACGTGGACGGACCGGGTCAATACCTAGAGAGCTACGCAGTACTATGGAATGAGCAGAGAATAGTCAGGAAAAGCCGAGGTCAAATACTAGGAGAGAAACAAAGTACAACAGGAGTCCGCAAAGAATCATCAGGTGGAAGCCGGGGTCAGGATACCAGGAGAGATGCGCAGTACAGGAGGAGCAGGCAAAGGATCGTCAGGGAACAGGATCAGGTAGTATTCAGTAGTCCAACAAATAGCCAGGAACCTAGAATTAACAGGCAACCTGTGGCCAGCAGGCTGCCTATATTTATAGTGGGGTTTGAGGGTCATGTGACCGACAGACAGACAAGTCGAGCACCGAGTGATCAGCTCGGCGCTCAAGGCAGACCTAGGAGCAGGGAGCCTCCCAGCTAGCAAAGCCGCCCTGGGAACGAGGCCAAACACAGATCCTCGCTCCCAAAGCTAAGCAGCAGGTCTGCGGCTGACGGGAGACCGAGTGCGCCTTTGGTGCCCCCTGACAGTACCCCCCCCTTTTACGAGGGGCCACCGGACCCAAGACTTCAGGCAATGGCCTTTCAGGGTGTTCTAAATGAAATTTTTGAATAAGTCTAGGAGCATGAACCTCCCTGGCGGGTATCCAAGATCTCTCTTCAGGTCCATACCCCTTCCAGTGAATCAGGTACTGTAAGGAATTACGCACTCTCCTGACATCCACTATCTTAGACACCACATTCTCGACAGCATCACTAACAAGAACAGGCGGAGGCTTTCAACGGTACAACAGGTTCAAAATACTTTTTAAGTAGAGATTTATGAAATACATTATAAATGTGGAACGACTCGGGCAGCTCCAACTTAAACGATACCGGATTCATCACCTACGTGATCTTATACGATCCAATAAAGCGAGGAGCAAATTTTCTAGAAGCTACCTTGAGAAATAGATTCTTGGAGGACAACCATACTTTATCCGCAACCTGAAAGTTCACCCCCTTGGAACGTCTCCTATCGGCCTTGAGTTTTTGAGAACTTTGAGCCTTTTCTAGTTTTGATTGAACCCGGGCCCAAACTGTGCACAGTTCGGAGGAGAGTTTATCCGCTTCAGGGTTAGAGGAGGAGACGGACGACCCAGAATGAAAACGGGGATGAAAACCATGGTTACAAAAGAAAGGGGAGACCCCAGCAGAAGAATTAACACGGTTATTCAAAGCAAATTCAGCCAACGGAAGGTATTTAACCCATAATTGCTGGTCATCAGCAACATACGACCTCAGGAATTGTTCTACAGACTGATTAAGGCGTTCAGTCTGCCCATTACTTTCAGGATGGTAGGCGGAGGAAAAAGACAACAAAATCTGACATAAAGACAGAAAGCCCTTTGGACACAAACTGCACACCCCTGTCAGATACAATATTTTTTCTCGGGATACCATGTAACCGTACAATTTATTTCACAAAAATAGACGCCAGGGTCTTGGCATTCGGGAGTTTAGACAGAGGAATGAAATGAACTATCTTGCTAAACCTATTGACCACTACCCAAACAACAGTCTTACCCTCCGCCGGCGGCAGGTCAGTAATAAAGTCCATCGAGATATGGGACCGGGGTCTACTGGAAAAGGGTAGGGGTCGTAGGTTACCAGCAGGGCGAGTCCTAGGTGTCTTAGACCTAGCACAAACCTCATAGGCTGACACGTAGGATTTGACATCCCTAAATAGAGTGGGCCACCAATAAGATCTAGAAACCAGCTCTCTAGTGCCCTCAAAACCAGGATGTCCACAAAAGGCAGAATCATGACACTCACCCAACAGCTGGAGACAAAATTGTATGGGGACAAACAACTTATCTGTTGGGGTGGTTGCCGTGGCCAGATGTTGTTCAGCCTTAATGAGAGCCGAGATATCTTGGGTTAAGGCTGCTATGAAGATATTTGCTGGTAGGATGGATTCAGGCGGTGCCTCTGTAGGCTGAAAAGCATGGAAGCTCCGAGATAATGCATCAGCCTTCACGTTTTTACTTCCAGGCCTGAAAGTAATGGAGAATTCAAAATGAGTAAAAAACAGTGCCCATCTAGCCTGACGGGGATTCAACCTCTTAGCAGATTCAAGAAACTTAAAGTTCTTATGGTCAGTGACAACAGTTACACAATGCCTTGCCCCCTGCAGAAAATGCCTCCACTCCTCAAATGCCCACTTAATGGCCAGCAACTCCCGATTCCCTATGTTGTAGTTTCTCTCGGTGGAAGAAAATTTTCTGAAAAAGAATGCACACGGTCTCAGGTTAGTTAGACTAGCAGGACCTTGTGAAAGGACTGCTCCTGCGCCGTCCTCAGACGCATCCACCTCCACAATAAAAGGTCTCTCCTGATCTGGCTGGATCAGAATGGGAGCGCTACTGAATGCCTTTTTTAGTGTTTCAAACGAAGTAATGGCCTCAGTAGACCAGTTCTCCAAATCCGCCCCTTTCTTAGTAAGGTCGGTCAACGGTTTAGCAATTACTGAAAAATTCTTAATAAATTTACGGTAGTAATTGGCAAAACCTAAGAACCGTTGTAAGGCCTTTAAGGATGAAGGCCTTACCCATTCCTTAATAGCTAGTACCTTACCAGGATCCATCTTGAAGGCGTGAGGGGTCAGGACATGCCCTAGAAACAGTATCTCCTGTACACCAAAGACACATTTCTCTTGTTTAGCGGACAACTGATTCTCCCTCAACAACTCTAATACTTGTCTAACACGAGACACATGAGATTTGAAATCAGGAGAAAATATCAAAATGTCGTCAAGATAGACAATGACAAATTTACCTAAAAACTCTCTAAGAATATCATTCATAAAGTTTTGGAACACCGCTGGGGCATTGCTGAGTCCAAAAGGCATAACCTGATATTCAAAGTGTCCTGCCGGAGTATTGAACGCCGTCTTCCATTCGTCTCCCTCCTTGATTCGGATTAGATTATATGCCCCTTTCGGGTCAATCTTAGAAAACCAGGTTGCCCCCAGAACCTGGTTAAATAAATCCGGAATCAATAGGAGAGAGTATCTATTCTGGATAGTGATCTTATTCAATTTCCGGTAATCGATACAAGGCCTAAGACCACCATCCTTCTTCTTAACGAAGAAAAACCCCGCTCCCATAGGAGAGACAGAAGGTCTAATGTGCCCCTTACTGAGGCTTTCCTTAATATAATCCTCCATGGCCTTGCGTTCGGGCTTAGAGAGATTATAAATACGCCCCTTAGGAAACCTGGCACCTTCTACTAACTCTATGGCTCAATCATAAGATCTATGGGGTGGTAGAACCTCCGGGGTAGGTGATTAGAACACATCAGAATATTCCCTAATGACCGTGGGTAATATATCAGATTCTACTGAGACCCCAGCTTGTACCACAGACAAGCACGAGTCACACTTACAGTAGGTCCCCATTTCACCAACTACCCCCTGGACCAATCAATAGTGGGGTTGTGTAATCGGAGCCAAGGCAACCCTAGTACCACCTCGATCGGGAAGTTCTCCAGGACTAAGAGGGAACATTTCTCAGAGTGGCATCCCCCACGGTTAAAGAAATCTTTGAGGTACATGACCTCACCATACCACCTACCAGGGGAGTGGCGTCAATAGCCATGACATGGATAGGTGTAGGAAGAGAAAAAATTGGAATACCCAGTCTAATGGCGTACTCAGAGTCAATAAAGCTGGCCGCTGAACCAGAGTCAATAAAGGCCTTACCCGGCCATTTATTAACCCCCAGAGATATTGTTATAGGTACCAAAAGCTTACATTTCGTAATATCAGGGTGTACCCGGTCTTTAGGTTGCCTTGCCTTGGGAGACTTAATGGAGAGGGCCTTCTTAGGACACTGGTTGATCCAATGGTCAGGCTCTCCGCAGTAAAAACACACTCCACGTCTGCGGCGCAGATTCCCTTGAGTCATGCCGACCTGCATGGGTTCTTCGGTAGAGACCTCAGTGTTATTTCTGGGATAGACCTCAGGCTGGACCACCACCCGAGGAGAGAACTGTCATTCCTGTCGTCTCTCTCTAACCCGTCGGTCAAGTCGGACTACAAGGGTCATCATCTCCTCTAGAGTCTCTGGAAGCTGATAACTCACTAGAAGATCCTTTAAGATATCAGACAGACCTGACCTGAACTGACTCTTAAGTTCTGGTTCATCCATCCTGAGGGAACAAACCACATTCTGAATTGGGTGCAATACTCCTCCGCAGGTAGATCGCCCTGAACCAGAATATTTAGAGCAGTCTTGGCTACCAGTGACCTGTCTGGTTCATCATACAGGGTACCCAGGGCCTGAAAAAAAACCTCCACTGATGTTAAACAACTGGCGTCAGCAGGTAAAGAAAATGCCCAGTCCTGGGGATCACCCTGTAACTGGGAAATGACAATGCCCACGAGTTGACTCTCAAGGCCAGAGAATACGGGGCGCAAACGGAAAAAAAGTTAGCAATTTTCTTTAAAGGAAAGAAACTTCTTCCGATCTCCAGAAAAGGGCTCAGGAAGCTTAATCTGGGGCTCTAAATGCAGACTGGAGGCCTGAGGGATGGAAGTACCTTGTCCTAGCTTAAAAGAACAGAGTTTCTCCCCTAGCTCCTGCACCATCTGCGTCAGGTTAGAGACATGGTCAGTCAGGGTCCCCAGAGGATTCATGATACAGTGGTTAGGTTATGGCCTGTTAATCTGTGACGGTCACGTACACTACACACAGGGGGGAGTATAGTGACCACTGCGCTCCACCCTCACCCCTGGCCCTGCCTACTTGCCTCACAAGTCCTAATGACAGGGGACAACTAGACGGCAGTCCCTAACTTAGCATACGTGCTGGGAAGACAGACAAGACAAATAACGGAACGTGAACGGACCGGGTCAATACCTAGAGAGCTACGCAGTACTAAGGAATGAGCAGAGAATAGTCAGGAAAAGCCGAGGTCAAATACCAGGAGAGAAACGAAGTACAACAGGAGTCCGCAAAGAATCGTCAGGTGGAAGCCGGGGTCAGTATACCAGCAATAATGTGCAGTACAGGAGGAGCAGGTAAAGGATCGTCAGGGAACAGGATCAGGTAGTATTCAGTAGTCCAACAAATAGCCAGGAACCTAGAATGAACAGGCAACCTGTGGCCAGCAGGCTGTCTGTATTTATAGTGGGGTCTGAGGGTCATGTGACATGGCCAGCGTCACATGACCAACAGACAGACAAATCGAGCACCGAGTGATCAGATCGGCGCTCAAGGCGGACCTAGGAGCATGGAGCCTCCCAGTTAGCAAAGCCGCCCTGGGAACGAGGCCAAACACAGATCCTCGCTCCCGAAGCTAAGCAGCAGGTCTGTGGCTGATGGGAGACCGAGTGTGCCTTTGGCGCCCCGTGACAATACTGTTGTTATATTCTGTTATTAAAAAAAGATCATAAATTTGAGAAATATGAGGAGAGCGTCAAATAAGTGACGTGGCCACAGTCATGGTGCTGCTGGTGGAGCTCCTGTTGCAGGGAGAGGACGTGGTCGATCTGTGCCAGCTACACGCACAAGTGAAACACCTTCCTCAGGTGCGAGTTGGCGACAGAACCTTCAGCGGTATTTGGTCTGGCCTAATGCGACGCTACGTACGAATGGTGAGGCCAGAACAAGTACAGGCGATAGTAGATTGGGTTGCTGACAGTGCCTCCAGTTCCTTCACATTGTCTTTCACCCAGTCTCCTGCTGAAAGATCAGAGTTGTCACCTGCAGCCGATGTCCATCAGTCTTTCACCTCACCCCCTTGCAAATCAGCCAAGTCATGTAGCAGTCTCTTCTGCTTTTTGATGACTCTGTTAGCAGGGTTTACCAGGGCCATCCACCTAGCCTGCCCCAGAAATGGAAAAGATTGAGTGCACCGATGCCCAATCACTTATGTTTCAAGATGAGTACATGGGAGGACCATCGCAGCACATCTCGGATGATGACGAAACACAGGTGCCAACTGCTGGGGCTTTCGAAAGTGTGCAGACCGACAAGGAGGGCAGGGGTGAAGACTGGGTGGAAGATGATGTGGAGGACGATGAGGTCCTCGACCCCACATGGAATCAAGGTTATGCGAGTGACCTGTGTAGTTCGGAGGAAGAGGTGGTGGTTGCACAGAGCCACGAGCACAGCAGAAGAGGGAGCAGGTTGCAAAAGCGGAGCTGCCGTCCCCTAGACAGTACGACTGCTACTGCCCACCGCAGAAAGGGACCGAGCGCAACAAAGCCAGCTCCAAGGAGTTCCCTGGCGTGGCAGTTCTATAGATAATGTGCTGACGACAAGACACGAGTGGTTTGCACGCTGTGCAATCAGAGCCTGAAGCGAGGCATAAACGTTCTCAACCTGCGCACAACCTGCATGACCAGGCATCTAAGTGCAAAGCACGAGCTGCAGTGGAGTAGACACCTCAAAAACAAGAAAGGTCTCTGGCTCCTCCTGCTTCCTCTTCTGCTGCAGTCTCAGCCTCTTCATCTGCAATGAGCAGGACACTGGGTCATTGGGGCTGCTATGCAGTGGGTCAGATTTAGGTGTAACTAAGTTCGTGACGCCAGTTGCAGCTTGCACAGGTACTGTAAAAGGGCCATTTAAGATGGTATGAGCACACGTACTAGGTTAGGAATGCCAGAGGGGGATATTGTCTCTGTATTGTGTCAACGGTGTCTCCTACCTGTAGTACGGCTGTATCCTGGCTCACATGCAGCAAATTGAGTGCTGTAAATAGGAGTAATGGAGGAATGATGGAATTCCACACAGAGAATAGGGTCCAACTTGTCTTTACTTGGGGTTATCTTATGCAGCTCTAGATCCATACAATGTTACAGCATATAGTCTAGGGTCCCAGCAGGTATTGGCAATATGTGGCAGGAATTATATATATCTTCTGCATCTGAACACACGCCTTTAAGAATCTGGCAGGTATCTATCTTCTGCTCTGTCTATCTTCTGCTTTGTTTGGGCCTGACTAGCTATGGAGGTACTTATCTTCTCCTTGTATTTGTAATCTGTTACTTACAGGACTGCTCGCAGGGAATGGTGGTTTCTTCCTGGAGATCTAGTAGTTCTGAAGATGGCTGCTTTCTTTGTCATCCAGCTGAGGTAAGGAACTCAGGCTGGGAAGGTTGCTTTGGGCCTCAGGTTAGGCCTGAATCCTTGGTTGGGATCCCTGTTTCTGGGAGCTCCTATTCACACAGCCTACCCCAACAGGGGGTGGCTGGTACACTGTCTAGAACTTTCTGTCCTCCTCCTGAAATAGGGGTGGGAACATTCCACTCCTCCTCAGATAGGGGGTAGTTAACCTGGAATGGTATATTCCAGTCTGGGTATACTAACTGGCCTTATTCTGTCTACATATTGCTGCCACCTGCTGGTGTACATGGATATCACAGCATATATATAAAATACAGACATGGAAATGGCATACAATATAAATACAATGTCAGGATACACAAGATGACAACACATCTACACTTTAACATCATATAGCCGGGTGAAGAGAGTTTAGTGACATACTCTGGGATGTTACACATCCACCTCTCGAGTGACAGTGCCACCTGCCACCCTGCAAACAGAGGATCTGCCAGCAACACCACCATCTGGGTCACCAAGCATCTTCACAATGTCCCACAGAAGCGTTCAGCTCTCCATATCCCAAACACTGGAGCGGAAGATAAAGTACCCCCCCCCCGACTGTGCGCGCTTTTGGCGTTCTCACCCTGCTGCTGATCGCCTGTCAGCGCTGCAGCGTAACTTCGGCCTTCCTGCTCACCGCCTCATTTGCGACGTGCCCACAAGGTGGAACTCCACCTTGCACATGCTGGCCAGACTGTGCGAGCTGCAGCAGGCGATAGTGGAGTTACAGCTGCAGCACACACGTGTGAGTCACTCTGCGGAACAGCACCACTTTACCACTAATGACTGGGCCTCCATGCGAGACCTGTGTTCCTTGTTGCGCTGTTTCGAGTACTCCACCAACATGGCAAGTGCCGATAACGCCGTTCTCAGCCTTACTATCCCCCTTCTATGCCTCCTTGAAAAAACGCTTCGGGCGATGATGAAAAAGGATGTGGCACAGGAGGAGAAGAAGGAAGAGGGATCATTTCATAGAGTTTTCGGCCAGTCATTCACAAGTGGCTCCGAGGGTGGGTTCTTGCACCCACAAACGCCAGGTACACAATTGTCCAGCCAGGGCACAGTTCTGGAGGATGACAAGGTGGAGGATGAGGAGATGGAGGAGCAGGAACAATCTTCACAGCAGGGTGGCACCCAGACCAGCTCATGGCCATCACTGGTGCGTGGCTGGGGGGATACAGAGGACACAGGCGATACACCTCCCACAGAGGACAGCTTTTCGTTGCCTCTGGGCAGCCTGGCACACATGAGCGATTACATGCTGCAGTGTCTCCGCAATGACCGCCGAGTTGCCCACTTTCTAACTTGTGCTTGATCGTGAGATGCGCGAGTACAAGCACACGCTGGTAGACGCGCTGCTGGTGGCATTCCCACCTGACAGCTGGGGCACAGTGGAAGCACAAGGCGAAGTCAGAGGAGGAGGAGGAAGAGGTTACCAACGCAGCTGGGGCACCGCCAGCACCTCAGAAGGCAGGGTTAGCATGGCTGAAATGTGGAAAAGCTTTGTCAGCACGCCACAACAACCAGCACCACTAGCTGATATAGAACGTCTTAGCAGGAGGCAGCATTTCAGCAACATGGTGGAGCAGTCTGTGTGCACACGCCTACACGTACTGAATGACGGGTCTGCCCCCTTACACTTCTGGGTCTCCAAATTGGGCACATGGCCTGAGCTTGCCCTTTATGCCTTGGAGGTGGTGGCTTGCCCTGCAGCCAGTGTATTATCTGAACGTGTATTTAGCACAGCAGGGGGCGTTATCACAGACAAGCGCATCCGCCTGTCCACAGCCAATGTGGACAAGCTCACGTTCATTAAAATGAACCAGGCATGGATCCCACAGGACTTGTCCGAACCTTGTGCAGAATAGACATGTATACCGGCCTTAACCAGCTATTGTTACGCTACAGCGCAATTGCTCATTCTTGTATTTTTGATATTTCACACTCTTTTGGAGTATACCTCTTTTGGAGTATACCCTAATAAAAAATAAAAATTAAAACCAAAAACAAGTGTTAGCTACCTCATCCTCCTCCACCGCTGCTTCCAACTACACCGCTACGTCCACTTCCTCCTCAAAATCCTACTCCATATCAATTTTTTATTTATTTATTTGTACGTATTTTAGTTTATGTCATTTCACTAATTTGTCTGTAAAATTTTTGGGTGAAATTCACCAATATTTGGGTGTGATATACCACTGCTATACCTAGTAGACAGGTAAAAATAATTCATTCATTTGTCTGTTACATTTTCAGGTGAAATTCACAAATTTTTGGGGGGATATACCACTGCTATACCTAGTAGACATGTAAAAAAAAAAATCACTAATTTGTCTGTTACATTTTCGGGTGAAATTCACCAATGTTTGGGTGTGATATACCATTGCTATACCTAGTAGACAGGTAAAACAAATTCACAAATTTGTCTGTTACATTTTCGGGTAAAATTCACAAATTTTTGGGTGTGATATACCACTGCTGTACCTAGTAGACAGGTTAATAAATTTCCCAAATTTTTCTGTTACATTCTTGTGTTGACATTTTAAAATGTTTGCCGTAAATAAACCCCTGCTCTGCATAGGTGACAGGGACCAAAATTTTTAAAAATAATCTGTTCCATTGGTGGGTGTCATTAACCCATTTCTGGCGATGAAAAACCCCTGCTCTGCATAGGTGACAGGGGCTTAAATTTCTAAAATTCGTCTTTAATTGGCCCTTTCATTTGATCCTTCTGCTTTAATAACTTGTCCCACATTTCCGCTTCATCGTACTGCAGCCATTGACCTCCCTTGGATGAGGTCTCCCTTTCTCACGCTCCCTCTCCGGCGTGGAACCCTGATTCGCCAATAACCGTGATCAACATGGTAGGCTCAGAAAAGAACACCGAAAGTTGATAGAGAAGATATCCAAATTGATGGTGGACGTCACAGGGACGTGCGATCAGGCAGAAGTTATCTAGAGTCAACAAAGCGGCAGCAGGGCCTCTCCTGGCTAATGTTTCCAAATCCAAAATACCCCAATGACATTCCCTATAATTTTTTATTAATCATTCCAATAACAGGGTATCTTAAGAGTCCTGTATTGTTATTTTTCGTCACTACCTCCCCGAGTCGGTAGTAGGTAATTGCTGCGCGCCCCCTTCTTAACTTGGAAGCTTATGCTTCAATACTTTGTCCCACATTTCTGCTCGATTACATTTAATTTCATTCATTGACCTCCCTTGGATGTGGTATCCCTTTCTCAGGCTCCCTCTCCAGCCTGGAACCCTGATTCTCCGCCACCCGTGATCACCGTCTAATATACCTCCAGCCACATAATCACTTGATCTTTTCTGTACGGTGAATGCTTAATTATTGGGTCCTGTAATCTAACTGGCCAACAGTAAAATTGTTATACGGTAACCGGCTAATGTACCTCCAGCCACATTATCAATAGTGATGAGCGGCAGGGGCAATATTCTAATTCGCAATATTTTGCGAATATTTAATAGAATATTTGTCATATATTCGTGAATTCACGAATTCGAGATTATATTCTTGTTTGCAAAAATCGGCAATGTATTATTCGTGTAATGCGCGCAAAATTTCACCGTGGGGGTAGGCAACTTTTCTATTGATTGCTAGGGATGTTGCTAAGCTGCGACAAAGCCTTCTCATTGACCCACAAGCTTGAAGAAGGGAGGGATAATCTCTTAAAGTGTACTGTGTTCAAAAAATTAAATAAAAATATAAATATTCGTCATTTCGAATATACAGTATAGAACTATATTCTAAATATTTGTGAATTCTCGAACTGCCGATATTCGCGAAAAAAAATTGCTTTTCGAATATTCATGCTCAGCACTAATTATCAATTGTTCTTTTCTGTAAGGTAAATGAATAATTTTTGGGGCCTGTAGTCCACTGGCCTGCAGTAAAATTGATATCCAATGATCATCTAATATACCTCCAGCCACATACTCACTTGATGTTTTTGGTCATGTGAATGCCTAATGTTTGGGGCCTGTAGTTCACTGGCCTGCAGTAAAATTGATATCCATTGACAATCTAATATACCTCCAACCACATAATCACTTGATCTTTTCTGTATGGTGAATGCCCAATTGTTGGGGCCTCGGAGGAATTCAACACCTGTGACGACCACGTGTTATCGAATTTCACCTATTATCATTTGGGGTTTATTCAAGAGGGGGGATTTCGTTAGCCATGTTTTTAATCCAATTTTATATTTTTAGTTATTTTAAACATATGTATTTGACATGTATTTGTACTGGCCTGCAGTAAAATTGATATCCAATGACCATCTAATATACCTGCAGCCACATAATCACTTGTTCTTTTCCGTCCGGTGAATTAATAATTTTTTGGGCCTGTAGTCCACTGGCCTGCAGTAAAATTGATATCCATTGACCGTCTAATAGACCTCCAGCCACATAATCACTTGATCTTTTCTGTACGATGAATGCATAATTTTTGGGGCCTGTAATCTAACTGGCCAACAGTAAAATTGTTATACGGTGACCGCCTAATGTACCTCCAGCCACATTATCAATTGTTCTTTTCTGTCCGGTGAATGAATCATTTTGGGGCCTGTAGTCCACTGGCCTGCAGTAAAATTGATATCCATTGACCTTTAGCCACATAATCACTTGATGTTTTCTGTCCGGTGAATGCCTAATGTTTGGGGCCTGTACGCCCGTGGTCTAAAATAAAAAATTTCTAGGTTCCAGAAGGGCATATTTTTGACAGTTTCCCTTTAAGACGCATAAAAATGGCATCTAATTAAAATACATATTTTTGGGGGCAATTTCTGCCATTGATCCCCGTCTGGTATGTAACTGCCCATGTTGTGGGACAATTTGTGCACTTTTTGTAAGTTTTTGGTGGCTGCAAATATGACCTGAAGGTTTTTCAGGCTCACCTGCCATTAAAGTAAACGGGGCCCACAGCGAACTTGCGGCCCTCTAGTGTTCGTTCATCACTAGTTGTTGCATTACATAGCGTCAGTATTAGGCCACGGTTAAAGATCCAACCGCGAGCTTCTTCAGTAAAGGTACAGAGGGGTTGTAACCAGTTGGAGGTGTGTACCTGCACAGTCTGACTCTATCCAATCAGTGCTGCCATTTTCAGACTGTGCAGGTACACCCCCTGGCTTGTTACCACCCCTCTGTACCCTTATTAATGGCTAAGAGTAATTAATTCATAACTTCTAGTAGAAATAATAAAGGAAATTGTTATTACATGGGGAATGCATGAAGCTATTAAAACAGGCAAGAGAAAGGTCCTGTTTAACTTCATGAATCTTTAATACATGCTGGAGCTTTAATTACTGCGGCTGCAGGTGCAATATATCGCCGCTTGCATCATGTTCTACTGCACCGACATTGAGAGTTAGTCCATTATTTTATTGATACAGTCAATTAAATATTTTGCCCTCTACAAGCGTGCAGTGGACCCAAATTCATCCATATTGCAATCCCCGATCCATATGATGAACGGCATTGAGCGGGTTACCCACATCTGTTGGCGATGGAGTAGAACACAGGAATCCCTTCAGTGTAGTGTGCGTGCAGCTCCGGACATTTAAAGGCATCACAGACCTGTTATTGCTGAACGTCACTCGTCCTTAAAAGATATTGGACACAGACTGTCTGGGGTCAAATAACTACTTAGCATGGAGGAGTCTCATTGGTTATCAGAATGAACCACACAAAACTCTCCACCAACTCGACCCAAATTCCTTGTAGCTAATACAATCCTTTAGTGAAAAAATTTGTCTGCATTGTTATTGCAATCTTTTATCGTAGGAACTACAACCGTATTACCAGACAAATCGCTCCACCAACTGGACCCATATTCATCATTCCTAGCTACCACATTCTGTTAGCAAAACTTTTATTCTGCGTCACTCTGACAGCCATGACAAATTTTAAAGTTCTTTGTCAATGTGCAGTGCAATGAAATTTTAACGCATGTTGATTCCTCCATAAGGTACGGGATCCCTCCATCCTATGAACCTAATGGTATTTTGCTTGCAAAATGTAACCAGATGGGCCAAACACGGTGGATGTATCAACCATGGCCGCTGGATTATTGCCATAAAGGACAGGAGCCGGAAAGCTAGCTGCCATATAATATGTTGACCAAACCGAGGCTGTTGCTGGTGTGGGGTAACGCCATCTGAAGGGTTAAAAGTCTGTGACCGCCATTATTGACGGTAGCGGACATTAGTGCCAGGTGTCTGCTCTTTAAAACAGTAGACATCCGGCGCTCATGGCGCCCACTGCATGTGCCAGTTGGTACCATTTTAAAATGCCCGGCCGCCAACGTAAATATGCTGTCGGAAGTTAGAATGGGTTAACTTCCAAGCCTTCACACTGAGAGGCCTAGGTGTATCTGATTTATAGTGATTTGTGACTAAACAATTTTTTTTTTTGAAGTTCAGTGAATTGGCTGAATTGAAGTTTTCAAAACTTTACTCATCTCTAGTAATTAACATCCCACACATTCAATTCCAAAGCAAAACAATACAATTTATCTAGTTTGTGTTAATCAATTACAGAAAGGAAAGAAAAGGGAATATTAAACTGTTCAAAAAAATAGCAGTGCCAACATATTTCTTAACCACTTTCAGACCTGGCCATTTGCCCCCTTCCTGACCAGGCTAATTTTGCAAATTTGACATATGTCACTTTATGTGGTAATAACTTTGGAATGCTTTTACTTATCCAAGCCATTCAGAGGTTATTTTCGCGTGACACATTGTACATAATGTTAATGGTAAATTTTAGTCAATATATTTCACCTTTATTTATAAAAAAAATCCAAGTTAATGAAAATTTGAAAAAATTCACTGTTTTCTAAATTTGAATCTCTCTGTTTTTAAGACAGATAGTGATACCTCATAATATACTCATTAATTAACATTCCTCATATGTCTACTTTATGTTGGGATCATTTTGGTAATGTAATTTTTAGAGTTGAGCGGACACCTGGATGTTCGGGTTCGGCAGGTTCAGCCGAACTTGAAAAAAAAGTTCGGGTTCGTGACCCGAACTTGACCCAAACTTGACCCCGAACCCCATTGAAGTCAATGGGGACCCGAACTTTTGGGTACTAAAATGGCTCTAAAATAGTCCTGAAAAGGGCTAGAGGGCTGCAAAAGGCATCAAAATGTGCTTAATAGCATGGCAACTGTTCTGCAAACAAATGTGGATAGGGAAATGACTTAAAATAACATAAAATACAGAAAAATTAAAAATAACAATCTGGATCTAGGAGTAGGAGGTTGAGGAGGCGGTGGATGTGGCGGTGTAGGTGGAAGCGGCGGTGAAGGAGGAATAGGTAGCCAACACTGATTTGTGTTATTTTTATTTTTTAATTGGGGTATCCACCAAAATATTGGGACATATAACAAAATAAAACAAAGAATAAGTGCACTTGAGTACAAGAATGGATGGTTGAGGCTGGTATAAATGTCTATTCTGCACAAGGTACGGACAAGTCCTGTGGGATCCATGCCTGGTTCATTTTAATAAACGTAAGCTTGTCCACATTGGCTGCGGCCTGTGATAATGCTCTCTGCCGTGCTAAACACACGTTCACACTATACACTGGCTGCAGGGCAGGTCAGCACCTCCAAGGCTGACAAAGCTTTTCCACATTTTGGCCATGCTAACCCTGCCTTTTCAGGTGCTGGCGGTGCCCCAGCTGCGTTGGCGACCTCTTCCTCCTCCTCTGCCTTCACCTTGTGCTTCCACTGTGCCCCCGCTGTCAGGTGGGAATGCTATCATCAGCGTGCACTTGTAGTCGCGCATCTTCCGATCAGTTACAGATGTTTTCAATAAATTTAGTTCCCTGTCAGCAATGCAGAGCAGGGGTTCATTCACAGCAAAAGGGGGTTCGTGTCACCCAGCAATAGAACAGAAGATTTTGAGAGATTTAGGCACCTGTCACCCAGGCACAGCAGGGGTTCATTCACGGCAAAAGGGGGTTCATATCACCCAGCAATACAACAGAGGATTTTGAGAGATTTAGGCCCCTGTCACCCAGGCACAGCAGGGGTTCATTCACGGCAAAAGGGGGTTCATATCACCCAGCAATACAACAGAGGATTTTGAGAGATTTAGGCCCCTGTCACCCAGGCACAGCAGGGGTTCATTCACGGCAAAAGGGGGTTCTTGTCACCCAGCAATAGAACAGAGGATTTTGAGAGATTTAGGCCCCTGTCACCAAGGCACAGCAGGGGTTCATTCACGGCAAAAGGGGGTTCTTGTCACCCAGCAATAGAACAGAGGATTTTAAGAGATTTAGGCCCCTGTCACCCAAACACAGCAGGGGTTCATTCACGGCAAAAGGGGGTTCATGTCACCCAGCAATACAACAGAGGATTTTGAGAGATTTAGGCCCCTGTCACCCAGGCACAGCAGGGGTTTGTATATGCCAAAAATGGTAAAATGTCACACGACAATTGAAAATAAGAATTTTTTCAATTTAGGGCACTAAAATTGGCACTTTTTTAAATTAAAAAGGCTCTAAAATAGTCCTTGAAAAGGCTAGAGGGATGTAAAAGGCAGTAAAATGTGCTTAAGAGCATGGCAACTGCTCTGCAAACAAATGTGGATAGGGAAATAACTTAAAATGAAATAAAATAACAAAAAATTACAAATTATTAACCTGCAACTCAGAGAAGGAAGTGGATATGGAGTCGGAGGTTGAGGAGGCGGTGAATGTGGTGTTGTAGGTGGAGGCAGCAATGGAGGAGGAGGAGGAGGAGGAGGTAGCCAACAATGTTTTTTTTTATTTTTTATTGGGGTAGGTAGCCCCCAAAATATTGGGACAAATAAAAAAACAAAAAACAAAGAATCATTGCACTTGACTTGAGTACAAGAATGTATGTTTGATTGTAGTATGAATGTCTATTCTGCACAAGGTACAGACAAGTCTTGTGGGATCCAAGCCTGGTTCATTTTAATGAACGTGAGCTTGTCCATGTTGGCTGTGGACAGGCGGCTGCGTCTGTCTGTAATGACGCCTCCTGCCGTGCTAAATACACGTTCAGAGAGTACACTGGCTCCAGGGCAGGCCAGCACCTCCAAGGCATACAGGGCAAGCTCTGGCCATGTGGACAATTTGGAGACCCAGAAGTTGAAAGGGGCAGAACCATCAGTCAGTGCGTGCAGTCGTGTGCACAGGTACTGTTCCACCATGTTGTTCAAATGCTGCCTTCTGCTAACACGCTCCATATCAGCAGTTGGGGCCGGTTGTTGCGGCGAGGTGACAAAGCTTTTCCACATGTCGGCCATGCTAACCCTGCCTTCTGAGGTGCTGGCGCTGGCACAGCTGCGTTGGTGACCTCTTCCTCCTCCTCTGCCTTCGCCTTGTGCTTCCACTTGTCCCCCAGCATCTGTCGGGAATGCTCTCAGGAGCGCGTCTACCAGCGTGCGCCTGTAGTCGCGCATCTTCCGATCACGCTCCAGTGAGGGAATTAAGGACGGCACATTGTCTTTGCAACGAGGATCCAGCAGGGTGGCCACCCAGTAGTCAGCACACGTTAAAATGTGGGCAACTCTGCAGTCGTTGCGCAGGAACTGCAGCATGTAGTCGCTCATGTGTGCCAGGCTGCCCAGAGGTAAGGACAATCTGTCCTCTGTGGGAGGCGTATCGTCTGCGTCCTCCGTATCCCCCCAGCCACGCACCAGTGATGGACCCGAGATGCGTTGGGTGCCACTCCGCTGTGAACATGCTTCATCCCCATCCTCCTCCTCGTCCTCCAGTAGTGGGCCCTGGCTGGCCAAATTTGTACCTGGCCTCTGCTGTTGCAAAAATCCTCTTTCTGAGCCACTTCTAAAAGACTGGCCTGAAAGTGTTAGAGATGACCCCTCTTCCTCCTCCTCGTCCTGGGCCACATCCTCTTCCATCATCGCCCTAAGTGTTTTCTCAAGGAGACATATAAGTGGTATTGTAACGTTGATAACGGCGTCATCGCCACTGGCCATGTTGGTGGAGTACTCGAAACAGCGCAACAGGGCACACAGGTCTCGCATGGAGGCCCAGTCATTGGTGGTGAAGTGGTGCTGTTCTGCAGTGCCACCCACCCGTGCGTGCTGCAGCTGAAACTCCACTATGGCCTGCTGCTGCTCGCACAGTCTCTCCAGAATGTGCAAGGTGGAGTTCCACCTGGTGGGCACGTCGCATATGAGGCAGTGAGCGGGAAGGCCGAAGTTATTCTGTAGAGCAGACAGCCGAGCGGCAGCAGGATGAGAACGCCGGAAGCGCGCACAGACGGCCCGCACTTTATGCAGCAGCTCTAGTCCCAGAGCTGCAACGAGATTTCGCCCATTATCGCACACCACCAGGCCGGGCTTGAGGCTCACTGGCAGCAACCACTCGTCGGTCTGTTTTTCTTTACCCCGCCACAACTCCTGCGCGGTGTGGGGCCTGCCCTCCAAACACATCAGTTTCAGAATGGCCTGCTGATGTTTACCCCTGGCTGTGCTGAAGTTGGTGGTGAAGGTCTCGAGTAGGAAGAGGAGGCAGCAGGAGGCAAAGAATGTTGCCCTGCGATCCTTGGCGGCGGAAGGACGTGCGCCAAACAGCTCTTCGCCTGGGGCCCAGCCGCCACTACATTTACCCAGTGTGCAGTTAGGGAGATATAGCGTCCCTGGCCGTGCTTACTGGTCCACGTATCTGTGGTTAGGTGGACCTTGCCACAGATGGCGTTGCGCAGTGCACACTTGATTTTATCCAATACTTGGTTGTGCAGGGAGGGCACGGCTCTCCTGGAGAAGTAGTGGCGGCTGGGAACGACGTACTGTGGGACAGCAAGCGACATGAGCTGTTTGAAGCTGTCAGTCTCCACCAGCCTAAATTACAGCATTTCAAAGGCCAGTAGTTTAGAAATGCTGGCATTCAGAGCCAGGGATCGACGGTGGCTAGGTGGGAATTTACGCTTTCTCTCAAAGGTTTGTGAGATGGAGAGCGGAACGCTTCCGTGTGACATGGTGGAGATGCTTGGTGACGGAGGTGGTGTTGTTGATGGCACATCCTCTGTTTGCTGGGCAGCAGGTGCCAACGTTCCTCCAGAGGCGGAGGAACAGGCAGAGGCAGCAGCAGAAGAGGGAGCAGGAGGGGCCTGAGCCCTTTCTTGGTTTTGAAGGTGCTTACTCCACTGCAGCCCGTGTCTCGCATGTAGATGTCTGGTCATGCAGGTTGTGCTAAGGTTCAGAACGTTAATGGCTCGCTTCAGGCTCTGATGGCACAGCGTGCAAACCACTCGGGTCTTGTCGTCAGCACATTGTGTGAAGAAGTGCCATGCGAGGGAACTCCTTGAAGCTGCCTTTGGTGTGCTCGGTCCCTGGTGACGGTGGCCAGTAGCAGGCGAACTGTTTTGGCGACGGCTGCTCTGCTTTTGCACCCTGCTCCGGCTTTTGCTACGCTGTTGGCTCGGTCTCACCACTGCCTCTTCCTCCGAACTCTGAAAGTCAGTGGCACGACCTTCCTTCCATGTGGGGTCTAGGACCTCATCGTCCCCTGCATTGTCTTCCACCCAGTCTTCGTCCCTGGCCTCCTTTTCGGTCTGCACACTGCAGAAAGACGCAACAGTTGGCACCTGTGTTTCGTCATCATCAGAGACGTGCTGAGGTGGTATTCCCATGTCCTCATCAGGAAACAAATGGTTGTGCGTCAGTGCATTCTATGTCTTCCGCCCCTGGGGAAGGGCTAGGTGGATGCCCTTGGGAAACCCTGCCAGCAGAATCTTCAAACAGCATAAATGACTGCTGCATGACTTGAGGCTCAGACAGGTTTCCCAATATGCACGGGGGTGATGTGACAGACTGATGGGCATGGGTTTCAGGCGCCACCTGTGCGCTTTCTGCAGAAGACTGGGTGGGAGATAATGTGAACGTGCTGGATGCACTGTCGGCCACCCAATTTACTAGCGCCTGTACTTGCTCAGGCCTTACCATCCTTAGAACGGCATTAGGCCCGACCAAATATCGCTGTAGATTCTGGCGGCTACTGGGACCTGAGGTAGTAGGTTCAGTAGGACGTGTAGCTGTGGCACCACGACCATGACCGCGTCCCTTATTAGATGTTTGCCTCATAGTTAGCGTTCACAAAGCAAAGTAAAAAAGTGGTTAAGTATGTTAAAAATAATTAACCGCCAATATAAACCCTGATGTAGGGTATTGCACTCTATTTTTTTTTTAACTCTATATGACAGCGGTATTTGTGGCCAAAATGTGACACTCACTTATGCACGTCTTATCCCAGTTCAGTTCTGAAGTCATTTTGAGGAGCTCACTTAATAGAAACCACCTATAAATGATCTCATTTTGTTTTCAATAAGTTTTTATTGAGTTTTTCAAAGGTTTTATAAAATAAACAACAATACACAAAGCATAAATATAAACAGTACTTGTGTATAGTGGCAGATTGCGTTTGATCACAGATTATGCAGAATGTCAATGACAATGACACTGATAGATGCTTAGGTGTTATCAATAAAGCGGAGGTTTAAAGGATAGACATTCATATGGCATTGCAGTACATTTTTCTATTAGGTGTAGCATACAGCTTCTCAGTTCAGCTGATTCTATTGGTGGCTAGGTCCAGTAACCACCACACAGCCCAATCTCTAACGAATTGCTTCATATTATGATCCTTCAAGGCTAACATTTGCTCGAAGGAGGCTGTTGGTGTTCACTGAGCGGAGGATATCATTAAATGTTGGGATTTCAAAACTCTTCCAGTTTCTAGTTATAGCAGTTTTGGTGGATAGGAACATGTATGCTGCAATTGCATGTGGAGACAATGGGATGTTTACAAGATTAATAAATAGTAGGGATAGTGATGGGTCAGCTGGGATCACTGTCCCGGCCACCACAGAGATAAACCCAAAGATCTGAGACCAAAGAGTATCTAAATGAGGGCAAGACCACAGAATACTTAATAGTGTTCCTTTCCCACCACATTGTCTCCAGCAGATGTGTGAGGTCCCTGGGTAAATACTGCTAAGACGCATGGGTGTATAATACCATCTCAGCACTGTTTTCATATATGCTTCTTAATGAGAGGCACATCTCAAGTGGGTAACTGCAAATTGCAGTGTCTTGATACATTGGGTGTTGGGTATCTCCCTGCTGAGCTCCTTGTCCCACATTAGGTATGGTGTTGTTTTAGTGAAGGACTCCTTTGCATTTAACATGGAGTATAGAGGCCTAATACCAGTTAGTAGACTTGGTGTCGAGGACCATAATTCAAAGAGGGCTTTACAAGCTTTAACTAATGGTGGTTTGTCTGACTGTATGAGGTGGCGAATATGGAGATACTGGTAGAAATCTTTATGTGGAATCTGATAGGTGTCATGTAGAGCTGAAAAGGGATGTAAAGTGTTGTTGGAGAAAAGATCAGACATGGTTTGTATGCCTTTGTTACACCACGCCTCCAATGAAGTGTTAGGAAGGAGGTACTCCAAGGTTTGAATAGGAGCATAAGGTAAGAGAGAAAGGCGAGTGGATGAACTGTTTGAGTGGAATTTCTTCCAAGAATTGACTGTTGCAGAGATTGTGTTGGGTAGAATTCTAGTTGAAAAGGAGTCATTTAAGGAGGCTATTAGGATTGCTCTCAGGCTTTGTGAGGGAAGGAGAGACAGCTCTATGTGTACCCAGTGCATCGAGACATCTCCTTTCCACCACTCCTTGAGCTGGCCAACACATGCAGCTAAATAGTAGTCTGCAATGTTGGGCAGGCCGAGGCCTCCATATCTTTTGCTTCTTTGGAGAATGCTCCTGGCTACACGAGGTCTCCCTTTGTGCCAGATAAAGATGTTCAGCAGGTGGTTTATTGAAAAAGGAGCCTGGCAAGAGGATCAGCAATGTCCTGAAAAGATATAGCAATTTAGGTAATATGTGTTGTTGGAAGGCTGTAATGCGTCCCGCTCAAGATAATTCTGCTTTCTCAATTTTTTGCATATCTGCATCCCAGGTTGTTATCATAGGGAGAAAGTTGGTTTTGTACAGAGAATTAAACGAGGCCATAACTTGGATCCCTAAGTATGTAATTAGTGCGGATTGCCAATCCAGTCAAAATGTTTTTTTTAGACAGTGTAGAGTATCCTCAGGGAGGTGAAAAGGTAAATCCTATGATTTTCCCTCATTCGCTTTATAATAGGAAAGCAATCCATAGTCAGGGATTAATGACATGACGGTAGCCAGAGATGTAGTGAGGTTGGATAGGCTAAGTATAATATCATCCGTGTATAGTGATACGCAATGCTATCTGCCGCCTATATCAATGCCTGTTAGTCCAGTGGATTGTATAATTGCCTGAGACAACGGCTCCAGTGATAATATAAAAATGAGTGGGGACAATGGGCAACCCTGTCTCGTGCCATTGGTGATATAAAAGGTATCTGCTAATATCCCATTCCCTAGCACCCTGGCCAAAGGATTAGTGTATAAGGCCATTATTGCAGTCATTAATGGTTCTGTAAATCCGAACTTACAGAGCACCGAGAAGGCGAACGACCAATTAACTCAGTCGAACGCCTTCTCGGCGTCCAATGTAACAAAGATTGCAGGGAGGGCGTGTTGGTTAATGTAGTCAACAAGGTTTATGACTCCTTTGCATTGTCGGTAATTTGTCTTCCTCGAACAAATCCCACCTGATCAGGTGTCACCAACTGGGGGATAACGGGGGCCAATCTGTTAGCCAGAATCTTGGCATATACCTTAAGATCAGTGTTTAATAATGAGATGGGACGGAAGTTTTGGGGGACATCAGGCGCCTTCTCAGGTTTGGGCAGGGTTACAATGGTAACAGTCAACATTTCTGCTGGAAAGTCGCCTTCAGTCATGGCATGAGAAAGGGTTGCATGAAGATGAGGGAGCAGTGTAGGGAGAAATGTCTTATAGTAGGAGTTAGGAAGTCCATCTGGACCTGGGCTCTTATTGGCAGGGAGGGATATGATGGCTTTTTCATTCTGTTCTTGGGTCAGTGGCATGGTAATGGAGTTTATGGTTGATTGGTTTAAAAGGGGGAGATTCAGTTTGTCCAGAAAGACATCTATTGTATCCTGTGAGACAGTTGTAGTGGCAGGATCATCTCTGAGATTGTATAAGGCAGAATAAAATGACATGAATCGATTTGCCAGAGCCTTGGGTTCATATATTTTATGCGTCTTAGTTACATCATATAGAAAGGGAATACATGAGCGTATGTCCCTAGGACTACCTTACACCTATTAATCCTACACCTCCTATATCCTAAAACTTAACCTTTATTCGGTAATAATCTTAATATACATCTATGGAATATATTAAAATTGCCAGTACTTCTCAGCCAATTATATGTTGTATCTGTACTTCCTAATGGTAATCACCTATCTAGGAATCGACATTGTTGCCTTACTAGCTGCACGCTGCCAGTCTGAGTATAGGTACAATGTATCGAGTGTCCCCTATTGATATTTGCTGAAAGACTGTACTGTATTAAAACATGAGATCCACGCAGCGTTCAGCGGGCATCCTGTCACAACGCCGGGGGGGGTCCCGTGACCCCCCGTGTCGGCGATCGCTGCAAACCGCAGGTCAATTGAGACCTGCGGTTTGCGGCTTTTACCTTATGCGGCGGCGGTGATCGGAGGTGCCATCGGGTCCCCATGCAGCTGTAGGGGGGACCTGATGGCATGGAAGGCAGCACGATGCCTTCCTTAGGCATCTGTGCTGCCTTCCGGTGACGAACCTGTGAGATCCAGCCCCCTGGATCTCACAGGCTGGAAACTGTATGAGTAATACATACAGTATTACTCATACAGCCAATGCATTCCAATACAGAAGTATTGGAATGCATTGTAAAAGGGATTAGACCCCCAAAAGTTGAAGTCCCAAAGTGGGACAAAAAATAAAGTAAAAAAAAGTTGAAAAAATAAAGTTTCCCCCCCCAAATTTTTTAACGTTTTAAGTAAAAATAAACAAAAACGTCATTTTCCCCAAATAAAGTAAAAATAAATTGGTAAAAAATAGGGGGAAAAAAAAGTAGACATATTAGGTATCGCAGCATCCGTCTCGACCGGCTCTATAAACATATCACATGACCTAACCCCTTAGATGAACAATGTAAAAAAATAAAGAATAAAAACTGTCACCTTGCATCACAAAAAGTACAACAGCAAGCGATCAAAAAGGTGTTTTCCCACCAAAATAGTACCAATCTAACCGTCACCTCATCCCGCAAAAAACGAGCCCCTACCTGAGACAATCGCCCAAAAAAAAAAATAAATATGGCTCAGAATATGGAGACACTAAAACATCATTTTTTTTGTTTGAAAAAAGCTGTTATTGTGTAAAACTTACATAAATAAAAAAAAAAGTATACATATTTGGTATCACCGCGTCCATATCGACCGGCTCTATAAAAATATCACATGACCTAACCCCTCAGATAAACACCGTAAAAAATGAAAAATAAAAAATAAAAACTGTGCTAAATAAATCATTTTTTGTCACCTTACATCACAAAAAGTGTAATAGCAAGCGATCAAAAAGTCATATGCACCCCAAAATAGTGCCAATAAAACCGTCATCTCATCCTGCAAAAATCATACCCTACCCAAGGTTATCGCCTAATAACTGAAAAAAATATGGCTCTCAGACTATGGAAACACTAAAACATGATTTTTTTTGCTTCAAAAATGAAATCATTGTGTAAAACTTACATAAATAAAAAAAAGTATACATATTAGGTATCGCAGCGTCCATAATAACTTGCTCTATAAAAACATAACATGACCTAACCCCTCAGGTGAATACCGTAAAAAAATAAAAACGGTGTAAAAAAAGCTATTTTTCTGTCACCTTACATCACGAAAAGTGTAATGGCAAGCGATCAAAAAGTCACACACACACCAAAATAGTGCCAATAAAACCGTCATCTCATCCCGCAAAAATCATACCCTACCCAAGGTAATCGCCCAAAAACTGAAAAAATTATGGCTCTCAGACTATGGAAACACTAAAACATGATTTTTTTTGGTTTAAAAAAAGAAATCATTGTGTAAAACTTACATAAATAAAAAAAAAGTATACATATTAGGTATCGCCGCATCCGTGACAACCTGGTCTATAAAAATATCACATGATCTAACCTGTCGGATGAATGTTGTAAATAACAAAATAGCTATTTCTTGTTACCTTGCCTCACAAAAAGTATAATATAGAGCAACCAAAAATCATATGTACCCTAAACTAGTACCAACAAAACTTCCACCCTATCCTTTAGTTTCTAAAATGGGGTCACTTTTATGGAGTTTCTACTCTAGGGGTGTATCAGGGGGGCTTCAAATGGGACATGGTGTCAAAAAAAAACAGTCCAGCAAAATATGCCTTCCAAAAACCGCATGGCATTCCTTTCCTTCTGCGCCCTGCCGTGTGCCCGTACAGCAGTTTACGACCACATATGGGGTGTTTCTGTAAACTACAGAATCAGGGCCATAAATATTGAGTTTTGTTTGGCTGTTAACCTTTGCTTTGTTATTGGGAAAAATGGATAAAAATGGAAAATTTGCCAAAAAATTGAAATTTTGAAATTTCATCTCCATTTGCCAATAAAACTTGTGGAACACCTAAAGAGTTAACGATGTTTGTAAAATCTGTTTTGAATACCTTGAGGGGTGTAGTTTCTTAGATGGGGTCACTTTTATGGAGTTTCTATTCTAGGGGTGTATCAGGGGTGCTTCAAATGGGACATTGTGTCAAAAAAACCAGTCCAGCAAAACCTGCCTTCCAAAAACCGTATGGCATTCCTTTCCTTCTGCGCCTTGCTGTGTGCCTGTACAGCGGTTTATGACCATATATGGGGTGTTTCTGTAAACTACAGAATCAGGGCCATAAATATTGAGTTTGATTTGGCTGTTAACTCTTGCTTTGTAACTGGAAAAAAATTATCAAAATGGAAAATCTGCCAAAAAAGTGAAATTTTGAAATTGTATCTCTATTTTCCATTAATTATTGTGGAACACCTAAAGGGTTAACGACGTTTGTAAAATCAGTTTTGAATACCTTGAGGGGTGTAGTTTATAGAATGGGGTCATTTTTGGGTGGTTTCTATTATGTAAGCCTCGCAAGGTGACTTCAGACCTGAACTGGTCCCTAAAAATTGGGTTTTTGAAAATTTCGGAAAAATTTCAAGATTTGCTTCTAAACTTCTAAGCCTTGTAACATCCCCAAAAAATAAAATATCATTCCCAAAATGATCGAAACATGAAGTAGACATATGGGGAATGTAAAGTAATAACTATTTTTGGAGGTATTACTATGTATTATAGAAGTAGAGAAATTGAAACTTGGAAATTTGCAATTTAAAAAAAATTGGGTAAATTTGGTATTTTTTTATAAATAAAAATATTTTTTTTTTACTTCATTTTACCAGTGTCATGAAGTACAATATAAAAAAATAGGGGGTTGAGTCAGCACAACCTGCCTGTAGGTGCAGATCACTATGGCGAAATACATATACAAACGGAAAATGCAAATGTGATCGCACACTACATCCAGCACTCTGCCCTCCATGCTGGATGAGACATTTGTTTATATTTTGGCCAAAGCATAGTAAGCCACTCACCGCGTCAAGGTCGTCTCAATTGAGTGGTCCCTAACGCTTGACAGATTAACTGGTCAGGTGTGCAATGACTCCAAGGAGATCGCCACGCCTCCAATATATACTACAAAGAAAAAATCTGTCCTGGAGGCTGGTTTTAAAGTCAGTATAAAACTGAGTCTGCTTGTATAGAACCTACCATTAGCCATCTGGCTCCAGGAGAAGTATATGGTGGGTTCAGCATGCATGTTGGTACTTGCATCCCTGGATCCGATGAAAGCTGTAATGGCACCGGACGGGGTTACAAGCAAAGTGTACTTGGCTTGCATGCTGACCTGCATTCCCTGGATTTTATGTGGCTGTCATGGCCCATAAACAGGTAGGAACAAGAGTTAGGGACCACTCAATTGAGACGACCTTGACGCGGTGAGTGGCTTACTATGCTTTGGCCAAAATATAAACCAATGTCTCATCCAGCATGGAGGGCAGAGTGCTGGATGTAGTGTGCGATCACATTTGCATTTTCCGTTTGTATATGTATTTCGCCATAGTGATCTGCACCTACAGGCAGGTTGTGCTGACTCAACCCCCTATTTTTTTCTTTGTAGTATATATTGGAGGCGTGGCGATCTCCTTGGAGTCATTGCACACCTGACCAGTTAATCTGTCCTGGAGGCTGGTTTTAAAGTCAGTATAAAACTGAGTCTGCTTATATAGAACCTACCATTAGCCATCTGGCTCCAGGAGAAGTATATGGTGGGTTCAGCATGCATGTTGGTACTTGCATCCCTGGATCCGATGAAAGCTGTAATGGCACCGGACGGGGTTACAAGCAAAGTGTACTTGGCTTGCATGCTGACCTGCATTCCCTGGATTTTATGTGGCTGTCATGGCCCATAAACAGGTAGGAACAAGAGTTAGGGACCACTCAATTGAGACGACCTTGACGCGGTGAGTGGCTTACTATGCTTTGGCCAAAATATAAACCAATGTCTCATCCAGCATGGAGGGCAGAGTGCTGGATGTAGTGTGCGATCACATTTGCATTTTCCGTTTGTATATGTATTTCGCCATAGTGATCTGCACCTACAGGCAGGTTGTGCTGACTCAACCCCCTATTTTTTTCTTTGTAGTATATATTGGAGGCGTGGCGATCTCCTTGGAGTCATTGCACACCTGACCAGTTAATCTGTCCTGGAGGCTGGTTTTAAAGTCAGTATAAAACTGAGTCTGCTTATATAGAACCTACCATTAGCCATCTGGCTCCAGGAGAAGTATATGGTGGGTTCAGCATGCATGTTGGTACTTGCATCCCTGGATCCGATGAAAGCTGTAATGGCACCGGACGGGGTTACAAGCAAAGTGTACTTGGCTTGCATGCTGACCTGCATTCCCTGGATTTTATGTGGCTGTCATGGCCCATAAACAGGTAGGAACAAGAGTTAGGGACCACTCAATTGAGACGACCTTGACGCGGTGAGTGGCTTACTATGCTTTGGCCAAAATATAAACCAATGTCTCATCCAGCATGGAGGGCAGAGTGCTGGATGTAGTGTGCGATCACATTTGCATTTTCCATGAAGTACAATATGTGACGAAAAAACTGTCTCAGAATGGCCTGGATAAGGCAAAGCGTTTTAAAGTTATTAGCACTTAAAGTGACACTGGTCAGATTTGCAAAAAATGGCCAAGTCCTTAAAGGGACACTGACAGGCCCAATAAGCATATTTAGGTATATATATGACAGTACAGGTTCTGAAGCCCCGCCCAGCTCATCAATATTCACTTCGCTGGGCGGCGGCTACAACTCTCCCCGACTCAAGTGCCCGGTGCATGCGCATAAAGCAGAGGCTGCAGCGGCCTCTAAGACGCAGACTGTCTGTACACAGGCGCGATGTGACCCCGGCCGGGCGCATGCGCTGAAGATTAGACGAACGACGTGCCCAGAGGATTGAATTGACCATGCGCAGGATCTTGAGTCGGGGAGAGTTGTAGCCGCCGCCCCCAGCGAAGTGAATATTGATGAGCTGGGCGGGGCTTCAGAATGGCAGTTGGGAGCGGCTGGCTGGGCGCATTTTGAGATGAAACGCCGCCCCTTGGGCAGATTGGAGACGAGACAAGCAGGTTATAAAACTTTAGTTTTCAGTATTTATAAGGTGGACAGGGGGGATACTTAGATGATTTTAATACACTTGATAAGACCTGTACTGTCATATATATACCTAAATATGCTTATTGGGCCTGTCAGTGTCCCTTTAAGGGGTTAAGGGAGCAGTGGAAAGGGACAGAGGACATTAATGAAAGCTGTTATTATAAGGTAATTACCGTATTTTCCGGCGTATGAGACGACTTTCTAACAATAGAAAGTCTTTTCAAAAGCCAGGGGTCGTCTTATACGCCAGGTATACTCAGATCCGATGGTATATTCTAACTCCCAGGCGTTCCCATGGTGACGGGGACGCTTGCCTGGGGGTTAGAATATACAGGGCCCCGCCTCTCACAGGAGTATACATTTATAAACTGTAATCTGTAACTTTAACTTTAAATCAGCGCTCATGTCTTTACTACCTTTCTCTCAGCTCCGGTAACAGGCAGTGCGGACGGCGCTCACTCACTGACGTCACGCGCCTGCTCCTCCCACTAGGCAGCGCAGGCTTGGGACATCAGTGAGTGCACGGCGCCTACACTGCCTGTTACAGGAGCTGAGAGTAAGGTAGTAAAGACATGAGCACTGATTTAAAGTTAAAGTTACAGATTACAGTTTATAAATGTATACTCCTGTGAGTGGCGGGGAGGGGGATCTGTGGATGGCACTGTTATAGGGAGGGGGATCTTTGGATGGCACTGTTATGGGGAGCGGGATCTGTGGATGGCAATGTTATGGGAGGGGGATCTTTGAATGGCACTGTTATGGGGAGGGGGATCTGTGGATGGCACTGTTATAGGGAGGGGGATCTAGATGCTATATAGTGTCATCCACTGATCCCCCTCCCCATAACAGTGCCATCCCCATATCCCCTCCATAACAGTGCCATCCACAGATCCAGTGCGTGTCATTTGTGCTGGGCTCTTACCTGCCATTATGTGTTTATGCTTGCTCTCTGCTCCTTCCTTGTTGCTAGGCCTGTGGGAGACTCCGGTTCTTCTCTGTATTGGAGGAACCAGTTGTCTCTTTCTCCTTACAATACCATCAGGGATCATCAGGCCGAATTAGGGTCCTAGGTTCCGGGTATGAGCCCTCCCACCATCAGGGTTGGCTCATACAGTCAGGAGGTCAGGGATTGTATTTAGGGATGCATAGGAGGTGACCAGCTCCCTTATCTAGGCTTGCAGGCCTAGTGGCATGGTCTATATAGACATTGTGCGGTCGGGGTTTTCTCCCACTCCCCACCGTGACAGTTTCATAGAATTTATAACCCTTGGCTGTGAAAATGAAAAATACATAATTTTTTTTACAAGAAAATTGTGCTTTAGGCCCAAACTTTCTTTTTCACAAAAGATAACAGGAGAATATCCCTCCATAATTTGCTACCCATTTTCTACTGAATACAGTAACACTATAAATTGTGGTCGTAAACTGTTATTTGGGGATACGCTAGGGCTCAGAAGAGAAGGAGTATCATCTGGATTTTCTAACATGGAATTTTCTGTTATGGTTTTTAAGAGTGATAACTTTTTATTTTTTTAGTTGTCTGAGCTGCGTGAGGGCTTATTTTTTGTGGGACAAGATGTAGTTTTTATTGTCACCATTTTGGGGTACAGTTGGCTTTCTGATAGCTTTTTATCCCATTTTTTGGGACTTGAACTCACAAAAAAAGCTGTTTGGTGTCATTTTTCTATATGTTTTGTAGGAAGGCGCAAGGGACCGTAGTTGACGGAAGGTATGTGTCACCGAGGTTCCTGGCCTAAGTGGAGTAAGAGCCAGTTTTCATGTGTCAGCAGAAGTTGCTGTTTGACACCTTGATAGTTAGTATAGCGGTAATAGCTGATCCGGGGCGGCTCTTACTGGGAGTAGTCAAAGTGCTGGGTGGGTGACTAATCCCCAGTGCACGTTCCAGGCCGGGTCTTGACTGGCCTATATGAAAAACCCATTCAGCAGTGTCAGCTGGTGGTAATTACCTCTCTCTCTGACAGAGGAGCTCTGGATTGAGATCTGAGCCGTGTGCTAGGCTGGAGGCCTGAGTTTGGGAGGTCTGCTCTGTCCTGAGCAATGCCGATCAGGTGTGAACTAACACCTAGTATAACAGGTGACTGTTTTGCTGTATGAACTGCCTAGGTGTGAATGAACACCAAAACTGCAAAAGGACTGTCGTACTGTTTTGTTGCCATAAGCGTGAATAAAACACTGAAGTTTTTGAGTTATAAACTGGTCTTTGCCTCTATGCTGCGTCCCCTTGTCCTGTCTACCAGAATGCCCACAATTTTTATTTACACAGTTCACTTGATGGGGTAGATCATGTGATATTTTCGTAGATCCGGTCGTTACAGACACAATGATACCAAATATGTCAATTTTTTCTATTTTGAAGTTTTACACAGTAAGAACATTTTTATAAAAAAATCATGTTTTTGTTTTGCCATTTTCTTAGAGCCATATTTTTTTAAATGTTTCTGGCTATGGTCTTGTGTAAGGTCTTTTTTTTGCAGGATGAGGTGACATTTTTTTATTGATACTATTATATGTTTTTTGGGAAGTGAGGTGACAAAAAAAAAAGCTGTTTTGGTGTAATTTTTTTTTTTTTACGCCATTCACATGATGGGGTAGATCATGTGATATTTTTGTAGAACCAGTTGCTACGGACTCGGCAATACCAAACATGTAAATTTTTTTCTTTTTTTATGTTTTACACAAGAAGAGAGTTTTTATGTTGCAATTTTCTTAGAGCCATATTTTTTAAAATTTGTCTGGCTATAGTCTTGTGTGGGGGCTCATTTTTTTGCGGGATGAGGTGACATTTTTATTGCTACCATTTTGGAGTACATATGATTAACTTTATATTTTTTGGGAGGTGAGGTAAATAAAAAAGCTGTTTTGGCTAATGTTTATTTCTAAAAACTTTTACGGCGTTCACCTGATGGGGTAGATCATGTGATATTTTTTTAGCTCTAGCCGTCACGGACGCGGAAATGCCAAATATGTCTATTTTATAAATTTATTTCTATTTTTAAAAAATGTTTAATTACTTAATTGGGATTTTTTTTTTTACATGTGAAATATTTTTTTAATAATACACTTTATTATTATTATTTTTTTATTATTTTATTTTATACTTTGTGTCCCCCATAAGGTCATACAAAACCTCTGGGGGACATTTAACTTCACTTCTTTTTTTTTTTTACTTTTGATTTCTCCTGTAACTGAGGCTGACATAGTAGCCTCAGTTACAGGGGAAATACACCCCCCAGAGAGACTGCACATCCTAATACTGCGCTGTACAGCCTCAGTGCAGGGCTGATCGTGGTCTACGGGAGACCCGGTAGCTCCTGCACTCCCCCGGTCCCCGGTAGTCACATGACCACTGGGCCCGGACAGGAAGCGGCACATCACTTCATGATCTGTATACACAGTGCTCATTCAGCAATGTGTATACAGTGATCAGTGGCATACATAGAGAAGTAAGGGCCCCATAGCAAGGATCAAACCAGGCCCCCCACACAGGGCAGAAGGGTTTCTGCCTAAACCCCATTCAATGACCCTTGGTCCATTTTTTTCCACTGCCTCGTTTGATAAAAGTTGTTCCATTAGAGGGTAGAGTCCTGACCAAGTTTTCACCTCCAGTGGAAAAGGAGATAATTCCAACTAAAACTGGGCCCTCTCTTGCCCTGGGCCCCATAGCAGTCGCATGGTCTGCCGCTATGGTAGTTACGCCCCTGACAGTGATCTAGAAGGCAGGGACACACAGGAATGGTCCCTGCCTTCTCTCTCGGGTGCCCTTAGAGTGCAGCTGCAATCTCTGAAAGGATGCTTCAAAATGTCCGATCAGAGATAAACCCAACCGCCCAGGATGTTTATAGTCAATGGGCGGTCTGGAAGTGGTTGAAAAACTAAAAAATTTCATTTATAAAATGAAGCAAATATCTGAGATTTCACTTTACTTTGAATTACTGAACTAATATCTAGTGGTATAGCCATTGTTTCTGACAACTGCTTGACATCTGTGTTGCATAGAATCAACCAACTTCTGGCACCAGTTCTTCTGCATTTTTGGGTTTTGCCTCATAAACTGCATTTTTTGAGGTCACCCCATAAGTTGTACATGGGATTGAGGCCAGGGAATTGGGATGGCCACTCCATTACCTCAATCCTGCTTGT
Source organism: Bufo bufo (assembly GCF_905171765.1). Classification (NCBI taxonomy): domain Eukaryota; kingdom Metazoa; phylum Chordata; class Amphibia; order Anura; family Bufonidae; genus Bufo; species Bufo bufo. Next base: position 166,077,512 of record NC_053392.1, on the reverse strand, counting down.
CTATATGTCTATAGGGGTGTGTTTTGGGTCATTGTTGGCATAGAGCAACATGATCTCCTCAAGTATTTTGATATATTCAAACTGATCAATGATCCCTCGTATGGGCCCAACACCATGGTATGAGAAACTTCCCCGTATCATGATTTTTGCACCACGATGCTTTACAGTCTTCACAGTATACTGTTGCTTGAATTCAGTGCTCGGGGGCTGTCATACTGTATGTGTCCAATAGACCCATAAAGAACATGTCACAAACAGGTAGGGATAAGTGAGGCCCTAACTCCACCCACACCTCTATCCCTACCTACTTGCACGGTCCGTCCTAACCAACGGGGCACAACTGGGCAGCAGTCCCAAGCTTACGGACGTGCAGGGGCCTAAGGAAGGGGAGACACAACACAGGAAGGAAACTATACACAAAGACAGACAACACGGAAGCGAGAGCTTCCCAGGCCAGCCCAAAAATAGCAATAGAATCAATGGAATTGAGATCAAGAGCCAGGAGATAACGCAGGCACAAAAGGGGTAATACAAGATCGAAGTCAAAACAAGCCAAAGTCAGGAGCCAAGATATTGCGTCAGTACAAGGGGTAACACAAAGTCGAATACAAGCCGAGGTCAAACAAACCAAAGTCACACATGCAGGATACGCTAGTGAGGTGATAACACCAATCACAGGCAAACTGTCCTCTTGATGGGTCACGTGACATGACCAGCGTCACATGACCCATGTCCAGCATCTCTGTACACCTGAGCGCCGACCCACTAGCACCGCCGCTCAGTTCCCCACCTGCTTGTTGTCTAGGAGATGGAGGACGCCGGCCACGCTGAGGAAGCGCGCACGCCAGAGTCCTCCCCGCCCCTTTGTCACCATGGAGACGAGGACGCCGGCCGCGTCCTCGCTCCTCCTCGCGAGCGGGATGCCAGCGGCGCTGCAGAGAGAGAGAGAGCGTCGCCGCCTCCCCATTACAGGACAATTTTGCTTTCATCAGTCCACAAAATATTGCACCATTTCTCTTTGAGCCAGTCCTTGGCAAATTTTTACCTATTCATTCCTATTCATGTCTTTTTCTCAAAATAGGACTTTGCGGGGAGTTTTTGCTGGTATCTTGGCTTCACGTAAAAATCTTCTGATTGTAGCAGTACTCACTGGTAACTTTTGATCTTCTTTAATCTTTCTGAAGGTGATCATTGGCTGAGCCTTTGACATTTGAGCTATGCTTCAATCCTTTGAAACATCAGTTCCCCGATTCCTTCAGGTTGTGGGGTTGCCACTTCAAGGAATAAGCATTTGAGATCATTTTAGCTGAGCAGCCTATAAATTGCTGCACTTCTCTATATGTTTTCCCTCCCTAATCAAGTTTTTAATCGAGGTATGTGCTTTATCAAGAACAATATCTGGAATTACCCATTTTCCCCAGTATTACAAAAGAAAATGAACTCAAAATGTGCAACATTTGCCACCTTTCTACCTTAACGGCTAAAATTAACCCCTGTTTTTCCACAGAATGATTGACTTGACCACTGTGCTCTTACTTTGCTTCCCACTAATGACACCCCTGGCATCACTATCAGTAGAAATGCATCTGAAAAGCATGTGAATTCACCCATAGATAACTGCTGATAATGCAATTAATTTACACATATACATTTTGTTAAAAAAACATGCATTTTGAGCATTTTTCATGGAGTTTTTGGGGACATTTTTACTTTGTGACCTTTTGAACTTGTGTTTTTTTTTTCTTATGTTTTTCTATAGAGGAGCTTATGGGGAAAATACCATACCTAGAACTAGTAATATGCCACAATCCACAACAAAATTACTAAAAACTAAAGGATGTGAATGCAGACTTGGATTATAGACTTTAAAAAACATGAGGCTGCAGCATTTTTGAGTTAAAAAAAAGTTGTTAAAAAGTCAATGAAAAACACAGCGTGTGAACCCAGCCTTGTAAAGTTTTGAAGGTGGCTCCAAATCTATGCTTTAGACAGTATATTTTGTGGAATCATTTTTTGTACATGTACTTATGTTCTAGATTATTCTAAAGAGCCTGAAACACATTGGGTTCAAGTTGCATCTCACAATCAGAGGGACCATGTCAGTTCCTTTGCGTTGCTGAGAATGTTGAGAAATATAGGCATTTCTAATGCCGAAGGTTTCAGTGCACATTAAACTTCATTAAGAGTTGCTTCATGTTTGAAACATGACTTTCTATAAACAAATGCCTCCTGGATTACAGAACCAGATGCCAGTTGCCAGGAGAAAATCTCTTGAACGTTTTGCTATTTCAAAGCATTATATGTCCTCACAAGCCCTCTTTCAGTTGGGAAAGTGAATAGATTGCTTCCTGTGCCTAAAATAAAGGGTTTTATTCTTAAAGAGCAGAAAAAGGAGCTGAGAGGAAACTCTGTTCCCTAGAGATGTGGGTTTGTGCCAATTAAATGCATGTGGAATCCATACAGCAGATTTATTGGGGAATTTATCACTGCTATCAAATACTTTGAGCGCAATATGTTTGCATTTTATTCTCCTCCACATATGTATGTTATATCTTGTATTTTTATGCAGGAAAAAAGTATTCACTTTTATGGTAATCCCCCAAAAATTTTAAAGCAAAAACAAAACTCATTTACTAACACTTAGGCTTGTTTTATATTTGTGTTAAGAAGATCCGGCTGGTTATTCCGGCCGGGAACAGCCTGTCGGATCCGTGAATACCGGGTCCTACCATTCACTGCCGAGGTTCCGTCCGGCCAATTCTCCTCCGGTCCCCATTATAGTGAATGTGGTCGGACGGTACCTCGGCAGCGTGTGGTAGTGCCTGACATTCACGGATCTCGCAGGCTGTTCCCGGCTGGAACACCCTGCTGGATCTGTTTTAACACAGATGTGAAACAGGCCTTACCCCATTGTGACATGTGATGCACACGTACAGTGGATATAAAAAGTCTACACACCCCTGTTAAAATGTCAGGTTTCTGTGCTGTAAAAAAATGAGACAAAGATAAATAATTTCAGAACTTTTTCCACCTTTAATGTGACCTATAAACTGTACCACTCAATTGAAAAACAAACTGAAATGTTTTAGGTGGAAAAAAAAAAAAAAACTAAAATAATGTAGTTGCATAAGTGTGCACACCCTCTTATAACTGGCGATGTAGCTGTGTTCAGAATTAATCAATCACATTGAAAATCATGTTAAATAGGAGTCAGCATACACTTGCCAGCATTTAAAGTGCCTCTGATTAACCCCAAATAAAGTTCAGCTGCTCTAGTTGGTCTTTCCTGAAATTTTCTTAGTCACAACCCACAGCAAAAGCCATGGTCCACAGAGAGCTTCCAAAGCATCAGAGGGATCTCACTGTTAAAAAGGTATCAGTCAGGAGAAGGGTACAAAAGAATTTCCAAAGCATTAGATATACCATGGAACACAGTGAAGACAGTCATCATCAAGTGGAGAAAATATGGCACAACAGTGACATTACCAAGAACTGGACGTCCCTCCAAAATTGATGAAAAGACAAGAAGAAAACTGGTCTGGGAGGCTACCAAGAGGCCTACAGCAACATTAAAGGAGCTGCAGGAATATCTGGCAAGTAATGGCTGTGTGGTACATGTGACAACAATCTCCCATATTCTTCATATGTCTGGGCTATGGGGTAGAGTGGCAAGACGAAAGCCTTTTCTTACGACGAAAAACATCCAAGCCAGGCTACATTTAGCAAAAACACATCTGAAGTCTCCCAAAAGTATGTGGGAAAAGGTGTTATGGTCTGATGAAACCAAGGTTGAACTTTTTGGCCATAATTCCAAAAGATATGTTTGGCCCAAAAACAACACTGCACATCACCAAAAGAACACCATACCCACAGTGAAACATGGTGGTGGCAGCATCATGCTTTGGGGCTGTTTTTCTTCAGCTGGAACTGGGGCCTTAGTTAAGCTAGAGGGAATTATGAACAGTTCCAAATACCAGTCAATATTGGCTCAAAACCTTCATGCTTCTGCTAGAACGCTGAACATGAAGAGGAACTTCATCTTTCAGCATGACAACGACCCAAAGCATACATCCAAATCAACAAAGGAATGGCTTCACTAGAAGAAGATTAAAGTTTTGGAATGGCCCAGCCAGAGCCCAGGCCTGAATCCGAATGAAAATCTGTGGGGTGATTTGAAGAGGGCTGTGCACAGGAGATGCCCTCGCAATCTGACTAGTGTTGAGCGCGAATATTCGAATATCAAATTTTTTTAGCGAATATCGGCACTTCGCGAATATTTCGGATATAGTGCTATAAATTCGATATTTCGAATATTCTTTTTTTTATTTTTATTTTATTTTTATTATTATATTTTTTTCTTTCCCACTTCCCAAAAGTAGTTCTTACCTGTCCTTAGGATTCCTGGCTTCCTGGCTGCTCCAGTCAGTGCCCGTTGCCGCTTCTGACGATTTCCGTGCTCATGGAGCGTCCCCATCACCATGGGAACGTCTCCATACTAGAATGTACTGTCGGATTTGAGAATTACGTTGAAATCGCAATTCGATTATTTCAAGTTATAATAATCGAATTTCGATTTTAACTTAGCACTGCTATATTCCATATTCGTTAATTCTAGCCTAATATGGACTATAGCAGTGCTAAGTTAAAATCGAAATTCGATTATTATAACTTGAATTAATCGAATTGCGATTTCAACTTGTACCTGGTTTACTATTGTTGGATTGGTAGAATTAGCGAATATGACAAATGTATTCGTCATATTCCTCAAAACGAAGATAACAAAGTATTCTACATCTTCGGTTTAGCTCCATATTCGTCAACTTCGCTAATTCTAGCAATCAAATAGGAAGGTTGACTATAGAGACAGCTAAGTTTAATTCGCTATGCGATTATATTACTTAGCTTTTTTTTTTTTTATAAATAGAATCATTATAATAATCAAGTATTTAACTATTAAATTTTTTTAAAAAAAAGCAAAGGTATATAATCGCATAACGAATTAAACTTAGCTGTCTCTATAGTCAACTTTCCTATTTGATTGCTAGAATTAGCGAAGTTGACGAATATGGAGCTAAAACGAAGATGTAGAATACTTCGTTATCTTCGTTTTGAGGAATATGACGAATACATTCGTCATATTCGCTAATTCTACCAAGACAACCATAGTAAACCAGGTCCAAGTTGAAATAGCAATTTGATTAATTCAAGTTATAATAATCGAATTTCGATTTTAACTTAGCACTGCTATATTCCATATTCGTTAATTCTAGCCTAATATGGAATATAGCAGTGCTGTTAAAATAGAAATTTGATTATTATAACTTGAATTAATCGAATTGCTAGTTCAACTTGGACCTGGTTTACTATGGTTGGCTTGGTAGAATTAGCGAATATGACGAATGTATTCGTCATATTCCTCAAAACAAAGATAACAAAGTATTCTACATCTTCGTTATAGCTCCATATTCATTAACTTCGCTAATTCTAGCAATCAAATAGGAAAGTTGACTATAGAGACAGCTGTGTTTAATTCGCTATGCGATTATTTTACTTTGCTTTTTTTTTTATAAATAGAATCATTATAATAATTTATTATAATGGTTCTATTTATAAAAAAAAAAAGCAAAGAAAAATAATCGCATAGCGAATTAAACACAGCTGTCTCTTAATAGTCAACCTTCCTATTTGATTGCTAGAATTAGCGAAGTTGATGAATATGGAGCTATAACGAAGATGTAGAATACTTTGTTATCTTCGTTTTGAGGAATATGACGAATACATTCGTCATATTCGTCATCGTCGCTAATTCTAGATATCAAACCAATAGGAAAGTAGCCTTAAGTTAAAATCGCAATATGCGATTATTTAAATCGCATAATAATCGCGATAACTAGAATAATGACGAATATTCGATATCGACGAAATCGAATATGGCACCTGCCGCTCATCACTAAATCTGACAGATTTGGAGTGTTTTTGCCAAGAAGAGTGGGCAAATCTTGGCAAGTTAAAATGTGTCATGCTGATAGACTCATATCCAAAAAGACTGAGTGCTGTAATAAAATCAAAAGGTGCTTCAGCAAAGTATTAGTTTAAGGGTGTGCACGCTTATGCAACCATATTATTTTATTTTTATATTTTTTCTTCCCTCTACCTAAAAGATTTCAGTTTGTTTTTCAATTGAGTTGTACAGTTTATAGGTCCTATTAAAGTTGGAAAAAGTTTTGAAAGGATTTATCTTTGTCTCATTTTTTTTTACATCACAGAAACCTGACATTTTAATAGCGGTGTGTAGACTTTTTATATCCACTGTATGTCACAGGAGGACATGTGCCGTGGGCTTAGGGCTAAGCTGACTGCATACACAACAGGTGTTCGATATGTTATACAGTTGTTCCCATCTGCAACAGCTGAGATTGGAGATAAATCCAATCCCAGCAGTTTAGCCCCTTAGATGCTGAAGTTAATAGCAACTAATGCTTTTAATACCTCTTTATGCATTTTAATCATATGCTGTTTTCTTGGCACTAATATCTTATATTGCACTGGGGGTCTGTGATCTCTTCACATGCACTCGCCCCCCTGACCCACCCATTGTATATTTATTTTGATATATCTATTTTTATTCATCTCTACCACCTAGTATCTCGCATTTACCTATGGTTTTAGGGAGTGGCACTTAGTACTTTGTACGATTTTATGGATCTTCGCCGCCGTTGTGGATGAGACCCCTCACCACACGGTGACCGATACTATATGTCTTTTTAGCACCTTTGTCTTAGGTGTTTGACCGTATCAAACACCCTTCTACAGCTGCCTACCCTTAACCTTTTCTTTTTTTTCCATTTTATACCGTCCCTTATCTGTCGGCACCTCATCCTTCACTTCCTTTGGGATTTTATGTGATCCGCCTGGATTGGAGTAACTTCCCTTTTCTTCTGTTTTCATTTGTCTGGTGTAGAAGAGTCAGGTTCCAGCCACTTCAGTACAAGATGGAGGAGGTCAAACATCTGGGATCGGGCCGGCTTGTCCATGATGTAGCTCCACGTGTGGACTTTACCGGAACGAACAGCCGGTGTAACGCCCAAACGAGCCAGGATCTCCATTTTAATTTGGCATAGTCCCGGACATCCTGCTCCCTGAGGTCATAGTAGGCCTTTTGTGGTTCGCCGGACAAAAAGGGCACAAGGACCTCTGCCCACTCTGCTACTGGCAGCCTTTATCTCTCCGCCACCCTCTCAAATACGGTCAGGTAGGCCTCGATATCATCATCGGGCGTCAGTTTTTGCAAGGCCCGATGCACAGCCCGATGCACATTCAAAGTCTCTGGGATACTTACCTCCATACGCGGGGTTGGAGTTACAACAGTCACTCTCAATACAGCAATCTGCTTTAGCAGTAAACTATTGGTTTCCTGCTGCTGTGCCATGGCCTGTTGTTGCTGTGCATTAGCTTGTTGTTGGACACGTAAGACTTATTTGTGTCTCTTTCTATCCTCGGCATATATTTGCTTTTCCTCCAGACTGGCCTGCAAAAACATCTTCATAATTTCCTCCATGGTATCTGATGAACTTTGTAAAGCGGCAGCAGCTTTCACCCAGGACATTAAATCACCAACTGTCAACACCATTGCCCTTAGCAACTTGCTTTTGCACGCATCCTCCACCAATTGTAAGGGATTGCTTTCTCAAGCAGGGCGGTGGTGACAGATTCTCTTGCAGACCACAGGGTTAAAGTCAAAATGATGCTTTATTCTTTTGACACTCCGACAATACAGGAAAACCGCAGTTATAGCTCACTGGGTAAGGTGAAGGTCCCGCACCACAAAACATAAACCAAACCAAAATAAACACCTGCCTATCTGGGCTCTGGATAATACAGATACAGATAATACAAGATCCTAGCTCACCTATTGAACACAGGTCACACAGAGAATTCGGCTTCTCTAGCCCGCAGGGCAGCCAGCCTCCCAGACTTTCTCCAGGTATAACTCTCCCCAGACTGACAGCCTGGACTGTGCTTTATTTCCCCTTAACAATCCCAGCTGGCTTCAGCTGGAAATCCCTCAGGCTAGGGGAAAAACCTTCCCTGGAATGGGGTGGACTGGGGAGGTCCCTCTACCAAGCCTACCTTCCCCAGTCCAATAAAATCCAGCCCATAAACTTAACAAAACTGTCTCAGCAACCTACACATTACTGAGACCATTTAAACTTTCAGAATTTAATTTATCTCACCCAGTTGAGGAACCTGGGTGGGATATACACCCCTTCCAGGACTTTACCAAACACATTTCTGTTCACCTTACTGCAATATATATATATATATATATATATATATATATATATATATATATATATATATATAAAAATATATATATATATTGTGGTAATGTGAACAGTGCTGGAAGGTGTGTTGTCCCACTTCAAGTACCTCAGATGGGTGACACAGATAAAATCCAGAGAGTAGCAGTAGTCTCAGCAAAGCATAGTTTGCTGAGATATTTTTGTATACATTTTCTGGGCTGGATTTTACTTGGACTGGTGGCTAGGCTTGGTAGAGGGAGTTGCCAGTCCACACCCTTCCAGTACGGGTTTTCCTTTCTACCTGAGGTGATCGCAGGTGAGGCCTGCTCTAATCAGGCTGGCATAAAGCGCCTCAGAGTAGGTCAGTCTGGGAGAGGGAGAAGTGTCTGTGATATTGGAGCAGAGGCTCTGTGTGTGGTCTCAGTCAGGAGGACTGAGGGGCCACAAGGCTATGCAAAGCCTGATCCTTCCCCTGTGTGGACTGATGCTTGATGAGTGGAACCTGCTAAGGCTTGGAGCCTGAGACCCTGACACGAAGCGGTACTTAGAGGCGAGTCAGGGAAACCTATATGTTTAGGTAGAGCCCAGACGGGCAGGAGTTTATTTTGTATAACTGTTTATGTTTACGCGGACGTGCCGCAATAAAACACAGTTTTGGCCCTAAATCCTGGTGTCTGTGAAGATGTCTGTGAGTGTGACCCCCTGAAAGAGAGCTACCCCTTACATATGGTGGAGGATGCGGGCAAGTTGTCCATGAGAGAAGGGCAACGCTGAGACTGCAGGTGCTGCTAAAAGCAGTTTTTTTTTTGCCATGTGTGAAGTTAAAGGGCCAGAAGCTTTTTTTTTGTCCAGTGGAGCAGGTGCTGCTCATAAGAGTGTGGACTATTTTGCTGTGGTGCAAGTAAAACTGCAGTGAATTAAAGGGCCAGTAGCCCAGCAAAAGTGGACTTGTGGCTGAAAGTTTTTCCTGCTACCATGGGTCTCGGGGAAGAGTACGTCAGGCGGCGCTGGCGCATACAGCAGGCAGAAGAAATGGCCATAGCAATTGGCTACACTAAAAATGAATTGGCGAAATTTGATGCAGAGCGAGAGGCTTTGGAGGCACAGTTGCAGCTGGCCTTGAGAAATGGGTTCTCAACACTGTATGGACCCTGTACAAAGTTCTAAGAGGTTGGTGGTGTGCCAGGACTAATCGGGGGAAAAGCAAAGATATGCCATTGCCAAGGGCAACCGTTGGGAAGATAAAGAGGGGGAGAGCGGTTCAGCTCTCAGGAGGTCGAATGTTCCCTACCAGTGGAGACAGAGTCCTAGAGAGGATGTGCCGAGGTTCTGCGAGGCTGTTGCTAGTGGCAACAAACCACAACAGCGTGCGGCTGCCCAGCAGTTATGGAGCGTCCCAAGGACATGTCTCCCAAGAGTGTGACTCCACGTTTTTCGTAGCAACCACTGCAGTCAGGAGGCTGCAGGTGATTTTGTAATGGAGGATCCTGGAGTATCCTTGGAATCTGGGACTTGTGAACTTCGTGATGCAGTTTCACGTATACCTAATGTGTTAGTGGGCGTGATATCGTTTTGTTGCTGTGGGGTAAGGTAGATATTTCTGCAGATAGTGAAAAAACTCCTGCAGAACCTGTACCTGTCCCTTTAAGTGAAGATCTAAGGGAGCTGCACTTTGACCTCCATGGGGAAAGAATATTGACCATTGAAAACAATGGTGCTGGTAAAGTGCAAAGTGATGGTGACAAAAGTGCGGAAATGCATAGTGAAAATATGATGTCATATGAAATATGTGGTGACAGTGATATACCTTTTCTGTTGCAGCTTGTGGTCAGGGGAGAAGCGCCCCCTGGTGGTAAAAATGTAAATGTTAATGAAGCTTTATTTTTTGCATCTGCTATTTTTCAGGAAGATCTACAGGGAGTGCAGAATTATTAGGCAAGTTGTATTTTTGAGGATTAATTTTATTATTGAACAACAACCATGTTCTCAATGAACCCAAAAAACCCATTAATATCAAAGCTGAATATTTTTGGAAGTAGTTTTTAGTTTGTTTTTAGTTTTAGCTATTTTAGGGGATATCTGTGTGTGCAGGTGACTATTACTGTGCATAATTATTAGGCAACTTAACAAAAAACAAATATATACCCATTTCAATTATTTATTTTTACCAGTGAAACCAATATAACATCTCAACATTCACAAATATACATTTCTGACATTCAAAAACAAAACAAAAACAAATCAGTGACCAATATAGCCACCTTTCTTTGCAAGGACACTCAAAAGCCTGCCATCCATGGATTCTGTCAGTGTTTTGATCTGTTCACCATCAACATTGCGTGCAGCAGCAACCACAGCCTCCCAGACACTGTTCAGAGAGGTGTACTGTTTTCCCTTCTTGTAAATCTCACATTTGATGATGGACCACAGGTTCTCAATGGGGTTCAGATCAGGTGAACAAGGAGGCCATGTCATTAGATTTTCTTCTTTTATACCCTTTCTTGCCAGCCACGCTGTGGAGTACTTGGACGCGTGTGATGGAGCATTGTCCTGCATGAAAATCATGTTTTTCTTGAAGGATGCAGACTTCTTCCTGTACCACTGCTTGAAGAAGGTGTCTTCCAGAAACTGGCAGTAGGACTGGGAGTTGAGCTTGACTCCATCCTCAACCCGAAAAGGCCCCACAAGCTCATCTTTGATGATACCAGCCCAAACCAGTACTCCACCTCCACCTTGCTGGCGTCTGAGTCGGACTGGAGCTCTCTGCCCTTTACCAATCCAGCCACGTGCCCATCCATCGGGCCCATCAAGACTCACTCTCATTTCATCAGTCCATAAAACCTTAGAAAAATCAGTCTTGAGATATTTCTTGGCCCAGTCTTGACGTTTCAGCTTGTGTGTCTTGTTCAGTGGTGGTCGTCTTTCAGCCTTTCTTACCTTGGCCATGTCTCTGAGTATTGCACACCTTGTGCTTTTGGGCACTCCAGTGATGTTGCAGCTCTGAAATATGGCCAAACTGGTGGCAAGTGGCATCTTGGCAGCTGCACGCTTGACTTTTCTCAGTTCATGGGCAGTTATTTTGCGCCTTGGTTTTTCCACACGCTTCTTGCGACCCTGTTGACTATTTTGAATGAAACGCTTGATTGTTCGATGATCACGCTTCAGAAGCTTTGCAATTTTAAGAGTGCTGCATCCCTCTGCAAGATATCTCACTATTTTTGACTTTTCTGAGACTGTCAAGTCCTTCTTTTGACCCATTTTGCCAAAGGAAAGGAAGTTGCCTAATAATTATGCACACCTAATATAGGGTGTTGATGTCATTAGACCACACCCCTTCTCATTACAGAGATGCACATCACCTAATATGCTTAATTGGTAGTAGGCTTTCGAGCCTATACAGCTTGGAGTAAGACAACATGCATAAAGAGGATGATGTGGTCAAAATACGCGCCGACATCCTCCACCGTATGCATTTTTTGCTGGGGATAGTCGTTTGCTGCGGTCCACATGCGGTGGGGCTGCTCCCCCAATGTAAAACACGCTACAGTGTTAGGGGTTGAGCCGCTCCTCCAGTATTGCCACTATATTTCTGTGTTTTTGTCTTGTTCTATATGTAGTGTATGTGCCGTTACCTGGCATTCAAACACTCTTTTGCACCTGGTGACCTCCATCACAGGGTCTGATATGGGCGTGGCTTGCAGTCTTGGCTTTGTTCACATTGCACTAGTTGTCCTGCTAGGCGTTTGTGTGGAAGCCTGGCTGCGAGCTGGATTACATCGCCTTCAGACCGTGTTCACACCATAGGTAGCGTAGTGGTAGGACCCTTTGCCATGCTGAGTGACCGTGACGTGGTGCAATGATGGGCTCCGATATTTTCCTGACAGGAATATATTGGCGAAAGTCTCAGCTTTTAATATCTGCATTTATGACTAGCCAGTATAGTCAGTGGCATATCCGTTTGGTGCATTTTTTCTGTGATTTACAAAATACTCATTTGCCTAATAATTCTGCACGCAGTGTATATGACTTGATCAAAAGATTTGAAGAAATGCATATAAGTAGTGTGGAGCAAAGCACAGCTCCAACTCAGTGTTTGAATGTGCAGGAGAATATGATAGGGCTAGAGGGTGTACCGCACGTACCAGAGGTGGATATGCAGTCTCCACAGTGTTTTTTGGTTACTAAGGCAGTGTCCCAGGGGGGGGTTAGCTCATCGGTGCCCCTAGAGGTCAGGATTGATAATGACCCGAGCAGTATATATGACGTATGTGCTGTGACTCATAGCAACTCAGAGAAAGAAGCTATCAGGTCAAGGTCTTGCGAAATTAAAGTAGTTGCTAGCAGCGACCAGACAACAGTTATACCGGACGTGACGAGAGTTAAGTGGGGAGACGTCAGCCAAGTGACTGAGACCTATACCCAGGCAGTGGTAGATGACCAGACGTGTCAGTACAGCTGCAATCAGGAAGAGATGAGTGTGCTGAAGGATCTACTGCCTGATATCCAGGTGAAGAGTAAAGGCTCCAAAGGAGCACAGAAAACTGCGGTAGACACGGACAATGTGCTTAAAGAGACTCTGAGTAGAACCCCCACAGGGTGTCCAAAAGAGAATGGTGGTACTCTTACATCTGCTGCTGCAGCAGAGCAAAGCGGGGAGCAGCTGGGACAGGAGGCGGGGCACTTCTATCACGTTTGTGCGCAAAACCAAGAACAAACTTCAGCGAGAATTGGATGATCTGATGGTGGACCTGGACCACCAGAGGCAAATTATGTCTCATATAGAGAAATATGGCTTGGCCCAATATGCCGAAGAACGTTACCGAGCTGAGACTGATGCTCGGGAGAAGGAGACCAAGGCCCTCTCCTTGGTTAGAGCCCTTGAAGAAGTTCTTGAGGAGCGAGGTGAATGTGAGAGGCTGAACAAGCAACCCAGAGCAGAGATGGAGGATCTCATGAGCTCAAACAATGACGTTGGGAAGAACGTCTATGAGTTGGAGAAGACTAAGCTTGACGGGTTAGAGGCAAGAGCTTCTCGAGATGACAGGTTGGCTCAATCAAAGGAAAATGAGAAACCTGAAGAGGAGCATCCTCTGAAAGATGCCAAGAAGTCAGAGTCTGTTAAGAATGGGCCTGAAGATGGTGGTACTGCACTGCCAGCCGAGGCAGAGAAGATGGAAGAAGTTTCTTCTGAACAAGTTGATGAAGCTGATGTGGAGGCAGAAGTCAAGAGACCCATGGCAATGAGTAGCCAGGACTGGGTCATGAAAAATGTCCCCTCTGCCGTCAATGCCTTACAGAAAGCCAGCAGTCTGCTGGGGAAGAAATATGAGGAGACAGACGGCCAGCATGCAGATGTTGTCTACTACCGTGAGATGGCTCTCCTAGAGCCTGCCCGAAAGGAGAACAATGTCCTGGGTGACCCTCTGGAGGGAATGCCAGAAGATTAAGAGTCTGATGAGGACCCCAGTGTCTCCAGTACCTCCAACCTTAATGAGAAAGAGGAGGGGTTAAGAATGCAAGTATATGATGCCGTGTCCAAGGAGGATGAGAAGGCTAACAAACTGAATAAAGACTCAAAGGCTAAAGAAGCTAAGGCTGATGAGTTGGAGTGGGAGAGATTCTCGGATGCTCCAGAGACCAAAGATAAGGCAGAAGAAGAGTTGGCCGAAGTGGGCAGAGCTACTGAAGAAGCAGAAGACTCTGAAACTGAAGCCAAACCTGAGCTAAACCCTGTGGGGAGTAAAGAAAAAAGAGAAGTGCTATCTGTTGATAAAAGAAAGAAACAAAGCGAGTGTGAACACCAGGTGACACCAGAGCAGCTAAAGGGTGGTATAAAACTGACCAGCTGGATCTCCAACAAAAGGAGGAGGCGGGAGCTCCCCGTGGAAAACACTGCTGTAAAGATTGCGGAAGTTAGAGGTCGTGGACCTAAGAATAAATCTGGAAAAAGAGCAAGCCAGAAAGCTAAGAAAAACTTCTCCAGCAAAGAGGAGAAGGAGGAGTCCCTTAGACACTGTCTGTTAGGTAGAAAGTCAGCTGGAAGGTGTGTTGTCCCACTTCAGGTACCTCAGATGGGTGAGACAGATAAAATCCAGAGAGTGGCAGTAGTCTCAGCAAAGCATAGTTTGCTGAGACATTTTTGTATACATTTTCTGGGCTGGATTTTACTTGGACTGGTGGCTAGGCTTGGTAGAGGGAGTTGCCAGGACACACCCTTCCAGTATGGGTTTTCCTTTCTACCTGAGGTGATCGCAGGTGAGGCCTGCTGTAATCATGCTGGCATAAAGCGCCTCAGAGTAGGTCAGTCTGGGAGAGGGAGAAGTGTCTGTGATATTGGAGCAGAGGCTCTGTGTGTGGTCTCAGTCAGGAGGACTGAGGGGCCACAAGGCTATTCGAAGCCTGATCCCTCCCCTGTGTGGACTGATGCTTGATGAGTGGAACCTGCTAAGACTTGGAGCCTGAGACCCTGACACTAAGCGGTACTTAGAGGTGAGTCAGGGAAACCTATATGTTTAGGTAGATCCCAGACGGGCAGGAGTTTATTTTGTATAACTGTTTATGTTTACGCGGACGTGCCGCAATAAAACACAGTTTTGGCCCTTAAATTCTGGTGTCTGTGAAGATGTCTGTGAGTGTGACCCCCTGAAAGAGAGCTACCCCTTACAATATATATATACCTGTGTGTGTGTGTATATATATATATATATATATATATATATTGTGGGGGGATAAGCTCGGGATCGCCTTTGCTGGGGTCAAAGGACACTTGTCTCTTTCACACAATTCTGACCAGCCACCAAGGTATAAGTTTTCAGCTGGCCTGGAGCCAGGTTTATTAAGCAGGTTGCATAAATAAAATAAAACAACAAAAAGAAAAGTCTTGCCTGTCCGGCACTTACTAAACATTAAAGGTTCCTATCTATCCGCTGGAGGGCTTCTCCCAGCCAGCTCACAAAACAAGGCTTCAGCAACCTAGTACTCACAGTTTGCTCACTCACACAGACTTGCTTTCTGTGTCCCCAGGCAGAGAGAGAGACTGACCTCCTGGCTCTGTTATATCCCCACCCTCAGTGCTGCTTCATTAATTACCTCACAGGTGAGAGTCTTTCACCTACTACCTACATAGGAGAGGAATCTTGGGGAAATATACCTCCCTTCCACTACCAATCCAGCATTGGTATCACATATCCCCCCCCCTCTGCTCAGGCAAGTGGGTCTGAGCAACTGAAACCAGCAGACAATGCACACGTGACAACGCATCCGCATTTCCTTGCCACTTTCCTGGCCTGTGCTATACTGTAAAACTGTAAGCCTGCAGGGCCAAAAACCATCTTGTCACTCTGCTATTTTTCTCTCTGTTCAGGTTCATCCACTTCAGAGGGGCATGATCAGTGACCAGGCGAAACCTCCGACCCAGCAAGTAGCATTTGAGTGATTCTAAGGCCCACTTGATGGCCAAACACTCTTTCTCTACAACTGCATAGTTCTTCTCATGCTTATTTAGTTTGCGACTCAAGTAAAGCACAGGATGCTCCTCTCCATTAACAGTCTGTGACAACACTGCCCCTATTCCTGAGCTGGAAGCATCTGTCTGTACCACAAATTCATTTCTAAAGTCAGGGGTCATCAATACTGGTTGGGAACAAAGAGCCTGTTTTAGAGTCTGAAACGCTTCTTCTGCCTCATAATTCCATTTTACCATCACCGACCCGTTTCCCTTGGTGAGATTGGTTAAGGGAACTGCTATAGCTGCAAAATTAGGTATGAACCGCCTATAATAGCCAGTAATCCCCAGAAATGCCTTCACTTGTTTTTTATTTACAGGCCAGGGCCAGTTCTGTATAGCTTCAATCTTGTCAACTTGGGGCTTGACTACCCCTCTACCAATAATGTAACCCAAGTACTTGGCTTCTTCTAGGCCAATGCTACATTTCTTGGGGTTTGCAGTCAACCCTGCTCTCCTCAAATCATCAATCATTGCCTGTATTTTGAGTAGGTGTGTTTCCCAGTCTGCACTGTGTATCCCTATATCATCAAGATAAGCAGAAGCGTACTGTCTATGTGGTCTCAACACTCTGTCCATTAGCCGCTGAAATGTTGCAGGAGCCCCATGTTGTCCAAAAGGCATGGTTACATATTGGAATAGGCATAGTGGTGAGGTGGAAGCAGCATGAGGAGGCCACAGAATGGCACAATGACCGAGTCTGGAGGTGGCGACAGTAACAGCATCAGGAGGGTACCACAGAGTGGCAAGGTGACATAGCGTGGAGAAGGCAGTAGCATGAGACCACAGAGTGGCAAGGTGACATAGTGTGGAGATGGCAGTAGCAGCATAAGGAGACTACATAGTGGCAAGATGACATAATGTGTAGATGGAAGTAGCAGCAGCAGCAGGAGGATACCACAGAGTGGCAAGGTGACATAGTGTGGAGTTGGCAGCAGCATGAGGAGACCACAAAGTGGCAAGGTGACATAGTATGGAGATGGCAGTAGCAGCAGCAGCAGCATCAGGAGACCAATAGTAGAAAGATGACATAATGTGTAGATGGCAGCAGCAGCATCAGGAGGATGCCACAGAGTGGCAAGGTGACATAGTGTGGAGTTGGCAGCAGCATGAGGAGACCACAGAGTGGCAAGATGACATAATGTGGAGATGGCAGCAGCAGAAGCAGCAGCAGGATACCACATAGTGGCAAGGTGACATAGTGTGGAGTTGGCAGCAGCATGAGGAGACCACAGAGTGTCAAGGTGACATAATGTAGAGATGGCAGCAGCAGCAGGATACCACAGAGTGGCAAGGTAACATAGTGTGGATGTGGCGGCAGAATCAGGAGGCCACAGAGTGGCAAGGTGACAATAGTGTAGAGATGGCTGCAGCAGCAGCAGCAGGAGACCACAGAGTGGCAAGGTGACATAGTTCGGAGGTGGCGGCAGCATCAGGAGGCCACAGAGTGGCAAGGTGACATAGTGTGGATATGGCAGCAGCAGTAGCAGAATACCACAGAGTGGCAAGGTAACATAGTGTGTAGATGGCAGCAGCATGAGGAGACCACAGAGTGGCAAGGTGACACAGTGTGGAGATGGCAGCAGCAGCAGACCACAGAGTGGCAAGCTGACATAGTGTGGATATGGCAGCAGCATGAGGAGACCACATAGTGTGGAGATGGCAGTAGCAGCAGTAGCAGTAGCAGCAGCATCAGGAAACCACAGAGTGGCAAGGTGACATCGTTTGTAGATGGCAGCAGCAGCTGCATCAGGAGACCACAAACTGACCCAGTAACAGAGTGGGGGCGGTGGGTGGCAATAGCAGTACCCGCTGATGAAGGTGTGTGAAATAAGGAGCACTTGGCATCAGATGTCTGGCATCAGGTGGGTTACAGCATCAGATTAGTAGCTGAGGCAGGTAGCAAGAAGAAACCAAAGTGTTGGCGTGGCACCATGGATGTTCTAGTCTGATGCATCAGGATTTGGTGGTTGGAAATCCTGACTGATCCACACCTGATTCATCTTGACAAAGGTCAGTCTCTCCACATTTTGGGTGGACAGGCGAGTTTTCCTTGGGGAAACTATGGCCCCTGCTGCTCTAAAAACCTGTTCTGATGCCACACTACTGGCCGGGCAGGACAGCTTTTTCAGGGCAAATTCTGCTAGTTGCGGCCACAAATCCAGTTTGGCTACCCAGTAGTCCAGCGGATCTTCAATGTTGGGTGGCAGGGTGCTGTCCAAGTACGCCACCACCTGCTTGTTCAGGTCCTGCTCCAGGTCTACCTGCTGCTGGTGAGTAGTTTCTTCACTATGCGGGTGAATAAAGCTACTCATCAGCGACTGTAGACTCAGGGTTCTGCTGATGGAGCTGGTACTGCTCCTGCCACCCCACCCCTCCACAGCAGCCATGCAAGTGGAACATGAGCGCAGAGGGCCCCCCCCAGTCAGACCTGCGAGAGGATAGACTTTGGCGCAGATAGGCAGCGGCCAACTGACTACATAGGATGTCTCTGTAGTAGTTCAGTTTGTCCTCCCTCTCAGTGGGTGTAAAAACAGCCCCCATTCTGGACCGGTAGCGAGGGTCCAACAAGGTGGAGAGCCAGAAGTCATCCTTCTGCCGAATGGTGACAATTCGGCTGTCACTACGCAAGCAAGAGAGCATGCATAGTGCCATTTGTGCATGTGACTCGGAGGGACTCCCTGCCTCCATCTCCACTGCATACTGCCAAAGTGTGTCCAGGTCCTCTGTCTGGTCTTCTTCATCACCCTGTAGCTCCTCTATCTGCTCCTGCTCCTCCTATCCTTTCAGTTGAGTAGAAAACCACCCATTTTGCTACACTTTGCCTGTGATCCAATGTCCTCATCCCCCTCCTCCTCCTCTTCCAGTTCAGCCCCCACAGGGCTCATGTGGCCATGAGATAGAGGCGCCACGTCTCCTGTCCCCTGACCAGCCATTGTTACGAGCATCTGTTCAAGGACATGTAGCAGTGGAATGACGTTGTTCATTCCGTAGTCCTGGCGACTGACAAATTACATGGCCTCCTCAAAAGGCCTGAGAAAATGGCAGGTGTCACGCATGAGCTGCCACTGGCTGACATCAAAGTTACAAAGTGGAGTACTCCTATCCGCTTGCATCATCAAGAAATCATTGATGGCCTTTCTCTGTTCATATAGTTGGTCCAACATATTGAGGGTGGAATTCCAAAGGGTGGAAACTTCGCATATCAGCCTATGATGGGGGATGCCGTTCTGCCACTGCAGCTCAAGGAGGTTGTGCTTTGCGGTGTACGAGAGGCTCAAGTGCATGAAAATTTACTGCCAATTTTTAGGATGTCTTGCAGATGGGTGGAAGATTTCTGGAACCGCTTAACAACCAGATTGAACACATGTGCCATGCAGGGCGCATGGCTCAGCCTTCCTTGACTCAGCGCCAACACCATGTTCTTTCTGTTGTCGGTCACCATGGTTCCGATTTTCAGTTGGCGCGGAGAAAGCCAGGATTCAATTTCTTGATGCATCACACGGAGAAGTTCCTCCCCTGTATGACTCAGTTCGCCAAGGCAGACCAGGTGCAGAACAGCGTGATACCACCGAGTCCTGCACATGTGGTATGCCGGAGGTGCACTGTGACTCAAGGACTGGCCCACCTTCTGTTCGACATATTTGTGCAGGGCTTGTACTGCCTATTTGGTAAAGAAATGACGGCTTGGGACTCTCCACCTCGGCTCGGCACAAGCCATTAGTTCTCTGGAAAGGGAGGGACTGCAGCATCAGCAACTTGGATAGGAGCATGTTCAGCTTCTGCGCCTTTGGATGCTGTCTCTTGGCAATCGGTTCGGTGATCGATTGCTGACGGAATGATTGATGAGGAGTAGAAGCAGGAGCATCTGGACCAGCAGAAAATGGGAATGACAGACAGCTCCTTTCAGCTGAGGTGGTGGAGCCTTGACTGCCTGAAACCGGGTGCGTGCCACTGGGTGATGCAGTGGTATCTGCGGCAGGCTGGACCACCACATCGGAGCCACGGTTCTCCCAAGCCACTGCATTGCGGCGCTGCATATGTTGATGCAGGGCCGTAGTGCCAACATTGGCACCCTGGACACTCTTCACCTTCTGCCCACATATTCTACATGTGGCCATGTTAACCTCCTCTGGCAGCTTAATAAAGGCTGCCACACCGCCAAGTAGGTGATTTTTCTTCCAACAGTCCGCACTGACTGTGACTGACTGCTACTGTTGCTGCCTCAGTGAAACCCTGCACCACTACTTCCCGAGTAGGTAGGCTGCTGCGAGGCAGATGGTCTACCCCGGGCAGGTTTGGCTCCCGACCTGCAACTGCTGCCACCCTGCTGACTCTAGGCCATGCTACAACGCAGCTGGCTCAGCTGCTACCTCACAGGCAAGCTGATACCCTCTTCTCCTGATGATGATGAAGCCCCTTCTGCACCCAGCTCCCAAGTGCAATCAGCTTCATCATCATTAAGTAGTGTCTGCACGTCACTGATGTCCTCCTCAACGGTCTCTGGGTCAGGAGCCAGACTGCTCACAGCACAAACTCCTGCGCCACTCTGCTCATCCCTACTTGCCCGCTTAGCAGATGAAGGGGCAGATGTCTCCTCCAGATCTTGGCTGAGCAGTAGCTGCTGACTGTCCTTTGGCAGCTCGTCCTCGCTGTATAGTGGAGCTGAGCCCACAGCATACAATACTTCTGTGGCTGGGGGAACAGCAAAAAAAAGAGGCAGCTTGAGGACAGGTGAGGGCACAGAGCCTGCTCCCAGGCCATGCCAACTAAGGGTTGTGTCTGACGAACCCACCGAATTTTGGCTGGGGGTGTCTGATGTCACTTGGGATGACGTGGATGACTGAGTTAACGAATTAAGAAGCGCTGGGTTGCTGGTCAAGACACGACCGCTAGATGACACCGGAAGCTCAGGCCTCTCGCTGCGACTCCTGCTCCCACACCCCCTTATTCTGCTGCGACCTCTGCTTGCGCCCGAAACATTCAGGTCTCTGCCACTCCTCTGTGCATGGCCTGGCACTTCTCTGCCTGAAATACTTGTAGCTGAACTGCACAAATTAAACGGAAATTAAAACACCATTAAAAGCGACAAATATATTTTTCTTTTTGTACTAAAATATTCCACGTAACGCTTTCACCACAATTAACTGCAGAAATGCACTGAGAATATATTTTTCTAGTAGTACTGAAATATGCCCGTATACAATTTGACCAGAAAAAACTGCAGAAGTGAAATACGTATATATTTTTCTTGTTGTACTGTACTACGCCCCTATACGCTTTCACCAGAAATAACTGCAACAGTGCAGTGCATATATAGTTTTCTTTTTTTTACTGAAATACGCCCCTATACGCTTACACCAGAAATAACTGCATCAATGCAGTGCGTATATATTTTTCTTTTTTTTACTGAAATACGCCCCTATACGCTTTAAACAGAAATAACTGCAACAGTGCAGTGCGTATATATTTTTCTTTTTTTAATGAAATATGTTCCTATACGCTTTCAACAGAAATAACTGCAACAGTGCAGTGCGTTTATATTTTTCTTGTTGTACTCAAATACGCCCCTCTATGCTTTCAACAGAAATAACTGCAGAAGTGAAATGCGTAATTTTAAATACTTTTTTCTGTTTTTTTTTTAAAAACATATATGTTTTTTACAATCGCTGTCCCTAGCGCCTTCACACGTCTGTCCCTGCACTCTGAACACTGGAAAATGGCAGAATCTAAAATGGCTGCCGTATTTAAAGGGCTGTGACATCACAAGGCTGGCTGCTGATTGGCTGCATGCAGGCATGTCAATCTGGGTGATCCCGCCTTCCCAGAGTTCCTTGCCCCATGTCCTCAATCCTCACACAGGTAGCAGCCATTTTAGGAAAATTGCGATTCGTTACCACGAAGCGCGAGAAAATTTGCATTCATTGCGAATCAAATTTTTCCTGAAATTCGGATCGAATTCCACTTCGTCAGCTTCGATTCTCTCATCTCTAGTAATAACTTTAAAACGCTTTTACTTATCCAGGCCATTCTGAGACAGTTTTTTCATCACATATTGTACTTCATGACAGTGGTAAAATTGAGTCAAAAAATTTCATTTTTATTTAAATGTATTAAAAAAATACAAAATTTACCAAAAATTTGGAAAAATTAGCAAATTTCCAAATTTCAATTTCTCAACTTTTATAACAGATGGTAATAACTCCAAAAATAGTCATTACTTTGCATTCTTTATATGTCTACTTCATGTTTGGATCATTTTGTAATTGCCATTTTATTTTTTTGGGGACGTTAGGCTACTTTCACACTTGCGTTTTTCTTTTCCGGCATAGAGTTCCGTCACAGGGGCTCTATACCGGAAAAGAACTGATCAGTTTTATCCCCATGCATTCTGAATGGAGAGTAAGGGCTCTTTCACACTTGCGTTGTCCGGATCCGGCGTGTACTCCACTTGCCGGAATTACACTCCGGATCCGGAAAAACGCAAGTGTACTGAAAGCATTTGAAGACGGAACCGTCTTCAAAATGCTTTCAGTGTTACTATGGCACCCAGGACGCTATTAAAGTCCTGGTTGCCATAGTAGGAGCGGGGAGCGGGGGAGCAGTATACTTACAGTCCGTGCGGCTCCCGGGGCGCTCCAGAATGACGTCAGGGCGCCCCATGCGCATGGATGACGTGTCCAATGCGATCACATGATCCATGCGCTTGGGGCGCCCTGACGTCACTCTGGAGCGCCCCGGGAGCCGCACGGACGGTAAGTATGCTGCTCCCCCGTGCCCCACTACACTTTACCATGGCTGCCAGGACTTTAGCGTCCCGGCAGCCATGGTAACCATTCAGAAAAAGCTAAATGTCGGCTCCGGCAATGCGCCGAAACAACGTTTCGCTTAAGGCCGGATCCGAATCAATGCCTTTCAATGGGCATTAATTCCGGATCCGGCCTTGCGGCAAGTGTTCCGGATTTTTGGCCGGAGCAAAAAGCGCAGCATGCTGCGGTATTTTCTCCGGCCAAAAAACGTTCCGTTCCGGAACTGAAGACATCCTGATGCATCCTGAACGGATTTCACTCCATTCAGAATGCATGGGGATAATCCTAATCAGGATTCTTCCGGCATAGAGCCCCGACGACGGAACTCTATGCCGGAAAAAAAGAACGCAGGTGTGAAAGAGCCCTAATCCGTTCAGTTTGCATCAGGATGTCTTCAGTTCAGTCGTTTTGACTGGTCAGGCAAAAGAGAAAACCGCAGCATGCTACGGTTTTCTCTCCGGCAAAAAAAACTGAAGACTTGCCTGAAAGCCGTATCCGGCATTTTTTCCCATAGGAATGAATTAGCGCCGGATCCGGAATTCAGAATACCGGATTGCCGGATCCGTCGTTCCGGCATGCGCATGCGCAGATCGGTAAAAATGTGAAAAAATGTACAAGACAGATTCGTCGGTCCGCATGACAAGCGGAGAGACGGATCTGTCCTTGCAATGCATTTGTGAGACGGATCCGCACCCGGATCCGTCTCATAAATGCTTTCAGTCAGCGGCAGATCGGCGGATCCGGCGGGCAGTTCCGACGACGGAACTGCCCGCCGGATCACACTGCCGCAAGTGTGAAAGTAGCCTTAGAAGGCTTAGAAGTGTAGAAGCAACAGATATAGACTAGAGTAACTGATAAGCGGCTCACCCGGGAACCCCCTATGCATTACACCCACCTCCAAAAAATGGCAAATTCGTATTAAGGAGGGGCACTTAATTATTTGAGAACTCTGGGCAGCAGATACAGTGGTATTTATTAATCACCAAATAGAACGCCTCATATGCATAAAATCGCATCAAGAAAAATCACGCAGAAATAAAATCAAATCAAGTAAAATCACATCAAATAAAAACATGCAACTAAATAGATGGTTAAAGGTTGTAGGGGAGGGCTAAGCTCCAGTGCTCTAGTATAAGCCAAAGGATAGCACTCCTCGTAACCATAGGCCTAATATAGCAAATATCTGTGGTACTAGAGGAACGTTGTAAAATAGAGAGGATAGTAAACCTCGTTCATGTCCCAGTAAAAATAGACTGTATCGCAGATGGTCCCTTTGATACACAGTCACTCTATATTGGAATATGTCTGTCTCATATAATAAATATGTTCCAAGACAAACATTAGACTGGTGTCATAGAAATTGATGGCATACAAATTGGTTTAGTATGTTACCTCTAGGATGTCAGCTGCTTCTTTCTCCTGCCGCCCAGACCTACTACGGCGTGCCGTGTGGTCTCACGGTCGTAGCACGGCGTCCCACGTGACCTGGTGGCGTCTCATGTGACTAGATGGTATCCACGTGATCGACGTAAGCTCCGTCGGAGATGATCATCTGTGCGTTCCAGGTATACGCTATGCGTTCCACTTGTAAACTTTAGTTCGGACCTTTGTAGACGTCTTTAATGAAGTGAAATCCAATGACAACGCTTATGATATGGGTGCTTTCTGAGACACCAGGGCCAAACGCGTTTCAAGGTACCTCCCCTTCCTCAGTGGCAGTGTCGGCAAGTGGCAAATTCAGCGTATTGGCCCACAAGCAAGAAACAGTGAGGGATCATGGTGTCACTACCAGAGTTTTGAGAGTTTTGAGACGTTCTCACAGCTCTGTTTCTCCACCCCTGTGATGATGTCACTACTAGAGCTTGGAGGAGTCCTCCCAGCTGTTCCTCCTGCGTTTGATTTCCCTGCCTTTAAATCACCCCTCCTCCTTTCTAGGTTGTGGATTATAGTTCTCATTTGAGTTGTAGCTCTTGCTTGAGTATCTTCACTTGTTAGCTATCATTTCACTGGACCTGTGTTCTGCTGCAGCAAGCACTCCGGATATTGCCAGCTGTCCTTGGATCCGTCTTCTCTGCGGCTGCAGCACCTTCAGCTAAGTGTGCAGACATTGTTGTGTACCTGTTTATTTTCTGACTGGATCTGAGGCGGCCACGGTTCCCTCAATATTCTGAGCAGGGCACCGGTGGCCGTGCCCCTTCCACTATTGTAGGGGTTACAGTGGTCATCAGTCTTAGGTATGTGGGCATGCCCCGTTCCACCATTTGGATCCGGGCATGTGCTTTAGCAGCATAGGGAGAGCTTTGAGGGTCTGACAGGGGTCACCCTTTATCCTCCCTAGTTTGGGTCCGATCAGTAGCTCTATTAACTGTGTATGCTCTTGTTGCTCACATACAGCCGTGACATTATAATCCACCAAAACCGTCCTTTTGACATGGATCCGCTTTCTGGCCTGGTTGACCGCATGCAGGGTCTTTCTTTGGAAGTAGCGGATCTCCGTCAATCTATGTCTCAGCTTCAAGCATTGGGCTCTGCTCCGGCTCATGGAGTCTGTTGCGAGCCAAAGGTCTCACTTCCGGAAACGTTCTCCGGGGGCAGTGAGAATTTTGTTCGCTTCAGAGAGGCATGCAAACTCCATTTTTGCTTGTGTCCCCACTCCTCTGGTAAGGAGGAGCAGAGGGTGAGGATTGTCATCTCCCTGCTCAGGGGTAATGCTCAGACTTGGGCTTTTTCGCTGCCATCAGGGGATCCCTCCCTTCGATCCGTGGAAAGATTTTTTGTGGCCCTGGGGCAGATATATGATGACCCGGATCGTGTTGCTCTGGCCGAATCTAACTTACGTGTTTTATGCCAGAACAAACTGTCTGCGGAGCTTTATTGTTCTGAATTTCGGAGGTGGGCAGCTGATTCAGGTTGGAATGATGCTGCACTCCGGAGTCAGTTCTGTCATGGTCTCTCAGAGAGATTGAAAGATGCGTTTGCTTTCCATGAGAGACCAACGTCCTTAGAGTCTGCCATGTCATTGGCGGTACGCCTTGACAGGCGTCTAAGAGAAAGAAACAAGACCTCTCTGTCCAGCCATTGTCAGTCTAGGGGCAGTGGTGCGGACTCATTCAGTGTGCAGGGGCCTCATCCTGTCTCGCTCCCCTCTGAGGAGCCCATGCAGCTAGGTCGACTTGCCCCTGATAAAAGAGGATTTAGTCCTCAGAGTATGGTGTGTTTTTGTTGTGGGGGCATAGCTCATTTGGCAAATGTTTGTCCGTCTAGGAGATTCTTGAACTGTACTAAGAGCAATAATAAGAGAAATACCTCAAAAGGTAAATCATCATATTCTGCTTCATCTGCTACTTTGGGCAAAGTTGATGTAGGAATTGATGCTTTTCCTCTGACCTGCAGTTCCCGTTTTCTCCTGTCTGCCAGGGTGGCGCTAGAGAGCAAAGTCATTTCTTGTGAGATTTTTGTCGATAGTGGAGCGGCCGTCAATCTTATTGACACTCAATTTGTAGCCATGCATGGTTTTCAGGTTTGCACATTAGAAAAGGATATACCTGTTTTTGCTATTGACTCTGCTCCACTCTCACAGAGATCCCTGAAGGGCATTGTTCACAATATCCGGCTAGCTGTAGGTGACACTCATGTGGAGGATATATCTTGTTTTGTCCTTAACGGATTGCCTTCTCCTCTAGTTTTGGGGTTACCCTGGCTCACTAGACATAACCCCACTATTGATTGGCAAGGAAGGCAAATAAATGAGTGGAGTGACTTTTGTAGAGAGAATTGTCTCACAGCGACTTTTGCAGAGGTGTCTACTAAAACTGTGCCATCATTTCTCTCTGATTTCTCGGACGTGTTTTCCGAGAGCGGTGTTCAGGAGCTACCTCCTCACCGGGAGTTTGACTGTCCCATTAACCTCATTCCCGGCGCCAAGCTGCCAAAAGCACGCCTCTACAATCTCTCACAACCGGAAAGAATCGCAATGCGAACCTATATCTCCGAGAGTCTCGATAAGGGGCATATTCGTCCCTCCAAATCACCTGTTGCCGCTGGGTTTTTTTTTGTTAAAAAAAAAGATGGCTCTCTGAGACCTTGCCTAGATTTTAGGGAGCTGAGCCGTATCACGATTCGCGATCCCTATCCCCTTCCTCTGATCCCGGACCTCTTCAACCAAATTGTTGGGGCCAAGGTTTTTTCCAAATTGGATTTGAGAGGCGCGTACAACCTGGTCAGGGTCAGATGATCCTGATGGGTCTGAACATCAGGGTCAGAGAGGGGGATGAATGGAAAACGGCCTTTAATACTCCTAACGGGCATTTCGAGAATCTCGTTATGCCTTTCGGCCTGATGAATGCTCCGGCCGTCTTTCAGCATTTTGTTAATAGTATTTTCTACCATTTAATGGGGAAATTTGTATTGGTGTATCTTGATGATATTTTGATTTTTTTCCCCTGATGTTCAGACCCATCAGGATCATCTTTTTCAGGTTCTGCAGATTCTGCGGGAAAATAAATTGTACGCCAAGCTGGAGAAATGTCTTTTTATGGTATCGGAGATTCAATTTCTGGGTTTTCTCCTCTCTGCTTCTGGTTTTCGCATGGATCCGGAGAAGGTCCGTGCTGTACTTGAGTGGGAGCTTCCTGAGAATCAGAAGGCATTGATGCGCTTTCTGGGTTTTGCGAACTATTACAGAAAGTTCATTTTGAATTATTCCTCTGTTGTCAAACCCCTTACTGACATGACAAAAAAGGGGGCGGATTTTTCCTCTTGGTCGGAGGAGGCGCTTGCAGCTTTTTCTAAGATTAAAGAGAGTTTTGCGTCTGCTCCCGTCTTGGTGCATCCCGATGTTTCCTTACCTTTTATTGTTGAGGTGGATGCTTCCGAGGTGGGTGTGGGTGCGGTTTTGTCCCAGGGCCCTTCTCCTGCCAAATGGCGACCCTGTGCCTTTTTCTCTAAAAAACTCTCCCCGGCAGAGAGAAACTATGATGTGGGAGATAGGGAGTTGTTGGCCATCAAGTTGGCTTTCGAGGAATGGCACCATTGGTTGGAGGGGGCCAGGCACCCTATCACCGTTTTTACCGACCATAAGAATCTGGCATACTTGGAGTCGGCCAGGCGTATGAATCCGAGACAGGCCAGATGGTCTCTGTTCTTCTCCAGATTCAATTTTGTCGTTACATTCCGCCCTGGGATCAAAAATGTGAAGGCTGATGCTCTCTCTCGCTGTTTTCCGGGAGGAGGAAACTCTGAGGACCCGGGTCCCATTTTGGCGGAGGGGGTAGTTGTTTCTGCTCTATATTCCGATTTGGAGGCCGAGGTCCAGGCTGCCCAGACTGAGGCACCTGCCCGTTGTCCTTCTGGGAAGTTGTTTGTGCCTCCTGAGCTACGTCACAAACTCTTCAAGGAGCATCATGATACTGTTCTTGCTGGTCACCCCGGGAGTAGAGCCACGGTAGATCTCATTGCTCGGAGATTTTGGTGGCCGGCTCTTCGCAAGTCGGTGGAGGGTTTTGTGGCTGCTTGTGAGACGTGCGCTCGCGCTAAGGTCCCTCGTTCACGGCCTTCAGGTTCCCTTCTCCCGTTACCCATACCTTCCCGTCCTTGGACACACCTGTCCATGGACTTTATCACGGATCTTCCTCGTTCCTCAGGGAAGTCGGTGATCCTGGTGGTGGTGGACCGTTTTAGCAAGTACCTTTCCCTGGTTTACCCAATGCTAAAACGTTGGCGCAAGCTTTTGTCGACCATATTGTTAAATTGCACGGCATTCCCTCTGATATTGTTTCCGATAGAGGCACGCAGTTTGTGTCCAGGTTCTGGAAGGCTTTCTGTTCTCGCCTGGGGGTTCGGCTGTCCTTCTCTTCTGCTTTTCACCCGCAGTCGAATGGTCAGACTGAGCGCCTCAATCAGAATCTGGAGACATATTTGCGCTGTTTTGTGGCAGAGAACCAGGAGGATTGGTGTTCATTTCTCCCTCTTGCTGAGTTTGCTCTGAACAACCGTCGTCAGGAATCTTCTGATAAGTCACCATTCTTTGGTGCATATGGGTTCCATCCGCAGTTTGGGACATTCTCGGGAGGGGCTCTTTCTGGTTTACCTGAGGAGGAGAGATTTTCCTCGTCCTTGTCTACCATTTGGCAAAAGATTCAGATTAATCTTAGAAAGATGAGTGAGAAGTATAAGCGTGTGGCTGATAAGAGACGTGTGCCTGGTCCGGACCTGAATGTGGGTGATCTGGTGTGGTTGTCTACAAGAAATATTAAACTGAAGGTTCCCTCCTGGAAATTGGGTCCCAAGTTTATTGGGCCTTATAAAATCTTGTCAGTCATCAATCCTGTTGCCTTCCGTCTTGATCTTCCACGGGTTTGGAAGATACATAATGTATTTCACAGATCTCTCTTAAAACCATATGTCCAGCCCACGGTACCCTCCTCTTTGCCTCCTCCTCCGATTTTGGTTGATGGCAATCTGGAGTTTGAGGTTTCCAGAATTGTGGACTCTCGCATTGTCCGCAGTTCTCTTCAGTACCTCGTTCATTGGAAGGGTTATGGTCCTGAGGAGAGGATGTGGGTTCCGGTGTCGGACATTAAAGCCACTCGTCTCATCAGGGCATTTCATAGGGCTCATCCTGAGAAGGTGGGTCCTGGGTGTCCGGAGTCCACCCGTAGAGGGGGGGTACTGTCACTACCAGAGTTTTGAGACGTTCTCACAGCTCTGTTTCTCCACCCCTGTGATGATGTCCCTACTAGAGCTTGGAGGAGTCTTCCCAGCTGTTCCTCCTGCGTTTGATTTCCCTGACTTTAAATCACCCCTCCTCCTTTCTAGGTTGTGGATTATAGTTCTCATTTGAGTTGTAGCTCTTGCTTGAGTATCTTCACTTGTTAGCTATCATTTCACTGGACCTGTGTTCTGCTGCAGCAAACACTCCGTATATTGCCAGCTGTCCTTGGATCCGTCTTCTCTGCGGCTGCAGCACCTTCAGCTAAGTGTGCAGACATTGTTGTGTACCTGTTTATTTTCTGACTGGATCTGAGGCGGCCACGGTTCCCTCCATATTCTGAGCAGGGCACCGGTGGCCGTGCCCCTTCCACTATTGTAGGGGTTACAGTGGTCATCAGTCTTAGGTATGTGGGCATGCCCCGTTCCACCATTTGGATCCGGGCATGTGCTTTAGCAGCATAGGGAGAGCTTTGAGGGTCTGACAGGGGTCACCCTTTATCCTCCCTAATTTGGGTCCGGTCAGTAGCTCTATTAACTGTGTATGCTCTTGTTGCTCACATACAGCCGTGACACATGGGTACTGATGAAAAAAATATCTAGAATATTCGCGATTACGAAGACATAGCACTATATTCTAGATATTCGCAATTTCTAAAAGTGCCAATATTCGCAATAATAATTTGCGATTAGAATATTCACGATCAACACTAGTTTTTACTTTAAAATACATGAGGCCATTGGCTGCCATGTGTGGGGTTTCGGCTGACTTACAGAAGCGCAATCTATAAGGCAAAACCAGGAGCAGGTCCAAAACACAGAAGATGCACAGATTTTTCTATTATACTTTTTCTCTGTAGGTACTGTTCCTGGCTTTGGCTTACATATCTGTACTAGTGTAAATTACAGACCAAAAACTGACCACGTGTGAAAATGGTAATGTTTTTTAATTGCTTTCAGCTGTAGGATCAAGAACACTGCAAAAATGGTTCTTCCCAGTCATCTGCATTTTTTTATGAATCTCGTGAACTCCTGCTGCTCTCTGGAATCTTCATACTGTCCTATTTGTGTCTCATTTTGCCAGAGCATGTGGTTCTGTCGTCCCAGCCTGCTGCCTTGTAAGATCAATCTGTGTTCAAAAAACTTCCTGGCTTGAAAAACAGAGTTATTTGAATTATTTCTTTATACATCAAAGGGAATAATTTCCAGATCACAAATAACTAGTCTGTCCAACAACAGGCCAAGCGTAGATCCATATGTGTGCTGGTATTTCCACAAACAATTTGATGCCTATTTGCATTTCCTCTACTGTTTTTGTACCAGATGGGAAAAAAATGAATTAAATAGGTATGATGTAATTTCATATGAAATATCTGATAAAGACAATTGCACATATTGGAACGCCGTTGCAATTTTCACTTGCACCGCAGACTGAAGCATGAATTAGGCTAGGTCTACACGACGACATTTGTCACACGACATTTTGTCGCACCAATGTCGCACGACAATTTTTATAATGGTAGTCTATGGTGTCGCACTGCGACATGTGACATGCTGCGACTGCGTCACGACAGTCGCAAAAAACACATTCAAGGTGTTTTTTTTCTGCGACTGTCGTTTCGCAGCATGTCGCATTGCGACTCCATAGACTACCATTATAAAAATTGTTGTCCGACAGATGTTGCAGTGTAGTTGTGCCCTATGTGTCGCGCGACTTATTGTTGCGCGACACATGTCCTTGTGTAGACCTAGCCTTAAACTGGGAGTTGTCTCTGTTGAGACTGTAATAATTCAGTTTAGGAAAAGTAATTTGTAGCATACAAATATTAAAAGGGTTGTCTAGGGCTAGGCTACAGATATTGATGGATAGGTGTGGGTCCCGCTACTGGCACCACTGCCAAGCAGCTGTTTAAAGGGGCTGCACCCATGTAGCAGTCAAGCAGTGTAATTACAGCTTCCTCTCCCATTCACTTAAAACAGCTGTAATTACACTAAACCTCCTCTATAAAATAGAAGACGTGAAGGTAATCATTGAAAAGGACGCAGCGCTCGCACAAACTCCACAGCCCCATCAAGCAGCTGATCGCCAGGGGTTCTGGCAGTCTGAACCCTGCCCATCAGATATTGATGAACTGTCCTGAGGACCAGTTTATATGTTGCACTCACTATGCAGTACATTGTTATATTGACCACTAAAGATGAGCGAATTTCATGTTATGAAATTCGTTCACGTTTTGTTTGTTGGTAAAAGCAGAATTGTGTTATGGATTCAGTTACCACGGACCATAACGCAATTCTATGACGGAATACATAACGGAATGCCTTTCCCTTATGAAGGAGAGGACTCCCCTGCATAACGGAAACGGGACGAATCCGTTTTGCAGCCCATAGACTCTCTATTATGACGGAATGAATAACGGAATGCCTCTAAAGGCATTCCGTTATGCATCCCGTCATAGAATTGCGTTATGGTCCGTGGTAATGGAATCCATAGTCCAATTCTGCTTTTACCACCAAAGGAAGCGTGAACAAATTTCAAAATATGAAATTCGCTCATCTCTATTGACCACAATTAAAGGTACAACTTTATATGTGACACTTAGGCCCCTTTCACACGGGCGAGTTTTCCGCGCGGGTGCAATGCGTGAGGTGAACGCATTGCACCCGCACTGAATCCTGACCCATTCATTTCTATGGGGCTGTGCACATGAGCAGTGATTTTCACGCATCACTTATGCGTTGAGTGAAAATCGCAGCATGCTCTATATTGTGCGTTTATCACGCAACGCAGGCCCCATAGAAGTGAATGGGGCTGTGTGAAAATCGCAAGCATCCGCAAGCAAGTGCGGATGCGGTGCGATTTTCATGCACGGTTGCTAGGAGACGATCGGGATGGATCACCATGGTAAAAGATCATGTGATGGACCATGTGATGACCGGAGTGATGTCACCACAGGTCCTTTTCCTGCAGACAGCAAAGAAGAAGACAGAAGAGAAGCCAGGCTGCGCGAGCAAGTGGATTAAGGTGAGTTAAATAATTTATTTATTTTTTTAACCCCTCCAGCACTATTGTACTATGCATTCTGTATTGAGAATGCTATTATTTTCCCTTATAACCATGTTATAAGGGAAAATAATACAATCTACACAACCCCGATCTCAAACCCGAACTTCTGTGAAGAAGTTCGGGTTTGGGTACCAAACATGCTGATT
This sequence comes from Bufo bufo, assembly GCF_905171765.1. NCBI lineage: Eukaryota > Metazoa > Chordata > Amphibia > Anura > Bufonidae > Bufo > Bufo bufo. Next base: position 166,044,975 of record NC_053392.1, on the reverse strand, counting down.
TTTCTCACGTGCGTGCAAAACGCATTACAATGTTTTGCACTCGCGCGTAAAAATTGCGCATTTTCCCGCAACGCACCCGCACCTTTTCCCGCAATGCCCATGTGAAACCAGCCTTAGGCCCCTTTCACAGAAAGGAGTTTTTCCTCGCGGGTGCAATGCGTGATGTGAACGCATATCACCCGCACTGAATACTGACCCATTCATTTCAATGGGGCGGTGTACATGAGCGTTGTTTTTCATGCATCAGTTCTGTGTTGCGTGAAAATCGCAGCATGTTCTATATTTAGCGTTTTTCACGCAGCCCCGGCCCCATAGAAGTGAATGGGGCTGCGTGAAAAACGCATTACATCCGCAAACAAGTGCGGGTGCGATGCGTTTTTCACTGAAGGTTGCTAAGAGATGTTGTTTGTAAACCTTCAGTTTTTTATCACGCGCGTAAAAAAAAAACACATCAAAACGCATTGCACCCGCACGGAAAAAACTGAACAACTAAACGCAATCGCAGACAAAACTGACTGAACTTGCTTGCAAAATAGTGCTAGTTTCACTGAACGCATCCGGACCTAATCCATCACGCTCATGTGAAAGGGGCTTAACTGTATTATGGCATGGGGTATTATGGCATCTGTTTGGTGTCATTTATTGTGGGGCACTGGACATATGAGATTATCAGCTGTGGGGCACTTTAAAGGGTGCACTATGTTTATGACTATTAATTATTGAGCACTATCTGTATAGCTCTATTTATTGTGCACTCTTGTTGTATGGTGCTATTTACTGTCAGGTACTGTTTCATTACAGTGCAGTATTTGGGACCACTGGGCAGCAAAGTATACACATTTCTAGGGATAGCAGCAGGATAACATGTAATACAGCAGGATTGGGCACATATATGGAGGTTGGGGCTATGCGGGCAAAATATAGATCCAAAGATGTCTGTGTGGCAAACTCTGTAGAGTTGAGTCATAGCTAGGAGAATGGGCCATACAGGTCTAGCCTGATGGAGAAGATTCGGAAATCGATCAACTACAATCTGAGAAGATGTTACCTGTGACTGACTAGATATTTTATTCTATGTTTAACATTTCAATTTTTTTTGTCTATTCTGCATATTTTGGTATTATTTAGTAACTGCATGATGGTATTATTTAGTCACTGTATGGTGATGTTATTTAGTAACCGTATGGTGGTATTCATTCTCTGTATGGTGGTATTATTTAGTCACTACATGGTGCTATTATTTAGGAATGGTATAGTGGTATTATTCACCTGGAGTACAATGGCATTATTCATTTATTATTATTTTGGTGTATTTTGGTGCACTTATCCAGATTCCAGATGTCCTGTATTCTCCAAAAGGGCATGAAACTCTCAGAGAAAAGCCCTGAACAGCAGAATCTGGATAAGGCCTCATGCACACGACCGTTGTGTGTTTTGCAGTCCGCAAATTGCGGATCCGCAAAACACTGATGGCATCCATGTGCGTTCTGCAATTTGCGGAACAGCACGGCCAGCCATTGATATAACTGCCTATTCTTGTCCGCAAATCGGAAAAGAATATGACAGGTTATATTTTTTTTGCGGACCACGGAACGAAGCAACGGATGCGGACAGCACACGGAGTGCTGTCCGCATCTTTTGCGGTCCCATTGAAGTGAATGGGTCCGCATCCAAGCTGCAAAAACTGCGGCTCGGATGCGGACCAAAACAACGGTCGTGTGCATAAGGCCTAAGGGTACTTTCACACTAGCGGCAGGACAGATCTGACAAGCTGTTCACCCTGTCGGATCCGTGAGAAATGAGAAATTATCATTTTTTATTGATCATTCATTATGACATCATAAAATCTATTTCTAGCAGCGGCACAGTTGATAAATGGAAAAAAGGAGACAATGCAGCAGCACTCTGCAAATCAGACAAAGTACAACAATGCTTACAAAAATAATGGTGCTAAAACTACACTTATTTATAAAAGCGAGATGCTTGGACAATGCATTTTGTACAAAACCATCTAAGCCCGTCTGCCGAACGTCAAGGCGATCTCTGTTAGACGGGTCCTAACACTAAGGCCCCTTTCACACGGGCGAGATTTCCGGGCGGGTGTAATGCGTGACGTGAACGCATAGCACCCGCACTGAATCCTGACCTATTCATTTCAATGAGTCTGTGTACATGAGCGTTTTTTTTCACACATCAGTTCTGCGTTGCGTGAAAAACGCAGCATGTTCTATATTCTGCGTTTTTCACGCAGCCCGGGCACCATAGAAGTGAATGGGGCTTCAGTGAAAAACGCATTGCATCCGCAAGCAAGTGCGAGTACGATGCGTTTTTCACTGATGGTTGCTAAGAGATGTTGTTTGTAAACCTTCCATTTTTTATCACGCGCGTGAAAAACGCATCAAAACGCATTGCACCCGCGCGGAAAAAACTGAACAACTGAATATAATCGCAGACAAAACTGACTGAACGCACCCTGAACGCATCCGGCCCCAATCCGCAACGCCCGTGTGAAAGGGGCCTAAATACTACCTGTTATGCGCCATAATGACCGCCATAAAATTCAGGGAGTGTTGGACCCACATGCATGTTGGATCCACTCTGCCTTTTTCCATTTTTTGTGCCAAAATGGCCTCCATTACAAGTGATGCAGGTACCAACATGCATGCTGAGCCCACTCTATACCCTTCCTGGTGCTAGACAGCTTCCAATGAATGCAGTGAGAGCAGGTTACAGCTTTATATTGAAAATAATTAAAATCAGTTGATAAATGCACATCACTTAGGCTACTTTCACACTAGCGGCAGGACGGATCCGACAGGCTGTTCACCCTGTCGGATCTGTCCTGCCACTATTTCGCCGTGCCGCCGGACCACCGCTTTGTCCCCATTGACTATAATGGGGACGGGGGCGGAGCTCTGGCGCAGCACGGCAGTTCGCGGTGATAGTCCAACTAAAAAGTCAAACATGCAGTACTTTTAGTCCGGCGGCCTTTCGCCGTGCACTGCCGTGCTGCGCTGGAGCTCCGTCCCCGTCCCCATTATAGTCAATGGGGACGGAGCGGCGGTCCGAAGGCACGGCGAAATAGCGGCAGGACGGATCCGACAGGGTGAACGGCCTGTCTGATCCGTCCTGCCGCTAGTGTGAAAGTAGCCTAAGTGATGTGCATTTATCAACTGTGCCGCTGCTAGAAAATGATTTTATGATGTCATAATGAATGATCAATAAAAAATGATAATTTCTCATTCAAAGCTACACCCCTGGTGACTAAGGCCTTTTGCACACGAATGTTTTTTTTCCCCCGTTTACATTCCATTTTTTTGTGTTCCGTTTGTAGTCCGTATGCGGAACCATTCACTTTAATGGGTCCGCAAAAACAACGCAAGGTACTCCGTATGCATTCCATTTCCATATTTTCGTTCCATTCAAAGATAGAACATGTCCTACTATTGCCCGCAAATCACGTTCCGTGGCTCCATTCAAATCAATGGTTCCGCAAAAAAAAACAGAATACATCCGTATGTCTTTCGTATCCATTCCGTTTTAGCGGGACCATCTATTGAACATTTTATGTCCAGCCCAATTTCTTAATATACTTACTGTTTAAACATTATTGTATGCTTCAGTTTCCGTTTGCGATCTGTAAAAAACGGATCACAAACGGAAACCAAATGGAAAAACGGAATGGCAAAATGGAACGGAAGCGGAAACACTACTGAAACAAAAAACCGGAAAAACAGATCCGTTTAAAACGGACCGCAAAATACAGAAAAAGCCATACGGTCGTGTGCAAGAGGCTATAATTCTAAAGAAACTGCAGTTCCCCTTCTAGACAAAGGGGGGAATATTAGTTTTATAGCCTTCAACAGGGAATGGAACCTAAACAGGAAAACGTGCGGCACAATTTATGGATACATTTTGCCCAGAATTTGCCCTAGTCCATCCATCTTGTTTCATAACCCAAGCAATTACAGAAACTGTTTGCACCTGAATCTAATTGTGTCTTTTAAGATGCAGACAATTAAGTATTCCGTATCCTCAGCCGGCATCAGCAATAACACCTTTATTTTCTGCAAACGCGCTGGATTCTTTCACAGATCTTGCAGCAAACATTTAAAAGTGTGGAGAACAATTTGCTTTCAGGAAGGAGGTGGATTTCATTATATTCGCTGTGAGACAACTGGAATGTGAAGCTGGTATAATGGAACATTTCCCCCAAAAACATTCTGTTAGAATCACAATGAGAGCCTTTGCAATCAATTATGTATTTAAAGGGGTCATCCAGACTCAACAAAATTGGTATTTAAAGAGGCACTCTTACAAGAATGTTTATTTTCTAGGTCTGTGTACATGAGCGTTTTGTTTTCACTCATCAGTTCTGCGTTGTGTGAAAAACACAGCATGTTCTATATTCTGAGTTTTTCACTCAGCCCTGGCCCCATAGAAGTGAATGGGTCTTCAGTGAAAAACACATCGCACCCGCAAGCAGGTATGGATGCAATACGTTTTTCACTGATGGTTGCTAAGAGATGTTGTTTGTAAACCTACAGTTTTTTACTGAACAAAAAACTGAACAACTGAACGCAATTGCAGACAAAACTGACTGAACTTGCTTGCAGAATGGTGCGAGTTTCACTGAACGCATCCAGGCCTAATCCGCCACGCTTGTGTGAAAAAGGCCTTAGAAAGGTACACAATGTAAACTGTAGTGATCTTCCTATTACACTCCCTAATCTTTCCAGAGACTGTATTTGCGTGTTATAAGCTTCCTTCTGATCCTCAGCTGTGTCATGTGACCAATACTCTGATTTCCAAATGACACAGGACAGGACGTAACTTCTCTATTCATTCCTATGAGACTGACATTCTAAAACTGGCTGCCTGTTCACACATAAGATGCTGTGTTACGGCTCATGCACACAAACCTATTTTTTGTCCAGGTTGTTACATTTTTCTTGCGGCTTGTATGCGGAACCATTCACTTCAAAGGGGGCGCAAAAAAACAGAAAAGACTCCATATGCGTTCTGTGCCCATATGTCCATTCCGAAAAACAAAAACAAAAAACATGTCCTATTATTGTCCGCACTAGGATAGGACTGTTCTATTATGAGCTGGCCATTCCGTAAAATGAAGAATGCACACGGCCGGCATCCATGTTTTGCGGATCCGCAATTTGCAGACTGCAAAACAACAATGGTCGTGTACATGAGCCCTTATTTGGAAAGTCAGAGAGCTGGTCACATGACACAGCTGAGGATCAGAAGGGAGGTTATAACTCACAAATACAGTCACTGGTAGGAAAACTACCTTCACTACAGTTTACATCATGCTTCTGCTCTAACAGTCCGGACTGGCAGGAATGCCGATCCCGGTTGTTTAACCCCTTACATGCCGCGGACTCCCTCTGTCTCCCATCGGCTCCCTGCAAATGTGATCGTGGGGTGCTGATGTGCTGGCGTATAGGCCCAAAGCCAGCCTTGAGTGTTTTCCAGCAGGCTGTGCCTCTCTGGCTCAGCCCGCTGGTCAATGTCAGTATAGCACTGAAATTAAAATGCACCAGCTGTGGTGAAACTACGACTCCCAGCATGCTCCATTCATTTCTGTGGAGTTCTTTTTTTATTTTATTTCTTCACCCTATTTATTTATAATATCAAAAAAATAGATTAAGCATCTAATTACTAAATATAAACCCTCTCATGGGGCTGCTGCCATTTCAAAAACACAAACCCCATAGTCCCCCAGGTAGAGCGAGGGGAAAAAGGAAAAAAATAAATAAATACGACCATGAAGACCATAATTTACACCATACTTCTGACTTATTTTGGGAGGCATATCTAATCTTTTCATATGCCTTCACTTTATTAACTAAGCTAAGCTAGTTGTTTATATCAGGAGCAGCTCTGGCCATCCACCCACATGCTATAATCACTTTAGCCAACATAAAAACCATAGAAATAAGTTTAAACGTATAAGCTGAGCCTTGATCTTTCTCTATATCCCCTAATATAGCAACTTGGACACTAATCCGGGAACCTCTCGTCTCCATCTTCCCCAACTAGGAAATTACACCCTACCTGCCAAGCCATGGATCAATCCCCTATATATATGTGATAATTGAATCTTCCCGTCCTGTGTCAGTCAAAATTTATATTAATCTATTATATTCTACTGTAAATAATGGAGACTGAACTGTAAGCGTATAAGCAGAATATACACTGCTCAAAAAAATAAAGGGAACACTTAAACAACACAATGTAACTCCAAGTCAATCACACTTCTGTGAAATCAAACTGTCCACTTAGGAAGCAACACTGAGTGACAATCAATTTCACCTGCTGTTGTGCAAATGAGATAGACAACAGGTGGAAATTATAGGCAATTAGCAAGACACCCCCAATAAAGGAGTGGTTCTGCAAGTGGTGACCACAGACCACTTCTCAGTTCCTATGCTTCCTGGCTGATGTTTTGGTCACTTTTGAATGCTGGCGGTGCTTTCACTCTAGTGGTAGCATGAGACTGAGTCTACAACCCACACAAGTGGCTCAGGTAGTGCAGCTTATCCAGGATGGCACATCAATGCGAGCTGTGGCAAGAAGGTTTGCTGTGTCTGTCAGCGTAGTTTCCAGAGCATGGAGGCGCTACCAGGAGACAGGCCAGTACATCAGGAAACGTGGAGAAGGCCGTAGGAGGGCAACAACCCAGCTGCAGGACCGCTACCTCTGCCTTTGTGCAAGGAGGAACAGGAGGAGCACTGCCAGAGCCCTGCAAAATGACCTCCAGCAGGCCACAAATGTGCATGTGTCTGCTCAAACGGTCAGAAACAGACTCCATGAGGGTGATATGAGGGCCCGACGTCCACAGGTGGGGGTTGTGCTTACAGCCCAACACCGTGCAGGATGTTTGGCATTTGCCAGAGAACACCAAGATTGGCAAATTCGCCACTGGCGCCCTGTGCTCTTCACAGATGAAAGCAGGTTCACACTGAGCACATGTGACAGACGTGACAGAGTCTGGAGACGCCGTGGAGAACGTTCTGCTGCCTGCAACATCCTCCAGCATGACCGGTTTGGCATTGGGTCAGTAATGGTGTGGGGTGGCATTTCTTTGGAGGGCCGCACAGCCCTCCATGTGCTCGCCAGAGGTAGCCTGACTGCCATTAGGTACCGAGATGAGAACATCAGACCCCTTGTGAGACCATATGCTGGTGCGGTTGGTCCTGGGTTCCTCCTAATGCAAGACAATGCTAGACCTCTTGTGGCTGGAGTGTGTCAGCAGTTCCTGCAAGACGAAGGCATTGATGCTATGGACTGGCCCGCCCGTTCCCCAGACCTGAATCCAATTGAGCACATCTGGGACATCATGTCTCGCTCTATCCACCAACGTCACGTTGCACCACAGACTGTCCAGGAGTTGGCAGATGCTTTAGTCCAGGTCTGGGAGGGGATCCCTCAGGAGACCGTCCGCGACCTCATCAGGAGCACGCACAGGCGTTGTAGGGAGGTCATACAGGCACGTGGAGGCCACACACACTACTGAGCCTCATTTTGACTTGTTTTAAGGACATTACATCAAAGTTGGATCAGTCTGTAGTGTGTTTTTCCACTTTAATTTTGAGTGTAACTCCAAATCCAGACCTCCATGGGTTGAAAAATTTGATTTCCATTTTTTTATTTTTGTGTGATTTTGTTGTCAGCACATTCAACTATGTAAAGAACAAAGTATATCAGAAGAATATTTAATTAACTCAGATCTAGGATGTGTTATTTTTGTGTTCCCTTTATTTTTTTCAGCAGTGTAATTGTCTACATCTAAACCAATTTATCTTACGTATACCTTCTAAGTGAGAAATCTCATCTAGTGTAAAAATAACCCCATCCCTAAGTTGTGAAATGTAATTACGGTAGTACCCAAATTAATCCAGAATTTATCTTGTGACATATTTAAGAATTCACCCAAGTGCACATTTCCCCGAAGTGGCGTAAAATCTAGTGCGACAGTAACCTCTAATAACTTTCTTGTGTAATCCCATACTTTAATAAGGAGATTCATCATGGCATGGCATGTAGGTCCCCTCCTTTGCTTCAACTTTCTGGCTTTCAGCAACACAAATATATTTTTATATCCTGAATTGCAGACAAAATCTTTTAACACAGGGTCAAGCTGACATTCCTTTATCTTTAATAACCTCTAAAAAAGGTACACCCAAACCTCCTGAACTAACAGGATACTACAGATATTTTATTTTCATTCTGACACGTTTTCACCCCCAAATCAGCACGTTTAATAAATTATCAATAAGTGAAAAGTGCTATTGTCAATCCAGACTGGGGCAACCATAAATTGATACAAAAATTAAGGAAGGATAACCATTTTGATAAGTGAGATTCTATCAGCCATTGATAGTAGCAATTTAGACCAAATCGGAACCTTATCTTTTTTAATTAACGGGTTGATATTAAGTGGAACAAAATCATCTATAGAAGAAGAGACTCTTATCACCAGATACTCAAAAGATTCCTGTGAACCCAATATCCTTGAACCCCCTGTGTTATCCAGCACCATTTCATCCAGAGACAACAGGATGGTCTTGTTCCAGTTAATATCCAACCCTGACATATCCCCGAATTCCTCCATGCTATGAATGATATTTGGTAAGGTGTTCGGGGTGTCACCCAAACAAAATACCGTAGAATATCATTGGCATATAAGGACTAGTGTTGAGCGAGCATGCTCGGCTGAATACCAGTTCGGCTCGAGCATCGCTATGCTCGGCACATGGCGGTACTCTCCTGAGTACCGCATGTGCTCGAGCGCAATGCTCGAGTCTCCTTCCCGCACGTTTCTCGGCTGCTATGCAGCCAATAAACATGCAGGTAAGTACTGCCCTCACTGTAATGCATTACAGTGATTGAATGGCCGGAACGCGTCATCGGGTGCTATATAGCACCCGATGACGCGTGTTCGGCTCATTCTAAGTCATTCTAAGTCAGGGAGAGCTGAGCATATGAAGGGACAGACAGTGTAGGGAGTGTGAATATTATTTCTGTACAAAAACATTTCAGAGACCCAAAAGTCCTTGTAAGTGTGTGAAAGCAGCAATATATGTTTGTAGCGCAACCTGCGCTAAATTGCTAAGTGTTAGGGAGAGCTGTGCATAGGAAGGGACAGACAGTGTAGGGAGTGTAATAGGAAGATTTTTATACAAAAACTTTTTAGAGACCCAAAAGTCCTTTTAAGGACTATTGTGTGTGACAGCAGCAATATATATTTTTAGCGGATCCTGCGCAAAATAAAGTGTAATAGGCCGCTGCGGACAGTTAAATTATCCGTGCCACATCTCCTGTTTAAAGTGTGTGCATCCCTAAAATATCAGTGACATCCAGTGCAGTTTTTCCGTAGACGGTGTCCCCTGCGGACAGTTAAATTATCCGTGCCACATCTCCTGTTTAAAGTGTGCGCATCCCTAAAACATCAGTGACATCTAGGGCAGTTTTTTTCGTAGACAGTATCCCCTGCGGACAGTTAAATTATCTGTGCCACATCTCCTGTTTAAAGTGTGCGCATCCCTAAAATATCAGTGACAACCAGTGCAGTTTTTCCGTAGACGGTGTCCCCTGCGGACAGTTAAATTATCCGCACCACATCTCCTGTTTAAAGTGTGCGCATCCCTAAAATATCAATGATATCCAGTGCAGTTTTTCCGTAGACGGTATCTGCTTCTGACAGTGACCTGACCAGGCCCACATCTGCTGTGTAACGTGTGCGCTTCTAAAAATTTTCTGTGACATAAAATTACATTTTTCAATAGACGGTGTCCGCTTCTGACAGTGACCTGACCAGGCCCACATCTGCTGTGTAATGTGTGCGCTTCTAAAAAATTTCTGTGACATAAATTTTTTTTTTTCATAGACGGTGTCCTCTTCTGACAGTCAGGAGTGGGTAATTTGCACGCCCCCCACTTGCCTTCCTTGGATGTGGTATCCATTTCTCAGGCTCCCTCTCCCGTTACCCGTGGTCACCATGTTAGACGCATAAAAGAGTGTCGAAAGTTGATAGGGCAGACATCCAAATGGATCATCGACGTCACGGGGACGTGCGATCAGGCAGAAGTCATCTAGAGTCAACAAAGCAGTAGCAGACCCTCGGCCATAATGTTTGCGTTGGTCAACTCACCTGCAGGCCCTCGCATATCTGTGACATGGTGTGCTTTTTGCGTAGATGCTGCGAACATTGACATTACCTGTGGTACCTCTCCTGTATAACGTTTCCTCATCCTAAATACCAGTGACATTCCCTCAAATTTTTTATTACTCAGTCTAATAACAGGGCCTTATAAGAGTCCTGTATTGTTATTTATTGTCACTACCTCCCCGAGCACAAGGAAGGCACGCTCCCCCGCTTTCCTTCCTTGTATGTGGTTGCCGTTTCTCAGGCTCCCTCTCTGGAATCGAATACTGATTTCCCGTTACCCGTGGTCACCATGTTAGGTGCATAAAAGAACATTAAAAAGTTGATTAGGCAGACATCTAAATGGATCATCGACGTCACGGGGACATGCGATCAGGCAGAAGTTATCGAGTCAACAAAGCGGCAGCAGGCCCTCGCCCATAATGTTTGCGATGGTCAGCTCACCTGCAGGCCCTCAACCATAATTTTTTCGATGGTCAGCTAAGCAGCAGGCACTCTCCCATAAGAGTCTGGTCAACACAATCCTCAACGCCGGGGGTCAAGTAACTAATTAGCACGGAAGAGTTTCATTGGTTATCGGAATTAACTAGACAAATCACTCCACCAACTCAGAACTGCCATGCACCACCACCCACAGAATTGAGAAAGAGCTATCAATCTGTCAATTTCCATGTCCGGGCCAGGTGAGGTTTGCCGTGTTGAGTCAAATTAAGCCACAGGCTCCACTTCTGGTGGTGCCCTTCTGTGAATTAGTTTAAGTTTCAGCTTTGCAACCATACTCCCCCCAGACCCAAAGACTTTGGTTTGCCGGAAACTGCTCGGCGGGTCATGGGAATAACGCTGCCGGATCGCCTGTTGGATCATCTTTGAACCTCCGACTTTCATTGTTGATTAATGAAAACATTCTTGGCAAATGCTTTCACTGTGGTTCGTCTTGCGCCCGTCTACGAATTTCACCTCTAGCGGTGCAATACGGATGCCGCCTACCGTCTCTCTTAATCATGAACCCAGTTCCGAAAATCAACAAATTTTTGGGCTGAACTTGCACTTTATATTCTAATTTTTTATTACTCAGTCTAATAACAGGGCCTTATAAGAGTCCTGTATTGTTAGTTATTGTCACTACCTCCCCGTCACTACCTGTAAATATACAGGAAAGATTGCTTTCTAACAATTTTTCCTCTAAAATCGATTTCATCTTCGGTTTTGCGTATTATTGTCAGTCTGTAAAAGTGGCGTACTAATCGGACAACATCATTCCCAGCAGCGACCTGGGAGTCCAAGATGGATCCAGACATCCTCCCCATGCTTTTCCTGAACCATTTCAGTGGTGTTTCCATCAATTTATGACCTTTTCCTATGAACCAGGCACCCTCCCCTCTTCAGAGCAGGGGGTGCCTGGTTTAATGCTCGGGTTCTCCCATTGACTTCCATTATACTCAGGTGCTTGGTAAGGCACCCGAGCATCCTGATGTGTTCGGCCCGAGCACCCGAGCACTGCGGTGCTCGATCAACACTAATAAGGACACTTTTCCTACACTCCCATCTTCTCTAAAACCTCTTATTAAGTTGTCTTGCCTGATCTTTAAGACCAGGGGTTCTAAAAATAGATTAAAGTGGTTGTCACCCCGGCAGCCCCACTGACTTGAGCATCGGAGCATTTCATGCTCTGATGCTCTCCTTTGCCCTGTTCTAAATCGCGCAGGGAAAGGCATTTTTTGGAGATCCGGTGACATACCGGGGCTCTCCATGGGGCTGCCAGGAAGCCCGGTGATGTCACCGGCACTGATAGGCGGGATTTAGCGCTGCCCTAGCCAGTAAAATGGCTAGGGCAGCGCTAAAGCCCGCCCATCAGAGCCGGTGACGTCACCGAACACACTGCCGGGCGGAAGTTTCCACCCAGCAGTGTGTTATTGAAAACAAAAGAGACTTTGCCCTGAGATGCTCCGATGCTAGCCTCAGGGGGGCTGCCTGGGTGAAAATAAGAGTATGTCTAGGTTCAGCTCTGAACCCGGACAACCCCTTTAAATAAAAGAGGAGATAAGGGTCATCCCTGACGCATACTTCTTGATAGTGAAACAGATGGTGTTAACACACCGTTGACACTAATTCAGGCAGTCGGGATTGTATATAACATTCGTGTGAGATTAATAAAATAATCCCCAATTCCAAAATACCTCATTCATGTCCAGAGGAAACCCCACTCCACTCCACCCTGTCAAAAGCCTTTGTGGCATCCAAGGACAAGATAGAGCGAAGGCACCCCCCATCAGTTGCATACTAGAAAAAAGATGCCTTATGTTATGTTGGGTACTCTTCCCCGGAATCAAACCACATTGATCAGGATGTATAATCAATTCTATAACTTACCTGAGTATAATACACAGTACCTCGGCAATGATTTTAATGTCTGTATTAAGTAGAGATATTGATCTGTATGCACTGACCTGCAGCAGATCTTTCCCCTTTTTTCCTATTAACACAATAATAGCTTCCATCATAGATCTTGGAAATTCCCCCTCCCAGACTGAATCACAAATTACCTCCTCCAGGCAGGGTAGCAATATATCTGATACCTCCTGTAGACCTCAAACGGTAGCCCATCTGAGCCCTGAGGTGTTACCTTGAATTGATTTCAGGGCTCCCTGTAGTTCATTCACAGAGACTGGTGCATTCAGAGCAAGTCTACCCTCCTCAGATAGCCTTGGGAATTCAATGTGATTCAGATATTCTTTCTCCTTTTCAGTTGCCTTACTTTCGGTTCTATACATTCCTGCAAAATAGCAATAAAAGGCTTTCCTGATTACTTCCTGACTTTGGAGAATATTGCCTTGTGATGGTCTTATTGCAAGTAGTGGCGTCGCTAGAGGGGGGCGAGGGGGGGCAATCGCCCCCCCCTATGTTGTTCTTTGCCCCCCCGGGTGCCCCCCCGCTGATTCCCCCAGGTGAATACTAATGAGCGCTTCCATTATGGAAGCGCTCATTAGTACCGAAGGACCAGGAAGTGGTGAACGCTCTGTACTTACCACTTCCTGGTCCTCGGCTGTCGGCTGTGCAGGGCTGCGCACAGCGTGAGGGCGCTCTGTGACCTCACGCTGTGCGTGCCAGTTCAGAGCACAGTCGACTGAGGAGAGGCAGGCGGCGTCCAGGAGTAGGAGAGGTAAGTGTTTTTTTATTTTATAAAAAATGTGGCTGCTGGGGGCATAAGGGGGCTAATGATGAGAGGCATATGGGGGCTAATGATGAGAGGCATATGGGGGCTAATGATGAGAGGCATATGGGGGCTAATGATGAGAGGCATATGGGGGCTAATGATGAGAGGCATATGGGGGCTAATGATGAGAGGCATATGGGGGCTAATGATGAGAGGCATATGGGGGCTAATGATGAGAGGCATATGGGGGCTAATGATGAGAGGCATATGGGGGCTAATGATGAGAGGCATATGGGGGCTAATGATGAGAGGCATATGGGGGCTAATGATGAGAGGCATATGGGGGCTAATGATGAGAGGCATAAGGGGGCTAATGATGAGAGGCATATGGGGGCTAATGATGAGAGGCATATGGGGGCTAATGAGAGGCATATGGGGGCTAATGATGAGAGGAATATGGGGGCTAATGATGAGAGGCATATGGGGGCTTATGATGAGAGGCATATGGGGGCTAATGAGGAGAGGCATATGGGGGCTAATGATGAGGCATATGGGGGCTAATGATGAGAGGCATAAGGGGGCTAATGATGAGAGGCAGCATATGGGGGCTAATGAGAGGCATAATAAGTGTCATCCATAGATGCCCCCATAACAGTGTGTCTTCCACAGATCCACCATAACAGTGCGCCTGCACACTGACGAGAGACAGAAAGAAGGGGAAAGAATCTGCGGAAGCAAGCAGAGGACGGCACAGCAGATGACTGGATAGCTTCTTTTTTAAGTAAATTGTTTTATTATAAATGTATCCCTGCATACCACAATTCTCTCATATTTTGTAATCTTATTTATATATACTTATTTAGTTTTTGCCCCCCCCCCCCCCCGTTTTTGACTGTGGTATCTTTGTGCCCCCCCTATATATTGTTCCTAGAGTCGCCACTGATTGCAAGTATGAAGGGGGCACTGCCCTGATTCTTGACAATAGCAGATAGTAGCTAACCAGGCTTCCCTGACTCTCTAAAGGCATTATAACCAGAACAAAAGATCTTTTTCATACAAAAAAATCACCATACTTTCGTTGTGCATTTATCATATCCTCTCTCTTAGTGTCTGTCTGATTTTCATAATATACATGCTCCTTTCTATTAACCTCTTCTTTAAGCTCCTTTTCTTTTAACTCAAAATCCATCCTCATGGATGCTATTTTCTCATTAGGATTCCCCTAATAACAGATTTCATAGCATCCCAAACATAATGCATTTTCGTAGAGCCCTTATTGATGTTCCAAATATCAAAAATGTCCTCCTGGATACATCGATGTTCTACAAAAAGACTCAACAAGTGTGGGTTTATCCTCCGACAAGCTCCACCCTTTCTGTTCCATTCAGGATCGATCTCCAACAACAAGGGAGGGTGATCAGGAACGGACCTAATTTTTACCACACTTTCCGCATATCCGTGGTTAATTAGCGCCATGTCAATATGGGACATGAAGCCGCCTCTTCTAATACAACAAGAAAAGGCCTTAGTGCAGCCGTTTCTATATCTCCAGATATCAACAAATCCCGTTTCTCTACAAAATGTTGCCAATGATCCTTTTTCCCCTGGTACTGCTAAATCTATCTAGTTCTATACACAATTAAAATCACCATTAAAGGGAACCTGGCAGTGGCAAAACCCATCCCAAACCGCCAGCAGTACCTTCAAGTAGCCGTCAGTGAGTTTCGAATGATGACTGGCAGCACTTATGCCCGACAGCCGGCTGGCTTTGCCGAACAGCCGGCTGTCAGTCACTGCGAAGGGGCAGCGAAGGGGGCGCGGTTACCTTGACTTCAAGAAAAGAGGCCGCTGCCCCCTTGACTTCAAGCCTGACTGGAAAATAGTGCGGACGGGGGATAAAAGAACGTTTTTCATACTTCTGCCTCATAAGAATGCAGTAAGAAAATCATCATTCGAAACTCACTGCCGGCTACTTGAAGGTACTGCTGGCGGTTTGGGATGGGTTTTGCGCTGACAGGTTCCCTTTAATAATAGTTGTACAACTTTCCCTCTGTTCCATAAATGCTACCAATTGTCCCAGTATGTACGGAGAGTATGGCGGAGGAATATACATAAATGCAAGAATACATTTTGTGCCATTTAATATCCCATGAAGGAAAATAAATCTCCCTTCCCCATCACAAAATATGGAAATACACTTAAAATCAACCCTTCTATGTATCAATACAGAAACGCCCCTTGAATAGTTAGTGTAAACTGAATGGTAACAAGAGCTCATCCAGTTCTTTTTGATACAGCAAATGGTATCCTTAATCAGGTGTGTTTCCATTAGACCAACTATACCTGTAAGATATTTATGAATCAAATTAAGAATGGCACTTCTCTTTACTTTGTCCCCCCCATACCCCATATGTTTAACGCTAGTATCTTAACCGACATACTGGGTCCCAAAAAAAAAAAAGGGGAAAAAAACCAACTTTCGCTCTACCAGTACCAACTATATCCTCCCGCCCCCAATCCCTTCCCTCCATTCTCACCCTCCATCCCCACCCTCCATCCCACCACTTGTCCCCAAGCTAGTATATTATTAACCTGCTGACTCTATTCCAGAACTACCCCCTACCCCCCACTCTCCCCACCACTCATCATCATAAGCAAAAAGAAAAATCCTTGGGCTATTTAAGTCCCTTTCTGTCCATCCATTCTGCAACCTCCTCCGACGTATCAAAAACATGAATAGTGTCCTCAAAAACAACTCGCAGTCTAGAGGGAAAATTAAGGGAATATCTGATGTTGGCATGTGCCAACCTTTTCTTGACGGCCACAAAGCTACGTCTTTTTTCTTGTGTATCCTTAGAATAATCCGGATAGCTAGAGATCTTACAACCATTATAACACAGATCAGATTTTTCCCTCGCTCTCTTCAGGATCCTGTCCCTATCTTTGGAACTCAGGATTTTAGCCAACAATACAGGCGGATAGGACCCGTACACTTTTTTTCTAACTTGCAATCGATGTGCACGTTACACCCCAAATAATGAAAAAAAAAAAATAGTCCTTCCCTAAGTTCTCCAGTAGCCATGTTCTCAAAAATACTTCGGGATCCTTGCCTTCAGCTCCCTTAGGCCCCTTTCACACGAGCGTGACGGATTACGTCCGGATGCGTTCAGAGTGCGTTCAGTGAAACTCGCACCATTTTGCAAGCAAGTTCAGTCAGTTTCGTCTGCGATTGCGTTCAGTTGTTCAGTTTTTTACGTGTGGGTGCAATGCATTTTGATGCGCAACGCAATCGCAGTCAAAACTGACTGAAATTGCGTGCACACTCACATGGGTTTCCCGCAATGCACGCGCTACGCATGCGGAGCAAATCCGGGACGCCCGTTTGAAAGAGGCCTTAGCAACCATCAGTGAAAAACGCATTCACGCATCGCACCTGCACTTGCTTCCTTATGCAATGCGTTTTTCACTGAAGCCCTATTCACTTCTATGGTGCCAGGGCTGCTTGAAAAATGCAGAATAAAGAACATGCTGTGTTTTTCACGCAACGCAGAACTGATGCGTGAAAAAAAACGCTCATGTACACAGACCCATTGAAATGAATGGGTCAGGATTCAGTGTGTGTGCTATGTGTTCATGTCACGCATTGCACCCGCGCCGAAAACTCGCTCTTGTGAAAGGGGCCTTATAATCCTGATATTACAACTTCTTGATCTATCCTCTAGATTTGTAAGTTTTGCTTTTAGGGCCCCTCTTTCCTCCTTTAAGAGCTAAATATCTCGCTTCATGGTATCGACCCTGACCTAAAATCTGAAGTAGCAGCGTCTAATTCTTGGAGTTTGGATTGTACTTTATTTAGGTCATGTCTAATAAACGATATATCAGTTTTTACTGATCCCATTAGTTCTCTAAAGCCTCATTAGATCTCTTGACATGTGCAAGGATTTCACCCAGGATATGCACATCTTGGTTATTTGTGTCTGACAGATTAGTGGGGATAGATCTCCCCAACTGACCTGATTCCAGGGCTTCACCTTCAGCAAGCTGATCATAATTATTTTCTTTGGCACCATCTCCCTGCGTATTCCTAGAGGCCATCTTTGTTTTAGTCACTGGAGATCTTAAATATTTATCAATCTTAGATGGTCCCCGTTCGGATCTGCTCCCTGAGTGGCGTTTTGGAGAAGACAGTTAACCCTCTTCAAATCAAGCACCTCAGGCTTCCATTCACCACTGCACATTCCAGAGGCCTCCACTCCTCTTCCTGTATTCATGCCTTCACTTCTCTTTTCCTGTATTCCTGCACCCCTCACCTGCCCCTGCCCGCTTACCGACCCAATAACACAGGCGGCATAGTCAATGCCTGGATCGCAGCCGGGGTCACAGCTAAGTACCACACACAGGCTAGGAGGGGGCAGTAGTTCAGTCCGGAGAAAGGAGACAGCACAGATGTCCGTCCTGCTGTGGCAGGCGCTGAATCGGTACACGGTCCTTTTCTCACACCGCTGACCGCCAGAGCCTGAGAGCACCTCTAAGCTTCAAAAGATGCCGGAGACTGGAGGCAGCGCGAGGCACAACAACTGGAGACAGAGACGGGCCGCAGTCCCAAACATTGCGAGCGACACACACTCGCGAGGATAGACCATCAATATTGAACTCTCCAAATACCCCTTTAGAGAGCTTTTTCTAAGCCCAGCTTGCCTCTAGGGATTGAAGAACCTATAAAGGGGCACCAAGACACTTCTTTTAGTTTTCCGTAGGCCTCATGCTCATGGCCATACAGATCTGTAATGCTGCACCCATACGAATCTATGAGCCCATACTCAATTGAATGCTGTATTACTGAGGTGTGCATCCCTAGTAGCAATGTTTGTGCACCATTCTCTCCTGCATTATACGATGAAGCATGGAGTGCGGCTGTACTGGTTCTGAGCACATGGCTTGTGCAGGAGAAAGGAGAATCGCATTTTATAACCTAAGCTAATGAATTAATCTGTATATGCAAAATAAATGTAAAGAATTCTGGTGAACTAATGAGCGGTCTCATAAAGCTGCAGTGTATTATTTCGATGGTACAGGCTGAGAAGAGAGGGGAGATTTATGTGCACTCTGTCATCGACTTGCTCAAGGATCCATTTTCTGTAGCTGAAGGTCTGATTTGGAAATTGCTAATGTAAGTAAAATGTCATCAGTATGCTGCAGCACATGAAATGCATTTGACAACAGCTGTTGCGCCTAATAACGTGCTATGCACCCGCTTTCATTTTCTTTGATTAATTGCTGTATTTTGATAGCTATGGGTGATGCCAGTAAGTTAGACTGGAGAGCGTAATGTTACAGGAAGAAGATGATACGAGATATCTAAATGCTGGATACTCTGGTCAACTTGGACAGGTCTGGGGACACTGTAAGACTTTCATGTATGGGAAAACAGATTAACTTGATTTTTCATTTTTTTTTTGACAGCCTATTTATTTAGAACAGATGATACAACAATCAGCCCTTAGCTTTAAGGGGGTTATGCCACTAAAAGTATTACTATGCAATGAGTAGGGCATTGCTAATGAAGTATTATTACAATGCAAGGCAAATAATAGTTGTTATAGAGTTAGACAAATGTGTGCACCAGATTTATCATCCAGCCTGAACCACTGTGATAAATCTGGTGCAGGTCTCTGTGACAAAAGCACCTTCGCACTGGGATTTGGAGAGGCCTGCTTGCCAGCCTCTTGCCCTGTGACTATGGCCCCTGGGACACTATTTGGGCATATTGGATTTTAAAGGCACTGTTTATGTCCCTTGGACTTTTAACTGGAACAGATTCAAACATGTGGCGGCGACCATCTTAAATTGTCGAGCAGTGTTTTGCTGTCGAGTGTATGGAACTATTTTGGGCATGGGACCACGTGCACAGTGGGGCAAAAATAAAGCTTCCAGGAAATCCCTGAACCCCTGAACCGATCTGGGTGATTTTTGGATAGTTTGTTCACCCAGATTGAGGCTATCAGGGTATGTGACTTTTATGGGGATATGTGGTGTTTTGGGGTGTTTTCTTTGGTTGGGAAAAATGTGTGTTTTCTGCCTGTGAGTGATTAAGTTAATTGTGTTTGGTAATTGTATCACAGGCAGAGCCCATTGTATTTTGTTAATTGTGTCACAGGCAATGCCCATTGATTGCGTCACAGACAATGTCCATTGTATTTTGTTGATTGCGTCACAGACAATGCCTATTGTATTTTGTTAATTGTATCACAGGCAGAGGGGGTTTGTGTACATTAGCTGGAAGTGTCTAACTGTACAATACTGTGTTGATTGGCTGTTGTGACTTTGTGTCCTGTGCTCCACAAGGTCCACGTGGTTGGTAACCTTGTGGGAAAAACTGTATATAAGAAATGCCTTTGTGCTCATTAAAGAGTCCTGCTTTACACCTTCATGAAGTCTTGGCTCATGTTTGGGGAATGGGATAACTACACTCTTGGGGATTTCTATATCACAATATTCCCCTGAGTATAAGCTCTTGTAAGAGATTGTTCCTGGTTCCTGCTCTCTGGATTTAGGAGAGGTTCACCCACTGAAGGCTGAAGCCCGGATTTGGGTCCAGCGTGGGTGGAGGACGGCGAGACCTCAACCAAGCTGTGGCAGTTCGTGGGGTCTGTGGTGGTTACGGTGTCCGATGGAGTGCTTGGAGCCCTCAGGAAGTGCTAGGAGCAACCGTCAATGGAAGGTCCCTAGTCAGGGTGCCAGGCGTTCTGTTACAGTGGGTGCAGCAGTGGGATAGCGTCCTAGTGCGAGGAGAAGCAGCTTGGAGACACCGGTAATGTGTGGAGTATATTGAAGGCAACGCTAGTATCAGTACAGCCCCCCTAGCTACAGCACAATGGAATCGGCTAGTCTTCGGACAGCGTTCCATGATGAGGAGGAGGAGGCGGCCACGGACTACAGGGATGCAGACAGAAAGGAAGTCTGGTATGATGCACTGGAAAATGCCCAGCGGTGGCGAGGTGAGAGTCTCCCCAGTTATGAGCAGCGGCTACAGAAGCGTGTGGCGATGCGGATGGGTCTCTTGGGTGAGCCCCTGAACGAGTGGGTAACAGAGCTCCAGAGCCTGGTAGGTAAGGAGCTTTGGCTAGAGGATGCTTACCGGTCCCTAAGGTGACATGTCATTCAACATACCCCCTAGACGGCCGATCACGACTTACCCGAAGCGAAGGATTATAATGGACCTGGGTTACTATGGGAGGCCTTGAAGGAGGACATTGATCTCGGCAGCACGGAGAAGTCTAGGTTCTGGGACATCTATGACTACCAGATGGGCATTCATGTTTATTCTGACAGATGGGAGGTGAGCAAAGACATGACCACACTTGATAACAAGGGAGTGGGAGCTGGAGCAGACCTACCAACACCTGCTCAGCTCCGTTCTGCCCCAACCTACCCGACAAGCAGAGCCAGACCTGCCATCCTACAACTGAAAAGACAGGGCGGCAATACCCCCTGCTTCCCTACCAGCTCCCAAAGTAAGGAACTTCATCGACTGGTACTGGGAAGACCTCCCGACTGCAGGTAGAGATGGGACCGAAGTCTCTCCACTGGCCCTACAGGGATAATGGGCAGGGGGCCCAGATCCCCAACTACAGCCAGCATTACCCCGAGTCCAGACAGTCGTCTGACTCCCCAGCAGCAGCTTACCTTACAGGGAGAGATGACATCTGGTCTCTCTCCCCAGCGGCAGACAGGATTTCAGGGAGAGGAGATTGTCGGTCCCTCATCCCACCAGCAGCAGGAGGTTAATCCCCAAGCAGCGTTACAGGGAGTCGAGACTGTCAGTCTGACTCCCCAGCGGAAGTATGTTGTAAAGGGAGAAGAGACAACCGGTCTCTCTCCCCAGCGGCAGTGTGTCCTACAGGGAGTGGAGACTCCTGGTCCCATGCCCCAGTGAGACAACAGGTCCCCCTCTCCAGCAGCAGCTGCTCAACCGAGTCTTGGGGGTAGTGGAGGAGACGTTAATACCCACTGACCCCCGTCCAGCAGAAGAGCTGGCATCCGGGCAGAGCGCTGCTAGCCTCTGCCCTACCCTTTCCCTTGATCCAGAGCCTGACTGCTTACAGGTTGTCCTAGCAGAAGCGCTGGCACCAGGGCAGAGCGCAGTTGGCCTCTGCCCACCACGCACCTACAGCTCCATGCCTGGGAACACAAGGGAGATCAGGGGAAGCAGACGTACCCGCTGCAGCCTAGGACAGAACTAACAAAGCTGGACACCCGAGAACTACAGGTGCAGTACTTAGTTGTGGGTGGGCTGCTCGACTAACTCAGGTACTGACCGACAGGAGGTCAGGTACCTGGTTAGCCTCCCCCTGGGAGGGAAGATGTGTGATGAAACCTTTGTCACTGTGATTTAGAGACGCCTGCTTGCCAGCCTCTTGCTGTGTGACTATGGCCCCTGGGACACTATTTGGGCATATTGGATTTTAAAGGCATTGTTTCTGCCCTTTGGACTTTTAACTAGAACAGATTCAAACATGTGGCGGTGGCCATCTTAAATTGACCAGCAGTGTTTTGCCGTCAATTGTATGGAACTATTTTGGGCATGGGACCATGTGCACGGTAATTTTTGGATAGTTTGTTCAACCAGATTGAGGCTATCAGGGGATGTGACTTTTATGGGGATATGCGGTGTTTTCTGTGGTTGGGAAAAATTTGTGTTTTCTGCCTGTGAGTGATTAAGTTAATTGTGTTTGGTAATTGTATCACAGGCAGAGCCATTGTATTTTGTTAATTGTGTCACAGGCAATGCCCATTGTATTTTGTTAATTGTGTCACAGGCAATGCCCATTGTATTTTGTTGATTGCATCACAGACAATGCCCATTGTATTTTGTTAAATGTATCACAGGCAGAGGGGGTTTGTGTACATTAGCTGGGAGTGTCTAACTGTACAATACTGTGTTGATTGGCTGCTGTGACTTTGTGTCCTGTGCTCCACAAGGTCCACTGGGTGGTAATTTGGTGTGGTAAACTGTATATAAGAAATGCCTTTGTGCTCATTAAACAGTCCTGCTTTACACCTTCATGAAGTCTTGGCTCATGTTTGGGGGATGGGATAACTACACTCTTGGGGATTGCTAAATTACAAAACTCCCCTGAATATAAGCTCTTGTAAGAGATTGTTCCTGGTTCCTGTTCTCTGGATTTAGGAGAGGTTCACCCACTGGAAGCTGAAGCACGGTCTTGGGTCCAGCGTGGGTGGAGGAAGGCGAGACCCCAACCAAGTTGTGGCGGTTCATGGGGTCTGTGGTCGTTATGGTGTCCGATGGAGTGCGTGGAGCTCTCAGGAAGCGCTAGGAGCATCCGTCAGCGGAAAGTGCCCAGTCTTCACATTTGATCTAAGTTTACATAAAAAGTTCCAGCACTTTGCTGTTGTTAAAATTCCATATTTTATTCCATTATTTAGCCATGACTAAGGACGTGTGTTTGCCCTTCAGAAACATGTAGGAGGTTTTCTTCTCACTCGTGCGGTTGATTTTTTGTAAAAAAATGTAATAAAATAAGGAATTTTAACTACAGGAAAGTACTGGAAGTGCTGGAACTTTCTATTTGGATTCAAGTATCTGAGGATGACTGCTTCCAGGTATCCAAGGACTACAAGCAGATTGATCAAGTGAGGTGTTTGGTGAGCTGACCAAGTTAAAATATTAGCTGTACGTGTCCTAGTTTATGCCATCTAGAGGAGTAATAAATCTGTCCCATAATATTTGGGAAAAATGTAGGGGGTCATTTATTATCCAGAAATACGCCTAATCTTTTCCCTGCTCATGCCAAGTCTAAATTAGTGGGTGTAGCGTGGGTGGGGGAAGGGGACGGGCTGGCAGGCCCATCATATTCATCATTTTCTACGTCTGTTTTAGGCGTAGAAAATGGTCTTAATGTAAGCCAGCAAGAAAGCTGTCTTACATTTAGATTGGCACTGAATGTGCCAAAGTTATGTAGATGCCTGAGCCTCTTCATAACTTCAGCGGATCTACCTCCATATATAGGGGTTACTAAGACTGGTGTTTAAAACACCTGTTTTAATAAATGACCCCCGTAGTGTTTTTAGTGCTGTTTTTCTTGGTGCTTGGTGTTTGTTTTCTTTTATTCAAGTCTATAGTGAAATATTAAATGCACTGCAAATAATGGCGAAAATTTATCAAGCCATGCACTCCGGAATTCTGGCTTTAAGACGTCGCAACAATTTATAGGACTTTTTGGGCTTATTTGAGCAAAAAATTTATGACATCTTGCATTTTTATACCACTCATTCCAGTTTTGAAACGTGAGTAGGAATATGGGAATGTGTAGCGTGTCCAACTGATTTGTCAGATTTATTAATTGCTTTTTTTTTTAAGTCGCAAAAATTGTTGCAATCCAGTAAAGGGGTGGCATAGAAAGTGGAGTAACATCTAAAGAGAGAAGTGGTAGACCTAAAGATGTAGCAGATTTAGTAAATATCATGCAACATTTGATAACATGCTCTGATGATAAATCTCCCCCCAATAAAAAAAATTTGTTGTGGTTTTGTGGCATGTTTTGGCCACCTCTGCCCCACACTAGCACACAGGTCACCCTCTCTGCTCAACTTCCCCCAGCACACAGGTTGCCATCTCTGATCTCCCCAACAGAACACAGGTCAATATCTCTGCTCTCCCCAGCAAACCATCTCTTCCCAGCTCTTCACAGATCAGTATGTGCTTCCAAGCAGCCACCATAACTCGAGAGGACACCTTCCTGTCACATAAGCTAGAGTCTGCTTCACGTGACTTGAGAATGTCATGTGACCCTGTGATGTCAAAAAGTTCTTACAGCACATGGGATTTAGCTGTTAAAGTCCTCCAGAGTCCCTTGCCATGATGCTTATCTTGTCTTCTCTGTTCAATGCAGAGCTGGATCGAGGAGTTAGTCTGTAGTATGCCTGGCCCGGGCACCCTAATGCTGCAGGTGGCAGGACCTTTATGCAAATAATGAAGATACGCCTCTGTGCCTTGGTTTGCTGAGTGCTGATGCTGGCCCTGACTGTATAGGAACATAGTCACATATGTTGCCATTGATTCCTTAAAAAATGATGCTACATGGTACCGGTATATACTTTTTTTTTGCGGGAGATCAAAGTGAAAAAAGAGAAGTTAAGTGTACTTTCGTATACCCTTAAAAAAGGTATAGGTGCATGGCCTCTGTTGGGTGAATAGAGCCCTATTATATGTTTTACAGATACTGTATGTCAGGAGCTTTTCTCTGTGTATATGCCAAACTTAGGGTTCACACGCACTCGGTACAGAGTTCTGTTGAATTACTATTTTGTTTTTGTTTTAGCTAATTACTTTGGTTTGAAATCACCCCTCATTCATACAGACTTTGGATATGAAATGATTACAACACTGTAATACTCTCTATGGCAGCTTCTCCAAGAAGGTTATTTGGGGGTACAGCAGGAAATGGTTTGGGATCTGCTTCTTCCATATGGTTGATCCAAATTACCTTTTGATACCTCGTACATAAACAATATGTTGCTTGGGAATCTTAAGACATCATTGTAATCTTGTGTCACTTTTCAAACCATTTAGTGAGAGAGAGCCAGCAATTCACTTTGCTCGCAGACCAAAATAACTGAAGCTGTGAGGATATGTTTGACTTGGCAGAGATCTGCTTTGCATTCTCAGCTCTATAGTTCCAATCAGGCTTATGGACCTCTGCCAAACTGTAATATTTCCTTTTGCTGTTGATCATAAAGGCATTCAGGAAAACAATTGAGCACAATGAGGGCCTTCCTGTTCCGGCAAGCGTGTGAACCACCCAGTAAACTTGGAATGAGTCATCCAAACGAACTGTGAATTCCCTTTCATTTGCAAATGGGCCCTCTCTGCGGCAGCTGCAGCTTTTTAAAAAAAAAAAAAACATTGGATTCTAGAAGGTGTATCAGAGCTTAGACGACTTCAATATATTCATCTTTTCACAATCATTATCCTCCACATGTCAGTGGCACAAAAGGATTTCCCTGACCCAAAGAGTCTAATCCATCATTAAAATGATATTTTTAAATGTTGGAGTTATATATATTGAGAGAGGCAATAAATAGCAAATGAGAGAAAAGAAATGATGGTACGGACTCTAAGACAGGGCACTGGTATGTCTGCGACTAAACAGGATTGTTAATGGGGAGTGCATATCTTAGAGGGTCATAGCTAGAATTCATAGGACCCCAGAGCAAAGCTTCTGCACAGTTGTTTGTTGACTGCACTCCAGTTATGTTGGCACTCCATAATTAGAATCTGTCACCAGCAACCTTCCTATCCAACTGCTGGCATAGACACATACCGTAGCTGTAGTTCAACTGATTAAAACACTATTTATTTTTTTTTGAGCCAAGGCTAAGTGGCTAAATTATGATAATTTTCTTTTTCCTAATATGCAGATTAGACATTTGGTGGATTCTATATAGCAACCTGAGCCATTGGAAAAGGGTGGTAAAAGACAAGACTAAGGAAGCAAAAGAGAGGTGATCTACAGATCCTTCACTGGGGATTTGGGAAAAATGGGAAGAAAAGCAAAGGAAAGTAAGGGAAATATATACAAAAAATCCCAATCGGTATTGTTTTTTCAGGGGACGAAGTTTTATGCAGAAGGAGAAAAGGTTGGAAAGATGTTAGCCAACATTATTAGAAGCCAACAGAAGAAAATCACAGATAGGGGCAATAAGAAATAACATTCCATTCAAGAAATTGACAAAGCCACAAAGGGAAAATTTAGAAAAAGATATACACTTGGAAGAACTAGAAAAAGTACTAGGATCTATTAAAGATAATAAAGCCCTGGGAGGGGATGGACTACCATTTGAAGTATATAAAGAATTTAAACAGATATTACTTCCGGAGCTGAGGGAGACACTGTGCCAGGCTAAGAAGATAGGAAAACTGCCCGACTCAATGGAAGAGGCCCATATCACTTGTCAAACACTAAATATTAGCTAAGGTACTAACAGATAGACTAGGGGAAATAGTAAAAACAATAAAAAAGGAGTATCAAACAGGTTTTATCCCCGTGAGAACTTTACATTAAAATGTTAGAAGGGTGTTCTAATATAATGGCTGGGAGACATAAAAGTAGTGAAAAAGGCATACTATCCCTAGAGCATCCATTTGCTTGATTGTATAGAACAGGAATACCTGTGGGACGTTCTTATGTGTTTTGGTTTTGGAGAGAGCTTTATAAGTTGGATTAACTTAACATACGCAAACCGTTGGGCGAGGGTGACGGTGCATGGTGTAATGTCCCGGCCTTTTGCCCTTTCTAGGGGCACTAGGCAGGGATGCCCCTATGCGTTTTATATGAAGGACCGCGCTGCTTCAATCTCCATAGAGGGATAGACTTTCATAGCAGGATTTTTCCGCACTTCCTAAATATAGTATATACGAATCCTCACAGTCGCTCACACCCTCCCGGTAGATCGTATAACCTTCAAAAAGGGATGTGTGCAGATAGTGAAGTACCACCACAAAAGGTATAAAAGTACAATTTATTATACTCACAAACACGAATGTTTTAAAATACCTTAAAACATATCCTTGTGATCAGACCCGACCCGGGTTTCGCTTGACGCTTCGTCTGGGGCGAACAAACTACTGAGTTCTGGGCTGTCTAATAAATCAATGGGACTCCGCCCTCTCTCTCAATGGCCCGGGGAGACCTATTATTTCGGGGATTGATTCACTGAGCAGCAGGTTGTCAGAATATGCTGACTTCTTTCTACAGAAGTCTGTGGTAAGTGTGCCCTCGCATCTTCGGGATACGGGGAGTGTTATTGATGTGGTCAAGAATTTTGGTAGTATTAAAGACATGAATAATTTTTGCCTGGCGACTGTGGACGTGACATCGCTGTATACCAGCATTCCGTCCACCTTCGGACTGAGAGCGGTCAAAGCTGCATTGGCTAAGGATGAGTTTATGCCAGAACAACAGGGTCAATTCATCCTAGATAGTGTGGAGTTTTGCTTGAAACACAACTTTTTTTTGGTTTAAGGGACAGTACTATTTACAGCAAACCGGGACGGCGATGGGGGCGAAATTCGCCCCCAGTTACGCTAATATTTTTATGAATCTATGGGAGGAAGAATTTATACAACCTATTTTGTCAAAGTGTATTTCAGGTGGCACATTAGTTGTCTGGAGAAGATACATAGATGACTGCCTGCTGTTCTGGGAGGGAGAAAAACAGGGATTGGAAGCCCTCATAGAATCATTAAATATAAACAACTGGAATATTACATTTACAGGCACCATCAGCAATATCTCCATTGACTTCCTAGACCTAACTATTTATGTTGAACAGGATCAAGTAAAAACAAAAAACGTAAAAAAAAAAAAAAACTGACATCAATGGATATATTGATACTTCTAGCTGCCACCATGCCCCTTGGATTAAAAATATTCCTAAAGGGCAGCTTACTAGAATCAGCCGGAATTGCACGGAGGAAGCTGTGTATGAAGAACAGAGCCGAATTATTCAAGACCGCTTTGTAGAGAAGGGGTACTATATTGAAGATCTAAATGAGAGTAAGAAACAGGTGGATTATGATAGAAGGTCGGGGAAGAAAGAAAGAGGAGCTTTGAGGAAAAAGAAGGATTTTCGCTTCACGTTTCTAACCCAGTATAATATAGGAGCTGGGGTGATTAAAAATGCTATCCGCAAGAATTAGTTGATTCTAAAAAATGATCCCGTATTGGGGAGCATTATACCCAAAAAAAACTGATATCATCTATAAGAGAGCCCCCAATATGCACAACCATCTGGTGCATAGTGCTATACAGGAGAAAAACAAATTCATATGGTGTGGCTTTTGCTTGCCATGTAAAAACAGGGCCACATCACAAATCTACAGTGAAAGGCAGACGCCACAAGATCAATGGCGAAATTACCTGTGAAAAAGAAGGTGTTATCTATCTGTTAGAATGCCCGTGCGGGTTGCTGTATGTCGGGCGTACCACCCGCAAACTAAAAATAAGAATTCAGGAACACATACGAAATATAAAAAAGGGCCTCGAAACCCATAGTGTTTCATCACATTTGAAAAAGACGCACAAAATTTTTTTAAAGGGTTTGAAGTTCATGGGCATAGAACTGGTTAAACCACACTGGCGGGGTGGAGAGCAGATTGCTAGAATCAACAAACGTGAGGTTGAGTGGATTTATAAGTTGGGGACTTTGCAGCCAGGTGGTTTAAATGTTGAATTTGATCTAAAGCCATGTCTAGTATAGCACTTACAGCTGGTTGCGATATATGTGGTAGGACTTTCATCTCCTTTCTATCTCCGGAGTCAGTTATGCAAAAAGACTCCTTATTGGTGGTAGGGACCATGTGACCGGGTCCCGTATTTTGTGAATGAAAGTGGAACAACAATAGTGAATATGTGGTGGTTGAAGGGTGTGATTGAAAATTGCCCGCTCATATAAAAAAGCTTTTGATATATCTGTAGGGGTTCCAATTGAGTACTGCTGGTATGCGATCTTATGTGACAATGTAAAGGTATTATATGTCTAATTCGAGCTAGACAATTTTAGTTTATAATGAACATGTGAATATTTTAAAGTAAATTTTAACGATGTTAACCTGTTGAGAGAGAGGGAGGAGTCCCATTGATTTATTAGACAGCCCAGAACTCAGTAGTTTGTTCGCCCCAGACGAAGCGTCAAGCGAAACCAGGGTCGGGTCTGAACACAAGGACTGTGTGAATTTGCCCATATCACTTCAGGACCTGCAGCGCATAGAAGACAGGCAATGTATTCTGAGACTTTTTCTTTTCGTTTTTTTCTGCAGGGATGCCCCTATGCCCGCTATTCTTCGTAATAGCGATAGAGCCATTAGCTATAATAATTAGGAGAGATGGGGTTTTCAATATGGGAGCATACATGAAAAAAGAGTGTTATATGTGGATGATGTGTTATTGTTTTTGGGGAATATTAAGGTGGATTTGGGTATTTTGATGAGCACTTTTGAAAACTTTGGATATTATTCAAGATGAAAAATAAATTAGGGTAAATCACACTTGATGACACTAGGGGAGGGGAAATTGAATGGGAAATTAGATGTACACATAGTAGATAGGGACCGTTGTTTTAAATATCTGGGAATAAACATTTTGTTAAAGTTAGAGGAATATGTTAAATGAAATGTAGCCCCCTTGATAAATGGATTGAGGAAGAAAACCAACATTTGGAAAAGACTACCACTTTCAATGATGGGTCGAATTAATCTGATCAAGCTGATCATTAAAGTGGTTGTCCAAGTTATATTTATTGATGACCTATCCTCAGGATAGGTCATCAATATCAGATCGGTGGGGGTCCGACACCCGGCACCTCCGCCGATCAGCTTTTTGAAGAGGAGGCACGCGCCGTTCCAACGCTGCCTCCTCTTCACTGTTTATCTTCTCGACGTTGCATCTGCAGTGGTGAGCAGATGTAATTACACCCAAGCCGTCCCATTGAAATGAATGGGACGGCATGGGCGTAATTACACCTGATCACCACTGCAGATGCAATGGTGAGAAGGTAAACAGTGAAGAGCAGGCAGCGCTAGCACGGCGCGTGCCTCCTCTTCAAACAGCTGATGGGCAGAAGTGCCGGGTGTCGGACCCCCGCCGATCTGATATTGATTACCTATCCTGAGGATAGGTCATCAATAAATATAACTTGGACAACCCCTTTAATATGATGCTATTACATGCAGCGATCTCCTCTGCAGCATGGGGAGGAGTGATCACTATGCCATCGCTCCTCCCCATGCTGTATAGTGGTTTGTCAGCGGCAGATCATTATTAAACAGCCGCCTGCAAACAATAGCTTATTAATATGTGAAAAGATATGGATTGCCCGATGAACAAGCGTTAGCGATTATCTGCCGAAAAATCGGCAGGTGTAATACAGGCTTTAGTCAGCAGCTTGACAGCAACACACATAGAAAGGAAAGAAAGGGTATGACCCCTGCAGTGCTGAAGCTGAGGTGAGATACACTGAACTAGGGTCCTGTTCACACATACACACCGGACAGAGACATAACGAGTGGAGCAGTAGATACAGACCACCAACAAAACAGTCTTCCTTTTATTAGCAGAATGCTATGAGCTCAATGGAGCTCAATGACGGGTACAAAGAAAAGGAATATCCACAGTTCGATCTGTATGATTGAAAAAATGTCCTATAGAAAAGCCTTCATCATACCTAGAAATTGTTAAACAATCACAAAAATGATACAAAATGTGACCCTGTTTTTCCAGAAGTTTACAGATGGGGATCAGAAGACTAGTGAAGGGAGCCAGCATGGAGTGGCATGGAGGTGGTATGATATATATATTTTTTTTTATAGGAACATCAGCAGGGGATTGAAGTTTTAAAAAGTTAAAGAAATCTGGATGACTCACTTAAGGGGTTAAAGTGTTATGCTTAGGAAGACTATCTCCTCTAATTCAGTTTGTTCCGAAACAACATTAAGGCTACTTTCACACTTGCGTTAGGAGTGGATCAGTCTGGTGTCTGCACAGACGAATCCGCTCCTATAATGCAAACGCTTGTATCCGTTCAGAACGGATCCGTTTGCATAACCATGAACAAAAAAAAAAAAAAATTATATTTTTTTTTTGTTCATGATAATGCAAACGGATCCGTTTTGACTTTACATTGAAAGTCAATGGGGGACGGATCCGTTTGAAAATTGAGCCATACTGTGTCATCTTCAAACGTATCCGTCCCCATTGACTTAGGCTACTTTCACACTAGCGTTCGGAGCGGATCCGTCTGATGTTTCATCAGACGGATCCGCTCCGATAATGCAGACGTTTGCATCCGTTCAGAACGGATCCGTCTGCATTATAACTTAGAAAATTTTCTAAGTCTGAAAGTAGCCTGAGCGGATCCGTTCAGACTTTACATTGAAAGTCAATGGGGGACGGATCCGCTTGAAGATTGAGCCATATAGTGTCATCTTCAAGCGGATCCGTCCCCATTGACTTCCATTATAAGTCTGGATGGATCCGCTCGCCTCCGCACGGCCAGGTGGACACCCGAACGCTGCAAGCAGCGTTCAGGTGTCCGCTCACGGAGCGGAGGCTGAGCGCTGGCAGGCGGATGCATTCTGAGCGGATCCGCGTCCACTCAGAATGCATTAGGGCTGGACGGATCCGTTCGGGGCCGCTCGTGAGCCCCTTCAAACGGAGCGCACGAGCGGACACCCGAACGCTAGTGTGAAAGTAGCCTTATATAGTAATATTTTGAGTAATTTTGCATGCATCAAGTGTCTTTTCATCAACCAGGTACTAAGATCATTAAAAAATGAATATGTGATATAAATAATAAATGTCTTTATAATAAGCATTTCCTATACACAGAAGAGCTTCAGTTTACATTGGCTTTCAGGTTTTTTTTTGTTTCAAAGTCCTGCAGCTTCAGAAGAGAATACTGGTGATGATAGGCCTGATTGATGGTGTTCAGGCATGATGATGAATGATGTGGCTGACCTGAGTTATTCCGTATCTGAGGAGCCCTGAAGCTGAAATGGGCCATTGACCCACCGACTTTTCTATAATTCTCATATTTTACGACAGATATAGAGTATAATAACACTTATCTGGTCTTTTACAATTCATGAATGTCAGTATATAATACAAATTCTATGGCATAGTATAATAAAACAATAGCCTACATCTTTCT
This sequence comes from Bufo bufo, assembly GCF_905171765.1. Classification (NCBI taxonomy): domain Eukaryota; kingdom Metazoa; phylum Chordata; class Amphibia; order Anura; family Bufonidae; genus Bufo; species Bufo bufo. Next base: position 166,012,906 of record NC_053392.1, on the reverse strand, counting down.
ATATAATCAGACCACTCAATATTTACTCTGATGATTTATTACAGTCACATTGTAGATGATGTAAAAGGAATTTTTAGCCACATTTCAACCATCAATGAAACATTGTCCCGGATGTCACATGGAGTCATATGACTGGCACAGTAGAAATCAGTTCATGTGCTGTTATATATAACTAATCTGCACAATCACATTCTGAAAAGTGAAACATGTCATACTGCAATCAGGTGATCATGATGAGATGAACAGTAATTACAAGGATAATGAAACTGCAAAGATTTGGCGGTGAAAGGAAGGGTCACTGTAAGGGTCCATTCACACGTCCGTGTGTGTTTTGCGGATCCGCGGATCCACAAAACACGGACACCACAATGTGCGTTCCACATTTTGCAGACCGCACATCGCCGGCACTTAATAGAAAATGCCTACTAATCTTGTCCGCAATTTCGGACAAGAATAGGACATGTTCTATTTTTTACGGGATCGGAATTTCCGTATCCGGGCAGCACATTGTGCGGCCCCATAGAAATGAATGGGTCCGCAATTCTGTTCCGCAAAATGCGGAATAGAATTGCGAACATGTGAATGGACCCTAAAGTAGTATGACTGAAAGATTGTGTGAAATGCCTTTTTGTGAGCTTTGTTTTTTCTATTTACATATTGGATGCAGTGGCTTAACTAGAGTTCGATGGTCCCCAGGGCAAACTTTGAATTGCCCCCCCCCCCCCCCCGAGCCCCCGCTCACTATAGGTTTGAATTTGTTGTAGTAGAATATTAACTCTCTCTCACCGTATATATTTTATTTTGCCCCATCTGTATAAATTCGATTCCCCCCCCCTGTATATATTTCATTTTTTGCCCCCTCTGTATATACAGTACAGACCAAAAGTTTGGACACACCTTCTCATTCAAAGAGTTTTCTTTATTCTCATGACTATGAAAATTGTAGATTCACACTGAAGGCATCAAAACTATTAATTAAAGGGCTTCTGTCAGCCCACTAAACCGTTTTTTATTTTTTTTGTTTAATAATAATCCCTACACTGCGATCTCTGCATAGATAAGTAAAATAATAATTTTCGTTCAGTAGAATTTGATAAAACGCTATTTTTATAATATGTAAATTACCTTGCTACCAGCAAGTAGGGCGGCTACTTGCTGGTAGCAGCCGCATCCTCCGATCCTAATGACGCCCCCTCCGCATTGTGATTGACAGGGCCAGGGAACGGAATCGTTCTCTGCTGGCCCTGCCTGTTTTCATTCAATATCTGGCGCCTGCGCCGCGGCCGTACCTATCTTCAATCTGCGCAGGTGCACTGAGAGGCGGCCACTCACTCGGCCGGTCCATCCTCAATGCGCCTGCGCCGATGACATCACATCTACACCCGGCGCAGGCGCATTGAGGAGCGAGCGGCCGAGTGAGTGGCCGCCTCTCAGTGCGCCTGCGCAGATTGAAGATAGGTACGGCCGCGGCGCAGGCGCCAGATATTGAATGAAAACAGGCAAGGCCAGCAGAGAACGATTCCGTTCCCTGGCCCTGTCAATCACAATGCGGAGGGGGCGTCATTAGGACCGTCCTACTTGCTGGTAGCAAGGTAATTTACATATTATAAAAATAGCGTTTTATTAAATTCTACTGAACGAAAATTATTATTTTACTTATGTATGCAGAGATCGCAGTGTAGGGATTATTATTAAACAAAAAAAAAAAAAGATTTAGTGGCCTGACAGAAGCCCTTTAACACATGTGGAATTATATACAGTACATAACAAACAAGTGTGAAACAACTGAAAATATGTCATATTCTAGGTTCTTCAAAGTAGCCACCTTTTGCTTTGATTACTACTTTGCACACTCTTGGCATTCTCTTGATGAGCTTCAAGAGGTAGTCCCCTGAAATGGTTTTCACTTCACAGGTGTGCACTTGTCAGGTTTAATAAGTGGGATTTCTTGCCTTATAAATGGGGTTGGGACCATCAGTTGCGTAGAGGAGAAGTCAGGTGGATACACAGCTGATAGTCCTACTGAATAGTCTGTTAGAATTTGTATTATGGCAAGAAAAAAGCAGCTAAGTAAAGAAAAACGAGTGGCCATCATTACTTTAAGAAATGAAGGTCAGTCAGTCAGTTGAAAAATTGGGAAAACTTTGAAAGTAAGGGCTATTTGACCATGAAGGAGAGTGATGGGGTGCTGCGCCAGATGACCTGGCCTCCACAGTCACCGGACCGGAACCCAATCGAGATGGTTTGGGGTGAGCTGGACCGCAGAGTGAAGGCAAAAGGGCCAACAAGTGCTAAGCATCTCTGGGAACTCCTTCAAGACTGTTGGAAAACCATTTCAGGGGACTACCTCTTGAAGCTCATCAAGAGATTGCCAAGAGTGTGCAAAGCATTAATCAAAGCAAAAGGTAGCTACTTTGAAGAACCTAGAATATGACATTTTCAGTTGTTTCACACTTGTTTGTTATGTATATAATTCCACATGTGTTAATTCATAGTTTTGATGCCTTCATAGTCATGAAAATAAAGAAAACTCTTTGAATGAGAAGGTGTGTCCAAACTTTTGGTCTGTACTGCATGCTCCATTTTGCCCTCTCTGTATATATATTCCATTTTGCCCCCTATGTATATATGTTCAATTTTGCCCCCTCTGTATATATTTCATTTTTTGCCCCCTCTGTATATATTTCATTTATTGTCCCCTCTGTATATATTTCATGTATCGCCCCCACTGTATATACTTCATTTATTGTCCCCTCTGTATGCATTTCATTTTTCCCCGGGGCCAGGCCCCTAAGTGTGAAGGATTTGCTCTGCCCCGTCCTCATATGCCCGGCAGTGAGCTGTGGTGTCGACATTAAGTTTATTAAGTGTGTCGTGCCACTGTGCCGCCATTGCCAGGTGCATCCTGTGAGTATGAAGCCAGCGGTGTGCACAGACATTACACATACAAAAAAAAAATACTTACCTACTGTCCGGACTTTAGTTGACGCCATCTTGTTCTCACGCTGCCGCAATCCCCTTCACATCCAGCGTGAACCGCGTCATCCTGTGTGATCCCTCGAGACCCGGCGCTGAGGTCACGGGTCTCGCAGGATCATCACAAGAAAGTGTCTAGTGGCGCGGTGCCGGAGAGGGTATGGGTGGGGGTGGGTAAGGTTAGGTACGCAGTGCTGCGCCACCGGCCAGGCACAGATCCCCCAACTGGCCATTAAAAGCACTTGCGGCAAGTTGCGGGACTGCGGGGCTGCGGGCCCCTCTCCCGCCGGATGTGGTCACACCCTCTGCGACCGCGATCGTTACGCCCCTGATTGGATTTGTAATACACTATATTATATATAGAGTTAACCTCTTAAGGACATAGGGCGTACAGGTACGCCCTGATGTCCTGGTACTTAAGGACACAGGGCGTACCTGTACGCCTTGTGTATTTCGGATCACCGCCGCGCGGCGGGCGGTGATCGGAACAAGGTGCCTGCTTAAATCATTGAGCAGGCACTTTGGTTCAATGCCAAGAGTGGTCCTGTGACCCCCCGTATCGGTGATCGCGGTGGATTTGTGTTTGAGGGAATGCATCGAGTCCCCACGCTGCTGTGGTGGGGACTCGATGTCTCAGAAGGCAGCCCGATGCCGTGCAGAGGCTGCCCAATGCCTTGCACGGCATCGGGACCTGCCTTCTACGGGAGCCTACCATCATTTTACGTAAGGCTGCTGCTGCCTCCATCATGCTGCTGCCTGCTTGCCAACATGTACCATATGGCTGCTACAGCCACCACTGCCTCAACTTCCAATGCTCTTCACTAACGCAAAGCATCTGCCACCACTACCACCACTACAACTAATACTACTACTACCCATAGACAGGCAGCCGACTGCCTTGTATGTTTCATGCTATGCTACTTCCGCTGATGATACTATTGCAGCGGCATGTCACTATATTTGTACCCTTTCAAAAGCCTATACTGCCCTATTCTTGCTCCCAAATTAAAAGAGATCAATTTTTTTAGGCTCATTCACAACCAGCCATTTTTCTTTTCCCAAAATAAAGAAAAAATAAATTGTAAAAAAATAGGGAAAAAAAGAAAAGTAGACATATTAGGTATCGCCACATCCGTATCTACTGGCTCTATAAAAATATCACATGACCTAACCCCTCAGGTGAACACCGTCAAAAACTTAAAATCAAAACTGTGCTAAAAATTTTTTTTTTCACCTTACATCACTAAAAGTGCAACACCAAGCGTTAAAATAGGTGTATGCCCCCCAAAATACTACCAATCTAACCGTCACCTCATCCCGCAAAAAATGAGCCCCTACCTAAGCCAATCGCCTAAAAAATAAAAAAACTATGGCTCAGAATATGGAGACACTAAAACATCATTTTCTTTGTTTCAAAAATGCTGGTATTGTGTAAAACTTAAGTAAATAAAAAAAGTATACATATTAGGTATCGCCGCATGCGTAAGAACCTGCTCTATAAAAATATTACATGACCTAACCCCTCAGGTGAACACCGTAAAAAAAAAAAAAGAAACGGTGTAAAAAACATTTTTTGTCACCTTACAGCACAAAAAGTGTAATAGCAAGTGATCAAAAAGTCATACGCACCCCAAAATAGTGCCAATCAAACCATCATCTCATCCCAAAAAAAATTAGCCCCTACACAAGACAGTCGCCCAAAAAATAAATAAAACTATGGCTTTTAGAATGTGGAGACACTAAAGAATAATTCGTTTTTTTAAATGCTTTGTTATGTAAAACTGAGACAAATAACCAAAAAAAGTTGTCATATTAGGTATTGTCGTGGCCGTGACAACCTGCTCTATTAAAATACCACATGATCTAACCTGTCAGATGACTGTTGTAAATAACAAAAAATAAAAACGGTGCCAAAACAGCTATTTCTTGTTACCTTGCCTTACCCTAAAATAGTACCAACAAAACTGCCACCCTATCCCGTAGTCAGGGGATGCTTCAAATGGGACATATGGCATTCCTTTTGTTCTGTGCCCTGCCTTGTGCCTGTACAGCAGTTTACGACCACATATGGGGTGTTTCTGTGAACTACAGAATCAGGGCCATAAATATTGAGTTTTGTTTAGCTGTTAACCTTTGCTTTGTAGCTGGAAAAAAAATATTAAAATCGAAAATCTGCCAAAAAAAGGAAATGTTGAAATTTTATCTCTATTTTCCATTAATTCTTGTGAAACACCAAAAGGGTTAACAAACTTTTTAAAATCAGTTTTGAATACCTTGAGGGGTGTAGTTTGCAAAATGAGGTCATTTTTGGGTGGTTTCTATTATGTAAGCCTCACAAAGTGACTTCAGGCCTGAACTGGTCTTGAAAAAGTGGGTTTTAGAAATTTTCTGAAACATTTCAAGATTTGCTTCTAAACTTCTAAGCCTTGTAACGTCCCCCAAAAATAAAATGGCATTCCCAAAATGATCCAAACATGAAGTAGACATATGGGGAATGTAAAATAATAACTATTTTTGGAGGTATTACTATCTATTATAAAAGTAGAGAAATGGAAATTAGGAAGTTTGCACATTTTTCAACATTTTTGGTAAATTTGGTATTTTTTTATAAATAAAAATGTTGTTTTTTTTTTTACTCCATTTTACCACTGTCATGAAGTACAATAAACTGCTTATTTATATTTTATCTTATTTATATTTTATAAACTATATGTTATTGTATCTCATTAGCCATTTTTTAAATGGTTGGCAATGGTTGGCAGGAACAGGGCTAACCACACTGTCCCTCCCCTCTTGGTAGGAATAGGATGGACCTGCATCCTACCAGGAGGTGGGGGGGGGGGGGTTCCTGAGAGACAGCAAAGGGAGAGGAAGCACATGTGTAAGCTTCTACTCCAAGTGACCGTATCCAATTCTCTTGTGAGACTTGTCAGAATCAAGAACACTGGCAATGGTTGGCAATGGTTGGCAGGAACAGGGCTAACCACACTGTTCCTCCCCTCTTGGTAGGTATAGGATGGACCTGCATCCTACTAGGAGTTGGGGGAAGGGGGGGGTTCCTGAGAGAAAGCAAAGGGAGAGGAAACACATGCCTAAGCTTCTACTCCAAGTGACCGTATCAATGTTCCTGGATAGCAGAGTGGTCAGCGAAAACACAGCTTTATAGACACTGCTGCCGGTGAGCGCAAACAGGTCAGACACCCTGTAAACATGTATCACAAAGTGGACACCTATATCCACAAGTGCCTGCAAGTGCTATCAATTTGCCACACAACAAGCCACCGTACCTACTCATCTGGGGCCAGAAAATATACTTTGCATTTAATACTGCTGGATCTGCCACAAGTTACATTTTGGAACTAAGTAAAGAGAGGCCTGAGTCTTCAAACTACCTTTCCACTGCACCGATCCCCAGGGAGTAATGGCCTGAGGGAGTACACATGACACAACACCTCATCAGGGCCACTACCATGCCCATCATCTGCACCGACTCCTCAGGGGCTTGCTGCACAACTAGGCCATATGGCTACTGAATGTGACTTCAATAGACCAGGAAGAGGCCACATCACTCACTGGAGCTAACACAGAGCTGTGTCCTCCTCATGTTCAGGATCGGTGAGGTCTCAGAGGTCAGATCCCTATGATCACAAAGTGATGGCATATGATAGGGCTATGCCATCACTTTTTAAGAACGAAATGACCCTTTAAAAGGAACACGTGACCCACTTTATGTTGCCCTCTTTGAGAGCAGAATTCTGTATGACAGGCACACTAATTTCAGCCAAACTTACATTTAATTTTTTACAGCACCCTGCCAAAAATGTGGCCTAGGTGTTTAATATATTCATGAGCTGCTGAATCCTCTCACCCACCCATTGCGTATTGACAGATTTCTCTCTACACCTGGCTAAAATCTGTTAACCAGGAACAGGGGGAGCCTTTAGATCATGAATTAGCTGGTTCACAGTGCTGGCAGCAAGCCGCAATGACTAAAACAAGAGTTTGGCCAATCTACAAAATGGTAATCCATAAAAGACAATTGAATCCAGGGAGGGCAGCATGACGAAGGTGACAAGTTCCCTTTAAAAGCACATCCATCTATTGTTCCGATCCCTTGGGATGACGACTACTGTCTGTAGGTTCACACGTGTTTTTTTGGAGGAGGTTTTGAGGTAGCTTTTTCTTGCAGGTTTTTTAGCCAAAGCCAGAAGTGGATCCAGCAGGTAGGAGAAGTGTACAGTCTTCGTTTATATTTCTGATTCCTTTTGAATCCACTTCTGGCCTTGGATGAAAATTCTTCAGAAAAATCTGCCTCAAAATCTCCTCCATTTTTTTGTGAGAACCTACCCTCAGGTGCTAAATAAGAGCTTGCATGTGAAAGTGGGTCTTTGTATAGTCCTTGTGCATGGGCATAACTATAGAAGCCATAGAACTTGCTAGAGGTTGGGGTTGGGGGGGGGGAGCTGTCACATGCAAGAACATTGCACCTTTTTGTGGATAGCAAAATAGTGGCTTTTTGCTATAATGTGGATTTTCTGATATATGGTACATACATACCTTTAATTACTTATGCTGCTGTTTTAATTTTCCTACACTAGTTGGTGGGGCCCCATCTTATTTTGCCAAACTATAGTTGTGCCCCTGTCCTCATGGGTGCTTGTATGGACATGCAAGCCCTGGCCCCAGTACCACCTATGCTGTCCATATTGTGTAGGATATGACAAACTGAATACATTTTATGTACTTTGCACAAATCTGTACTAAGACCTTCATGTCTATTTATTATTGACTTAGCAGTGATGGATCACTGGTAAAATGAATGTGTGGAACATTTCCTTTTCTTCTTGTGATGCCCAAGACCTGATAAATGCACCTTCTATTTTCCAGTCCATATTAGAACAAATACATGGCAATGTAGTAAGGATCAATTGTATTCACTTAGCGTCATTCAGCTGTGATGTAGTGCAGTTGTAATTATTTGGAAAGAAATATGATATTGCCTATGCTTCACACAGCAAATAATTGGTGCTATGTATAAGTTATAGCCCAACCTTTCACTGTGGAATATCACCGCTATATATAACCCACTTACGTCTTTACTTGCGTTTACTGTCCAGTTTTTTAAAAATAGCCCTTTCCTTTCTTTGTCATATGATAACTTGGGATACTTCTCAATGTGCACACATGGTCTTATGACATACGGTTTAAAAATGCCACACAGGCTCACGTGAAGGATTGTACTCATGGAGAGCGTTAGTAAAGACTATAAATACCACTTGTTATTAACAGCATAATAAAAGGATCTGTTCTATTAAACTCCACCATTATTGAGCACAAGCCTAAATGAAGGAAATTAAGAGTGTATGCTTGTAATATCACCCCGAAGCTGTGGCACAGTTCCAGTGAATTGCATAAGTCATTTACACCTTAGAGCTTAGAACCTAAAGTTCTTGGAAGCCAGTGCAGAATCAGAACAAGGGCCATTCACCTACCTTGTGCTATGTATAATACTAGTGTATTCTTCTAAAGCCTCATGCACATGGCCGTTGTGCAGCCGTTCCGTGCTTCCGGTCACCAATGCACGGGCAACATCCATGCGGCGGCCAGAACGGATCGAGACCCATTCAACATGAATGGGTCCGTGATCCGTCCACACCGCAAAAAAATAGAACATGGTTTTTTTTTTTTGCGTTGCGGAGGTACGGACAGAAACACCACAGAAGCACTCTGTATTGCTTCCGTGGGGTTCCGTGCCTCCGTTCCTCACCACAGCTCAGGATTGCGGACCCATTCAAGTAAATGTGTCCGCATCTGTGATGCGGGGAGAACATGGCCGGTGCCCGCATATTGCGGACCCACTGTTTGCTCTACTCCAGAGAATATCTCAGTAGTATGACATGCTATGGGGTATGACACAATTATTTATTCTATCAGATTTGTAAAAGAAAAGTACACACTGTTGCCTACATATAAAAAAAGAGACATATGATGTACAGTATGCTTTGGTATGGCCTTTCAGGAAAAGCAGCTGCTTCTAAGGTCCAAGGCATGATTAAAATAGCTACTGTAGTGTGAGGTGGGGTACTAGTCTTTCATTTTATGTATGTGTGTGTATATTGTGGGGATTCGCTCTGGTAGGCAGGGTGAGCAGACACAGAACAGAGGCACAAAAACAGTTCTTAATCAGACTTCAGACATTGATCCACCAGGCTTGTGCCTGAATCAATGTTTGTGACTGTCTGGGAGGACAGGTCGACTAAATCCTGGACTTGAACTTTTGTTCAGAACGGTTTGCAAGGTGTGAACACACACCTGGACTTGGACTCTTTATGCGTGTATACTATGGTATACTACACCCAGTAGTCTCCTAGGAAAACTTATCTCTTTGTTCATTTTTTTTTTTAATATTTTTTTTAATTTTTCCTCCCTCCCCAAGCTCCCGAACTCAGTGACAGCAATAGTAAATGATGTCTAAGTGACACGGACATGCATAGCTATGGTTAAACGCATGTTTGATGGGTTTAACATACAGCGTGTTTAAAAACACACCGGACCGGCACATGTCTCATGCTTTTTCATATTCCAAAGCTTTCAAAAATTGTCCCTTATCGGGGCAGGTGGTGTTTAACCCCTTCACGACCCTGCCATTTTTCACCTTAAGGACCAGGCCATTTTTTGCAAATCTGACGTCTGTCACTTTATGTGGTGATAACATTAAAACGCTTTTTCTTGTCCAAGCCATTCTGAGTTTGTTTTCTTGTCACATATTGTACTTAATGACAGTGGTAGATTTGAGTCAAAATATTTCATTTTTATTTATAAAAAAGATACCAAATTTATCAAAAAGTTGAAAAAATTAGCAATTTTCTAAATTTAAATTTCTCTGCTTTTAAAATAGATAGTGATACCTCCTAAAATAGTTATTGTTTTACATTTCCAATATGTCTACTTCATGTTTGGATCATTTTGTAAATTACATTTTCTTTTTTCGAGACGTTAGAAGGCTTAGAAGTTTAGAAGCAAATTTGGAAATTTTATAGAAGATTTCCAAAACCCACTTTTTAAGGACCAGTTCAGGTCTGAAGTCACTTTTGAGGCTTACATAATAGAAACCACCCATAAATGGCCCCATTTTAGAAACTACACCCCTCAAGGCATTCAAAACTGATTTTACAAACTTTCTTAACCCTTTAGGTGTTCCACAAGAATTAAAGGAAAATGTAGATAAAATTTCAGTATTTCACTTTTTTGGCAGATTTTCCATTTTAATCATTTTTTACCATTAACAAAGCAAGGGTTAACAGCCAAACAAAATTCTATATTTATTGCCTTGATTCTCTAGTTTTCAGAAACACCCCATATGTGGTCGTAAACTGCTGTAGGGGCACACGGCAGGGTGCAGAAGGAACGCTATATGGTTTTTGGAGGGCAGATTTCACTGGGATAATTTTAAGTTGCCAGGCCAGACCCCCTGATGCACCCCTAGAGTAAAAACTCCAAAAAGGTGACCCCATTTTGAAAACTACACCCCTCAAGGTATTCAAAACTGATTTTAAAAAACTTTCTTAACCGTTTAGGTGTTCCACAAGAATTAAAGGAAAATGTAGATGAAATTTTAAAATTTCACTTTTTGGCAGATTTTCCATTTTAATAAAAAAAATTCCGCTAACAAAAGCAAGGCTTAACAGCTAAACAAAACTCTATATTTATTACCCTGATTCTGTAGTTTACAGAAACACCCCATATGTACAAATGTAGTAGGGTTAGCACTCAAACTCTTAACTCAAATTTCTTAAATCATCGTGTTATGAGGCACCCCTAGAGTAGTAACTCAAAAAAAATTACCCCATTTTGGAAACTATGGGATAAGGTGGCAGTTTTGTTGGTACTATTTTAGGGTACATATGATTTTTGATTGCTCTATATTACACTTTTTGTCAGGCAAGGTAACAAAAAATAGCTGTTTTGGCACTGTTTTTATCTTTTGTTATTTACAATGTTCATCTTACAGGTTAGATCATGTGGAATTTCATAGAGCGGGTTGTTATGGATTCTTAAAGCCATAGTATTTATTATTTATTGGGTGACTGTCTTATGTATGAGCAAATTTTTTTCGGTATGAGATGGCGGTTTGATTGGTGCTTTTTTCGGGTGCATATGACTTTTTGATTGCTTGGTCTTACACTTTTTGGGATGTAAGATGAAATTTTTTTTTTTCATTTATTTAAGTTTTACACAATAATATAATAAAAAAAAATATAATAATTCATGTTTTTGTGTCTCCATAGTCTGAGAGACAGTTTTTTTTTTTTTTTTGGGCGATTGTCTTAGGTAGGGTATCATTTTTGCTGCGGGATGAGATGACGGTTTGATTGGCACTATTTTGGGGTGCATATGACTTTTTGTTCGCTTGCTATTATACTTTTTGTGATGTACGGTGACAAAAAATAGCTTTTCTGACACTTTTTTTTTTTACAGTATTCACCTGACAGGTTACGTCATGTAGTATTTTTTTAGAGCAGGTTTTTACGGACACAACGATACCTAATATCTCAACTTTTTTTGTTTTTTACATTTAACACAATAAAAGCATTTTTGAAACAAAATGATTAAAAAAAGATTTTTTAATGTCTCCATATTCTGAGAGCCATAATTTTTATTATTTATTGGTCGACTGTCTTATGCATGGGTTCATTTTTTTCGGTATGAGATGGCGGTTTGATTGGTACTATTTTAGGGTGCTTATGACTTTTTAATTGCTTGGTATTGCACTTTTTGTTATGTAAGATGGCAAAAAATTGCTTTTTTGACACACTTTTTATTTTATTTTTTTAAAGGTGTTCACCTGAGTGGTTAGGTCATGTGATATTTTTATACAGCAGGTTCTTATAGATGTGGCGATGCCTAATATGTCTACTTTTTTTTATTTATTTAAGTTTTACACAATAACAGCATTTTTGAAACCAAAAAAAAAATCATGTTTTAGTGTCTCCATAGTCTAACAGCCATAGTTTTTTGGGAGATTGTCTTAGGTAGGAGCTCATTTTTTGTGGGATGAGATGACAGTTAGATTGGTACTATTTTGGGTGGCATACGCCTTTTTGATCGCTTGGTGTTGCACTTTTTTCATTTTTGGACGGTGATCACCTTAGGGGGTTAGGTCATGTGATATTTTGATAGAGCCAGTAGATACGGATGTGGCGATACCTAATATGTCTACTTTTCTTTTTTTCCCTATTTTTTACAATTAATTTTTACTTTATTATGGGAAAAGGAAAATGGCTGGTTGTGAACGAGCCTAAATTTTTTTATCTCTTTTAATTTGGGAGCAAGAATAGGGCAGTGTGGATTTTGAAAGGGCACTGCAATATGCCGCTGCAATAGTATCATCAGCGGAAGTAGCATAGCATGAAACATACAAGGCAGTCGGCTGCCTGTCTATGGGTAGTAGTAGTATTAGTCATAGTGGTGGTAGTGGTGGCAGATGCTTTGCGTTAGTGAGGGCAGTAGGGGATTAGCAAAGAGCATTGGAAGTTGAGGCAGTGGTGGCTGTAGCAGCCATATGGTACATGTTGGCAAGCAGGCAGCAGCATGATGGAGGCAGCAGCAGCCTTACGTAAGATGATGGTAGGCACAGGCAGCAGCAGTAGCATCAAGGCACCAGTGGCATGATAGAGGCAGCAGCAGCCTTACAGAAGATAGTTTTAGGCACAGGCAGAAGCAGTGGTATGATGTTGGCAGTGGCATTATGGAGGTAACTGTAGCAGCCGTGCAGAACATGATGGTCAGCAGGCTGCAGCAGTGGCATGATGGGCACAGCAGCAGCCTTAAAGAATCTGATGGTCAGCAGTGGCATGATTGTGGCAGCAACATGATGGAGGCAGGACAGCAGGCAGGCAACAACATTGGCAAGATGGGACATCGTCAGCAAGTCCAGATCTATTCATCGGCCTCAGCTGGAGGAGTGTGAAAATCCTCCCCAATCCAAGCTTGGTACATTTTGACAAAAGTAACGTTTTGGACAATGGTGGAGGACAACTTGGTTGGTTTGGGTGTCACCACACCCCCTGAAGTGCTGAAAATCCTCCCCGAGATGACAGTGGCGGCTGGGAAAGAAAGATGAAAGAGCGTGCTGTTCCAGTCTGCCTGCCCAGAAATCCATAGGGTCAGGGAACAGAGTATGCACCAGAGACTAGCCAGAGAATAGGTAGGTCTGAACCTGGGCGTTGAGGCGGAAGGTCTTGGCTTGCTGACTGGCCTCAGCCTGGCACGGCACATGGAAATACTGCTCTATCATGTTGAGGAGACTGAAATGGCTGATGCTACTGCAACTTCTGCTGCTCGTAGAGGCAGGAGGGGGTGACAAGCTGCATAAACAGTGTTTCCTGGCAATAACGTAATTTGGCCTCCCGTTCTTCATGAAAATATTCCTCAGTTTTGCTTTGATAGAGAGGTTTTAAACGCATGGCTATCCAGTAATCATCAGACTGCTTGATGTCAACAATCCGGTTTCACCATCATAATCATCATCATCCTCTTGCTCCTCCAACTTTGACTCCGACTCTTCTTCCTCCTCCAGTGGCAGCACCTCCCCCTCCCCATAGGAGTTTCTCATTGTGGGTCCCCAACAGCTACAGAGCGGACAGAAGATGTGTTAGCTTTTTTCTTCCTCCTCCTTGGTCGCCACCTGTTGCATGAGCGTCAGTGTCTCTTCAAAATTACATATGAGCGGGATGAGGGACAAATGCAGCATAAACGGCATGAGCTGCAAGACATGCTCCCTGCTGAGGCTGTCTGGTGCAAGAGAAAATCGTTCACAGCTTTCTGCTGCTCGTACAGACGCTCAAGCATGTGCAGTGTTGAAGGTGTAGCTGCAGACCATTCTGTCGCTGCAGGTCCAAGAGAGTGTTCCTCACAACATAGAAATGGCTGAAAAGAGGGATATTCTACTGGACTTTGCCAGCAACCTGTGCAAGCCAGTACAGTTTTTTAAAGGCCATGCAGGGAGCATATATATTTTTTGCCCAGGTTCAGGGTGGATAGGATGTTGTGGCTATTGTCGCTGACCACCTTTTCGAGTTGGAGTCAGTGGGGTGACAGCCAGCAGTATTTACAGGAGTCCGTCCAACCAGGACAGTTTTTTTTTATGGTTAAACATTCTGATATAGATGGAGCAGAGGAATAGGAGCATTAGCAGGAGAAGAAGAAGGTGATGATGATGACAAAGATTCCATATTTATTCGGGGCTGCCAGTTGGCTGCCTCAAAGATGACCAGGAGAAGGAGGACAGACTTGTTCTGATTGGGAATGCTGCCTCATGTGCTGCAATAGACCTCTGGAAGCTATAATTGTGTTTAAGCGGCTTATTTTAATCCTGCATATTTGGCACAACACTTTTTCCTGTGCCCGCCTTGTGAAGAAAAAAACACCATATGGGAATTCCTAGTACAGAGCTACAGTCGGGCGAACTTGACTTAGCTCTTGGATGTTTTGGGCCTAACCCACCCACAGTGTCAGCAGCATCACCAGATCCTGAAGCAGACATACTGTAGCCCTAGCTGTTCTTTGGAAGGTACATTGCCTCTGCTCTTTATTCCTGCCAGCACCGCCCCTTCTCCACTGATGTTGTCCCCTCCTCACCACCCTGATCCGGCTCCCAGGTTCTATCCAGCACACAATCGTCATCAGAGTAATCACTCACCCTGCCACTTTTATTAGATGTTGAGATATCATGGTTGGCTCCTGAGCCCCCCTTCCTTGCTCTGCGTTTTCCCCCACTGCCACTGTTGCTGTCCCCACTGCCAATGCCATGGCTACAGGTGACACTAGTACCACCACCATCAACACAGCTATGCATGGAGTCCCCAGCCTCCTTCCAAACATCCTCCTCATGAGAAACTAAACGTGATTGCACTCACACAAGTCATTATCAGAGAAACTCCCTTAACTGTCTGCCATATGGTGTGGTAGGGTTTTCTCGCCACTTCTTAGGAAAAAGGAAGGTGCCCCACTAGGAAGGGGCAGTGAAGACAGAGAGAACTCCACTGAAAGTCTTCTCTTTGGCTGCAAGGAGGAGGGGCAGGAGGAACACTGTGACCGCTGGCTCTAGGGCATGGTGTTAGACTCCGAAGTCTCCTCCATGTCATCTTGCTGCGATTGAGAGGAGGACTGAGCCATCTCAAACACAATCTCATCCTGGTTCTCCTCGATGATAATGTTGAGCCTTTACAAAGCCAGGGACAACTGCGTCTACTACTGCTACTGCTACTACTTCTGGCCGGATAGCTGCTACTGCTGCTACTACCCACATTCTGGCTCTGGGTCTATCATTTGGAATCCTTCCGCAGGTATGGCATTTTTGGGCCTCACAGATAGGGATGAGCGAACCCGAACTGTATAGTTCGGGTTCGTACCGAATTTTGGGGTGTCCGTGACACGGACCCGAACCCGAACATTTTCGTAAAAGTCCGGGTTCGGGTTCGGTGTTCGGCGCTTTCTTGGCGCTTTTTGAAAGGCTGCAAAGCAGCCAATCAACAAGCGTCATACTACTTGCCCCAAGAGGCCATCACAGCCTTGCCTACTATTGGCATGGCTGTGATTGGCCAGTGCAGCATGTGACCCAGCCTCTATATAAGCTTGGGTCATGTAGCGCTGCACGTCACTCTGCTGATTCAAGCATAGGGAGAGGTTGCAGCTGCGACGTTAGGGCGAGATTAGGCAGATTAACTCCTCCAAAAGACTTCATTCTGTGATCGATCTGCAGCTGTGGATCATTGAAGTGCTATTATTGACTTGCTCACTTTTTTGAGGCTGCCCAGAGCGTTTTTAGATCACTTTTTTTCTGGGGTGATCGGCGGCCATTTTGTGACTTGTGGTGCGCCAGCACGAGCTATCACCAAGTGTATTTAACCATCGATAGTGTGGTTATTTTGTGCTATATCCTACATCAGCTGCAGGCTGAGCCTGTGTCACCGAAGTGCATTTAACCATCAACAGTCTGGTTATTTTTTGGCCATATACTACATCAGCTGCAGGCTGAGCCTGTGTCACCCAAGTGCATTTAACCATCAACAGTCTGATTATTTTTTGGCCATATACTACATCAGCTGCAGGCTGAGCCTGTGTCACCCAAGTGCATTTAACCATCAACAGTGTGGTTCATTTTTGGCCATATATTACATCAGGGGCAAGTTGAGCCTGTCACCCAGCGCCTAAAAAATAGACCTGACATTTCTATTCAACCAAATCTGCACAGTTTTAGCTGGTCAAGTTATTTGCAGTGACCGTAAAAGCAGACTTTTTGTTCTGGGTTGAAAAAGCATTCCCAAATTTGCCATTCTGAAAATAACTAGTTTGTGGTATTTGGGGCCTACTTGAAATCTATCCCAAAAAGAAAATCTTACATTGAAGGTATTGATAGTGTCATTCAGAAAAACCTAAGACACACGCTAGCGTGCTGATCGAAGTGTCATTCTGTGATTAAACCTATAACTGTCACACAGCGCAAAAAAAAACAGGTCTCACATCTCTATTCAACCAAATCTGCACAGTTTTAGCTGGTCAAGTTATTTGTAGTGACCGCAAAAGCAGACTTTTTGTTCTGGGTTGAAAAAGCATTCCCAAATTTGCCATTCTGAAAATAACTAGTTTGTGGTATTTGAGGCCTACTTGAAATCTATCCCAAAAAGAAAATCTTACATTGAAGGTA
Source organism: Bufo bufo (assembly GCF_905171765.1). Classification (NCBI taxonomy): domain Eukaryota; kingdom Metazoa; phylum Chordata; class Amphibia; order Anura; family Bufonidae; genus Bufo; species Bufo bufo. The sequence continues at coordinate 165,996,222 of NC_053392.1, read as the reverse complement.
TTGATAGTGTCATTCAGAAAAACCTAAGAAACACGCTAGCGTGCTGATAGAAGTGTCATTCTGTGATTAAACCTATAACTGTCACACAGCGCAAAAAAAAACAGGTCTCACATCTCTATTCAACCAAATCTGCACAGTTTTAGCTGGTCAAGTTATTTGTAGTGACCGTAAAAGCAGACTTTTTGTTCTGGGTTGAAAAAGCATTCCCAAATTTGCCATTCTGAAAATAACTAGTTTGTGGTATTTGAGGCCTACTTGAAATCTATCCCAAAAAGAAAATCTTACATTGAAGTTATTGATAGTGTCATTCAGAAAAACCTAAGACACACGCTAGCGTGCTGATCGAAGTGTCATTCTGTGATTAAACCTATAACTGTCACACAGCGCAAAAAAAAACAGGTCTCACATCTCTATTAAACCAAATCTGCACAGTTTTAGCTGGTCAAGTTATTTGTAGTGACCGTAAAAGCAGACTTTTTGTTCTGGGTTGAAAAAGCATTCCCAAATTTGCCATTCTCAAAATAACTAGTTTGTGGTATTTGAGGCCTACTTGAAATCTATCCCAAAAAGAAAATCTTACATTGAAGGTATTGATAGTGTCATTCAGAAAAACCTAAGACACACGCTAGCGTGCTGATAGAAGTGTCATTCTGTGATTAATCCTATACCTGTCACACAGCGCAAAAAAAAACAGGCCTCACATCTCTATTTAACCAAATCTGTACTATTTTAGCTGGTCAAGTTATTTGTAGTGACCGTAAAAGCACACTTTTTGTTCTGGGTTGAAAAACCATTCCCAAATTTGCCATTCTCAAAATAACTAGTTTCTGGTATTTGAGGCCTACTTGAAATCTATCCCAAAAAGGATATCTTACATTGAAGGTACTGATAGTGTCATTCAGAAAAACCTAAGACACACGCTACCGTGCAGATAGAAGTCTGATTCTGAGATTAAACCTTAACCTGTCACACAGTGCAAAAAAAAACAGGTCTCCCATTTCTATTCAAGCAAATCTGTACTGTTTAATCTGGTCAAGTTATTTGTAGCGACCGTAAAAGCCCTATTTTTTTTCTGGGTTGAAAAACTATTCCCAAATTTGCCATTCTCAAAATAACTAGTTTCTGGTATTTGAGGCCTACTTGAAATCTATCCCAAAAAGGATATCTTACATTGAAGGTACTGATAGTGTCATTCAGAAAAACCTAAGACACACGCTACCGTGCAGATAGAAGTCTGATTCTGTGATTAAACCTTAACCTGTCACACAGTGCAAAAAAAAAACAGGTTTCACATTTCTATTCAATGGTCTGCCGGGTGTTCACTCCAAGGTCATGGAAGTCACGCCTGCGGCCACCCCGTTCTCCGAGGGATATGTCCTGAAATCCAGCTGAAAGCTGCAGAACATCAGTCGGAGGTCTCTCCACTACTGGCGGGCCTCTCTGGCGCCCTCTTCCCACAAGCAAAGGCTCGGCTGGTGGCTGCTGGGGTCTTTCAATGCGTCTAGGTTCTTGAGCCTCTTGCTCCTGTCCAGGCTGTCCTTGACTGGGCTGCCCCCTGGCACGTGCTTTTCCGCGGGCTCTGGCTCATCCACTCATCTTCTATTCCTGAGAGGATATAAACCGCTAATAAGGTCAATCTGCCGCCTAGCAGCTCCGCCGTGGCACAATCACCTCAGAACTCGCACACTGGTGACTTTAGGTATCTTCACTGGTCACTTTGAGCAGAATGATGACATACGAGTCATGGCACCAAATGTAACCCTCTTTTCCTTGCACCATCTGCGACACCTCCAGCTTTCACACTCACTCGGTCACCAGCTCCTCCAGGCATAAAATCTAAGTGGACTCTAAGGGACGACACTCAGGTCTTCTGTGGTTTAAAGCTTTATTGAGGTGTAGTGCACTTGGCTGGAGCCTGTAATACAACAGGGAAACACTGCCACTATGTGGTATACAGCCAGGTCACCAGCCCACCTATATCATAACAGGCAGTCATTATATTACATTCCCACATACATGTTACAGGATATAACAAAGCATACAGAAAAATGAACAAGAGAAAATCATTTACAAAGATATTGCAGCAGGGTGACCTGGAATACAGCATGTCTTGCAGCCATTTTAGGAAGAACACATGTTTCTTTAACTGTACATCATCTACTCAGCCTAGCATGTGCTGCAGGGTTTAAAGGCTGCTAAAAACATACAGTCACCTCTTTACATTCTACAGAACTATTATGGGTATATATTATAACTTTTTACAATAGATAAATGAACTTTAGCTTTAGAGAACTTAGACAGAGATCCTACCTTCTTCACAGTAAATGTCTGCACTGAGGAGACCAAACCAAGTAGCAGAATACACAGGGGGCTTTCTGGAAGAGTCCACTGTAAAGACTCTGTCTGTTAAAACTTTCCTCAGTTATCTAATAGCACATTTGAAGAGGTTTATTTAGCATGTCCTGACTCTCTGCTAACAGCTTATGAATATATGGAACTATATTTAACAAGTGATCATTGCTGCAGCTCCTGCATATTGGTATGACCCTATTGCAAACCTGCAGACTGGATATTTGGTGAAACTTCATGTGGTTCATATCGACTGTACTACACCACTGACTTGGTGCCTGGGCCTAAATGTGTGACAGTGGCCTGTTCCAGTGGTGGGTGACGTGAAGCCTGATTCTCTGCTATGACATGAAGACTAATTCTGCGCTGACATAAGGCCAGATTCTCTGTTACGGGACCTCTCTCCTCTGCCTGGGCCTAAATGTGTGACAGTGGCCTGTTCCAGTGGTGGGTGACGTGAAGCCTGATTCTCTGCTATGACATGAAGACTGATTCTGCGCTGACATAAGGCCAGATTCTCTGTTACGGGACCTCTCTCCTCTGCCTGGGTGCCTGGGCCTAAATGTGTGACAGTGGCCTGTTCCAGTGGTGGGTGACGTGAAGCCTGATTCTCTGCTATGACATGAAGACAGATTCTGTGCTGACATAAGGCCACATTCTCTGTTACGGGACCTCTCTCCTCTGCCTGGGTGCCTGGGCCTAAATGTGTGACAGTGGCCTGTTCCAGTGGTGGGTGACGTGATGCCTGATTCTCTGCTATGACATGAGACAGATTCTGTGCTTACATAAGGCCAGATTCTCTGTTACGGGACCTCTCTCCTCTGCCTGGGTGCCTGGGCCTAAATGTGTGACAGTGGCCTGTTCCAGTGGTGGGTGACGTGATGCCTGATTCTCTGCTATGACATGAAGACAGATTCTGTGCTGACATAAGGCCAGATTCTCTGTTACAGGACCTCTCTCCTCTGTCTGGGTGCCGGGGCCTAAATGTGTGACAGTGGCCTGTTCCAGTGGTGGGTGACGTGATGCCTGATTCTCTGCTATGACATGAAGACAGATTCTGCGCTGACATAAGGCCAGATTCTCTGTTACGGGACCTCTCTCCTCTGCCTGGGTGCCTGGGCCTAAATGTGTGACAGTGGCCTGTTCCAGTGGTGGGTGACGTGAAGCCTGATTCTCTGCTATGACATGAATACAGATTCTGCGCTGACATAAGGCCAGATTCTCTGTTACGGGACCGCTCTCCTCTGTCTGGGTGCCGGGGCCTAAATGTGTGACAGTGGCCTGTTCCAGTGGTGGGTGACGTGAAGCCTGATTCTCTGCTATGACATGAAGACAGATTCTGCGCTGACATAAGGCCAGATTCTCTGTTACGGGACCGCTCTCCTCTGTCTGGGTGCCGGGGCCTAAATGTGTGACAGTGGCCTGTTCCAGTGGTGGGTGACGTGAAGCCTGATTCTCTGCTATGACATGAAGACTGATTCTGTGCTGACATGAAGCCAGTTTCTCTGCTATGGCATGAAGAGACTGATTCTCTGCTGACATGAAGCCAGATTCTTTGCTATGGCATGAAGAGACTGATTCTCTGCTGACGTGAAGCCAGATTCTCTGCTATGGGACCTCTGTCCAATTGATATTGGTTCATTTTTATTTTTTTAATTTTAATTTTAATTCATTTCCCTATCCACATTTGTTTGCAGGGGATTTACCTACATGTTGCTGCCTTTTGCAGCCCTCTAGCTCTTTCCTGGGCTGTTTTACAGCCTTTTTAGTGCCCAAAAGTTCGGGTCCCCATTGACTTCAATGGGGTTCGGGTTCGGGACGAAGTTCGGATCGGGTTCGGATCCCGAACCCGAACATTTACGGGAAGTTCGGCCGAACTTCTCGAACCCGAACATCCAGGTGTTCGCTCAACTCTACTCACAGATAATACTGTGCGCTACCCTGTCTATTAGTGTAGTAATTATGTATATACTGGTTTAAATAAATGCAATAACCCTCCAAAAAATGTTATTGGTAACGTGTGGAGACATAAATAAACGTAAACGGATTTAGGTCTATATTCGTTATCACTCACAAATAATTTTGTGCCCTACCATGTGTATTGGTGTTGTAATCATATACTGTATTTTTTGCTTTATAAGACGCACCTGATTATAAGACGTGCCTAGTTTTTTGAGGAGGAAAATAAGAAAAAATATATTTTGAACCAAAAGGTGTGCTTTTGGTGGATTTTGAACTAATGGTGGTCTGGGGATTACATTGTTATGGGGGACCTGTGGATGACGCTGTTATGGAGGAACTGTGGCTGATGCACTGTTATGGGGGTTCTGTGGGTGACACACTGTTATGGGGGACCTGTGGCTGACGCACTGTTATGAGGGATCTGTGGCTGACGCACTGTTATGGGGGATCCGTGGCTGATGCACTGTTAAGGGGGACCTGTGGATGACGCACTTTTATGGGGGACCTGTGGCTGATGCGCTGTTATGGGGGAACTGTGGATGTCGCACTGTTATGAGGGACCTGTGGATGACACACTGTTATGGGGGATCTGTGGATGATACTGTTATGGGGGATGTGTGCTGTGACACATAGGGCCATGAGGGGGACCAGCATAAGATGATATATGTGTGGATGACACACATATAGCATCTTATGCTGGTGCCCCTCATGGGCCAATGTTTCACAGCATTACTTTATTAATATGTGTCCCATTACACTCTGTGCACAGCAGTTTCTTTGTATGTAAAGTCTATTTCTTTAATGCTGAAGCAATCGCTTTCCTTTGATAAACTAGCCTAATTGCCTGAAACAGTGCTCACTCTATGAATGCAGCGGTCCGGCTGGCGTATGACATCACTCAGTCAGTCACGCTCCTCCCACTTTATTAATGAAGCAGGAGCAGGAGCGCTACTGACTGACTGACGTCACGAGCTGGCCGGCTGCATTCATAAAATGAGTACTGTTTCCGGCGATTAGGTTATTTTATCAAAGGAGAGCGATTGCTTCAGCATTAAAGAAATAGACTTTACATACAAAGAGACTGCTGTGTGCGGGGCCTGGTGTAATACAGTGACTGCACCGGGCCCCACCGTGAGTTGCCAGTCTCCAGCCCCTCCTCCCACCCATCATAACAGTAACTGATGTATCGCCGGCCGCGCTGTGCAGCATACCAGCCCGCGATACATCAGTGTCAGCCATGTATAAATGACACCATCGCTTTATAAGATGCACTGCCATTCCCCCCCCCCACACACACACTTTTGGGGGGGGGAAGTGCGTCTTATAGAGTGAAAAATACGGTATATGCTGGTTTGAATAAATACAACTCCAAAAAACAAATTAGAACTGTGTGGAGACAGAAATAAATGGAAACGGATTTAGGCTTAAATTTTGCGCGCCACCCTGTATTTTGTTGCAGTCATCACCTGTATGCTGGTTTGAATTAATTCAATAACCTTGCCCCAAAAAATTTGGAGGTGTGTGGAGATAGAAATAGATGGACTTAGCCCTAACATTACGCTATCAATCGCTGATGTTTTTTCTGCTACTCTTTGTATTTTATATGGTTTGTAAAACAAAAAAAAAAATTAATTAACTATACGAGATGCCCCGACACAGTTAGAACTAGTATTTCAGGTGTTTTCACTGAGATTTAAAATGCTACATTGGTGGTAGACCATGTCTTGTATCTTTTTGCACATTGCTGGAAAATAAAAGCATCGTTATGTGCAAGATCTGCAGAATTAAAATAAGACGTGGGCATTCAAACACAAACATAGGCACCACGGCTCTATTGTAGCACATGAAGCGGCATCAACCGATCCAGTGGGAAAATAGAACTAGCTGTCAGCTAGCAGAACAAGAGTGTCTTCTTTCTCCTAAACTCCTTTTATGGCAGCCAAACTGCATCTACATGCAGTACAGTGTCCATGTCATCGTCATCATCAGTTACTGTTTCTCCCACTCAGACTCCTCCTCCTACTCCGTTCTGTCATCAGCCATCAGTAAGGGAATGTGTGGCCAGGAAACAACACTATGCGCCCATCAGTCCAATGGTGTGCAAGTTTAACTCCCACCTAAAATAGGTCAAATAATCCCTCAAGGCACGGATTATGTATACAGTATTTGTAGTATGACTTTAATAACATATAATGGACTTAATGTTAAAAACACTAAATAAAACACAAAATAGAATTATGCAACATAAAATTATAAAAAAATTGATATTCCCTGTAAATACCAATAAAAAGACCATATGATCTTATAAGTGGTAATTCACAAATTATTCGTCCTTAGATTATAATGATGTTTCCTTATTAATACGGTATATTGATTATATATTGGTACACGAATGTTAAATATCAAGGGATGAATAATACCCTATTGTTATTTGTGTTGCTTTTTTTTACATATATCTTAATTAATTAATTAAAAATTCTTAGATAGGCACTCGGACATCTAGAGTACATGCAGCACACACAATTTTAATCACAATAATAAAACAATAATAAAACAACAATCTATAAAAACAATTAAAATGATGAGTAGGATATGGAATAAATTATTGTATAAATATTGTACAACGAGCCTCTCAATTGGCTGATCTCCATCACGTGATCGATTGGAGGAGGAGGAGTCGGTAGCACGAGGGACGCCGAATTCCGACGGAAAACACGATCGCTCACACAAGAATAGAGGTTATACTCAACAAAATAAGGTTGGAAGCGGAGGTAAGAGAGATACATCCATACTGAAAATTTGTGTGGAAACGTTATTGTACATATACCTCGCAGAGACCGACCGAATAGTGAGTACCTCTGGAATACAATCGTGTGATACCGATTATGTATATGCCGTTAGATCGATAAGATCCACTGACCCCTTTGGCTATAATGCTATAACTTCGGGCCATATTAATTGAAACTATATATAACATAAAGGAGAACTATTTAATTGAACTATTTCATTGAACTGTTTCATCGATTACATAGTGGATGGATTACATAATAAAAGTCACTGAATAGTAAGAGGAGTTATGTGCAATAATGAAATAAGCAATTATCTATCCCACGGTGGATCAACCATAACTTGATGGACTGTTCTAATACTCACGGCAACCTAATTGTGTTGCTACAGTGGGATTTACTTGCTGTTAGATATGTGGCATGCTTCAAGCCAGAGCTCTAACACTTGCTGGTCTCATATTGTTATGTTAATCTCAGCGTCCCAATATTGTTAATGTTTTAACTTACACCTGGCCACGTTGCTAGCATTGTAGTCGCTACTGTACCACTAAGTGGATTCTGATGGCATGTGCTCAACCTCAATAAAAGATACCTAGCTATCATTATTTCTCCAAAAAGCCACCCCTGCCTTGTATTGTCATGTGGCAGAGAACGTGGGCGGCTCCTTCTAATTTTTGCTTGCTTTGCAAGGTGCATGCCACCATGGATACCTGGAACAGCTGTTACTGGCAGGAACACTACATGTCTTTCACGGCCTACTGGGTCAATGTTTTTTGCCGTAGCAGAGACACAGCACTGAAGCAACAAGACCAGGTCCTTTTGACACCTCCACAATTGTGCCGGTCGGTCTGGTTTCCACACCAAACGTTTATCCACCTCCCGGAACATCTTCCTCCATGGACATCCTCCAGTATTGTAGCACTGCACAACATATTTTAGGAAGATGCAACGCTTGCATGAGCACCTCAACCCCTTCAAACAGCTGATTAGCAGGGGTGTCAGAAGTCAGACCCTTACCAATCTGGTATTGACGATCTATCCTGAAGATAGATTCTCAATATCATGAAACTGGACGGCCCCTTTAAATGTGTTATTGTTAGGTAATTCATGCATTCAGTAAAACATACAAGCATTGAATTCATTTTTGTGCATTAAACTTGTTCATTACTAGTTAGTGGTTAATCATAAAAATGATTCATCGAACGTCCTGTATTGAGTGGAGAGTATCGTTACTTCTATGTTTCCAAATTAGCATTTTGGATATGAAAATTATAAACTGCAACAGAATAATAAAAAAAAAATATTAGATTTGTTTGTATCTAAAGAACCTAACAATAATTGGTAGAAAAATGCAGTAGTCTATGAGAAAACATGCTAAGTACTTTGCAAGCTGAACAGTCAGCTAGCCTTTCATTAGAGCATCCCTTACTTAACCCTCCTCTTATGTTAGGGTCAGAACCGACCCGTTTTCAGGTTTTGAATGTCTATAAGTATCACATAAATTTGTTTATCGCATCAAGATTTTTTTACTTTGTCAGGAACCTCTATTTAAACAATGTAATAGAAAAAGAATCATTTTCACTAAATTATAAAATACTGTGGTGAAAATTAAGACGTTCATGGTGTTAGGGTCAATTCTGACCCAGTTATAATATAGGATTATAGGACACTAATAAGTGCCAAAACTGAAATCATAAACACTCTCTCTGCTTAGTAACACTGACAGCCAATCACCTCTCAAACCTGTGAGCTGTAGTTAGGGAGGGGCCTATCTCTTTGCCTGCTTGTCTGCTTCTCTAAATAAAGTAAATATTCTATTGAGGTTTATTTTACCATTTTTTAAATTTGAAAATGAGAGGCATGCTTTCAAAAGAAAGGTCTAAGGGGTCACACCAAAAATATTAAAACCAATCTTTTCAAAGATAAAGAAGCCTAACAAGGTAACCAAGAGGTAAGAAACAAATTGGATGATAAATAATTGTTCAGAGGGTATTTTAAGGCTAATTTAAGACACGGGTCAAAACTGACCCGTTAACATCATGGATAGTAACAGAAAGCTAACATAAGAGGAGGGTTAAATCGGTTCAGCGTCCTAAATTTTGCATATAAATTTCATTATCTCTAATGAATTCCCTAACTAGGTGTCACATTATTTAATATTTTATGGTAGAAAAATGGAGGAAGATAATTTATAATTCAAAATACTTCAAGCTTTGAAAATGGTTATGATTCTGAACTGTCTTTTTTTCTAATTCACCATGAAGATATTAACACCGAACGAAAATAAAAAAATATTCTGGTTGGTGAAATATCAGATATGGAAACTTCTAGTCATGGTATATACATATACTTATGCAAGAAACAAATCAAGGAAATGTATTCAAAATAACACTGACTTGTGAAATGTGTATGGACTTGATGTTATTTTTACCTTGTGTACACAGAAGTTAAAATGTAAAAAACAAGAAAGCCTAGTAAATGCTTGGAAAACTCTACACATGTTGACATCCCTTGCACTGACATTTTTTTTGTTCTGTAATAACGTCAGAATAACTGCTGTGAGGTTTGGACCTTAAACCTGGTGTCCTGAAGCCATATCTGTGAGGATGATCCCCTGAAAGAAAGCTACCCCTCACACTGCATACATTTTTTTTGCCACATTTTTGTGTTTTTTTGGGTGTTATTTGTTAATAGTGTATTTACCTATTGCAGCAGGCAGCCCACAGGTAAGGGTGCTGTAAGGAGGATGTGAGTGGTAGTTGTGCTTCTAATTGGAGTGGTATCTGCCCTTACTAAGGCACTCCCTGGGACCGTGCAGCAGTGATTGTAGGTTGCACCCTTTCTTCTCCCGGAGTACAACCTAGTTTGTATTGGAGTCCTTGCCTGGTGTTAGGTGGCTTGCCCTTGAAGTTGTGAGATTTGGAAGTGCAAGGTAGGACTGCCTTGTGGTGTAGGCAAGATGGGGATAACAAATCCAGGGTTCTTTAATTAGGTAATTTAGGCAGTCCTCATAAAAAGACACTGGCATTATTCAGTTGAGACTCTCCAGAGTACATACTCAATACTTCAAAAACTAAACATGGGATAACCAGCAGTCAGATGGCCGACTCTGAGTCTTCCACTAATTTTCAAGTTGACTAAAGAGATGCACATTCACAGTATTGCACTACACCTCCCACAGCATGGTGTAGATCCTCCAACAGGTAGCTAATCTGTGGTAAAAGCATAGTGGATGCCTGTACCCTTTCTACTAGCAGTAAGACCTGTTGCTGTACAAAAGCGATTGCACTTACTGTCTTACCATTTTACCAGTTTTTTAACTTGGCCCTCAACTATATGTATATTCTGTACTTCTTTCTCTCTCAGATGACGGTCGTACTTGATGGAATGCAAGAATGAGGGTTCTTTACAGCTGGTCTCACTTCTGCACAGGCACATGTAGATATCTCCTCTCTCTTAGGCCTCATGCACACAACCATAGTCTCGGTCTGCATCTAATCTGCATTTTTTCAGATGCGGACCCATTCATTTCAATGTGCTGTCCGCATCCATATGTCTATTCCGAGGCCCCACAAAAAATAAAACATGTGTAACACCCCAGAGTTGTGTTACTACATGCCTCTACCCTGCTACTATCTTCTAAGAGCCTGTATATTGTCATCTGATATGATTTTGCTCATGTCTTCACAAATGTGCATACAAAACCATGTTAAATTCAATAGTTCCTTGTAATTGTACAGGTTTACCAGCAGGTGGCAGCAACGCATTGGCCAGGTACTAGTCCTAGTTTAGTAAATCTAAGCTGGAATGGATTATTCCAACTTAGCTCCCCCTCTGTGGAGGTGTGGACTGTTCCCACATCCTGAAGCATGGAGAAGGAAGTTAGAGTCAGTGTAGCCTCCCCCATGCTTGGGGAAGGCTGTGTGATAGTGTTCAGGAGATCCCCTGCATAGGGAAGACAGCAAAGATCTTGTCTTGGCTGAGACCTGATCAAATACCCAGCCTGAGCAACTTCAGCCTCAGCTGGATGGAAGGAGCAGACAACCTCCAGAGTTCAAGGAAGAAAGCATCCCCTGAGAAACCACCTGAGAGATAAGTCCAGAGACCTAGGAGAAGCCATTCCTCCTAAGCTAGTCTGTCCCCACATAGCAGAAGTTATAGAAAAGTGCAGACGATTAGTTCCTGCCACAATTACAGAGCTACAGTACCAAGCAGACGAATTATACTGCAAGCTCACATTTAAAGTGCATAAGTATTTATTCCTGCCAACCATTGCTAAAACCTGCTGGGACCAGAGACCAAAGCTGTATACTGCTTGGATACAAGTTATCTTCAGTAAAGAAATGTTTGAACTTCATCTAAAGGTCTGGACCTCATTTCTGCTGCAAAATTCCTCTATTACTCCTACTATCACTACACTCAAATTTATTGCAAGTGAGCCCGGAGCCAGGAGTCCAGCCGTACCCAAGTAGGAGACACCGTTGACACAATTATCACCACTCTACAGAGACATTATAGGCCATTACACCACTCTGGCATTCCTAATCTGGGACGTGCGTTTTAACACCTTGGAAGGGCCCTGGGGTAGTACCCTGCGCACGCTGCAATTGGCGTCACAAACAAATACAGACTATTATCCACCCGTATCCTGGCCCACTGCATAAGTGGTGTCAGCGTTACCCCATATCCTGCTCATTGCACATGTCCTATTCTTGTCCGTTTTGTAGACTAGTATATGCATTTGTAACAGGGGAAGTGAAAATGCGGGATGCACATGGCCTGCATAGGTGTTTTGCGGATCCATGATTTGCGGACCACAAAAACTGATGCGTTCACGTGCAGGAGGCTTTAGACTGCCAGAATTCAACTCCCAAGCTCCTGACCCAGAGGAGAAGAGGCTACCCCCACCCACTGAGCAGGGCAACATAACTAAACAGTGTTTCCATTTCAGCTTTTGGATTACAAACATCAAATTGAAAAAGTGCATTAATGTTCATGGGGTTGTCTGCTTTTTTTATATTTATGACCTATTACCAAAGGCGAGCAAGTGTAATTACAACTCCGCGGTCCCATTTACTTCAATTGGAATACTTCTTCTGAATAGGACGGACTGATTCCACTGAAGTAAATGGAGATGGAGAAGTTGTAATTATGAGGGCGAACAGGTAAACAGTAAAGAGAAGGCACTGCTCATATGAGCACTGCAATTTCTTCAAACAGCTGATCGGCAGGGGTGCTGGGAGTCGGGCCCCTGGCAATCTGATACTGATGATCTATCCTGAGGATACACTAGGTCATCAATGCAAAAAAACAGGACAAACTCTTGAACAATGGACATTAACCCATAATGCAACACATTAACCTTTTGCAGTATTCCTCAGGGGTTCTGCACTACTAGCGTTTTTTTCATGGCCTTTTTTTTCCTCTAGAGAGAGTGTGATCTGAAAACATCTGAAAAAAAATTCCAAGAGTGTGCAGTGATTTTGAAAAGAAGCCAGAACGACAAAAAAAACCTAATGAACAAAAATGCGGGTAGCAAAAAAACGCTTGTGAATCCTGTTTTTCATATTTCCCGTAGACCTTCTAATGATATCTAGAGCTGTCAATTTTACTGAAAAAAGTGCACCAAAAACTCTACAATAAATGCAAAAGTAGAGAAAAACATCAGCTAAAAATCCGCATTTAACCAAATTAACATACCAATTTCATGTGCATTCATTTGATAGTGGTGGATGCTTTGATAACTCCCTAGACTCAGATTATCAAGAATAAAATGGAAAATGGGACAGAACTTAGGCTACTTTCACACTCGCGTATGGTGCAGATCCGTCATGGATCTGCACAGATGGATCTGCACCGATAATACAACCGCATGCATCCATTCAGAACAGATCCGTTTGTATTATCTTCAACATAGCCAAGATGGATCTGTCTTGAACACCATTGAAAGTCAATGGGGAGCGGATCCGTTTTCTTTTGTGCCATATTGTGTCAGTGAAAACGGATTCCTCCCCATTGACTTACATTGTGCAGCGTTTTGGTGTCCGCCTCCAGAGCGGAATGGAGGTGGAACGGAGGCAAACTGATGCATTCTGAGCGTATCCTTATCCATTCAGAATACATTAGGGCAAAACTGATCCGTTTTGGACCGCTTGTGAGAGCCCTGAAACAGATCTCACAAACGGAAACCAAAACACTGGTGTGAAATTAGCCTTAGGTTTCCAAAAGTGCAGAGCTTAAAGGCAAGAAGGTGGGGCTTAGTTGCGCCATGGACCTGCACAGTACCATCTAAGAAGATGTCTTACTGTACCTACAAAACTGTGTGAAGTGTTTAGGTGATGACTGTAAAAGGTGTATGAGCGAGTGGTGTTTTTGTATCTTGTGTCTAAGCATTATGGTTGGACATGTCCAAGGCCAGGTTCATATCACCATTTAGTTTTCCTTTCTTCTGATCAGAACATTATTTTAAGCATCCGTTTTGCTCAGTTATGCTCATTTTGTAATCATTTTACCCATTTCCATCTGAGATCCGTTATTATAGACGGAAAAAAAATTCTTTGTGGGGGACTTTTTTTTCCATCTAAAATAATGGATTTCAGACTGAAATAGCTAAAATGCAGAATGAGCATAACTGAGCATTCATTAAAGATGTTTAGAATAAATGAACCGTTTTGTTTTTCTCTCCTTCACAAATCAGAAGATTGAAAAACGAAACGATGATATGAAGATAGCCTGATTTGTGAGTGACATGTATGCATTGTGCTTCCCATCTGTGAGTAGCTTGTATAAGTCCTATCCAATATAGAAAATATCTTTGCGGTGTATCCTTGTTGTCATTAAAAGTGTGACAAACTTGCACAGGGGCCCTTGTGTCTGTGCTACTGATGTTATGAATTTGTGTGCTTCTTTCAAGCACCAGATATGGTGCTTTTATTGTAGATACAATTATTGGTTTAACTTTAACAAGCCAGAAATTATGCTGCAACATAGAGCGCATTGATAGGGAAATCATATTATGTAACTGTGCATAAAAGTACTTAACCCCCCAAAGTAAATCAATTAAAAAGCAAATAAATACATTTACATACACACAGAAGAAGATTTATCATAACTACCGATATCCAAACATGCTGCCGGATGCTGTGCCTAATTTATGACGAGGTGCAAATTAGGCACAGCATCTGGCACTACTGACTAGTAGTGTAGATTTCAGTGTTCTTCTACACCAGAAAACTGGTGTAGAAGATGATAAATGAGGCAGGGTCACCTGCCCCGTCCTCGACATGCCCCCTTTTGGTGAAAGTGGTGAAGCTGGTGGAGAAATGCCACAAATGTGGCGTATCCTAATGATACCTCTGGCCCACAGTGTTTTCCATGTTGTCACCTTTCTTAAACCAGTATCCAGAAAGAAGCCTTTGAATCCATAACATATTTGTTCTACACTCTCATTCAGTGTACAGGATTTGGGGAAATACGATACATTAGCACCTTACAAATTGAGTAACAGCAACAATGTCCCCAAATAATAACTTAGGTGAATCTCCGGCACTTTGTGCCCCACAAACTCAAATCTATACCAGCCAAGGAACTGCCGTTGACTTGAGCTACAACTTACGCCACCTTCTGACATAAGTTATAGCTCAAGTCAACACAGGTCCCTGGCTGGCATAGATTTGAGTTTCTGGTGTACAAAGTGGGCTCAGATATTCTCTGCCTCTCCCGCTTAGCTTAACCCATTTTCTTGCCACTTTACAAAAGTGTTAAGAAGCTCTAAAGGTCGTATATTATGGGGAAAATATGGAGTGAACCATAATTTGCGACTTTTTAATGCCACAAAAATAGCTCCCTCATGTTTTTGTAAAGTATGGAGAGGCCTCCATGTTTACAGCTCAACTGAGTGCATTGGAAAAGGGATCAGTAACCTTTGACACTTCAGCTGTTTCGAAACTACAATACCCACAAAGATGCAGTCATTTCTATTGGAGTTAAAAGAACAGTCATGCAAGCATGTATGCTGGATCTTGGAATGATTTTGGAGTTCATAATAGAAACAAAAATGTTAAATTTTAGAGCACTGGTAAATACAGTAAGAGGAGGACAACCCCATAAAACTGTGCAGAATGTACATTATAAGTAATACCTTAAAGAGGTAATCCAATCCTAAAAGAAGCCCCCCCATATGCCGGGCCGCCCACACTGAATATACTTACTTACCCTGTCGCCCCTTCCCCGACACCGAATGTTTTTATCTGGGCACAGGGAGAAGCGGCAGTGCTGGGACCAGGAGCGGCGCCGGGAGCGGGGTAAGTATATTTAGCTTGGGGGGCCCGGCATATGGGGGGGCTTTTTTTTAGGATTGAATAACCCCTTAAAATTGAGAACTATGAACATCATGTTGAATGTTGCTGCATTAGAAGGTAAAACACAGCAAGTATGTACATGGTCTGACTTGAAACCCCAGCCCCCCGTGACAAATGTACAACCCCCAACTACCATGTGCTATTTATAATAGTAGTACATTTGTATGTGGGACATGGACCATTTCCTCTTAGATGCCTGGGTCTAGTTGTGACTGCTTCCTCTGTACCTCCTATAGCTATGACCCTGCAGGCAAGGGGATGTATTTTACTGTATGCATTTATATCAGAAAACCGTCCCATGTGGTATTCACTGCACTATTAATATATACAATATGAAATGAGCTGGCCAACTCTGTAATAAACTGTAGAAACTGAAATAAGGATGTGGGTTAAAGGTTACATAGTAGAATATGTACAAGGGATAACTTTTGTGCTGAGGAAATCCACATATATTAGTCAATGTTTTGGTAACACATCTTTTTCCTTTTTTGTGGTTTGGCTCGCAGTCAATACGTTTATGTCATGAGATACAACTGTACGCAAGCCAGAAGAGTCTGAAATAACCTTCAAAGGAATGAAAGCCTAGCTATTGCTCAATTTCCATCTTTAAGAGAAAGCCTTTGGAGATGAACTATTGCAGTGATAGTCATCTGGGGAATGTGCCCAAACAGCTATGTTTATGTGTCTTTTACTAAATGCTAGACATTTTTTAACTTCTCTTCATGAGTGAAATTATTTGTATGTATTTCTTTTTATGTATCTCAATTGCATTTGTTTTCTAAAAAAAAGACAACCCTATAAAAAACTGTTTAACATGACGCAATTTTTTACAATATGATTACTGTGTCTGAATATTTTGGGAATTGTACAAACAGCAGTTCCTTAAAAGTGTATTCCAGCCTGTCACCATTATCTATGCACTGGACACAAAGCATTCGTAAATTCAGGTCCTTTAATTTTTTCACATTTTGTTATATTGCAGCCTTGTGCTAAAAAAATCCACTTTTTCCTCTTCATTTACACTCAATGGACAGCCATTTTCAGGTCTCACCAGAAATGTTCAAATAGGTTCAAGTCAGTGCTCTTGCTGGGCCTCTCAAGGACTTTCACAAAGTTGTTCCTAAGGCCTCATTCACACTTCAGTGTTTGATTTCCATCAGTGATTTGTGAGCCAAAATCAGAAGTGAAGCCACGGTATAATGGAAAGATCTGCACCTGTCACGGCTGTCATGGTCTGGTTGTAGTGGACTATGACACTTTTGCCATGCATGCTTGTTGCTGGTGGCAACGTGTTGTTAGCATGATTTTACACTTCCCCTTTAAGGCTGGTGTTCCTTCCTATTTTGGTTTGTTTAGGGTTAAAGGAGTGTGCAAGGTGGAGCTGGGTGTGGCCTCATGGCTCTTCTTATACTGGAGTTGTGAGCTTGAGGTTAGTGGTATGTCTGCCTTTGTATGAGTAGGAGCTTTGCTCCTCTCTAGATGTGTCACCTGTCCATGAGGGCCTCCCTGTGGAACAACAAGGTCTTTGGCAATGTCATCCCGATGTTTCCTCGTGTCCCCTTACCCTTTCTCACCTGTTTATGATGTTTGGTGTGGGTTTATGTACAGGGTGTTTATTGTATGTCATTTGGTGTTCCATGTCTGGTCTATTTGGTGTTTGTAGTCCAGCATGTTTGTTTGACATTTCCCTTGTCTGTCTGTGCCTGCGGAAGTGGGCTCCATGGTTTCCCGGAGGGGTGAACCACAAGTCAGCAAGCTGTAGTTGTTCTACGCAGTCGTTGTTGCAGGTAAGTGGTGGTTGTTCCAGTGCGTGTCATTTGCGCTGGGCTCTTACCTACCATTATGTGTTTATGCTTGATCTCTTCTCCTTCATTGTTGCTAGGCCTGTGGGAGACTCCGGTTCTTCCGTGTCTTGAAGGAAACGGTTGTCTCTTTCTCCTTACAATACCATCAAGGATCATCAGGGCGAATTAGGGTCCTATATTCCGGGTATGAGCCATCCCACCATCAGGGTTGGCTCATACAGTCAGGAGGTCAGGGATTGTATTTAGGCATGCAATAGTAGTGTTGAGCATGAATATTCAAAAAGCACATTTTTATCTCGAATATCGCCACTTTGAGAATTCGCAAATATTTTGAATATAGTGCTATATATTCGTTATATCGAATATTTGTCATTTTTCCATCTGCACACATGATTCCTCCCTGCTTTTTGATTGTGGGCCAATGAGTCATTGGCCCACAAGCAACTTAAGCAGGGAGGAATCATGACTTCAGATGGGGAAAAAATTAGGAATATTCTAAAAAACAAATATATAGCACTATATTCAATATAGTGCTATATATTCGTTTTTTTAGAATATTCGTCATTTTCTTTTCATCTGAAGTCATGAATGATTCCTACCTGCTTAAGTTGCTTGTGGGCCAGTGACTCATTGGCCAATGACTTATAACAAATATTTGAATTCGCAAATATTCGACGAATATTCTACAATGACTCATTGGCCCACAAGCAAGAAGCAGGGAGAAATCATGTGTTCAGATGGAAAAAAGGACGAATATTCTAAAAACAAATATATAGCACTATATTCTATAGCTCATCACTATGCAATAGGAGGTGACCTGCTCCCTTATCCCAGCCACTGGCCTAGTTGCTTTAACACTGGGTCCTCATTGTACGGTGGGGAGTTTTCCCTACTCCCCACCGTGACAGCACCTGTCCTATGCACACCTGGCTTTGGCTCAGAAATCAAAGATCGTATGATTGGGGTCATTGTCCTGTTGGAAGATGAACCTTTGGTCTAATCTGAGATCCAGGGCACTCTGGATCTGGTTTTCATTAAGAATATCTCTGTACTTTACTCCATTCAGCTTTCCCTCACCCCTGACCAGTCTCCCTGTCCCAGCTGCTGAAAAACACCCTTACAGCATGGTGCTGCCACCACCATGCTTTACTGTTGAGAAGGTATTGGACAGGTGATGAGGGCAAAAAGTTTAATACTAGTTTTTTCAGACCAGAGAATCTTCTTTCTCATAGTCTGATAGTCCTTTAGGTGCTTTTTTTTTTTGCAAACTCCAGAAGGGCTTTGTATGTGTCTTTTACTGAGGAGTGGCTTCTTTCTAGTCACTCTGCCTTAAAGCTCAAATTGGTGGAGCTTGCAATGATGGTTGACATTTTTGATGTTTCTCCCAGGATCTTTGAAGCTCAGCCAGAATGACTATTAGGTTTTTGCTTACCCTTCTTACCAAGGCCTTTCTTCCCTAATTACTTCATTTGGTGAGGCAGACCGATTTAGGAAGAGTACTGGTTGTTCCAAAACCTGTTCCATTTAAGAATTATTAAGGCCACTGTGCTCTTGGTAACTTTCAGTGCAGCAGAAATTTTTTGTACCACTCCAAAGATCTGTGCCTCCACAAAGTTTCTGATCTCTACAGGCAGTTCTTTCTTCATCAGAATGACGGGGGAAGACTTGAATTTTTTTATTTTATTTTAGCACAAAGCCACAACATAACAAAATTTGGAAAAAGTGAAATGGTCTGAAGACTTTCTAAGTGCATTGTAGGTGATAAATGGTAGATGGTTAAACATGCACCATGCCTCTCTATTCATCTCCAAGGGACTGATGGAGATAGCCAAGCACCATACTCACTTATCTTCACTAGTCTCATAGAAAATGAATGGAGCAGTATCTTGCATGCTTGACCAAAACTTGACATATATAGGACCCTAAGTTTTCATAATTGGTGGGGTCCCCCATGGTCAGGCCCCCAACAATTAGACACTATTCTGTGGATAGAAAATAAGTTTAAATCTTGGGACACCTCCATTAAGTTAAAGGGTTATTCCCTTCTCAACATTTATGGCATATCCATAGGATATTCTGCAAACATTGACATGAGAATAACCCTTTAAGATGCTGAAATGTTTTGCAGCATCTTAAGTTCTATATCTCTGAAGTTCTACATTTTCTCTCTCCCCCCAATGGAAGCTAAAATGTGTGAGGGGGAATTCACATGTGCCATAATTTTATGCCACAGACAAATCCGCCAAAAAATGTCACTTATCTTCACTGCTTCATGGAAACCTGCAGCAAGTCTGGAGGCTCAGTGGTTAGCACTGGTGCTTTGCAGCGTTGGGGTCCTAGGTTTGAATCCAACCAAGGACAACATGGAGTTTGTATGTTTTCCCCGTGTTTGTGTGGGTTTTTCCCACACTCCAAAGACATACTGATAGGACCCTTAGATTGTGAGCCCCATTGGGGATAGCTTGATGCTAATGTCTGTCAAGCCCTGCAGAATAAAGCTGCGCTATCTAAGTGCATAAAATAAATAAATAAAGTCTGCTGCAAATCTTCATTTAAATTTGTCAGATGTGGATTTTATGGCAAATTTATCTATGACAGGAAATTACACTGTGTATGATTCCACCTTAAAGGGGTTTTGAAGGGTTTTAATATTAATGTTCTAGTCTCAGGATAGGCTAGCAATGTCTGATTGGCTAGGGGTCCAACACTCCACAACTCCCTAACACTGGGGTTGCTTAAATGTAATCTCCTCCTATTAACTGTAGAAGTTATGTCCTAAAGCGGCAGCTGTGTTGCATATATTTCAGAGTCTAAAAGTGATATTAAAGGACAGAATTTTAGACATTCCATTGCTAGGCATATATCCGCAATACTAGAGCAGAGTGTAAATCAGGTCAAATTTACCACCTTTAAAATATACAGTTATGGTGGCTCACTTCTAGTAGCAGAATTGAGGCTGTGCTCAGTCCGAAGAAGCTAACCCAACGCTTCGGGGTAGTAGAATTAAAAATGGAATAAATGGACGGCATTCGCAACAAATGGGTTCTATGGATATTATTTATTAGGTTATAAGGATAAGGGAGTTTAAAAATACCAGATGGTAATAAACATATAGTTGTATATCTATCCTGTATGGTTTTAGTAAAAGTTAGGATGTGCGCACTCCTTAGAGAATAAATAATTAGTAAATAGATGAATAAATATTGGTTTCTATAACAGATGTTAATTTATGTCCATAAAAATATGTAAATTAATGTCCATATAAAAGGAAGATAAATATTAATTAATGTCCATATGTGAATTTATGTCCATATAAGAATTCATATTGTAACGGTCACGTCCACACACACACAGGGGGAAGGATAGTGACCACTGGGCTCCACCCTTACCCCTGGCCCTGCCTACTTGCCTCACGAGTCCTGATGACAGGGGACAACTGGACGACAGTCCCTAACTAGTGATGAGCGGGAGGTGCCATATTCGATTTCTCTATATTTCACGAATATTCGATTGCATATTCGTATTATATTCGTCGAAATCGAATATTCGTAATTATTTCATTTATCGCGAATAATATGCGATTAAATTAATCGTACGATTTTATTTATTTTTTTCTGTATAAGGCAACGTTCCTATGACTATGGCTAGGCTAATATGTGTATTTTACGAATATTCTTAATATTGCTCTAACTTAGTCTTTTAGAATATTTGTAATATTCTAAAAGAAGAAGTTAGAGCAATATTATGAATTTTCGTAAAATACACATATAGATTGTAATTTAGCTAATATAGTGCTATAATCCTTTTTTTTTTCTCTAATTTTTTTTGCCTCTTCTGAACTTCAGTTTTGGAAAATATGTACACTATTAAAAAAATTACTATAGCAGTATATTAGCTAAATTACAATCTATATGTGTATTTTACGAATATTCTTAATATTGCTCTAACTTCGTCTTTTAGAATATTCGTAATATTCTAAAAGACGGAGTTAGAGCAATATTACGAATATTCTAAAAGACGAAGTTAGAGCAATATTAAGAATATTCGTAAAATACACATACAGATTGTAAAATAGCTAATATACTGCTAAAGTAATTTTTTTAATAGTGTACATATTTTCCAAAACTGACGTTCAGAAGAGGCAAAAAAAATTAGACAAAAAAAAAAAAGGATTATAGCACTATATTAGCTAAATTACAATCTATGTGTGTGCCGGCATACATACATTATTCCTCTGGGTAGCCATTTTGTATGCTTCTGGCCTATGTAAAAGAACAGTGAACTCTCATCTTCCTGAAGCCTGGGTCAAGTATGATATAGATGGACACTTTTATTACCACTACTCTGTGAGGCCGGCTATAAAAGGTCATAAAGGCTATACCAGGCCCAGCTCATCCTGTCCTATAAGATAAAGATCAGCTCGCTGTCAAGCCTGGCTGGAGCGTGACGTCATTAATTTCCAGGTCTGGTTTGAGGAGAGCTAATAGCCCTTAATTAGCTCTGGGCATAAAACCAGTCCACTTTCATATTTCAGTTATGAATCAACTTATGCCCTTTCTGACACCAGATCCAGGCTCTACAGAGTATTGTGGTTAATTGGGTATCAAATATGACCAGAGGATGTGATTCTGTAGCTCACCTATGGGTGGTAGAAGAACTACAGGTCCCAGCATTACCGTGTGTGGTCTCATTCTGTATGTAAATAAATAAGGATCGCAAATATGTATTCTGTATAAAAATATGCCGATGTATCAGGGAGATACAGGCTTAAGTATAATCCTCATTGTAGGAACTGAACTTTGATGGGGGTCATAAAACCCTTGGAGGCCAATCCCTAGGCTTCACAGTCACTCTGCTGCCATTGGCTGACAGGAGTAAGTCTCCTGCCCATGGCAGAGTTCATAAAAATCTGTGCACAAGGACAGAGGAGAGAGACCCATGGAACATCACCAGACACTTAATTGGACATTGACAGCATATCCCTGTATCAGAAGAACTTTGAGGGTCTCCCCTGATACATACTGAACTGGGTTTGCAAGGATTCAAAAAGGACATATGAACGACCATCTGAAAGCCTCCAGAGAAACTAAGTATTCTTTCACCTTTTTTCCTTTCATTTGAACTGTCGTGATTATTTATATTGTTATTATTATTCTGTAGATTTATAGTCATTTTCATTAGATTTGTATGCACTGCTTTTTACCTCTTATTAAAGATTATAAAATCTAAGTGGCCAAGTCTTCCATATTCTAAGCTGCTGAACAACGTACCTTGCCTTTGAAGAGACGTTACCAGGTAGTTAGTTAAATTGCATTTAGGAATTGTAGCTGGGGGTGATTGACTGCGGTTGGTCAGTAAGTGATACCCGGTTCATCCACTGATCTGTGTGATAGTGAATGACCCGGATAGTCGGCTCGTGGACCGGGAACCCACGTGGTGGCAGTTACCAAAGTGTAGTGGGGGGGTGTTAGCCGGATGGTAATACCCCGGTCACGTGAGGTCTCTGTGCGTGCGCAGACTCCATCACAGACCACTACGTCAGAGCTGTGGGATCCGGAGCGATCGGATCTATAGTTCGTGACAATGTGTATTTTACGAATATTCTTAATATTGCTCTAACTTCGTCTTTTAGAATATTCGTAATATTGCTCTAACTCCGTCTTTTAGAATATTACGAATATTCTAAAAGACGAAGTTAGAGCAATATTAAGAATATTCTAAAATACAAAGTTAGAGCAATAATATTCCACTTTGGCATACTGCTCCCCGACAAGCGTCCCCGTCACCATGGGAAGGCCTGTGGGTTAGAATATACCATCGGATCTGAGGTTTTACGATCTCAGGGAAAACTCAAATCCGATGGTATTTTCTAACCCACATGTGTTCCCATGGTGACGGGGACGCTTGTCGGGTGTTTGTTGTAGGCTGAAGTTGATTAGATAACGATTTTGTCATGCGCTCGGGCACACATATTAACCATTACGATTTTTATGTTGTAATATTCGTGAACTCGAATATTATAACCGAGATTATTGGTTTCGATTAGAATAGGACGAATATTCTAAAATTGAATATACAGCAATATATTCTTTATTCCGAATATTCCGGTCCATCTGAAAATGTGATTCCTTCCAGCTTCAATTCAGTTGCTTGTGGGCCAATGGCTCATTGACCCACAAGCAAGAAGCAGGGAGGAATCATATATTTTCAGATGAAAAAAATAAATAAAAAAATACGAATATTCGATTTCGCGAATATATGGAACTATATTCTAAATATTTGCAAAATCTCAAAATTGCGATATTAGAGATAAAAATTCGAAATTTGAATATTCGCGCTCAACACTATCCCTAACTTAGGATACGTGCAGGGAAGACAGACAAGACAAAATACGGAACATGAACGGACCGGGTCAGAACCAAGAGAGCTACGCAGTACAAAGGGTTAAGCAAAGAATGGTCAGGAGAAGCCAGGGTCAAATACCAGGAGAGTAGAGAAGTACAAGAGGAGTCCTAAGAGAGTAGTCAGGTGGGAGCCGAGGTCACAATACCACGACGGATGCGCAGTACAGGAGGAACAGGCAAAAGGATCGTCAGGGAACAGAATCAGGTGAGTATTCAGTAGTCCAACAAATAGCCAGGAACCTAGAAATTAACAGGCAACCTGTGGCTAGCAGGCTGCCTGTATTTATAGTGGGGAGTGAGGGTCATGTGACGTGGCCAGCGTCACATGACCGACAGACCAACCAGTTGAGCACCGAGTGATCAAGGCAGACTTAGGAGCAGGGAGCCACCCAACAGTAAAGCCGCCCTGGGAATGAGGTCAAACACAGATCCTCATTCCCAAAGCTAAGCAACAGTTCTGCGGGCAATGGGGGACCGAGTGCGCCTTCGGAACCCCGTTACACATATAGTCCATGTAAAAAAGTCCATATAATCGAGAATTCATAAAATCAGGAGTTCATATAATCAAAAAAGGGTCCTTAAAAAAATAAAATAAAATTCATATAGTTCAAAAATTATAAAAAAGTTCATATAGTTCAAAAATTATAAAGAGAAGCAAAACTGGATTAAATATATAAGAAAATCACAAAAAGCAGTTGATATAAATGGTTGGATGGTCCTAATATTGGTCTCTTATGGGAGCTTGTATTTGTATTGAGGCCGGATCTCCACCTGGAAGATAAAGATTTCACATGGGTACGTTACCACTCCTATGTGCGTCGCGCTCTCTCTTTCTTCCGGTGACGTCACTTCTGGGTGATGAAGATTTTCGCGGTCGGCGTGTCACGTGTTTGAAACCCCGCAGTTGGCGTGCCACGTGTTCTGTTGAGCGGGATCTTTGAAAAAATGGCGGGTTTTTTGTATAATCCACAATCCTTCAGTATACTGGCCAGTATAATTAGAAATATGGGACTTATGGCTGCTCTCTCCCCATATGCGTTTCAGAGCCTTCAGCTCCTTCTTCACTGAGTATGAGTAGCCATAGTCCTTTTGCCCATATATATTCTTTTGTCATTATTGATTAATTGATTGATTGATTGATTGATTGATTAGGAGGAGGGGATTGTAGGCTCCTCTTCTGATTTTAGTAAAACATGGACTGGAATTCAGATAGGTTGATTATTAAATAAGAAGAATATATAAAATATAAACTATAAAATATAAAATATGAAATATAGATAAATGGAATAGGAATTAGGTTGTATATAAATAGGTATATAGATAGGTAATTAAATGGATAACACGATTTATAGTAATTTAGGGGTAAATTGATATAAAATCAACAGAAAAGTATCGATTAAAAAATGTATTAAAAATATATAAAAAAATATATATTAGTCTGTTTTTTCAATTAATTAAACTGCTGGAAATGTGCATATTCTTTACTAAGAGTATTGATGGATGTATCTATTCTATTTTAACTCCTCTGCAGTACATACCAGAAACCCATTGCAAAGAATAATTATATCCTCCATTCCAGCTGCAACTTACCAAGATGGCTTACAAACATACCGACTAGCCAATTTAGAAGACTAAAAAGAAATTGTACGGAGAATAGTCAATTTGAGGTAGAAGCAAATAGTCTAAAGAAAGAATTTTTGGCTAAAGAATATCCAATATAACTAATAGAAAATTCCTTCGAAAAAGTGAAATTAATGGACAGGAACACTTTCTTCTCCTCATCACAAGATTCAATAAAAACCGAAGATGATAATATTAGATTAGTAATACCCTTCAACACACATTATAAGAAAGTAGAAAAGATCATCTACAAACACTGGCACCATTTATTGAAAGACAAATTAATAGGTAACATGCTTCCAGTGAAACCATTAATCACGTACACTAAGGCCCCAAATTTAGGCCTTAAAATAGCCCCAACAATAAAAAGAAAATTAGCAGTAGCAATTCCAACTGGCTATCACTAAAAGGTTTCTTTAGATGTGGAAGATATAAAAACTGCAGAACTACAAACTTCCCTAAAAGACCAAACATAGTGTAACAGATGGACCCTTTTATATTATTTTATGTTCCACTGTCTGTATACCCCCTTTCCCCTTCCCCACTTTCCTGTTCCATTGTTTCCCAAGATCAGGGCGGTGTCCCAGGGACACTGACAAACCTGTTTAAACTAGCTGCAGTGTCCCCCCTCAACCTCCCATCAGCCCTTGCTATTGTCTGACCCCACCTTTCCTTGTACCATAGTAATCTATGTATTATATGTAAATGAGGCTGTTGGGAGTTTGAAACCAGGTGCGCATGCCTAGTAAAGTCAGTTGACTCCCAAACTGTGTGTCGTCCAGTTACTGGGGAAATTGTCTCTTGGATATTGACCTGCTTCTTCAGCTACAAGGGGATTTAAGTGGAGATATTGATGGTATACCTTGAAGCTCTGCAACAATTGGTGGCAAGCAGCAGGATACAAGCCTTGCAGCAGAAGAAAGCAGCAGCGGTTCGTGCAGATAACAGGTCGTTTAATGGAACTGTGAATGGAGACGAACTATGCTGGATTAAAACGGACAACATTAAAGGAATTGATGGAAGCGAGAGGACAGATAGCCAGCAATAAAACGAAGGCCGTACTAATTGCTGAAATGACTGAGGGAAACCGGGCACACAGTATGGCTACAGAAACCAAAGAGTCAGACTTCGACAGAGAGGTGAAACGCAGGCTAGCATTTTATGGAGAGAATCCCTCCATAGAGCTGGTACAGGCCACCATGAACCAGGTGGATAGCTTGATCACTGCAAGGGAAGAGAGAGAGAACCAACTCCGGATAGCAGAGCAGTGGGCATTGGAAAGATCGCTAACTAGTACTCCGGTTCCTGAACCCAAAGTCAAGGTACCGCATGATGCGTTTAAAAAATTTGTGGAAGCCGAGGATGAGATCGATGGCTTCCTGCAAGACTTTGAACGGCAGTGCAGGCTACACCAGGTACCTCCAGCAGACTGGGCACGGATCCTCGCTGGTAAGCTCTCTGGCCGTGCAGCAGAGGCATATAGAGCTGTACCTGACGAGGAGATTGCAGACTATAACCGGGTGAAAGAGGTAATTTTGGCAAGATATGCCATCACTCCAGAAGCATACAGGAGACGATTCAGGGACACTAAAAAACAGGAAAAAGACTCATACAAAGAGTGGGCCTGCCGCATGCAGAGGGCAGCCCTAGCCTGGCTACAGGCAAGCCAAGCTTTTTCAGCAGAGGAAATTACCCAGCTGGTTCTACTGGAACAATTTTTCAATGGACTAAATCCAGAAGTGCAGGAGTGGGTAAGGGACCGGAGACCTACCACTCTATCCGATGCAGCGGGACAGGCAGATGACTACCAGGATGCCCACAGACAATCCAGGGTAAGCTTCAGACCCAATACCCCCTGGGCCACCAGCACCACAATGCACAGGGCTCCTGCCTAGTATCCCAGCGAACAGATACCCTAATCGCAGCACCATACAGTGCCATGCCTGCAAAAAGTTTGGGCATTATTAGAGGGACTGTACCCATAACCGAAACCAGGCTGCATGGATCCATCCAGGTCCACCTCCTCCAGCGCGGGCAGCCGCCTACTACTACCATAATGAGGCTATCCCCCTTAATATCAGAGCAGAGGATCCAGAGGAACACTGGGGTGTTCTACACGAGGCAGACCCAATACAGGCGGAGACTGATAATCGACAGCATCACAAGCAGATGGTTATCCTCAACGGCAAGGAGACCAGGGGCTGCGCGATTCTAGTGCCACCCTCACCCTGGTGCGATGACATCTGGTTCCAGAGAACAACCGCACTGGAAGTTCTTTAGCTGTACGGGTGGTGGGAGGGACCATCCACAAATTACCCACAGCCAGGGTACATCTACATTGGGGTGTGGGGGCGGGAATGGTTAATGTTGGGTTGATAAAAGACCTACCCGCTGATGTTTTGCTGGGAAATGATCTTGGCCCGATGACTTCCGCTTTTGTACCTTCCCAGGGTACCAACGAGACCTATCCTGTTACCACCAGGTCACAGGCCCACTCCCTGAACAACCCGGCACACTCTGAGGTCCAGGTAAGAACCCTTCCCCAAAACGTTCACCCTATCCCCTGGGATACCCCCGCAGCATTTGGGCAAGAAACCCTTAGTGACCCTACGTTGCAGGTTTATAGGGATAAACCAAACCAGGCCCAGACCGGAATAGAACGAGAGAGATATTTTTGGCAGCAGGGGTTATTGTACCGGGACTCTGAAAGGGTCACATCAGGGTCCCCACCTATCTCCACCCGACAGCTAGTAGTCCCACAGAAGTACAGGAGGGAGTTATTACAGATCGCGCATGATATCCCCCTGAAAGGGTCACAGCAGGGTCCCCACCTATCTCCACCCGACAGCTAGTAGTCCCACAGAAGTACAGGAGGGAGTTATTACAGATCGCGCATGATATCCCCCTGGCAGGACACTTAGGGGTCAGCCGCACCAGATACAGGCTTACCCACACTTATTTTTGGCTTGGCATCTCTAAAGATGTTAGACAGTACTGTCAAACATGCGACACATGCCAACGAGTAGGTAAAAGAGGGGATCGCCACAAAGCTAAGTTGCAACCTCTACCCATCATCGAAGAACCGTTCGGACGGGTAGCGGTAGATATTATAGGACCGTTGGCTGGACCCAGCCCGTCAGGCAAAAGGTATATTTTAACTATAGTGGATTATGCAACACGGTATCCAGAAGCTGTGGCTCTGACTAATGTTCAGGCATAGACGGTGGCGGGGGTATTGATGCGAGTCTTCTCTCGGATGGGTTTTCCCAGAGAGATAGTCTCGGATCAGGGCACTCAGTTCACTGCAGAAGTTACCCAACAGCTGTGGAAACTGTGCGGCATCAAATCCATCGTTAGTTCACCTTACCACCCCCAGATGAATGGCTTGTGTGAAAGATTTAATGGCACCTTAAAACAGATGCTTAGCACCTTTACTGACACCCGTCGGGACTGGGAAAAATTCCTACCCCACCTCCTTTTTGCTTACAGGGAAGTGCCGCAGGAATCGACAGGGTTTTCGCCGTTCGAACTACTGTTCGGACGGAGAGTTAGAGGTCCCCTAGATTTAATCCGGGAACACTGGGAGGGAGCAGTAGGTGAGGTTGGTACCCCTGTCATACCCTATGTGCTGGAGTTCCGTGACCGCTTGGAGGAATTGACTCAGAAAGTGCATACTAAACTCCAGGTGGCGCAGACCCGTCCGTGACGATGGTATGACAGAGGTGCCAGGGACCGAAGCTTTCGGATTGGCCAAAAGGTGTTGATTTTGAAACCTGTGCGCCATGACAAGCTCCAGGCCGCCTGGCAGGGCCCATACCAAGTGGTGGAGGAGAGGTGCGACACCACTTACGCGATCGGCCCGTGCTCTGGTAGTGGGGGGAGACGCATGTTTCACGTGAATATGCTCAAACCTTACTATGAGAGAACAGAGGATGTGGCCGCCATATGTGCGCCCGCCTCTGACGACTTTGAGAATCTTCCCCTACTGGATCTTCTAGGGGAGCATGATAAACTAGGGACCCTAGATGGCGTTCAGCTAGGGGAGAGACTAAGTCCCCAAGAGCGTATCCAGGTGCGAAAACTATTAGCCACAAAGGGCACCACATTTTCTAACACACCTGGCTACACTACACTAGCTACCCATAGGGTAGACACGGCAGATCAACAACCCCTTAGACAGATGCCCTACAGAATTCCTGAGGCTGTCAGGGAGCACATGAGACAGGGAATTCAGAAAATGCTCCACTTAGGGGTCATAGAAGCATCAGATAGCCCTTGGGCCTCTCCGGTAGTTCTAGTACTAAAGCGGGATGGCATGACCCGCTTTTATGTAGATTACCGGAGACTCAATGATAAAACAGTCTCTGATGCCTACCCTATGCCCAGGATAGACGAGCTCTTAGATAGGATGGCTAGAGGTCAATACCTCACGACCATCGACTTATGTAAGGGCTATTTGCAAATTCCCTTAGCGCCAGATGCCATTCCCAAGTCGGCCTTTGTCACCCTGTTTGGTCTCTACCAATTTAAGGTCATGCCATGAAAAATGCCCCAGCCACGTTCCAACGTATGGTGGACCGGCTGCTTGATGGCTTCCAAGATTATGCATGTGCATACTTGGATGACATTGCTATTTATAGTGAAACTTGGGAAGAGCATCTGAGACACATAAGTGCCGTGATAGACCGCATCAGAGAGGCTGGCCTAACCCTAAAGCCCAGCAAGTGCCATATTGGGAAGGCAGAGGTACCATACCTAGGACACCGCGTGGGTTGTGGGAAGCAAAAGCCTGAGCCCGCTAAAGTAGAGGCAGTAGCCCAGTGGCCAACCCCCCCATACCAAAACGCAGGTGTTAGCCTTCCTAGGAACCGCGGGCTATTATCGGAAATTTGTCCCAAACTATAGTACCCTGGCCAAACTCCTCACTGACCTCACCAAAAAGAACCGTCCCCGCCAAGTAGTCTGGACCCCAGAGTGTGAGCAGTCATTCCAACAACTCAAGCAGGCCCTTGTTAATAGTCCTGCACTCGCTGCTCCCAATCCATCTAAAAGATTCCTCGTTCACACAGATGCTTCAATGTTTGCATTGGGAGCGGTACTGAGCCAAGTTGGAGAAGATGGCAGTGAACATCCCGTGGTGTACTTGAGTCGGAAGCTTCTACCCAGGGAAGTGAGCTAGGCCGCCATAGAGAAGGAATGCCTGGCTGTGGTGTGGGCCCTAAAGAATTGTATTTCATAGACCCTTTAGACCCAGGATATTTAACAAATAATATAATTCAAATAGCCTAAGCTACTAGACTCCCGTTTTTGGTCGATTAAAACGTAACGTTTATTTATTTTATTAAAGATGATACAAAACAGGAGAAAAAAGAAACTACTTTAAAAAATTAAAGGTGCTATATGGATTTAAGCAGCAGAAATTTGGGTTACTTCACCCATATATCCTGCCTCCTTTTTATGCGTCCATTTGCTTTCTTTTTGCTTTGGCTAGCAGTAATTCATTCATATATCTAAATATCTAAATGTATCGCATTTTGGAGGATCACCTATCAGGTCGCTTTCAATCAGGTCACTTCCTAAATATCATTTAACGCGACTCTCTGCCGCTGGTGTGTCTAAGTATGGTGAGTCTGCAGATACTCCCCACTAAGACACTTTGTCCAACATACACCTAATTTAAAAACCGAAGTATAGCTCCCCCAACATGTTTCACCACTAGCTGTGGCTTCTTCAGGGGGGTGGAGCTACTGTCAACACGAGTGCTTTGCAAGTGAGTGTTTATAACTAGTAGGGGTGGGTCATTGGTCATCCTGTGACCAATCCCTGCTTCAAACTCGTGTGACAGTCGGGCAAACCAATCCGAAGCCTCCAGTGCGTTTTTATTTATCATATTCGTCATCTATTCGCGCCGTCCCTTTTGAGCGTAAGGCTGCGCATGCGCAAGTACTTTAAAGATTTCTTATTTATCTTCACTCCTTCAGCGATATTTTCGGCAAAACAGTAGAAAAATATTGTGGATCATCGCCGTGCGGAGACTGATCCTTTTGTAAATATGTCCCCCGCATTAAAAAGTACATAAACCCTGTGGACAAAAAAGAGTATGAGATAAGACAACTGATTACCTGCAAAACACAGGGGGTGATCTACCTGGCCTCTTGCCCATGCCCCAAGCTATATGTGGGGAAAACCGTACAGGAACTACAACGTCGAATCTCAGGGCATTTGAGTACCATTGAAACAGGAAAAGATACAGCCATAGCCAGACACATAAAATACTTCCATAATAACAAGAGCTCAGTATTACGATTTTGGGGCATAGAGAAAATATCCTTAGGACCGAGAGGAGGGAACCTTGACAAAAAATTGCTACAGAGTGAGGCGAGGTGGATACATAGATTGGACACGATGAGCCTACAAGGTTTAAATGAGGGTTTCTCATTTACGCCATTTATATAGTAATTATCATGAAGAAAAATTTCTTGGAAGTGAAAAATTATCCCCCCCCCCCTTTTTCCTTCCCATCACCTCCCAATGAATACATGAACATTATCAGTAAGTAGAAATCAAAAAGTTGACTTACCTGGAGGAAAAAGAAGAGCAAACCAATGCCCCAGACGTTCATAACAGTCTTCCTAAAAATAAGGATCAAAGGGATAAACTTTAGTAATCCGCCATATATACAGTAAGAACTAGAAATAATTTAGGAGCGAATAACATCTTAATGAGTATCCAGATATGACTAACAGCCCTGAGTGGCAACCAAGTTATATATGGATAAATACTAAATCCCCACCATTGTATAGCTATAGCCAGCAGGCTTAATCTAGTAAGAAGAGAGAGGAAATAACTTCAAGTCCTCATGCATGCGCCGTGACAGTTAAGAGACAGTAAACCAGTTAAAATATCTCAAGCATGCGCTGTACTAACTAGAAGGAAGGGAAGGAAAATATCTACAAATGATTTCAAGTTCCCAGGCATGTGCTGTGACAGCTGAGAGATTCGGAATAATTCAAAGTCTTCACGCATGCGTTGGAATAGGCAGACGGACACAAACCGTAGCGGCTAGAAGACGTGAAATAACCCAAAGTCCCCACGCATGCGCTGAAAGAGGTAGATGAACTTTGAATCGATTCAAAGTCCCCACGCATGCGCTGTGAGAGGCAGACTAACATCAAACCGATTCTAAGTCCCCACGCATGCACTGTGCAAACAGGGCCAAGCGAAAAATATGCTGCGGATAACTCGAAGTTCCCAGGCATGCGCCGTCATAGCAAGAAGATGCGATCTAATTCTAAGTCTTCGTGCATGCGCTGAAGGAGTGAAGATAAATAAGAAATCTTTAAAGTACTTGCGCATGCGCAGCCTTATGCTCAAAAGGGACGGCGCGAATAGATGACGAATATGACGAATACAAACGCACTGGAGGCTTCGGATTGGTTTGCCCGACTGTCACACGAGTCTGAAGCAGGGATTGGTAACAGGATGACCAATGACGCACCCCTACTAGTTATAAACACTCACTTGCAAAGCACTCGTGTTGACAGTTGCTCCATCCCCCTGAAGAAGCCACAGCTAGTCGTGAAACATGTTGGGGGAGCTATAATTCGGTTTTTAAATTAGGTGCATGTTGGACAAAGTGTCTTAGTGGGGAGTATCTGCAGACTCACCATACTTAGACACTCCAGCGGCAGAGAGTCGCGTTAAATGATATTTAGGAAGTGACCTGATTGAAAGCGACCTGATAGGTGATCCTCCAAAATGCGATACATTTAGATATTTAGATATATGAATGAATAACTGCTAGCCAAAGCAAAAAGAAAGCAAATGGACGCATAAAAAGGAGGCAGGATATATGGGTGAAGTAACCCAAATTTCTGCCGCTTGAATCCATATAGCACCTTTAATTTTTAAAAGTAGTTTCTTTTTTCTCCTGTTTTGTATCATCTTTAATAAAAGAAATAAACGTTACGTTTTAATCAACCAAAAACGGGAGTCTAGTAGCTTAGGCTATTTGGGCCCTAAAGAAGCTTCAACCCTACTTGTATGGACAGCAGTTCACATTACTCACGGATCACAACCCGTTAGTATGGCTAAATCGTGTGGCAGGGGACAATGCCCGTTTGTTGCGCTGGAGCTTGGCGTTACAACCATACGATTTTACAATTTACTACCGCCCCGGAAAACAGAATGGCAATGCTGACGGGTTATCACGACAAACTGAACTGGAAAAGTGATTCATGAGTACTTCCCAGACATCCCCAAGCCGATCCATTGGGGGATCAGACTGTGTATGCTGGCTTGTGGTTAAGGGGGAGCAGTGTAACAGATGGACCCTTTTATATTATTTTATGTTCCACTGTCTGTATACTCCCTTTCCCCTTCCCCACTTTCCTGTTCCATTGTTTCCCAAAATCAGGGCGGTGTCCCAGGGACACTGACAACCTTGTTTAAACTAGCTGCAGTGTACCCCCTCAACCTCCCATCAGCCCTTGCTATTGTCTGACCCCACCTTTCCTTGTACCATAGTAATCTATGTATTGTATGTAAATGAGGCTGTTGGGAGTTTGAAACCAGGTGCGCATGCCTAGTAAAGTCAGTTGACTCCCAAACTGTGTGTCGTCCAGTTACTGGGGAAATTGTCTCTTGGATATTGACCTGCTTCTTCAGCTACAAGGGGATTTAAGTGGAGATATTGATGGTATACCTTGAAGCTCCGCAACACATAGTCAATTCCACACGAAATGACTTCACATATCAAATCTGTGAACATACTTCTTGCAACTCTACGGATGTAATCTACCTATTACAG
Source organism: Bufo bufo (assembly GCF_905171765.1). NCBI lineage: Eukaryota > Metazoa > Chordata > Amphibia > Anura > Bufonidae > Bufo > Bufo bufo. The sequence continues at coordinate 165,962,127 of NC_053392.1, read as the reverse complement.
TGTCCTTGCCAAAAGCAATACGTAGGCAGGACCAAAAGACTTTTCAACACAAGAGTATCAGAACATATGGCGAATATTACCAAGGGATACGAGTTACATACAGTATCGAAACATTTTAAAGAACACCATAACAGTGACCCCTCATTATTGACCTTTATGGATTTCGAAAGAATAAAACGACATTGGAGAGGGGGAAATCATATAGAAAATATGTTGAGGGTAGAATCAAGAAGAATTTTTGAATTTGATACAATGATACTTACAGGCCTTAATGCCGAAATGGAAATATTTGGTTTTCTGTGACAATAGGATGACATTCAACATTAGGGTGGGATGTCCCCTGGTGCCGCGGAGTCAAGTGTCCGGCTGCTTACCAGCACCTTGACCCCGCCTCCCCGGGTGGCCCGTCACCCCCATCGACTATAAATAGAATAGATACATCCATCAAGATTAAAATACGCTTAGTAAAGAATATGCACATTTCCAGCAGTTTCATTAATTGAAAAAACAGACTAATATATATATTTTTATATATTTTTAATACATTTTTTAATCGATACTTATCTGTTGATTTTATATCAATTTACCCCTAAATTACTATAAATCGTGTTATCCATTTAATTACCTATCTATATACCTATTTATATACAACCTAATTCCTATTCCATTTATCAAAATTTCATATTTAATAATCAACCTATCTGAATTCCAGTCCATGTTTTACTAAAATCAGAAGAGGAGCCTACAATCCCCTCCTCTCAATCAATCAATCAATCAATCAATTAATCAATAATGACAAAAGAATATATATGGGCAAAAGGACTATGGCTACTCATACTCACTGAAGAAGGAGCTGAAGGCTCTGAAACGCGTATGGGGAGAGAGCAGCCATAAGTCCCATATTTCTAATTATACTGGCCAGTATACTGAAGGATTGCGGATTATACAAAAAACCCGCCATTTTTTCAAAGATCCCGCTCAACAGAACACGTGGCACGCCAACTGCGGGGTTTCAAACACGTGACACGCCGACCGCAAAAATCTTCATCACCCGGAAGTGACGTCACCAGAAGAAAGAAAGAGCGCGACGGCGATACTCGTGTAACCCACGCGCGCAGTGAGAAGGATGCCACCCACCACCCGGACGGCCGCAGAAGCACATAGGAGTGGTAACGTACCCATGTGAAATCTTTATCTTCCAGGTGGAGATCCGGCCTCAATAGAAATGCAAGCTCCCATATAGGAGCATATACAGAAACTATTTACTTGTATTTACAACTACTCCTATTCACCCTTTTATTATAAGGGATCACCAATCATTTTATATTCAAAGAGACCAATATTGGGACCATCCAACCATTTATATAAACTGCCTTTCGTGATTTACTTATATATTTAATCCAGTTTTACTTCTCTTTATAATTTTTGAACTATATGAACTTTTTATAATTTTTGAACTATATGAATTTTTTATGATTTTTTTTTTTTTAAGGACCCTTTTTTGATTATATGAACTCCTGATTTTATGAATTCTCGATTATATGGACTTTTTTACATGGACTATATGAATTCTATGGACATTAATTAATATTTATCTTCCTTTTATATGGACATTAATTTACATCTTTTTATGGACATAAATTAACATCTTTTATAGGACCAATATTTATTTATCTATTTACTAATTATATATTCTCTAAGTAGTGCGCACATCCTAACTTTTACTAAAACCATACAGAATAGGTGCTGATAGCATTCTTTAGAAATGTTGGCCCATATTGATAGGATAGCATCTTGCAGTTGATGGAGATTTGAGGGATGCACATCCAGGGCACGAAGCTCCCGTTCCACCACATCCCAAAGATGCTCTATTGGGTTGAGATCTGGTGACTGTGGGGGCCATTTTAGTACAGTGAACTCATTGTCATGTTCAAGAAGCCAATTTGAAATGATTCGAGCTTTGTGACATGGTGCATTATCCTGCTGGAAGTAGCCATCAGAGGATGGATACATGTTCTCATTCTATTTACGCCAAATTCGGACTCTACCATTTGAATGTCTCAACAGAAATCGAGACTCATCAGACCAGGCAACATTTTTCCAGTCTTCAACAGTCCAATTTTGGTGAGCTGGTGCAAATTGTAGCCTCTTTTTCCTATTTGTAGTGGAGATGAATGGTACCCGGTGGGGTCTTCTGCTGTTGTAGCCCATCCGCCTCAAGGTTGTGCGTGTTGTGGCTTCACAAATGCTTTGCTGCATACCTCGGTTGTAACGAGTGGTTATTTCAGTCAACGTTGCTCTTCTATCAGCTTAAATCAGTCGGCCCTTTCTCCTCTGACCTCTAGCATCCACAAGGCATTTTTACCCACAGGACTGCCGCATACTGGATGTTTTTCCCTTTAAACACAATTCTTTGTAAACCCTAGAAATGGTTGTGCGTGAAAATCCCAGTAACTGAGCAGATTGTGAAATACTCAGACCGGCCCGTCTGGCACCAACAACCATGCCACGCTCAAAATTGCTTAAATCACCTTTCTTTCCCATTCTGACATTCAGTTTGGAGTTCAGGAAATTGTCTTGACCAGGACCACACCCCTAAATGCATTGAAGCAACTGCCATGTGATTGGTTGACTAGATAATTGCATTAATGAGAAATAGAACAGGTGTTCCTAATAATTCTTTAGGTGAGTGTATATTATGCTTCATCTAAAACAGATCTGCTAACCAGAATTTTTCTTTTTTCTGGACAATTTATCTCAAAATCACCTACAGCCAATATTTTTTACGGAAACTTGGAAAACCATAATGAATGATAATGATTATAAGTAATACAGGTTTATAGCATTTATTGTGAGCTGTAAAGTGATGATAATTACTAGAGATCGAAGTTTTAAAAAATTTGATTCGGACTCTTCGCAGAATTTTTCAATGGTTACTGTACAGGTGACAGGCGTCACTCTTAGACTCTTCAGTTATTTGGTCAGTTCTTGACCAGTACATGACCAAATAAGTGAAGTGTAAATTACAGACTTACAGGTTAAGGTTAGCATCAGGTATACTGTACTTAACCATGCAGTTACCCAAGATTCTACTATACAGTGAAAGAGCTGTCTTCTTTTACACCATCTGCTGATTCCACATAGATTGCTACAGAACCTGTTCTGTTACACGCTGATACAAGTAGTGGCCCCATGACACAGTGGACAGAGTGTCAGCAGTAAGTTTGTGTTGACGTCACTGTTTACTTTTCCCTTCTTCTGATCCGTCAGAAGAACAACTGTGTCAACCGTGTTGACTCCATGAGGAGTCAACTTAGTGGCCCAGTCACAGAGTGGGGAGGGTGGCAACAGCATGAGGAGTCAACATAGTGGCCTAGTCACAGAGTGGTGAGGGTGGTGGTAACAGCATGATGAGTCAACATATGGGCCCCGTCACAGAGTGGTGAGGGTGGCAACAGCATGAGGAGTCAACATAGTGGCCCAGTCACAGAGTGGGGAGGGTGGCAACAGCATGAGGAGTCAACATAGTGGCCCAGTCAGAGAGTAGTGAGGGTGGCAACAGCATGAGGAGTCAACATAGTTGCCGGTCACAAAATAGGGATGTGGGGGGCAACAGAAGTGGCAGTAACAGCACAAGATGGTGGGTGGCAGTAGAGGAAAATGGCAGCAGGTGTGTGGCACCAGGCAGGGTGGCAGCATCAGAACAGTGAAACATGTCACCAGGAGTAACTGGCCATTTTTCACACTGTTTTGATGTGGCAGCTCACTACAGTCAGAACATTACTGCCATAATGACCTAGTCTGATGCATCAGACACCAGCGTGTGGAAATCCAGGCTGATCCATGCCTAATTCATCTTTTCAAATTTTATATTGGAATGAAGTAAAGAAATAAAAGAAACAAAAGGTTTTGTACCAGTGACTTGTAAGTATGACTTCTATTGCTCACTCACATACAATATTGGCACAATGAGGTAAAAAGAACACACAAGTCTGCAAATTTGAAAGACTGTCATGCATGAGCTGCCACTGGCTAACATTGAAGTTACACAGTGGAGTACCCCTGTCTTCCTGCATCATCAAGAAATCAGTCAGGGCCTTTCTCTGCTCATATAGTCAGTCTAACATGTGGAGGGTAGAGTTCCAATGGGTGGAAACGTTGCATATAAGGTGATGTTGGGGAACACTATTCTGTCTTTGCAGCTCAAGGAGGGCATGTTTTGCAGAGTAAGAGTGGCTGAAGTGTATGCACAGTTTACAACCAGATTAAATATGTGCGCCATGCAGGGATTTTTCCTGAACACTCTCTTTTCTGAACCAGTGTCCCTGACCCTTGTGGGTCCGCTGTCAATAACACAGAGACTATTCCAGAAGGTAGTGACCTGGTAGTTTCCCTGCAGTGAAGTCTATATCCCTGTATAGTAGTAAAAAGGGTAAATACCAGGAGAATGCTAGATAATGCCCTTAGCTTTAGCCCAAAGCCAAATCTGTTGGTTGACACAGTGGTTCCACACATACTGACATAATAATGATACTGTTTTTTCCCCCAGAAAAAAACAAACATTACAAATGCCAGAAAAAAATACTATTAAAATGTATTTTCCAATATTCATTGGCAACAAATATTCATAAAAACTACACTAAAACAGCATGTTTACCTGACCTAAATGCTTGTGAATCCATCCTTAGGCCTCTTGCACACAACCATATGTATTTTGCAGTTTGCAAAAAAAGGATCCGCTAAAAATACGGATGATGTCCGTGTGCATTCCATATTTTGTGGAATGGAACAGCTGGCCCCTAATAGAACAGTACTATCCTTGTCCATTATGCGGACAATAATAGGACAAGTTCTATCTTTTAGCGGAACGTGGTTCAAGGGGAGTAATGACTGGGATATATCAATACCAGGGTTCTCTCTATACAGGAAAGACAGAGAAGGCAAGAAGGGGGGAGGGGTGGCCCTGTATGTGAAAGATAACATAAAATCTAATTTGATACAAGTTAGCGAGAACAATTTAGAGTCAGTTTGGGTTACCGTGCAGCTTGATAATCATAAGGTAACTCGTGTAGGTGTGATATATAGACCACCTAGCCAAGTCAAAGAATTAGATGATCTACTAGTTGAGGAAATAGCTAAAATGACATTGAAGGGGGAAGTTATCATTATGGGAGACTTCAATCTTCCAGATGTAAACTGGAAAACCAAAATAGCTAGTTCTGCCAGGAGTACAGATATTCTAAATTCCCTACTGGGATTATCTCTACAGCAAGTAGTGGAGGAGCCAACCCGGAAGGAGGCCATTTTAGATTCAGTATTCACAAATGGGAATTTGGTATCTGATATTACTGTAGGGGAAAGCTTGGAATCTAGTGATCACCAGTCAGTGTGGTTTACTATAAGTACAGTGACTGAGTCACACCACACAAAAACAAAAGTTTTAGATTTTAGAAAAACAGACTTTTCTAAAATTAGATTAGTGGTATACAAGTCCCTATCAGACTGGAACAGTTTCATTGGAGTCCAGGAGAAATGGGACTACTTAAAAGTGGCACTATTGAAGGCAACAGAAAATTGCATTAGGCTTGTCAGTAAAAGCAAAAAAAGGAAGAGACCACTGTGGTACTCAGCAGAAGTGGCCAAAATCATTAAAAACAAAAAGATAGCATTTAGGAATTATAAAAAAAAACAAAACGAGGATGACAGACAAATTTATAAGATTAGGCAGAGAGAGGCCAAACAAGCTATAAGAGCTTCCAAAGCACAGGCAGAAGAGAAATTAGCTCAGTCAGGGAAAAAAGGCCAGAAGGCATTCTTCAGATACATAAATGAAAAAAGGAAACTAAAACAAGGAATTACCAAATTAAAAACAAAAGAAGGAAGGTATATAGAAGAAGATAAAGAACTAGCTGACTGCCTCAATGAATACTTCTGTTCAGTTTTTACAAAGGAAAATGAAGGAGAAGGACCTCAGTTAGGAAAGAAGACTAATGAATCTTTTGATGCATGTGTCTTTACAGAGGAAGAGGTTCTAAGTCAGCTGTCTAAAATTAATACAAATAAGTCACAGGGGCCTGATGGGATACACCCAAAGCTATTAAAAGAGCTCAGCGTTGAACTAGCAAAACCATTAACAGATTTATTTAACCAATCGCTGGCAACAGGAGTCGTCCCAGAAGATTGGAAATTAGCAAATGTTGTGCCCATTCACAAGAAAGGTAGTAGGGAGGAATCGGGCAACTATAGGCCACTGACGAAGGGAAGGAGTTCCCGAAACGCGTCTGGTCCGCACACCTGTAACAGAAGGATCTCCGCAATCTATGCATGGCCATGCAAATAGTCTAACTATCGGAAGAAGCTGGATTCCTGAGACGCCGAGTACAGACTTTCAAAGTATTGCCGTGCAGTCCAGGTTACATACCACTTCCGAAATCCCGCGAGATCTGGGAGCAGCTGATCACAGACTCCACGAGCTAGACGCCGGAACAGTCGCTCGCAGCCTGCTCGCCGCACACGTCCAGACAGACGTCCTCGCATGTGAGAGGAAGGTAGGAACACTACAAGTTCAAACCTCATGCGGTGAGGTATACAAACTAATTGTGCACGGCCAAATCATTGGCGTCCAAAGTTATTAAGCAAAGTATATATGCAGTAGCGGGCATTGCTGAATCCACCGGCGCTATTGCTTTGCTGACATCGGAGCAGCGCACACGAGTCAGCTTAACTCATTGACTATCTACATATGCGCATGGGATAACGAAACGCATCGGTGAAACATACTTGCTACATTTATAACAGTAGCTTTGAACACAAGAGACTGACAAGATTTAATTATTTCCCAAGTGGTATTTCTTAATGTATTTTAGATTTTAGTTTCATATGGTCCATTTATGTCATATTGTTATATGGTGATTTAATAAATATTTTATGCAATACTAATTGGGTCCAGGTGTAGAGTGCTCGCCCTTACTTTCTATTTTGGATATGAAAAGAAAATACGTTTGTGTGCAAGAGGCCTTACAGACACCTACTGGGTGTCTCCTTCAAGGACTAAGTATGAGAGGTCATTGAAAGGAGCTATGTCCAATGTATAATTAGATGAATATTTAGTATGAGCACATTTTCATTTTATAAGGGTCTTTGGTATACCTGCAGATAGTGCTTATAAAATCTCTGGGGAGGATATTGAAATATATTCTGACATGATTTGAACTGCAAGTCAGTGACTGGCCTTAGTTTTCATGAAGCGTTATAAACGGTTTTGATTCTGTTTGCAATCTCACGTCTGTACATTCCCAGATGGATATGATACACATAGCAGATCTTCATGAGGTCATCATCACTGATGGGAAGCTAGCATAGTCGTTAACACCACTTCCTCACTGTGCTGGGGCCTCGAGATAAATTGGAACACTATGTTCTCTTTGTGATCATATGAATTTTCTCCATGTGCTCTAGTTGCTTCCCATGGTTGGAAAATTGGATTATGACCTTCACTGGCATGGACACTGGTGTAACTAAATAAAGTATATGCTGACACCATAGACATAAAAGATGATAATAAAAATCTCCCATGAAAGGAGATCTGATAGGTACAGTCAGGTCCATAAATATTGGGACATCAGCACAATTCTAAGATGTTTGGCTCTATACATCACCACAATGGATTTGAAATTAAACTAACTAGATGCGCTTTAACTACAGACTGTCAGCTTTAATTTGAGGGTATTTACATCCAAATCAGGTGAACGGTGTAGGAATTACAACAGTTTGCATATGTGCCTCCCACTTGTTAAGGGACCAAAAGTAATGGGACAGAATAATAATCATAAATCAAACTTTCATTTTTTAATACTTGATTGCAAATCCTTTCCAGTCAATTACAGCCTGAAGTCTGGAATGCATAGACATCACCTGACGCTGGGTTTCATCCCTGGTGATGCTCTGCCAGGCCTCTACTGCAACTGTTCCTGCTTGAGCTTGGGGTATTTTCCCTTCAGTTTTGTCTTCAGCAAGTGAAATGCATGCTCAATCGGATTCAGGTCAGGTGATTGACTTGGCCATTGCATAACATGCCACTTCTTTCATTTAAAAAACTCTTTGGTTGCTTTTGCAGTATGCTTTGGGTCATTGTCCATCTGCACTTGGAAGCGCCGTCCAATGAGTTCTGAAGCATTTGGCTGAATATGAGCAGATAATATTGCCCGAAACACTTCAGAATTAATCCTGCTGCTTTTGTCAGCAGTCACATCATCAATAAATACAAGAGAACCAGTTCCATTGGCAGCCATACATGCCCACGCCATGACACTACCACCACCATGCTTCACTGATGAGGTGGTATGCTTAGGATCATGAGCAGTTCCTTTACTTCTCCATGCTCTTCTCTTCCCATCACTCTGGTACAAGTTGATCTTGGTCTCATCTGTCCATAGGATGTTGTTACAGAACTGTGAAGGTTTTTTTAGATGTCGTTTGGCAAACTCTAATCTGGCCTTCCTGTTTTTGAGGATCACCAATGGTTTACATCTTGTGGTAAACTCTCTGTATTCACTCTGGTGAAGTCTTCTCTTGATTGTTGACTTTGACACACATACACCTACCTCCTGGAGAGTGTTCTTGATCTGGCCAACTGTTGTGAAGGGTATTTTCTTCACCAGGGAAAGAATTCTTCGGTCATCCACCACAGTTGTTTTCCGTGGTCTTCCACTCTTTTGGTGTTGCTGAGCTCACCGGTGCGTTCCTTCTATTGAAGAATGTTGCAAACAGTTGTTTTGGCCACGCTTAATGTTTTTGCTATCTCTCTGATGGGTTTGTTTTGTTTTTTCAGCCTAATGATGGCTTGCTTCACTGATAGTGACTGCTCTTTGGATCTCATCTTGAGAGTTGACAGCAACAGATTCCAAATGCAAATAGCACACTTGAAATGAACTCTGGATCTTTTATCTGCTCATTGTAGTTGGGATAATGAGGGAATAACACACACCTGGCCATGGAACAGCTGAGAAGCCAAATGTCCCATTACTTTTGGTCCCTTAACAAGTGAGAGGCACATATGCAAACTGTTGTAATTCCTACACCGTTCACCTGATTTGGATGTAAATACCCTCAAATTAAAGCTGACAGTCTGCAGTTAAAGCACATCTTGTTTGTTTCATTTCAAATCCATTGTGGTGGTGTATAGAGCCAAAAATGTTACAATTGTGTCAATGTCCCAATATTTATGGGCCTGACTGTATAAGGCAGACAATCGAGATCAACTGTTATTTAGATGTGTCTCTCTCAGCTACAAACAAATGCACAATATGCATTACTCTATGCAAATTAATAGATGTTTATAGCTTAAAGGAAATGTGTCACCAAAAATTGTCTCTGCAAGTTAAAATCAGTTAGCTGCACATTTCCTTTTCTTCTAATCAGTTTTTTGTTCTCTGGTTGAAGATTTACTATAATTTCTGAACATGATTATGGGTGACAGCCATCTTCCATTAGCTGTCCTTAAAAGCATTTATAAAGCATTAAGAAAATTGTTTTATCACAGCCACATGGGCCATAGACACAATGGACAGGAGGGGATCTTATTGACTTATATGAGAGAGTTTTCTATGCATGCTCTGTAACTTGTGCAGAGGTCATTGTACAAGGTATAGAAAAGATAAGCTTTGGCAATCACCGATTGTGACTAGAGGATCCTGTCTTATCTATACACAGAGGTGATATCATTACAGGCAAGATTAGAGTGACAGAAAGGCAGGTAACTGCAGTAACGTGATCTCTACAGACCAAAAAGTGGCACCTATTATTACGCTTAGTGGCTAGTTCGAAAACAGCAGGATTTTATTTAAATTTTTTTGTTTAAAGAGGTGTTCCGAGATATTTTTACTGATGACTAGAGATGAGAGAATCGAAGCTGACGAAGTGCAATTCGATTTGAATTTCATGAAAAATTACATTCGCACCGAAGCCAAATTTCCTCGTGGTAACGAATCACATTTTTTCCTAAAATGGCTGCTGTTCAGCGGTGCAGTTATATGTTCTAAAGCCTTTTGTGGCGTGTATTAGTGGCAAAAGAAAAATATATTTGCCGTTAAGCGGTGCAGTTATATGTTTTAAAGCCCTTTTTGTGTGTATTAGTAGGGAAAAAGAAAAAGGGCTTATTAGCCGTTGTGTGGTGAAGTGAGAAAATTAGACTTTTTTGGGGTGTTTTAATTTCCTTTTAATTTATGTATTTGATCTAACAGTATGTCAGACAGAGAAGTGCCAGGCCCTACACAGGGGAGTGGCAGAGGCCTAAATGTTTCTGGCGCAGGCAGAGGTCGCAGCAGATTAAGGGGCTGGGGCAGCAGGAGTCACTTCAAGAGGCCTGAGCTCCCAGTGTCAGCTAGTGGTCGTGTCGTGACCAGCAACCCAGCAGTTCTTGAATGGTTGACTCGATCTTTGACTTTGTCGCAAGTGACATCAGACACCCCCAGCCAAGAGTCAGTGGGTTTGTCAGACACAACCCTTAGTTGGCATGGCCCTGGAGCAGGCACTGTGCCCCCACCTGTCCTCAACCTGCCTCTGTGCTTTTCTGTTCCCTCAGCCAGAGAAGTATTGTATGCTTTGGGCTCAGCTCCACTATACAGTGAGGACAAGCTACTAGAGAACAGTCAGCAGCTACTGGCAAGCCAAGATGTGGAGGAGACATCCGCCGCTTCCGCCACCTAGCGGCAAGTAGTGATGAGGAGAGTGGCGTGGGAGCTGGTGTTGTGAGCGGTCAGGCTACTGACTCAGAGGCGGTTGAGGAGGACATCAGTGACATGCAGACAGTACTCAATGATGATGTAGCTGATTGCACTTGGGAGCCGGGTGATGAAGGGGCTTAATCATCATCGGGAGAAGAGGGTGGCAGCTTTCCTTTGAGGCAGCGTCAGAGCCAGCAAGTCGCTAACGTGGCCGGGAGTCAGCAGGGTGGTAGCAGGGGAAGGTCGGGAGCCAAATATGCCCGTGGTAGACGACCCGCTTCGCAGGAGCCTACCTGCCCGAGAAGCAGCGGTGCACGAGTTCACAGAGGCACCGGCAGTAGCAGACAGACAGTGCGTAGTGCTGGGGGTAAAATAGCCTATTCGGCGGTGTGGCAGTTTTATGTTAAGCCGTCAGAGGAGGTTAACATGGCCATATGTAGAATCTGTGGGCAGAAGGTGAAGCGTGGCCAGGGTGCCATGGCCCTGTGTCAACATATGCAGTGTTACCATAAAGTGGCCTGGGAGAATGATAGCTCTAATGTGGTGGTCCAGCCTGCCGCAGCAACCGCTGCATCACTCAGTGGCACGTAGCCGATTTCAGGAAGTCAAGGCTCCACCACCTCAGCCGAAGGGAGCTGTCTGTCATCCTGATGCTCCTGCGCCTCGCCCTCCTACTCCTCATCCGTCATTCCATCAGCAATTGATCACCGAAGTGATTGCCAAGAGACAACAGTATGCGTGCACTCATCCAACGGCGCAGAAGCTGAACGTGCTCCTGTCCAATTTGCTGGTGCTGCAGTCCCTCCTTTCCAAGTGGTGGACTCTTCGCCTTTCAGGGAACTGATGGCTTGTGCCGAGCCGAGGTGTAGATTCCCAAACCTTCATTTCTTTGCCAAAAATGCAGTACCAGCGCTGCACGCACATGTAGAACAGGAGGTGGGCCAGTCCTTGAGCCTGTCGGTGTCTGGAAAAGTGCATCATGTGTGGGGCTGTAACTACAGTCAGGGGCAATACATGTCCTTTATGGCCCACTGGGTGAATGTGGTTCCTGCACAGCTACCCCGCAACTTGGCCACATTCTCATGCTGTTGGTTCTGTGACAATGTCCACCTTTGCCTCCTTATCCTTCACCATGTCCTCAGCCTCCACTGCAGGGACAATTCACAGTGCCCCTCCAGCATACTACATGTGCAGGGCACGGTGGTGTCATGCTGTTCTGCACCTCGTTTGCCTGGGTGAATGGAGTCACGCAGGGGAGAAACTGCTCAGTTTCCTTCATCAAGAAATCGAATCCTGGCTTTCTCTGCGACAACTCAAAATCGGAACCATGGTGACCAACAACTGGAAGAACATGGTGTCGGCGCTGCGTCAAGGAGGGCTTAGCCATGCTCCCTGCATGGCCCACATGTTCAAACTGATTGTCAAGCAGTTCCTAAAATCTTTCACCCATCTGCAAGACATCGTAAAAATGGCCAGGAAACTTTGCATGCACTTGAGCCACTCGCACACCGCAAAGCACACCCTCCTTGAGCTGCAGCGGCAGAACAGCATCCCCCAACATAGGCTGATATGCAACATTTTCACTCGTTGGAATTCCACCCGCCATATGTTGGACCGACTATACGAACATAGAAAGGCCATAAACGATTTCTTGATGATCTAAGTGGACAGGAGAACTCCCCTGTGTAACTTTGATGTCAGCCAGTGGCAGCTCAAGTGTGACACCTGCCGTTTTCTCAGGCCCTTTGAGAAGGCCACGTTATTTGTCAGTAACCAGGACTACGAGATGAACGATATAATTCCAGTGCTTCATGTCCTGGAACACATGCTGGTAAATTTGGCTGGTCAGGGGACGGTAGACGTGGCGCCTAGATCTCATAGCAACTTAAGCCCTGTGGGGGCTGAACTGGAGGAGGAGGACATTGGAGCACAAGCAATGTGTAGCAAAATGGTTTTTTTTTATACACAGGTGACAGGAGAGGAGGAGCAGCCAGAGGAGCTACAGGGCGATGAGGAAGAGGAGGCAGAGGACCCAGATACACCGTGGCAGTATGTAGTGGAGATGGAGCCAAGGAGTCCCTTCGAGTCACTTGCACAAATAGCCCGATGCATGCTCACTTACTTGCGTAGTGACAGACGAAGTTTCACCATTCGGCAGAGGGATGACTTCTGGCTCTCCACCTTGTTGGACCCTTGCTACCGGTCCAAAATGGGGGGCCTTTTTTACACCTGCTGAGAGGGAGGACAAACTGAACTACTATAGAGACATCCAATGTATTTAGTTGGCCACTGCCTATCTGCGCCATCAAGCATCCTCTCACAGGTCTGACCGGGTGGGCCCTCTGCACTCACATTCTACTGCTGGGGAGGGGAGCAGTGGCAGGAGAAGTATCAGCTCCATCAGCAGCAGCCTGAGTCTAGAGTCGCTGATGAGCAGCTTCCTTCACCCGTATAGTGAAAAAACTACTCACCAGCAGCTAGACATAGAGCAGGACCTGAACCAGCAGGTGGTAGCATACTTGGACAGCACCCTGCCACCCCACATTGAAGATCCGCTGGACTATCGGGCAGCCAATCTGGATTTGTGGCCGCAACTGGCAGAGTTTTCCCTGGAAAAGCTGTCCTGCCTGTCCAGTAGTGTGACCTCCAAGCGGGTGTTAAGTGTGGCATCAGCCAGAGTTACCACAAGAAGAACTCACTTGTCCACCCAAAATGTGGAGAGATGAATCAGGCGAGGATCAGCCAGGATTTCCAACCACAAATGCCTGATGCATCAGACTAGATCATCCATGCTGCCTCACCCAAACCTTGACAAAAAAGACCAGTTTCTTCTTGCTACCTGCCTCAGCTACTATTCTGATGCTGCTGTCTGCCTGATGCCACACATCTGATGCCAAGTACTCCTTTTACACCCACCATCGTCAGTGGGTACTGCTATTGCCACCCACCTCCCCACTCTGTCACTGGATCACTCTGTGGTTTCCTGATGCTGCTGCCACCTCCACACTATGTCATCTTGCCACTTTGTGGCTTCCTGATGCTGTTGCCACCTCCACACTATGTCACCTTGCCACTCCGTGGTCTCCTGATGCTGCCTCCACTGTCATTTTGCCACTCTGTGGCCTCCTCCTGATGCTGCTCTCGTTACATCCACACTCTGTCATTGTGTCACTCTGTGGCCTCCTCATGCTTGTTCAACCTCACCACTAGGGTTGAGCAAACCCGAAATGTAAAGTTCAGGTACGTACTGAACTTTAGTTTTTTTGTACCAGAACATTTTCGTAAAAAATCGGGTTCAAGTTCAGCGATTTAATGGCGCTTGTTTAAAGGCTGCAGGGCCGCCAATCAACAAGTGTTTAACTCGTGTGCCCTTAGAAGCCACCACAGCCATGCCTACTAATGCAGCATGTGACCCAGCCTCTATATAAGTTGGAGTTACGTAGCGTTGCACGTCACTCTGCTCTTATTAGTTTGCTGCTGCTGTGAGGGAGAGATTAGGAAAGTCTCTGATATCTGGACTTGGTGTGAAGACTGCGATCTACAGCGTTTTTTTTGGTTTTGGGGGTGCAATGCAACATTTTTGTACCCTGTCCTGAGCCCAATGAGACTGAAAAAAAATGTTTTAATCTGTCTGTTAGTTAAGTGGGCATCGGCGGCCATTTTGTGGATCAGCAGTGCACCAGCACTGCATATGTGCCAGGGACAATCATTTAATCCTGTTATTGTAGTTCAGTGGCCGACATATACCCATTTTTAAAGTGCACCTGCACTGCATATGTGCCAGGGGAAGGGAAAATAAAAACCATCTGAGTTCAGGGACCCAGGGGGTGACATATCCCCATTTTGTTCTGTAAAGTACCCCTGTGCTGCATTTCTAAAAGTGAAATATATTCAGTTAAATCCATCTGTTCCATTGTAGGGGTGACATAGCCATCATTTTTTATGTTAAAACCCCTGTGCTTCATTTGCGAGAGTGAAATATAATCTGTTAAATCCATTTGTTTCGTTTAGGGTTAAAATAAACTTTTATTTGGGCAATAAAGTACCTTTTTGCCCTGTGCTGCATTTCTGACAGTCCAATAAAACAGCCAAATACTGCAGTTAAATTTTTTGCTGAAAAATTCAATTTTTTGTTGCTATAAAGTACATTTGCGACCTATGCTGCGTTCCTGTCAGTCAAATAAAACCATTAAATACATTACATTTTATGGGCTTCAAATTCCCAGTTTTGGGTGTAAAGTACCTCTGAGGCCTTCACATGTGACAGACAGGCACATAAATTCAGCAAATCCATCTGTTCCATTGTAGGGGTGACATATCCATCATTTTTTATGTTAAAAACCCCTGTGCTTCATTTGTGAGAGTGAAATATAATCTCAGTTAAATCCATCTGTTTCATTTAGGGTTAAAAAAACATTTCTTTGGGAGGAATAAAGTACCTTTTTGCCTTGTGCTGCATTTCTGGTAGTTAAAGAAATACAGTTAAATCCATCTGTTTCAATGTATGTGAGAAAAAAACTTTTTTGGGCAATAAAGACCGGGCAATAAGTAAAAAAAAATTAATGTTTCATTGTTGGGTGAAATTAACCAATTTTTCCCGTCCGAAAACCCCTGCTCTGCCTAGGTGACAGGGACCTAAATTCCTTAAATAAATCTGCTCCATTGTTGGGTGAAATTGATCTATTTTTCCCATCCAAAAAACCATGCTCTGCCTAGGTGACGGGGACCTAAATTCCTAAAATTCATCTGTTCCATTGTTGGGTGACATTAACCCATTTTGGCCATCAAAAAAAAACCTGCTCTGCATTGTTCACAAGGAATTTTGTAAAAATGTCTGTTACTTCGGTGGGTGACCGCAGAAAATGAGGAGAGCATCAAACAAGGGACGTGGCCCTGTTCGTGGTGCTGCTGGTGTTGGTGGAGCTCCTGTTGCAGGGAGAGGACATGGTCGATCTGTGCCAGCTACGCGCCCAAGTGAAACACCTTCCGTAGGTGCGAGTAGGTGACAGAACCTTCAGCGTTATTTGGTAGGGCCGAATGCGGCTCTACAAATAGTGAGGCCAGAACAAGTACAGGCGATAGTAGATTGGCTGGCTAACAGTGCCTCCAGTTCCTTCACATTGTCTCCCACCTAGTCCCCTGCTGAAAGATCAGAGTTGGCACCTGCAGCCCATGGCCATCAGTCTTTAACCTCACCCCCTTGCAAAACAGCCAAGCAGTCTGAGCCACAAGTCATGCAGCAGTCTCTTCTGCTTTTTGATGATTCTGCTGGCAGGGTTTCCGTGGGGCATCCACATAGCCCTGCCACAGAAGTTGAAGAGATTGGTTGGGCATTGGTGCACTCATTTATGTTTCCGGATGAGTACATGGGAGGACCACCGCAGTACGTCTCTGATGACGAAACACAGATGCCAACTGCTGTGGCTTTCTGCAGTCTGCAGACCGACAAGGAGGGCAGGGGTGGAAAATGATGTGCAGGACGATGAGATCCTCGACCCCACATGGAATTAAGGTCATGCGAGTGACGTGTGTAGTTCGGGGGAAGAGGCGGTGGTCGCACAGAGGCACCAGCACAGCAAAAGAGGGAGCAGGGTGCAAAAGCAGAGCGGCCATCCCCTAGACAATCCGCCTGCTACTGCCAACAGCACCAAGGGACCGAGCACACCATAGCCAGCTCCAAGGAGTTCCCTGGCATGGAAGTTCTTCAGACAATGTGCTGACGACAAGAAATGAGTGGTTTGCACGCTGTGCAATCAGAGCCTGAAGCGAGGCATAAACATTCTAAACCTGAGCACAACCGGCATGACCAGGCATCTAAGTGCAAAGCACGAGCTGCAGTGGAATTGACACCTCAAAAACCAAGAAAGGTCTCTGGCTCCTCCTCCTTCCTCTTCTGCTGCAGTCTTGGCCTCTTCATCCCCCTCTGGAGTGACAGTGGCACCTGCCACCCCGCAAACAGAGGATGTGGCAGCAATGCCACCACCTCGCTCACCAAGCATCTCCACAATGTCCCATGGAAGCGTTCAGCTGTCTATCTCTAAACACTGGAGCGAAAGAAGAAGTACCCCCCTACCAGTTCAGGGGTTGACATTTGCATATTTGGCTGTGATATACCCCTGCTCTACATAGCGGACAGGGAAATACATTTCAAAAATTTGTCTGTTACATTGTTGGGTGACATTCACCAATTTCTGGCTGTGATATACCACTGCTTTACATAGCGGACAGGGAAATACATTTCACAAATGCGTCTGTTACATTGTTGGGTGACATTCACCAATTTTTTGCTGTGATATACCCCTGCTCTACATAGCGGACAGGGAAATAAATTTCACAAATGCGTTTGTTACATTGTTCGGTGACAAATTCTCATCTTTTGCGCTAGAAAGTACATTTGCGGCCTACGCTGCATTTATGACAGTCCAATAAAACCAGTAAATACTACATTGTTGGTTGAAGAAATAAACCTTTTTGTGCTAGATAGTAGATTTGCAGCCTGCGCTGTATTTCTGGAAGTCAAATAAAACAGTGAAGTATTTGTATTAAATTCACCTGTCACACTGTTGTGTGACCTCAAGAAATGTTTTCTCTTTATGACACCGGCACAGCCTTACTGTCAGTGAACTTAATTGTTGACTATTGGTGGTTACATTGTCGCCTGACATAAATCATCTGTTAGTTTCGTGGGTGAACACAAAGAATAAGGTAAGCATCAAATAAGGGACGTGGCCCTGGTCGTGGTGCTGCTGGTGTTGGTGGAGCTCCTGTTGCAGGTAGAGGACGTGGTCGATCTGTGCAAGCTACACGCCCAAGTGAAACACCTTCCTCAGGTGTGAGTAGGTGACAGAACCTTCAGCATTATTTGGTAGGCCCAAATACAGCTCTACGAATGGTGAAGCCAGAACAAGTACAGGCGATTGGGTGGTTAACAGTGCCACCAGTTCCTTCACATTTTCTCCCACCCAGTCCCCTGCTGAAAGCTCAGAGTTGGCACCTACAGCCCATGGCCATCTGTATTTTAACTCTCACTTTTGCAAATCAGGCAAGCAGTCTGAGCCCCAAGTCATGCAGCAGTCTCTTATGCTTTTTAATGACTCTGCTGGCAGGGTGTCCGTGGGCCATCCACATAGCCCTGCACCAAAAGTGGAAGAGATTGTGTGCACTTATGCCAAACCACTTATGTTTCAGAATGAGGACATGGGAAGAACCACCGCAGGACGTCTCTGATGATGACGAAACACAGGTGCCAAAATGTCACGGGTGAAGTTGCAGATAGCTGGAACTTATAAATAAACGACTGACTGCCTTGATACCAAACTAAGGAGCATATAGGTAAGCCCTATAAAACCCTAAGAGCTCTCCCTGACTTCTATGCACATGCAAGGGTCTCAATGGTAGACGATTGCATGCCCACGTACCTAAGACTGTGTGACACCTGAAAACCCTATAATAGTGAGGGGACATGACCACCGGCTCCCTGCACTTAATATGGACGGAGTCAGGGTCACCTAGAATCAAGCCAGAAAGGAAACACAATAAAGGTAAAGACTTATCTGAGCAAACAGCAGCAGCAGCCTCCAGCAGTGAACACTTCATCCAGGAACTAGTATAAACGGCAAAGTGAGGCAGTATGGGAGGGAATATAAAGGAAGAAGATTAGTCTAAATAAGTGACACCTGTCAGAAGGAAAGGAGATGACAAAGTGAAACCAAAACAAAGAACAAAGAGTTAGAGAAGAACGTCTGTCAGACCTTCTCACAGAACTGGCGGTGACAGTACCCCTCCCTCTACGGGTGGACTCCGGACACTCAGAGCCCACCTTCTCAGGATGAGACCTATGGAAAGCCCTGATGAGACGAGTGGCCTTAATGTCCGCCACTGGGACCCACATCCTCTCCTCAGGACCATAACCCTCCCAATGAACGAGGTACTGAAGTTCTGTCACGGCTACAGACGCTCGAAGTTCTGTCACGGCTACAGACGCTCAAGTTCTGTCACGACTACAGACATTCGAAGTCTGTCACGACTACAGACTCGCTACAAATCCTGTCACGACTACAGGTCATGAGGGAAAAGGGGAGTCCCATTCAGTAGCCTGGGTGTTATCAACAGATTTAGGAGTACAATTTCCGCTTCACTGGGTAGGGTGGTTATCCTAGTATCAGGGTCATTTATCACAAAAAATAAAAATAAAACTATTTCTTTTACTCATTTACACACCCGGGTACATTCTCACAATTTATTATGATGCTGCCCACGTTCATGGTAGCCGTAGGTTCCTTTGGTATGTCTGTCACGACCACAGACCGTTAAGTCCTGTCACGACTACAGTCACTCAAAGTCTGTCACGACTACAGATGCTCGAAGTCTGTCACGACTACAGACGCTCAAAGTTCTGTCACGACTACAGACGCTCGAAGTCTGTCACGACTTACAGACGCTCGAAGGTCTGTCACAACTACAGATGCTCGAAGTTCTGTCACGACTACAAACGCTCGAAGTTCTGTCACGGCTACAGACGCTCGAATTTCTGTCACGACTACAGACGCTCAAGTTCTGTCACGACTACAGACTCCCTACAAATCCTGTCACGACTACAGGTCATGAGGGAAAAGGGGAGTCCCATTCAGTAGCCTGGGTGTTATCAACAGATTCAGGAGTACAATTCCCGCTTCACTGGGTAGGGTGGTTATCCGAGTATCAGAGTCATTTATCACTGATCTGGTAACGCTTGGTGTTGGGAGCACGAGAGTCTAGTACTCATAGTTAACCACAGATTTATTTCAGTCAGGATGTCTCAGCAATCCAATATGGAAGGAAGTTTGGCATCTCACAGTAATGAAGACTCCCAATCCGACAGAGATGTGTTTCCAGCTATCAGGTCCTGGACTGTGCCAAGGCTCACAGCAGAGCTGTCAAGGAGAGGGATTCCTTTTTCAGCATCTGCCAGGAAAGCAGAACTGTATAGATTGTTGTTTTCAGAACCCCCTGCTTCTGGGGTAGACTCGGTATCGATGAATACGATCCAAACTTCGCTGACACAACTTCACACAGTAGTGAATACAATGGCATCCTCTTTGTCGCAGTTTCAGACCAGATTAGAGGCAGTAGAGAATTCGGCCTCTACTTCGAATACTGTCAGTCTCAGTGCTGCTGTACTGTCGCTCTCTCAGTCCTCCATCGCTGGGTCTCATATTAACTCCCCTAACATAGCACAATCTCATTTTATACCGGCCAACGTGCCTCAGGACATATTAGATGGTAAGGACGTCAACTTAGCTTCATTGCTGATAGCCACTCACGAAATACCGGATAACAAAACCATAGCATGTGGGGAGGTATCAGTGATTTTGAAGTCCAGAGATGTCAGGCTTAATAGGAAACTCACCGTAGCAGAATTTGTCCTAGCATTCAGCTTGTTTAGAGATGTGGTGTGCTCAGTGAGTCCTAATAGGAGAGAAGAGCTGGATCTTTATTTGTTCAAAGTCGTAGATTTAGCTAACAAATATGGTGGCACAGCATTCTATGAATATCATACATCACTTTCAGCCAAAGCAGCAGCCGCGCTAAGACAGTTTCAGCATACAGTGGACTGGTCCATCGTAGATACTGAGTTGTTTTGCCGGCATTTTGCAGGTCTCAAGGCCCCGGCATGTAATAACTGCGGTTCTTATTCGCATGCAACTGATTGGTGCGCTAGTGCTAAGGCAGAGCGGTCTCAAATTAGTTATACCCCACAACCTCCGCTTGCCAGGCTGTCCACAGGCGTAGACAAGTTAGGGCGCCCAATAAAATACCTAGGCAAATCACAGATATGTAATAACTTCAACACTACAGGTTGTTATTATAACCAATGTAGGCTGCTGCATCTGTGTACCCTTTGTTTTAGGGCTCATGCTAACACCCTGTGCCCACAGAAGGGGCAGCATTCAGCGTGACTAAGCGTGGTAGATGCGAATTTACTGGCTACATATTTACTAGGTCATCCAGATCAGAGTTGGGTACAATTTTTAGTTGATGGTCTTCGGCATGGGTTCCATACAGGTTTGGTAGCGCTACCACAAGCTACATACGAGTGTAAGAACCTTTTGTCAGCCAACAGAGACCCAGACTCGATTTCATATCTGTTAGCGGTGGAATTAGAGAAGGGCTACTTGATAGGTCCAATGGCGCAGTCCCCCTATGATTGTTGGAGGGTTAACCGCATAGGTGTTGTCACAGGTAAATTTTCTAATAAAAAGAGGGTAATCTACGATTTGTCAGCTCCTCATTCACTCTCCATTCCAAGTCTGAATTCACTGGTACCTTCTGAAGAAGTTTCCATGAAATACTCATCTATTGATGAAGCGATACAGGTCATCCTCTCATTAGGGAAGGGGACTTGGTTATCCAAAGCCGATATCACGGACGCATTTAAGTTACTGCCCTTAAAACCTCAGTTATGGCAGTGGCGTGGCATTAAGTAGCAAGGGCAGTATTATTTTGCGAACAAGTTAACCTTTGGCGCTAAATCGAGTCCCTGGCTGTTTGATCAGTTCGCTCAGAGCTTGCATTGGGTACTCTCAAATGTATTTCGGGCTCATCATGTAATCCACTACCTAGACGATTTCCTGTTAATCGAGCCACCCACACAGGTACCACGAGACCTCACAGTTTTGAGAGAAGTTTTTGACGATCTAAAGGTCCCGGTAGCGTCTAATAAAGTAGAGGGTCCAGGCAATATCATTACCTTTTTAGGCATTCGCTTGGATACGGGTAGTATGAAAGCGAGTCTACCTCAGGACAAATTAACCAGGATAAGAGTGGTAGTGCACAAATTGGCACGCGTTAGAGTCACCACAAAGGCAGATCTCCAGAGTCTTCTTGGTATGTTAAACTTTGCAATGAGAATAATCCCACAAGGCAGGTCTTTTATCTCTAGGTTGCTGAAACTTCTGCCTATAGCCCCAGATCAAGATAGTGTGGTTAAATTAGATCAGGATGCCTTAGCAGATCTTATGATGTGGGATAGATTTCTGGCACTATGGAATGGCGTGTCCTTTTTTGTCAATCCCCAGTTGTCCACACGGATGCGGCCTCTTCCACAGGGTTCGCGGCCATTTTCGGGAATCGGTGGATGGCCGGTCCTTGGCCACCTGAGGTACTGGCTATTCCAGGTTTTCTGCAGTCATCCACCCTGTTTGAAATATATCCGTTAGTGGCAGCAGATCAGGTATGGGGAAGTCTATGGGGTAATCAGACAGTATTGTGTTTAACAGATAATGCAGCGCTGGTGGACGTCCTCATGAAGGGCAGGTCTGGGTCTAGAGAAGTCATGGCATTCCTTAGGAGATTTGTGTGGTTATCGTTACAGCATCGGTTCAATTTAGTTTGCGCACATATTCAGGGACAGAGGAATGTTGCTGCAGACGCTCTATCCAGACTTAACTTTCAATTCTTTTTTCAGGTTTCTCCAGGGGCAGATCCGTTACCAGCACCAATCCCGCATCACAACCTGCTAGTCATGCATTAGCATCACTGCTACCCACAGACAGATCCTTGGTGGAGCAATCCCTCTCTAAAAATACTTTGAGAGTGTATAAAACAGCTTGGTTGTTGTTTAACAAATTTAGAGATTCACATCCACCGCTAGGTATGGGGCACACAACTTACCTAATGGCCTTCATTGGGTTTTGCCACTCAAACCTGAAGTTAGCTCACAATACAATCAAATTATATTTAGCAGGGATCCAGCATTTCTGGTATCTCGCTCACCCAGATCAGCCTTCTTTATTTACTGCCCATCCTATTAAAGCATTGTTACGTGGTATAAAGAAAACCAAGTTTGAGAAAACTACGGCCCGTCAGCCTTTCACAGGACCAATGTTTAGGTCACTGGCCGACATGCTACAGGGTTGCCCTTTTGGCCTTGAGGTTAGTCGGTTAGTCAAAACAGCTTTACATTTGTGTTTCTACGGGTTCTTAAGACCCGGGGAATTTACATGTGCAGCCACGTCCACAAAGTTTCTTCGTAAGAAAGATTTAATTCACGACAGATCAGGGTACTTGCTGAACTTCGAACAATCTAAAGCCGCACGACCAGGGGAAGTGGTACATATCAGGTATTTTCCCACTAAGTCCTGAGCGAATGGATGCTTCATATACATACGTTACCACCAGACTCACCGTTGCTGCCTTACAACAATGCACCGCTCAGCATTCAGGTATTTCTCAAATACATCAGAACACTCTTAGTCACTATCGGTGTTAACCCAGCCAGCATTACGGGTCACTCATTCCGCATTGGTGCCGCTTCAGCTGCCTCTAAAAACATTGTCCCGGTTCATGTCATCAAGAGACTAGGCAGATGGAAGTCCTCGTGTTATGTCACGTACATTCCGGACCCATGTCAAGAAATGTCTGTTGCCTTTCACAATCTGTTGTTATGATTCATTAGTATAATAAAGGGTAATTACTCTAAACGTCTGAGCTTTTTGGCCACTTTAGGCTACCTTTACGACAGCAGTTATGGCATAATTCTACTGCTTATTATATAGGGGTTCCGGTAGGGTACTTACTTCTGATAGCCTATCCGAACACAAGTGTAAGGCAAATACATTGCCGTATTTGTGTGAGGGGAGGCTCCCTCTCACAGTATTTAACCTCCCCCTCCGTAGCCAAGGACGCACGGCTCAGCGCATTTCACCCGCCCACCCATTTCCCCCTTTTTAATTCTCAGACTACTTAAGGTGGCCCACTTTAGGCTACCTTTACGACAGCAGTTATGGCATAATTCTACTGCTTATTATATAGGGGTTCCGGTAGGGTACTTACTTCTGATAGCCTATCCGAACACAAATAAACGACTGACTGGCTTGATCCCAAACTAAGGAGCATATAGGTGAGCCCTATACAGTAAAGCCCTAAGAGCTCTCCCTGACTGCTATGCACATGCAAGGGTCTCAATGGTAGACGATTGCATGCCCACGTACCTAAGACTGTGTGACACCTGAAAACCCTATAATAGTGAGGTGACACGACCACTGGCTCCCTGCACTTAATGCGGACGGAGTTAGGGTCACCTAGAATCAAGCCAGCAAGGAAATACATTAAAGGAAAAGACTTACCTGAGCAAACAGCAGCAGCAGCCTTCAGCAGTGAACACTTCATCCAGGAACTAGTATAAACCGCAAAGTGAGGCAGTATGGGAGGGAATATAAAGGAAGACGATTAGTCTAAATAAGTGACACCTGGCAGAAGGAAAGGAGATGACAAAGTGAAACCAAAACAAAGAACGTCATACAAGAGGTAGAGAAGAACGTCTGTCAGACCTTCTCACAGAACTGGCGGTGACACAACTGCTGCAGCTTTCTGCAGACCGACAAGGAGGGCAGGGGTAAAGAGTGGGTGGAGGATGATGAGGTAATAGACCCCACATGGAATCAAGGTCATGTGAGTGACGTGTGCAGTTTGGAGGCAGAGGCAGTGGTCGCACAGAGGCACAGCACAGCAAAAGAGAGAGCAGGGTGCAAAAGCATCTGTTACATTCTTAGGTGACATTTTACCATTTTTGCCATATACAAACCCCTGCTCTGCATAGGTGACAGAGACCTAAATTTCTAAAATTCGTCTGTTACATTGATGGTTGACATTAACCCATTTTTGCTGGTGAAAAACCCCTGCTCTGCATTGCTGACAGGGAACTAAATTTAGTAAAAACATCTGTTACTGATTGGAAGATGCGCGACTACAAGCGCACGCTGGTAGACGCGCTGCTGATGCAATTCCCACCTGACGGGGGCTCAGTGGAAGCACAAGGCGAAGGCTGAGGAGGAGGAAGAGGTTGCCAACGCAGCTGGGGCACCGCCAGCACCTCAGAAGGCAGGGTTAGCATGGCCGAAATGTGGACAACAACCAGCACCACCAGCTGATATGGAACGTCTTAGCAGGAGGCAGCATTTCAGCAACATGGTGGAGCAGTATGTTTGCACACGCCTACACGTACTGACTGATGGGTCTGCCCCCTTCAACTTCTGGGTCTCCAAATTAGGCACATGGCCTGAGCTTGCCCTTTACGCCTTGGAGGTCCTAGCCTGCCCTGCAGCCTGTGTATTGTATGAACGTTTGTTTAGCATGGCAGGAGGGTGTTATCACAGACAAGCGCAGCCGCCTGTCCACAGCCAATGTGGACAAGCTCACGTTCATTAAAATGAACCAGGCAGGGATCCCACAGGACTTGTCCGTACCTTGTGCAGAATAGACATGTATACCGGCCTCACCCAGCCATTGTTGTACTCCAGCGCATTTTCTCTTTGTTTTTATTTTTTATATTTCCCAATGTTTTGGGGTCTACCCAAATTTAAACAAAAAAATAAAAACTAAAAAACAAAAACAAAAACCACTGTTGGCTACCTCCTCAGCTTCCACCGCCACTTCCACCTACACCGCCACATCCATCGCCTCCTCAACCTCCTACTCCATATGGACCTCCTCGTCCTAGATCAAGATTATTTTTTATTTTTACGTTTTTTATGTTATTTTAAGTTATTTCCCTATACACATTTGTTTGCAGAGCACTTCCCATGATCTTAACCACATGTTGCTGCCTTTTGCAGCCCTCTAGCCCTTTCCATGACTTTTTAGAGCCATTTTAGTGCTCCAAAGTTCGGGTCCCCATTGACTTCAATGGGGCTCGGGTTCGAGTCCCGAACACGAACTTTTTTGCGAAGTTCGGCCGAACCCGTCGAACCCGAATTTCCAGGTGTTTGCTGAACTCTACTCACCACTATGTCATAGGTCCACTCTGTGAACTTCTCATGCTGTTCCCACCCTCCCCACTTCATGACTGGGCCACTATTTTGCCTTTTGGCCTGGCTGACATCATCATTTATTTGACCCTTCTTATGATCTGTCAGAAGGAAGGAAAAATGAGACGCACAATGGATCCTGTCTGTGTAGCAGCTTTGAGGCCTGTACGGTCCCAACAGAATTGGCTTGTGATTTGGTAGCCAAAATCAGGAGTGGGTACAAAACACAGACGACATGCAAATATTCCATTCACGTGTCATCTCTGGTTTGGATCCACTCCTGTTTTTTTTTTTTTTTTTTGGCATTAGCAATACTGATGCATTACTGACCAAATGCTGACCGAGTGAAGGCGGATGCTCAACAGACAGGATCCGTTGTTATTATTTTTTTTTTCTGACGGATCAGAGGAAGGGCAAAATAATCAGTGATGTCCACACACACTTACTGCTGACACCCTCTCCACTCTGTCGGGGGGCTCTACTTGTTTAAGCGTTTAATAGAACAGGTTCTGTAGACATCTATGTGGAATCAGCTGACGACGATGTAAAAGGAGTGCGCTTCTTCTTGGCGCTAACATCGACCTGTAAGGCTGAGTTCATATTTGAGTTATTTGCTCAATTGTGGCCCCGTGACTGCCCATATAAATGAAGTGTGCAGTGATTCTAAGAGCGACGCCTGTCATCTGCATGTCATACTGACTCACAGTATTATTTCACTATCAGAGCAGATTCTCTATGTATTTAACTGCAAGGCACTCTGTTCTACACCACTATACAGGCTCTCTGCAGCCAGGAAATGGTCGTTTTATTTTACAAAATTTGCCGCTAATAAATTTGTATCTAACCAAATTTTTTCCAAAAATTCCACGAACTGGCCGAATCGAATTTTTGAAAAATTCGCTCATCTCTACATAGTAACATAGTAACATAGTAACATAGTACATAAGGCCGAAAAAAGACATTTGTCCATCCAGTTCGGCCTGTTATCCTGCAAGTTGATCCAGAGGAAGGCAAAAAACCCTGTGAGGTAGAAGCCAATTTTCTCCACTTTAGGGGAATAAAAAATTTCTTCCCGACTCCAATCAGAATAACTCCCTGGATCAACGACCCCTCTCTAGTAGCTATAGCCTGTAATATTATTACGCTCTAGAAACACATCCAGGCCCCTCTTGAATTCCTTTATTGTACTCACCATCACCACCTCCTCAGGCAGAGAGTTCCATAGTCTCACTGCTCTTACCGTAAAGAATCCTCTTCTATGTTTGTGTACAAACCTTCTTTCCTCCAGACGCAGAGGATGTCCCCTCGTCACAGTCACAGTCCTGGGGATAAATAGCTGATGGGATAGATCTCTGTACTGACCCCTGATATATTTATACATATTAATTAGATCTCCCCTCAGTCGTCTTTTTTCTAAAGTGAATAACCCTAATTTTGATAATCTTTCAGGGTACTGTAGTTGCCCCATTCCAGTTATTACTTTAGTTGCCCTCCTCTGAACCCTCTCTAGCTCTGCTATGTCTACCTTGTTTACAGGAGCCCAGAACTGTACACAGTACTCCATGTGTGGTCTGACTAGCGATTTGTAAAGTGGTAGGACTATGTTCATATCACGGGAATCTATGCCCCTTTTGATGCAACCCATTATCTTGTTGGCCTTGGCAGCAGCTGCCTGACACTGGTTTTTGCTGTTTAGTTTGCTGTTTATTAAAATTCCTAGATCCTTTTCCATGTCAGTGTTACCGAGTGTTTTACCATTTAGTATGTACGGGTGACTTGCATTTTTCCTTCCCATGTGCATAACCTTACATTTATCAGTGTTAAACCTCATCTGCCACTTATCTGCCCAAGCCTCCAATCTATCCAGATCCCTCTGTAGTAGTATACTGTCCTCTTCAGTGTAAATTACTTTACACAGTTTAGTGTCATCTGCGAAAATTGATACTTTACTATGCAAGCCTTCTACAAGATCATTAATAAATATATTGAAGAGAATAGGGCCCAATACTGACCCCTGAGGTACCCCACTAGTGACAGTGACCCAATCTGAATGTGTACCGTTAATAACCACCCTCTGTTTTCTATCACTCAGCCAGTTACTTACCCACATACAGATGTTTTCTCCCAGTCCGAGCATTCTCATTTTATATACTAACCTTTTATGCGGTACAGTGTCAAATGCTTTGGAGAAGTCCAGATATACGACATCCATTGATTCGCCGCTGTCAAGTCTAGAACTTACCTCCTCATAGAAACTGATTAAATTAGTTTGACATGACCGATCCCTCACGAAGCCATGCTGATATGGCGTTATTTGCTTATTTCCGTTGAGATGCTCTAATATAGCATCTCTCAGAAAACCTTCAAACAGTTTACCCACAACAGATGTTAAACTTACCGGCCTATAGTTTCCAGGCTCTGTTTTTGGCCCCTTTTTGAATATTGGCACCACATATGCCACGCGCCAATCCTGTGGGACATTCCCTGTCAGTATAGAGTCTGCAAATATCAGAAATAAGGGTCTGGATATGACATTACTTAATTCCTTTAGGATACGGGGGTGTATGCCATCCGGTCCTGGCGATTTGTCTATTTTAATCTTTTTAAGCCGCTGATGTACTTCTTCCTGGGTCAGACAGGACACTTTTAATGGGGAATTTATTTTTGCATTCTGCATGTCATCTGACAATTTATTTTCCTCAGTGAATACATTGGAGAAAAAAATATTTAACAGCTTTGCTTTCTCCTCGTCGCTCTCTGCGACTCCCCCCTCATTACTCTTTAAAGGGCCAACACCTTCAGCTTTATACTTTTTAACATTTATATAATTGAAGAACATTTTAGGGTTGGTTTTACTCTCTTTGGCAATTAATCTCTCGGTCTCTAGTTTGGCCGCTTTTATTTGTTTTTTACATGTTCTATTTTTTTCCTTATAGTTTTTCAGTGCTTCCGTGCAACCCTCCTGTTTTAGTGTTTTATATGCTTTCTTTTTGTCATTTATTGCTTTCTTTACAGTTCTATTTATCCACATTGGTTTCTTTTTGTTCCTTAACCTTTTATTCCCATACGGTATGTACCTCTGACAATGAGTTTTTAGGATGTTTTTAAAGATATCCCATTTTGTGTCTGTATTTGTGAGGACTTTGTCCCAGTTAGTTTGGCCTATGGCCTCTCTTAGTTGGCTAAATTTAGCTTTTTTGAAGTTTGGTATTTTTGTTCCTCCCTGTAGAAACGCTCTTTTCAATGATAATTGGAAGGTTATTACTTTATGGTCACTATTTCCCAGGTGTCCCCCAACCTGCACGTCTGTTGTTCTGTCAGGTCTATTGGTTAATACTAAGTCCAGTATGGCCGTCCCTCTAGTCGGGTCCTGAACCAGTTGGGAGAGGTAATTGTCTTTGGTTATAGCCACGAACCTGTGTCCCTTATGAGATATACAAGTTTCAGTTTCCCAGTCTATATCTGGGTAGTTGAAGTCCCCCATAATAACCACCTCATTATGATTTGCCGCCTCGTCTATCTCGTTTAGTAGTAGATTTTCTTTGGACTCTGGTATATTAGGTGGTTTATAGTAAACTCCTATTAGTAATTTATTGTTGTTTTTAGCTCCATGTATCTCTACCCATAGTGACTCCACATGTTCATGTCCCTCACTTATATCTTCTCGGACTGTGGGCTTTAGACAGGACTTTATATAAAGGCAGACCCCTCCCCCTCTCCGGTTTTGACGATCCTTTCTAAACAGACTGTAACCTTGTACATTAACTGCCCAGTCATAGCTATCATCCAGCCATGTCTCAGTTATTCCCACTATGTCATAGTCCTCCTCACACATCACTAATTCCAGTTCACCAGTTTTATTAGTCAGGCTTCTGGCATTAGTATACATACATTTGAGAGGTTTATGTATATTTTTTTACCCTACACCTTTCCTTCTGAATTGTTCTAGTCCCTCCTTCCATTCCTCCCCCATTCTTTTTACCTTGCCCCCGGTCTCTATCTGCACTATCTTCCCCTCCTATAACGTAATTACCCTCCCCCCCAGTCCCTAGTTTAAACACTCCTCCAACCTTCTAGCCATCTTTCTCCCCAGCACAGCTGCCCCTTCCCCATTGAGGTGCAGCCCGTCCCTACGATAGAGCCTGTTGCCGATAGAAAAATCGGCCCAGTTCTCCAGGAACCCAAACCCCTCCATCCTACACCAGTTCTTGAGCCACTTGTTAATCTCCCTAATCTCCCATTGCCTTTCTTGTGTGGCTCGTGTTACAGGCAGTATCTCTAGTAATATTTCATCCCTGTCCCGCAAGTCCATGCCTCGCTTAATTCATGACAATATCCTGGTGGCCTTAGAAGCAGCTGATTGACATTGTATGCTGTTATTTAATCTACCATCTACAAGGACACCCAAATCCTTCCCTATAAGTGACTCTCCCAGTGTTACATCCCCTAGGACATATGAAGCACAGAGATTATTACTACCAAGATGCATAACTTTACATTTGTCCACATTAAACCTCATTTGCCAAGTTGATGCCGAATCACTCAGAGTGTTCAAGTCAGCTTGAAGTTTATGGACATCTTCCATAGACTGCATAATACTACGGTCGTGGCCAAAAGTTTTGAGAATTACATAAATATTGGAAATTGGAAAAGTTGCTGCTTAAGTTTTTATAATAGCAATTTGCATATACTCCAGAATGTTATGAAGAGTAATCAGATGAATTGCATAGTCCTTCTTTGCCATGAAAATTAACTTAATCTCAAAAAACCTTTCCACTGCATTTCATTGCTGTCATTAAAGGACCTGCTGAGATCATTTCAGTAATCGTCTTGTTAACTCAGGTGAGAATGTTGACGAGCACAAGGCTGGAGATCATTATGTCAGGCTGATTGGGTTAAAATGGCAGACTTAACATGTTAAAAGGAGGGTGGTGCTTGAAATCATTGTTCTTCCATTGTTAACCATGGTGACCTGCAAAGAAACGCGTGCAGCCATCATTGCGTTGCATAAAAATGGCTTCACAGGCAAGGATATTGTGGCTACTAAGATTGCACCTCAATCAACAATTTATAGGATCATCAAGAACTTCAAGGAAAGAGGTTCAATTCTTGTTAAGAAGGCTTCAGGGCGTCCAAGAAAGTCCAGCAAGCGCCAGGATCGTCTCCTAAAGAGGATTCAGCTGTGGGATCGGAATGCCACCAGTGCAGAGCTTTTCAGGAATGGCAGCAGGCAGGTGTGAGCGCATCTGCACGCACAGTGAGGCGAAGACTTTTGGAAGATGGCCTGGTGTCAAGAAGGGCAGCAAAGAAGCCACTTCTCTCCAAAAAAACATCAGGGACAGATTGATCTTCTGCAGAAAGTATGTGGAATGGACTGCTGAGGACTGGGGCAAAGTCATATTCTCCGATGAAGCCTCTTTCCGATTGTTTGGGGCATCTGGAAAAAGGCTTGTCCGGAGAAGAAAAGGTGAGTGCTACCATCAGTCCTGTGTCATGCCAACAGTAAAGCATCCTGAGACCATTCATGTGTGGGGTTGCTTCTCATCCAAGGGAGTGGGCCCACTCACAATTTTGCCAAAAACACAGCCATGAATAAAGAATGGTACCAAAACACCCTCCAACAGCAACTTCTTCCAACAATTCAACAACAGTTTGGTGAAGAACAATGCATTTTCCAGCACGATGGAGCACCGTGCCATAAGGCAAAAGTGATAACTAAGTGGCTCGGGGACCACAAATTCTGACAAACTCCAAGAAGTGATTATGAAAGAATAGGTTGCTATCAGTCAGGAATTGGCCCAGAAGTTGATTGAGAGCATGCCCAGTCGAATTGAAGAGGTCCTGAAAAAGAAGTGCCAACACTGCAAATACTGACTCTTTGCATAAATGTCATGTAATTGTCGATAAAAGACTTTGAAACGTATGAAGTGCGTGTAATTATATTTCACTACATCACAGAAACAACTGAAACAAAGATCTAAAAGCAGTTTAGCAGCAAACTTTGTGAAAACGAATATTTGTGTCATTCTCAAAACTTTTGGCCACGACTGTACACAGCTTAGTGTCATCTGCAAAAATAGAATCTATCATTAATAAATTAAATAATAGAGGACCCAGCACTGAACCTTGGGGTACACCACTTATAACCCGGGACCATTCTGAATAGGAATCATTGACCACAACTCTCTGGACATGGTCCATCAGCCAGTTTTTAATCCAATTACAAACCTATACTTTCCAAGCCTATAGACCTTACTTTACCTATTAAACGTCTATGAGGGACAGTATCAAAAGCATTTGCAAAATCCAGAAACACAACATCCACAGCCGCCCCCCTGTACAGGCTATTACTCACCTCCTCATAAAAACAAATCAGGTTAGTCTGACAACTTCTGTCCTTGATAAACCCATGTTGGTTATCACTTATAATATTATTTACAGTCACATACTCCTGTATATAGTCCCTTAAGAGTCCTTTAAACTTTCTTCCCACAACAGAAGTTAAACTAACTGGTCTATAATTACCTATGAAGGACCTAGATCCTTTTTTGAGTATGGGCACCACATTTGACTTGCGACAATCACTTGGCACTGTACCAGTACCCAGAGAATCTTATAATTATAAACAGGGGCACATCAATGATTGAACTGAGCTCTTTAAGAACTCTTGGGTCTAATCCATCTGGACCTGGAGCCTTGTTCACATTTACCTTCAGACCTCGGTCCCATTTATTTGAGCAGGACTGAACTGCAATACCAGGCACAGCCACTATACAAGATACAAAAATGTGCCTAGTAAACAATGAAGGGGACATGGTGCTGGCTATAGCACTGTGAACCCTTCAATGTGGATAGGTGATACGTTGTTGTAATGAGACAACCCCTTAATATTGGAACATTTTTCGGACACTTTGTGAGTGTATTGGCACCCACTGAACCCCTCACCCTAAACAATACAAAGTGGGGAACTGTACTGTATGTTATACTCATGACTGGATGAGTGATTTCTATCGCATCCACTAGTATAGCACTGTAAGGAGAGATTGTGAGCGAGTGATTATAATAGCCGATGAGTGACATTTTCAATAATTTGATTTGGCTACTTAGCCGAACTTGGACTAGAAATTTGATTTGTTACTAATTGCTTCTTAACTAATCGCATTCCATTGTATGGAGCAGGTGCAAAGATGGGGAACAGTGAAGCGCCGCCCCGCCATCATTTAACGCCTCAGATGCCGTGTTCAATGCTAGTTGCAGCATCTGAGAGTCACATTCATCCCATCAGGGTCTTAAAACAAGAAAATACATGCCCCATTTGATCCTGGCGAGGCCATCGCAGACATCTTGATTTAAGAAAATGCGGCAATTCGGCAATTCTCACCTGTGATGATGTCATCACGCTGCAGTACATATCAGCCCTGGTACATGGATTGAATTGACATGAAAGGCACTTTTAAACATCATTGTCATTTCACAATAAGTGAAAACTCACCACACATAATTACAAACAACACTGACAGATGAAATATGGTGGGTGTAGCAAAGCTGAGTTTGTGATTTAGCACAACTCTTGATATTATGATTTTAATCAGGGGCAAAGCTATAATGAGCAAAGGTAGCAGTGGCACACTGACCTTGGTGCTCCTATGTCAAATACGATGATACCACTTTTATGAATGGCACATGGTAGGCTGAAGGCCATGTTATTCATTTTGCATTTGGGTCCATGAGCTTCAAGTTACACCTCTGTGTATAATCAAAAGTTTTGATAAGTGATTTTGTTAACTTAATGAAAGTAGAAAAGTGTGCAAAGGATATCCATAGCTGCATTGTAACAGTATATGGAGAGACTGATTCTAATGGCATAGCATGGTATGCATACCATTCAGTGCAGCACAGTGCCAACGCTGCAAGCCAGCTACTATGACACTGGATGCCTTTAATTTAAAAGTATCTTATATTACATCTCTAAAATGATTGCAAGGAAACAACTGCAGGCTACAAAAACAACATGACACAAGTTTCAGTTAGTGCTGATGGTGAGGCCAATTTAAATGTAAGCAGTACCAATTAGGCATAGGATGTGTGTGTGCATATACAGTATATATATATACAGTACAGACCAAAAGTTTGGACACACCTTCTCATTCAAAGAGTTTTCTTTATTTTCATGACTATGAAAATTGTAGATTCACACGGAAGGCATCAAAACTATGAATTAACACATGTGGAATTATATACATAACAAACAAGTGTGAAACAACTGAAAATATGTCATATTCTAGGTTCTTCAAAGTAGACACCTTTTGCTTTGATTACTGCTTTGCACACTCTTGGCATTCTCTTGATGAGCTTCAAGAGGTAGTCCCCTGAAATGGTTTTCACTTCACAGGTGTGCCCTGTCAGGTTTAATAAGTGGGATTTCTTGCCTTATAAATGGGGTTGGAACCATCAGTGGCGTTGAGGAGAAGTCAGGTGGATACACAGCTGATAGTCCTACTGAATAGACTGTTAGAATTTGTATTATGGCAAGAAAAAAGCAACTAAGTAAAGAAAAACGAGTGGCCATCATTACTTTAAGAAATGAAGGTCAGTCAGTCAGCCGAAAAATTGGGAAAACTTTGAAAGTAAGGGCTATTTGACCATGAAGGAGAGTGATTGTGTGCTGCGCCAGATGACCTGGCCTCCACAGTCACCGGACCTAAACCCAATCGAGATGGTTTGGGGTGAGCTGGACTGCAGAGTGAAGGCAAAAGGGCCAACAAGTGCTAAGCATCTCTGGGAACTCCTTCAAGACTGTTGGAAGACCATTTCAGGGGACTACCTCTTGAAGCTAATCAAGAGAATGCCAAGAGTGTGCAAAGCAGTAATCAAAGCAAAAGGTGGCTACTTTGAAGAACCTAGAATATGACATATTTTCAGTTGTTTCGCACTTGTTTGTTATGTATATAATTCCACATGTGTTAATTCATAGTTTTGATGCCTTCATAGTCATGAAAATAAAGAAAACTCTTTGAATGAGAACGTGTGTCCAAACTTTTGGTCTGTACTGTATATATATATATATATATATATATATTTTTTTATATGCCTAGATGGAAGTCCTTTGCCGTATTTGTCCAGTGATGCCAGAAGTGGTTCTCTACGTCCGCATAACTCGGCTTTACCGAAAAGTTTTATTTCATGATCGGCGGGACATCAGTGGTTTCATTTCTAATGTATTATTTAAATAAATGTATTTGATGGATATCTTTATAATGATCTGTACTCTTGTGACTGGTTCACCCCTTGCGGAGGTGGTGTAAATCCACCACCTGGAGCGGAACACAGACATGCCCTGCCTCTGGATGACATTAAGGCATGGGACCAGAGGTCCACCACAGGGATCCCTGTCCCGTGCTGTACCTTTAACACTGCAATACCCAGTTGTTAGGAAGTCATCTCAGACTTTAAATGTCATTGTGCTATGTGGGCTGTTTTGACGCGTATGGGTGGGCGCTCTATTTTGCAGCGTGCCGCTTGACACTGACGTGTTGACTGACACGCTGCATAATTTTGCTGCGGGGTCACCTTCATTGGATATGCCGCCTGTATGTGCTCAATGGATCCACTATCTCCTTTATACTACCAGTTTTTGTCTTTTTTTAGTTATAATAATCAAATGACCCCACTGATGCCCTGTATTGATTTCAAGATCGCTACCTTTTGACTGTAGGTAAACAAACTACAGGGTTACCATAGTGATCACACACGCCCCTGGTGCTGATTGGCCAAGGTGAAGTCACATGGTCCGCCCCTCTCTTCTTTTGCTGCGATAACCGTCACATGGACGGTGGCTGGGAGGAGCGCCGCTCACGCGGGAAGGGTGGAGCTGACTGTCTGGCCGCGCGTTTGCGTGGTTTACACAGGGGAACGCCAGCTACATGCGAAAACACTGAACCACCAATGGTATGCTGGTTTTGATATATGTAATTGTGAAATATAGGTCAGCTGTGTATTAACTAGATAGACTAGTTTTTTTAACCCTTCACTAGCACAATGCACTTGCACTTTATTATTATGATAGCTATTCACATATAAATTTTTTGAGTATGTGTCCTTTTTAGATATTTGTGTTCAAAGTTTCATTGGTCCCTTTAGTAATTATTGATAATCATGCACTTATTTTGTATTTTTTGATTGTGTATCGATCACGTGACCATTGATTTGATGTATCATGTGATCAATTTTGGGTATATATATCCACTTGTGACACTATTGCCTTGCTTGACAAAGGCCTCATTGAGTGGGCTGAAATGTTGCCTGGGAATAAATTGGGTCATCACCTTTCACTTTTATCTGGAGTGCTGCCTCATTTTTGGGAAATATTGTACAGTGGAATGGTCGCCTACCTTCCCTGAAGGGATTTGCACCATATTTACTTTTTTTTTTCTAACTGTGCTGCTGTTGTATTTTTGTTATATATATATATATATATATATATATATATATATATATATACACAGTGGATAAAAAGTCTGCACACCCCTGTTAAAATGTCAGGTTTCTGTTATGTAAAAAATGAGACAAAGATAAATAATTTCAGAACTTTTTCCACCTTCAATGTGACCTATAAACTGTACCACTCAAATGAAAAACAAGCTGAAATCTTTTAGGTGGAGGGAAGAAAGCAAAAAAACTAAAATAATGTGGTTGCATAAGTGTGCACACCCTCTTTTAACTGGGGATGTAGCTGTGTTCAAAATTAAGCAATCACATTCAAAATCATGTTAAATAGGAGTCAGCATACACCTGCCATCATTTAAAGTGCCTCTGATTAACCCCAAATAAAGTTCAGCTGCTCTAGTTGGTCTTTCCTAAGATTTTCTTAGTCGCATACCACAGCAAAAGCCATGGTCCACAGAGAGCTTCCAAAGCATCAGTGGAATCTCATTGTTAAAAGGTATCTGTCAGGAGAAGGGTACAAAAGAATTTCCAAGGCATTTGATATACCATGGAACACAGTGAAGACAGTCATCATCAAGTGGAGAATATATGGCACAACAGTGACATTACCAAGAACTGGACGTCTCTCCAAAATTAATGACAAGACGAGAACAAAACTGGTCTGGGAGGCTACCAAGAGGCCTACAGCAACAATAAAGGACCTGCAGGAATATCTGGCAAGTACTGGCTGTGTGGTACATTTGACAACAATCTCCAGTATTCTTCATATGTCTGGACTATGGGGAGAGTGGCAAGACTAAAACCTTTTCTTACAAAGAAAACATCAAAGCCAGGCTAGATTTTTTAAAAACACATCTGAAGTCTCCCAAAAGCATGTGGGAAAAGGTGTTATGGTCTGATGAAACCAAGGTTGAACTTTTTGGCCATAATTCCAAAAGATATGTTTGGCGGAACACTGCACATCACCAAAAGAACACCATACCCACAGTAAAGCATGGTGGTGGCAGCATCATGCTATGGGGCTGTTTTTCTTCAGCTGGAACTGGGGCCTTAGTTAAGCTAGAGGGAATTATGAACAGTTCCAAATACCAGTCAATATTGGCACAAATCCTTCAGGCTTCTGCTAGAAAGCTGAACATGAAGAGGAACTTCATCTTTCAGCATGACAACGACCCAAAGCATACTGTCACGACTGTGACTGATCCAGACAGGTCTGGGAGGAGAAGGTCGCAGCGACTTGCTACTCGCGATAGCTTGTGAGTTTGCTCCGTGGTTCAGGGTATGTCATCTGGGTTTTGCCTTGCGAACCTTTTTGTCCTGACTGGGAGTTTGTAGGCATCCTTCTCAGGTGATTCCTGTCTGCCACTCCCAGCTACTATATTAGTTTCACTTTCACTTGCAGTCATTGCCAGATATAGTCCTTACTTCCAGTTCTATTCTGACCTTTGAAGGAGATCGTTTGATGGTGTTGCTGTGGAGCTCTTGTCCGGCGTGGACTGTCGTGATTGGGATCGCCTTCTCTGCTCGTGACTGGATAAGTCTATCTCTGATATAGTTTGTTTGTTGCTGTCTTCCCCTGCTGTTCTCCTAGACATGAGTGATGGTGACTAGTGCTCCCATCGACCTTTCCCCACTCTAGGCTTGTTAGGGTGACTGAAGGTTTTAGGCATCCTGCTCGCCGCACGGGTTCACACCCCGTCTAGGGTATCAGGGCAGACAGGTGCCAGCTTAGGGTTAGTCAGGGGTGGCCATACTATTCCCATCCGTAGTTAAGGGTCCCCCTTCCCCTCTGTCTGGTGCGACACGACTGCTGCTGGGGTAGCGGTCGTGACACATACATCCAAATCAACAAAGGAATGGCTTCACTAGAAGAAGATTAAAGTTTTGGAATCGCCCAGCCAGAGCCCAGGCCTGAATCCGATTGAAAATCTGTGGGGTGATCTGAAAAGGGCTTTGCACAGGAGATGCCCTCGCAATCTGACAGATTTAGAGTGTTTTTGCCAAGAAGAGTGGGCAAATCTTGCCAAGTCAAAATGTGCCATGCTGATAGACTCATCCCAAAAATGACTGAGTGCTGTAATAAAATCAAAAGGTGCTTCAACAAAGTATTAGTTTAAGGGTGTGCACACTTATGCAACCATATTATTTTATTTTTATATTTTTTCTTCCCTCTACCTAAAAGATTTACACACTAAAGGTGGAAAAAGTTCTGAAATTATTTATCTTTGTCCTGACACAGGGGTGTGTAGACTTTTTATATCCACTGTATATAGTATATATACAGTCGTGGCCAAAAGTTTTGAGAATTACATAAATATTGGAAATTGGAAAAGTTGCTGCTTAAGTTTTTATAATAGCAATTTGCATATACTCCAGAATGTTATGAAGAGTGATCAGATGAATTGCATAGTCCTTCTTTGCCATGAAAATTAACTTAATCCCAAAAAAACCTTTCCACTGCATTTCATTGCTGTCATTAAAGGACCTGCTGAGATCATTTCAGTAATCGTCTTGTTAACTCAGGTGAGAATGTTGACGAGCACAAGGCTGGAGATCATTATGTCAGGCTGATTGGGTTAAAATGGCAGACTTGACATGTTAAAAGGAGGGTGATGCTTGAAATCATTGTTCTTCCATTGTTAACCATGGTGACCTGCAAAGAAACACGTGCAGCCATCATTGTGTTACATAAAAATGGCTTCGCAGACAAGGATATTGTGGCTACTAAGATTGCACTTCAATCAACAATTTATAGGATCATCAAGAACTTCAAGGGAAGAGGTTCAATTCTTGTTAAGAAGGCTTCAGGCCGTCCAAGAAAGTCCAGCAAGCGCCAGGATCGTCTCCTAAAGAGGATTCAGCTGCGGGATCGGAGTGCCACCAGTGCAGAGCTTGCTCAGGAATGGCAGCAGGCAGGTGTGAGCGCATCTGCACGCACAGTGAGGCGAAGACTTTTGGAAGATGGCCTGGTGTCAAGAAGGGCAGGAAAGAAGCCACTTCTCTAAAAAAAAAACATCAGGGACAGATTGATATTCTGCAGAAAGTTTCGTGAATGGACTGCTGAGGACTGGGGCAAAGTCATATTCTCCGATGAAGCCTCTTTCCGATTGTTTGGGGCATCTGGAAAAAGGCTTGTCCGGAGAAGAAAAGGTGAGCGCTACCATCAGTCCTGTGTCATGCCAACAGTAAAGCATCCTGAGACCATTCATGTGTGGGGCTGCTTCTCATCCAAGGGAGTGGGCTCACTCACAATTTTGCCCAAAAACACAGCCATGAATAAAGAATGGTACCAAAACACCCTCCAACAGCAACTTCTTCCAACAATCCAACAACAGTTTGGTGAAGAACAATGCATTTTCCAGCACGATGGAGCACCGTGCCATAAGGCAAAAGTGATAACTAAGTGGCTCGGGGACTAAAACGTTGACATTTTGGGTCCATGGCCTGGAAACTCCCCAGATCTTAATCCCATTGAGAACTTGTGGTTAATCCTCAAGAGGCGGGTGGACAAACAAAAACCCACTAATTCTGACAAACTCCAAGAAGTGATTATGATAGAATGGGTTGCTATCAGTCAGGAATTGGCCCAGAAGTTGATTAAGAGCATGCCCAGTCGAATTGCAGAGGTCCTGAAAAAGAAGGGCCAACACTGCAAATACTGACTCTTTGCATAAATGTCATGTAATTGTCGATAAAAGCCTTTGAAACGTATGAAGTGCGTGTAATTATATTTCACTACATCACAGAAACAACTGAAACAAAGATCTAAAAGCAGTTTAGCAGCAAACTTTGTAAAAACGAATATTTGTGTCATTCTCAAAACTTTTGGCCACGACTGTTTACTGCTGAAAAAAAATAAGGGAACACTTAAATCCCATTTTGGATCTGGATGCACAAAAGATTCAAGCTGGAAACCATAATTGACAGCTGGATTTCAAATCATCCTAAAAATCTAAGTAACCAAAGGCAGATATAATTTGCATCAATTTCATCACGACAACTCTAAATGTGTATGGCCCTCCTTGTAACGTCTGGGTATGCTCCTGGTGAGATGGCAGATGTTGTCCTGGTGGTATATTCCCCTAGAACAGCACAGTGCCAACGCTGCAAGCCAGCTACTATGACACTGGATGCCTTTAATTTAAAAGTATCTTATATTACATCTCTAAAATGATTGTAAGGAAACAACTGCAGGCTACAAAAACAACATGACATAAGTTTCAGTTAGTGCTGATGGTGAGGCCAATTTAAATGTAAGCAGTACCAATTAGGCATAGGACATGTGTGTGCATATATGTGTGTGTGTATATATATATATACTGTGTGTGTGTGTGTGTGTATATATATATATTTGAACACAAATTTTTCAAGTTCTAGTTATATAATGGACATGGACATAAAGTCCAGACTTTTAGCTTTCATTTGAGGGTATCCACATTAAAATTGGATGAAGAACAAAAATTTGAAAAATGTCTTTGTCCAAATATATATGGACCTAACTGTATGTGTGTATGTATATATGTGTGTGTGAATGTATATATATATATATATATATATACAGTATATAGAACACAAAAATCGGACTGCACTCCAAGCAACTCTTCAGAAAATGTGTTTATTCACCCATTTGGTGGCAAAAGCGACGTTTCGGCTCAAGCATGAGCCTTTCTCAAGCATTGGTGAACAGTAAATAGCAGGTTTATAAAGGTGTGTCAAATACATACAATCAAACAACATAATTGATGCATTAAAAATAATACATACATACAATATACAAATATGTGCAAAAACCGCATAATGGTCATGATTATTAAAGTGACTAGTGCATTACATACAAGGGATTTCCAAGATACAGTAGATTACATGTCAAAATACCATAAGACATATAATTGATTACATCTGTAGCTCATCAATATATCATTCGTGCATCAACCATAATAGTGCACATGTGCAAATAGGGAAGACTGATGATTTACTACCTGGGGTAATGCTGTCGCCCACATATACAATAGCGCTGTTCCGCGCGTTCTCAGGAGACCAGTGCGCATGTCCCAATCCATACACATCATCCCGGAAGATCGACTGATGCATAACAGTGCCGCCTACTGATGACGTCAGTGGCGCACACAATGGCATGTCACCGCCTTCTCCCAATGATGCCTCCACATCGCGGCGCATGCGCAATAGGTGCAGCAAGCTTGTTTGCCGCCATATTACATAAGGGAATCCGAGCAGAAGAAAGATAATCGTAAGATCTGTCGCTTGCTACCCTCCTCGTTCTCCATATTCAGTTGTTGTGGTTTAATCCCACAATAACGCAGGGTGGATGAGTGACCATCTTTTCCAAAATGGTATACTCTATTCCACTAGTCACCCCAATACCAGCGGCACGTCAGTGTCGTCAGTATTGTAGGATCTTATCCTGCTGAAGCATACAACTGTGAGGGTACTCCTCATATAACTGAACGATTTGGGACAAGCGGCAGTATATACCTACTGCAAGAAAATATAAATTGCTCATTCCCAATTTTTTTAAAAAATCTTGGCGGGACATACGCTTGGAAACCAGAAGAAAAAACTATATCTGTCTCAGCATAGTTATTTTTTCGTGGGCTCATCATCCACCAATCAGGTTCATCAGTTTTCTAAGGTGCCTTCTGTGCAAGTGTATCTAGGAAAATAATATGAAAAGTGTCAATATCATAAAATAGTAAAGTTACCCATTACATTAAAATCAATTAGTTACTCATAATTATGTGTTTACATTTTTTCTTATTCTTTTTTAAACCAATGAATCTGTCAACCGCAGAAGGTATTTTGGAACCCACATCAATGAAGCACAGGGGCAAAATGACCTCCTCACAATCCTCCACCATATCTATAATCAATGTTTAAACCTTTAGGATGCAAACTTTGTAATGTCTGAATCCAATGCATTTCTCTTTTTTTGAGTAGAGATACCCGATCTCCACCCCTCCGTGGCATTGGACCTTGATCCAGGATCCAACATCTAAGATCTTTTTCTTTATGTCCCAGTAACCCAAAATGTCTGGGCACTGGCAGATCTTTGCGTCCCTTTCTGATTGTGTAACGGTGATTATTGAGCCTAGTTTTAAAATCTGTAGAGGTTTCGCCTACATATAGGAGTTGGCATGGACAGGATAGGACATAGACCACAAATGCGGAGTCACACGTTAAGTGAAACTTGATGGGGTATATTTGTCCCGTTTCAGGATGTGTGAAAGTCCTAGATCTACAGATCAGGCTACAGTTAACACAATGTAGGCACGGAAAACAGCCCGTGCCCAATGGTGCCAACTTGGTCTGCCTGACCACAGATCCAGGTCCCACGTCCGCTCTCACCAGTTGGTCTCTTATGTTTTTGCACCTACGGTAGGCACATAAGGGAGATGTTCCAAATTCTGGTACTGTTTTTAAGCAACTACCAAGTATTGGCCAGTGTCTTTTCAGGATTTTATTAATAGCGCCGCTGTATTCTGAATAGGTGGATACAAACGTAATCCTTTTCTGTGTCTTCCTGTTATCCTTACCCTGCAATAGGGAATCCCTATCCACAGCCAGCGCTTTTTGTCTCTGCTGTATAAGCAGTTTCTCCGGGTACCCCCGTTGTTTAAATTTGACAACCATGCTGTCAACCGTATTTTCTAGGGCTTCATTATCTGCTACTATTCGCCTAGCTCTTAGAAATTGCGAGTATGGCAAATGCTTTACCATACTGCGTGGATGACAACTTTCATACCTCAGCATCATGTTCCTGTCAGTGGGTTTAGTGTATAATGATGTGGATAACACTCCATTCGTGACCACGACATTAGTGTCAAGGAACTGAACTGAGGTAT
This sequence comes from Bufo bufo, assembly GCF_905171765.1. Taxonomy (NCBI): domain Eukaryota; kingdom Metazoa; phylum Chordata; class Amphibia; order Anura; family Bufonidae; genus Bufo; species Bufo bufo. The sequence goes on along the minus strand of NC_053392.1, from coordinate 165,919,311 downwards.
CAGAGTAAGTCACCGTGAACTGTAGCTCACTCTCCGCACCATTAAGGTACTCATGGAAATCCAACAACTGTTGTTCGGTTCCTGTCCAGATGAGGAAGATGTCGTCTATGTATCGCCACCACCCCAAGATATATTGGGCATGGTGGGACACATAGACGACATCCTCCTCAAATCTTCGCATAAAAATATTGGCGTACGTTGGGGCCACGTTGGACCCCATCGCCACGCCACGTTTCTGGACATAGTATGTGTCCTGGAAAAGAAAATAGTTGCATTCTAATACAATAGTAAGAAGCGAGACAACAAAGGCGCAAGCCTCCGGTGTCATTGATGACATATCCAACATACCTTGTACCGCAGCTATACCCTTCTTGTGATCAATAGAGGTATACAAGGATATGACATCAAACGAAACCAGTGTGATCCTACCCACATCTTCAAGATTGACCTTGCTCAATTTTGTCAAGAAATCTGACGTATCTTTGATGTAAGATAATCCCCCTGTAGAGAAAACTCGTAGCACCTTGTCCAAAAAAATGGATATGTGACAAAATACTGAATCGGTGCCGGAGACAATGGGGCGCCGTGGTGGGTCCACCATTGTCTTATGCACCTTCGGCAACACATAAATTACTGGGGTAATGGGGTGAGAAACAACCAAATATTCCTTGAGCCCCTCATCTATAATACCTGCTTGTACAGCCCTAGTCACACATTGTTCAATGGTACGTATAATGTTAAATTTGGGGTCATGTGATAATACATTATATACTTGTACGTCATTTAATTGTCTTGTGATCTCTTTGATGTATTTGATGGTATCCATCACTACAACGGCACCGCCTTTATCGGCGGGTTTTATCGTTAGGTCATTATCCTTTTTTAACTCAACTAATGCATACACCTCGGCTGCAGTGAGGTTGGGATACCTGAAATCCTCCACACAAGGGAGGGCCTTCAGGGCACCAATCTCATTCTTAACAGCCGAGATGTATGCATCAATGGCTGGCTCATTTACCACCGGATTAAAATAGCTCTTGTTGGACAAGTTAAACATTTTACATGAAAACTCACTACTTCTTGCTACCTGCTCCCCACTTTTTCCTTGGAACCATGCCTTCAACCTAATAGAGCGAAAAAAATTACTGAGATCAGATTCAACATCCAGCCAATTTACCTGAGCATTAGGGCAAAATGATAGTCCTTTAGCCAAAACGGTTAACTGCGCTGGGGTCAATGCTTTGGAGGAAAGGTTGATAACCGCTATTTCCTCTTTTTTTGTATTTGGGTCCTGGTTTTCATGTTGCGTGTTCTGGTGGTTTCGTCTGTATCTACGACCGCCTCTCCTGGTTCGCTTCCTCTTGCTGCACTGGACTCCGCTTTGTTCCCTAAAAAAACCTCCGATTCTCCTTTGTGCACCTGGGTGTTTTTTCTTGTTTTTTTGTTATCCCTTATATTATATGAAGGATTACCGGGTTGCCAACTGTAAATGTCACCTTTTTTGTAGTCCTCGATATCTCGGGCCCATTTTATCCTCTTTCCATCCTCCAGTTCAGTCTGCAGCTGCTGTAGCTGCCCCTTCAACATCTCACTGAACTCTGAGTACTGCTCCTCCGTCATACATATGTGAAGCTGTTGATCAATTTGTGCCATATCACTGGTCAATGTGGCTACTTCCTGTTGCAAAAATTCAATATTTAACAAAATAAAATCCATAGAGTATTTCTTTGATAAGGCCTCAAACCTTTTACAAAAAAAGTCACTGTGAGAAAACAGATTGGGGCGCAAGTGGGATCGCATCCCTCTGGGGATCCGCTGTTCCTTGTAATAATGCCCAAGAGTGGTCATATGCAGTTTTAAAGACAATATCCGTCTGGATAGGTTTTCATATTTTCTTTTATATTCTTTCAAAGATGGAGTCGTGAGGAAGGCAGTATCTCCCTCTATGCCACCGATAATACGCTCCGCATCCTCCTGTGTGAAGACACAACCACCGGGTGTATCCAATTGCGACATGTTGGTGTGCAAAACCAACAAAAAAGGTAGTGCAAAACACAATAATGAAAATGGTAGGTGTGCTAAGCCAATATCACAGAGCTAAAGAAAAAAAAAACCACTGGCAGCACCACCCTGGGAAGTGTGGAAAAACGGGACGGGTGCAATGTCCAAGTACGGTAAAAGGTGCTTACCCACTTATAGAGAACAAAAATCGGACTGCACTCCAAGCAACTCTTCAGAAAATGTGTTTATTCACCCATTTGGTGGCAAAAGCGACGTTTCGGCTCAAGCATGAGCCTTTCTCAAGCATTGGTGAACAGTAAATAGCAGGTATATAAAGGTGTGTCAAATACATACAATCAAACAACATAATTGATGCATTAAAAATAATACATACATACAATATACAAATATGTGCAAAAAACGCATAATGGTCATGATTATTAAAGTGACTAGTGCATTACATACAAGGGATTTCCAAGATACAGTAGATTACATGTCAAAATACCATAAGACATATAATTGATTACATCTGTAGCTCATCAATATATCATTCGTGCATCAACCATAATAGTGCACATGTGCAAATAGGGAAGACTGATGATTTACTACCTGGGGTAATGCTGTCGCCTACATATACAATAGCGCTGTTCCGCGCGTTCTCAGGAGACCAGTGCGCATGTCCCAATCCATACACATCATCCCGGAAGATCGACTGATGCATAACAGTGCCGCCTACTGATGACGTCAGTGGCGCACACAATGGCATGTCACCGCCTTCTCCCAATGATGCCTCCACATCGCGGCGCATGCGCAATAGGTGCAGCAAGCTTGTTTGCCGCCATATTACATAAGGGAATCCGAGCAGAAGAAAGATAATCGTAAGATCTGTCGCTTGCTACCCTCCTCGTTCTCCATATTCAGTTGTTGTGGTTGAATCCCACAATAACGCAGGGTGGATGAGTGACCATCTTTTCCAAAATGGTATACTCTATTCCACTAGTCACCCCAATACCAGCGGCACGTCAGTGTCGTCAGTATTGTAGGATCTTATCCTGCTGAAGCATACAACTGTGAGGGTACTCCTCATATAACTGAACGATTTGGGACAAGCGGCAGTATATACCTACTGCAAGAAAATATAAATTGCTCATTCCCAATTTTTTTAAAAAATCTTGGCGGGACATACGCTTGGAAACCAGAAGAAAAAACTATATCTGTCTCAGCATAGTTATTTTTTCGTGGGCTCATCATCCACCAATCAGGTTCATCAGTTTTCTAAGGTGCCTTCTGTGCAAGTGTATCTAGGAAAATAATATGAAAAGTGTCAATATCATAAAATAGTAAAGTTACCCATTACATTAAAATCAATTAGTTACTCATAATTATGTGTTTACATTTTTTCTTATTCTTTTTTAAACCAATGAATCTGTCAACCGCAGAAGGTATTTTGGAACCCACATCAATGAAGCACAGGGGCAAAATGACCTCCTCACAATCCTCCACCATATCTATAATCAATGTTTAAACCTTTAGGATGCAAACTTTGTAATGTCTGAATCCAATGCATTTCTCTTTTTTTGAGTAGAGATACCCGATCTCCACCCCTCCGTGGCATTGGAACTTGATCCAGGATCCAACATCTAAGATCTTTTTCTTTATGTCCCAGTAACCCAAAATGTCTGGGCACTGGCAGATCTTTGCGTCCCTTTCTGATTGTGTAACGGTGATTATTGAGCCTAGTTTTAAAATCTGTAGAGGTTATCTGTATATAATCTGTATATATATATATTGTAACACAGTGAGGGGTTGTGTCTGGCAAGGCAGGTATTTTCCTCCCAGCATGTGCTGCTGAGCTGGTTTCCAGCCAGGTGAGGTCAAATACCAGACCGGAGTTTAAGTGCCGGTCAGGGTTTTGGAAGCACCTGGCTATCCTTAAATAGGCAGCTGGGCTCAGAAGAGATGTCTCTGGTTTTGGGATCTGAGGCTTTGTGCCATGCTGGAGGGCTGAGAGCCGCATGCTGGGGAAACAGGCCCCCTAAAGCCTGCTGTGGACTACTGGTTTCAGAACTGCCAGCAAGGTGACTTGTGTTATATGAACTTTCCATTGTGTGCAAATTAACACCAAGACTGCAAAGTTACATGCTTTTTTGTGCAATTGCCTCAAGTGTGAATAAACACTGACGTTTTGAGTTAAGAACTTGTATTTTGCCTCTGTACTGCGCCGCTTACTATAAATACCAGAGCAAAACCCCACAATAGGTGGAGGATGTGGGCAAGAGCAGTGAGGCTGGCGTGAACACCGATATTTTTGGTTTCTGCATTTTTCAGGCACGGTTGTATGTCATGCATTAAACTAGCTGTATTACAACCAGTGCCCCACGACAAAATGGAGGCTGTTGTGAAGGCCCTCATGGAGGCTAATCTGCAGCAGTGAGAGACCAACCTGCAGCAACACAAGGCTAATAAGCAGCAGCAGGATACTAACCAGTTGCTGCTACAACACGTGATGGCTTTGCAGACAGCAAGAGCAACCCCAAGCGTCCATGATGCCAGGAAAGCAGTCCGTGCTGCAATTCCTAAGATGACCCCCGCAGACGACATCGAAATCTACCTGGCGATGTACGAGAAAGTGGCCATCAGGGAAAAGCTACCCCGTTACCAGTGGGCTGAGGTCGTCACTCCATTCCTGGCATCTGATTCCCAGCGGGTGTATTTCAACTTGCCGGATGATCAAGCGGCCGACTACCAAAAAAGTAAAGGGTGAGATTTTGGCAAGACTGGGGTTGAATGTGTTGGTCCAGGACCAGCGGGTTTAAGCCGGCTGAGCGTGCAAGGACCCAGTATTATGACTTACTCCACCTCTTGCAAAAGTGTCTACAGCCTGATGTGCTGAGTCCCACGGCTATGCTGGATAGACTAATGGCTGATATGTTATGGCGGGATCTGCCAGCCCCATTCCAGCACTGGATTGGCCAGGTGTCTCCTGGCAACGTCCTAGAAATAGTGGACCTGGTGGAGAGTTACGAGGCTACTAAGACTGTTACAGGGGGTTGTATTGGGAGGGGGGCAGTCAAACCCAGTAAATCTCCATCCCAGACCCGGCGACTTGTACCAACCAAACCCACCCGGGGTGTACCCTCTACGGACCTGGCTCTGATAGTCTGCTGGTGGTGTCAGGAGCCGGGCCATGTAAGAGCTGACTGTCTACATCAGGTGGAACCCATGGATACTAACTATGGCTATCACTATATGCCAGGAAGCTATGTGCAGCAGGTACCCCAAAAACTATAAAGCTCCTGTGCCAGGTGGAGGTAGGAGACACTCCAGCGGAGGCTCTGGTGGAGTCTGGTGTCCGTAGTAAGGGCTCCCTGGTACGGTCAGCGGAGTATACTGAACGGAAAGTCAGGGTTATGTGCATCCATGAAGACTATCCCACCGCCCTGGTGTCTCTAACCACAGGGGCTGGCAGATGGACTCACAAAGTGGCAGTTGCCCAAAATTTACACTACAAACTTATAGATAGAAACTTCACGGGCTTCCTGGCACTGTGGCCTGCTATGAGAGTGAATGATACCCATGAGACAGGGGTAACCCTAGCAGAGTGGCCCGGCTCAGGGGGGAGACCAGAACCCTGCAACTTGAGACCAAAGGGCCAGTGGTAGGGGTGACCGCCACTTCGGTAGAAGAAAGGGAGACAACCCTGATAAATGTGATGGTGGGAGCCGGGTCCTGAATTGGCAGAGCTCAATGTCTCCGGGGATAATTTTGATACCGCCCAATGTCTGAACCCAACCCTATGCCGCGCCTGGGAAAATGTGTTAATAGTAGATGGTGAACCACAACAACATGGGGCAGAGTCAGTGTTTCCCCATTTTGTGGTTCATCAGGATATGTTGTATCGGGTAAACCAACTACGGAGTGAGCCTATAGTTGGTGGTCCCCAAGGCTTTCCGCAAGCTTGTGTTAGATCTAGCCAACCAACACATTCTTGGGGGTCACCTGGGGCTGCAGAAAACTCAGGATCGTATTCTACAGCAGTTTTACTGGCCCAGCATATTCAAAGAAGTGGAAGAGTTTTGTACAGTAACTCTTGCCTGACCTGCCAGATAACTAGCCCCCAGCCACATTTCCGTAGTCCCCTAGTACCTCTCCCGATTATCGAAGTACCGTTTGACCGAATAGCTATGGACGTCATAGGCCCAGTACTGAAGTCCGCCAGAGGGCATCAACACCTTAGTCATTCGGTCCCCGGAGGCGGTGCCACTGCGACATACAGATATAGTAGAGTTAACACACATGCTTTCTGAGACATGTTATCTAAACTAACTGCGTTAAGCAAACACCTTCAATTGCTTTTCAATGGCTTTTGTTTCAAGATAATGCGATGAGTTAAGAAATTTGAGTTAAGAGTTTGAGTGTTAACCCTGCTCAATCTGTAAACTCAGAGCTGAGGAGTTAATGGAGATGTTTGCCCGAGTAGGACAACCTAAAGAGGTTCTGACCAACCAAGGGACCCCTTTTATGTCCAAGGTGATGAGGGAACTCTGCACATAAAACAACGGTAGAAAGGTTTAACCAAACATTAAAAATTATGTTGTAAAAGGTAGTGTCTAAAGATGGGAAGGACTGGGACATCCTTCTGCCCTATCTCATGTTTGCAGTGCGAGAGGTACCCCAGGCCTCTACTGGGTTCTCGCCCTTCGAACTGCTATATGGCAGACACCTTCGCGGTCTCTTGGACGTGGCCAAAGAGGCATGGGAACAACAACCCACTCCACATAAAAGTGTCATTGAGTACGTTACCCAGATGCAAGATCGGATAGAGACAGTGTGGCCTCTTGATAGGGAGCATAGGGAGGCAGCTCAGCGAGCCCAGAGTCTGGTCTATAATCAGCAGGCTCGGGTCCGGAACTTTAACCTGGGTGATCGGGTTTTGGTTCTGTTGCCGACCGTTGACAGGAAGTTTCTGGCTAGGTGGCAAGTTCTACGAGGTACTCGAGAAAATTGGAGATGTAAACTACAAGGTACACCAGCCAGGGCGGCGAAAGCCGGAGCAGGTTTACCATGTGAATTTACTCAAACCGTGGAAAGATAGGGAAACCTGTACAAAAGAGAGCCTGCGGCGGGTTTTCTAGGAGAAGAGGTATGGGCCCCTCTGTCTGATGCAAGAGGCAGCTGCCACAGTAAATAAATTTCTGTTTTGGACCTTACGAAAGGGTACTGACAGGTGCCCTTAACGGAGGCTACCAAAGAGAAAACTGCCTTCATTACGCCTGATTAGTGAAGGCCTTGCCGTTCGCCTGGCGGTCTGTTCGCAGCGAACTTTGCGCGTTCGCGATCTGCCGAACATGTGAACATATGGCAATGTCCGCACGTGCCATATTCTTTTGCATTGCGCCGAACTTTGACCTATGACACATCCATCAGGTGGGACAGGACAGCTAATTGAGACGTTTCAGCACATGGATCTGGCAGCCATTTTACATTGTGTTTTGCCAGTGTAGGGAGTGTCACAGCGGACAGGATATAAGATACACAGATAACTAAACAAACAAGTTTCTAGGCGAGAAGCTGGGGATAAGGTCACCTCCTAGCAAATCCCTAACAGCTCTCCCTATTCTGCTAAGCCCACATTCAGACCCTGAAGGTGAGAATAATGTGTCCTCGTGCCTGGGCTGAAAATACCCTAGAATCCCTGAGATGGTGAAAGGGGAAAAGGGGCAGCCTGCTCCCTCAGAACCTGGAGGGGACAGACGTCACTCAAACAGCCTAGACAGCAAACCAAAGAAATCAGAAACCAACTTATCTTATCTGAGCAGGAACAGCCAATTCCTCCTTGCTTGCTTCCACAGCCTGACAGAAGCTATAACCCACATGGGACACTGGGAGTAATTTAAACCCACAACCGCACCCAGTGCACCTGAAGGGAGGCGGATCAGGCACGACTCCAAAACAAAACAAATGACTAAACACGTTCTGCTAATCTGGCAGACCTCCGCACATAGTCTGAGCAGGGCATGACAGGGAGAGGTTGCATTTTAATCCTGTTCTTGTAGTTCAGTGGCCAACATATGCCCGTTTTTAAAATGCACCTGCACTGTATATGTGCCAGGGGAAGTTTAGGGACCCAGGGGGTGGCATATCCCCATTTTTTTCTGTAAAGTACCCCTGTGCTGCATTTCTGAGAGTGAAATATAATCAGATAAATCCATCTGTTCCATTGTGGGGTGACATATTTACATTTTGTGTTGGAAAGTACCTCTGAGGCCTGCACTGCATATGTGACAGGCAGGCACATAAATTCAGCAAGTCCATCTGTTCCATTGTAGGGGTGACATATCCACAATTATTTATGTAAAAAAAAACTGTGCTTCATTTGTGAGAGTGAAATATAATCTCAGTTAAATCCATCTGTTTTATTTAGGGTTAAAAAAAAAACATTTCTTTGGGAGCAATAAAGTACCCTTTTGCCCTGTGCAGCATTTCTGGTAGTTAAAGAAATACAGTTAAATCCATCTGTTTCATTGTGTGTGAGAAATACTTTTAAATAAATTTAAAAAAACTCATCTGTTCCATTGTTTGGTGACATTAACCCATTTTTCCCTTAAAGAAAAGTACAGGCGATAGTAGATTGGGTGGCTGACAGTGCCTCCAGTTCCTTCACATTGTCTCCCACCCATTCCCCTGCTGAAAGATCAGAGTTGGCACCTGCAGCCCATGGCCATCAGTCTTTCACCTCACCCCCTTGAAAATCAGCCAAGCAGTCTGAGCCCCAAGTCATGCAGCAGTCTCTTCTGCTTTTTGATGACTCTACTGGCAGGGTCTCCCAGGGCCATCCACATAGCCCTGCCACAGGTGCCAACTGCTGCGGCTTTATGCAGACCGACAAGGAGGGCAGGGGTGAAGACTGGGTTGAAGATGATGTGGAGGATGATGAGGTCCTCGACCCTACATGGATTCAAGGTCATGCGAGTGACCTGTCTATTTCAGAGGAAGAGGCAGTGGTTGCACAGAGGCACCAGCACAGCAAAAGAGGGAGCAGGGTGCAAAAGCGGAGCACCCGTCCCCTACACAGTACGCCTGCTACTGCCCACCGCACCAAGGGACCGAGCACACCAAAGCCAGCTCCAAAGAGTTCCCTGGCGTGGCAGTTCTTCAGATAATGTGCTGACGACAAGACACGAGTGGTTTGCACACTGTGCAATCAGAGCCTGAGGCGAGGCATAAACGTTCTAAACCTGAGCACAACCTGCATAACCAGGCATAATGACTTTTTTAGAGCCATTTTTGTGCTCCAAATTTCGGGTCCCGATTGACTTCAATGGGGTTCGGGGTCTAGTTAGGGTCAAGTTTGGGTCCCGAACTCAAACTTTTTTGTGAAGTTCGCCCGAACCCGTCGAGCCCGAACTTCCAGGTGTCTGCTCAACTTTACTTGAGGGTGATATACCTGCTTCAACTAACATCTGATTGAGGCCTGCCATATATCAGCTTCCATAAAATAGTGATAGAGGTTTTCCATATACCTGTGTCCACAAAATTACTGCTTGAGAGGGATATACTGGCTTCAACTAACAACTAATTGAAGCCTTCCATATATCAGCTTCCACAAATACTGCTCTTCTCTAGGGACTTTGGCACAGGGTCATTTTGAAAATGACAGGTAGAGGAAGAGGCAGGGCATTTCGCTGGGGTGGTAGGGGTCGGGCATGTGCATAAGGCCGGAGTATATGTGGGAAGTTGGAGAAGGTGCGTGCGATTATGTTATAGGACGCACCAGAGTTGGTTGAGTGGCTCACTCAGCCTTCCGCTTCTGCACCCTCCTCATCCTCTGTATCTGCACCCTCCTCACTCTGTGCTGTGTGCACCCTTAAAGACACCACCACCACCACCATAGCCCCTCCACTCAAGTCAGAGGAATTATTTTCTCATCCTTTCCCAGACCTTACCGTTGCGCAGCCATTCTTGGCATTGGATGAGGAAGAGGAGGTAGCAACAGCCGCCACCCAGCGGTCTCACGACAGTACCCAGATCAGCTCAGATCAGCTGTATCTGCCTACTCCGAGATATCTAATGTTAGTGGTGGTGAAGATGATGATGATGACGTGTCGATGGATGTCACGTGGGTGCCCACAAGAGAGGAAATGGAGGGGGGATCAGAGGGAGAGACGTAGCAGCATATAGGGAGGAAAAGAAGGAGAAGAAGGCAGAACTCGCAGTGCACAGGAGGCAAAAAGCAGACTGCAAATGTATCTGGAGCGAGCCATCCACCATGCACGGTCACATCTTGCGCTCCCAGGATGCCGACACATGGCTCCGCAGTGTGGGCTTTTTATAACGTGTCAGCTGCTGACGATAGTGTTGCCATCTGCAGCCTGTGCTGTCAATGCATAAGTCGCCGTAAGCCCAACACTCACCTAGGGATGACCGCCTTAAGAAGGCACCTGGCCTCCCATCACGGAGCCCAGTGGGAGCAATGCCATCATAACCCACAAAGCCACATTCCCGGCGCTCCATGTCCTGCCTCTTCTCCTTCTCCTCTCTCCTCCCATTTTTTCCTCCACTCCACCTTCGTCGCATTCATCTGGCACAAGGCGGGCTTCCGAGCGCAAAAAAATTATGACGCCAGATAAACCTCTTGCCCAACGGCTGACCGCTGGCTTGTTGGAACTGCTAGCCTGCCAACTACTGCCATATAAATTGGTGGACTCGGAGGCCTTTAGAAAATTTGTGGCCATTGGCACACCGCAATGGAAGATCCCCGGAAGGAAATATTTCTCCCAGAAGGGCATCCCTGAACTATTTGGCTATGTTCAGCAGCAAGTTAATATATCTCCGGTACACAGTGTCAGTGCCAAGATACATCTGACCACAGACTCACTTCTTCTGCCGGCATTACTCCCACTGGGCTCAGTGACGGGAGGCCAGGTGCTCGTCTAGCAAACACGAGCAGGGAAGGTACAAAACTTTTACTGCTCACTGGGTGAACCTTCTGACAGCCATCAAGCATGTAACCCGTGTGGATTTGGTGTTACTGCCAATGATTGCATGCAGGCCTGCATCTTCTTCTCCTCCTCCTACTCCATCCTCTGTCTCCTCCTCGGCTGACTCCTCCTTTCCCACTGCTACCGCCTCTTCTGCTGCACCCCCCCCCCAAGCTCCCTAGAACCTATTTGACGTGCCAGGTGCGATGTTGTCATGCTGTGCTGCGGCTTTTGTGCCTGGAAGCCAAGAGCCACACCGGTCCTGCACTGCTTTCAGCTCTGCGGTCACAGGCCAATCAGTGGCTAACCCTGCTCAATTTGACAGTTGGTAAAGTGGTGTGCTACAATGGTGCCAATCTGCTGAGCAGGCTGAAACAGTGCAAAATGACACAAGTGCCGTGTATAGCACACATCCTGAACTTAGTCGTGCAGCGATTCATTGCCAAATACCCTGCGGTCCAGGACATCTTGCGGCACGCCAGGAAAATCTCTGGCCATTTTAGAGGATCTTACATGGCCATGGCTCTCCTTGCTGACGTTCAGCGGCAACACCACTTGCCCGTCAGACATCTGATTCGTCACTGCCCGACGCGCTGGAACTCCACCTTGTATATGCTTGATAGGCTGCTCCAGCAGAAACATGCTGTTAACGACTACCTGTACGAACTCTGCGGCATGACAGGTTCTGGGGAGTTTTTTTTTTTTTCACCGCGCCAGTGGCTGATCATGCGCAACGCATGCAGTCTTCTGTGGCCATTTGATGAGATCACTAAACTGGTCAGTCGCAGCCAGTGCGCCACCAGTGACATCGTACCTTACGCCTTTTTTATGAAGCGTGCATTGTGTCGTGTCATTGATCAAGCCGTCGAGGAGCAGGAGCTGGAAGATGATGAAGTCGCAATGCTGAATGAATTCCCGGGTGTGGCTACTCCATCTGAGACAAGTCAGCAGGAGTCTGAAGAGGAGTCAGAGGCGGTTGGTGGCTGGGGGGAGGAGGAGGAGGAGCAAGAAGATCAGGCTTTAAACTTTTCATGGATCCCTGGTGTTGTCCGTGGCTGGGGGGAGGAGACCGTGGACAACATTCTCCTGGGTCGATGAGCAGGAGCCAGGGTGCTCTACCACTTCCACTTGCACATGGGGGCCTTCATGCTCCAGTGTTTGAAGAGGGACCCCCGTATAAAAAGCATAAAGGTCAAGGACCTGTACTGAGTGGCAACCTACTTAGAGCCCCGGTACAAACACAAAATGGCGGACATATTACCAGCATCACAGAGGGGTGTCAGAATGCAGCATTTCCAGGCCTTGCTGCGAGAGATGCTGCATTCTGCTGTTGCGGGCACTGCCAGAGGAATCTCCACCCACAGAGAAACAGTTGAGGGTACCAATCCTACTGCGCCTGCAAAAAGAGGGTGGTTTGAAAATGTGTTGGTCACTTCAGATATGAGATCATTCTTGCAGCCAACCCATCGACATCCGCCCTCCCAAGCCAGCCTCAGGGAACGCTCAGACCGACAGGTGTCCGACTACATCGGGCTAACAGCCGATGTGTCAGCTCTGAAAAGCGAGGAACCCCTTCACTACTGGGTGTGCAGGCTTGACCTGTGGCCAGAGCTGGCACAATTTGCCTTGGAACTCTTGGCTTGCCCCTTGTCGAGTGGCCCGTCCGAAAGGACTTTCAGCTCAGCAGGGGAGATCATGACCGATAAGCGCACTCGCCTAGCTCACGACAGTGTGGACTACCTCACATTTTTAAAAATGAGTGAGGCATGGATCTCAGAGGATTTCAACACCTGTGATGACCATGTGTAATTGAATTTTCTCATGCTAGCCCACGCATGTCCTTGCCTAATGTATATACAGCGGCATAAAAGGCCTTTTCTGTCAGGTGAATGCCTAATTTATGGGGCCTGTACTGGCCGACAGTTACATATTTATCCTGTGACCGCCTAATGTACCTCCAGCCACAGAATCCAAAGTTCTTTGCTGTCAGATGAATGCCTATAGCCTAATTTTTGGGGCCTGTACTAGCCGACAGTTACATATTTATCCTGTGACCTCCTAATATACCTCCAGCCACAGAATCCAGAGTTCTTTGCTGTCAGGTAAATGCCTACTGCCTAATTTTTGGGGCCTGTACTGGCCGACAGTTAAATTTTTTATCTCTAGCCACTTGATCACAACCTTGGCAACTCCTCTGCCTCTCATTATGGTGGCGTATGAACCGCATTCACCATATGGACCTGCAGGATGCAAAAAACGTGGAGTGCTGCACATTTGTATACATCAAACTGATTTTTGAGAGTTTCCCTTTAAGATGCATAAAAATGGCCCCTGATTAAAATACATATTTTTTGTGGGAATTTTTGCCAATGACCCCCTTCTGGTATATCACTGTCCATGTTGTGGGACTATTTGTGCACTTCTAGTAAGTGTTTGCTGGCTGCAAATATGACCTGAAGGTTTTTCAGGTTCGCCTGCCATTAAAGTGAATGGGGCCTGCTGCGAACGCCCAGTTCGCGAACATTTGATCTTGTTCGCAAATCGTCCCGGCCAATGTTTGTCCATCACTCCGTTTGAGGGGCTATATCGATGTAAGGTCTTACCCTTTGGTCTGCATGGCGCCCCGGCGCCACTTTTCAGCGACTAATGGACATTGTGCTTCATCCACATCGTCGGTACGCTTGGGCTTACCTGGACGATTTTGTCATCCACAGTACCGACTGGGAAAGTCACCGACCCGAAGTGCAGGCTGTAGTGGACTCCCTTTGGAAAGCTGGCCTAACCGCTAACCCAATAAAATGTGCAATAGGGTTAGAAGAGACTAAGTACATGGGGTATGTAATTGGGCGCAGAGTCATCAAACCCCAAGTGAACAAAATAGAGGCGATACAGAATTGGCCCTGACCTGTCACCACTAGTCAAATAAAAAGTAATTCCTGGGAATGGTGGGCTATTACATGAGGTTTGTTCCCCACTTTGCTACTCTAGCAACGCCCTTGACAGGGCTCTTGAAGGGACGAAAGTCAGTGATGGTTCGCCTGGATGATCAGGCTGAAAAGGCTTTTGCCGCTTTGAAGTCGGCCCTGTGTGGGTCACCAGTTTTGGTGACGCCCGACTTCAAGAGGGAGTTCGTGGTACAAACGGATGCCTCCGAAGTAGTCTTCAGTGCTCTACTGTTTCAGGAAGTCAACGGGGAGGAACATCCTGTTGTCTTCCTAAGCTGCAAGCTCACCCCAGCCAAAACCAAGTGGAGAGAGAGTGCCTGTCTATCAAGTGGGCATTTGAGTCTCTCCGTTACTATTTTTTGGGGAGAAAGTTCCACCTGGTGACCGACCACTCCCCTCTCAAGTGGATGAGGCAGGCCAAATACAAGAATGCCCGGGTCACCATATGGTTTTTGTCTCTGCAGAACTTTAATACTGGGGGGAGGGCTTGCACTGCCCACCAATGATTATAATACTGGGGGGGGCTTGCACTGCCCACCAATGATTATAATACTGGGGGGGGGGGCGCACTGCCCACCAATGATTTTAATACAGGGGAGGGGTGCACTGAACACCAATGATTTTAATACAGGGGAGGGTGAACTGAACACCAATGATTTTAATACCGGCGGGCGTACTAAACCAATTATTTTAATACCGGGGGGGGGGGGGGGGGCGCACTGCCACCAATGATTTTAATACCGGGGAGGGCGCACTGGGGGCTGATGGAGAGGCACTAGGGGCTGGTGGAGAGGCACTGGGGGCTGATTGAGAGGCACTGGGGGCTGATTGAGAGGCACTGGGGGCTGATTGAGAGGCACTGGGGGCTGATTGAGAGGCAATGGGGGCTGATTGAGAGGCACTGGGGGCTGATGAGGAGGCACTGGGGGCTGGTGAGGAGGCACTGGGGGCTGGTGAGGAGGCACTGGGGGCTGGTGGAGAGGCACTGGGGGCTGGTGGAGAGGCACTGGGGGCTGGTGGAGAGGCACGGGGGCTGGTGAGAGGCACTGGGGGCTAGTGAGAGGCACTGGGGGCTGCATTGAGGCTACTGGGGGCTGCTATGAGGCTACTGGAGGCTGCTATGAGGCTACTGGGGGCTGCTATGAGGCATGGGGCTCTTATATGAGGTCTGATTGGGGGTCATTCATATTGTGGCCTGAGCTGAGGTGTTATCTGAGGTCTTATTGGGTCTGTTAGCTGAGGTCTGATTAACATTGGGGGTCTGATTGGTGGTCTGACCTGAGGTATAATGAAATTTTTTTTTTTCCAGAGCAGCTTGGAGAAAAAAGGCCTCACAGTCTCCCACACTCCTTCTGCCCGGCCAAGTGAGCCAGCACCCCTGAGGCCAAGCCAGCCAGCACCCCTGAGGCCAAGCCTGTCAGCACCCCTGAGGCCAAGCCTGCCAGCACCCCTGAGGCCAAGCCTGCCAGCACCCCTGAGGCCAAGCCTGCCAGCACCCCTGAGTGTTCAGAACTGTAAGTAAATTATATATAAGGGGAGCTTATAATATGAAAGAGACTAATTATGTCTGAACAGACATATAGCGCAAATTATATATATATTTTTTTTTTGGGGGGGAGGGAGTCGGGGTGGCAGTGGATCTTGGGTGAGTTCCCACACTTTTTGTCCCAGGACTTGACCCCTGGAGTGGTCCCGCAGTCTGGGTGGCAGTTCTGACTAGTCCTACTTTAATACACAGACATTTAGATTCATACATTTCCTACACTGGCACAAATGCGTTGCCAGTGCCCAACTGTCTGTGCTCAGTCCTACGCGTAACCATCGCAAGTGCATGAGGAGCTGCGGATGTGGCGGCGAGGTCCGAGAGGTATGTCGGGGTGGGAGATCCGGGAGGGGGGCCCATAAATTTTTTTTGCTATGGGGCCCAGTCATTTCTAGCTACGCCCCTGGTTGTACTACATACTTGGTAGAATTGGATGTACTGATAGAGTCTCAAAAGTTCTCATTTGGATTCTGAGGAATGTGTGGGCCAGCCAGTCAACATTCACCACAGCATCTCCATACTTTTGCATGCCTGTCACATGTGCTCAATATGAACCTGCTCTCATTTGTGAAGAGAATGGGGTGCTAATGGCAGGCCTTCCAATTTAAGTTTTCTCTGGTAAATGTCAGTCGAGCTACAAGGGGCTGGGCTGTTAGTACAAGTCTCACTACAGGATGCTGCGCAATCATGCCACCCTCATCGATTCTATATCTGACAGTTTGATCAGAGACATGCAGACTGGTATCCAGCTGGAATTCATTTTGTAAGGCTCTGGCAATGCTCCCCTAGTCCTCCTTGCACAAAGGAGCAGATAACAGTCCTGATGCTGCATTTATGCTCTTTTAGGGCCCTATCTGTCTCGTCTTGTGTAATGGCTCATATTCTGGTATAGTCTCTAGTGTTGGGCTTGAATATTCGAATAGCGAATATTAATCGCAAATATCGGCACTTCGAGAATTCACAAATATTTAGAATATAGTGATATGTATTTGTAATTTCGAATATTCTAGATTTTTTTGTTCAACAGTAACCTGCCTTCTTGCTTGTGGGCCAATGATGAGGCTGCAATGTCTTTGTCTGAGCTTAGCAACATCCCTAGAAACCAATAGGAAAGTTGACTACCCATTACTATATAAGAACCTCCCCAGCAGCCCTTGTATGCAGTATTGTGCAGATCTGAGAGAGACAGCAGTGTTATTACTGTGCTCTCTGCTTTCCTGTCATTACAATAGATAGTTACTTAGCTTATATATATATAATACAGATAGTCAGTGTAGGTGATATAGTGTAGCTGATAGGTTCTGCTGTCCATACATACATGCTACATACATAGTGCTGTATGTATGTATGCTACTGTCACAAGTTAGGGAGAAGGGAAAACACCAAATACACACCACAACGAATAGACAACAATCTAAGGCTACTTTCACACTTGCGGCAGGACGAATCCGACAGGCTGTTCACCATGTCGGATCCGTCCTTCCGCTATTTTGCCGTGCCGCCGGACCGCCGCTCCGTCCCCATTGACTATAATGGGGATGGGGGCGGAGATCTGGCGCAGCACGGCGGTGCACGGCGAAAGGCCGCCGGACTAAAAGTCCTGCATGTCCGACTTTTTAGTCCGGCGGCTCTCGCCGTGCACCGCCATGCTGCGCCGGTGCTCCGCCCCCATCCCCATTATAGTCAATGGGGACGGAGTGGCAGTCCGGCGGCACGGCGAAATAGCGGAAGGACGGATCCGACATGGTGAACAGCCTGTCGGATCCGTCCTGCCGCAAGTGTGAAAGTACCCTAAGCCTCAAAAGCTAAGGAAGAGGAATGGTGACCTCCTAGTAATCCCTAGGCCTTTCCCTAACTCCTGCAGGATGAGCAGATCCTGATGGTGGAAATACCTTTACACTGGATACCTAAAGCCCTTCAAAAACTGACGAGCCTTAGGATAGGTAGCAGGGGATGAGACAGCTTGTTCCTTCCAGAATGAAGGCAATCTGAAACTCAAGATTACCATCCACCATGACAGGAGGTGGTGGCAGGAAGGACGGTTCAGCAGGTTCAACATATCTTTTCAGCAATGACTTGTAAAACACATGATGATATGAATCTTCAAAGCCTGCGGAAACTCAAGACGAAAAGCAACCAGATTAATAATGGCCCAGATCTTGTATGGCCCAATAAACCTTGGCCCCAACTTCCAAGAGGGTTCTTTCAACTTAATGTTTCTTGCGGACAGCCACCCAATATCACCCACTTTCAGGTCCAGACCACTCACACGTCTCTTGTCAGTCATACATTTATACTTTTTGCCCATTTTATAAAAAAAAATTTAATCTTCCGCCAAATAGATGACAACGAAGAGGAGAATCTTTCCTCTTCAGGTATACCAGACGTCTCACTACCAGAAAATGTGCCTAACTGCGGATGGAACCCATATGCACCAAAAAATGGAGACTTATCAGTGGACTCCTGTTTACGGTTATTTATGGCAAATTCGGCCAATGACAAAAATGAAGACCACTCCTCTTGATTCTCAGAGACAAAACATCTCAAATAAGTCTCCAGATTCTGGTTAGTGCGCTCAGTCTGCCCATTCGACTGAGGATGAAAGGCCGAAGAAAAGGACAATTGGATCCCCAGACGAGTACAGAAGGCCTTCCAGAATCTGGAAACAAATTAAATCCCTCTATCAGACACCACATCAGAGGGAATGCTGTGTGGTTTCACAATGTTATCGATAAAGACTTGAGCAAGAGTTTTGGCATTAGGTAAACCTGATAATGGTATAAAGTGTGCCATCTTGCTGAAGCAGTCAACATCCACCAGAATCACAATTTTCCCAGAGGAATTAGTCAAATATGTGATAAAGTCCATGGAAAAATGAGTCCAGGGTCGGGATGGGATAGACAAGAGAAGTAGAGATCCTGAAGGCCGAATATGAGCTACCTTAGCTCGCGCACAAGTCTCACAAGCTGCCACATAGCCCTCAACACATTTATGTAACCCTGGCCACCAGAGTCTTCAAGAAATAAGATCCACAGTGGATCTGCTCCCAGGGTGTCCTGTAGGAACAGTATTGTGATGTTCCTTAAACACCTTGTGTCGTAGTTCCGAAGGGACAAACAACTTCCCTGGAGGACAGGAATCGGGTGTCTCTCCCTGGGCTTCCAACACCTCTGCCTCAAGTTCAGGATAAAGGGCGGATACAACCACCCCATCAGCCAATATCGGAGAAGGATCCCCCCCCCCCCCCCGGAAAGCTACGTGACAAGGCATCCGCCTTGATGTTTTTAATCCCAGGATGATAACTGACAATGAAATAAAATCTAGTAAAAATGACCATCTGGCCTGCCTTGCGTTCAGACGTTTAGCCGACTGCAGGTAGGCCAGATTTTTGTGATCAGTAATTACCGTAATGTGATGAATCGCTCCTTCCAACCAATGACTCCACTCTTCAAAAGCCAATTTAATGTCCAACAACTCTCTATTACCTACATCATAATTTCTTTCAGCAGAAGAGAGTTTTTTAGAGAAAAAAGCACAAAGGCACCATTTGCTAGGAGAAGAACCCTGCGACAAGACTGCTCCAACCCCTACCTCTGATGCGTCAACTTCCACAATAAATGGTTGCGACACATCCGGTTGCACCAGAATAGGAGCAGAAGCAAAACATTCCTTTATTGCTGAAAAAGCATGCAATGCTTATTCAGACTATACTGGGAAATCTTCGCCTTTCTTAACCGTTAATGGTTTAACAACAGTTGAGTAATTCAAGATAAATTTACGGTAGTAGTTGGTGATCCCCAAAAATCGCATGAGTGCCTTCAGATTTTCTGGTCGATCCTAGTCCAACACAGCACTGACTTTTTCCGGATCCATACGAAAACCCGAAGATAAGAGTAGGTACCCCAGGAATTGCACTTCAGGGACCACAAATACACACTTCTCCATTTTGGCATACAATTTATTCTCTCTTAGGATCTGTTAGACCTGTCTCACGTGATCTTTATGCATCTCCATATCAGCGGAATAAATTAAAATATCATCCAGATAAACCACCACATGATTAAAGATGTCATTGATGAAGTGTTGAAAAACCAAAAGGCATGACCAGATTCTCAAAATGACCCTCAGGAGTATTAAAGGCTGTTTTCCCCCTTCCTTGACTCTCATCACATTATATGCCCCCCTCAAATCCAATTTAGAGAACACCATGGTGCCGACAATCTGATTAAATAAATCTGTGAACAAAGGAAGGGGATAGGGATCACGGATAGTGATGCGATTAAGCTCACGGACGTCCAAACATGGCCTAAGAGTTCCATCCTTTTTTTTAACAAAGAAAAACACTAGTGCCATTGGTGATTTGGATGGTCTAAAATGACCTTTAGCCAAACTCTTGGTGATATACTCTTGCATGGATACCCTTTCGGGTTCAGAAAGATTATACAATGGAGACTTTGGCAATCTAGCTCCAGGAATAAGGTTGACGAGGCAATCATACTCCCGATGAGGAGGCAACTCCTGGTCTCCACCCTTAGAGAATACATCAGACAAATCTGAAAGGAAAGGAGGTAACATTTTAATAGTTCTGCACCATTTGAGACAGACACTTTTGAGAGAGAGGGGCGGAATAAATTGCAAACATAGAAATATTAATTTCGCTTGTTGTCAAACCATGCATATGGACAAACTGGCCATCCACTAAGTTAACCCTGCCCCACTGTCAATAAATACTTCCATTTCCACATTTTTGGAATCTAGCGACTCCTTGGCAGGCAGGAGAAATCGGGTACTACCGGTAAAAGACAAAAGTACATTCTCAACTTCCCCATCCACACTACCAAGAGTGAGAAGAGGACTAGACACATTAGGACTTTTTGTTCCCTTTTCACCTTGATGTTTAACATAAGGACATATGTTAACAAAATGTCCTCCTTGACCACAGAAAAAGCAAAGTCTTTTCTTAACCCTTAAGTTTTTAGCACCTGGTCCAGGTGTGACCTGACCCAATTGCATTGGCTCATCACCAGACACTAGCTCGAGTGTCTCTTTACCCAGAGTGTCAGAAGAGACCGCTTCCCTGTATGATAATACGTCCCAAGGGAGAGGAACTTTAGATCTCTCCCTCAGGCGTCTATCAATATGCACCGCCAGAGACATGGCTGCCTCCAATGACTCTGGATTTGCGTGAAATGCCAAGGTGTCCTTCAGGTTCTCAGACAGTCCTTGACAAAATTGACTATGGAGAGCTGGGTCATTCCACTCCGTCTCAGTTGCCCACCTCCTAAATTCAGAGCAATAGGACTCAGCTGAACGCTCTCCCTGCCGCAAGCAACGCAACTTAGATTCAGCCAGGGAAACCCAATATGGGTCATTGTAGATAAGTCCCAGAGCTATGAAAAATTAATCTACCGACCGGAGGGATTGAGAACCAGTCGGCAAAGAGAAAGTCCAAGTGTCACGACAGGTAGGTAAGCGGGGAAATAACCAAACACGGGAAAACAAACAGAACAAATGACTAGGCCCAAAAGCTAGGGAGAAAAGGGTCACCTCCTAGCGATCCCTAAAAGCTTTCCCTAAACTGCTGTGCCCAGTTGTGGTCCTTAGGGTGGATATGCACATGCCCTCGTGCCTAAACCTAAACACCCTGGGCAAACCCTAAGCAGCAGGGAAAAGGGAAGAGGCAACCTGCTTCTTCAAACCAGCAAGAAGCAAGCGTCTCCCTAGAGGCCTAGAAAAAACACACAAAGGGAAATGAAGGAGAGGACTTATCTTGAGCAGAGCTGGAGCAGACGATCCACCACAAATCAAGAGCTCCCAGGAAAGAACTATAACCTGCACAGCCACTTGGGGAAGGAGGGATAAATAGCCTCACTAACAATGAAACCCAGTACACCTGAGGGAAGGTGGATCCAGCTCAAACCCAAATCAAAACAAACAAAGAAGTCAGACATGTGCAGCCAGTCTGACAGATCTCCGCACATTCACAGGGCAAGGCGTGACAGTACCCCCCTTCTACGGGTGACCTCCGGACACCCCGGACCAACTTTATCCAGGTGTGCCCTGTGAAAGGCCCTCACCAGGCGGCTAGCACTGACATCAGCAGCCGGAAATCACATTCTATCCTCGGGACCGTATCCCTTCAAGTGCACCAGGTACTGGAGGGAACGCCGAAGAACACGTGAGTCGAGAATCTTAGAGATTTCAAATTCCAAATTGCCATCCACCAGAACAGGGGGAGGTGGCAATGGAGATGGTTCCACATATTTCTTTAATAAAGACCTGTAAAACACATTATGGATCCTCCAGGTCTGCGGAAGATCCAGACAAAACGCCACCGGGTTGACAATCGCAGAGATTTTGTAAGGGCCAATAAATCTTGGACCCAATTTCCAAGATGGTAACTTTCAGCTTAATTTTTCTAGTGGACAACCACACCGAATCACCCACAAACAGGTCCGGACCAGTCATACGTCTCCTGTCAGTCACCCGTTTATATCTTTCACCCATCTTTTCCAAATTAACTTGGATCTTCCGCCAGATAGATGACAAGGCGGAAGAGAATCTCTCCTCTTCTGGCATCCCAGAAGATCCAGTCCCAGAAAAAGTGCCAAACTTTGGGTGAAAACCATATGCACCAAAAAATGGCGACTTAGCAGTGGTCTCCTGTCTACGGTTATTCAAGGCAAATTCGGCTTGAGACAAGAAGGAGGACCAGTCATCCTGGTTCTCGGTAACAAAACACCTCAAATAGGTCTCCAGGTTTTGGTTAGTGCGCTCTGTCTGACCATTTGACTGGGGATGAAAAGCCGAAGAAAAAGACAGTTGAATTCCCAGACGAGACTAGAACGCCCTCCAAAACCTGGAAACAAATTGCGTCCCCCTATCAGACACCACATCAGTAGGAATGCCATGTAGTTTCACAATGTTAAAGTGGGCCATCTTACTGAAGCGGTCCACTACCACCAAAATCACAGTTTTCCCAGAGGAACTCGGTAAATCGGTAATAAAGTCCATGGAGAAATGCGTCCAAGGACCAGACGGAATGGATAAAGGAAGAAGGGATCCTGAAGGCTGAGTGTGAGCCACCTTCGCGCATGCACAGGTCTCACAAGCTGTCACATGACCCTCCACACCCTTGTGCAACCCTGGCCACCAGAATCTCTGGGAAATAAGATCTATGGTGGATTTGCTTCCAGGATGTCCTGCAAGGACCGTATCATGATGTTCATTGAACACCTTGTATCGCAGGGATGGACCCTGCGACAGAACTGCTCTGACCCCCACTTTTGATGCATCAACCTCCACGATGAACGGTTGAGACACATCAGGTTCCATCAGAATGGGAGCAGACGCAGAACATTTCTTAATAGCAGAAAAGGCCTGTAATGCCTCATCCGACCAGACAGAAAAGTCGGCGCCTTTTTTAGTCATATCTGTCAAAGGTTTTACAATGGTGGAATAATTCAAGATTAATTTTCTGTAGTAATTGATAAAAATCAAAAACCGCATCAGAGCTTTCTGATTCTCAGGCTGGTCCCATTCCAGTACCGCCCGGACGTGTTCGGGGTCCATACGAAAACCAGAGTCAGAAAGCAGGTATCCTAAAAACTGTAGTTCCTGGACAGCAAATACACATTTTTCCAATTTTGCATACAATTTATTCTCCTGAATGATCGACAACACCTGTCTCATGTGATCCTGATGGGTCTCCAAATCGGGTGAGTAAATTTGTATATCATCAAGGTAAATAACAATGAACCTTCCCACTAAATGATGAAAAATATCATTGACAAATCGCTGAAAGACCGCTGGCGCATTAGTTAAACCAAAGGGCATGACAAGATTCTCGAAATGACCTTCGGGTGTATTGAAGGCCATTTTCCACTCTTCTCCTTCCTTAATTCTGATCAGAATATAAGCTCCTCTTAAATCAAACTTGGAAAACACCTTCAAAGGAAGGGGATACGGATCACGGACCTTAATAAGATTCAATTCCTGGAAATCTAAACACGGTCTAAGTGATCCGTCTTTCTTGTTTACGAAAAAGAAGCCGGCGGCCACAGGGGACTTAGATGGCCTAATATGTCCCTTTGCCAAACTCTCTGCAATATACTTCCGCATAGCTTCTCTTTCTGATTGGGAAAGGTTGTATAGTTGAGATTTTGACAGTTTAGCTCCAGGGATGAGATTGACCGGACAATCATATTACCGATCGGGAGGCAGCTCCCGAGCTTCACCCTCCGAGAATACATCCGCAAAATCAGAGAGAAACTGAGGTAGGACCGTAGTTGACACCCCTGAGATAGAAGCACAAAGACAGTTGTCCGAACAAAATTCACTCCAGCTACTGATTTGTCTTGTTTGTCGTTCATGACATTCAGTTTAGGGTTATGCTTTATCAACCATGGTAAACCCAGAACCATTGGAGCAGGCAAGCCCTTCATAACAAAACAAGAAATGGACTCAACATGTAAATCACCCACCCTTAACTGAATGTCATGAACGATATGAGTAAGGCTCTTTTGTGAGAGGGGGAGGAATTAATAGCAAACACTGGTATCTCTTTATCTAAAGTGCTAGTTCTAAAACCAAGATTTTGGAGGAACTGAAAATAAATAAGGTTTACCCCCGCACCACTGTGAACAAATATCTCTAAATCAGAATTTCCTGATTCTAGCGCCACTATGGCAGGCAGGAGGAAATGGGTATTGCAGGGAAGTCTTTTTTCTCTTTATGTGAATAACTCTGTAGTTTTTCATTACCGCTTTGAGGTTCAACAAAAGGACATGTACAAACAAAATGACCTTCTTTACCACAGAAGTAACATGGCTTATTCAGCTTCCTAAAATCCCTATCACCTGAGTGAAAGGAAACCTCACCCAACTGCATAGGCTCCTCTCCTGCCCCAGATTCAAAAGTCATATTACCCCGGGGACTAGGTGGGACGGATCCACTTACAGACGGGGCCCCCCTGCTCGAGAGGATTCTTATACCTTTCTCTAAGACATCTATCAAGCCGCACTGCCAAAGACATGGCCGTCTCCAATGAATCGGGATACTCATGAAAATCAAGGGCATCTTTCAACTTCTCAGCCCCTGACAAAACTGACTCCGGAGTGCAGGATCATTCCACCCCAAGTCAGTTGCCCATCTTCTAAATTCTGCACAATAAGACTCCGCTGTACGTTCTCCCTGTAACAAACTGTGCAGCTTAGATTCAGCCATAGAGACCCGGTCTGGGTCATCATAAATTAAGCCCAAGGCTCTAAAAAATTCATCCACCGACCGGAGGGATGGTGAACCTGTCGGCAGAGAAAAAGCCCAGGACTGCGCGTCCCCTTTGAGCAGAGATATAATGATCCCCACTCTTTGATTCTCGTCACCAGATGACATCGGCCGCAGACAAAAATACAACCTGCAGGACTCCCTGAACCGAATAAAGTCATCACCACCCCCTGAGAACCTATTGGGGAAAGCGGCTTTAGGCTCTAAGCAGACCAGGTTTCCTCCAACGGCGCCAGATGCCAGAACATTCTGACACCGTGCAACAGAACTGCGGAGATCAGCAACATCCAGAGATAATCCCTGCATACGATCAACCAAGGCATCCATAGTCTCCATTTCACAAACAGCAGTGATATAACGTTTTTTTTCGGCGGGTTATAATGTCACGATAGCTAGGTAAGCGGGGAAATAACCAAACACGGGAAAACAAACAAAACAAACGACTAGGCCCAAAAGCTTGGGAGAAAAGGGTCACCTCCTAGTGATCCCTAAAAGCTTTCCCTAAACTGCTGTGTCCATGTGCATACCCTTAAGGTGGATATGCACATGCCCTCATGCCTAAACCTAAACACCCTGGGAAAACCCTAAGCAGCAGGGAAAAGGGAAGAGGCAACCTACTTCTTCAAACCAGGAAGAAGCAAGCGTCTCCCTAGAGGCCTAGAAAAAACACACAAAGGGAAATGATGGAGAGGACTTATCTTGAGCAGAGATCAAGAGCTCCCAGGAAAGAACTATAACCCGCACAGGCTACTGGGGGGAGGAGGGATAAATAGCCTCACTAACAATGAAACCCAGTACACCTGAGGGAAGGTGGTGGATACAGCTTAAACTCAAATCAAAACAAACAAAGAAGTCAGACATGTGCAGCCATGTCTGACTGAGCGTCACCTTTCAGCAACGAAGTAATAATCCCCACTCTCTGACTCTCATCCCCAGAAGAGCTAGGATGCAGTCTGAAATATAATTTGCACGATTGCCTGAACCGAACAAAGTTGTCACTTCCCCCAGAAAACCTATTTGGGAGAGCAACCTTCGGTTCAGGGCAGGCCTGGTTCCCGCTGCTGTAACCCACCGCCTCTGGTCTCTAAAATGTGCAACGGCCGTGCGGAGGTCAGCCACCTCCAAAGACAGCCCCTGCATACGATCGACCAGTGCAGAAACTGTCCCCTCCGGTGTGTTTCTGTTTACCCTTCCCCACCTGTGGCTTTTAGGGGTCACCTCCTAGTGATCCCTAAAAGCTTTCCCTAAACTGCTGTGCCCATGTGCATACCCTTAAGGTGGATATGCACATGCCCTCATGCCTAAACCTAAACACCCTGGGAAAACCCTAAGCAGCAGGGAAAGGGGAAGAGGCAACCTGCTTCTTTAAACCAGGAAGAAGCAAGCGTCTCCCTAGAGGCCTAGAAAAAACACACAAAGGGAAATGATGGAGAGGACTTATCTTGAGCAGAGATCAAGAGCTCCCAGGAAAGAACTATAACCCGCACAGGCTACTGGGGGGAGGAGGGATAAATAGCCTCACTAACAATGAAACCCAGTACACCTGAGGGAAGGTGGTGGATCCAGCTCAAACTCAAATCAAAACAAACAAAGAAGTCAGACATGTGCAGCCATGTCTGACTGAGCGTCACCTTTCAGCAACAAAGTAATAATCCCCACTCTCTGACTCTCGTCCCCAGAAGAGCTAGGATGCAGTCTGAAATATAATTTGCACGATTGCCTGAACCGAACAAAGTTGTCACTTCCCCCAGAAAACATATTTGGGAGAGCAACCTTCGGTTCAGGGCAGGCCTGGTTCCCGCTGCTGTAACCCACCGCCTCTGGTCTCTAAAATGTGCAACGGCCGTGCGGAGGTCAGCCACCTCCAAAGACAGCCCCTGCATACGATCGACCAGTGCAGAAACTGTCCCCTCCGGTGTGTTTCTGTTTACCCTTCCCCACCTGTGGTGTATGTTGTATGGTGTGGGTTAAGCGAAGGCAAGACTGTGGGTTTCCCAGCCTGGAGCCTTCTTCCATCTCGGCTGCGGCAGGTAAGTGTTCATAGCATTGTTATGTTGCTGTTACTTACCTGCCGTACTGTTTAGCCCATGGTCTTGCTTCCTGTTTGCTACTGGGCCTCTGAAGACACCATTCATCCGTGGTGTAGGATGAATGGGTGGTCTCTGCCCTGTCATCAGGCCTAGGGGATAGCAGGGTCCTAGGTTGGTGAGCATGGGCCCCCTTACCTTCTGAGGCGGCTCATGCGCTAGGAGTCTAGGGAGAGTTCAGGGTTGCACTAGGTGGTGACCTGCTCCCTGTTCCCTGCTTTCCTGCGTTGCAGCGAATGCCGAGGCACGGTGGGGGGTTTCCCCCACTCCCCTTCGTGACAGTAGCAGGGGATCAGACAGCTGGTTTCTTCCAGAATGAAGGGACCTGCGTCTCCATGAGGCCTAGAAACAACACTCCAGATAATAAAAAACAGCGAAGGCAACAAGTACTTAGCTTAGAGATGTATGGAGAAGCAGGAGATCCAAAACAAACCAGCACTAGCAACTCTAAGCAGAAACTATCAAACGCATGGTCAGCAGTGTGAGGCGGATCTAAATAGAGCCTCATCACTGATAACGAGCAGCACCTGAGGAGAGGTGAGATCCTGTCAAACAACAACATACATAGAGGAAAACAGAGAGACCTGTCAGATAGCCTGACGTGCAGCAAGTTTATCTGATCTTCTCACCTCTCTCACAGGAGGGACCGTGATAGCTACATACATACATACATACAGTACATACATATTGCTGTGGTGTCACAAGTTCACGACAATACTTAGTGCACCAATCACTAATAAGTAGTCAGACCTGATAAAATGTGAAGTTGCACATATGGCGCCAAAATATTCACATCATTGGTGACGATTTCGCAATCGCAAATATATTTGAGCACTCTATTTGCATATAAAGCTATCGTAATGTTCTGCTGTGCCAACCATTTTCTCCAGTCTCAGGAAACTTTAGCAGCTTGAAAAATGTAGCTATAGTGACCCACGCCTGTATTTCGAGCGCATTACACAAATATTACACTGCCGATTTTTCGCGATCAAGAAAATTATCTCGAATTTGCGAATTCTCCAATATATGACGAATATTCTAACAAATATTCGCGAACTATCGCAAATTCGAATTTTGCTCCTGCCGCTTATCACTAATAGTCTCCATACTCTTGAGACTGTGTTGGTAGACACAACAAACCTTTTTGTGACATGTTTGTATGTGCCATCTTGGAGGAGTGGGTGTCACGACTGTGACTGATCCAGACAGGTCTGGGAGAAGAAGGTCGCAGCGACTTGCTACTCGCGATAGCTTGTGAGTTTGCTCCGTGGTTCAGGGTATGTCATCTGGGTTTTGCCTTGTGAACCTTTTTGTCCTGACTGGGAGTTTGTAGGCATCCTCCTCAGGTGAGTCCAGTCTGCCACTCCCAGCTACTATATTAGTTTCACTTTCACTTGCAGTCATTGCCAGATATAGTCCTTACAACCAGTGCTACTCTGACCTTGGAAGGAGATCGTTTGATGATGTTGCTGTGGAGCTCTTGTCCGGCGTGGACTGTCGTGTTTGGGATCGCCTTCTCTGCTCGTGACTGGATAAGTGTATCACTGCCATAGATTGTTTGTTGCTGTCTTCCCCTGTTGTTTTCCTAGACGTGAGTGATGGTGACTAGCGCTCCCATCGGCCTTTCCCCAGTCCAGTCTAGTTAGGGCGACTGAGGGTTTTAGGCATTCTGCTCGCCGCACGGGTTCACACCCCGTCTAGGGTATCAGGGCAGACAGGTGCCAGCTGAGGGTTAGTCAGGGGTGGCCATTCTATTTCCCATCCGTAGATAAGGGTCCCCCTTCCCCTCCGTCTGGTGCGACACGGCTGCTGCTGGGATAGCGGTCGTGACAGTATATCTGGCCATCCCCAACAGGCCTTGGACGCACCTGTCAATGGATTTCATTACGGATCTACCAGTATCAGCGGGGAAGACTGTTATTCTTGTAGTTGTTGACAGATTCAGCAAAATGGTGCACTTTATTGCTCTTGCCGCATTGCCTAATGCTAACACACTGGCTCAGGTTTTTATTGACCACATCGTGAAGCTTCACGGGGTCCCTTCCGATATTGTTTCGGATCGTGGTACCCAATTCGTTTCTAAATTTTGGAAAGCTTTTTGTTCTCGTTTAGGGGTTCATCTGTCGTTTTCTTCATCTTTCCATCCACAGTCCAATGGTCAGACTGAACGTACCAATCAAAACCTAGAGACATATTTGAGATGCTTTGTTTCCGAAAATCAGGAGGAATGGTCATCTTATTTACCGTTAGCAGAGTTTGCCATTAATAATCGTCGTCAAGAATCCACCGATAAGTCACCATTTTTTGGTGCGTATGGTTTCCATCCTCAGTTTTGTACGTTTAGTGAGGGGGGGCCGTCTGGGATTCCCGAGGAGGAACGATTTGCGTCTTCACTTTCTTCAGTGTGGCAGAGTGTGCAAGAAAGTTTGAAGAGAATTGGTGGTAGATACAAACGTGCGGCTGATAGGAAGCGCTCTGAAGGTCCGGACCTTGGGGTGAATGACTTGGTGTGGTTGTCTACCAGAAATATCAAGTTGAAGGTTCCCTCGTGGAAATTAGGTCCGAGATTTATTGGTCCTTATAGGGTAATTAAGATCATTAACCCGGTGGCTTTTCGTCTGGAGCTACCTCAGACTCTAAGGATCCATAACGTCTTACACAGATCTCTGCTTAAGAGATATGTAGAACCTCCTGAACCATTGCCACTACCGCCTCCACCGGTGGTTGTTGATGGCAGTCTTGAGTTTCAGGTAGAAAAGATTGTTGATTCACGATATGTTCGCCGCTCTCTTCAGTACCTGGTGCACTGGAAAGGTTATGGTTCCGAAGAGAGAATGTGGGTTCCAGCATCAGAGATAAAAGCGGACAGACTCATTCGGGCTTTTCATAGCTCCCATCCGGAGAGGCCTGGTCTTGAGGGTCCAGGGGCCCCTCGTAGAAAGGGGGGTACTGTCACGACTGTGACTGATCCAGACAGGTCTGGGAGGAGAAGGTCACAGCGACTTGCTACTCGCGATAGCTTGTGAGTTTGCTCCGTGGTTCAGGGTATGTCATCTGGGTTTTGCCTTGTGAACCTTTTTGTCCTGACTGGGAGTTTGTAGGCATCCTCCTCAGGTGAGTCCTGTCTGCCACTCCCAGCTACTATATTAGTTTCACTTTCACTTGCAGTCATTGCCAGATATAGTCCTTACTACCAGTGCTACTCTGACCTTGGAAGGAGATCGTTTGATGGTGTTGCTGTGGAGCTCTTGTCCGGCGTGGACTGTCGTGTTTGGGATCGCCTTCTCTGCTCGTGACTGGATAAGTCTATCACTGCCATATATTGTTTGTTGCTGTCTTCCCCTGTTGTTTTCCTAGACGTGAGTGATGGTGACTAGCGCTCCCATCGGCCTTTCCCCAGTCCAGTCTAGTTAGGGCGACTGAGGGTTTTAGGCATCCTGCTCGCCGCACGGGTTCACACCCCGTCTAGGGTATCAGGGCAGACAGGTGCCAGCTGAGGGTTAGTCAGGGGTGGCCATTCTATTTCCCATCCGTAGATAAGGGTCCCCCTTCCCCTCCGTCTGGTGCGACACGACTGCTGCTGGGATAGCGGTCGTGACAGTGGGATTACCTGTGCAACCTGATTGAACTTCAGATACCACCTCATCCTACCATGCAAACTATTGAAAAATCAGTCACAAAGGATAAGGAACCACCGGCAAAATCATTCCCTTTTTGGGAGTTGTCTTGTTGTCACCTTCCAATTTCACCTGTTGTCACTTTGATTTATATCAAGCAGGTGATGTTGATTTACAATTGCTTATCCTAACTAGGCAGATTGATAGCCTTGAAGTTGAAGTGACTTGTGGTTATACTGTGATGCTTAAAGGTTTTGCCTCATTTCAGCAAATGGCATTTATCATGTAGACAAAGTTAATACAAGGCACTTACTAATGTATTATGATTGTCATAATGCCTCTTTTGCTGGCTTGATTTATTTTTCCATCACACTAGACATTGCTTGTTTCCAGAGATTACAACCACCCTGCCATCCAGCAGTGGTGGTCGTGTTTGCACACTATTAAAAAAAAGCGTTATCTTCTCTGTTGGCCGCAACGTATGTGCAGCATCTCCTGTCCTGGCCACCTTGAATCTGTGCTGCAGTGGTGGCCATAACCCCTGCAAACAAGCAGTATATAATGTAATTGAAAAATGTATCAAGCCAGCATAGGAGGCAACAGGGACGTAATTACCATAGCGACTAGGGTTGTCCCGATACCACTTTTTTAGGACCGAGTACAAGTACCGATACTTTTTTTCAAGTAGTCACCGATACCGAATACCGATACTTTTTTTAAATGTCATGTGACCGTTTTGGGGGATCTGTGGATCTGTGGATGACGCACTGTCATGTGGGGGATCTGTGGATGGCACTGTTATGGGGGACCTGTGGATGGCACTGTTATGGGGGATCTGTGGATGGCACTGTTATGGGGATCTGTGGATGGCACTGTTATGGGGGATCTGTGGATGGCACTGTTATGGGGGATCTGTGGATGGCACTGTTATGGGGATCTGTGGATGGCACTGTTATGGGGGATCTGTGGATGGCACTGTTATGGGGGATCTGTGGATGGCACTGTTATGGGGATCTGTGGATGGCACTGTTATGGGGGATCTGTGGATGGCACTGTTATGGGGGATCTGTGGATGGCACTGTTATGGGGATCTGTGGATGGCACTGTTATGGGGGATCTGTGGATGGCACTGTTATGGGGGATCTGTGGATGGCACTGTTATGGGGGATCTGTGGATGGCACTGTTATGGGGGATCTGTGGATGGCACTGTTATGGGGGATCTGTGGATGGCACTGTTATGGGGATCTGTGGATGGTGCTGTTATGGGGGATCTGTGGATGGCACTGTTATGGGGATCTGTGGATGGCACTGTTATGGGGGATCTGTGGATGGCACTGTTATGGGGGATCTGTGGATGGCACTGTTATGGGGATCTGTGGATGGTACTGCTATGGGGTGGGATATCTGTGGATGGCATTGTTATGGGGTGGGGGGATCTGAGGATGGCATTGTTATTTGGTGGGGGATCTGTGGATGGAACTGTTATGGGGAGGATCTGTGGATGACACTGCTATATGTCATCCACAGATCCCCCTCATAACAGTGTCCCCCAATACACCGGGCCCCGCCGCTCACCGAAGTATTTATAAACGTGAATCCTTATCCTGTTGTTAAGTTGAACTAACGCTGCCCTCTCCCATGTTCCCCTGTATCCCCCTGTATCCCCACAGCACTTACTTAAGCTTCCATAGCAGGCAGAGCGGACGGCACCAGTAACGTCACTCACTGACGTCGCGCGCCTGCTCCGCCTGCTTCACTCATAAAGTGGGCGGAGCAGGCGCTCTATGTCAGTGAGTGACGTTACTGGTGCCGTCCGCTCTGCCTGCTATGGAAGCTTAAGTAAGTGCTGTGGGGATACAGGGGGATACAGGGGAACATGGGAGAGGGCAGCGTTAGTTCAACTTAACAACAGGATAAGGATTCACGTTTATAAATACTTCGGTGAGCGGCGGGGCCCGGTGTAAGAGTACAGTGACTGCACCGGGCCCCGCCCATAGTTACGCCCATAGTATTCTATTTATGTATCGGGGCGGGGTATCGGCGGCTGAGTACCGCCGAGAAAACTTGGAATCGGTCCCGATACCGATACTAGTATCGGTATCGGGACAACCCTAATAGCGACAGACCATGCGACTGCTATGGGGCCCAGGACAAGAGGGGGTTGGGATCATCTAATCTTCTACTGGGTGTGAAAACTTGGTCAGGACTCTACCCTCTAAAGAAACAACTTTTAGCAAAGGAGGCAGTGGAAAAAATGGCCCAAGGGTCATTGAAAGGGGTTTAGGTGGAAACCCTTCTGTCCGGTCCTGGTTTGGTTTGATCCTTGCTATGGGGCCCATACTTCTCTATGTACGCCACTGGGAGGCAATATAGAAAATCACAATACATTAGTAAGTGCCTTCTATTAACCTTCTCTACATAATAAATGCCATTTGCTGAAGAGAGACAACTTGTGTGTTCCCTTCAGTTTTTTGAGTAGTGTATATATGGATCACATGTCATCTTGTTGCACTGTGTTATCAGCAGGTATCACGCATTGTTGATACAGCTTCCAACTGTGTAAAATCAATAATTAGAAAGTGAGAGTCATGTCGACTTGTAATTGCTAATTATCTTCAGTGTTCTAAAATGACAAATTGGTACATCTGCTTAATGTGTGTAAAATCACTCTCTCTCTATTACGAGCATAGCTTCACCAACTAATAATAAAATGTGAGAAGTTTCTTTCTATAGTGCTATTTTTAAAGGGCTTCTGTCACCCCACTAAACTGGTTTTTTTTTGTGTGTACTTATAATCCCTATACTGCGATTTATCCATACATAATGTGATTAATCATTTTGGTTCAGTAGATTCTGCTAAAAACGTACTTTTATAATATGTAAATTACCTGTCTACCAGCAAGTAGGGCGGCTACTTGCTGGTAGCAGCAGCATCCTCCTATCATAATGACGCCCCCTCCTCATGTTGATTGACAGGGCCAGCGAACGGGATCTTTCTCTGCTGGCCCTGTTGGCATTCAAAATCTGGCGCCTGCGCCGTACCTGTCTTCAGTCGGCGCAGGCGCACTGAGAGGAGGACGCTCGCTCGGCCGCACCATCCTCAATGCACCTGCGCCGGGTGTAGATGTGACGTCATCGGCACAGGCGCATTGAAGATGGAGCGGCCGAGCGAGCGTCCGCCTCTCAGTGTGCCTGCACCGATTGAATACCGTTACGGTGCAGGCGCGAGATCTTGATAGCAGACAGGGCCAGCCAGAGAAAGATCCCGTTCGCTGGCCCTGTCAATCAACATGCGGAGGCGAGAACTCGCCATTATTTTCTTGATTACGAAAATCGTCAATGTAATATGCGCGTATTGCGCGCGCAATGCAGGCGTGGGTCACTTTTGCTATATTTTTCAAGCTGCTAGAAGTTTCCTGAGACTGGAGAAAAAGGTTGGCACGGAAGAACATTACAATAGCTTTATATGCAGATAGAGTGCTTCAATATATTCGAGATGGCACAAATCAGCAATTAATGATGTGCATATTTTTGCGCAATACATGCAACTTCACATTTTAGCAGGTCTGACTACTTATTAGTGATTGGTGCACTAAGTATTGTTATGAACTTGTGACATCACAGCACTATGTCTGTAGCATGTATGTATGGACAGCAGAACCTATCAGCTCCACTATATCACTATCTAACCTACACTGACTATCTCCCACTAACTATCTGTATTATATATATATAAGCTAACTAACTATCTAATGTAATGACACAGCAGCACAGCAATGACACTGATGTCTCTCTCTCAGATCTGCAAAAAACTGCAGAAAATGGCTGCTGGGGAGGTTCTTATATAGTAAGGGGTAGGCAACTTTCCTATTGGTTGCTAGGGATGCTGCTAAACTCAGACAAAGACATTGCAGCTTTCTCACTGGCCCACAAGCAAGAAGCAGGGAGGGATCATGGGTTCAGATTAAAAAATCTAGAATATTCGCAAATACGAATATATAGCACTATATTCAAAATTTTCGCAAATTATTGAAGAGGCGATATTTGCGATTAAAATTCGCTATTCGAATATTCGCGCCCAACACTAGTAGTCATATGTAATATCTTAAAACAACTAAAATAATACAGCCTACTTACTACAAAGATGAACGACAAGAGTACATCCAAACCAAGCCCTGGGGTAGGAGAAAAAACTGCCAGCCTCCAGGACTAGCATGTGCATTTCTGGATTTCATTTTAAAGAAGAACTGTCATGAGATTGTTTTTGTGATTAAAGGAGTTATCCAAGACTATTAACCCCTTAGGAACCCATGACGTACCGGTACGGCATGGTTCCCGAGTCCTTAAGGACCTATGACGTACCGGGTTTAAAACGTGATTGCGGCGCGGCGGGGGTTAATCGGAACAGGATGTCCGCTGAAATCATTCAGCGGGCATCCTGTCACAACGCCGGGGGGTCCTGTGACCCCCCCGTATCGGCGATCGCAGCAAACCGCAGGTCAATTCAGACCTGCGGTTTGCTGCGTTTCCGGTCCATTCGGGTCTCCGGTGACCCGATGAACCGGAAAAGGGCTGTGATCGTGGTGTGATTACACACCTCCAATCAGAGTCCGAGCATTTGGGAGAGGCGGTGCTGGCCGTGGTGCTGATGGCTGCTGTCCATGGTGCTGATTGGTGCGGGGAGAGAGGCGGGAGATTCAAACTCCCGGCGTTCCTCTCTCCCCTCCTCTTCCTGTTGCTGCACCTGCACCATCCAGCACCGTCCTCATCAGCTCCTGCGATCCCCCCATTGGCACCCATCACCCTCCTGCATCCATCAACCTCCAGGTAGGTTAGGGTCAGTGAGGGAGAGGCACCATTAGGCAGGGATAGAAAGGAGAGTTAATTAGGGGAAAAAAAAAAAAAAAGTTTAACTGATTTATTGTTTTTGGTGGTCTCTGGTGGTTGGGGTCCACAGCACTTAGCTGTGAGACCCTAGACCCACCCCTGCCACTTGCCCCCCCAGTCCCTCCCACCACAGCCCCCCCCCCAGATCCCCCACCACCATTTTTTCTTTTTTGCGTGTGCTGACTGTGGCCGGCACTCTTAGCGTCCGGCCACTGTTAGCGCATCGCCCGCCCCACCGCTGATCAGCAAGTTTGAACTTTTTTTCTAACACAAACTTGTCCATTTTTTTTTTTTTACTTTTTAGTACGTGAACACCCGTGCCCCCACACACACGCACATACAATAAAGTTTTACACGCACATATAGTACAGACCAAAAGTTTGGACACACCTTCTCATTCAAAGAGTTTTCTTTATTTTCATGACTATGAAGGCATCAAAACTATGAATTAACACATGTGGAATTATATACATAACAAACAAGTGTGAAACAACTGAAAATATGTCATATTCTAGGTTCTTCAAAGTAGCCACCTTTTGCTTTGATTACTGCTTTGCACACTCTTGGCATTCTCTTGATGAGCTTCAAGAGGTAGTACCCTGAAATGGTCTTCCAACAGTCTTGAAGGAGTTCCCAGAGATGCTTAGCACTTGTTGGCCCTTTTGCCTTCACTCTGCGGTCCAGCTCACCCCAAACCATCTCGATTGGGTTCAGGTCCGGTGACTGTGGAGGCCAGATCATCTGGAGCAGCACCCCATCACTCTCCTTCATGGTCAAATAGCCCTTACTTTCAAAGTTTTCCCAATTTTTCGGCTGACTGACTGACCTTCATTTCTTAAAGTAATGATGGCCCCTCGTTTTTCTTTACTTAGCTGCTTTTTTTCTTGCCATAATACCAATTCTAACAGTCTATTCAGTAGGACTATCAGCTGTGTATCCACCTGACTTCTCCTCAACGCAACTGATGGTCCCAACCCCATTTATAAGGCAAGAAATCCCACTTATTAAACCTGACAGGGCACACCTGTGAAGTGAAAACCATTTCAGGGGACTACCTCTTGAAGCTCATCAAGAGAATGCCAAGAGTGTGCAAAGCAGTAATCAAAGCAAAAGGTGGCTACTTTGAAGAACCTAGAATATGACATATTTTCAGTTGTTTCACACTTGTTTGTTATGTATATAATTCCACATGTGTTAATTCATAGTTTTGATGCCTTCAGTGTGAATCTACAATTTTCATAGTCATGAAAATAAAGAAAACTCTTTGAATGAGAAGGTGTGTCCAAACTTTTGGTCTGTACTGTATATGGGGTGATCACCCCCCTGTCATTGATCACCCCCCTGTAAGGCTCTATTCAGATGTCCGTATGTGTTTTGCGAATCCGTGGATCCGCAAAACACGGACACCGCGGATCCGCAAAACACATACGGACGTCTGAATGGAGCCTTACAGGGGGGTGATCAATGACAGGGGGGTGATCAGGGAGTCTATATGGGGTGATCAGGGGTTAATAAGGGGTTAATAAGTGACAGGGGGGTGTAGTGTAGTGGTGTTTGGTGCTACTTTACAGAGCTGCCTGTGTCCTCTGGTGGTCGATCCAAGCAAAAGGGACCACCAGAGGACCAGGTAGCAGGTATATTAGACGCTGTTATCAAGACAGCGTCTAATATACCTTTTTGGGGTTAAAAAAAATCGCATCTACAGCCGGCTAGCGAATGATCGCCGCTGGCAGGCTGTAGATGTACTCGTTTACCTCCGGTTCCTGTGAACGCGCGCTCCTGTGTGCGCGCATTCACAGGAAATCTCGCGTCTCGCGAGAGGACGCGCCGGCGCGTCCAGGAGGAATAACAGGGCCGCCGCCAGGACGCAATCCTGCGTACGGCGGTCATGAGGTGGTTAAGGGGTTAAGTAACAGAATATGACAGCGGTATCTAAAGCATGTATCGCACACTAACAGATGCAAACAAGGCTGCAATATTAAGTATTTTGCCCAAAAAGGGTGTTTTTTTTAAAACAGAATATGACAGCGGTATCTAAAGCGTGTATCGCACATTAACAGATGCAGACAAGGCTGCAATAATAAGTATTTTGCACAAAAAGGGTGTTTTTTTAATAACAGAATATGACAGCGGCATCTAAAGCATGTATCTCACACTAACAGATGCAGACAAGGCCGCAAATTAAGTTTTTTTGCCCAAAAAGGGTGTTTTTTTAATAACAGAATATAACAACAGTATCTAAAGGCTGTAACTCACACTGACAGATGCAGACAAGGCCGCGAATAAAGTATTTTGCCCAAAAATGGTGTTTTTTTTATTAACAGAATAGCACAGCAGTATCTAAAGCGTGTATCTCACAATAACAGATGCAGACAAAGCCGCAAATTAAGTATTTTGCCCAAAAAGGGTATTTTTTAAATAAAATAATAGGACAGCAGTATCTAAAGCATGTATCTCACACTGACAGATGCAGCAAGTGCTGAAAATTTAGTATTTTGCCCAAAATGGGTGTTTTTTAAAACCCAGAAAATTAGAGCTGTATTTCTAGCTTAAATTGCACTGACTAATGCGGCAGAGGCCCCAGATGGAGGGTATTGCCACAAATGGGTGTTTTTTAAAAGCCAGAAAATTATTGAAGTTTTTCAAGCTTGTTTTTAACAGTCACAGATGCAGCAAAGGCCGCAAATTAAGTATTTTGCCCAAAAAGGGTGTTTTTTTTATAACAGAGTATGACAGCAGTATATAAGGCGTGTATCTCACACTAACAGATGCAGACAAGGCCTCAAATTAAGTATTTTGCCCAAAAAGGGTGTTTTTTTAATAACAGAATATGACAGCGGTATCTAAAGCGTGTATCTTACACTGACAGATGCAGAAAGGGCTGTAAATTGGAGTATTTTGCCCAAAAATTGTGTTTTTTAAAACCCAGAAAATTATAGCTGTATTTCTAGCTTAAATTGCACACTGACTAATTCTGCAAAGGCCACATATGTAGGGTCTTGCCAAAAATGGGTGATTTTTTTAAACCCTGAATATAATTGCAGTAGTTCAAGCTTCTATTTGACACAAATGCACATATGCTGTGTTGTTGCACAGAACTTGCATAAAATGGCCACCACCGCCGCAGCCCACCTAACTAACAGACGGATAAAAGTTATTTTTCTGGGTCACTGGGCTCAGGGCAGGGTAAAAAGATGGTGCACTGCACCCACAAAACAAAATCTAGGTAGAACGCTGAGTTAACAAGCACTTCTGATTAAAGATTCTTTCCAATTCTCTCCCTCACAGTAGCAGCATCCTATCCCTACACTAATCAGAGCAGAGTGACGTGACTTCAGCTTATATAGAGGCTGGGTCACATGCCGCACTGGCCAATCACAGCCATGCCATTAGTAGGCATGGCTGTGATGGCTTCTAAGGGCACAGAGTTAAACGCTTGTTGATTGGCGGCTCTGCAGCCTTTCAAAAAGCGCCATAAAATAGCCGAACACCGAACCCGAACCCAAACTTTTACTTAAATGTTCGGGTTCGGGTCCGGGGTCCAAAAATCCTAAAGTTCGGTATGAACCCGAACTTTACAGCTCGGGTTTGCTCAACCCTAAAGGTGAGTAATCTAATCTAGGGTCTGTATTAATATAGGACTCAGTCAGTGTTTATACTGTATTATATTTGGATCTGTATTATTTATGATGTACGGTATGATTAATTTTGAGTCTTGACATGGGGATTTGCATTATATTGGGGTCTGATTAGGGGTTCTGTGTTAATTTGGGCTCTGTTTTGGGAATCTGTATTCATTTGTGGTCTGGTCTGGGAGATCTGTTTTAATTTTAGGGTGTGATCTGGGGGTTTCTATATTTTGGGTCTGTGTTATTTGGGTATATATAAATTTCTGTGTCTGGTCTGGGGGGTTGAATTAGTTTATGGTCTGCAGTCTGTATTAATTTGGTGTGGGATCTTAGGGTCTGTATTTATTTGGAGTCTGGTTTAAGGTCTGGAGTAAACTGAGATCTGGTCTAGGAGGCTGTATTATAATTGTAATGGTAGGCCAACCCTGTTAATTTTGGGTCTTGATCTGGGGTCTAAATCTATTTTAATGTCTGGTCTGAAGTTTGATGTCTTAAGTCTGCTTTGGGGCCAAGCATTTTCTAGGTACACCCTTGCTTTCATCCTTATTCAAATGTTTGGACACTTTTATTTTGACAGTATTTGGGGCTTTGGCAGCATTGTAGCTACAATAATGGGGATTATGTAGAGCAGCAGGCACAGAATTGGTGGTAGCAGCAGGATCTCAGTGTAAAAGGGGGAATCAGTAAGGAGGGTTGTCTGCTGTTGTAGAGAGTATGGATGGGCTACAGAAGCAATAAGCCAAAATCAGAGGTGCAACTTAAACCTCCTGGGTAGAGATGACCTTGCGGTTCGCCTGGCGGTCGTTTCGCAGCGAACTTTGCTCGTTCACGGTTCGCGGAACAGGGTGAACATATGGTGATGTCCATTGGAGCCATATTCTTAGCATTGTGAAGAACTTTGACCCATGACACATCCATCAGGTGAGACAGGACAGCCAATTAGGATGTTTCAGCACATGGACACGCCCCCTACCCTATAAATATACCAGAGTTGGCAGCCATTTTACATTCTGTTTTTTGCCAGTGTAGGGAGAAGTTGCTCTGTGGAGCAGGGGCAAGCTAATACGGCCACAAAAGTCCTTTTAAAGATTGATATAGGTGTGCTATCGATAGGTGTGACATACAGAGGGGTTTGATATACTTATGATATACTTTCTAACATAGAAAGTATATTATAGTGCATTTGTATTGTGCAGCAGTTGTGTGCGGTTCTGCTGAGAGACCGCAGCTATATAGAGGGAGAAACGATATTCAAATAACTAATTGCAACTGGTGTGATATACCTATTGCCCCCCAAAAAAACTGATTAAGGGTTGCAATATACCTATAATATACCTTCTAACATAGAAAGTATATTATATTGCATTTGTATTGTGGGGTATAATACACCGGCTTCCACCAAATATGGATTGAGGCCTGCGATACACAAAATATTGATTAAGGGGTTTGATTTGCCAGCTTCCAGCAAATACTCATTAATGGGTTCTATATACCTGTTTCCACAAAATACTGATACAGGGAATTGATATACCGGCTTCCACCAAATATTGATTGAGGCCTGCGATACACCAGCTTCCACCAAATATCGATTAAGTGGTTTGATTTGCCAGCTTCCAGCAAATACTCATTATTGGGTTCTATATACCTGTTTCCACAAAATACTGATACAGGGAATTGATATACCAGCTTCCACCAAAAATCGATTAAGGAGTTTGATTTACCGGCTTCCAGCAAATACTCATTATTGGGTTCTATATACCTGTTTTCACAAAATACTCATAC
This sequence comes from Bufo bufo, assembly GCF_905171765.1. NCBI lineage: Eukaryota > Metazoa > Chordata > Amphibia > Anura > Bufonidae > Bufo > Bufo bufo. Next base: position 165,878,553 of record NC_053392.1, on the reverse strand, counting down.
AGGGTATTGATATACCGGCTTCCACCAAGTATTGATTGAGGCCTGCGATATACCTGCTTCCACAAATACTGCTCTTCTATAGAGACTTTTGTCACAGGGTCATTTTGAAAATGACAGGCAGAGGAAGAGGCAGGCCATTCCGCAGGGGTTGTTGGGGTCAGGCAGGTGCACCAGGCCGGAGCCTAAGTGGGAAGTTGGAGAAGGTGCGTGCGATTACGTAAAAGGACGCACCAGAGTAGGTTGTGTGGCTCACTCAGCCTTCAGATTCTGCACCATCTTCATCCTTTGTATCAGCACCCTCCTCACTCTCTGCTGTGTGCACCCCCAAAGACACCACCACCACCACAATAGCCCCTCCACTTGGGTCAGAGGAAATATTTTCCCATCCGTTCCCAGACCTTACCGATGCGCAGCCATTCTTGGCATCGGATCAGGAAGAGGAGGTAGCAACGGCCGCCACCCAGTGGTCTGGCGACAGTACCCAGATCAGCCCAAGGAGGGTGGTCCCCGCTGTTGCTGCCTACTTCGAGATCTCTAATGTCAGTGGTGGTAAAGGCGACGATGATGACGTGTCGATGGGTGTCATGTGGGTTCCCACAAGAGAGGAAGAGAAGGAGGGGAATTAAGAGGGAGAGACGGTGCAGCAGATAGGGAGGAAAAGGAGGAGTAGCTGGCAGAACTTGCAGTGCACTGGAGGCAAAAAGCAGACTGCAAATGTATCTGGAGTGAGCCATCCACCATGTACGGTCACATCTGGTGCTCCTAGGAAGCCGGCACATGGCTCCGCAGTGTGGGCTTTCTTTAACGTGTCAGCTGCTGACAATAGTGTTGCCATCTGCAGCCTGTGCTGTCAACACATAAGTCGTGTCACCCAGCAATACAACAGACGATTTTGAGAGATTTAGGCCCCTGTCACCCAGGCACAGCAGGGGTTTGTATACGCCAAAAATGGTAAAATGTCACCCGACAATTGAAAATAAGAATTTTTTCAATTTAGGGCACTAAAAGTCCTTGAAAAGGCTAGAGGGATGTAAAAGGCAGTAAAATGTGCTTAAGAGCATGGCAACTGCTCTGCAAACAAATGTGGATAGGGAAATAACTTAAAATGAAATAAAATAACTAAAAATTACAAATTATTAACCTGCAACTCAGAGAAGGAGGTGGTTATGGAGTCGGAGGTTGAGGAGGCGGTGAATGTGGTGTTGTAGGTGGAGGCAGCAATGGAGGAGAAGGAGGTAGCCAACAATGTTTTTTATTATTTTTTATTGGGGTAGGTAGCCCCCAAAATATTGGGACAAATAAAAATATATAAGAATCATTGCACTTGACTTGAGTACAAGAATGTATGTTTGAGGTGGGATAAATGTTTATTCTGAAGGTACAGACAAGTCTTGTGGGATCCAAGCCTGGTTCATTTTAATGAACGTGAGCTCGTCCACGTTGGCTGTGGACAGGCGGCTGCGTCTGTCTGTAATGATGCCTCCTGCCGTGCTAAATACACGTTCAGAGAGTACACTGGCTGCAGGGCAGGCCAGCACCTCGAAGGCATACAGGGCAAGCTCTGGCCATGTGGACAATTTGGAGACCCAGAAGTTGAATGGGGCAGAACCATCAGTCGGTACGTGCAGTCATGTGCACAGGTACTGTTCCACCATGTTGTTCAAATGCTGCCTCCTGGTAGCACGCTCCATATCAGCAGTTGGGGCCGGTTGTTGCGACGAGGTGACAAAGCTTTTCCACAAGTCATCCATGCTAACCCTGCCTTCTGAGGTGCTGGCGCTGACACAGCTCTCCTCCCCTGCCTTCGCCTTGTGCTTCCACTTGTCCCCCGGCATCAGTCGGGAATGCTCTCAGGAGCGCGTCTACCAGCGTGCGCCTGTAGTCGCGCATCTTCCGATCTCGCTCCAGTGAGGGAATTAAGGACGGCACATTGTCTTTGTAATGGGGATCCAGCAGGGTGGCCACCCAGTAGTCAGCACACGTTAAAATGTGGGCAACTCTGCAGTCGTTGTGCAGGCACTGCAGCATGTAGTCGCTCATGTGTGCCAGGCTGCCCAGAGGTAAGGAAAAGCTGTCCTCTGTGGGAGGTGTATGCAGCTGAAACTCCACTATGGCCTGCTGCTGCTCGCACAGTCTCTCCAGCATGTGCAAGGTGGAGTTCCACCTGGTGTGCGGTCGCATATGAGGTGGTGAGCAGGAAGGACGAAGTTACGCTGTAGAGCAGACAGCCGAGTGGCGGCAGGATGAGAACGCCGGAAGTGCGCACAGACGGCCCGCACTTTATGCAGCAGCTCTGACATGTCGGGGTATTTGTGAATGAATTTCTGCACCACCAAATTCAGCACATGCGCCACGCAAGGGATGTGCGTCAAACCGGCTAGTCCCAGAACTGCAACGAGATTTCGCCCATTATCGCACACCACCAGGCCGGACTTGAGGCTCACTGGCAGCAACCACTCGTCGGTCTGTTGTTCTATACCCCGCCACATCATCTCCTGTGCGGTGTGGGGCCTGTCCCCCAAACACATCAGTTTCAGAACGGCCTGCTGACGTTTTCCCCTGGCTGTGCTGAAGTTGGTGGTGAAGGTCTGTCGCTGACCGGATGAGGAGGTGGTAGAAGAGGAGGTGGAAGCCGAGTAGGAAGAGGAGGCAACAGGAGGCAAAGAATGATACCCTGCGATCCTTGGCGGCGGAAGGACATGCGCCAAACAGCTCTCCGCCTGGGGCCCAGCCGCCACTACATTTACCCAGTGTGCAGTTAGGGAGATATAGCGTCCCTGGCCGTGCTTACTGGTCCACGTATCTGTGGTTAGGTGGACCTTGCCACAGATGGCGTTGCGCAGTGCACACTTGATTTTATCTGATACTTGGTTGTGCAGGGAGGGCACGGCTCTCCTGGAGAAGTAGTGGCGGCTGGGAACGACGTACTGTGGGACAGCAAGCGACATGAGCTGTTTGAAGCTGGCCGTCTCCACCAGCCTGAATGACAGCATTTCAAAGGCCAGCAGTTTAGAAATGCTGGCATTCAGGGCCAGGGATCGAGGGTGGCTAGGCGGGAATTTACGCTTTCTCTCAAAGGTTTGTGAGATGGAGAGCTGAACGCTTCCGTGTGACATGGTGGAGATGCTTGGTGACGGAGGTGGTGTTGTTGGTGGCACATCCTCTGTTTGCTGGGCGGCAGGTGCCAACGTTCCTCCAGAGGTGGAGGAAGAGGCCGAGGCAGCAGCAGAAGAGGAAGCAGGAGGGGCCTGAGCCCTTTCTTGGTTTTGAAGGTGCTTACTCCACTGCAGCCCGTGTCTCGCATGTAGGTGCCTGGTCATGCAGGTTGTGCTAAGGTTCAGAACGTTTTATGCCTCGCTTCAGGCTCTGATGGCACAGCGTGCAAACCACTCGGGTCTTGTCGTCAGCACATTGTGTGAAGAAGTGCCATGCCAGGGAACTCCTTGAAGCTGCCTTTGGTGTGCTCGGTACCTGTTGACGGTGGCCAGCAGCAGGCGAACTGTTTTGGCGACGGCTACTCTGCTTTGGCACCCTGCTCCCGCTTTTGCTACGCTGTTGGCTCGGTCTCACCACTGACTCTTCCTCCGAACTCTGAAAGTCAGTGGCACGATCTTCATTCCATGTGGGGTCTAGGACCTCATCGTTCCCTGCATCGTCTTCCACCCAGTCTTCCTCCCTGACCTCCTTTTCGGTCTGCACACTGCAGAAAGATGCAGCAGTTGGCACCTGTGTTTCGTCATCATCAGAGTCGTGCTGAGGTGGTATTCCCATGTCCTCATCAGGAAACATAAGTGGTTGTGAGTCAGTGCATTCTATGTCTTCCACCCCTGGGGAAGGGCTAGGTGGATGTCCTTGGGAAACCCTGTGTCACGGATGTAGTAGGGGAGAACACCAAAAGACAATCAAGAAGGAAGGGGAAAGAAACTAGGCCTCACCGCTAGGGAAGGAAAAGGGTCACCACCTTTAAAACCCTGCTCCTGTCCCTAACTCCTATCCGTATGGGCACCTCTCGATGGTAGAGATACCCATACACGAGAACCTAGAAAACCCTGGTGACCCTCAGATGCCCTAAAGATAATGACAGGGCAGAGACCACCTGTTCCTTCCCTGTTGAAGGAACTAGCGTCTCACTGAGGCCTAGTAAACAACCGGGGGGGGGGGGGGGGATACAAAACACGACAAGCGGAACACTTAACTTCAGAGGATGAAGGATGAACAGGACTTCAACACGAACCACACTCCAGCTCTTCCAAGACCAAATGAAGCTATCCCAAGGAAGGAGTCATGGGAAAAGTCATACTAAATAGGGTGTGGTACAGGTCACATGATCCACACCTAAACAGGAGGTGTGGACATACCAGCAACACACAGACAAAGTGAAACCAAAAGAGGCTGTCAGATCACTAATGCATAGATAATCTTTCAGACCTTCTGGGACCTGTCACAGATGTGACACCCTGCCAGCATAGTCTTCAAACAGCATAAGAGACTGCTGCATGACTTGAGGCTCAGACAGGTTCCCCGATATGCACAGGGGTAATGTGACAGAATGATGGGCATGGGTTTCAGGCGCCACCTGTGCGCTTTCTGCAGAAGACTGGGTGGGAGATAATGTGAACGTGCTGGATCGATCCACTGTCGGCCACCCAATTGACTAGCGCCTGTACTTGCTCAGGCCTTACTATCCTTAAAACTCCATTAGGCCCAACCAAATATCGCTGTAGATTCTGGCGGCTACTGGGACCTGAGGTAGTATGTTCAGTAGGACATGTAGCTGTGGCAGAACGGCCACGTCCTCTCTCTGCACCAGATGCTCCACCAACACCACCACCACGACCATGACCGCGTCCCTTATTAGATGTTTGCCTCATAGTTAGCGTTCACAAAGCAAAGTAAAAAGTGGTTAAGTATGTTAAAAATAACTAACCGCCAATATAAACCCTGATGTAGGGTATTGCACTCTATTTTTTTTTTTAACTCTATATGACAGCAGTATTTGTGGCCTAAATGTGACACTCACTTATGCAAGTCTTATCCCAGATGTGCAGTATATCAGAGGGTTTTTTCACCCCAGTAACCAAAAAGCCGTATTTCTGGCCTAAATGTGACAGTCACTGATGCTTGTCTAATCCCAGATGTGCAGTATATTAGAGGCTTTTTTCACCCCAGTAACCAAAAAGTCGTATTTATGGCCTAAATTTGACAGTCACTTATGCACGTGTAATCCCAGATGTGCAGTATATGAGAGGCTTTTTTCACCCCAGTATGCCAAAGCCGTATTTATGGCCTAAATGTGACAGTCACTTATGCACGTGTAATCCCAGATGTGCAATATATTAGAGGCTTTTTTCACCCTTGTAACCAAAAAGCCGTATTTATGGCCTAAATGCGACAGTCACTTATGCTTGTTTAATACCAGATGTGCAGTATATTTGAGGGTTTTTTCACCCTTATCAAAAAGCTGTATTTCTGTCCTAAATGTGACAGTCACGTATGCACGTGTAATCCCAGATGTGCAGTATATTAGAGGGTTTTTTCACGCTAACCAAAAATCTGTATTTCTGTCCTAAATGTGACAGTCACTTATGCTTGTCTAATCCCACATGTGCAGTATATTAGAGGGTTTTTTCACCCTAACCAAAAAGCTGTTTTTCTGTCCTAAATGTGACAGTCACTTATGCTTGTCTAATCCCAGATGTGCAGTATATTAGAGGGTTTTTTCACCCTAACCAAAAGGCTGTATTTCTGTCCTAAATGTGACAGTCACTTATGCACGTGTAATCCCAGATGTGCAGTATATGAGAGGCTTTTTTTTCACCCCAGTATGCCAAAGCCGTATTTATGGCCTAAATCTGACAGTCACTTATGCATGTGTAATCCCAGATGTGCAATATATTAGAGGGTTTTTTCACCCTAACCAAAAAGCTGTATTTCTGTCCTAAATGTGACAGTGACTTATGCACGTGTAATCCCAGATGTGCAATATATTAGAGGCTTTTTTTTCACCCCAGTATGCCAAAGCCGTATTTATGGCCTAAATGTGACAGTGACTTATGCATGTGTAATCCCAGATGTGCAATATATTAGAGGGTTTTTTCACCCTAACCAAAAAGCTGTATTTCTGTCCTAAATGTGACAGTGACTTATGCATGTGTAATCCCAGATGTGCAATATATTAGAGGGTTTTTTCACCCTAACCAAAAAGCTGTATTTCTGTCCTAAATGTGACAGTGACTTATGCACGTGTAATCCCAGATGTGCAGTATATCAGAGGTTTTCTTTACCCCAGTATGCCAAAGCCGTATTTATGGCCTAAATGTGACAGTCACTTATGCTTGTCTAACCCCAGATGTGCAGTATATTAGAGTTTTTTTTTCACCCTAACCAAAAAGCTGTATTTCTGTCCTAAATGTGACAGTCACTTATGCTTGTCTAATTCCAGATGTGCAATATATTAGAGGGTTTTTTCACCCTAACCAAAAAGCTGTATTTCTGTCCTAAATGTGACAGTGACTTATGCACGTGTAATCCCAGATGTGCAGTATATTAGAGGGTTTTTTCACCCTAACCAAAAAGCTGTATTTCTGTCCAAAATGTGACAGTCACTTATGCTTGTCTAATCCCAGATGTGCAGTATATTAGAGGGTTTTTTCACCCTAACCAAAAAGCTGTATTTCTGTCCTAAATGTGACAGTCACTTATGCACGTGTAATCCCAGATGTGCAGTATATCAGAGTTTCTTTTTACCCCAGTATGCCAAAGCCGTATTTATGGCCTAAATGTGACAGTCACTTATGCTTGTCTAATCCCAGATGTGCAGTATATTAGAGGGTTTTTTCACCCTAACCAAAAAGCTGTATTTCTGTCCTAAATGTGACAGTGACTTATGCACGTGTAATCCCAGATGTGCAGTATATTAGAGGGTTTTTTCACCCTAACCAAAAAGCTGTATTTCTGTCCTAAATGTGACAGTCACTTATGCACGTGTAATCCCAGATGTGCAGTATATCAGAGGTTTTTTTTACCCCAGTATGCCAAAGCCGTATTTATGGCCTAAATGTGACAGTCACTTATGCTTGTCTAACCCCAGATGTGCAGTATATTAGAGGTTTTTTTTCACCCTAACCAAAAAGCTGTATTTCTGTCCTAAATGTGACAGTCACTTATGCTTGTCTAATTCCAGATGTGCAATATATTAGAGGGTTTTTTCACCCTAACCAAAAAGCTGTATTTCTGTCCTAAATGTGACAGTGACTTATGCACGTGTAATCCCAGATGTGCAGTATATTAGAGGGTTTTTTCACCCTAACCAAAAAGCTGTATTTCTGTCCAAAATGTGACAGTCATTTATGCTTGTCTAATCCCAGATGTGCAGTATATTAGAGGGTTTTTTCACCCTAACCAAATAGCTGTATTTCTGTCCAAAATGTGACAGTCACTTATGCACGTATAATCCCAGATGTGCAGTATATGAGGCTTTTTTTTCACCCCAGTATGCCAAAGCCGTATTTATGGCCTAAATGTGACAGTCACTTATGCTTGTCTAATCCCAGATGTGCAGTATATTAGAGGGTTTTTTCACCCTAACCAAAAAGCTGTATTTCTGTCCTAAATGTGACAGTCACTTATGCACGTGTAATCCCAGATGTGCAGTATATCAGAGGTTTTTTTTACCCCAGTATGCCAAAGCCGTATTTATGGCCTAAATGTGACAGTCACTTATGCTTGTCTAACCCCAGATGTGCAGTATATTAGAGTTTTTTTTTCACCCTAACCAAAAAGCTGTATTTCTGTCCTAAATGTGACAGTCACTTATGCTTGTCTAATTCCAGATGTGCAATATATTAGAGGGTTTTTTCACCCTAACCAAAAAGCTGTATTTCTGTCCTAAATGTGACAGTGACTTATGCACGTGTAATCCCAGATGTGCAGTATATTAGAGGGATTTTTCACCCTAACCAAAAAGCTGTATTTCTGTCCTAAATGTGACAGTCACTTATGCACGTGTAATCCCAGATGTGCAGTATATCAGAGGTTTTTTTTACCCCAGTATGCCAAAGCCGTATTTATGGCCTAAATGTGACAGTCACTTATGCTTGTCTAATCCCAGATGTGCAGTATATTAGAGGGTTTTTTCACCCTAACCAAAAAGCTGTATTTCTGTCCTAAATGTGACAGTGACTTATGCACGTGTAATCCCAGATGTGCAGTATATTAGAGGGTTTTTTCACCCTAACCAAAAAGCTGTATTTCTGTCCTAAATGTGACAGTCACTTATGCACGTGTAATCCCAGATGTGCAGTATATCAGAGGTTTTTTTTACCCCAGTATGCCAAAGCCGTATTTATGGCCTAAATGTGACAGTCACTTATGCTTGTCTAACCCCAGATGTGCAGTATATTAGAGGTTTTTTTTCACCCTAACCAAAAAGCTCTATTTCTGTCCTAAATGTGACAGTCACTTATGCTTGTCTAATTCCAGATGTGCAATATATTAGAGGGTTTTTTCACCCTAACCAAAAAGCTGTATTTCTGTCCTAAATGTGACAGTGACTTATGCACGTGTAATCCCAGATGTGCAGTATATTAGAGGGTTTTTTCACCCTAACCAAAAAGCTGTATTTCTGTCCAAAATGTGACAGTCATTTATGCTTGTCTAATCCCAGATGTGCAGTATATTAGAGGGTTTTTTCACCCTAACCAAATAGCTGTATTTCTGTCCAAAATGTGACAGTCACTTATGCACGTGTAATCCCAGATGTGCAGTATATGAGGCTTTTTTTTCACCCCAGTATGCCAAAGCCGTATTTATGGCCTAAATGTGACAGTCACTTATGCTTGTCTAATCCCAGATGTGCAGTATATTAGAGGGTTTTTTCACCCTAACCAAAAAGCTGTATTTCTGTCCTAAATGTGACAGTGACTTATGCACGTGTAATCCCAGATGTGCAGTATATTAGAGGGTTTTTTCACCCTAACCAAAAAGCTGTATTTCTGTCCTAAATGTGACAGTCACTTATGCACGTGTAATCCCAGATGTGCAGTATATCAGAGGTTTTTTTTACCCCAGTATGCCAAAGCCGTATTTATGGCCTAAATGTGACAGTCACTTATGCTTGTCTAACCCCAGATGTGCAGTATATTAGAGGTTTTTTTTCACCCTAACCAAAAAGCTGTATTTCTGTCCTAAATGTGACAGTCATTTATGCTTGTCTAATTCCAGATGTGCAATATATTAGAGGGTTTTTTCCCCCTAACCAAAAAGCTGTATTTCTGTCCTAAATGTGACAGTGACTTATGCACGTGTAATCCCAGATGTGCAGTATATTAGAGGCTTTTTTCACCCTAACCAAAAAGCTGTATTTCTGTCCAAAATGTGACAGTCACTTATGCTTGTCTAATCCCAGATGTGCAGTATATTAGAGGGTTTTTTCACCCTAACCAAAAAGCTGTATTTCTGTCCTAAATATGACAGTCCAAAGCCGTATTTATGACCTAAATGTGACAGTCACTTATGCACGTGTTATCCCAGATGTGAGTGATTTGCTACCGGCCGGAGCATCACCTACGCTAGAGGTTGAACCTGAAGGCACCTGGGAAACCTACCCACCGGATCCAGAAAGACGGACACTCCACGGATAGGCTACCTGCCAAATAAGGTAACCGCACCAAAGATCACTGTGAATATCTCTTCCCTTACACACCCACCTAACACTGTGAATACCCCCTCCTTTACATACCCACCCAATAATCTGCAACGTATCTGAATCAGCGCAGGTTCCGATTCTGATTTGTGTCCAAATCAGACCTTGTTAATACTTTCACATTACGGTCGCTGCAGCAGACCGTGGCAGTGAACCTCACAGCGATTCTCTGCCTGATACGTAGGTTTGAGTGTATCTGGGAGCGCGGGTGGACTTGTATACATTCTGTATTTCTGTCCTAAATGTGACAGTGACTTATGCACGTGTAATCCCAGATGTGCAGTATATTAGAGGGTTTTTTCACCCTAACCAAAAAGATGTATTTCTGTCCTAAATGTGACAGTCACTTATGCACGTGTAATCCCAGATGTGCAGTATATCAGAGGCTTTTTTAACCCCAGTATGCAAAAGCCGTATTTATGGCCTAATTGTGACAGTCAGTTATGCTTGTCTAATCCCAGATATGCAGTATATTAGAGGGTTTTTTCACCCTAACCAAAAAGCTGTATTTCTGTCCTAAATGTGACAGTGACTTATGCGCATGTAATCCCAGATGTGCAGTATATTAGAGGGTTTTTTCACCCTAACCAAAAAGCTGTATTTCTGTCCTAAATGTGACAGTCACTTATGCACGTGTAATCCCAGATGTGCAGTATATCAGAGGCTTTTTTAACCCCAGTATGCCAATGCCGTATTTATGGCCTAAATGTGACAGTCACTTATGCTTGTCTAATCCCAGATGTGCAGTATATTAGAGGGTTTTTTCACCCTAACCAAAAGGCTGTATTTCTGTCCTAAATGTGACAGTCACTTATGCACGTGTAATCCCAGATGTGCAGTATATGAGAGGCTTTTTTTTCACCCCAGTATGCCAAAGCCGTATTTATGGCCTAAATCTGACAGTCACTTATGCATGTGTAATCCCAGATGTGCAATATATTAGAGGGTTTTTTCACCCTAACCAAAAAGCTGTATTTCTGTCCTAAATGTGACAGTGACTTATGCACGTGTAATCCCAGATGTGCAATATATTAGAGGCTTTTTTTTCACCCCAGTATGCCAAAGCCGTATTTATGGCCTAAATGTGACAGTCACTTATGCATGTGTAATCCCAGATGTGCAATATATTAGAGGGTTTTTTCACCCTAACCAAAAAGCTGTATTTCTGTCCTAAATGTGACAGTGACTTATGCACGTGTAATCCCAGATGTGCAGTATATCAGAGGTTTTTTTTACCCCAGTATGCCAAAGCCGTATTTATGGCCTAAATGTGACAGTCACTTATGCTTGTCTAACCCCAGATGTGCAGTATATTAGAGTTTTTTTTTCACCCTAACCAAAAAGCTGTATTTCTGTCCTAAATGTGACAGTCACTTATGCTTGTCTAATTCCAGATGTGCAATATATTAGAGGGTTTTTTCACCCTAACCAAAAAGCTGTATTTCTGTCCAAAATGTGACAGTGACTTATGCACGTGTAATCCCAGATGTGCAGTATATTAGAGGGTTTTTTCACCCTAACCAAAAAGCTGTATTTCTGTCCAAAATGTGACAGTCACTTATGCTTGTCTAATCCCAGATGTGCAGTATATTAGAGGGTTTTTTCACCCTAACCAAAAAGCTGTATTTCTGTCCTAAATGTGACAGTCACTTATGCACGTGTAATCCCAGATGTGCAGTATATGAGAGGCTTTTTTTCACCCCAGTATGCCAAAGCCGTATTTATGGCCTAAATGTGACAGTCACTTATGTTTGTCTAATCCCAGATGTGCAGTATATTAGAGGGTTTTTTCACCCTAACCAAAAAGCTGTATTTCTGTCCTAAATGTGACAGTGATTTATGCACGTGTAATCCCAGATGTGCAGTATATTAGAGGGTTTTTTCACCCTAACCAAAAAGCTGTATTTCTATCCTAAATGTTACAGTGACTTATGCACGTGTAATCCCAGATGTGCAGTATATTAGAGGGTTTTTTCACCCTAACCAAAAAGCTGTATTTCTGTCCTAAATGTGACAGTCACTTATGCACGTGTAATCCCAGATGTGCAGTATATTAGAGGGTTTTTTCACCCTAACCAAAAAGCTGTATTTCTGTCCAAAATGTGACAGTCACTTATGCTTGTCTAATCCCAGATGTGCAGTATATTAGAGGGTTTTTTCACCCTAACCAAAAAGCTGTATTTCTGTCCTAAATGTGACAGTCACTTATGCACGTGTAATCCCAGATGTGCAGTATATGAGAGGCTTTTTTTTCACCCCAGTATGCCAAAGCCGTATTTATGGCCTAAATGTGACAGTCACTTATGTTTGTCTAATCCCAGATGTGCAGTATATTAGAGGGTTTTTTCACCCTAACCAAAAAGCTGTATTTCTGTCCTAAATGTGACAGTGATTTATGCACGTGTAATCCCAGATGTGCAGTATATTAGAGGGTTTTTTCACCCTAACCAAAAAGCTGTATTTCTATCCTAAATGTTACAGTGACTTATGCACGTGTAATCCCAGATGTGCAGTATATTAGAGGGTTTTTTCACCCTAACCAAAAAGCTGTATTTCTGTCCTAAATGTGACAGTCACTTATGCACGTGTAATCCCAGATGTGCAGTATATCAGAGGTTTTTTTTACCCCAGTATGCCAAAGCCGTATTCATGGCCTAAATGTGACAGTCACTTATGCTTGTCTAACCCCAGATGTGCAGTATATTAGAGGTTTTTTTTCACCCTAACCAAAAAGCTGTATTTCTGTCCTAAATGTGACAGTCACTTATGCTTGTCTAATTCCAGATGTGCAATATATTAGAGGGTTTTTTCACCCTAACCAAAAAGCTGTATTTCTGTCCTAAATGTGACAGTGACTTATGCACGTGTAATCCCAGATGTGCAGTATATTAGAGGGTTTTTTCACCCTAACCAAAAAGCTGTATTTCTGTCCAAAATGTGACAGTCATTTATGCTTGTCTAATCCCAGATGTGCAGTATATTAGAGGGTTTTTTCACCCTAACCAAATAGCTGTATTTCTGTCCTAAATGTGACAGTCACTTATGCACGTGTAATCCCAGATGTGCAGTATATGAGGCTTTTTTTTCACCCCAGTATGCCAAAGCCGTATTTATGGCCTAAATGTGACAGTCACTTATGCTTGTCTAATCCCAGATGTGCAGTATATTAGAGGGTTTTTTCACCCTAACCAAAAAGCTGTATTTCTGTCCTAAATGTGACAGTGACTTATGCACGTGTAATCCCAGATGTGCAGTATATTAGAGGGTTTTTTCACCCTAACCAAAAAGCTGTATTTCTGTCCTAAATGTGACAGTCACTTATGCACGTGTAATCCCAGATGTGCAGTATATCAGAGGTTTTTTTTACCCCAGTATGCCAAAGCCGTATTTATGGCCTAAATGTGACAGTCACTTATGCTTGTCTAACCCCAGATGTGCAGTATATTAGAGGTTTTTTTTCACCCTAACCAAAAAGCTGTATTTCTGTCCTAAATGTGACAGTCATTTATGCTTGTCTAATTCCAGATGTGCAATATATTAGAGGGTTTTTTCCCCCTAACCAAAAAGCTGTATTTCTGTCCTAAATGTGACAGTGACTTATGCACGTGTAATCCCAGATGTGCAGTATATTAGAGGCTTTTTTCACCCTAACCAAAAAGCTGTATTTCTGTCCAAAATGTGACAGTCACTTATGCTTGTCTAATCCCAGATGTGCAGTATATTAGAGGGTTTTTTCACCCTAACCAAAAAGCTGTATTTCTGTCCTAAATATGACAGTCCAAAGCCGTATTTATGGCCTAAATGTGACAGTCACTTATGCACGTGTAATCCCAGATGTGAGTGATTTGCTACCGGCCGGAGCATCACCTACGCTAGAGGTTGAACCTGAAGGCACCTGGGAAACCTACCCACCGGATCCAGAAAGACGGACACTCCACGGATAGACTACCTGCCAAATAAGGTAACCGCACCAAAGATCACTGTGAATATCTCTTCCCTTACACACCCACCTAACACTGTGAATACCCCCTCCTTTACATACCCACCCAATAATCTGCAACGTATCTGAATCAGCGCAGGTTCCGATTCTGATTTGTGTCCAAATCAGACCTTGTTAATACTTTCACATTACGGTCGCTGCAGCAGACCGTGGCAGTGAACCTTGCACCGATTCTCTGCCTGATACGTAGGTTTGAGTGTATCTGGGAGCGCGGGTGGACTTGTATACATTCTGTATTTCTGTCCTAAATGTGACAGTGACTTATGCACGTGTAATCCCAGATGTGCAGTATATTAGAGGGTTTTTTCACCCTAACCAAAAAGATGTATTTCTGTCCTAAATGTGACAGTCACTTATGCACGTGTAATCCCAGATGTGCAGTATATCAGAGGCTTTTTTAACCCCAGTATGCAAAAGCCGTATTTATGGCCTAATTGTGACAGTCAGTTATGCTTGTCTAATCCCAGATATGCAGTATATTAGAGGGTTTTTTCACCCTAACCAAAAAGCTGTATTTCTGTCCTAAATGTGACAGTGACTTATGCGCATGTAATCCCAGATGTGCAGTATATTAGAGGGTTTTTTCACCCTAACCAAAAAGCTGTATTTCTGTCCTAAATGTGACAGTCACTTATGCACGTGTAATCCCAGATGTGCAGTATATCAGAGGCTTTTTTAACCCCAGTATGCCAATGCCGTATTTATGGCCTAAATGTGACAGTCACTTATGCTTGTCTAATCCCAGATGTGCAGTATATTAGAGGGTTTTTTCACCCTAACCAAAAAGCTGTATTTCTGTCCTAAATGTGACAGTGACTTATGCGCATGTAATCCCAGATGTGCAGTATATTAGAGGGTTTTTTCACCCTAACCAAAAAGCTGTATTTCTGTCCTAAATGTGACAGTCACTTATGCACGTGTAATCCCAGATGTGCAGTATATCACAGGCTTTTTTAACCCCATTATGCAAAGCCGTATTTATGGCCTAAATGTGACAGTCACTTATGCTTGTCTAATCCCAGATATGCAGTATGTTAGACGGTTTTTTAACCCTAACCAAAAAGCTGTATTTCTGTCCTAAATGTGACAGTCACTTATGCTTGTCTAATCCCAGATATACAGTATATTAGAGGGTTTTTTCACCCTAACCAAAAAGCTGTATTTCTGTCTTAAATGTGACAGTGACGTGTGCATGTGTAATCCCAGATGTGCAGTATATTAGAGGGTTTTTTCACCCTAACCAAAAAGTTGTATTTCTGTCCAAAATGTGACACTTATGCTTGTCTAATCCCAGATGTGCAGTATATTAGAGGGTTTTTTCACCCTAACGAAAAACTATATTTCTGTCCTAAATGTGACAGTCACTTATGCTCGTGTAATCCCAGATCTGCAGTATATCAGAGGCTTTTTTCACCCCAGTATGCCAAAGCCGTATTTAAGGCCTAAATGTGACAGTCACTTATGCTTGTCTAATCCCAGATGTGCAGTATATTAGAGGTTTTTTTCACCCTAACCAAAAAGCTGTATTTCTGTCCTAAATGTGACAGTCACTTATGCTTGTATAATCCTAGATGTGCAGTATATTAGAGGGTTTTTTCACCCTAACCAAAAAGCTGTATTTCTGTCCTAAATGTGACAGTCACTTATGCACGTGTAATCCCAGATGTGCAGTATATTAGAGGGTTTTATCACCCTAACCAAAAAGCTGTATTTCTGTAAACTGTAGTGTGAGGCTATAATGACGGTATGGTGGTATAATGACGAGACTAGGCTTCGATGTAACAGAACCACAGTACTATACTAAAGCCAGTTAAAAGCAGTCTTCACAGTTGATTCAAGTAATTACCAAAATTTGCATATGCAGGCTGGTTTCTCTCTTTTACAATTACACTGTTCAATCTCTCCTTTTTCCCGCCTGAAGGATAAACTTTCTCTATCATCAGATATATATATATATATATATATATATATTGTGACGGACTGAACCATCAATGGGGCTGCTGGAGAGGCCTGAGGGCTAGCCTACTTCCTATGGACAATGGACCCAGAACTATCGAGACACCCACCCCCGGCTCATTATTCTACAAAGGGAAAATTGGGTAGTTTATGCCTGTGAGTGATTACGTTATCCCATTGTGTTGATTAATTGTATCACATGTGTGTGTTTACTGCCTGTAACTGCATGTGAATGGTTAATGTAAAAACGGTCTCAGTTTTCCACAAGGTCCCCATGGGGAGTGACCCTTGCTGGAAGACCTGCATAAAAGGCTGGCATGTAGCCTCATTAAAGTGTCCTGTTCTACCCTTCATGAAGTCTGGGCTCATGTTTGGGAGATTGGAGAACTACACTCTGGGGATTGCTATAATCATTATACTCTCCAGAGTATAATCCCTAGCTCTTGTAAGAACTGTTCCTGCATTGCTCACTGAAGGAAGAGAGGTGCACCCAGTGGAACCTGAAAGCCTTGCAGTAGGTCCAGGGTGGGTAGAAGACAGCGAGAATCCAACCAAGCTGCGGCGGTTCGTGGGGTCGGCAGTGCTTCCATGTCAAGTGGTGTGCTTGGAGTCCTCGGGAAGCACTAGGACCATCCATCAACGGAGGTATCCAGTCAGGGGGCCAGGAGATACGTTACATATATATATATATATATATATATATATATATATATATACATATTATATCCACAGTATCCTGAACAAGGGGCGCCTTTCTGTTCTTTGGTTATGGTGGGCAGCTTGTAGCTTATAGTGTTCCCACCACATGCAGAGGAGGCTATAACCAGATTTGCATCAGTTACTTTATTTGCCAAAGAAAGTCTGCAATCCCTTTGTGTCATCTAAACCGTCTGTACCTCTTTTCTCTTCTAAGGGCTGACACATTAACTCATCATAGTCTATAGTGTAGTTGGATTTTCCTACAGGATCTGCTCCTTGCTGCTCTGAGGTATTCGCTCTTCAGCAGACAGCCATAGACTCCAGAAGCTTCCTCCTAGAGAGAAAGGGGGCGCCAACCCTGTCTAGCCACATGGGACCTCTTACTCCCTATACAACCTTATGGGATAGCAGTCCATGCATATAATACACTGCTCAAAAAAATAAAGGGAACACTTAAACAACACAATGTAACTCCAAGTCAATCACACTTCTGTGAAATCAAACTGTCCACTTAGGAAGCAACACTGAGTGACAATCAATTTCACATGCTGTTGTGCAAATGGGATAGACAACAGGTGGAAATTATAGGCAATTAGCAGGACACCCCCAATAAAGGAATGGTTCTGCAGGTGGTGATCACAGACCACTTCTCAGTTTCTATGCTTCCTGGCTGATGTTTTGGTCACTTTTGAATGCTGGCGGTGCTTTCACTCTAGTGGTAGCATGAGACGGAGTCTACAACCCACACAAGTGGCTCAGGTAGTGCAGCTTATCCAGGATGGCACATCAATGCGAGCTGTGGCAAGAAGGTTTGCTGTGTCTGTCAGTGTAGTGTCCATGTAGTGTCCATGGAGGCACTACTAGGAGACAGGCCAGTACATCAGGAGACATGGAGGAGGCCGTAGGAGGGCAACAACCCAGCAGCAGGACTGCTACCTCCGCCTTTGTGCAAGGAGGAACAGGAGGAGCACTGCCAGAGCCCTGCAAAATGACCTCCAGCAGGCCACAAATGTGCATGTGTCTGCTCAAACGGTCAGAAACAGACTCCATGAGGGTGATATGAGGGCCCGACGTCCACAGGTGGTGGTTGTGCTTACAGCCCAACACCGTGCAGGACGTTTGACATTTGCCAGAGAACACCAAGATTGGCAAATTCGCCACTGGCGCCCTGTGCTCTTCACAGATGAAAGCAGGTTCACACTGAGCACATGTGACAGACGTGACAGAGTCTTGAGATGCCGTGGAGAACGTTCTGCTGCCTGCAACATCCTCCAGCATGACCGTTTTGGCATTGGGTCAGTAATGGTGTGGGGTGGCATTTCTTTGGAGGGCCGCACAGCCCTCCATGTGCTCACCAGAGGTAGCCTGACTGCCATTAGGTACCGAGATGAGATCCTCAGACCTCTTGTGAGACCATATGCTGGTGCGGTTGGCCCTGGGCTCCTCCTAATGCAAGACAATGCTAGACCTCATGTGGCTGGAGTGTATCAGCAGTTCCTGCAAGATGAAGGCATTGATGCTATGGATTGGCCCGCCCGTTCCCCAGACCTGAATCCAATTCAGCACATCTGGGACATCATGTCTCGCTCTATTCACGAACGTCACGTTGCACCACAGACTGTCCAGGAGTTGGCAGATGCATTAGTCCAGGTCTGGGAGAAGATCCCTCAGGAGACCGTCTGCCACCTCATCAGGAGCATGAACAGGCGTTGTAGGGAGGTCATACAGGCACGTGGAGGCCACACACACTACTGAGCCTCATTTTGACTTGTTTTAAGGACATTACATCAAAGTTGGATTAGCCTGTAGTGTGTTTTTCCACTTTAATTTTGAGTGTGACTCCAAATCCAGACCTCCATGGGTTGAAAAATTTGATTTCCATTTTTACATTTTTGTGTGATTTTGTTGTCAGCACATTCAACTATGTAAAGAACAAAGTATTTCAGAAGAATATTTAATTAATTCAGATCTAGGATGTGTTATATTTGTGTTCCCTTTATTTTTTTGAGCAGTGTACATGGAATACAGTGATATTAACACTTTCGGAGCTGTGCAGTGTATTTCAGGACACTGCATTAGTATACAAAGGTCTTTCAAGATAATAATGATAACATAATAATAATAATAATAATAATAATAATAATAGTAACAACAAAAAAATTCTGTTTATGTAGTGAACATTAACCCCTTCCCAACATACAGTCAGGTCCATAAATATTGGGACATCAACACAATTCTTACATTTTTGGCTCTATACACCACCACAATGGATTTAAAATGAAACGAACAAGATGTGCTTTAACTGCAGACTGTCAGCTTTAATTTGAGGGTATTTACATCCAAATCAGTGAACGGTGTAGGAATTACAACAGTTTGGATATGTGCCTCCCATGCAGAGGCTGCCCAATGCCTTGCACGCCATCGGGACCTGCCTTCTACGGGTGCCCAGAAGAACCAGCCTCAGGCTAGGTCTCCTAGGCAACCTGTTAGTGTAATACACTAAACGGCAAGGCATTACAATACAGATGTTTTGTAATGCATTGCAGAGGGGATCAGACCCCCAAAAGTAAAGTCCCAGAGTGGGATAGAAATAAAGTTTTAAAAAAAAGTTAAAAAAAGGGCTTTTAATATTTTAAAAAATTACGTTTCAAGTAAAAAAAGAAAAAAGCGCCTCTTTCCCCTGATTTTATATAAAAAATTAGAAAAAAAAGCATACACATATTAGGTATCGCCACGTCCATAACGACCGGCTCTATAAATATATTTCATGACCCACCCCGTCCAATAAACACCGTAAAAAAAGTTAAAATTAAAACTGTTTAAAGAAAGCTATTTTTGTCACCTTACATCACAAAAAGTGCGACACCAAGCAATCAAAATAGCGTATGCCCCCCAAATTAGTACAAATAAAACCGTCACCTCATCATGCAAAAAATTTGCCCCTACATAAGACAATAGCCCAAAAAATCAAAAAACTATAGCTCTCAGAACATAGAGACACTAAAACATTATTTTTTGTGTTTCAAAAATGCAATTATTGTGTTAAAGTGAAAAAAATAAAAAAAAGTATACATATTAGGTATCGCCGCGTCTGTAACAACCAGCTCTATAAAAATACCACATGACCTAACTCCTCAGATGAACACCGTAAAAAAAAAAAAAAGCCATTTTTTGTCACCTAACATCATTTAGTTTCAATGAATTTTTATTGTCAGAGTAGTTGCTCATGCCATAATAAGTACATTGTACAGACAGCAAGATGAATGACTGAGCATGAAACTCCAATTTCTTTTCTTTTCGATGCAAAGACAAAGTATTCTATGAGTACAGATTATCATAGCAAAATCATATCATACAAAACAAAGCAAAACAAAAGTCAAACAAAAGTCTGGGCCGTGTCTTCTTGTCACCATTAAAATACGTATAAGTCAATCAATAGAGACAATCAAGGTTATACATGTACAATCCAATCCAATCCCACACCCCACATCCCAAATCTCCCTAAAGTAACCATGTATCCCTACCCTACACTCTCCGGAACCGCTGGACTCAGACCTCCCCAGGACTCCCATAACCGAACATGCCGGATTACTTGGAAAGTTTGGTGAGCTATCATGTAGTCGTAGGATTTTGTGGTATTTACCACTCTGATAATTTCTTGTTGATCAGGGATATTGGTGCTTTTCCAATTCCTTGTGATTGCTAACTTGGTGGCAAGTAGTAAGTGCAAAATGATAATCCTAGATCTAAGTGGAATTTTATCCAGGTCTATCAATAACATGGCAAGGGCTGGTTCCGGAGAAATCTGATATCCAGCAATCCCAGAACTTTTTGTGAATACCTGAGACCAAAGAGAATAGATCCCTGGGCAAGCCCAAAGTATGTGAAGCAATGTCCCTTTGCAACCGCAACCTCTCCAACACTCCACATATTTGTTCGGGAAGAACGCATGTAACCTGACCGGGGTATAGTACCATCTAAGTGTTGTTTTAAAGTAAGATTCTAGATGCGAGGAGCATTTGAGAGTGGAAATAGCGAGCTTGTTTGCAGCTGACCATTGCACAGGGGTAAATGTTTGTCTTAGATCTGTCTCCCACGCTAAGAGTGGAGCTGTTTTGAGGAACAGGTCTTTATCCCCTAAATACATGTATAAAGGTTTGAGCCCTGTATGCTCAGAGCTCGTCACGGACCACCGAATTAGTAACTGAATGTGACCTTTAAGAGTGAAAGAGGGGTTATTCGACAGTGTGTGTCTTATTTTAAGATAAGAGAAAGCTTCCTTTTGGGGGATAGTAAAAGCTTGATTAATAGTATCAAAAGATTTTAAATCAGAGCCTGACAATAGGTCGGACACTGTAGTAATTCCACTATTTCTCCATAACTTCAGGTTCAGATTCGGGATCAGATATTGGAGAGATTCGATTGGGGTTAGATGCGCCACTGATATAGGGGGAGCTCGTCCTTTCTCATGGTACGTTTTCCACAAAGCTATTGACCTGGAGACATAATATGCGGGTTGAAGGCCTGAATAGCAATCATGCAACGTGGCCATAAGTAGGGCGCGTAAATTACGACCTGGGATTTGCGATTGTTTAATATGCACCCAATGTTTTCCTGTTTCTCCTCTCCACCACTCCTTTAGCTGATTGATTCTGGAAGCTAGGTAGTAATCATAAAGATTGGGCATACCTAAGCCCCCGCATCTCTTATGTCTACACATAATGCTTCTAGCAATTCTCGGTCTGGCCTTGTTCCAAATGAAGGAGCTTAACATTCTATTAGCTAGGTTAAAAAAGGACACTGGGACCGGAATGGGGATAGTACGGAATAGATATAATAATTTTGGGAGTATGTGCTGTTGAAAAGCTGCAATGCGTCCCAACCAAGATAGTTCTGATTTAGCCATGCTATTGAGCTCTAGTTGGAGCAAATGCAGGAGGGGGGGGGGGGGGGGGAATTGGCTTTGTATAGTTCCTGAGGGGTGGCTGTCACTTTAAAACCCAGGTATTGGACCATAGAGTCTTGCCAATCTAATGAGAATTCCTCTTTCATCTGGGACAAGATTGTTTCTGGGATCCCCAGTGGGAGGGCTTGGGATTTGCTTTCATTGATCTTGTAATATGAGAGGGCCCCGTAAGAATGAATGATGTCCATCAATACCTTCAAGGACACCCGAGGGTTTGTTAAAGACAAAATGATGTCGTCTGCATACATCGATATGCAATGTTGTCTGTCTCCAATTTGTACTCCCGCCACATCAGTCGCCTTTCGGATTGCCTGCGCCAGTGGTTCTAGGGATAGGACAAATATTAAGGGTGACAGGGGGCATCCCTGCCTCGTGCCATTAGACATTACAAACAGGTCAGACAATACCCCATTTGCTAACACTCGGGCCAAAGGGTCAGAGTAAAGAACCCGTATAGCTTGTAACATAGACTCTGGAAAACCTATCCTGTGGAGTACAGAGAAGACAAACGACCAGTTGACTCAGTCGAATGCCTTCTCGGCATCCAGGGTGACCAACACCACCTGTACACGGGCCCGATTAACAAAGTTGATCAAGTTCAGTACCCTCCTTGAATTATCTGTGATCTGACGCCCCTGCACAAACCCTACCTAATCTGGGGCCACAATGGTGGGGATAATATCAGCTAATCGGGTTGCTAAAATCTTTGCGTAGATCTTAAGATCTGTATTAAGTAAGGAGATGGGGCGGAAGTTTTGTGGAGTTGAAGGGTCTTTCCCGGCTTTGGGCAGAGTCACGATAACCGCCTCCAGCATTTCCTTTGCCATTTTTCCCCTTTGTCATGGCACGAGACAGGGCTGCATGAAGATGCGGGAGCAGGCAATCAGAGAAGATTTTGTAGTAGGAGTTTGGAAGCCCATCTGGACCGGGACTTTTGTGATGTGGCAAACCAATTATTATTCTAGAGATTTCGTCCTGAGAGATGGGAGCACAGAGGGATTCGCTTTGGCATTTATCGAAGGAGGGTATCGTTAAAGATCTCAGAAAATTATCTATATCTCCAGGGGGAGGCGGGAATAAAACCTGATTCATCTTTTAAATTGTACAGTTGGGAATAGTAAGACATGAATCTGTTGGCTATAGCCTTCGGATCATACAATTTGTAGGATTTGGAGGCGTCCCAAAGGAATGCTATCCTTGATTTCAAGGCCCTTGCTTTTACCCGGCCTGCTAGCAACCTCCCTGCCTTGTTGGCTTGTGAATAGTATATAGCTTGAGTCTTTTTAAGAGAGAGCTCATATGTGTGCAGGAAACTTTCTCTAAGCTGAAATCTAAAAAGTCTGAGCTTTTCAGAGAGCACCAGTGACGGGGAGATCTTATTTTGTATTTGCATTATAAGGTCGTTTTGGTGTTTCTCCCTCAATTTTTTGTGCTTATGGCTTAACTTTAGTAGGATGCCCCTAATAAACGACTTATGAGCTGTCCATACCACAGTGGGATCCGACACAGAGGCAGCGTTGAATTTAAAATATTCCATTAAGGCAGCGGACACCTCAGATTGATATTAGCCAGTATGAATTCGTTAGCCCTCCATATCGGATTCGGTGGGGTGGCAAATTTTTCTGCCAATTCTAAGGACACTGGGGCGTGATCTGACCAGGTAATTGTCCCAATAGAGGACCGTACGGAGGCAGCCAGGGAGACCCTATCTACTAGAATCAGATCTATACGGGAGTAGGTTTGATGTGCAGGTGCATTCATCATGCATTCCTCTCGGATGCATGATGAATGCACCATACATCAAACAGGGAGTTAGCTAATAATGACGGTGCAAGAGAAGTGGAGCAGGTTCTCGTGATGGAGGAGGAGTCCTGAGACGGATCAGGGACTAGATTAAAATCCCCACAAATGATAACTCTGCCTTCCCTCAAGGACTGTACTTTTTTAAAGAACTTGTTTAGAAACCGCATAGGCCGGATGTTCGGGGCATACACTCCTACTAGGGTGTAAAGGACATTATTTATAGAACACACATGTATAACATAGCGTCCCCCTGAGTCTACTACTGTAGTCTTCTCCGTGTGTGCCACTGAGTTCCGTATCGCTAAAAGCACTCCCCTCTTTTTGCCTATGCCGTGGAAATGAATCAAGGTCGGGAAAGATGGATGTTTTAACCTCCCTATATCTGCCTCCACTATATGTGTCTCTTGTGCACAAAAAACATCACATTTGATCGAAAGAGCCTCCCTCCACATCATCCGCCTCTTGAATGGACTATTTAAGCCCCTTACATTTAAGGATCCTACTATCAACACCATCTTGGTAAGTGTATAGCTGCAAATAGGAAATCGCTCAGATGATGTAGAGGGAGGCACACATCAACACATTGCATTACAATCAAATGTATGGTGAAATAGGGACACGGCTCAAAGAAAAAGAACAGATAAATAATCATGAACATTAACATTGTGAACCAAAACTGGCTTCCCAAGTATTGGGGCACTAATGAAATAGCACAAGGGTTAGAACACAAAATCCCTTGAGATCTTCGTAGGGGCGAAACAGTCATGCCTACCACAAGGAGGATCCAAGAAGGTAGAACAAATCCCTGCTCCTGCAGGAAGCAGGATATGTAAAAGAACCCTTCAGCTGGGTTTCTTCTGACGGCGTCTTTCTACCCGATGCCACTCTCCATCTTCTGGTAGATGTTGGTGCTGTTTCGCAGGAGGGACCTCAGCCCCTATGATATTCCAGGTGGCTAGTACAGCTTTTCCCTCTTCTACCGAATGTATAACCACTACAGGTCCATTTCTCTGGACTAGCAACTTTACAGGATAATCCCAACGGTATGGAATGGAATGTGATCTCAGCGCTAGGATAATGGGAGCTAGCGTACGAGGTAATTGCAAGGTAGCTATGGATAGGTCCGCGAAGAGCTTTACTTGTTGGTACGGATCCGGCAAGGCATCCATTTTCCTTGCCGCCACCATGGTGTCTTCTTTGGCTTGGTAGAAGTGCAAACGGGCCTAAACGTCCCATGGTGTATCATCATGTAAATGCTTTGGTTTAGCAATTCTGTGAGTCCGATCGATGAAGAGATCTTGCTCTGTGCAGTCGGGCAAGAGAAGATTAATCAGCTTTTTAATGTAGGCCTGGAGATCCGTAGCCAGGACCGTCTCCGGCACTCCACGCAGTTTCAAATTGTTTCTGCGGGACCGAAACTCTAGATCCGCCACTTTCGCTCGGAGGTATGTGATTTCCTCCGACTGGGCATCGTGGGAGTCTATCAGGCTATTATGCGACTCAGCGAATTCGCCCATCTTTTGTTCAACATGCTGAACTCTATTGTCCAGGTCAGTGACAGCTGTTTGGATAGGCACGATTAGCTGCAACAAATGATTGGTGACCGAATGATTAAAGGCCAGAAGTATATCCTTTAGTAAGATGCTGGACTCAGGTTTATCGTCCGTAGGGAAATTGCAAAGCACCTCTGTCAAGGTGCCGGTATCTTTCAGGCCTTGGCTTCCACAAGCTTCGTGGACATCTGTGGCGGGATCTTGTAGCCTAGGTCTCTGCTTCGCTGGACTTGTAGTAGGGGACCGTTGCGCCGCAGGGTTGCCCGGAGATACATTATTGCGCCCCGTCTTGTCCCCTTTGATGTTATTCATGCTCTTGCCTGTCTGGGCATGTTGCGGGGAACCTCGAGGGCTCTGTTGCTGCAAGCTTCCATCGTCTGAGGCTCGGGGAGAGCAAACACTTGCAGAGGATGTCGGGCTGGAGGTAGGCTCTGCATGCAGGTCTCGTGTGCCGGCGCCATCTTTGTCCCGATCTTGGCCGAAGAAAAATTCCAGCTTCCCCTGCTTCTTCATGCTCCGTTTTCCCCTGGTCATCATCAAGGAGGGTTCCGGTACCGGCCGGCACCAAGAGGCAAGATTAGAGAGCGAATGTAGGGTTCTGCTAGACTGGAACGCTTTGCTGGAGCGGGAGCTCTGAAATCAAGAGGCCATACTCCTCGGCTTCGCGGCCACGCCCCCACCTAACATCATTTAAAGTGCAACACCAAGCGATCAAAAAGGCGTATGCCCCCCAAAATAGAACCAATCAAACCATCATCTCATCCCGCAAAAAATGAGCCCCTATCTAAGAAAATCGGTCAAAAAATAAGAAAACTATGGCTTCTCAGACTATAGAGACCCAAAAATATTTTTTGGGGTTTCAAAAATGCTATTATTGTGTAAAACAAAACAAAAAAAAGGAAAAGTATTAGGTATTGCCACGTCTGTAACGATCTGCTCTATATAAATATCATGCGACCTAACCCCTCAGGCAAACGCTGTAAAAATAAATAAATAAAAACTGTGCCAAAACAACCAATTTTCTGGTCACCTTGCCTCATAAAGTGAAATAATGAATGATCAAAAAATCATATGTACCCAAATATGGTATCAATAAAAACATCAACTCTTCCAGGAAAAAAATGAGCCCCCTGCACAAGACAATCGGAAGAAAAAAATATATGTATATGGTGTTCGGAAAATGGAGACACAAAAACTATATTGTGTAAAACTGAAATAAACAAAGAAAGTAGACATATTTGATATCACCGTGTCCGTAACAACCTGCTCTATAAAAATAGCGCATTATCAAACCTGTTAGATGGATGTTGTAAAAAATAAAAAATAAAAACAGTGCCAAAAAAGCCATTTTTTGGTTACCTTGCCTCACAAAAAACGTAATATAGAGCGATTAAAAATCATATGTAACCCAAAATAGTACCAATAAGACAGTCACCTTATCCCCTAGTCTCCAAAATGGGGTCACTTGTGGGAGTTTCTACTGTAGGGGTGCCTCAGGGGGCTGCTTCAAATGGGACTTGGTGTCTAAAAACCAGTCCAGCAAAATCTGCCTTCCAAAAACCATGCGGCAGTCCTTTCCTTCTGCGCCCTGCCGTGCGCCCTTACATCAGTTTACGATCATATGTGGGGTGTTTCTGTTAACCTCAGATTCAGAATAATAAATGTTGAGTTTTGTTTGGCTGTTACCCCTCGATGTGTTAAAGAAAAAAATGGATTAAAATGGAAAATCTGCCAAAAAAGTGAAATTTAGAAATTTCATTTCCATTTTCCTTTAATTCTTGTGGAACACCTAAAGGGTTAACAACGTTTGTAAACTCAGTTTTGAGTAACTTAAGGGGTGTAGTTTCTACAATGGGGTCATTTATGGGGCGTTTCTATTATGTATTATGTTAGCCCCACGAAGTGACTTCAGACCTGAACTGGTCCTTAAAAAGTGGGTTTTGGAAATTTTCTTAATTTTTTTTAGAATTGCTTCTAAAATTCTAAGCCTTCTAACGTTCCCAAAAAAATAAAATGACATTTACAAAGTGATGCAAACATAAAGTAAACATATGGGGAATGTTAAGTAATAAATATTTTATGAGTAGGGATGAGCGAACCCGAACTGTATTTTGGGGTGTCCGTGACACGGACCCGAACCCGAACATTTTTGTTAAAGTCCGGGTTCGGTGTTCGGCGCTTTCTTGGCGCTTTTTGAAAGGCTGCAAAGCAGCCAATCAACAAGCGTCATACTACTTGCCCCAAGAGGCCATCACAGCCTTGCCTACTATTGGCATGGCTGTGATTGGCCAGTGCAGCATGTGAACCAGCCTCTAAATAAGCTTGGGTCACGTAGCGCTGCACGTCACTCTGCTGATACAAGCGTAGGGAGAGGTTGCTGCTGCGACGTTAGGGCGAGATTAGGCAGATTAACTCCTCCAAAAGACTTAATTCAGTGATCGATCTCCAGCTGTGGATCATTGAAGTGCTGATATTGAATTGCTCACTTTATTTAGGCTGCCCAGAGCGTTTTTATATCACTTTTTTCTGGGGTGATCTGCGGCCATTTTGTGGCTTGTGGTGCGCCAGCACAAGCTACCACCAAGTGCATTTAACCATCAATAGTGTGGTTATTTTTTGCTATATCCTACATCAGGTGCAGGCTAAGCCTGTGTCACCCAAGTGCATTTAACCATCAATAGTGTGGTTATTTTTTGTCCATATACTACATCAGGTGCAGGCTGAGCCTGTGTCACCCAAGTGCATTTAACCATCAATAGTGTGGTTATTTTTGCTATATCCTACATCAGGGTCAAGCTTTCATCAAGTGCATTTAACCATCAATAGTGTGGTTATTTTTTGGCCATATACTACATCAGGTGCAGGCTGAGCCTGTGTCACCCAAGTGCATTTAACCATCAATAGTGTGGTTATTTTTTGCTATATCCTACATCAGGGTCAAGCTTTCATCAAGTGCATTTAACCATCAATAGTGTGGTTATTTTTTGGCCATATACTACATCAGGGGCAAGTTGAGCCTGTCACCCAGCGCCTAAAAAAAAGGCCTGACATTTCTATTCCTCCAAATCAGTACAGTTTTAGCTGGTCAAGTTATATTTAGTGACCGTAAAAGCACAGTTTTTGTTCTTAGTTGAAAAACTATTCCCAAATTTGCCATTCTCAAAATTAGTAGTTTCTGCTATATAAGGCCTACTTTAAATCTATCCCAAAAAGAATATCTTAGATTGAAGGTGCTGATAGTGTCATTCTGAAAAACTTAACACACACGCTACAGTGCAGATACAAGTCTAATTCTGTGATTAAAGGTATATCTGTCACACAGCGCGTAAAAAATAGGCCTCACATTTATATTCAACCAAATCTGTACTGTTTTAGCTGGTCAAATTATTTGTAGTGACCGTAAAAGCACAGTTTTTGTTCTGGGTTGAAAAACTATTCCCAAATTTGCCATTCTCAAAATTAGTAGTTTCTGCTATATCAGGCCTACTTTAAATCTATCCCAAAAAGGATATCTTAGATTGAAGGTGCTGATAGTGTCATTCTGAAAAACTTAACACACACGCTACCGTGCAGATACAAGTCTAATTCTGTGATTAAAGGTATATCTGTCACACAGCGCGTAAAAAATAGGCCTGACATTTCTATTCCTCCAAATCAGTACAGTTTTAGCTGGTCAAGTTATATTTAGTGACCGTAAAAGCACAGTTTTTGTTCTGGGTTGAAAAACTATTCCCAAATTTGCCATTCTCAAAATTAGTAGTTTCTGCTATATCAGGCCTACTTTAAATCTATCCCAAAAAGGATATCTTAGATTGAAGGTGCTGATAGTGTCATTCTGAAAAACTTAACACACACGCTACAGTGCAGATACAAGTCTTATTCTGTGATTAAAGGTATATCTGTCACACAGCACGTAAAAAATAGGCCTCACATTTATATTCAAAAAAATCTGTACTGTTTTAGCTGGTCAAATTTTTTGTAGTGACCGTAAAAGCACAGTTTTTGTTCTGGGTTGAAAAACTATTCCCAAATTTGCCATTCTCAAAATTAGTCGTTTCTGCTATATCAGGCCTACTTTAAATCTATCCCAAAAAGGATATCTTAGATTCAAGGTGCTGATAGTGTCATTCTGAAAAACTTAACACACACGCTACAGTGCAGATACAAGTCTTATTCTGTGATTAAAGGTATATCTGTCACACAGCGCGTAAAAAATAGGCCTCACATTTATATTCAACCAAATCTGTCATTACTTGTGTGCCTGTATTAGTGTAATACGGTACCTAAATAGACAGTGTTAGGTGTCTGTAAAAAAAGGCCTGAATTTTAATTCAATACATTGGCCCGAATAATATTTTTCTTATTGTGGTGAACGGTAACAATGAGAAAAACAACTAGTAAGGGACGCGGACGTGGACATGGTCGTGGTGGTGTTAGTGGACCCTCTGGTGCTGGGAGAGGACGTGGCCGTTCTGCCACAGCCACACGTCCTAGTGTACCAACTACCTCAGGTCCCAGTAGCCGCCAGAATTTACAGGGATATTTGGTGGGGCTCAATGCCGTTCTAAGGATGGTAAGGCCTGAGCAGGTACAGGCATTAGTCAATTGGGTGGCCGACAGTGCATCCAGCACGTTCACATTATCTCCCACCTAGTCTTCTGCAGAAAGCGCACAGATGGCGCATGAAAACCAAGCCCATCAGTCTGTCACATCACCCCTATGCATATCAGGGAAACTGTCTGAGCCTCAAGTTATGCAGCAGTCTCTTATGCTGTTTGAAGATTCTGCTGCCAGGATTCGAAAGGGCATCCACCTAGCCCTTCCCCAGGGGTGGAAGAGATAGAATGAACTAACGCACAACCACTTATGTTTCCTGATGATGAGGACATGGGAATACCACCTCAGCACATCTCTGATGATGACGAAACACAGGTGCCAACTGCTGCGTCTTTCTGCAGTGTGCAGACTGAACAGGAGGTCAGGGATCAAGACTGGGTGGAAGACGATGCAGGGGACGATGAGGTCCTAGACCCCACATGGAATGAAGGTCGTGCCACTGACTTTCACAGTTCGGAGGAAGAGGCAGTGGTGAGACTGAGCCAACAGCGTAGCAAAAGACAAAGAGGGAGCAGTGGGCAAAAGCAGAACACCCGCCGCCAAGAGACTCCGCCTGCTACTGACCGCCGCCATCCGGGACCGAGCACCCCAAAGGCAGCTTCAAGGAGTTCCCTGGCATGGCACTTCTTTAAACAATGTGCTGACGACAAGAACCGAGTGGTTTGCACGCTGTGCCATCAGAGCCTGAAGCGAGGCATTAACGTTCTGAACCTTAGCACAACCTGCATGACCAGGCACCTGCATGCAAAGCATGAACTGCAGTGGAGTAAACACCTTAAAAACAAAGAAGTCACTCAGGCTCCCCCTGCTACCTCTTCTGCTGCTGCCGCCGCCTCGGCCTCTTCCTCTGCCTCTGGAGGAACGTTGGCACCTGCCGCCCAGCAAACATGGGATGTACCACCAACACCACCAACTGCGTCACCAAGCATCTCAACCATGTCACACGGCAGCGTTCAGCTCTCCATCTCACAAACATTTGAGAGAAAGCGTAAATTCCCACCTAGCCACCCTCGATCCCTGGCCCTGAATGCCAGCATTTCTAAACTACTGGCCTATGAAATGCTGTCATTTAGGCTGGTGGACACAGACAGCTTCAAACAGCTCATGTCGCTTGCTGTCCCACAGTATGTCGTTCCCAGCCGGCACTACTTCTCCAAGAGAGCCGTGCCTTCCCTGCACAACCAAGTGTCCGATAAAATCAAGTGTGCACTGCGCAACGCCATCTGTGGCAAGGTCCACCTAACCACAGATACGTGGACCAGTAAGCACGGCCAGGGACGCTATATCTCCCTAACTGCACACTGGGTAAATGTAGTGGCGGCTGGGCCCCAGGCGGAGAGCTGTTTGGCGCACGTCCTTCCGCCGCCAAGGATCGCAGGGCAACTTTCTTTGCCTCCTGTCTCCTCCTCCTCCTACTCAGCTTCCTCCTCCTCTTCTTCCACCTGCTCATCCAGTCAGCCACACACCTTCACCACCAACTTCAGCACAGCCCGGGGTAAACGTCAGCAGGCCGTTCTGAAACTCATATGTTTGGGGGACAGGCCCCACACCGCACAGGAGTTGTGGCGGGGTATAGAACAACAGACCGACGAGTGGTTGCTGCCGGTGAGCCTTAAGCCCGGCCTGGTGGTGTGCGATAATGGGTGAAATCTCGTTGCAGCTCTGGGACTAGCCGGTTTGACGCACATCCCTTGCCTGGCGCATGTGCTGAATTTGGTGGTGCAGAAGTTCATTCGCAACTGCCCCGACATGTCAGAGCTGCTGCATAAAGTGCGGGCCGTCTGTTCGCGCTTCCGGCGTTCACACCCTGCTGCTGCACGCCTGTCTGCGCTACAGCGTAACTTCGGCCTTCCCGCTCACCGCCTCATATGCGATGTGCCCACCAGGTGGAACTCCACCTTGCACATGCTGGACAGACTGTGCGAGCAGCAGCAGGCCATAGTGGAGTTTCAGCTGCAGCACGCACGGGTCAGTCGCACTGCGGAACAGCACCACTTCACCACCAATGACTGGGCCTCCATGCGAGACCTGTGTGCCCTGTTGCGCTGTTTCGAGTACTCCACCAACATGGCCAGTGGCGATGACGCCGTTATCAGCGTTACAATACCACTTCTATGTCTCCTTGAGAAAACACTTAGGGCAATGATGGAAGAGGAGGTGGCCCAGGAGGAAGAGGAGGAAGAGGGGTCATTTTTAGCACTTTCAGGCCAGTCTCTTCGAAGTGACTCAGAGGGAGGTTTTTTGCAACACCAGAGGCCAGGTACAAATGTGGCCAGACAGGGCCCACTACTGGAGGACGAGGAGGACGAGGAGGAGGTGGAGGAGGATGAGGATGAAGCATGTTCACAGCGGGGTGGCACCCAAAGCAGCTCGGGCCCATCACTGGTGCGTGGCTGGAGGGAAAAACAGGACGATGACGATACGCCTCCCACAGAGGACAGCTTGTCCTTACCTCTGGGCAGCCTGGCACACATGAGCGCCTACATGCTGCAGTGCCTGCGCAACGACAGCAGAGTTGCCCACATTTTAACGTGTGCGGACTACTGGGTTGCCACCCTGCTGGATCCCCGGTACAAAGACAATGTGCCCACCTTACTTCCTACACTGGAGCGTGATAGGAAGATGCGCGAGTACAAGCGCACGTTGGTAGACGCGCTACTGAGAGCATTCCCAAATGTCACAGGGGAACCAGTGGAAGCCCAAGGCGAAGGCAGAGGAGGAGCAAGAGGTCGCCAACGCAGCTGTGTCACGGATAGCTCCTCTGAGGGCAGGGTTAGCATGGCAGAGATGTGGAAAGGTTTTGTCACCATGCCACAGCTAACTGCACCACCACCTGATACGGAACGTGTTAGCAGGAGGCAACATTTCACTAACATGGTGGAACAGTACCTGTGCACACCCCTCCACGTACTGACTGATGGTTCGGCCCCATTCAACTTCTGGGTCTCCAAATTGTCCACGTGGCCAGAGCTAACCTTTTATGCCTTGGAGGTGCTGGCCTGCCCGCGGCCAGCGTTTTGTCTGAACGTGTATTCAGCACGGCAGGGGGCGTCATTACAGACAAACGCAGCCGCCTGTCTACAGCCAATGTGGACAAGCTGACGTTCATAAAAATGAACCAGGCATGGATCCCACAGGACCTGTCCATCCCTTGTGCAGATTAGACATTAACTACCTCCCCTTAACAATATATTATTGTACTCCAGGGCACTTCCTCATTCAATCCTATTTTTATTTTCATTTTACCATTATATTGCGGGGCAACCCAAAGTTGAATGAACCTCTCCTCTGTCTGGGTGCCGGGACCTAAATGTGTGACAGTGGCCTGTTCCAGTGGTGGGTGACGTGAAGCCTGATTCTCTGCTATGACATGAAGACTGATTCTGTGCTGACATGAAGCCAGATTCTCTGTTACGCGACCTCTCTCCTCTGCCTGGGTGCCTGGGCCTAAATATGTGACAGTGGCCTGTTCCAGTGGTGGGTGACGTGAAGCCTGATTCTCTGCTATGACATGAAGACTGATTCTGTGCTGACATGAAGCCAGATTCTCTGTTATGGGACCTCTCTCCTCTGTCTGGGTGCCGGGGCCTAAATATGTGACAGTGGCCTGTTCCAGTGGTGGGTGACGTGAAGCCTGATTCTCTGCTATGACATGAAGACTGATTCTCTGCTGACATGAAGCCTGAATCTCTGTTATGGGACCTCTCTCCTCTGTCTGGGTGCCTGGGCCTAAATATGTGACAGTGGCCTGTTCCAGTGGTGGGTGACGTGAAGCCTGATTCTCTGCTATGACATGAAGACTGATTCTGTGCTAACATGAAGCCAGATTCTCTGTTACGGGACCTCTCTCCTCTGTCTGGGTGCCAGGGCCTAAATATGTGACAGTGGCCTGTTCCAGAGGTGGGTGACGTGAAGCCTGATTCTCTGCTATGACATGAAGACTGATTCTGTGCTGACATGAAGCCAGATTCTCTGTTACGGGACCTCTCTCCTCTGTCTGGGTGCCAGGGCCTAAATGTGTGACAGTGGCCTGTTACAGTGGTGGGTGACATGAAGCCTGATTCTCTGCTATGACATGAAGACTGATTCTGTGCTGACATGAAGCCAGATTCTCTGTTACGGGACCTCTCTCCTCTGTCTGGGTGCCAGGGCCTAAATGTATGACAGTGGCC
Organism: Bufo bufo; assembly: GCF_905171765.1. Classification (NCBI taxonomy): domain Eukaryota; kingdom Metazoa; phylum Chordata; class Amphibia; order Anura; family Bufonidae; genus Bufo; species Bufo bufo. Next base: position 165,845,084 of record NC_053392.1, on the reverse strand, counting down.
TGTTCCAGTGGTGGGTGATGTGAAGCCTGATTCTCTGCTATGACATGAAGACTGATTCTGTGCTGACATGAAGCCAGATTCTTTGTTACGGGACCTCTCTCCTCTGTCTGGGTGCCAGGGCCTAAATGTGTGACAGTGGCCTGTTCCAGTGGTGGGTGATGTGAAGCCTGATTCTCTGCTTTGAAATGAAGACTGATTCTCTGCTGACATGAAGCCTGAATCTCTGTTATGGGACCTCTCTCCTCTGCCTGGGTGCCTGGGCCTAAATATGTGACAGTTGCCTGTTCCAGTGGTGGGTGACGTGAAGCCTGATTCTCTGCTATGACATGAAGACTGATTCTCTGCTGACATGAAGCCTGAATCTCTGTTATGGGACCTCTCTCCTCTGCTTGGGTGCCTGGGCCTAAATATGTGACAGTGGCCTGTTCCAGTGGTGGGTGACGTGAAGCCTGATTCTCTGCTATGACATGAAGACTGATTCTGTGCTGACATTAAGCCAGATTCTCTGTTACGGGACCTCTCTCCTCTGTCTGGGTGCCTGGGCCTAAATATGTGACAGTGGCCTGTTCCAGTGGTGGGTGACATAAAGCCTGATTCTCTGCTATGACATGAAGACTGATTCTCTGCTGACATGAAGCCTGAATCTCTGTTATGGGACCTCTCTCCTCTGCCTGGGTGCCTGGGCCTAAATATGTGACAGTGGCCTGTTCCAGTGGTGGGTGACGTGAAGCCTGATTCTCTGCTATTACATGAAGACTGATTCTCTGCTGACATGAAGCCTGAATCTCTGTTATGGGACCTCTCTCCTCTGCCTGGGTGCCTGGGCCTCAATATGTGACAGTGGCCTGTTCCAGTGGTGGGTGATGTGAAGCCTGATTCTCTGCTATGACATGAAGACTGATTCTGTGCTGACATGAAGCCAGATTCTCTGTTACGGGACATCTCTCCTCTGCCTGGGTGCCGGAGCCTAAATATATGTCAATGGACTGTTACAGTGGTGGGTGACGTGAAGCCAGATTCTCTGCTATGGCATGAAGACTGATTCTCTGCTGACGTGAAGCCAGATTCTCTGCTATGGGACCTCTCTCCAATTGATATTGGTTTATTTTTATATATTTTATTTTTATTTTATTCATTTCCCTATCCACATTTGTTTGCAGGGGATTTACCTACATGTTGCTGCCTTTTGCAGCCCTCTAGCTCTTTCCTGGGCTGTTTTACAGCCTTTTTAGTGCCGAATAGTTCGGGTCCCCATTGACTTCAATGGGGTTCGGGTTCGGGACGAAGTTCGGGTCGGGTTCGGATTCCGAACCCGAACATTTCCGGGAAGTTCGGCCGAACTTCTCGAACCCGAACATCCAGGTTTTCGCTTAACTCTATTTATGAGGTATCACTTTCTGTTTTAAAAACAGAGAAATCGAAATTTTGAAAATTGAAAATTTTTCTAACTTTTTGGTCAATTTGGGATTTTTTCATAAATAAAGGTGAAATATATTGACTCAAATTTATGACTGAATTGAAGTACAATGTGTTATGAGAAAAAAGTCTCAGAATGGCTTGGATAAATAAAAGCGTTCCAAAGCTATTACCAAGTAAAGTGACCCATGTCAGATTTGCAAAAAAATGGACTGGGCAGGAAAGTGAAAACTTGCCCGGGGTAAAAGGGGTTAAAAAGCTGTATTTCTATTTTATACGGAAATGGCTAATTTGAGGAATGTTATTGCGTGATATTATGTAAAATTATTATAATTGCAATAGGTGAAAACAACACATTGCAATGTGTTAGTGGCGTTGAACATCACTTTGTAACTATGAATAGATGATGCACTTAGACATTAAAAGCATGGATTAAATATAGACTAATACAGTATTAAGCCGTTTGTATGGCAGATTTCATATTTTCACCACTTATTCCAAATATAATATATACCACATGCATACTTTACAACTGACATGAAAGAAATGGAAATAATTATTTTGATATAGTATTATGCCCTGAAGCAGCCATTTTATACATTCCCAGCTATAAATAATATATTCAGAGCAAATTGAATGACAACTTCTTTTTCATTTCGACATTTTATTGCGTAAAACAGTTAAGAAAACAGAATGTAAGTACATGCTTTAGAAAGTATTCAGAAAGCATGTGCACACTGACCCCAAGAGACAGCTCCACACTTTTCTTGATATTGATACATTGTAATTGATTTTTACAGAGATTTTTCATGGACTCCAATTGAGAAATACACCATTTATTGCTTCCTTACCCTTTTCTATTGGGATTTGTAAAGTGGTGCTATTTACCACAAGAGATAAAGATTGATTTTATTATGATGCAATCACATCCAATATATTAAAGGGGTTCTTCATCTTCTGAGGTCTTTTGGCAGACACCTCTCGTGGCTGGACTGGTGGAGGGAAGTATACTTACGTGTAGTGTTGGGCACGAATATTCGAAAAGCAAATTTTTATCTCGAATATCGCAACTTCGAGAATTTGCGAATATTTTGAATATAGTGCTATATATTAGTTTTTTGAATATTCGTAATTTTTTTTTATCTGAACACATGATTCCTCCCTGCTTCTTGCTTGTGGGCCAATGAGTAGAGTTGAGCGGACACCTGGATGTTCGAATTCAGGGAGTTCGGCCGAACTTGAAAAAAAAGTTCGGGTTCGGGACCCGAACTTGACCCCGAACCCGATTGAAGTCAATGGGGACCCGAACTTTTGGGCACTAAAATGGCTTTAAAATAGTCCTGGAAAGGGCTAGAGGGCTGCAAAAGGCATCAAAGTGTGTTTAAGAGCATGGCAACTGTTCTGCAAACAAATGTGGATAGGGAAATGACTTAAAATAACATAAAATACAGAAAAATTCAAAATAACAATCTGGATCTAGGAGTAGGAGGTTGAGGAGGCGGTGGATGTGGCAGTGTAGGTTGACGTGGCGGTGTAGGTGGAAGCGCCGGTGAAGGAGGAATAGGTAGCCAACACTGATTTGTGTTATTTTTTATTTTTAAATTGGAGTATCCCCCAAAATATTGGGACATATAACAAAATAAAACAAAGAATAAGTGCACTTGAGTACAAGAATGGATGGTTGAGGCTGGTATAAATGTCTATTCTGCACAAGGTACGGACAAGTCCTGTGGGATCCATGCCTGGTTCATTTTAATAAACGTAAGCTTGTCCACATTGGCTGCAGCCAGGGCCGTCTTTAATATTGATTGGACCCTGGGCAAAAATTTACTTGGGCCCCCTGGATCCCGCCTTCCCACACCTTAGCAGGCAATCACGCCCTCCACCACAACACACACACACAAAAAATCCACACATCTGGTAGAGTACAGTGAATGACTGTAAATACTTCCAGTTCTGAAGACTCCAGTGGCTCAGGATCAGTGCTCTGGGCAGCTGGGCTCAGGCTGGAAGTGGGCACCACTCTGCAGAAAGGAGACCAGGGCTCGGCTCACCCTAGTGTTACAGTACACCCCAGCACCCCACAGTATGCAGTATAGCAACCTATAGTATACAGCAACCCACAGTATGCAGTATAGCACCCTATAGTATACAGCACCACACAGTATGCAGTATAGCACCCCACACTATACAGTACCCCATAGTATATAGTAGAGCAGTATAGCAGCCCACAGTATACAACACCCCACAGTATACAACACCTCACAGTATACAGTAGAGCAGTATAGCACCTCACAGTATACAGCACCCCACAGTATGCAGTATAGCACCCTATAGTATACAGCACCACACAGTATGCAGTATAGCACCCCACACTATACAGTACCCCACAGTATACAGTACAGTATACTGTGGGGTACCCCACAGTATACAGTACAGCAGTATAGCACTCCACAATATACAGCACCCACAGTATACAGTATACAGACCCCCACACTATACAGTACAGCAGTATAGCACTCCACAATATACAGCACCCACAGTATACAGCCCCCCACACTATACAGTCCCCACACTATACAGTACAGCAGTATAGCACTCCACAATATACAGCACCCACAGTATACAGTATACAGCCCCCCACAGTATACATCCCCACACAGTATACAGTACAGCAGTATAGCACTCCACAATATACAGCACCCACAGAATACAGTATACAGCCCCCCACCGTATATAGCCCCCCACCGTATACAGCCCCCACAGTATACAGGTCCCCACAGTATACAGCACCCCACTATACAGTAGTTTACAGTATATTAGCATAACAGCCCCTGTCACCTTTTTCTGATGTAATCTTCACAAAAAAAGCTCTACAGTTAAGGCAAACTTCTACAGCAACACTCCTGGTAGGACCTTGATGACCTCATAGCCATGTGACCAGTAATATTGCCAGGTTACTGGTCACATGGTGATGATGTCATCTAAGGTCCTAGAGAATCACAGCTCTCGCAGTACGCTGCCTGGAGTGCCGGCAGGCATGGCATGGCAGCACCCCCTGTGTAGCTGACAGCCTGACACCCGGGGCAGTGGCTAGAGCGGCTCCCCAGGAGCAACTGGGCCCGGGGAAGCTGCCCCTTTTGCCCCTTGTTAAAGACGGCCCTGGCTGCGGCCTGTGATATGCTCTCTGCCGTGCAAAACACACGTTCACACTATACACTGGCTGAAGGGCAAGTCAGCACCTCCAAGGCTGACAAAGCTTTTCCACATTTTGGCCATGCTAACCCTGCCTTCTCAGGTGCTGGCGGTGCCCCAGCTGCGTTAGCGACCTCTTCCTCCTCCTCTGCCTTCGCCTTGTGCTTCCACTGTGCCCCCTGTGTCAGTTGGGAATGCCATCATCAGCGTACACTTGTAGTCGCGTATCTTCCAATAAGTAACAGATGTTTTCACTAAATTTAGTTCCCTGTCAGCAAGGCACAGCAGGGGTTCATTGACGGCAAAAGGGGGTTCATGTCACCCAGCAATAGAACAGAGGATTTTGAGAGAACGAGGCTCATGTCACCCAGGCACAGCAGGGGTTCATTCACGGCAAAAGTGGGTTCTTGTCACCCAGCAATAGAACAGAGGATTTTGAGAGATTTAGGCCCCTGTCACCCAGGCACAGTAGGAGTTTCTTCACGGCAAAAGGTGGTTCATGTCACCCAGCAATAGAACAGACAATTTTGAGAGATTTAGGCCCCTGTCACCAAGGCACAGCAGGGGTTCATTCACGGCAAAAGTGGGTTCTTGTCACCCAGCAATAGAACAGAGCATTTTGAGAGACTTAGGCCCCTGTCACCCAGGCACAGCAGGGATTCATTCACGGCAAAAAGGGGTTCATGTCACCCAGCAACAGAACAGAGGATTTTGAGAGATTTAGGCCCATGTCACCCAGGCACAGCAGGGGTTCATTCACGGCAAAAGTGGATTCTTGTCACCCAGCAATAGAACAGACGATTTTGAGAGATTTAGGCCCCTGTCACCCAGGCACAGCAGTGATTCATTCACGGCAAAAGGTGGTTCATGTCACCCAGCAATAGAACAGAGGATTTTGAGAGATTTAGGCCCCTGTCACCCAGGCACAGCAGGGGTTCATTCACAGCAAAAGGGGGTTCATGTCACCCAGCAATAGAACAGAGCATTTTGAAAGACTTAGGCCCTGTCACCAAGGCACAGCAGGGGTTCATTCATGGCAAAAGGGGGTTCATGTCACCCAGCAGTAGAACAGAGGATTTTGAGAGATTTAGGCACCTGTCATCCAGGCACAGCAGGGGTTCATTCACGGCAAAAGGGGGTTCATGTCACCCAGCAATAGAACAGAGGATTTTGAGAGATTTAGGCCCCAGGCACATCAGGGGTTCATTCACGGCAAAAGGGGGTTCTTGTCACCCAGCAATACAACAGAGGATTTTGAGAGATTTAGGCCCCTGTCACCCAGGCACAGCAGGGGTTAATTCACGGCAAAAGGGGGTTCATGTCACCCAGCAATAGAACAGAGCATTTTGAGAGACTTAGGCCCCTGTCACCAAAGCACAGCAGGGGTTCATTCACGGCAAAAGGGGGTTCATGTCACCCAGCAGTAGAACAGAGGATTTTGAGAGATTTAGGCACCTGTCACACAGGCACAGCAGGGGTTCATTCATGGCAAAAGGGGTTCATGTCAACCAGCAATAGAACAGAAGATTTTGAGAGATTTAGGCCCCTGTCACCCAGGCACAGCAGGGGTTCATTCACGGCAAAAGTGGGTTCTTGTCACCCAGCAATAGAACAGAAGATTTTGAGAGATTTAGGCCCTTGTCACCCAGGCACAGCAGGGGTTCATTCACGGCAAAAGGTGGTTCATGTCATCCAGCAATAGAACAGAGGATTTTTAGAGATTTAGGCCTCTGTCTCCCAGGCACAGCAGGGGTTCATTCACGGCAAAAGGGGGTTCTTGTCACCCAGCAATAGAACAGAGGATTTTGAGAGATTTAGGCCCCTGTCACCCAGGCACAGCTGGGGTTCATTCAAGGCAAAAGTGGGTTCTTGTCACCCAGCAATAGAACAGAGGATTTTGAGAGATTTACGCCTATGTCACCCAGGCACAGCAGGGGTTCATTCACGGCAAAAGGGGGTTCATGTCACCCAGCAATAGAACAGACGATTTTGAGAGATTTAGGCCCCTGTCACCCAGGCACAGCAGGGGTTCATTCACGGCAAAAGGGGGTTCATGTCACCCAGCAATAGAACAGAGGATTTTGAGAGACTTAGGCCCCTGTCACCAAAGCACAGCAGGGGTTCATTCACGGCAAAAGGGGGTTCATGTCACCCAGCAGTAGAACAGAGGATTTTGAGAGATTTAGGCACCTGTCACCCAGGCACAGCAGGGGTTCATTCATGGCAAAAGGGGTTCATGTCACCCAGCAATAGAACAGAAGATTTTGAGAGATTTAGGCCCCTGTCACCCAGGCACAGCAGGGGTTCATTCACGGCAAAAGTGGGTTCTTGTCACCCAGCAATAGAACAGAAGATTTTGAGAGATTTAGGCCCTTGTCACCCAGGCACAGCAGGGGTTCATTCACGGCAAAAGGTGGTTCATGTCATCCAGCAATAGAACAGAGGATTTTTAGAGATTTAGGCCTCTGTCTCCCAGGCACAGCAGGGGTTCATTCACGGCAAAAGGGGGTTCTTGTCACCAAGCAATAGAACAGAGGATTTTGAGAGATTTAGGCCCCTGTCACCCAGGCACAGCTGGGGTTCATTCACGGCAAAAGTGGGTTCTTGTCACCCAGCAATAGAACAGAGGATTTTGAGAGATTTAGGCCTATGTCACCCAGGCACAGCAGGGGTTCATTCACGGCAAAAGGTGGTTCATGTCACCCAGCAATAGAACAGACGATTTTGAGAGATTTAGGCCCCTGTCAGCAATGCAGAGCAGGGGTTCATTCACGGCAAAAGGAGGAGGAGGAGCTGTGTTTCTGCCTCTGTGCTGCACTCTGTGAGAGGATCCAGAGCCTGACATCATGTGCTGGGGGATACGCTGCTCTTTCCCCAGGGGGTGGCGTGTTCTCCAGGTATGGATCCTCGAGCCCCTGACTGCCGCCCTTTATCTACACGTGCCGGCAGCCATAGTGGAACCACGCGTGCTGCAGGAAGACCCCAGCATCAAGAAACAGCGGCAATGTGACATCGGCGGCCAGTGGAAAGCCTCAGAGAACCCCGCAGCGTGCGGCTGCAAAGCCGCAGGGAACAGGTGACAGCCCCGCTCAGACTGCGGGCAGGAGAGGAGCAGCAACCAGGAGCAGCAGAGATCCACTGCAGGAATCCCTGTGTGACTCCAGCAATGCACCGGGCGGGGTCAGGAGAGGTCCTGGGAGGAAAACAAGCCTAGAATCCTCTCTGAGCTCCTCTTCAGAGCAGATAACTCTGCACCCAGGAAAGCTGGATGAAAAAGAAAGGCCCGCTGCTGAGCAGGCAACGGGTGAGCAGAGAGCAGAGCCGGCGGGTCAGGTTGCTGAACAAGCAGCCTGCAAAGTCTCTGGACCAGGAAAAGCTGCAGGAATGGAGCCTGGAACCCCAAAGGGTGAGGTATGTGAAGCTGGGAGTAGTGTTTCTGTGCCTCAGCCCAGAAGGGGTGCTTCAGGTGTAACTAGCAGTGACTTAGCTCCTGGTGTGGTTGCTGGTGTTTCTGGCTCTTCTCCTGGTATCTCCTCTGGTGTACAAGCTGGAGAGGCCAGGAGACTGTTTAATTGGGGTGTCATGAGCCCCACTGAAACCCCCTCATTATACTCATCAAGGGTGGCGTATTTTTTAAACCAGTATGAGGAGGTAAAGAAGCAATTAAAATGACTTAAATTGCAGTATAAGAATGTGAAAGTTCAGGACAACATGTTACCAAGAAGTAAAAAAGCGGTCCTCTCCTCCAGGCTGGAGAAGCTGGAGGAGGAGATTGCGACTTTGGAGGAAAAGAGGGCCTCTATAGTGAAAAATGGAGGGCCGTTTATGGAAAAATTTAAAAATGACTGTCGGTTTGAAAGCATGTCTGGCTCCAGTCCGTTAGGCTGCGGTCTGGAAGCCAGAGGAAGGTGAAGGAGTTGGCGGTGGAATCAGAGGTGGACTCATTACCGGGTGGCCAAGGGGACCCCTCTGAACCAGTTATGTCATCCTCTGGGGATGAAGGCAGGTCTGGGGGGAGACTAATGGTGGAGATCAGGCAGCTGGAATCCCCAGTGGGCAAATTGTATTTCGGTGACGAGGAGGTCCCGGAGGATGAGGTGGTAAAAGAAAAGAAAAAGAAGATCATAAAAGAAGAAGTATTACGTTTTGTGCCTTCTGAACCCATTGCTGAGCCCAGCCCGGTTCCTGTAGTGGAATCAGGCCAAACAGCACGGGAGAATGAATCTGAGATGGTGGCAGAAGGTGTCCCCCTTTCCTGCAGTGGAAAGGAGAACACAGGAGCAGACAGGGTTAAAACCCCTGACAGTGTTGCGGACAAGGTGAAGGATGGAATGGCTGCGGACAAGGCTCAGAAAAAGGCATTAGAAAGGGCCAGGGCAAAATCTGGAAGGTTTATAAAGACACCAGTAAAGAAACCAGTAAAGAAACCAGTAAAGAAACCATTAAAGTCTGTGGAGGTTGCAGAATCTTCAGGGACTGTGCGGGCTGCAGAGAGGGTGAGGGGTGTGGAGGATAAGAGGTCCTCTGCAGTTCCTGAAATGGGGGGCCCTTCAAACCCTGCCCCCAATGACGCCAGTACTTCTCTAGGGAACCCGACCAGTCTGAGGGTAGTGAAGAGTGATGGGATTGTAAGCAAGGTAAAAGATGTTGCGAGTGGTAACTTAGGAAGAGACGCAAATGAGAGTATGAATGAGAGTATGAATGAGGACATTGTTACAAATAAGGATGGAAATAGTGAAATGAATGGCGAGGCAAATGAAGATATAACTGGTGAGAGTATGAACGAGGAATTGGTAGCTGCTTATGCAGCAGATACGGAAGTCGAGGATGAAGAGGCTGAGGAAGAGGCTGACGGGAGGAGGCAGGTTGCAAGGGAAGCAGGGGATTGTGTAAGTCCAAATAGGAGATCATATGCTAGTGTGGCTGCAGGTGACTCTTTGCCCAGGGAATCAGGTAATGGTAACTTGCAACGGCGCCTCTTGGAGGCTTTGAGGAAGGGGAAAGAGACTTCCATGCAGGTGGAGGGTGAACCGGTTAACCTGTCTTTTTGGACAGAGAGACATGGTCTGAGAACCTTCCGAGAGGAAAGAGCGGGAGAGACCGTTTGGTCTCTCCCTACATCCGGGGGGAGCCGTAGGAATGTGGCCCGTCTCTCTTGGAGGAGTGAAGAAGCAACGCCTTCTAGGAAAGACGTTGTAGAGCTTCTCCTGAGGATGGGCTTTGTGGCAAATGACATCTTTGCCCTAATCCATCCCTACGGCACCAAGAGTTTTGATGTTAGTTTTGTTAGACCAGAGGGGCTTGAGCTCTTCTGGTCTAAATATGAACTGGCAAAGAACACCCCGGCCTGGCGGGGATTTTCTGTCCAGGCTATAACCCGCCAGACGATGGTCAAGAAAGTGACGGTATTAACCTGTAACGAATCACTTTCTAGCGTGGACATTATGACATGGCTCAGTCGTTATGGCGAGGTTGGACAATTCCCCGCCAAAGTTTTGGATGATCACGGCATCTGGTCAGGTGCCTGGACCTTCAGCGTAAAGCTGAGGGCACAGGGCAACTCAGTTGCTCATATCCCCTCCTCTGCTTTCTTGGGTAGAGATAGAATTATGGTTTTCTACAAGGGACAGCCGAAGGTCTGCTATAGGTGTGGTAGTCCCACCCACTTTAGCGCACAATGCGACGTTCGCAAGTGTGCAAAGTGTGGGGACATTGGCCATCTTGCCGCATCCTGTAGACGGATTCGGTGTAACCTGTGCGGGGACCTGGGTCATCCCTTCAGTCGTTGTCCGCTTGCCTTTTCCAACAAGGCTCAGGGCCGGGCCCGGACTCAAGCGGATGCTAGCCATGAAGCTGGGTCTGTTGTTGAAGAAGGGCCTGCTGCCGGGACTGGGCCGGTTGGTGAAGGGACGAGTGCCGGTGATACCAGCACTGGAAGAAGCAGACAGGGTACAGTTAAGAACTTAAGGCCTTCCAAGATTAAACGGCAAGAAAAACGACGTAGAGATAGGGAGCAGGCGGCAGCTGGTCCCTTGGTTGATCCTCTGGCAGGCCTTTTGGCTGGGGATCCAGGTTGTAGCGACCCAGGGTACAGCGATGAGGAGGGAGGACCTGGGGTTCAGCCTGAGGAAGCCAACCCCTCTACTACATCCGCATCCTCGTACGGCGAAAGCATGGATGAGGATTACAGGATGTGGTTGAGGGATAGGAGGAACAAACGGAGCAAGAGGAAAAAGAAAGGAGAGGGTCGCAAGCCCTCTCTGGAGTGGGATTCATCTGTCCCACTCACCCTTGACCAGATGCCAGTGGAAGAATTAGTCGGGGCCCCTCCTGTGGATCTCTCCAACCGGTATCAGGTCCTTGACGAGGATCCCCCAACTCCAGTTGGGGAGGAGGAGGATGTGGTACCGGAGGGCGCAAAGGCCTCCTCGCAGGTTGCCGGGCCCTGCCCTCCTTCTTCTGGAGGGGGGGCTAAGCCTGATTCCGTGGGCAAACAGAACGGTATGGATGTATCAGTGTGTCTGAAAAGGCAAAAGGAAAATGAAGGATCAGGAGATAATGATGAGGAGAGTGGTGGTGGAGGGGGGAAAAAGAAAGCTATCCAACTCGATCATGTATGATGGCGGAACTCACCCTGTTGACGCTAGCAAGTATTAATGTTGCTAGCATTAAGTCAGACGTGGCCCGTTTTATGGCCTTTGATTTTTTTCAGCCGTATTGATGCTGATATTTTATTTTTGCAAGAGACCTGGTTAACAAGTGTTGAGTTGCTGGCGAAAGCCAAGCAGGAATGGCGGCTCGGTCCGTCATTCTGGTCTCTTGCAGCCGAGCCACGTAGCGGGGTGGCGGTCCTTTTTAAAACCGCCGAAAGAGTAGAATGCAGGAGGATTATCGAGTTGGAAATGGGAAGGTGCCTGATTCTAGATGTCCTCATGGGAAGACAAGAATTAAGATTAATCAACATCTATGGACCACAAAGTAGGTGAGACCGTAAATGTCTTCTTATGAGGATTAAGCCTTTTCTTTTTACCAGCCGACAAGTGATCTTTGGAGGAGACTTTAACAATGTGACTAGAGTCTGTGATAGGGGGGTCCCCAGAGGTGGGCTGGATGCTGATGGCGTCGTCTTGAGTAGAATAGTTGAGGAAGCTCGTCTGGTGGATGCTCATTTACGGCACAAACCGGATCACGTGGATTTCACCTTTAATCAGGGAAATCGTAGGTCTAGAATAGATAGGTTTTATTTGAAGGAGGAGGCTGTTTTTTCGGCTTTACAAGCTGAGGAAGGGGAATTCTCCGATCACTGTTTAATTAGTTTCTCTCTGAATGTTACAGAGACTCCCCGCATGGGAAAAGGAATATGGAAGTTGAATTCGTCTCTCCTGGAAGAAGCGATGGTAAGACAATCCTTTGAGGATTTCCTTCAGAGCCAGGTACCTTTGTTGGACATGTGCAACAGTAAGTCAGAGTGGTGGGAGATGTTTAAAAAAAGGACGGCAAGGTTTTTCCGAAAGCTCTCTAACCTCAGGAGCTGGGACAGATACCGTCTGTACCAGGAACTGAGGAAGAAACTTGAAAGACTTGTGTCGACGGGAGATAGCCGCGAGGATATCTTTCGTGTGAAATCCTTGCTCAAGAGGTGTCAGTATGATAGGTACGCCTCTTTGGTTACCGAGAGGGAAATACCGCTCGCCCGACCCTTACGGGAACTGTAAGATGGCAGTAAGAAGTAAACTAGTGTTGGGCCTGGTTGACAGTACGGGCTCCCTGAATAGGTCCAAATCAGGGATCCTGGAGGTCGTCAGGTCCTTCTACTCTCACCTCTTGGGTAGGAAAGAACTAAATCGGGACAGTCTTTCAGCTTTCTTGGCTGGGGCGATTCCCGGGGCGGGAATGGACCCCTCTCTTGATATTTTGACAGAACCTATCAGGGAAGAGGAAGTGAGACTGGCCATTGATGGGCTTAGGCCCAAAAAATCGCCAGGTCCGGATGGCTTAACATCCGAGTGGTTTAAGACTTTTACGGAACAATTAGTTCCTCTCTTGACCGAGGTGTATAATGAATGTCTTTCCTCGGGCACTCTGCCAAGGTCAATGGGTAAGTCCGCCCTGATTCTTCTGTCAAAGGGTAAGGATCCGTCCCGCATTGAGAATTGGAGACCCATATCGCTTCTCAATGTGGACAGAAAGATTTTGGCAAAGATACTCTTCTGCAGATTGGCGAAATTTGCGCCGAAGCTTCTTTCGGGGTCCCAGCATTGTTAAGTTCCCGGGCAGAGCGCTTTTAGCGCCGTTCTCAGTGTCCGAGAGGCCGTGGAACGGGGCAGGGCGGGTCTTTGGAAGGGGCTTTTGTTATCCCTGGATCAGGCTAAGGCTTTTGACCGAGTGAATCACGAATACCTGTGGTCTGTCCTCTTGTGGTATGGTCTACCCGGGAGGTTTGTAGATTGGCTAAAAACCTTGTACAAAGGGGCCGAGAGTTTCCCGTTGGTTAATGGTTGGCTGGGTCGTCCTTTTGAGGTGGCTTCCGGTGTCCACCAGGGATGTCCTTTAAGCCCTCTGCTGTACGTGTTTGCAATCGATCCTTTCATCAGAAGGGTAGATCGTGGACCGTTGGCGGGGGTGAGGATGGAACTGGCGGTGGGGGGGCCATCTCTGAAGGTGGTAGCGTACGCCGATGATGTCTCTATTTTTACCTCTTCGGAAGAGGAGGTGGGATGGGTGATGTCGGAGGTGAATCGCTATTCGGAAGTTTCCGGGTCCCAGATTAACCGGGACAAATGTGAGACTCTCTGGCTGGGGGAAGGGGATCCTGTCTTCGATCTCCAGGGCACTCTTCCAGAACCCCAGAAATCAGTAAAGATCTTAGGCATCAACTTTGGCCAAGATGAGGATTATCATCAACAAAATTGGGAGGGTAGACTGAAAGATGTCGCCCAAAAGGTGGACCGCTGGAAGGGGTGGTCTTTATCTCTCAGGGAAAGGGTTCACTTGTGCAAAGCTTACCTGATTCCTGTGCTTTTATATCTGAGCAGTGTCTGTGTCTTGCCAGGCTCTCTCTGGGCAACGGTCTACAGCCTCTTTTTCCAGATGTTATGGGGAAATAGGCTGAACCTAATCAGGAGAGAGGTGACTTACCGCACAAGGAGACTAGGCGGGTTGGATATGGTCAACCCAGTGGTATTTTTAACAAATACCTTCTTGAAAATAAACATTGCAAACCTCCGGAAAGAGAGGGCTCCTTTGTGGGTAATTTCCTGTAGGGAATGGTTCCGGCCCTTCTTCCAGGAATGGGAGACAGGAGGGCGTGTGAAAGACCTGCGTGCGTCACATGGACATCTCCCGGCTTACGTTGCCCCGGTTCTGAAGATCATAAGGCGGTGGGGCCTGAGAAGGACTGAGATAGAGACCATGTCGAGGGGTTCCCTTGACAGGGGGGTCCTGTCTTCTTTCTTCCAGGCGCCGCTGGCCTTGAAGGATTGCCCAAGTCAGGATCTGGAGGGTGGGCTACTTTTGCTTAATTCAGAAAGGATCCCTAAGAAGGTTTGGGATGTGACTTGGCGCTGCTTTCATGGAAAGCTATATGTAAGGGATAATATGAAGTGCAGGAACCCCGAGGAAAGGGGTTGTCCCCGGGAGGGGTGTGGGGGCGTGCTGGAAAGCATGGACCACTTCCTGCTTCACTGTCCCTTTAATATAGAGGTGTACAAAAGGGTGGGGGCTTCCATCGGTTGGCCCAGGCTGGCCGCCTTGTCTTATGCGGAATGGGCCTATGGCGCATTCAAAGACCTTGGTGGGAGCGACCGTCGCACTTTATTTTTAGTCAGTGCAGTGGTTAGGCATCACATCTGAAGTGCACGGTGTCTAGTGTCGACGAGTCGCAAAATCCTCCCAGTGGAAACGGTACATAGGAACATTAGGGGTGACCTGGTGAAGGTGCGCTCTCTGGAGTATGAAAAGTGGGGGGACCCCAAGGCCTCTCACCTGTGGAGGGGCTTTTGTTTTGGGGTTCCCTGACTGAGTAATACTCCTTGTCCTGGTGGTGGGCTGATCTAGAAGACACAGTTTTGTTTTGTTTTAAGAATAGGATGAAAAGGCTTACAGGCTACTGAACCATAGCCGACAAGTTGTGGGAAGTGTTCGGTGTTGTAGATTTTGGGAAGTAGTTAATTTGTACTGTATTATATTATATTAAGTTATGTTGTAATAATATGTTGTATTATATTAGTAGAGGTGTAGTGGGGCTTAGTTAGGTTGGGAGGGGGGTGTGGGGGGAGGAGGTGGGGTATATGTATATATGTGTATATAAGGGGGGGATATATTTAAAAAAAAATAAAAAAATTAGTAAAAGGAAAATATATATATAAAAAAAAAAAAATGTATGTATGTGTATGTATATATATATATATATATATATATGTATAGACCAAGGAATGTGGGCAGCACCACTGTCTGAAAGGTACAGACGGAGTGCCAGCGGCTGAGTCGGCGATCCACCTCCAAATAATATAGAATAAATGAACTCCGCAGCACATTCGAGTAGTGAAGAAGTAAAAGAAGCTTTAATCACCAAGCATGCGACGTTTCAATCCTCTCAATGGGATTTTTCTCAAGCAGTGACATTGTGGGCAGTGCACAGTACATACTGATGATTTACCTGAACACATGACCGGAAGAGTGATCACATGCTGTGATCCCATGCTCACAGGTCCTGCGACATGCGCACTACATCGAATGACCAGAATGGGTGATCATGTGATCGGAATCCCCAGGAAGGTCCTGCGACATGCGCATTGGCATGTCTGAGACGCCGTGACCCATGTGTTCTGACTCCATCGCACACTCCTGTGATCTAACTCATCATTCTACTGAGGTACACCTGCACATTTTTGGTTATTATAATGGCATACACCTGAATTAATCATGATTGTTAGTAAAGTATTTTGTCTGTACACTGTACATTGGATTTGATACAGGTATCGTTTGCACTGTAACACTGTATGTAATTTCATGAAATGCTATTTTGTAATGATAACACTGTTGTTGTCAGTTTTTTAATATATCACTTTAAATGCTTGTAATTTACTCATTGATTGTTTAATTATGTCAATGTGTTTAAATATGTACTGTGCACTGCCCACAATGTCACTGCTTGAGAAAAATCCCATTGAGAGGATTGAAACGTCGCATGCTTGGTGATTAAAGCTTCTTTTACTTCTTCACTACTCGGATGTGCTGCGGAGTTCATTTATTCTATATATATGTATATATATATAAAAAAAAAAATAATAATTATAATAATTGTGTGTGATGCAAACTGGTCGACCCCAGTCCAACTGGGGATGAACTTACGGACTGACAGAGCTCAGGGTTTTCTTTTCCCTTTGAACTTTGAGGGTGGTCAGTTTGTCAGTTTGCAGTGTGGGTTGGTGAAGGGTTTAATAGTTAGTATTTAAGTTAAGGTTTCTACTTGTGTTTTGTATATTTGTTTTTTATATACGGCTGGCATATAATTATTACATTTTGTATATATGTCTGTATATATGTTTTGTATAAATGGATTTTAGATGAGCATGAAAGCATTTTAATATGTAAATATGTAAAATAGGGGGTTTTGGGGTGGGAGACTGGTCGGGTAAGGGAATAGTATTTTTGCTAGACTCTGTGTTATGTCACTTGTTTGGTTTATTGCTATGCTTGGATAAGTTTTCCATTATGTAAGTTATTTATTTATATTTTAATAAAAAAGTCCAGCAATAGAACAGAGGATTTTGAGAGATTTAGGCCCCAGGCACATCAGGGGTTCATGTCACCCAGCAATAGAACAGAGGATTTTGAGAGATTTAGGCCCCTGTCACCCAGGCACAGAAGGGGTTCATTCACAGCAAAAGGGGGTTCATGTCACCCAGCAATAGAACAGACGATTTTGAGAGATTTAGGCCCCTGTCACCCAGGCACAGCAGGGGTTCATTCACGGCAAAAGGGGGTTCATGTCACCCAGCAATAGAACAGAGGATTTTGAGAGATTAAGGCCCCTGTCACCCAGGCACAGAAGGGGTTCATTCACGGCAAAAGTGGATTCTTGTCACCCAGCAATAGAACAGAGGATTTTGAGAGATTTAGGCCTATGTCACCCAGGCACAGAAGGGGTTCATTCACGGCAAAAGTGGGTTCATGTCACCCAGCAATAGAACAGAGGATTTTGAGAGATTTAGGCCCCTGTCACCCAGGCACAGCAGGGGTTCATTCACGGCAAAAGGGGGTTCATGTCACCCAGCAATAGAACAGAGGATTTTGAGAGATTTAGGCCCCTGTCACCCAGGCACAGCAGGGGTTCATTCACGGCAAAAGTGGGTTCTTATCACCCAGCAATAGAACAGAGGATTTTGAGAGATTTAGGCCCCTGTCACCCAGGCACAGAAGGGGTTCATTCACAGCAAAAGGGGGTTCATGTCACCTAGCAATAGAACAGAGGATTTTGAGAGATTTAGGTCCCTGTCACCCAGGCACAGCAGGGGTTCATTCACGGCAAAAGGTGGTTCATGTCACCCAGCAATAGAACAGAGGATTTTGAGAGATATAAACCCCTGTCACCCAGGCACAGCAGGGGTTCATTCACGGCAAAAGGGGGTTCTTGTCACCCAGCAATAGAACAGAGGATTTTGAGAGATTTAGGCCCCTGTCACCCAGGCACAGCAGGGGTTCATTCACGGCAAAAGTGGGTTCTTGTCACCCAGCAATAGAACAGAGGATTTTGAGAGATTTAGGCCCTTGTCACCCAGGCACAGCAGAGGTTCATTCACGGCAAAAGGGGGTTCATGTCACCCAGCAATAGAACAGACGATTTTGAGAGATTTAGGCCCCTGTCACCCAGGCACAGAAGGGGTTCATTCACGGCAAAAGGGGGTTCATGTCACCCAGCAATAGAACAGACGATTTTGAGAGATTTAGGCCCCTGTCACCCAGGCACAGCAGGGGTTCATTCACGGCAAAAGGGGGTTCTTGTCACCCAGCAATACAACAGAGGATTTTGAGAGATTTAGGCCCCTGTCACCCAGGCACAGATGGGGTTCATTCACGGCAAAAGTGGGTTCTTGTCACCCAGCAATAGAACAGAGGATTTTGAGAAATTTAGGCCTATGTCACCCAGGCACAGCAGGGGTTCATTCTCGGCAAAAGGGGGTTCATGTCACCCAGCAATAGAACAGAGAATTTTGAGAGATTTAGGCCCCTGTCACCCAGGCACAGCAGGGGTTCATTCTCGGCAAAAGGGGGTTCATGTCACCCAGCAATAGAACAGAGGATTTTGAGAGATTTAGGCCCCTGTCACCCAAGGGGGTTCATGTCACCCAGCAATAGAACAGAGGATTTTGAGAGATTTAGGCCCCTGTCACCCAGGCACAGCAGGGGTTCATTCACGGCAAAACTGGGTTCTTGTCACCCAGCAATAGAACAGAGGATTTTGAGAGATTTAGGCCCCTGTCACCCGGGCACAGCAGGGGTTCATTCACGGCAAAAGTGGGTTCTTGTCACCCAGCAATAGAACAGACGATTTTGAGAGACTTAGGCCCCTGTCACCCAGGCACAGCAGGGGTTCATTCACGGCAAAACGGGGTTCATGTCACCCAGCAATAGAACAGACGATTTTGAGAGATTTAGGCCCCTGTCACCCAGGCACAGCAGGGGTTTGTATACGCCAAAAATGGTAAAATGTCACCCGGCAATTGAAAATAAGAATTTTTTTATTTTAGGGCACTAAAATAGTCCTTGAAAAGGCTAGAGGCATGTACAAGGCAGTAAAATGTGCTTTAGAGCATGGCAACTGCTCTGCAAACAAATGTGGATAGGGAAATAACTTAAAATAAAATAAAATGACTAAAAATTACAAATTATTAACCTGCAACTCAGCGAAGGAGGTGGATATGGAGTCGGAGGTTGAGGAGGCGGTGAATGTGGTGTTGTAGGTGGAGGCAGCAATGGAGGAGGAGGAGGTAGCCAACAATGTTTATTTTTTATTTTTTAATTGGGGTAGGTAGCCCCCAAAATATTGGCAGAAATAAAAAAAAAAGAAAACAAAGAATCATTGCACTTGACTTAAGTACAAGAATGTATGTTTGATGGTGGTATAAATGTCTATTCTGCACAAGGTACAGACAAGTCTTGTGGGATCCAAGCCTGGTTCATTTTAATGAACGTGAGCTTGTCCACGTTGGCTGTGGACAGGCGGCTGCGCTTGTCTGTGATGACGCCGCCTGCCGTGCTAACCACACGTTCAGATAATACACTGGCTGCAGGGCAGGCCAGCACCTCCAAAGGGCAAGCTCAGGCCATGTGCCCAATTTGGAGACCCAGAAGTTAAAGGGGGCAGACCCGTCATTCAGTACGTGTAGGCGTGTGCACACATACTGCTCCACCATGTTGGTGAAATGCTGCCTCCTGCTAAGACGTTCCATATCAGCTGGTGGTGCTGGTTGTTGTGGCGTGCTGACAAAGCTTTTCCACATTTCGGCCATGCTAACCCTGCCTTCTGAGGTGCTGGCGGTGCCCCAGCTGCGTTGGCGACCTCTTCCTCCTCCTCTGCCTTCCCCTTGTACTTCCACTGTGCCCCCGCTGTCAGGTGGGAATGCCACCAGCAGCGCGTCTACCACCGTGCGCTTGTACTTGCACATCTTACGATCACGCTCCAGTAACGGAATTAAGAACGGTACGTTGTCCTTGTAACGGGGATCCAGCAGCATTGCCACTCAGTAATCATCACAAGTTAGAATGAGGCCAACTCGGCGGTCGTTGCAGAGACACTGCAGCATGTAATCGCTCATGTGTGCCAGGCTGCCAAGAGGCAACGACAAGCTGTCCTCTGTGGGAGGTGTATCGTCTGTGTCCTCTGTATCCCCCCAGCCACGCACCAGTGATGGCCATGAGCTGGTTTGGGTGCCACCCTGCTGTGAACACGGTTCCTCCTCCATCTCCTCCTCCTAATCATCCACCTTGTCATCCTCCAGATCTGTGCCATGGCTGAACAATTGTGTAACTGGCGTATGATGGTGCAGGAACCCACCCTCGGAGCCACTTGTGAATGACTGGCCTGAAACCCTTGGAAATGATCCCTCTTCCTCCTCCTCCTGTGCCACATACTTTTCCATCATCACCCGAAGCGTTTTTTCAAGGAGGCATAGAAGTGGGATAGTAACGCTGAGAACGGCGTCATCGGCACTGGCCATGTTGGAACTCCTTGGAGCTGGCTTTGGTGTGCTCGGTCCCTTGGTGCGGTGGGCAGTAGCAGGTGTACTGTCTAGGGGATGGCCGCTCCGCTTTTGCACCCTGCTCCCTCTTCTGCTGTGCTGGTGACTCTGTGCGACCACCCCCTCTTCCTCCGAACTAGACAGGTCACTCGCATGACCTTGATTCCATGTAGGGTTGAGGACCTCATCGTCCTCCACATCATCTTTCACCCAGTCTTCACCCCTGTCCTCCTTGTCGGTCTGCACACTGCAGAAAGCCACAGCAGTTGGCACCTTTGTTTCGTCATCATCCGAGACGTGCTGCGGTGGTCCTCCTGTGTACTCATCCTGAAGCATAAGTGGTTGATCATCGGTGCACTCAATCTCTTCCACTTCTGGGGCAGGGCTATGTGGATGGCCCTGGGAAACCCTGCTAGCAGAGTCATCAAAAAGCAGAAGAGACTGCTGGATGATTTGGGGCTTAGACTGCTTGGCTGATTTGCAAGGGGGTGAGGTGAAGGACTGATGGACATGGGCTGCAGGTGCCAACTCGGATCTTTCAGCAGGAGACTGAGTGGGAGACAATGTGAAGGAACTGGAGGGACTGTCAGCCCCCCAATCTACTATCGCCTGTACTTGTTCTGGCCTCACCATTCGTAGAGCCGCATTCGGCCTTACCAAATAACGCTGAAGGTTCTGTCGCCTATTCGCACCTGAGGAAGGTGTTTCACTAGTGCGTGTAGCTGGTACAGATCGACCACGTCCTCTCCCTGCAACAGGAGCTCCACTAGCAGCACCACGACTGAGGCCACGTCCCTTATTTGACGCTTTCCTCATTCTTTGCGTTCACCAACCAAACTAACAGATGGTTTATGTTAGGCGACAATATAACCGCCAATAGTCAACAATTAAGTTCACTGACAGTAAGGCAGTGCTGGTGTCATAAAGAGGAACATTTTCTTGAGGTTACACAGCAGTGTGAAAGGCAAATTTTATGCAATTACTTCATGGTAAAAAAATTTATTAATTTGTCAACCAACAATGTAGCAGCAGTATTGACTGGTTGTATTGGACTGTAATAAATGCAGCAAAGGCCCAAAATGTAGTGTCTTGCACAAAATGGGTGTTATCGGATATTCTACTACACCATTGGTCAATCGAAAGATGGTGCAGATTAAAACATAATACCACTTGAGCGACATAATATCCAATCTGTAGTCAATGACAACTCCACAAAACGATATAATAGATGATAAAATACATATAGAAAGACCACCAAAGAAAGTTATAACGATATAAAGAATATAAAAGCACTGGATGAGCACGTTAGTAAGTGCTATAATGTGTAATAAATCCTTATTAGTGTCCTCCTATATGAGCGCACACAATCTATAACAAAAACCACATAAACATACAATAATAGTAATACAGGTATGACCCACCCTAAGGCGCAAAAGAAAGCGCTATACAAGTGCTATGTGCCTGATGGATTCAAGACCATGTCCCTCCATCATACGTCTAATGAGACGCAATAACTGTATATATGTAATGGCATACAATAATAACCTTTCTAAGGTTCTAAAGTAGTTCATAAAGTAATTCATATAATAATTATAATTATACTGAAAAGTGCAAAGTGACAATGAAACAAAAATGGTGCAGTGATGTGCAGGTGAGCAGTGCAAGTGACATGCAGTGATAAAAATAAATAAATAGTAATAAATACATGACCGTCCGATACAAAAACACATTAATCCATAATTCTATAGAAGTATCGACTGCGGTTGATAGTCGCCCAAATATATGTCCAAAAAAGACCCCCTAAATGGGTTAAGATATCAATGAAGGTATGAAGGTATCTCCAATAGTCTCCGTACTCCCATATCTACTATCCGGACGCAGATGTATATACGACATCCAGATAACCCAGGACACATGCATAGTCTGCGGGTACCAAATCCCATATGTGTAAACCTGTTAAAAATTAAACACAGACAATGTTACTATAAAATGACAGTTAAAAACACATAAAAGGGCGACTGGTTCGAAACCCGGACCATAAGTAAGATATCGCACCAAGGCGCCGAAGGCTACAGAGAAAGAACACACCCCACAGAGAAACCGATCTAGAGGAATGGGGCAAAACTATTACCCTCATTCAAACCAAAAGGTGTGATGGTATCGAGGAGAAAAATCCATTTGGTTTCTCTTTGGGCCAACGCTTTTTTCCAATTGCCACTTCTTGTATTTATTATAATTCGATCGATACCTCTGACCCGCAACAGGGATCCGTCTGAATCATATTTTTCCTTAAAGTGCCTTGCCAGAGTTTTCAACTGTGTCTCGTCTTCCTCATCTTTGGCTGCTACAATAGATAGCACATGTTCCCTAACTCTTCTCCTCAGTTGGCGGGATGTCATCCCCACATAAATCAGGTTACATGGGCAGATGGCCCAATATATGACCCCTATTGTCGTGCAGTTAATGGAGTGTGTGATCCTAAAGGTCTTATTGTTTGCAGAATTGTGGAAATGTGTTGCTCTTTCCATGTTTGCACAAGCAACACATTTACCACAAGGTTTGATCTCCCACGGGGCCCTTTTGTCCCAAATAGCCCCACGTCTTTGCGGGTGTAGTGGCTGCTGACCAAACGGTCACGCAGGTTTTTTGCCCTCCTGAAAGTAATCGAAGGGTGTGGGGGTACAACACCCTGTAATTGGGGATCCTGTACTAGGATTTCCCAGTATTTTGTTAGGGCATTATTTACCTCCTTCCACTTGTTGTTGTATCCAGTGATGAATCTCAGTTGTTGTAAACCTTCCCGTGTTGTTTTCTTATGTAAGAGGTCTCTTCTCCTTGATGACCTGGCCCTTTGGTAGGCTTTCTCAATACAGCGCTTGCCATAGCCTCTCTGTTCAAACCTTTCTCTAAGGTCCCCCGCTTGGAGTTCAAACATCTCATTGGAAGAGCAGATCCTACGGGCTCGCAGGAATTGTCCCACTGGTATGCTTTTAATTAGGTTGCCAGGGTGTGAGGAACTTGCATGCAGGAGAGCATTTACTGATGTTTCTTTTCTTTACAGGTTGGTCGTGATCCGTCCTCCTGTATCCACCTGGAACAGTACATCCAAAAATTCAATATTTGTACGAGCAATCTTGTAGGTAAGCTTGATGTTCCTGTCATTGTCATTGAGCGAACCAATGAATCGTCCAAACTCCTCTTCAGTCCCCTGGCAGATGATGAGAATGTCATCTATGTAACTTCCCCAATACTGGATGCCATTAGCCTCTGGCAGGGGATCTGTCTGGAGGACCTCCCTCTCCCACAGCCCCAGGAAAAAATTGGCATATGAGGGCGCACAAGATGCCCCCATTGCCGTCCCCCGGAGCTGCAGGTAGAAGGACCCACCAAACAGAAAGAAGTTATGTGTCAGTATAAATTCCAACAGAGATAGGTCAAAATGACACTTCTGCTTACCCATATTGGTGCTGTTCAAGAAAAATGCTGCTGCTTCTAAGCCATCTTGATGTTTAATGGATGTATACAGCGATTCAACATCACATGTGGCAATAAGCATGTCTGGTTCCAGATGGATGTCTTCCACCTTCCTTAGAATATCCATAGTATCCTTAAGATGTGAAGGTAATTCTTCCACCAGAGGTTGTAGGAAGTAATCAACATATTTACAGATTGTATCACTCAGGCTATTAATGCCGGCAATGATGGGTCTGCCGGGTGGGTTTAACAGGTCTTTGTGTACCTTAGGTAACAGGTACAATGTAGGGATCACAGGATACTCTGGAACCAAAAAAGAGCATTGTTTAGTTGTGATGATCCCCTCCTCAACTCCCATTTGGAGTATCACGGATAATTCTTGTTGAAATTTGGTAAGGTGGTTGAAGGTTAGCTTCTTGTAGCATTCTGTATCGTGTAATTGTCTACGGGCCTCTTTCTCGTACATAGTAGCTGGCCATACTACAATGTTACCCCCCTTATCCGCCGGTTTGATAACAACATCCGACCACTTCTCCATCTCATTCAGGGCTCTTCTCTTCCGGATAGTACAATTGTCTCTACCCAAATGTAGTGTCTTGCACAAAATGGGTGCTTTTTTTTAAACCGAGAATATAATTGCAGCATTTAAAGCTTGTATTTGACTGTCACAAATGCAGCAAAGGCCCCAAATGTAGGGTCTTGCACAAAATGGCTGTTTTTTTAAAACCAGAATATAACAGCAGTATCTAACGCTTGTATTGGACTGTCACAAATGCAGTGCAGGGCGCAAATGTACTTTTTAGCAAAAAAATTATAATTTGTCCCCACAGAATCCAACTGATGGATTTACTTGGATTGTACTTTACAGAAAAAAATGTGAATATGTCACCCCCTGGGTCCCTGAACTCACAGAACGATTCCCTATTTTTTTTGCCTTCCCCTGGCACATATGCAGTGCAGATGCACTTAAAAAATGGGTAATATGTTGCCTACTGAACTAAAAGAACAGGGTTAAATTATTGTCCCTTGCACATATGCTCACCTAATTAACAGACGGATAAAAGTAATTTTTTTGTGCCACTGGGCTCAGGGCAAGCTAAGAAAATGTTGCACTGCACCCAAAAAACAAAATCACTGTAGATCGCAGAGTTAACAAGTTCTGATAACAGATTCTTTCCTATTCTCTCCCTCACAGCATTCTATCCCTACACTAGTAAGAGCAGAGTGACGTGCAGCGTTACGTGACTCCAGCTTATATAGAGGCTGGGTCACATGCTGCACTGGCCAATCACAGCCATGCCAATAGTAGGCATGGCTGTGATGGCTTCTAAGTGCACAACAGTTAAACGCTTGTTGATTGGCTGCTCTGCAGCCTTTCAAAAAGCGCCATTAAATTGCCGAACACCGAACACGAACCCGAACTTTTACTGAAAAGTTCGGGTTCGGGGTCCAAAAATCCTAAAATTCGGTACGAACCCGAACTTTACAGTTCGGGTTGACTCAAACCTAGTTGTAATGTCTGTCGTTAACATTATGGACTAGTTGTCCCTAGTGATCAGTGGTAAATGGGTGTGTACTCAGTCTTCCAACAGCCATACTATTGCTCAAAACATGCATGCTAGAGGAAGCTGTTTTTAATAATCAATCAGTAATCAATGACAAAAATGAAATTTTTTATTAGTTTCAACTTTAATGTAACTATTTGTGCACATTTCCCAAAATATTGCAGAATGATTGAAATGTTTGTAGATTTATTATATATATTCTATATAAACACTAACGTGTGAAACTTTGGAATCAAGAAGAAAGTTCTTTGCATGTGAAAGAACTGGCACTGTGAAAGGGGATGTCCCGTGACAACTTATCCTCTATCTACAGGGTAGGGCAGTGGTCAGCAACCCGCGGCTCTGGAGCCGCATGCGGCTCTTTTGAACCTTTGCCGCGGCTCCGGCATGGGCATGAGGTGTGTGTGTGCGGCATGAGCAGTGTGTGTGCGGCGGCGGCGGTGGGGCAGGCACTGTGCGGCGGCGGCTGGGCAGGCACTGAGATGAGCGCTTCCAGTGTGGAAGCGAAGCGCTCATCTCCATAGTGATCTGTTTGCATCGCCGTCCTCAGGACAGCGATACAAACAGAGGGCTGTGCGGATGAGCAGGGCAGGGAGGTGTGTCCCTTTCCTGTTCCTCTGATAGGCTGCCGGCCCTACTAGGGCGGCAGCCTATCAGAGGCCGGCGTAGGCGGCGCGATGACTTAATCGAGCCACCTGAGCCGTACAGCGCTGGAGTCGGGACACAGGCCGGAAGAGGCCTGCATCGCATCGCTCCAAAGAGGTAAGTATAAGTGTTAATTTTTTTTTTTTTAAATGGCAGTCTGGCACATAATGGTATTATACTGGCACATGATTGGGGAATTTGGGGGGGCCCCTGGAATTACTGGCACATGATTGGGGGGGGGGGGGGTCTGGTATTACTACTGGCACATGATTGGGGGGGTCTGGTATTACTACTGGCACATGATTGGGGGGGGGGTCTGGTATTACTACTGGCACATGATTGGGGGGGGTCTGGTATTACTACTGGCACATGATTGGGGAGGTCTGGTATTACTGGCACATGATTGGAGGGGGGTCTGGTATTACCTGCACATGATTGGAGGGGGGTCTGGTATTACTGGCACATGATTGGAGGGGGGTCTGGTATTACTGGCACATGATTGGAGGGGGGTCTGGTATTACTGGCACATGATTGGAGGGGGGTTTGGTATTACTGGCACATGATTGGAGGGGGGTTTGGTATTACTGGCACATGATTGGAGGGGGATCTGGTATTACTGGCACATGATTGGAGGGGGTCTGGTATTACTGGCACATGATTGGAGGGGGGTCTGGTATTACTGGCACATGATTGGAGGGGGGTCTAGTATTACTGGCACATAATTGGAGGGGGGTCTGGTATTACTGGCACATGATTGGAGAGGGTCTGGTATTACTGGCACATGATTGGGGGGGGGGGTCTGGTATTACTGGCACATGATTGGAGGGGGGTCTGGTATTACTGGCACATGATTGGGGGGTCTTGTATTACTGGCACATGATTTGGGGGGTCTGGTATTACTGGCACATGATTGGAGGGGGGTCTGGTATTACTGGCACATGATTGGAGGGGGGTCTGGTATTACTGGCACATGATTGGGGGGTCTGGTATTACTGGCACATGATTGGAGGGGGGTCTGGTATTACTGGCACATGATTGGGGGGGGGTCTGGTATTACTGGCACATGATTGGGGGTGGTCTGGTAAAGGTAAATTAAATATTTTAATTAGCTATTAATTTGCAAAAATATATTTTACATTGTTAAGTGAAAAAGTCCTTTTTTTCTTCAGATTGACAGCTGACTGCACGATCCTGTATATAGCATTAAGGTAAGAAACAATATATGCAGTGTTATATTTGTTTTAAATGTCGCAATGGTTTTGCGGCTCCCAGTTTTTTTTTTCCTTCGGAAACGGGTCCAAGTGGCTCTTTATGTCCTAAAGGTTGCAGACCCCTGGGGTAGGGGATAAGTGTCTCTATGCTGGAGCCTCCAATGATCCCTACTGTTGCCCATTTGAATGGAGCAGCAGACACGCATGTGTATCTACCTCTCCATTCAACTCTATGGAGCTGCAAGATATAATTGAACATTTTGTACACTGCTCATGTGCGTCTGCTGCATTCAAACAGGGAATACAGGTCCTGTTCTAGTGATTGGTGGGGCCTCAAAGGACAGACCCCTGCTAATCAGACACTTATCCTCTATCCTGAGGATAGAGATTAATTTGTTGTCAAAAGACAGCACCTTTAACCGCTTGCCGTCACGGTAACGCCGATAGGCGTCCGGACGGCAGCGCTCTCAGGTCTCAGCGACGCCTGTTGGCGTCATCTCGTGAGACCTGAGATTTCCTGTGAACGCGCGCTCACAGGATTGCGCAGTTCACAAGTTGAACTACAGCCTGCCAGCGCTGATCATTGGCTGGCAGGCTGTAGATTTTTAAAATAACCAATCAAATAGGTATATCAGACGCTATTTTGTAAATAGCGTCTGATATACCTGCTACCTGCTCCTCTGGTGGTCCCTTTTGCTTGGATCGACCACCAGAGGACACAGGCAGCTCTGTAAGTAGCACCAAACACCACACACACATTACACCCCCCCTGTCACTTATTAACCCCTTATTAACACCTGATCACCCCATATAGACTCCCTGATTTCCCCCCTGTCACCCCCCTGTCATTGATCACCTCCCTGTAAGGGTCCCTTGTCACCGCCAGTTAGTTAGCTACTTGTTAGGTAGTTACCTCACCGCAGTCACTGATTAGTCGCTGATTAGCGTCATCGCTGTCGCTAATCAGCACTAGTACTATATAGTATCTGTAAGTGATAAAAACTGATCACAATCAGATCTATATCAGTACATTAGGGTCACCTTAGGCTCTACAAAAAACGCAGTGTTCGCCCAATCAGGCCTGATCTTGTGCCCACACTTGCGTTCAGTCCGCCCCACCGCAGTGACAGAATTTTTTTTTTCTGATCACTGCAAAAACACCGTAAAATCGCTGCGGCGCTATAAAGATCATTTTTGAGTAGGGATGAGCGAACCCGAACTGTATAGTTCGGGTTCGTACCGAATTTTGGGGTGTCCGTGACACGGACCCGAACCCGAACATTTTCATAAAAGTCCGGGTTCGAGTTCGGTGTTCGGCGCTTTCTTGGCGCTTTTTGAAAGGCTGCAAAGCAGCCAATCAACAAGCATCATACTACTTGCCCCAAGAGGCTATCACAGCCATGCCTACTATTGGCATGGCTGTGATTGGCCAGTGCAGCATGTGACCCAGCCTCTATATAAGCTTGGGTCACGTAGCGCTGCACTTCACTCTGCTGATATAAGTGTAGGGAGAGGTTGCAGCTGCGACGTTAGGGCGAGATTAGGCAGATTAACTCCTCCAAAAGACTTCATTCAGTGATCGATGTACAGCTGTGGATCATTGAACTGCTGCTATTCAATTGCTCAGTGTTTTTAGGGTGCACAGTGCGTTTTTCAGTCACTTTTTTCTGGGGTGATCGGCGGCCATTTTGTGGCTTGCTTGTGCGCCAGCACAAGCTGCCACCAAGTACATTTAACCATCAATAGTGTGGTCATTGTTTGCTATATCCTACATCAGGGTCAAGCTTTCATCAAGTGCATTTAACCATCAATAGTGTGGTTATTTTTTGGCCATATACTACATCAGGGGCAAGCTGAGCCTGTCACCCAAGTGCATTTAACCATCAATAGTGTGGTTATTTTTTGCTATATCCTACATCAGGGTCAAGCTTTCATCAAGTGCATTTAACCATCAATAGTGTGGTAATTTTTTGGCCATATACTACATCAAGGGCAAGTTGAGCCTGTCAGGAAGTGCATTTAACCATCAATAGTGTGGTTATTTTTTGGCCATATACTACATCAGGGGCAAGTTGAGCCTGTCACCCAGCGCCTAAAAAATAGGCCTCACATTTATATTCATCCAAATCTGTCATTACTGCTTTAGCTGGTCAAGTTATTTTTAGTGTCCGTCAAAGCACAGTTTTTGTTCTGGGTTGAAAAACAATTTCCAAATTTGCAATTCTCAAAATTAGTGGTTTCTGCTGAATCAGGCCTACTTTAAATCTATCCCTAAAAGGGTATATTAGATTCAAGGTGCTGATAGGGTAATTCTCAAGAACTTCACACACACGCTACAGTGCAGATCCAAGTCTAATTCTGTCCGTAAACGTATACCTGTCACCCAGCGCCTAAATAATAGGCCTCAAATTTATATTCAGCTAAATCTGTCATTACTGGTGTGGCTGTATTAGTGTAATACGGTACCTAAATAGATAGCCAGATAGTGTTAAGTGTCTGTAAAAAAAGGCCTGAATTTTAATTCAATACATTGGCCCGAATAATATTTTTCTTATTGTGGTGAACGGTAACAATGAGAAAAACATCTAGTAAGGGACGCGGACGTGGACATGGTCGTGGTGGTGTTAGTGGACCCTCTGGTGCTGGGAGAGGACGTGGCCGTTCTGCCACAGCCACACGTCCTAGTGTACCAACTACCTCAGGTCCCAGTAGCCGCCAGAATTTACAGGGATATTTGGTGGGGCCCAATGCCATTCTAAGGATGGTAAGGCCTGAGCAGGTACAGGCTTTAGTCAATTGGGTGGCCGACAGTGCATCCAGCACGTTCACATTATCTCCCACCCAGTCTTCTGCAGAAAGCGCACAGATGGCGCATGAAAACCAAGCCCATCAGTCTGTCACATCACCCCCATGCATATCAGGGAAACTGTCTGAGCCTCAAGTTATGCAGCAGTCTCTTATGCTGTTTGAAGACTCTGCTGGCAGGGTTTCCCAAGGGCATCCACCTAGCCCTTCCGCAGGGGTGGAAGAGATAGAATGCACTAACGCACAACCACTTATGTTTCCTGATGATGAGGACATGGGAATACCACCTCAGCACGTCTCTGATGATGACGAAACACAGGTGCCAACTGCTGGGTCTTTCTGCAGTATGCAGACTGAACAGGAGGTCAGGGATCAAGACTGGGTGGAAGACGATGCAGGGGACGATGAGGTCCTAGACCCCACATGGAATGAAGGTCGTGCCACTGACTTTCACAGTTCGGAGGAAGAGGCAGTGGTGAGACCGAGCCAACAGCGTAGCAAAAGACAAAGAGGGAGCAGTGGGCAAAAGCAGAACACCCGCCGCCAAGAGACTCCGCCTGCTACTGACCGCCGCCATCTGGGACCGAGCACCCCAAAGGCAGCTTCAAGGAGTTCCCTGGCATGGCACTTCTTCAAACAATGTGCTGACGACAAGACTTGAGTGGTTTGCACGCTGTGCCATCAGAGCCTGAAGCGAGGCATTAACGTTCTGAACCTTAGCACAACCTGCATGACCAGGCACCTGCATGCAAAGCATGAACTGCAGTGGAGTAAACACCTTAAAAACAAGGAAGTCACTCAGGCTCCCCCTGCTACCTCTTCTTCTGCTGCCGCCTCGACCTCTTCTGCTGCTGCTGCCGCCTCGGCCTCTTCCTCCGCCTCTAGAGGAACGTTGGCACCTGCCGCCCAGCAAACATGGGATGTACCACCAACACCACCACCTACGTCACCAAGCATCTCAACCATGTCACACGGCAGCATTCAGCTCTCCATCTCACAAACATTTGAGAGAAAGAGTAAATTCCCACCTAGCCACCCTCGATCCCTGGCCCTGAATGCCAGCATTTCTAAACTACTGGCCTATGAAATGCTGTCATTTAGGCTGGTGGACACAGACAGCTTCAAACAGCTCATGTCGCTTGCTGTCCCACAGTATGTTGTTCCCAGCCGGCACTACTTCTCCAAGAGAGCCGTGCCTTCCCTGCACAACCAAGTATTGGATAAAATCAAGTGTGCACTGCGCAACGCCATCTGTGGCAAGGTCCACCTAACCACAGATACGTGGACCAGTAAGCACGGCCAGGGACGCTATATCTCCCTAACTGCACACTGGGTAAATGTAGTGGCGGCTGGGCCCCAGGCGGAGAGCTGTTTGGCGCACGTCCTTCCGCCGCCAAGGATCGCAGGGCAACATTATTTGCCTCCTGTCTCCTCCTCCTCCTACTCAGCTTCCTCCTCCTCTTCTTCCACCTGCTCATCCAGTCAGCCACACACCTTCACCACCAACTTCAGCACAGCCCGGGGTAAACGTCAGCAGGCCATTCTGAAACTCATATGTTTGGGGGACAGACCCCACACCGCACAGGAGTTGTGGCGGGGTATAGAACAACAGACCAATGAGTGGTTGCTGCCGGTGAGCCTCAAGCCCGGCCTGGTGGTGTGCGATAATGGGCGAGATCTCGTTGCAGCTCTGAGACTAGCCGGTTTGACGCATATCCCTTGCCTGGCGCATGTGCTGAATTTGGTGGTGCAGAAGTTCATTCGCAACTACCCCGACATGTCAGAGCTGCTGCATAAATTGCGGGCCGTCTGTTCGCGCTTCCGGCGTTCACATCCTGCCTCTTTTCGCCTGTCTGCGCTACAGCGTAACTTCGGCCTTCCCGCTCACCGCCTCATATGCGACGTGCCCACCAGGTGGAACTCCACCTTGCACATGCTGGACAGACTGTGCGAGCAGCAGCAGGCCATTGTGGAGTTTCAGCTGCAGCACGCACGGGTCAGTCGCACTGTGGAACAGCACCACTTCACCACCAATGACTGGGCCTCCATGCGAGACCTGTGTGCCCTGTTGCGCTGTTTCGAGTACTCCACCAACATGGCCAGTGGCGATGACGCCGTTATCAGCGTTACAATACCACTTCTATGTCTCCTTGAGAAAACACTTAGGGCGATGATGGAAGAGGAGGTGGCCCAGGAGGAGGAGGAGGAAGAGGGGTCATTTTTAGCACTTTCAGGCCAGTCTCTTCGAAGTGACTCAGAGGGAGGTTTTTTGCAACAGCAGAGGCCAGGTACAAATGTGGCCAGACAGGGCCCACTACTGGAGGACGAGGAGGACGAGGATGAGGAGGAGGTGGAGGAGGATGAGGATGAAGCATGTTCACAGCGGGCTGGCACCCAACGCAGCTCGGGCCCATCACTGGTGCGTGGCTGGGGGGAAACGCAGGACGATGACGATACGCCTCCCACAGAGGACAACTTGTCCTTACCTCTGGGCAGCCTGGCACACATGAGCGACTACATGCTGCAGTGCCGGTGCAACGACAGCAGAGTTGCCCACATTTTAACGTGTGCGGACTACTGGGTTGCCACCCTGCTGGATCCCCGGTACAAAGACAATGTGCCCACCTTACTTCATGCACTGGAGCGTGATAGTAAGATGCTCGAGTACAAGCGCACGTTGGTAGACGCGCTACTGAGAGCATTCCCAAATGTCACAGGGGAACAAGTGGAAGCCCAAGGCGAAGGCAGAGGAGGAGCAAGAGGTCGCCAACGCAGCTGTGTCACGGCCAGCTCCTCTGAGGGCAGGGTTAGCATGGCAGAGATGTGGAAAAGTTTTGTCACCACGCCACAGCTAACTGCACCACCACCTGATACGGAACGTGTTAGCAGGAGGCAACATTTCACTAACATGGTGGAACAGTACCTGTGCACACCCCTCCACGTACTGACTGATGGTTCGGCCCCATTCAACTTCTGGGTCTCCAAATTGTCCACGTGGCCAGAGCTAGCCTTTTATGCCTTGGAGGTGCTGGCCTGCCCGGCGGATAGCGTTTTGTCTGAACGTGTATTCAGCACGGCAGGCGGCGTCATTACAGACAAACGCAGCCGCCTGTCTACAGCCAATGTGGACAAGCTGACGTTCATAAAAATGAACCAGGCATGGATCCCACAGGACCTGTCCATCCCTTGTGCAGATTAGACATTAACTACCTCCCCTTAACAATATATTATTGTACTCCAGGGCACTTCCTCATTCAATCCTATTTTTATTTTCATTTTACCATTATATTGCGGGGCAACCCAAAGTTGAATGAACCTCTCCTTTGTCTGGGTGCCGGGGCCTAAAAATATCTGACAGTGGCCTGTTCCAGTGGTGGGTGACATGAAGCCTGATTCTCTGCTATGACAGGAAGACTGATTCTCTGCTGACATGAAGCTTGAATCTCTGTTATGGGACCTCTCTCCTCTGTCTGGGTGCCCGGGCCTAATAATATCTGACAGTGGCCTGTTCCAGTGGTGGGTGACATGAAGCCTGATTCTCTGCTATGACATGAAGACTGATTTTCTGCTGACATGAAGCCTTAATCTCTGTTATGGGACCTCTCTCCTCTGTCTGGGTGCCGGGGCCTAAAAATATCTGACAGTGGCCTGTTCCAGTGGTGGGTGACATGAAGCCTGATTCTCTGCTATGACATGAAGACTGATTCTCTGCTGACATGAAGCCTGAATCTCTGTTATGGGACCTCTCTCCTCTGTCTGGGTGCCGGGGCCTAAAAATATCTGACAGTGGCCTGTTCCAGTGGTGGGTGACATGAAGCCTGATTCTCTGCTATGACATGAAGACTGATTCTCTGCTGACATGAAGCCTGAATCTCTGTTATGGGACCTCTCTCCTCTGTCTGGGTGCCGGGGCCTAAAAATATCTGACAGTGGCCTGTTCCAGTGGTGGGTGACATGAAGCCTAATTCTCTGCTATGACATGAAGACTGATTCTCTGCTGACATGAAGCCTGAATCTCTGTTATGGGACCTCTCTCCTCTGCCTGGGTGCCTGGGCCTAAATACACTCACCTAAAGAATTATTAGGAACACCTGTTCTATTTCTCATTAATGCAATTATCTAGTGAACCAATCACATGGCAGTTGCTTCAATGCATTTAGGGGTGTGGTCCTGGTCAAGACAATCTCCTGAACTCCAAACTGAATGTCAGAATGGGAAAGAAAGGTGATTTAAGCAATTTTGAGCGTGGCATGGTTGTTGGTGCCAGACGGGCCGGTCTGAGTATTTCACAATCTGCTCAGTTACTGGGATTTTCACGCACAACCATTTCTAGGGTTTACAAAGAATGGTGTGAAAAGGGAAAAACATCCAGTATGCGGCAGTCCTGTGGGCAAAAATGCCTTGTGGATGCTAGAGGTCAGAGGAGAATGGGCCGACTGATTCAAGCTGATAGAAGAGCAACGTTGACTGAAATAACCACTCGTTACAACCGAGGTATGCAGCAAAGCATTTGTGAAGCCACAACACGCACAACCTTGAGGCGGATGGGCTACAACAGCAGAAGACCCCACCGGGTACCACTCATCTCCACTACAAATAGGAAAAAGAGGCTAGAATTTGCACGAGCTCACCAAAATTGGACTGTTGAAGACTGGAAAAATGTTGCCTGGTCTGATGAGTCTCGATTTCTGTTGAGACATTCAAATGGTAGAGTCCGAATTTGGCGTAAACAGAATGAGAACATGTATCCATCCTCTGATGGCTACTTCCAGCAGGATAATGCACCATGTCACAAAGCTCGAATCATTTCAAATTGGTTTCTTGAACATGACAATGAGTTCACTGTACTAAAATGGCCCCCACAGTCACCAGATCTCAACCCAATATAGCATCTTTGGGATGTGGTGGAACGGGAGCTTTGTGCCCTGGATGTGCATCCCTCAAATCTTCATCAACTGCAAGATGCTATCCTATCAATATGGGCCAACATTTCTAAAGAATGCTATCAGCACCTTGTTGAATCAATGCCACGTAGAATTAAGGCAGTTCTGAAGGCAAAAGGGGGTCCAACACCGTATTAGTATGGTGTTCCTAATAATTCTTTAGGTGAGTGTATGTGACAATGGACTGTTCCAGTGGTGGGTGACATGAAGCCTGATTCTCTGCTATGACATGAAGACTGATTCTCTGCTGACATGAAGCCTGAATCTCTGTTATGGGACCTCTCTCCTCTGCCTGGGTGCCTGGGCCTAAATATGTGACAATGGACTGTTCCAGTGGTGGGTGACGTGAAGCCTGATTCTCTGCTATGACATGAAGACTGATTCTCTGCTGACATGAAGCCTGAATCTCTGTTATGGGACCTCTCTCCTCTGTCTGGGTGCCGGGGCCTAAAAATATCTGACAGTGGCCTGTTCCAGTGGTGGGTGACATGAATCCTGATTCTCTGCTATGACATGAAGACTGATTCTCTGCTGACATGAAGCCTGAATCTCTGTTATGGGACCTCTCTCCTCTGTCTGGGTGCCGGGGCCAAAAAATATCTGACAGTGGCCTGTTCCAGTGGTGGGTGACATGAAGCCTGATTCTCTGCTATGACATGAAGACTGATTCTCTGCTGACATGAAGCCTGAATCTCTGTTATGGGACCTCTCTCCTCTGTCTGGGTGTCGGGGCCTAAAAATATCTGACAGTGGCCTGTTCCAGTGGTGGGTGACATGAAGCCTGATTCTCTGCTATGACATGAAGACTGATTCTCTGCTGACATGAAGCCTAAATCTCTGTTATGGGACCTCTCTCCTCTGTCTGGGTGCCGGGGCCTAAAAATATCTGACAGTGGCCTGTTCCAGTGGTGGTTGACATGAAGCCTGATTCTCTGCTATGACATGAAGACTGATTCTCTGCTGACATGAAGCCTGAATCTCTGTTATGGGACCTCTCTCCTCTGTCTGGGTGCCGGGGCCTAAAAATATCTGACAGTGGCCTGTTCCAGTGGTGGGTGACATGAAGCCTGATTCTCTGCTATGACATGAAGACTGATTCTCTGCTGACATGAAGCCAGATTTTATGTTATGGGACCTCTCTCCTCTGCCTGGGTGCCGGGGCCTAAATATCTGACAATGGACTGTTCCAGTTTTGGGTGACGTGAAGCCTGTTTCTCTGCTATGACATGAAGACTGATTCTCTGCTGACATGAAGCCTGATTCTCTGCTATGGGACCTCTCTCCAATTGATATTGGTTAATTTTTATTTATTTTATTTTTATTTTAATTCATTTCCCTATCCACATTTGTTTGCAGGGGATTTAACTACATTTTGCTGCCTTTTGCAGCCCTCTAGCCCTTTACTGGGCTGTTTTACAGCCTTTTTAGTGCCGAAAAGTTCGGGTCCCCATTGACTTCAATGGGGTTCGGGTTCGGGACGAAGTTCGGGTCGGGTTCGAATTTCGAACCCGAAGATTTCCGGGAAGTTCGGCCGAACTTCTCGAACCCGAACATCCAGGTGTTCGCTCAACTCTATTCCTAGGTTATTTATTATCTGCTTCAGGTTTCCGTATGGATCCTAGGAAGGTCCAGGCAATTTTAGATTGGGATCTTCCTGAGAACCTCAAAGCACTGCAACGGTTCTTGGGATTTGCAAATTTCTATAGAAAATTCATTAAAAATTATTCGGTGATTGTAAAACCCCTTACTGACATGACTAGGAAGGGGACTGATTTTTCTAAATAGTCTGACGCCGCTAAAATTGCTTTTTCCTCTCTAAAAGAGAGGTTTACCTCGGCACCTGTACTAATCCAACCTGATGTCTCCCAGCCTTTTATTGTTGAAGTCGATGCGTCAGAGGAGGGAGTGGGGGCTGTGCTGTCTCAGGGTCCATCTCCTGGCAAATGGCGTCCTTGTGCTTTCTTTTCTAAAAAACTATCTGCAGCAGAAAAGAACTATGATATTGGCAATAGGGAACTATTAGCTATTAAACTAGCGTTTGAAGAATGGCATCACTTTTTAGAGGGGGCAATCCACCCCGTCACTGTGATTACGGACCACAAAAACCTTCTGTACCTCGAATCAGCTAAGCGTCTCACCCCTAGACAAGCTAGGTGGTCGCTATTTTTTACCAGGTTTAACTTTGTTATTACCTATCGTCCTGGGGCAAAAAATACCAAGGCAGATGCATTATCTCGTTGTTTCCTTGGAGGGGGTAATGTGAGTGATCCGGTACCCATTCTACAAAGAGGAGTGGTTGTCTCTGCGGTACACTCTGTTCTGGAGGGGAAGGTGTTAGAGGCCCAGGGGGACGCCCCGGTCTCTTGCCCCTCAGAGAAATTGTTTGTACCGTTGAACCTGTGTCTCGAAATATTAAAGGAACATCATAATTCGGCACTTGCTGGGCACCCGGGTAGTAAAGCAACCTTGGAGCTATTGTCTCGTCGTTTTTGGTGGCCAAGGTTGCATCAGGATGTAATGGATTTTGTGTCTTCTTGTTCTACTTGTGCGCGTGCGAAAGTCTCTCATACACGTCCTGCAGGGTCTTTATTGCCACTTGTCATTCCCAATAGGCCATGGACACATCTGTCAATGGATTTTATCACTGACTTACCTTTGTCTGCGGGTAAAACAGTTATCTTGGTAGTAGTGGACAGGTTTAGCAAAATGGTACACTTCATTGCGTTACCCGCACTACCTAATGCTAAGACTCTTGCTCAGGTATTCATCAGTGAAATCGTGAAGCTTCACGGGGTCCCTTCCGATGTTGTTTCGGATCGGGGAACCCAGTTTATTTCTAAGTTTTGGAAAGCTTTTTGTTCCCGTTTGGGGTACACTTGTCCTTTTCCTCAGCTTTCCATCCTCAGTCGAATGGACAGACTGAGCGTACCAACCAAAACCTTGAGACATATCTAAGATGTTTTGTGTCTGAAAACCAAGAGGTGTGGTCATCATATTTACCGTTAGCCGAGTTTGCCATAAATAATCGCCGTCAGGAATCTACTGGTAAGTCACCATTTCTTGGTGCATATGGTTTTCATCCCCAATTCTGTACTTTCAAAGAGGGGGGGTCTTCTGGAGTTCCCGAAGAGGAACGGTTTTCATCATCTCTTTCATCGGTATGGCAGAAGGTGCAAGCTAACTTGAAAAATATGGGAGGTAAATATAAATGCATGGCTGATAAGAGACGGTCGCCAGGTCCGGACCTAGGAGTGAATGACTATGTGTGGTTGTCTACTAGGAATATTAAATTAAAGGTTCCCTCTTGGAAACTGGGTCCTAGGTTCATTGGCCCTTACAAAATAGTAGCCATCATTAACCCTGTGGCTTTTCGCCTGGATCTACCTCAGACTTTTAAAATCCATAACGTCTTCCATAAGTCGTTACTCAAGAAATATGTTCCACCTCTAGAACCGTCACCGCTGCCACTCCCTCCTGTTGTTGTGGATGGTAATCTAGAGTTTCAAATATCCAAAATTGTTGATTCTCGTCGGGTCCGCCGCTCTCTTCAATATATGGTGCATTGGAGGGGTTACGGTCCCGAGGAAAGAATGTGGGTTCCAGCGTCTGAGGTAAATGCTGACAGGTTAGTTCGGGCTTTTCATGCCTCTCATCCTGAGAGACCTATTCCTGAGTGTCCGGAGGCCCCTCGTAGAGAGGGGGGTACTGTCACGAGGGTGTCAAGAGCCACGCCTGACTCCGTTATACCCGGGGTCAGGAAGTCGCAGCGGGTGGCTGCGCGCTCTATGTAGAAAGATTGTGCTGTTTCTTTATGGTAGCTTTCTGGGTTTGCCTTGCAACTTTTTTTGGCTCACTCAGGGATCCGTAGCTCCTTCTCCTCAGCTGTTTCTTGTCCAGCACTCCCAACCTCCTTATATTCCCCTCTCACACTTCTCTGATTGCCAGATATAGAGCTTCCTGCCTGGACTTCTATACTGACCCACTGGAGCTGTGTAACTGTGTTCCCTGGTTGTTGTTCCAGAGCGTTACCCTCCGGATCCCTGTTGGGCCTTCGTGGTCTGCTGTTGTCGCCCACCTGGGATTATATGTTTGTCTGTATTGTCTGTCCTCTCCTTGGTGTTTTCCTCTTAGTGTCAGTGGTGCGGACTAGTGATCCCACCGCCCCGTTCACTACATAGGGCTCATCTTAGGGAAAGCCAGGGTTTAGGCACGTGATCGGCGTACGGGTGAGGAACCCGTCTAGGGACGTCAGGGCAGTCAGGAGCCAGCCGCAAGGTGAGTCAGGGGTCACCACCTTTCCCTCTCCCTTGGACAGGGCCTTCCCATTTCCCTCCCTTTGCGTGACGCCGGTCATTACAGCGTCCTAGCAGCACCACGCCATACCTGTCATAACCCAGGCTCAAGGTATATCTCTCTGGCATATAACACTGTGTCTCTCCTTGTTTTTGTCTAACATTGCACATGGAACCTGTTGTTTCTATAACTGGTACACAGGGTAGCATTATTGTGTTCTATGTGTTGCCGTTTACTCACCAGTAGCCTTGCTAGCTGTAATTGGTCACTCCTATGTAAATTGCTAATATATATATTTTTGTGGTACTTATAGGATATTCCTATCTATTAATTGCTTTGTGTCCCCTGCTTTTCTTTTCTCTCCCCTTTTTTCTGTTACTTCATGCACTCTGACTTTTTATCTGGTCCATTTTTATCTGGCCTGTTATTTACCTTCACTCCTTGGTCCTGTGTTGGTACTTCCCTTTCTACTTACCTTAGTGCTTCACGTACTACTCCTATGATGAATTTTCTGTGTCTTTGTAACATGAGATAATTATGTATTGTGATATGGATTTATTTCTAGCATATACTATTATCATATCTTTTTACATTTATAGCTTGACAAAGGGTACCGTATTAGGGCCCGTAAAATATAATTGTGTGTACTACTGTACGAATAAAACTCAAATAGCAACTTCATTTGGTGTGCTGTCTCCGCCATCTTTTGTGGAAAATTATTCTCCCTGTACTAAGTACACTGGAAAATGGCAGCAACCAAGATGGCTGAGGCTATTTATAGGGCTGTGACATCACAGGGGCTGGCTGGCTGCTGATTGACTGCATGCATGGCATTGTGGGTGACCCCTCATTCCCAGAGTTCTTAGCTCCATTTTCTAACATATGCAGCAGCCAATGTAGTAAAAAATGTGATTCATTACCACGACGCGTGAGGAAATTCGACTTCGGTGCAAATTTTTTGCTGAAATTCGGATCGAACTCCACTTTGTCAACTTCGATTCGCTCATCTCTAGTGATGGCATTAGCATCAAATTAGAATCATTGTTTGCTGCCGGCAGAAAAATGATTTTAGTAACTGAGCAATGATTCTCGTTCATCAATTGGCAGCACCTTTACCCCGGCAGATCATCGCAACCGCTTGTTAACAATTATCTGGCTGATGCTCGGCCAGTACCAAGCACAATACACTGTAATTTGATTGTAAGGCACAAGGAAAATTTCCATGATTAATTTTGGCTGATTCTTTAACTCTTGTAATCACCTTCAACATAGAGGCAAGAAAATCTCTATTTCCCTCATCCCTAATCCCTATGTGATCGAGCACAGTTATTAATCTATTTACTTAACTTTTCTGTAATAAGTATAGCAGTTGGACTGTGAAAGATATTTCTGAAACTGCTTCTCCACCTCTTGCGTTTAGTGTTCAATCATTTATACTTAAGGTTCCTTCACACTGGGTTCAGACCTGAGCGTATTTGATATGCGCGTTTAACACGCGTTTTTGTGCGCGTTTTTGTCCATAGTCAACGCGCGTATTACGCGCGTTTGTGTGATTGACAGCAGTGTCCTATGGACGCAAACGCGCGACAAAACGCCCCAAAGTAGCTCAAGAACTTGTTTATGCGTCGGGCGTTTTTCAGCGCGTTCGAACGCGCTGTAAAACGCGAAAATGTGAACCAGTCCCATAGGGAAGCATTGGTTTGCATCGGTTATGCGTTTTACAGCGCGTTCGAACCGGGCCCAGGAGCATGAAGGGGCCCAAAGACACTTGTGCCGCATAAGAAGACACACAAAGCACTGAGGGAAGGGGGGCCCAAGCTGAACTCTTGCACCGGACCCCATAAGCCTTTAGTTACGCCCCTGCCCCCAAATACTATCCTGAAGAAACATTACTGCCCCCCATAGTAATAGTGCTCCTTATAGTCCCACCAATAGTAATTCCCTTCTAGAATGCCCTCAATAGTAACACTGCCCCAACCGTGATAATGCTCCTCAACAATGCCCCCATTATTAGAAGAGCCCTCCCATATTAATAATACCCTCACAGAGTCCCCAGTAGAAATAAGGCCCCCTATTGTTCCCCCAGTGGTAATAAAGCTCCCTACAGACCCCTCAGTAGTAATAAGGCCCCCATAGTGCGCTTAGTAGAAATAAGGCGGATCTATAAGACCCACCTATAGAGCCCCCAGAAGTAATAAGACCGCCTATAATGTCCCCTGGATCTGCAGTGCCCCCCGCAGTTATAATCCTCCCTCCACCATACAGT
Organism: Bufo bufo; assembly: GCF_905171765.1. NCBI lineage: Eukaryota > Metazoa > Chordata > Amphibia > Anura > Bufonidae > Bufo > Bufo bufo. The sequence continues at coordinate 165,804,029 of NC_053392.1, read as the reverse complement.
CCCATGTAAATAACATCACCTCCTCCCCAGCCGCCTCCAACACACAGTCCCATGTAAACATCACCCCCTAAGGCTACTTTCACACTTGCGTTCGTGCGGATCTGTCCTGTACATGTACAAGATGGATCCGCACCGATAATACAAACGAATGCATCCGTTCTGGACCGATTCATTTGTATTGGATTTGAATTTCTAAGTCCCAATACGGATCCGTCCTGACTTACATTGAAAGTCAATGGGGGACGGATCCATTTACAATTGCACCATTTTGAGTCAATGCAAAGGGATCCGTCCCCATTTACTTACATTGTCAGGACGGATCCGTTTGGCTCCGCAAGGCCATGCGGACACCAAAACGCTGCTTGCAGCATTTTGGGGTCCGCCTCCAAAACGGAACGCCGTACGGAGCCGAACGAATGCATTCTGAATAGATCCGCATCCATTCAGAATGCATTGGGGTTAAACTGATGCATTTGGGGCTGCTTGTGAGAGCCTTGAAACGGATCTCACAAGTGGATCCCCAAACGCAAGTGTGAACGTAGCCTAAACATTAAGTCCCATGTACATAAACATCATTCCCCCCCATCATCCACTTTCAACATACAGTCCCATGTAAATAACATCACTCCCTCCCCCAGCCACCTCAAGCACACAGTTCCATGTCAATAACATCCCTCCCTTCAGCCCTAACATACATCCCAGTTAAATAACTACAACTCCCAGCATTGCTCTGCCTCTCCCTGTCCCTTCACTTACCTCTCCAGTCCTCATCAGACATCAGCATTAGGCTCCTCCTCCTCTTCACTCCGGTCCAACCCTGCACTGGTCACATGATGGTGACATCATCCAGGTCATCCTATCACAGCCTGCTTTGCTGATCACATGACCTGTGATGTCACCACAGGTCCTTCACCTCTACACCCAGTGTATTCGATTCTAGCAGGCAGGCAGGACATTCGGGGCCTGGGACAAAACATCAGGGGCCCAGGCCCTGAATGTTTTAACCTAGCGACGCAGTCACTAATGAATGGGAGTCGGGAAACAGAGTTCCCTTGGGCCCCCAGGAGCAACTGGGCCCGGGGCAGCTGCCCCTTTTGCCCTGTGGCAAAGACGGCCCTGTTGCTACCCCATTCAAATGAATGGAACTAATTTTCAGTCACTGAATTTTCTGCCACAAAATCTGCCGCGTCTGAATAATTGATTCATCAGTTTAATGTATATTCCTGATGTCACTTTCTAATCCATATTGCTATTACATGACATTGTGTATGACTGTATCTGTGCACTGGAGGTTGTGTGACATGTCTGAACTGTGCAATACAAGGAAATATTACAGGGCTGTTGTTTTTGATGTTATCTTCACAGCACTTTTGTAGAAGGCATGACACAGTTAATAACCACATTACAAATAGTTTCCTTTGCATGTTAACTTCCAGTATAAGGTATGAAGTTTGCTTTGATCATCTGTTGCTGGGGTTTTCTTCTGTGTAATTGCCTGCAGGAAGCCTTGTTAGGAAAAGACTAAGATTTGGGAAGTTCTGCTTACATTTACAGATACAAAACCAGATGGCTTCTGGCTGAGATTACATGATGTTTCTAAAGGTTTGGAATGCATCAGATATAATACAAATACAAAACGTGGTTTGCAATGAAAAAACACTTAGTTTGCTTTTATTTTGTGAATACAATAAAATAGTGCAAATTTGCTGCTGAAGGGCTCCTATGATTAATATTAACATCACTCAGATAGCACTAGGCTTGGTTACATATACCCTACAGACAGGGGCGTAGCTATAAGGGGTGCAGAGGTAGCAGTCGCTACCGGGTCTAGGAGCCTGAGAGGGCCCAAAGACCCTTGTGGTGCATAAGAAGACACCAGTATTATAGAAAGTGCATGCTGGTCAAGTTACACCTCTGGCTCAAGGGAAGGGGGTTAAATCAAGAATATGGCATGGGAGCGGGGGTGCAGTTTCAATTTTTGCCTCGGGCAGCACGAAGGCTATGTGCTTCCTGCCGCTGGCCACAAGGCACTGAGGGAAGGGGGGCCCCAAGCTGAACTCTTGCACCAGGGCCCATGAGCCATTAGCTACACTCCTGCCTACAGATACATATACTTAATTACCAGCAACTGTCCATGAATAATTAGCAGACTTAAAAACCCACCTAGCAATGGGATTGGACATTGAGCCAGGAGCCAGGAGCTAAGTCAACTAGTGGGGACTTGACTGATCAGCATGACCACACTCCCAGCACAGCCATGCACAACATAAACTCCTGCCAGTAGTCATCACTTTGCTTGATGCTAATGATACACTTGTCAGCATGAAAGAAACCGAGCATACAGTTTGCCATGCTTGCCAGTGTGTCTGAGAACCCAGTTGTGTCAACAGGGCCGGGACAAGGTATTTTGGTGCCTTAGGCCTCTTTTACACGAGCGTCACGAATTAGGTCCAGATGCGTTGCGGGTGCGTTCAGGGAAAATCGCGCAATTTTGCTTGCGAGTGCTGTCAGTTTTGTATGCGCGATTGCATTTTTCCGCGTGGGTGAAATGTGGATTGCATGCATTTTTAAGGCGCGTGAAAAAAAACGGAACCCCTCTATATGTATTAATATATGTTATAATTTCATCTATGGCTTTTTATGATAACAAAAGAGGGGATGGGGGTTTGTTTGTAATTCCCTGCCTATATAAACACACTTCCCTGGAGGGTGTGACATTCGCCCCTAATGAAGCAAACCAGGCGAAACCTAGGTCGGGCACACTTGTAGACGTGTAAACGTTTTATTCAATGCACGTTTAACTTTAAAATTTGTGAGTATAATAAATCTCCTTTTATATGGTCTATCTGGCGGTACTTCACTATGTGCATCAATCTTTAAACTCCCACAGAAGGTCTTGCTCTGGTGAGGATTTCCAAACTGTGGGGGATTCTGATGTTTGGTGGTGCCAAAGCTAACTGTGATTAGTCGGCAACTCTCTTTCATTGAGGCGAAATTTGGCAGCGTGATCACCTTTTATATTGACTTTGGCGGTAGGATTGTTTCGCTGTGGGTGGAAATTCCTCTGCCAGTGCCCGCAACAGAAAAATGTAACATCTCTCACAGCAAGGCATGGAAATGCTGCATTCTGACAGCTCTATGTGATGCTGGTAACATGTCCGCCATTTTGTGTTTGTACCGGGGTCTAGGTGCGTTGCCACCCAGTACTGGTTCTTGACCTTTATGCTTTTTATACGGGGGTCCCTCTTCAAACATTGGAGCATGAAGGCCCCCATTTGCACTAAATTGAAAGTGGTGGAGCGCCCTGGCTCCTGCTAATCGCCCAGGAGAATGTCGTCCTCGGTCTCCTCCCCCCAGCCACGGACAACACCAGGGATCCCCGAAAAGTTTAAAGCTTGCTCTTCTTGCTCCTCCTCCTCCCCCCAGCCACCATCCTCCTCTGACTCCTCTTCAGACTCCTGCTGACTTGTCTCAGATGGAGTAGCCCCCCCCTGGGAATTCATTCAGCATTGCGACTTCCTCATCTTCTAGCTCCTGCTCCTCGACGGCTTGATCAATGACAGGACGCAATGCACGCTCCAGAAAGAAGAAGTAAAGTACGATGTCACTGATGGTGCCCTGGCTGCTACTGACCAGTTTGGTGATCTCATCAAATGGCCGCAAAAGTCTGCATGTGTTGTGCATAAGCAGCCACTGGCGCGTTGAAAAGAAACCAAGCTCCCCAGAACCTGTCCTGCCACAGAGTTCATACAGGTAGTCGTTAATGGCACGTTTCTGCTGGAGCAGCCTATCAAGCATATACAAGGTGGAGTTCCAGTGCATTGGGCAGTCACAAATCAGACATCTGACGGGCAAGTTGTGTTACCGCTGAATGTCAGCAAGGCGAGCCATGGCTGTGTAAGATCTTCTAAAATGGCCAGAGATTTTCTTGGCCTGCCGCAAGACGTCCGGGCCCCCGGGGTATTTGGCAACAAATCACTGCACGACTAAGTTCAGGACATGTGCCATTTTGCCCTGTTTCAGTGTGCTCAGCAGATTGGCACCATTGTCACACACCACTTTACCAACTGTCAAATTGAGCGGGGTTAGCCACTGATCGGCCTGTGACCGCAGAGCTGAAACTGGTGCAGGACCGGTGTGACTCTTGGCTTCCAGGCACAACAGCCGCAGCACAGCATGGCAAAGTCTCACCTGGCACGTCGAATAGGTTTTGGGGAGCTTGGGGGGTGCAGCGGAAGAGGCAGTAGCAGTTGTAGGAAGGCGCAAGGGGCCGTCATTGATGGAAGGTATGTGTCACTGAGGTTCCTGGCCATGGTGAGGTAAGAGCCGGTAGTTTTAAGTGTCAGCAGCAGCTAGTGCTGATTGACACTGTTTGTTGTTAGTATGGCTGTAAAGCCGATCCGGGCTGGCTCTTACTGGGAGTAGCCAAAGTGCTGGGTGGGTGGCTGCTCCCCACACTTCAGGCCGGGTCTTTATTGGCCTATCAAAAACCCAGCCAGCAGTCTCAGCTGGGTGTGGATGATACTCCATCTGACAGGGAAGCTGTGGAGACTCTGTTTTGGGATCTGTGAATTGGTGTCATGCTAAAGGCTTGAAAGCCGCATGCTGGAAAACAGGCACCTAAAGCCTGCTGTGAAGATTTTGTCCTATGGACATTGCATGGTGTGGACAAACACCAAGACTGTAAACGGTCATTTTGTGTTTCCTTATGCGTGAATAAACACCGAACTGTTTAAGTTAAAGACTTTGTGATTGCCTCTATACTGCGTCCGCTAGCCTACCAGAGAAAAAACCCACAATTGGTGTCAGATGCGGGCAAACGCTGTGAGGCAGGCCTGAAGGCTGAAAAGTTTTGATTTTTCCTGGGCACAAATGCATGTCCTATATTAAGCCGGCAAGGTTACGACCCGTGTCCTCTGACAAAATGGAGACGGTCGTGAAAGCCCTCTTGGAGGCTAACTTGCAGCAGCGGGAGGCTAACAAGCAGCAGCAGGAAACTAACCACTAATGGCGTTGCAAGCGGCCAGAGCATCCAAGAACGTCCACGATGCCTAGAAAGCTGTCTGTGCGGCGATCCCTAAGATGTCCCCCTCGGATGACGTCGAGACCTATCTGGAGATGTTTGAAAAGGTGGCCGTGAGGGAGAAGTTACCCCGAGACCAGTGGGCTGAGGTCGTCGCTCCGTTCCTGGCATCTGGACCCCAGCAAGTGTTTTTTGATCTTCCCAATGATCAAGCGTCTGACTACCTGACCGTAAAAGGTGAGACCCTGGCGAGACTGGGGGTGAATGTATTGGTCCGGGCTCAGCGGGTGCACCAGTGGGAATTTAACTCAGCTGAACCTGCCAGACCACAATATTATGACCATGCAGAAATGGCTACAGCCTGACATATTGACTCCCACTGCTATGCTGGACCGTCTGTTGGCGGATGTGCTTTGGAGGGCTTTGCCGTACCCTCTCCAGCACTGGATTGGCCAGGTGTCTCCTGGTAATGCCTTAGAAATGGTCGACCTGGTGGAGCGCTACGAGGCCACCAGAAATCTGCAGGGGGGTTCTTGTGGGAGGGGGCCAGTTAAACGCCGGAAATCTCCACCCCAGACCCGGCGGCCGGTGCCAGCCAAACTCGTTTGGGATGTATTCCCTGCAGACCCAGCTCCGGTGGTTTGCTGGTGGTGTCACGAGTCGGGACACATAAGGACCCCTCTGTCTGAAGAAAAGGATGCTGTTGCCACAGTGAAAATTGCTGACAGCCTCTCCTCTAAACAGGCTCAGGAAGCCAGGGAGTTCATTAGTCGGAACATGGATGTGTTCTCGGACCTTCCTGGACGCACTTCCATAGTCCGACATGACATTATCACTGAGCCTCAGACAAAAGTCCGGTTAAAAACATACCGGGTACCCGAGGCTCAGCGACTAGCCATCACAAAGGAAGTGCAGCTAATGCTCCACCTAGGTGTCATCGAGGAGTCAAAAAGTAAATGGGCCAGTCCGATAGTCTTGATACCCAAGCCGGATGGGACATTGTGGTTCTGTAATGACTTCCACCAACTGAATGAGGTGTCCAAGTTTGACGCGTATCCCATGCCCCGAGTGGATGAGCTTATTGAGAGGTTGGGCCAAGCCCGGTATTTTTCTGTGTTGGACCTCACCAAAGGGTACTGGCAGGTACCCTTGACGGAGGCTGCCAAGGAAAAAATTACTTTCATCACGGCAGAGGGGCTGTATCAGTACAAGGTATTACCCTTAAGTCTACATGGCGCTCCCGCCACGTTTCAAAGGCTAATGGACATTGTACCCGTTCCACATCGTTGGTACGCTTTGGCGTACCTGGACGATATCGTTATCCACAGCACCGACTAGGAAAGTCACCGACCTAAAGTACAGGCTGTAGTGCACTCCCTTTGGAAGGCCAGATTAACCGCTAATCCAAAAAAGTGCTCAATAGGGTTAGAAGAGACCAAGTACCTGGGGTATGTAATTGGGCGCAGAATTATCAAACCTCAGGTGAACACAATTTTGCTACAGTTGCCGCACTATTGAAGGGACACAAGTCAGTGACGGTTCAGTGGAATGAGCAGGTAAAAAAAGGCTTTCCCCGCTTTGAAGTCTGCCCTGTGTGGGTCCCTGGTATTGGTGACGCCTGACTTCAAGAGGGAGTTTGTGGTACAGACCGATGCCTCTGAATATAGTGCTATATATTCGTATTCTTGAATAGTGTTGATTGCGAATATTCTAATCGCAAATTTATCTTGAATTTATCGTGAATATCGGCACTTAGCAACATCCCTAGCAACCAATAGGAAAGTTGCCTACCCCTTAGTGTTGATGGCGAATATTCTAATCGCACATTTTTATCGCGAATATATTACATTGCCGATTTTCGCAATCAAGTAAATAATGACTGGAGATCACAAATTCTCGAATTTGCGAATTTATGACGAATATTCGGCCAAAAATTTGCAAAATATCGCAAATTAGAATATTGCCTATGCCACTCATCACTATCCAGCAGCAGTTGTCGTGTTTGCACACTATACAAAAAAGTGCTAGCCTAAGCACCACCACAGAGGTCAGGGCTTTTTCCTATAGTTTGCAAGCAATGCTACCACTGCTGGATTGCAGGGTGGTCATGACCCCTGGAAACAATAGTGCATTGGAAAAATGAATCAAGCCAGCAAAGAAGGCAATATGGACAATCTTAAAGGGCTTCTGTCACCCCCCCAACCACCATTTTTCAGTTTTTGACTTATTATATTTGTTAATGTAAGCAGATTCCATCTATGCCCCTCTTACCTCGGGCTGTGCAGTAATTACAGTAAAAAACGTACTTTTATTATATGTAAATTTCTTCACTACCAGCAAGTTGGTAGCCGCCGCATCCTCTGTTTGAAAAAACGCCCCCTCCTCCACTTGATTGACAGGGCCGGCGAGCGCCTGCGCCGAATGACGACCGGTACGGCGCAGGCGCGGGATTTGAGGCTGCAGGCAGGGCCAGCGAGAGGAGGAGAGAGCGCTCGCTGGCCCTGTCAATCAAGTGGAGAAGGGGGCGTTTTTTCAAACAGAGGATGCGGCGGCTACCAGCAAGTCCGCCCAACTTTCTGGTAGTAAAGAAATTTACATATAATAAAAGTATGTTTTTTACTGTAATTACTGCACAGCCCGAGGTAAGTGGGGCATATATGGAATCTGCTTACATTAACAAATATAATAAGACAAAACTGAAAATTGGGGGTTGGGGGTGACAGAAGCCCTTTAATACATTAGCGTGCTCTGTGACCTCACGCTGTGCAAAGTCAGGTCACAGCACAGAGCGGCAGGAAGAACAGGAAGATGCCTGGATTTAAAGAATGGTGACTTTGTCCAGAGCAGGAGAGGTAATTTTTTTATTTTATTTTTTCTGCTCTGAGGTCTGATTAATATGGAGGGTCTTATTAACATGGGGGTCTTATCTGAGGTCTAAATAGGGGTTTTATTCACACTGAGGGGTGTGATCTGAGGTCTGATTTGAAGTCTGAATTGGGGTCTTATTCACATTCAGTCTGATCTGAGGTCTGATTGAGGGTCTGACCTGAGGTCTGAATGGGGTTTTATTAACATTACGGGTCTGACCTGAGGTCTGAATGGGGTTTTATTAACATTACGGGTCTGATCTGAGGTCTGATTTGGGGGTTTGTTTGGGGCTCTAGGCTGATGTCTAATTAACATTGAGGGTCTGATTGGTGGTCTTATCCGAGGTCTAATGAAAAATATTCCTCCTCTAAAACAGGTGCATCTTATATGGTGAAAAATACAATAGTTTTAGGTTGCCATTTTCTCAGTTTGAAAAGTACTTAAGAAATAGCAGTTAACAAGTACAGTGGAGGTGAAAAGAAGGTCTGGAAATTTTAGAGACATCTGCTCATAGGATTGCTAGAAAGGCAAATCAGAAACCCTGCTTGACTGCAAAAGACCTTCAGGAAGACTTAGCAGACTCTGGAGTTGTAGTACATTGTTCTACTGTTCAGCAACACCTGCACAAATATGGTCTTCATGGAAGAGTCACAGGAAGAAAACCTCTCCTGCGTCTTCACCACAAAATTCAATGTCAGAAGTTTTCAATAGAACATCTAAATGATGCATTTTGGAGACAAGTCCAATTAGGTTTAAATAGAACTCTTTTGTCATATGTTTGGAGAAAAAAGGGCACAGAATGTCATGAAAAGAACACCTCTTTGATCAATAATTATTGGCAGGGGTGTAGTTAAAGGCTCATGAGCCCTACTTCAGCTTGGGTCCCCCTTCCCTCAGAGCTTTGTGGCCAGGGGCAGTGAAGCACATAACCTTTGTGCTGCCTTAGGCAAAAATTTTAATGGTACCCCTGCATGCCAAATATTTTACCTAACGCCTCCCCTCCAGCCAGAGGTGTAACTTGACCAGCATGCACTTTCTATAATACCAGTGTCTTCTTATGTGGCATAATGGTATTTAGGCCCCCTCAGTCTTTTGGGCCCGGTAGCGACTGCTATCTCTGCATACCCTATAGCTACGCCCCTGATCATGCTTTGGGGATGTGTTGCAGCCAGTGGCACAGGGAATATTTCATGGGTGGAGAATTAAATGAAATTCCAAATTGCAAATTCTGTAAGCAAACTTAAACTGTAAAAAAGCTGAAGTTGAAAAAAGGATGGCTTCTACAAATGGATAATGATCCTAAACACACATCATACCGTAATTCACAATAGACTACCTCAAAAGGCACAAGCTGAAGGTTTTACCATGGCCCTCACAATCCCCTGATGTGAACATCATTAAAAATCTGTGGAAAGACCTCAAAAATGCAGTGTATGCAAAATGGCCCAGATATCTCATAGAACTGGAAGAGTTATGTAAGGAAGAATGGATGAACATCCCACAAACAAGAATTTATAGACTCTTGGCTGGCTACAAAAAAAGTTTACAAGAAGTGTTAACCGGGTCTTTGCAGGGAAGTTTTGATTCGGGTCAAATTTATTCAGACCTAAATCAAATCTGCAGACCAATTCATTCAACCCAAACCCAAAACGAATTTCAAGAAATTTGCTCATCTGTGTATTCATTGATTCAAACAATGCTAAAATGTATGGTATATATAATGGTATATAGTTAAATGATGTGGACTATTGGATTGACTATTAAATATAAATGTACATCTTTCTAATATATATTCATAATAAATATACAGTATATCTATTTTTTATTAGTGAAGTAGAATTATGGTGTTCATGTGGTTGTAAGAATTTAATTGCATCTTGGGAGAGGCATTTTTTTTCCAAGACCAAGCTTCATTAACTACTTTGTACTTCAAATATGGATGTTTCTAGGGATTGTCCATTGGTAAGCAAATGTTCTTGGCAAATTGGAAAATGGCTGCTTTCATGATGAAGATGGGAATAAAATGGCAATTTACATGCTACTTTAAAGAAACTTCATTACTCTACTAATCCCCATGTCATTAACCCACTTGATCTATGCAACAAATCATGTGCAATGTGATTTCCATACACTGAAGAGGAGAAGTAAATGTTTAATCTAGGGTTCATGCATTATACATGTAGCAATGCTTAGTGTTTTACACCATGCTAAAATATTTTATTAAAAGAATATATATATATATATATATATATGTATACAGTATATATATATATATATACCGGTAATCAGTTTATTTGTGCATGCATAATAATATGCAATATATATATAGCATAATGTACTCTGTGGGCATTCGCTTTGGTAGTTAGGACTAGCAGATGCAGTATAGAGGTAAAGTACACAGTTCTTGAATCAAACAGCGGTGTTTATTCACACATTGGTGTATAACAAAATGCAGATAAGGTGTATCACAAAACGCAGGTGGCTTGATGTTTGTTCAGACACAAGGAAAGTCCATAAACAATAAAAGTCACCCAGCACTTTGACTACTCCCAGTAACAGCCGTCCCGGATCAGCTATGACAGCCATGTTAAATCTCAAGGTGTCAATTAGCAATAGCTGCTGCTGTCACATAAAATACCGGCTCTTACTTCACCGAGGCCAGGAAGGTGTATCACAAAATGCAGGTGGATTGATGTTTGTTCAGACACAAGGAAAGTCCATAAACAATAAAAGTCACCCAGCACTTTGACTACTCCCAGTAAGAGCCGTCCCGGATCAGCTATGGCAGCCATGTTAAATCTCAAGGTGTCAATTAGCAATAGCTGCTGCTGACACATAAAATACTGGCTCTTACTTCACCGAGGCCATGAACCTGTGACACATAACTTTCACCCACAATGATTCCAGGTACCTTCTTACATACCCCCCCCCTTGTTCAACCCTGAGGGAGTGAACACCTGCCATACAGTATACCCGGGACAGGGCATCCGCATTTCCTTGCAACCGGCCTGCCCTGTGTTCCATGGAGAACTTAAAGTTCTGTAAGGACAGAAACTACCTGGTGACTCGGGCATTTCTCTCTTTGACCTGGCTCATCCATTGAGAGGGGAGTGGTCGGTCATCAGGCAGAACTTTCTCCCCAACAAATAGTAGCGGAGAGACTCGAGTGCCCACTTAATTGCCAGGCACTCTCTCTCCACTATACTATACCTGGTTTCGGCTGGGGTGAGTTTGCGGCTTAAAAAGACAACGGGATGCTCCTCCCTGTTGACTTCCTGAAAGTACAGCACCAAGGCCTACTTCTGTGGCATCTGTCTGTACCACGAACTCCCTGTTGAAGTCGGGCGTCACCAAAACCGGTGACCAGAGGCCATCCTAAGATATATCCTACAAGATTTTACTGAGATCCAAGAGCCGCGACCGAAAACAAACAACAAAAATAGAATCGCATGTGTAACCACATACCATCCTTTAATGCCAAAAATCCAACGGGCCTTTAAACAGCACTGGCCACTCCTAGCCAAAGCCTATCCCACCATAAAAGAATTCAATCAAACCCCTCTGACATGTTATAAAAGATCTCCCAACATCAGGGATAAGTTAGTAAAAGCAGACATAGGTAGTTTTTCTAAACTACTGAAACAAACTTTCTTACGGAGCAGACGAATAGGTACATACCCATGTCTCCACTGCCCAATGTTCCAGCATAATAAAAGGCGAATACGCCACACATCCAGGTACTTGACAGAGGATTCCGATCTGTGGATTCTATACCTGCGACTCAAGTTTTGTCATTTACCTTATAAAATGCCCATGTGGACTCGCCTATGTAGGAGAAATGACGCAACACATACGGGACCGTATAAGCAAGCACAAGTCGACCATCAGACTTGGGCACACTTTCTTACCCATACCACATCGCTTCGTGGACAAAAAACATCAAATCTCACAACTGCGTTTCCAAATTTTGGACCAAATTGACCCATCCAGGAGAGGAGGCAATCGGATACTCCTCTTAAGACAGCGGGAGGCATTTTGGATCCATAAACTAGGGACACTTTCCCCTAATGGACTGAACCGCGAATGTGACATTTTTATTAATGTATGAATTAATTAGATGATGATGGGAATATGGTCTTAACATTACTTTGTTTTTCTTCCTACAGACCCGCTGAGGAAAAAAATATTATGTCTGCATCTGGTGAGGGTGAGATTATCTCTTCCCCTACTCTTCCACTAACTCTTATTCCCATAATCCATAGATCTCTTTCATTTCTTCCCTGTTTGTTTCTGAATTGCTAATCCTTCATTCCCCCTCTCCATGTCCCCCTTTTCTGTCTATAAATCCCCCTCCATTTAATCTCCTATAATGGATCAGGGCCATATATCACAAAGTGAAATATACACCACTTTTGTCTCCATAGAGAAATAGAATGACAAGATGATTATGCCTTATATCATATACTGTCCTCCTCGCTATATAAACAGTGCCCTAATAGTCTGTAAATTGCCAAGTATACATTGTGACAGGAGAATCCTACAGTGGAACGCATACCGTCCCCTTTCCGATCACGTGATGCCCCTGTGGAATGCACGCTTGCGTCCCAGCCGTCACGTGACTTCCGGTCACATGACCGGAACTACAGAGAGCCAATACATTTAAGGCACGGACGGGCGCGATAAAAAACGCCACACATCCGAGCCCTGATGACTAGGGATGAGCGAACCCGAACTGTATAGTTCGGGTTCGTACCGAATTTTGGGGTGTCCGTGACACGGACCCGAACCCGAACATTTTCGTAAAAGTCCGGGTTCGGGTTCGGTGTTCGGCGCTTTCTTGGCGCTTTTTGAAAGGCTGCAAAGCAGCCAATCAACAAGCGTCATACTACTTGGCCCAAGAGGCCATCACAGCCATGCCTACTATTGGCATGGCTGTGATTGGCCAGTGCACCATGTGACCCAGCCTCTATTTAAGCTGGAGTCACGTAGCGCCGCACGTCACTCTGCTATGATCAGTATAGGGAGAGGTTGCAGCTGCGACGTTAGGGCGAGATTAGGCAGATTAACTCCTCCAAAAGACTTCATTCTGTTATCGATCTGCAGCTGTGGATCATTGAAGTGCTATTATTGACTTGCTCACTTTTTTGAGGCTGCCCAGAGCGTTTTTAGATCACTTTTTTTCTGGGGTGATCGGCGGCCATTTTGTGACTTGTGGTGCGCGAGCACGAGCTATCACCAAGTGTATTTAACCATCGATAGTGTGGTTATTTTGTGCCATATCCTACATCAGCTGCAGGCTGAGCCTGTGTCACCGAAGTGCATTTAACCATCAACAGTCTGGTTATTTTTTGGCCATATACTACATCAGCTGCAGGCTGAGCCTGTGTCACCCAAGTGCATTTAACCATCAACAGTCTGATTATTTTTTGTCCATATACTACATCAGCTGCAGGCTGAGCCTGTGTCACCCAAGTGTATTTAACCATCGAAAGTGTGGTTATTTTGTGCTATATCCTACATCAGCTGCAGGCTGAGCCTGTGTCACCCAAGTGCATTTAACCATCAACAGTCTGATTATTTTTTGGCCATATACTACATCTGGTGCAGGCTGAGCCTGTGTCACCCAAGTGCATTTAACCATCAACAGTCTGATTATTTTTTGGCCATATACTACATCTGGTGCAGGCTGAGCCTGTGTCACCCAAGTGCATTTAACCATCAACAGTGTGGTTATTTTTTGGCCATATATTACATCAGGGGCAAGTTGAGCCTGTCACCCAGCGCCTAAAAAATAGACCTGACATTTCTATTCAACCAAATCTGTACTGTTTTAGCTGGTCAAGTTATTTGTATTGACCGTAAAAGCACACTTTTTTTTCTGGGTTGAAAAAGCATTCCCAAATTTGCCATTCTCAAAATAACTAGTTTCTGGTATTTGAGGCCTACTTGAAATCTATCCCAAAAATAAAATCTTACATTGAAGGTATTGATAGTGTCATTCAGAAAAACCTAAGACACACGCTAGCGTGCTGATAGAAGTGTGATTCTGTGATTAAACCTATACCTGTCACACAGCGCAAAAAAAAACAGGTCTCACATCTCTATTCAACCAAATCTGCACTGTTTTAGCTGGTCAAGTTATTTGTAGTGACCGTAAAAGCACACTTTTTGTTCTGGGTTGAAAAAGCATTCCCAAATGTGCCATTCTCAAAATAACTAGTTTCTGGTATTTGAGGCCTACTTGAAATCTATCCCAAAAAGAAAATCTTACATTGAAGGTATTGATAGTTTCATTCAGAAAAACCTAAGACACACGCTAGCGTGCTGATAGAAGTGTGATTCTGTGATTAAACCTATACCTGTCACACAGCGCAAAAAAAAACAGGTCTCACATCTCTATTCAACCAAATCTGCACTGTTTTAGCTGGTCAAGTTATTTGTAGTGACCGTAAAAGCAGACTTTTTGTTCTGGGTTGAAAAAGCATTCCCAAATTTGCCATTCTCAAAATAACTAGTTTCTGGTATTTGAGGCCTACTTGAAATCTATCCCAAAAAGAAAATCTTACATTGAAGGTATTGATAGTGTCATTCAGAAAAACCTAAGACACACACTAGCGTGCTGATAGAAGTGTGATTCTGTGATTAAACCTATACCTGTCACACAGCGCAAAAAAAAACAGGTCTCACATCTCTATTCAACCAAATCTGCACTCTTTTAGCTGGTCAAGTTATTTGTAGTGACCGTGACAGTGGCCTGTTCCAGTGGTGGGTGACGTGAAGCCTGATTCTCTGCTATGACATGAAGACAGATTCTGCGCTGACATAAGGCCAGATTCTCTGTTACGGGACCTCTCTCCTCTGCCTGGGTGCCTGGGCCTAAATGTGTGACAGTGGCCTGTTCCAGTAGTGGGTGACGTGAAGCCTGATTCTCTGCTATGACATGAAGACAGATTCTGCGCTGACATAAGGCCAGATTCTCTGTTACGGGACCGCTCTCCTCTGTCTGGGTGCCGGGGCCTAAATGTGTGACAGTGGCCTGTTCCAGTGGTGGGTGACGTGAAGCCTGATTCTCTGCTATGACATGAAGACAGATTCTGCGCTGACATAAGGCCAGATTCTCTGTTACGGGACCTCTCCTCTGCCTGGGTGCCTGGGCCTAAATGTGTGACAGTGGCCTGTTCCAGTGGTGGGTGACGTGAAGCCTGATTCTCTGCTATGACATGAAGACAGATTCTGCGCTGACATGAAGCCAGATTCTCTGCTATGGCATGAAGAGACTGATTCTCTGCTGACATGAAGCCAGATTCTTTGCTATGGCATGAAGAGACTGATTCTCTGCTGACGTGAAGCCAGATTCTCTGCTATGGGACCTCTGTCCAATTGATATTGGTTCATTTTTATTTTTTTAATTTTAATTTTAATTCATTTCCCTATCCACATTTGTTTGCAGGGGATTTACCTACATGTTGCTGCCTTTTGCAGCCCTCTAGCTCTTTCCTGGGCTGTTTTACAGCCTTTTTAGTGCCCAAAAGTTCGGGTCCCCATTGACTTCAATGGGGTTCGGGTTCGGGACGAAGTTCGGATCGGGTTCGGATCCCGAACCCGAACATTTCCGGGAAGTTCGGCCGAACTTCTCGAACCCGAACATCCAGGTGTTCGCTCAACTCTACTGATGACCTAATCTCCCCACCAGAACAGGTAAAGAGCTAACTACACCCTGTACAGAATTATTAGGCAAATGAGTATTTTGACCACATCATCCTCTTTATGCATGTTGTCTTACTCCAAGCTGTATAGGCTCGAAAGCCTACTACCAATTAAGCATATTAGGTGATGTGCATCTCTGTAATGAGAAGGGGTGTGGTCTAATGACATCAACACCCTATATCAGGTGTGCATAATTATTAGGCAACTTTCCTTTCCTTTGGCAAAATGGGTCAAAAGAAGGACTTGACAGGCTCAGAAAAGTCAAAAATAGTGAGATATCTTGCAGAGGGATGCAGCACTCTTAAAATTGCAAAGCCTCTGAAGCGTGATCATCGAACAATCAAGCGTTTCATTCAAAATAGTCAACAGGGTCGCAAGAAGCGTGTGGAAAAACCAAGGCGCAAAATAACTGCCCATGAACTGAGAAAAGTCAAGCGTGCAGCTGCCAAGATGCCACTTGCCACCAGTTTGGCCATATTTCAGAGCTGCAACATCACTGGAGTGCCCAAAAGCACAAGGTGTGCAATACTCAGAGACATGGCCAAGGTAAGAAAGGCTGAAAGACGACCACCACTGAACAAGACACACAAGCTGAAACGTCAAGACTGGGCCAAGAAATATCTCAAGACTGATTTTTCTAAGGTTTTATGAAATGAGAGTGAGTCTTGATGGGCCAGATGGATGGGCCCGTGGCTGGATTGGTAAAGGGCAGAGAGCTCCAGTCCGACTCAGACGCCAGCAAGGTGGAGGTGGAGTACTGGTTTGGGCTGGTATCATCAAAGATGAGCTTGTGGGGCCTTTTCGGGTTGAGGATGGAGTCAAGCTCAACTCCCAGTCCTACTGCCAGTTTCTGGAAGACACCTTCCTCAAGCAGTGGTACAGGAAGAAGTCTGCATCCTTCAAGAAAAACATGATTTTCATGCAGGACAATGCTCCATCACACGCGTCCAAGTACTCCACAGCGTGGCTGGCAAGAAAGGGTATAAAAGAAGAAAATCTAATGACATGGCCTCCTTGTTCACCTGATCTGAACCCCATTGAGAACCTGTGGTCCATCATCAAATGTGAGATTTACAAGGAGGGAAAACAGTACACCTCTCTGAACAGTGTCTGGGAGGCTGTGGTTGCTGCTGCACGCAATGTTGATGGTGAACAGATCAAAACACTGACAGAATCCATGGATGGCAGGCTTTTGAGTGTCCTTGCAAAGAAAGGTGGCTATATTGGTCACTGATTAGTTTTTGTTTTGTTTTTGAATGTCAGAAATGTATATTTGTGAATGTTGAGATGTTATATTGGTTTCACTGGTAAAAATAAATAATTGAAATGGGTATATATTTGTTTTTTGTTAAGTTGCCTAATAATTATGCACAGTAATAGTCACCTGCACACACAGATATCCCCCTAAAATAGCTAAAACTAAAAACAAACTAAAAACTACTTCCAAAAATATTCAGCTTTGATATTAATGAGTATTTTGGGTTCATTGAGAACATGGTTGTTGTTCAATAATAAAATTAATCCTCAAAAATACAACTTGCCTAATAATTCTGCACTCCCTGTATATGTCTTTTTTAGGTGATGAAAGACCCTGGCATCCTCCCTATAGACACTTGCTATCTAGTGAACCTCAGCCTGGGAAATATTATATAATATAATGTGGCATCATGTCTTTGGTAATACCGATTGGAGCACTGCCTTTATGTTTCTGCTGTTATACCTGGCATATATATATATTTTTCATGTCTGTCTTTTATATATATTCACATCAATGAGCCTCTGTTTTTGGCACTATAATGCAATGCGGCTTTGAGCCTGTTATACCCAATAGAAAACTGTCCTCTTGCTGATATACCTGGCGTGTATATATATAATTTTCAGATATATTCAGAGCATGTACCTGGCATATATTGTACAATGCATCTAGAAAATGCAGAGAGCCATTAACTTCACTTAACCTTGCTGTATGTCGCCATCCATGGAGGCAATACAGTTGCAAGAAAAAGTATGTGAACCCTTTGGAATGATATGGATTTCTGCACAAATTGGTCATAAAATGTGATCTGATCTTTATCTAAGTCACAAGAATAGACCGGCAATAGGCAACCACAGTCTGCTTAAACTAATAACACACAAATAATTAAATGTTACCATGTTTTTATTGAACACACCATGTAAACATTCACAGTGCAGGTGGAAAAAGTATGTGAACCCTTGTATTTAATAACTGGTTGAACCTCCTTTGGCAGCAATAACTTCAACCAAACATTTTCTGTAGTTGCTGATCAGACGTGCACAACGGTCAGGAGTAATTCTTGACCATTCCTCTTTACAGAACTGTTTCAGTTCAGCAATATTCTTGGGATGTCTGGTGTGAATCGCTTTCTTAAGGTCATGCCACAGCATCTCAATCGGGTTGAGGTCAGGACTCTCCATAAGGTGTATTTTCTTCTGTTTAAGCCATTCTCTTGTTGATTTACTTCTATGCTTTGCGATGTTGTCCTGTTGCAACCCCCATCTTCTGTTGAGCTTCAGCTGGTGAACAGATGGCCTTAAGTTCTCCTGCAAAATGTCTTGATAAACTTGGGAATTCATTTTTCCTTTGATGATAGCAATCCGTCCAGGCCCTGACGCAGCAAAGCAGCCCCAAACCAATGATGCCCCCACCACCATACTTCCCAGTTGGGATGAGGTTTTGATGTTGGTGCGCTGTGCCTCTTTTTCTCCACACATAGTGTTGTGTGTTTCTTCCAAACAACTCAACTTTGGTTTCATCTGTCCACAGAATATTTTGCCAGTACTGTTGTGGAACATCCAGGTGCTCGTGTGCAAACTGTAAACGTGCAGCAATGTTTTTTTTTGACAGCAGTGGATTCCTCTGTGGTATCCTCCCTTGAAATCCATTCTTGTTTAGTGTTTTACGTATCGTAGATTCGCTCACAGGGATGTTAGCATATGCCAGAGACTTTTGTAAGTCTTTAGCTGACACTCTAGGATTCTTCTTCACCTCATTGAGCAGTCTGCGCTGTGCTCTTGAAGTCATCTTTATAGGACTAACACTCCTAGGGAGAGTAGCAGCAGTGCTGAACTTTCTCCATTTATATACAATTTGTCTTACCGTGGACTGATCAACAGCAAGGCTTTTGCAGATACTTTTATAACCCTTTATGCAAGTCAACAATTCTTAATCGTAGGTCTTCTGAGAGCTCTTTTGTGTGAGCCATCATTCACATCAGGCAATGCTTCTTGTGAAAAGCAAACCCAGAACTGGTGTGTGTTTTTTATAGGGCAGCTGTAACTAACACCTCCAATCTCATCTTATTGATTGGACCCCAGTTGGCTGACACCTCACTCCAATTAGCTCTTGGAGATGTCATTAGTCTAGGGGTTCACATACTTTTTCCACCTGCACTGTGAATGTTTACAATGTGTGTTCAATAAAAACATGGTAACATTTAATTCTTTGTTTGTTATTAGTTTAAGTAGACTGTGATTGTCTATTGTTGTGACTTAGATAAAGATCAGATCAAATTTTATGACCAATTTGTGCAGAAATCCATATCATTCCAAAGGGTTTACATCGATTGATAAATGACTTGATATGGGGCAGAAAAAGGGTCCGTATTAAGCTACAATACTTGCGAATGGCGGCAAGTGATGGCGGCCTAGGCCTGCCCCATTTTCAAATCTACTACTTGTGTTCACAACTACAGTGGTGCGTCAATACCGGGGATGGAGTATTATTATCCCATATTTCTGGGCAACTTCAACAGCATACATATAATATATTTAGTATACTGGAATCTGGGCTTCTGGAGCGTACAGATATTTGCTGCCCCATCGGGGCTGCGCTACAGAAGACCTGGAATAAAATCAAGGTACTTATCCAGGCCCCCCAAATTCTGGATTTCTCCCCACTATGGGATAACCCTGCGCTAACAGAATTCTTGGCACTTAACGAAAATGATTACTGGACTCGAAAAGGTATCACGTTACTTTCACACATATACACGAAAGGGAAAATTAAATTAATAGGGGAACTGTTTCAACACACACCAATAACCGCATTAGAACAATATAGATATTTTCAAATACAACACGCATTAGCTTGCACACTGAAAAAAATACCTCTTATAGCAGCCACTCAGAGGTTTCTATTATTTTGTTATAATATAGTAGGGAATAAAGTTAAGATCTCACTAATATATAAGAGATTTATTGAGGAACTTAGCACGGTCACTAAATTTAAAAGCGTAGATAAATGGAAGGTGGATATAGGGGAATGTAACTCTTCACAATGGCGGGAAATATATCAAAACATCAAGAAGGCTTCGCCTTCGAGACAACACCAGTTGACACAATTTAAAATAATACACCGTTTATATGTTACCCCGAGTCTTTTATCTAAAATGTATAGTAACAAGGGACAAGAATTCAGTTGCTTGAAATGCTCCCTGGTAGCCGCAGGGTTAGTACATATGCTGTGGGATTGCCCAGTTATTAAGCTCTTTTG
Source organism: Bufo bufo (assembly GCF_905171765.1). Lineage (NCBI taxonomy): Eukaryota > Metazoa > Chordata > Amphibia > Anura > Bufonidae > Bufo > Bufo bufo. Next base: position 165,783,918 of record NC_053392.1, on the reverse strand, counting down.
GGGTAGTATATTCCAGGCGATGGCGGTACAAAGTGGGAATCACCCCCCCTTAACTATCCAGGCAGTTGTGCTTGGACTTCTCCCTCCCGAGTACAAGAAAAGAACTACCAAAAACGAACAGGCGTATTGGCTGAAGGGATTTTTATTGGCCAAGGTAATAATCATGAGACAATGGGTGAAAGATAGGACGCCATCAATAAATGAATGGCAAAACTTAATGACACGAATAACAGACTTTGAGGGTATGAAACGGCGCGGGGTGAGCTACGCCACAGCAATGGGAGTATAGATAGATAGATGGGGAAAGTGGCGAGAGGGGCACACCCTGACTGGAATTGATGACCCCCCTCTTTGCTGTTGATGTGGTTATGGCCTAATACTAAACAAATAAATTGTCGTGCACTCTTAAATAATGAATATCATCATAACAGTCCACATTAAATAGGACTTGACATTTATGAAGGTTTGAAAAATACCAAATAGAGGGGCACGAGCGCCCTAACGCCCCTCGTGGCGGCCGTACCAGGCCAGGTACGCTGGGTGGGGGGATATACGGGGGTTTTTTTTTGTTTTTTTTTTGGAAGTCAGGGGCAGGGATGGGTTTTGGTCTTGATATATGTGACAGTGAATCGATACTAATTGAGGGAACTTCGAGATTTAGATGCCTTTATATGTATATACGCTGTTTAGTATCGAAGCGATGTATTGATCTAAATATACCTGTTATATGTACCCATCTGCTGTGACCAGATAACCTTTTTACATTTGTTTTATTAAGAAAAACAATAAAGATACAAATATTGAAAAAAAAAAGGGTTCACATACTTTTTCTTGCAACTGTATATACCATTCCGGTACTGCTATTTGTATATAAGCTATATTTAAAACGAATCTCTTGAATGTACGCAACATGTGATACCTTGTTAAGCATAACGGTATGTATCTATATAGCCATCTATTGATATAATGCGACAATATACTCCTATGTGTCCAGCAGACCCCGTCCAGACGCTATTACTTACCCATATATAACAAACTCTGTATAGGATACACGGATAGATGTGGTCAATAACCCAGTATATACACAATTGGGCTAAGTGCATACACTAAATCCACTTATGGTTTCCACTTACGACCAAGATGGATGTCACTAACATACCCCATTGAGATACACTATATGGGATTTTCTGACAACATCTATCTGGCCATATTCTGTACAGAAACACCTCTGTGTACTTTCTGTTCTATATATCCTGACTCTCATCAATCCTGCATGATTTAACTCCTCTCCATGACGTCTGTGGTTGTTCTATTACGTGTCAATTTACCTATGTATCCAGCAACGAATTGGATTATTACATACATGAATATAACAAAAAATTTCATTTTTTTTTAAAATTTCATTTTTTTTCATCCCAACTCATTTTGTACTATATATTGTTACAGATAAAAAAATTTGACCACTGATGAAGGTCTGAAATGACCAAAACGTCTGGTCGAAATACTCTGTTTGTACTAAGGATAAATATTGGGCTATTGGAAGAAACTACTGCAAAACTTAAAAATAAAAAGTTTGATTGCAACACTTTAAAGGGATTCTGTCACCAAGTTTTGGGCTATAGGAGCTGCGGACATGCACGGCTAGATCGCCTCTAGCATGTCCGCAATATACCTGTCCTATAGGGCTGTGTGCTTTTATTTTCTTTAAAAAAGGATTTTAGAGATATGTAAATTAGTCTTGTATGTGTCCAAGGGACTGTACAAACCTTCCTGGAGCCCAGCCACGCCCGCCTGTGAAGGAGCCCAGCACCGCCTATGTCCTCCGAATCTCCTTCTTTCATCAACGATAGATTCGCAGCTCGCGCATGCGCAATTCTTTCCCTGAGGCTGATGCCAGCACAGGGAAGGAACACTATACCGGCACTGCGCATGCGCGAGCTCGCGCATCGCGAGATTACGGCAATCTATCGTTGATGAAAGGAGGAGAAAGGAGTATAACGTTAACGATCAGCAGTAGGCCCTCACCCTTAATGTTTTAGAGGGTCACCAGCAGGCCCTTGCTCCTAATGTTTTTGAGGGTCACCAGCAGGCCATCAATCATAATTTTTCAAGGGTGTGTATGATGCCTTCCTTTATATATAATAAAGGGTGTATTGGAGTGCCGATTCCTTGTAATTTTTGGCAGCTCTTTCCCTTAGTGCAGTGTTGGCGAACCTATGGCACGGGTGCCAGAGGCGGCACTCGGAGCCCTCTCTGTGGGAACACGCAACCTGGAAAAAGTCTATGGCACACTAATATGACTTAGATTTTTCCTGCCCTTCATCAGCGCAGGGCTCGCTATGAACAGCACAGGCAGCGCACGAGTGTAGCAGGCTATTATAGCTAAATGATAGAGTACATGGAAGATATACTATGTTTGACTGTAGAATTCAGGTTAATTTACCGTGTTGGCACTTTGCGATAAATAAGTGGGCTTTGGGTTGAAGTTTGGGCACTCAGTCTCTAAAAGGTTCACCATCACTGCCTTAGTGCATAGACTTTATGAGTGTAGGAGTCCCACTACACGAACAATTGTACCACAATGTGAATGAGGCCCTCCTTTATTTATTGATATACAGGTTGTATTGGAGTGTCTCTTCCTTGCAATTTTTGGCAGCACTTGCACTTTATATACAATTAAATATACAGGAAAGAATGTTTCCTAACATTTTTTCCTCTAAAATCGATTTTATCTTCGGTTTGGTGCGTATTATTGTCAGTCTGTAAAAGTGTCGTACTACTTGGACAACATCATTCCCAGCAGCGATCTGGGAGTCCAAGATGCATCCAGTCATCCTCCCCATGCTGTTCCTGAACCATTTCAGTGGTGTTTCCATAAATTTCTGACCTTTCCATGTGAACCAGACACCCTCCCCTCTTCAGAGCAGGGGGTGCCTGGTTTAATGCTCGGGTTCTCCCATTGACTTCCATTGTGCTCGGGTACTTGGCAGAGAACCCGAGCATCCCGAGGTGTTCTACTCGAGCACCTGAGCACTTTGGTGCTTGACCAACACTAGTCATGATACTGGGGTCTCGCAGGCTCAGCCGGCTTAAACCCCCAGTGATGTACCTGTTGGGCCCGGACCAAAACATTCACCCCCAGTCTTGCGAAAATCTCACCCTTTACCTTCGGGTAGTTGGGCGCTTGATCGTCCGGAAAGTCTAAATACATCCGCTGGGACTCTGATGCCAGGAAAGGAGCGACGATCTCAGCCCACTGGTCTCGGGGCAGCTTTTCCCTGGTGGCCACTTTCTCCTACATCGCCAGGTAGATTTCGATGTTGTCTGCAGGTGTCATCTTAGGGATCGCTGCATGGACTGCTTTCCGGGCATCGTGGACACTTGGGGTTGACATGGTTTCTGCAAGGCCATCACGTGTTGGTCTCTTGCTGCTGCTTATTAGCCTCCCGTTGGTGCAGGTTGGTCTCTCGCTGCTAAAAATTAGCCTCCATGAGTGCCTTCACAACAGCCTCCATTTTGTCGTTGGGGACAGGTTGAAATACAGCTGGTTTGGTGTACGACATACAACTGTGCCCAAAAATGCAAACCCAAAAATATATCGGCGTTCACGCCAGCCTCACTGCAATTGCCCCATCCTCCACCAATTATGGGGATTCGCTCTGGTAGTTAGGATTAGCGGATGCAGTATAGAGGTAAAGTACGCAGTTCTTGAATCAAACAGCGATGTTTATTCACACATTGGTATATAACAAAATGTACAAGGAAAGTCCATAAACAATTAAAGTCACCTTTTCTCCTGGGTGTTAATTCACACCCTGTTAGCATTTCAGTCCATAGGCGGCCTGTTCGCCTTTAGAGGGGCTTGAGTCCTCCAGTCCGGCTCAAACCTCAAATGCTAGCACAGCCCTCAGTTCACAGCATACAGACTCCTGAGCTCCACTGTCAGAGGGAGGTAAATCCACTCACCTGGCAGTGCTGGGTGGTTTTTATACCTGGCAAAACCCAGACTGGAACATGGGGAGTAGTCACCCACCCTGCACTTTGACTACTCCCAGTAAGAGCCGTGCTGGATCAGCTATGACAGCCATGCTAAACCTCAAGGTGTCAATTAGCAATAGCTGCTGCTGACACATAAAATACTTACTTCACCGAGGTTCCTGGCCGCCGCCATCTTGCTTGAAGATCTTGGCCGAAATCCTGTGCGGTGCAAGATTACTGTCGGTGGCGTAGTGACATTTAAAATCATCACATCGGCTGGCATGAAGATGTAATTTCGCACTGCATGGGATTTCGGAAGAGATCTTCAAGCAAGATGGAGGCTGGCGGCCCGTCACAAGTAGGGATGAGCGAACCCGAACTGTATAGTTCGGGTTCATACCGAATTTTGGGGTGTCCGTGACACGGACCCGAACCCGAACATTTTCGTAAAAGTCCGGGTTCGGGTTCGGTGTTCGGCGCTTTCTTGGCGCTTTTTGAAAGGCTGCAAAGCAGCCAATCAACAAGCGTCATACTACTTGCCCCAAGAGGCCATCACAGCCATGCCTACTATTGGCATGGCTGTGATTGGCCAGTGCAGCATGTGACCCAGCCTCTATTTAAGCTGGAGTCACGTAGCGCCGCACGTCACTCTGCTATGATCAGTATAGGGAGAGGTTGCAGCTGCGACGTTAGGGCGAGATTAGGCAGATTAACTCCTCCAAAAGACTTCATTCTGTGATCGATCTGCAGCTGTGGATCATTGAAGTGCTATTATTGACTTGCTCACTTTTTTGAGGCTGCCCAGAGCGTTTTTAGATCACTTTTTTTCTGGGGTGACCGGCGGCCATTCTGTGACTTGTGGTGCGCCAGCACAAGCTATCACCAAGTGTATTTAACCATCGATAGTGTGGTTATTTTGTGCTATATCCTACATCAGCTGCAGGCTGAGCCTGTGTCACCGAAGTGCATTTAACCATCAACAGTCTGGTTATTTTTTGGCCATATACTACATCAGCTGCAGGCTGAGCCTGTGTCACCCAAGTGCATTTAACCATCAACAGTCTGATTATTTTTTGTCCATATACTACATCTGGTGCAGGCTGAGCCTGTGTCACCCAAGTGCATTTAACCATCAACAGTGTGGTTATTTTTTGGCCATATATTACATCAGGGCAAGTTGAGCCTGTCACCCAGCGCCTAAAAAATAGACCTGACATTTCTACTCAACCAAATCTGTACTGTTTTAGCTGGTCAAGTTATTTGTAGTGACCGTAAAAGCACACTTTTTTTTCTGGGTTGAAAAACCATTCCCAAATTTGCCATTCTCAAAATAACTAGTTTCTGGTATTTGAGGCCTACTTGAAATCTATCCCAAAAAGAATATCTTACATTGAAGCTAGTGATAGTGTCATTCAGAAAAACCTAAGACACACACTAGGGTGCAGATAGAAGTCTGATTCTGTGATTAAACCTATACCTGTCACACAGCGCAAAAAAAAACAGGCCTCACATCTCTATTTAACCAAATCTCTACTGTTTTAGCTGGTCAAGTTATTTGTAGTGACCGTAAAAGCACACTTTTTTTTTCTGGGTTGAAAAACCATTCCCAAATTTGCCATTCTCAAAATAACTAGTTTCTGGTATTTGAGGCCTACTTGAAATCTATCCCAAAAAGAATATCTTACATTGAAGCTAGTGATAGTGTCATTCAGAAAAACCTAAGACACACGCTAGCGTGCTGATAGAAATCTGATTCTGTGATTAAACCTATACCTGTCACACAGCGCAAAAAAAAACAGGCCTCACATCTCTATTTAACCAAATCTGTACTGTTTTAGCTGGTCAAGTTATTGATTCTGCGCTGACATAAGGCCAGATTCTCTGTTACGGGACCTCTCTCCTCTGCCTGGGTGCCTGGGCCTAAATGTTTGACAGTGGCCTGTTCCAGTGGTGGGTGACGTGAAGCCTGATTCTCTGCTATGACATGAATACAGATTCTGCGCTGATATAAGGCCAGATTCTCTGTTACGGGACCTCTCTCCTCTGCCTGGGTGCCTGGGCCTAAATGTGTGACAGTGGCCTGTTCCAGTGGTGGGTGACGTGAAGCCTGATTATCTGCTATGACATGAAGACAGATTCTGCGCTGACATAAGGCCAGATTCTCTGTTACGAGACCGCTCTCCTCTGTCTGGGTGCCTGGGCCTAAATGTGTGACAGTGGCCTGTTCCAGTGGTGGGTGACGTGAAGCCTGATTCTCTGCTATGACATGAATACAGATTCTGTGCTGACATAAGGCCAGATTCTCTGTTACGGGACCTCTCTCCTCTGCCTGGGTGCCTGGGCCTAAATGTGTGACAGTGGCCTTTTCCAGTGGTGGGTGACGTGAAGCCTGATTCTCTGCTATGACATGAAGACAGATTCTGTGCTGACATAAGGCCAGATTCTCTGTTACGGGACCTCTCTCCTCTGCCTGGGTGCCTGGGCCTAAATGTGTGACAGTGGCCTGTTCCAGTGGTGGGTGACGTGAAGCCTGATTCTCTGCTATGACATGAAGACAGATTCTGCGCTGACATAAGGCCAGATTCTCTGTTACGGGACCGCTCTCCTCTGTCTGGGTGCCGGGGCCTAAATGTGTGACAGTGGCCTGTTCCAGTGGTGGGTGACGTGAAGCCTGATTCTCTGCTATGACATGAAGACAGATTCTGTGCTGACATCAGGCCAGATTCTCTGTTACGGGACCTCTCTCCTCTGCCTGGGTGCCGGGGCCTAAATGTGTGACAGTGGCCTGTTCCAGTGGTGGGTGACGTGAAGCCTGATTCTCTGCTATGACATGAAGACAGATTCTGCGCTGACATAAGGCCAGATTCTCTGTTACGGGACCGCTCTCCTCTGTCTGGGTGCCGGGGCCTAAATGTGTGACAGTGGCCTGTTCCAGTGGTGGGTGACGTGAAGCCTGATTCTCTGCTATGACATGAAGACAGATTCTGTGCTGACATCAGGCCAGATTCTCTGTTACGGGACCTCTCTCCTCTGCCTGGGTGCCGGGGCCTAAATGTGTGACAGTGGCCTGTTCCAGTGGTGGGTGACGTGAAGCCTGATTCTCTGCTATGACATGAAGACTGATTCTGCGCTGACATGAAGCCAGATTCTCTGCTATGGCATGAAGAGACTGATTCTCTGCTGACATGAAGCCAGATTCTTTGCTATGGCATGAAGAGACTGATTCTCTGCTGACGTGAAGCCAGATTCTCTGCTATGGGACCTCTGTCCAATTGATATTGGTTCATTTTTATTTTTTTAATTTTTATTTTAATTCATTTCCCTATCCACATTTGTTTGCAGGGGATTTACCTACATGTTGCTGCCTTTTGCAACCCTCTAGCTCTTTCCTGGGCTGTTTTACAGCCTTTTTAGTGCCCAAAAGTTCGGGTCCCCATTGACTTCAATGGGGTTCGGGACGAAGTTTGGATCGGGTTCGGATCCCGAACCCGAACATTTCCGGGAAGTTCGGCCGAACTTCTCGAACCCGAACATCCAGGTGTTCGCTCAACTCTAGTCACAAGCAAATGAAGGAGGTAAGTTTAATTTTTTTTTTTTTTATACTATTTCAGGTTAAATCGATTTACTGAATACAAAGCACGAGGAATTTCGGCTTCTAGGTAAATCGAATTTATCCAGAAATTCGGGTTGAATTCCACTTCGTGGGATTCAATTCGCTTATCTCTAATTATTACAATGATTCTCCTATTTACTAGAGTAAGAAAAACTGGTTTTAGAAATAATACATGCATTATATTGCATTATATTGTATATATTATGAGGGATTTATTTGTGTGAATCAGAGACAGAGGTAGGTGACTGTATGTCTAAATGGTGTATATAGTGGATATAAAAAGTCTACCCACCCCTGTTAAAATGTCAGGTTTCTGTGATGTAAAAAAATGAGACAAAGATAAATCATTTCAGAACTTTTTCCACCTTTAATGTGACCTATAACCTGTACAACTCAATTGAAAAACAAACTGAAGTCTTTTAGGTAGAGGGAAGAAAAATATAAAAATAAAATAATATGGTTGCATAAGTGCGCACACCCTTGAACTAATACTTTGTTGAAGCACCTTTTGATTTTATTACAGCATTCAGTCTTTTTGGGTCTACCAGCATGGAACATTTTGACTTGGCAAGATTTGCCCACTCTTTGCAAAAACACTCCAAATCTGTCAGATTGCGGGGGCATCTCCTGTGCACAGCCCTCTTCAGATCACCCCACAGATTTTCAATCGAATTCAGGTCTGGGATCTGGCTGGGCTATTCCAAAACTTTAATATTCTTCTGGTGAAGCAATACCTTTGTTGATTTGGATGTATGCTTTGGGTTGTTGTCATGCTGAAAGATAAAGTTCCTCTTCGTGTTCAGCTTTCTAGCAGAAGCCTGAAGGTTTTGTGCCAATATTGACTAGTATTTGGAACTGTTCATAATTCCCTCTAGCTTAACTAAGGCCCCAGTTCCAGCTGAAGAAAAACAGCCCCAAAGCATGATGCTGCCACCACCATGCTTCACTGTGGGTATGGTGTTCTTTTGGTGATGTGCAGTGTTGTTTTTGAGCCAAACATATCTTTTGGAATTATGGCCAAAAAGTTCAACCTTGGTTTCATCAGACCATAACACCTTTTCCCACATGCTTTTGGGAGACTTCATATGTGTTTTTGCAAAATGTAGCCTGGTGTCACGACCATGCTCATGGTCGTGACTCTTGTGGTCGCATGCGGTTGTCAGCGGTTTGGTCTGGTTGTCAATCACAGGTGAGGGCTGTAGTATTTGCCTCACCTGTGGTTGCCGCTGGCAACATTATTTATGTGGCAGCATAGCAGCCTGAGCTGTATCGTAGCAGCTAGCTATGTTGTGCATGCGGTTTCACCTGGCAACCTCTTTTTATAGGTGTGTATATTATCGGTGTGCACGGGGTGTTATATGTGTTGTGTGCACTTCACCTTTAAGTTGAAGTCTTCCCTTCCCTGGTGTTGGAAGGGTTAACTTCCTGTCTAGTGTGTGTGTGCACTGGGTGTGTCTGACTGTGGGTGTGGCTACATGGGCTATTTAGCCTCAGTGGAAGCTGAGAGGTACTCCAGCCTTGTTTGTAAGCTGGAGGCACTCTCCTGGTTTATACCATCTGCCACTGAGAGCCACCCTTGTGGTCATAAATCTTGTTAAGTTTATGTATGGTGTTTAGTAGATGTTTGTTTGGTCTTTGTTTATTGCAGTATATGGTTTCCTGGGTTCCCGTGTGATGTCTGTGTGTGCGGTGTCCTTTGTGTTGTTTGTGGACAGCAGCACTTGCACGTGGGTTACTGGGTACTAGTCTCACTTACCTGTCACTGCCATATGTCTGTTCATGTTCCCCTTTCTATGTAGCTTGGCCACTTTCGACTCCTGTTCCTCCGTGTCCAGGAGGAACGGGCTGTCTACCCAGCTCCTAGTAGAGGGCCACCCTGAGGGCGAGCAGGAATATCAGGTTCCAGTGTATGAGCCCTCCCACCCTCAGGGTCGGCTCATATGGCTAGGAGACAGGGTCAGAATTAGGGATGTGTAGGAGGTGACCTTCTCCCTTATTCCTGTCCTGGCCATGCTCTGACCATCCATCTTCTGATACCGCACGGCTGAGGGTTTTCCCCATCCTCAGCCGTGACACCTGGCTTGGATATTTTTCTTCGTAAGAAAAGGCTTTCGACTTGCCACTCTACCCCATAGCCCAGACATATGGAGAATACAGGAGATTACGGTCACATGTACCACACAGCCAGTACTTGCCAGATATTCCTGCAGCTCCTTTAATGTTGCTGTAGCCTCCCAGACCAGTTTTCTTCTCGTCTTTTCATAAATTTTGGAGGGACGTCCAGTTCCTTGTAATGTCACTGTTGTGCCATATTTTCTCCACTTGATGATGACTGTCTTCACTGTGTTCCATGGTATATCTAATGCCTTGGAAATTCTTTTGTACCCTTCTCCGGACTGATACTTTTTAACAATGAGTTTCCCTCTGATGCTTTGGAAGCTCTCTGTGGACCATTACTTTTGCTGTCAGATGCGACTAAGAAAATTTCAGGAAAGACCAACTAGAGCAGCTGAACTTCATTTAGGTTTAATCAGAGGCACTTTAAATGATGGCAGGTGTATGCTGACTCCTATTTAACATGATTTTGATTGTGATTGCTTAATTCTGAACACAGCTACATCCCCAGTTATAAGAGGGTGTGCACACTTATTTAACCTCAAGTTCCTTCTATCTTCTCCTCCTTCCAGCCCCTCAAGATCCTTCCAGCTTCCCTCAAGTTTCTTCCAGCTCATAGAAACATAGAATGTGTCGGCAGATAAGAACCATTTGGCCCATCTAGTCTGCCCAATATACTGAATACTATGAATAGCCCTTGGCCATATCTTATATGAAGGCTGGCCTTATGCCTATACCATGCATGCTTAAACTCCTTCACTGTATTTGCAGCTACCACTTCTTCAGGAAGGCTATTCCATGCATCCACTACTCTCTCAGTAAAGTAATACTTCCAGTAAAGCTCCTCTTCCAGTTCCTTCTCTAGCTCCCCTCAAATTCCTTCCAGCTCCCTTCTATATGCCCAAAGCATGGATCTTTTATCCCTTGAAAACTATCAACCTCCCTCCCTGTCAACGCCCCATATTGGTGGGCCTTTCCATAATCATAATCTTGGTTAACCCGTTATTTTAGCATTTTATGATGATTTGCTCTTATTTTGGGTGTCTTTTACATTGTATTATAGCCATTTACGTGGTGTATTAAAAGAAGATATACGTGCAGATGTAGCAGAGTTAACAGACAAACTGTTAACTCAAATTTCTTAACTCATCGCGTTATCTTGAAACAAAAGCCATTGAAATGCAATTGAAGCTGTTTGCTTAACGCATTTAGTTTAGATAACACGTCTCATAAAGCATGTGTGTTAACTCTACTACATCTGTACGTCCCATTAGCCGTTCTTCGGTAAATTGTGATTGTTATATTTCTTTTTTGGGGGTCTAGTAATAGGAAAAAGAATATGTCTTAATTGCCGTTCTGCTGTGAAGTTACATTGTACTACAGAGATTTACATTGTGTATTAAAAGGAAATATATGTACGGTACATCCCATTTACCGTTCTGCGGTGAATTGTGATTGTTATATAAATTTTTTGGGGTCTATTAATAGAAAAAAAAAGGAAAAAATATATGTCATAATTGCCATTCAGAGGTGAAGTTAAATTGTACTACAGCCATTTACGGGGTGTATTAATAGGAAAGATACGTACATCCTATTCGCCGTTCTGCGGTGAATTGTGATTGTTATATTTATTTTTTGGTGGTGTAGTAATAGGAAAAAGAATACGTCCTAATTGCCTTTCTGCGGTGAAGTTACATTTTACTACAGCTATTTACGGGGTGCATTGAAGGGAAATAAACCTACTTCCTATTATCCATTCTTCGGTGAATTGTGATTGTTATTTTATTTTTTTGGAGGAGTTTATTAATCAGAAAAAAAATAATATGTCTTAAATGCCGTTTAGCGTTGAAGTTACATTGTACTACAGCCTTTTTTGGAGGGTATTATATTAATTTTAATTTAATTATTTTATTATACAGTATGTCAGATAGACAGGTGACAGGGCCTTCAAAGGGAACGGGCAGTGGCCAAAATGTTTCTGTCGCAGGCAGCAGAAGAAGGGGGGATGGCAGCAGGAGTCGCAGCGAGAGGCCTGAGCTCCAGGTGTCATCTAGAAGTCATGTCTTGACCAGCAACCCAGCGGTATTTGAAGGGTTGACTTGGTCTTCTTCATTGTTGCAAGTGACATCAGTGACCCTCAGCCAAGAGTTGGTGGGTTCCTCTGACACGATGCTTAGTTGGCATGACTCTGGAGGAGGTCCTGTGCCCCCACCTGTTCTCAACCTTCCTCTGTCATTTTCATTTCCCTCAGCGCGAGAAGTATTATATGCTGTAGGCTTGGCTCCAATTTTCAGTGAGGACAAGCTACTAGAGGACAGTCTGCAGCTACAGCTTGCTCTGGTAGGCGGGCAAGTAGTGATGATGAGAGTCGCATGGGAGCAGGTGGCCCTGAGACAGTTGAGGGGGACATCAGTGACATGCAGACAGTAGCGGATGATGATGATGTATCGCACTTCGGAGCTTTGCGAAGAAGGGACTTCATCATCATCATCATCATCATCAGGAGAAGAGGGTGGCAGCTTGCACGCAGCGATGCCTTGTAGAGCTGTAACTAGGGTCAAGGACAATATATGTCCTTTACGGCCCACTGGGTAAATGTGGTTCCTGCCCAGCCACACCAGCAACGTGGCCAGGTGATGCCACTTCCGCCTCCGCGTTCTCACGCCGTTGGTCCTGCGTTAATGTCCGGCTCTGCCTCCTCATCCTTCACCATGTCCTCCTCCAGCATACCACATGTGCAGGGCACGGCAGTGTCAAGCTCATCTGCACCTAATTTGCCTGGAAAAACGGAGTCACACTGGGGAGGAACTGCTCCGGGTACTATATCAAGAAATCGAATCCTGGCTTTCTCCTCGACAACTCAAAATCGGAACTACGGTGACTAACAACCGGGAAGAAAATGGTGTCGGCGCTGCATCAAGGAGGGCTGAGCCATGCTCCCTGCATGGCGCAAGTGTTCAATCTGGTTGTAAAGTGGGTCCTGAAGTTTTCACCTTCTGCACGACATCCTGAAACCGGCCAGGAAACTTTTGCATGTACTTCAGTCACTCGTGGACCGCAAAGCACACCCTACTTGAGCTGCAGCGGCAGAAAGGCGTCCCCCAACCTAGGCTGATATGCAACGTTTCTACCCGTTGGAATTAGAGATGAGCAAATCAAATTTCACAAAGTGGAATTCGATCTTAATTTCAGGAAAAATTTGATTCGCACCGAATCCGAATTTCCTCATGCTTAGTGGTAACGAATCGCAATTTTTCCTGAAATGGCTGCTGCACGTGTTAGGACATGGAGCAAGGAACTCTGGGACCAAGGGATCACCCACAATGCCATGCATGGAGCCAATCAGCAGCCAGCCAGCCCTGTGATGTCACAGCCCAATAAATAGCCTCAGCCATATTGGATTTAGCCATTTTCCAGTGTACTTAGTGCAGCGAGAGACATCAGCAGGCGCTAGGGACAGTGGTAGAAAAGAATTTAAAACTTTTATTTTGCTGTATAGAAGTTAAGGGAAAGGATAGGGAGGAATCATTCCACAGTATTGAAGCAGAACAGGGTTCAGTAGGGGAGTTTACAGCCTGGGTAATGGAAACAGTCCTATTACACCTTGCTGCACTGACTGGGGATCCAAATTGCCATCATAAAGCTCTGTTATTCCAGCAAACTGTTCTTGCTATTGGGTGCACGTGCTGTTTAATACAGCCATTAACAGGGTTTATTAAAAGAAAGTATTTCTACATCTTTTTTTAACTTGTGTGGTGCAGTTCTATGTTCTAAAGCATTTTGTTGGCTTGTATTAGTGGCAAAAAAATATATATTATTCGTCGTTCAGCAGTGCAGGTACAGTACAGACCAAAAGTTTGGACACACCTTCTCATTCAAAGAGTTTTCTTTATTTTCATGACTATGAAGGCATCAAAACTATGAATTAACACATGTGGAATTATATACATAACAAACAAGTGTGAAACAACTGAAAATATGTCAAATTCTAGGTTCTTCAAAGTAGCCACCTTTTGCTTTGACTACTGCTTTGCACAGTCTTGGCATTCTCTTGATGAGCTTCAAGAGGTAGTCCCCAGAAATGGTCTTCCAACAGTCTTGAAGGAGTTCCCAGAGATGCTTAGCACTCGTTGGCCCTTTTGCCTTCACTCTGCGGTCCAGCTCACCCCAAACCATCTCGATTGGGTTCAGGTCCGGTGACTGTGGAGGCCAGGTCATCTGGCGCAGCACCCCATCATTCTCCTTCATGGTCAATGAGCCCTTACTTTCAAAGTTTTCCCAATTTTTTGGCTGACTGACTGACCTTCATTTCTTAAAGTAATGATGGCCACTCGTTTTTCTTTACAGTTGTTTCGCACTTGTTTGTTATGTATATAATTCCACATGTGTTTAATTCATAGTTTTGATGCCTTCAGTGTGAATCTACAATTTTCATAGTCATGAAAATAAAGAAAACTCTTTGAATGAGAAGGTGTGTCCAAACTTTTGGTCTGTACTGTACGTGTGCAGGGCTGGTACTGCCTTTTTGGCAAAGAAATGACGGCTTGGAACTCTCCACCTCGGCTCGGCACAAGCCATCAATTCTCTGAAAGGTGCAGAGTCCACCACTTGGAAAGGGAGGGACTGCAGCACCAGCAACTTGGCCAGAAGCACATTCAGCCTCTGCGCCGTTGGATGAGTGCATGCATACTATTATCTCTTGGCAATGGCTTCTGTTATCGATTGCTGACGTAATGACTGACGAGGAGTAGGAGGAAGAGCAGGAGCATCAGGATCAGCAGATGATGGGAAGGACAGACAGCTTCCTTTGGATGAGGTGGTGGAGCCTTGACTGCCTGAAATCAGGTGCATGCCACTGGGTGCTGCAGCAGGCTGGACCACCACATCAGAGCCATGGTTCTCCCAGGCCACTTTATGGTGATGCTGCATATGTTGACGCAGGGCCATGGTGCCAACATTGGCACCCTGGCCACACTTCACCTTCTGCACACAGATTGTACAAATGGCCATGTTCACCTCCTCCGGCAGCTTAACAAAAAACTGCCACACCGCCAAGTAGGTGATTTTACCCCCAACACTCTACACTGACTGACTGCTACCACTGCTGCTTCAGTGAAACCCGGCACCACTACTGTCCGAAGGCGCACTCGGTCTCCCATCAGTCGCAGACCTGCTGCTTAGCTTCGGAAGCGAGGATCTGTGTTTGGCCGGCTTTGCTAGCTGGGAGGCTCCCTGCTCCTAGGTCTGCCTTGAGCGCCGAGCTGATCACTCAGTGCTCAACTTGTCTGTCTGTCGGTCATGTGACACTGGCCACGTCACATGACCCTCACTCCCCACTATAAATACAGGCGGCCTGCTGGCTACAGGTTGCCTGTGATTTTCATCCTATAGGCTGTGTACTTTATTGTTATTAAGCTACCTCTGGAATTGAACCTCGATCCGCCTCTTGACACCTCTTCTGCCTGCTCCCTGTACCTTGAGGCTACCTCTCGGATTTTGACCTCGGCTTGTTTACGGATTTGTCTTTGCCTCTTTCCTTGTTCTGACGTGACCTCCTGGACTGACCTCGGCTAGTTGACCCTCCTCGCCTTCCGTTTATGTTCTACCTCTTGTCCGCTTATTGTAACTTCTCAGTGGCTGTCCTCTTCCCTGCTGTCTCTATTTCTCTGCTTGCACTTAGTAGCTTAGGGACTGTCGCTCAGTTGCGCTCCGTCACCTAGGGCGGGTGGTGCAAGTAGGCAGGGACAGGGGACCGGGTGGCAGCTCACGGGGTGCACCTCCGATCTATCTTGATTCCCGTGACTCTACCCGTGACAGTGGGCCAGTCCTTGAGCCTGTCGGTGTCTGCCAAAGTGCACGGCAGCGCCGACGTGTGGAGCTGTAGCTAGGGCAGGGACAATACATGTAGTGATGGCCTTGCGGTTCGCCCGGCGGTCGGTTCGCGGTGAACTTTGCGCGTTCAGGTGGGACAGGACAGCCTATTGAGACGATTCAGCACATGGACACACCCCCAACCCTATAATAGAACCCAATCTGGCAGCCATTTTACATGATGTATTTTGCCAGTGTAGGGAGAGGTTGCATTTTGGAGCAAGGACAGGCTGTTCGGAACTTGGGGACAACATACGCTAGCTAATAGGGCCACAAAAGTCCTTTTAAGGACTGGTAACGTTGTGCTATCGATAGGTGTAATACACAGAGGGGTGTGATATACTTTTAATATACTTTCTAACATAGATAGTGTATTATAGGGCATTTGTATGCTTCCAGAAAATACAAATTGAGGGCTGCGATCAAGGTTTCCCATATACCCGCGTCCACAAAATTACTGCTTGAGGGTGATATACCAGCTTTTTACTTTAGCCTGATGAAAGGCTACTTATAGCCCGAAACGTTGCCTGAAACTACTGTTATAAATGTCATGTCCGGCTGACTAAAAGTCACTGATTATCGCAATATCTGTCTATGGCGTGCTGTCTAATAATATACACAAACTGATTGAGGCCTCCCATAAATCAGCTTCCACAAAATAGTGATAGAGGTTTTCCATATACCTGCGTCCACAAAATTACTGCTTGAGGGTTATGATATACCAGCTTCAACTAACAATTGATTGAGGCCTTCCATATATCAGCTTCCACAAAATAGTGAGAGGGGTTTTCCATATACCTGCTTTCACAAAATACAGATTGCGGGTTTTGATATACCTGTTTTAACTAACAACTGATTGAGGCCTGCCATATACCAGCTTCCACAAAATAGTGATAGAGGTTTTCCATATACCTGTGTCCACAAAATTACTGCTTGACGGCTATACACCAGCTTAAACTAACAACTAATTGAGGCCTGCCATATATCATCAGCTTGCACAAAATAGTGATAGAGGTTTTCCATATACCTGCGTCCACAAAATTACTGCTTGAGGGTGATATACCAGCTTCAACTAACAACTGATTGAGGCCTTCCAATTATCAGTTTCCACAAAATAGTGATTGAGGTTTTCCATATACCTTCATCCACAAAATTACTGCTTGAGGGTGATATACAAGCTTCAACTAACAACTGATTGAGGCCTTCCATATATCAGCTTCCACAAAATAGTGATAGAGGTTTTCCATAAACCTGCATCCATAAAATTACTGCTTGAGGGTGATATACCAGCTTCAACTAACGTCTGATTGTGGCCTGCCATATCAGCTTCCACAAAATAATGATAAAGGTTTTCCTTATACCTGCGTCCACAAAATACAGATTGCGGGTTTTGATATTCCTGCTTCAACTAACAACTGATTGAGGCCTGCCATATATCAGCTTCCACAAAATAGTGATAGAGGTTTTCTATATGCCTGCGTCCACAAAATTACTGCTTGAGGGTGATATACCAGCTTCAACTAACAACTGATTGAGGCCTGCCATATATCAGCTTCCACAAAATAGTGATAGAGGTTTTCCATATACCTGCGTCCACAAAATACAGATTGCTGGATTTGATATACCAGCTTCAACTAACAACCGATTGAGGCCTGCCATTTATCAGCTTCCACAAAATAGTGATAGAGGTTTTTCATAAACCTGCATCCATAAAATTACTGCTTGAGGGTGATATACCAGCTTCAACTAGCAGTTGATTGAGGCCTGCCATATATCAGCTTCCGCAAAATAGTGATAGAGGTTTTCCATATACCTGCATCCACAAAATTACTGCTTGAGGGCGATATACCAGCTTCAACTAACAACTGATTGAGGCCTGCCATATATCAGCTTCCACAAAATAGCGATAGAGGTTTTCCATATACTTGCGTCCACAAAATACAGATTGCAGGTATTGATGCATAGGCTGTTTTCCAGTTCACAAAACGTTTTTCGGCATATAGCCTTCCTCAGAACACTGGAATAGTTATACAAAACAAAGCAATAAATTAGAGTTGAATTGGCGGGTGGTCATCCTATTCAGGTGAAGAATCCCGGGCGGTCATGTGCTAGGTGTGACGGGCACCCACACAGATTGTAAGTATACTTTAGAGGATATCCATGATATATCCGAATGGTATTCATTTGCCGAAGTACATAGATAGCGTTTGTTAAGGGAAGAGGCATTCTTATATCTTGGTAGGAGCAGACTATCATGGTAAACACATCAGACTATCTTATTGGAAACAGCAGGATATTACATGCAGTAATAGGAGTTCATGCAGACATGGAGCATAGAGTATATACAGAGAACAAGGTTGAGCACGAGGTACAGGCAGTTGTGAGGACATTTAGAACTTGAGCATGCAGATATTGGTGGCTTCAAAGTAAACAGGGAGATAGACATGTTTATGGAGATGTAGGTATCCTTACCTGGATGAGCCGCTAGTGCTGGTATAGTAATATGGACTAAGGTCCGAGGTTTGGGGGCTCAGTGGCCTGGAGTGCGCTTGTGGGATGTAGGCTGCTGCCCTGTATTTTGGCGTCATGTTGGGAAATGTGGCGCGTGTCTTTAAGTAGGAGTTTGCCAGTGTGGGGGCGAGTCGAGTGGAGACAGCTGGCCTGCTGCCTCCTCATTTCGGTGATAGCCTACCAAGCAGGGTCTGTCTGGGGGGGCGGAGCGCGGCGGCGCCGTATGCCAGGGAGAGAACCGGAGGTAGGGGAAGTGACGTTGCGCCGTTGTTGCGCATGCGCCGGAGTGCGGGAAGCTCGGGCATAGGGAATTCAAAGATGGTGGGCGCTGTTTCTGTCTCTTATTGCGCATGCGCTAGAGAAGTAGGAGCGGAGGCTGGGGAGCTCTAGTGTTATGTAGAAAAGGTATAATCATGGCTCAAAGGGAGTGTGATCTTGGCTCAGGAGGAGTCTAATTCTGGCTCGGAGGGATTATAATCATGGCTCAAAGCTCTAGTGATGTACAGGGGAAATATGATCATAGCTTCAAGAGAAAGATGTATTATGTGATTGACTGAATGGGTGAAGGACGACTATAAAAGGATACAGAGTGCAGCTTCATCACAGGCAAGGGGGCTTAGTACCTCATCTGTAAGGGAAATTGTAACGGACCGTTTCAGCAGACAAGGGGTTAAAATCAGTTTAGGCGATATGCCCCTTTCTGAGAGACAGGCACAGCTGCTGCAGAACACCAAACCCCCGAACTGGATACAAAATAGCACTCCAAACTGGAACCTCACGAATAGCTGCTAGCAGACGAACAGGAATCAGCTTACACTCCTGGCAATCAGTCTCTAACAGCATACAGCGGATCCCCCCAATAATGAGACAAGGCTCCGTGTTGAGGGTCAAGCAGTGGTCTGACTGTACTTCAAGTACAGCCTCTTTTATTCATAAACCACAAACATAGTACTGCCCACAGGGTTTTAAAATACAACCAGTCAGTAATTTACAACACATACAATGTAAGTACAGCAACCAATCATTCACGCCCCCAGAGGACCAGAAGGGAGACTGCGACACAGGTCAGATACAACATATCCCCACAATGCATCATGGTTTCCTCCTCTCTGTCCCTGAGACAACCGAGGAGCAATCCAATTATCTCTCAGGACAAAGGGAAATCGCCAATACACATGTGGATACAACAGGACAGACATCACCATTTAAACACACAATGGGACAATGGCACAATAGAAACACACCCAGCATATTCCTCCCAAGCTGACAAGTTACACTTATTATAAATTGTTACAACTTTGTGAGTTTACATTGTCCATACATATAACTTACATCAATTTAAACAGTATAACTTGGGGACAAACCTATCCAAAATTCACTTGAATAGGTTCAGGGGTTTAAAAGTTAGTATGGGCCATAATCCTGAGGCAAGAGGCTTTTAAACAGGCCTCTCCAAAACCCAGTGGCGAGGTTGGTTTCGCCACAGAAATAATATCAATTAATTCATACAATGACTGATACACATGTCTATTAATAAGGATAATAAATTAAAAACAACCGGATGATTAAGGCAATGGTGTGTAAGCGTATCAAGATATAAACCACATCCATTTGTAAGTAAAGCTTTCTGGTTCAAATTCACGGTTGAGACCCTTCGGTTCCAGCGTCTGGAATTGATGGATCCAGAACGCTTCTCTGTTTTTAAGTATTCTGCTAGTGTCACCGCCTCTCCTAGGTATTTTAACCTGTTCAATTACCTGGAACCGTAGTTGGGCAATGCACAATATGTGTTCCTCCTCAAACATTGCCATGTACCCATTAGCATTTCTGGACATAGAATGTGTCTTGAAACATGAAATAGTTATCTGTAAGAACTAATTGTAGAAGGTCCATACAGAGGGAGACCACCTCTCTGTCAGTATCAGTTACTTCTAAGAACCTTGTAGTGGCCGTAAGTCCCTTGGTATGCGTGATGGACGTATATAGGCTGACTACATCTAGTGTGGCTTGTGGAGTCGGAGGCCTTTAGAAAATTTGTGGCCATTGGCACACCGCAATGGAAGGTCCCCAGAAAGGAAATTTTTCTCCCAGAAGGGCATCCCTAAACTATATGGCCACGTTCAGCGGCAAGTAAATTTTTCTGTATCTCTGGCACACAGTGTTATTGCCAAGATACATCTGACCACAGACACGTGGTCTAGCAAACACGGGCAGGGAAGGTACATAACTTTTAATGCCTACTGGGTGAACATTCTGACGGCCGACAAGTATGTAACCCGTGGCACCCATGTGGATTTGGTGTTACCGCAACGGATTGCATGCAGGCCGGCCTCTTCCTCTCCTCTGCCTACTCCATCTTCCGTCTCCTCCTCGGCTGGCTCCTCCTTTTCCACCATGTGGGGTTTTGCTTTGGTAGACAGGCTAGCGGACGCAGTATAGAGGCAATCACAAAGTCTTTAACTTAAACAGTTCAGTGTTTTTTCACACATAAGGAAACACAAAATGACCTAGACCAGGGATGCTCAACCTGTGGCCCTTCAGCTGTTGTAAAACTACAACTCCCACCATGCCCTGCTGTAAGCTGATAGCTGTAGGCTGTGCAAGAATGATGGGAGTTGTAGTTTTGCAACAGCTGGAGGGCCACAAGTTGAGCATGCCTGAACTAGACAGTCTTGGTGTTTGTTCACACCATGCAATGTCCATAGAACAAAATCTTCACCTGGTTAACAGTCTTTCCCCATCTGTCTACAGCAGGCTTTAGGTGCCTGTTTTCCAGCATGCGGCTTTCAACCCTTTAGCATGGCACTGATTCACAGATCCCAAAACAGAGTCTCCACAGCTTCCCTGTCAGATGAAGGATCATCCACACCCAGATGAGACTGCTGGCTGGGTTTTTGATAGGCCAATAAAGACCTGTCCTGGAGCGTGGTAAGAAGCCACCCACCCAGCACTTTGGCTACTCCCAGTAAGTGCTGGCCCGGATCAGCTTTACAGCCATGTTAACAACAAACAGTGTCAATCAACACTAGCTGCCGCTGACACTTAAAACTACCGGCTCTTACCTTACCGAGGCCAGGAACCTCGGTGACACATACCTTTCATCAATGACGGCCCCTTGCGCCTTCCTACACACCTCCCCCCTTTGTTCAACCTTGAGGGGGTGAACATTAGTGATGAGCGGCAATATTCGAATTCGCAATATTTAGCAAATTTTTGGCTGATTATTCGCCATAAATTAGCAAATTCGAGAATTCATGATTTCCAGTCATTATTTACTTGATTGCGAAAATCGGCAATGTAATATATTCACGATAAATTCGTGATTAGAATATTCGCAATCAATACTACTGCTGGATTGCAGGGTGGTTGTAGCCCCTGGATATTTTGTCTACATGACAAATGCCATTTGCTGAAGCGAGACAACCCCTTTAAGGAATCTGTGATCAGATTCAGGACAAGCGCTGTTGTTGTTGAAGGAAGTGGTCCCAGATTGTCTCACGCCACCAATGGGCAATGATTCATTTAACCCCTTCGGGACCCATGATGTACCGGTACGGCATGGTTCCCGAGTCCTCAAGGACCCATGACGTACCGGTAAATCATTTATAGTTCCGATCACCGCCACCTGGCGGGCGGTGATCGGAACCCGGTGCCTGCTCAAATCATTGAGCAGGCACCTTGGCAAAATGCGTGGGGGGGTCCCGTGAACCCCCCGCGTCGGCGATCGCTGCAAACCGCAGGTCAATTCAGACCTGCGGTTTGCGGCTTTTACCTGGTGCGGCGGCGGTGGTGCCATCAGGACTGTAGTAGCGTCCTGGTTGCCATGGTTACCGATCGGAGCCCCAGCGATTAAACTGGGACTCCGATCGGAACTCCACTGCCACCAATGATGATGGGGGGGGGGGGGGAGATGGGAGGCCGCACACTGGCCACCAATGTTGTTAATGCTATAGAGGGAGGGGGGGCCGATGGGGGGCGCACACTGTGCCACCAACGAATTATTACAATAGAGGGAGGGAGGGGGGGGGGCGCACACTGTGCCACCAACGAATAATTACAATAGAGGGGGGGGGGGGCCGCACTGGCCATCAATGATATTCAAACTGGGGAGGGGGGGGGTCTGCCCCCTGCTGCCTAGCAGCCCTGATCTCTTAGGGGGGATATGATAGTACAATTAACCCTTTCAGGTGCTGCACCTGAAGGGGTTAATTGTGCTGATCACGGCCCCCTGTAAGAGATCGGGTGCTGCCAGGCAGCAGGGGGCAGTCTTGTACACAGTTTGTAGTGTATTCTAACTAGAAGCGTCCCCATCACCATGGGAACGCTTCTGTGTTAGAATATACTGTCGGTTCTGAGTTTTCACGAAGTGAAAACTCAGCTTTGAAAAAGCTTTATGCAGACGGATCTTCGGATCCGTCTGTATAAAAACTAACCTACGGCCACGGATCACGGACACGGATGCCAATCTTGTGTGCATCCGTGTTCTTTCACGGACCCATTGACTTGAATGGGTCCGTGAACCGTTGGCCGTGAAAAAAATAGGACAGGTCATATTTTTTTCACGGCCATGAAACACGGATCACGGATGCGGCTGCAAAACGGTGCATTTTCCGTTTTTTCCACGGACCCATTGAAAGTCAATGGGTCCGCGAAAAAAAACGGAAAACGGCACAACGGCCACGGGTGCACACAACGGTCGTGTGCAGGAGGCCTTAGGTATCGCCGCGTCCTTATCGACCGGCTCTATAAACATATTACATGACCTAACCCCAACAGCAAGCGATCAAAAAGGCGTTTGCCCACCAAAATAGTACCAATCTAACCGTCACCTCATCCCGCAAAAAATTAGCCCCTACCTGAGACAATCGCCCAAAAAATAAAAAAACTATGGCTCAGAATATGACACTAAAACATCATTTTTTTTGTTTTAAAAAAGCTGTTATTGTGTAAAACTTACATAAATAAAAAAAAAAGTATACATATTTGGTATCGTCGCGTTTGTATCGACCGGCTCTATAAAAATATCACATGACCTAACCCCTCAGATGAACACCGTAAAAAATAAAAAACTGTGCTAAATAAACCATTTTTGTCACCTTAAATCACAAAAAGTGTAATAGCAAGCGATCAAAAAGTCATATGCACCCCAAAATAGTGCCAATCAAACAGTCATCTCATCCCTCAAAAGATGAGACCCTACCTAAGATCATCGCCCAAAAACTGAAAAAACTATGGCTCTCAGAATATGGAGACACTAAAACATGATTTTTTTTTTGTTTCAAAAATGATGTTATTGTGTAAAACTTACATAAATAAAAAAAAGTATACATATTCGGTATCACCGCGTCCATATAGACCGGCTCTAAAAAAATATCACATGACCTAACCCCTCAGATGAACACCGTAAAAAATTTAAAATAAAAACTGTGCTAAATAAACCATTTTTTGTCACCTTACATCACAAAAAGTGTAATAGCAAGCGATCAAAAAGTCACACACACCCCAAAATAGTGCCAATAAAACCGTCATCTCATCCCGAAAAAATATTACCCTACCAAAGGTAATTGCCCAAAAACTGAAAAAATTATGGCTCTCAGACTATGGAAACACTAAAACATGATTTTTTTTTGCTTCAAAAAAGAAATCATTGCGTAAAACTTACATAAATAAATAAAAAGTATACATATTAGGTATCACCGCCTCCGTGACAACCTGGTCTATAAAAATATCACATGATCTAACCTGTCAGATGAATGTTGTAAATAACAAAAAATAAAAACGGTGCCAAAACAGCTATTTCTTGTTATCTTTCCTCACAAAAAGTGCAATATAGAGCAACCAAAAATCATATGTACCCTAAACTAGTACCAACAATACTGCCACCCTATCCCGTAGTTTCTAAAATGGGGCCAATTTTTTGGAATTTCTACTCTAGGGGTGCATCAGGGGGGCTTCAAATGGAATATGGTGTCAAAAAAACCAGTCCAGCAAAATCTGCCTTCCAAAAACCGTATGGCATTCCTTTCCTTCTGCGCCCTGCTGTGTGCCCGTACAGCGGTTTACGACAACATATGGGGTGTTTCTGTAAACTACAGAATCAGGGCCATAAATATTGAGTTTTGTTTGGCTGTTAACCCTTGCTTTGTAACTGGAAAAAAAATATTAAAATGGAAAATCTGCCAAAAAAGTTAAATTTTGAAATTGTATCTCTATTTTCCATTAATTCTTGTGGAACACCTAAAGGATTAACAAAGTTTGTAAAATCAGTTTTGAATACCTTGAGGTGTGTAGTTTATAGAATAGGGTCATTTTTGGGTGGTTTCTATTATGTAAGCCTCGCAAAGTGACTTCAGACCTGAACTGGTCCCTAAAAATTGGGTTTTTGAAAATTACTGAAAAATGTAAAGATTTGCTTCTAAACTTCTAAGCCTTGTAACATCCCCAAAAAATAAAATATCATTCCCAAAATGATCCAAACATGAAGTAGACATAAGGGGAATGTAAAGTAATAACTATTTTTGAAGGTATTACTATGTATTATAGAAGTAGAGAATTTTTTTTCAAATATTTGGTAAATTTGGTATTTTTTTATAAATAAAAATGCATTTTTTTTACTTCATTTTACCAGTGTCATGAAGTACAATATGTGACGAAAAAAAAACAATCTCAGAATGGCCTGGATAAGTCAAAGCGTTTTAAAATTATCAGCACTTAAAGTGACATTGGTCAGATTAGCAAAAAATGGCCAAGTCCTTAAGGTGAAATTGGGCTGAGTCCTTTTTTTTTTTTGAATATATTTTTATTTTCCAAAAAAGTCGTGTATAACAGTCTTTCTATTTACGTATCACAAAGCAATATAGTAGGAATACATTAGTGCATTCATCTAATCCTGTGCTGAGATTCCCTGAGTCCTTAAGGGGTTAAAGAGTCATTGTACTTTCAGACAATTTAATTTAATTTTAATAGAGAATGGTGTAATTTGCAAATGTCTAAATCACTTCATTTAAAATATATACCTGCATCCACCTGAAAAAAGCTGTAAAGTTATCCCCACTAGGGGTCTGTCATGCCCCACTCTGACGATGTGCGGAGGTCGGCCAGGATAGCAGCACGAGTTTAGTATTTGTTTTGATGCCGTGCTGGATCCGCCTCTCATCAGGTGCACTGGGTGGAGTCATTAGTTTAAATGGTCTCCAGCTAAGTGCTCTGAGCGGATTATACTGATAATTTTGGTCTGGGAAGTTTGGAGGGAAGGTTGGCTGTCAGTTCCTGCTCTCAGAAGATAAGTGTCATTAATTGTTTGGTTGTTGATGTCATCTATCCCATCCAGGTTCTGTGCGAGCAGGCTGCTCCTATCTCCCCACCATCTCAGGGAGTTCAGGGTTTTGTCAGTTCAGGCTGGAGGACACAGCACACCTACCTTCAAGGTCTGCCTGTGGGCTGAGCAGTGCAGGGAAAGAGGTCAGGGATAAGCTAGGAGGTGACCCTTCCCCTGTCTCTCGTCCAGAGCCTGGTTGGTGTGTTATCTTTTCTACTGTGCACGTCCGCCGTGACATTATAATCCGCCATACTGTGACTGCCATTGCTCAGCGTTTATGTGATGGCGTCAATTGATGCACTGGTTGACCGCATGCATGGTTTGTCCCTGGAGGTTGCGGATCTGCGTAGTACGGTCACACAGTGTCAGAGGGTGTTGGCTTCAGGTACAGGTCAAATTGTTGGGGAGCCTAAAGTCGCTCTTCCTGAGAAATTTGCAGGGGGTACTGATGATTTTTTTTTCGTTTCAAAGAGTCATGTAATTTGTACTTTCGATTGTGCCCATGTTCATCAGGTAATGAGGATCAGAGGGTGGGTATCATCATGTCTTTGCTTAAAGGGGACGCGCAATCCTGGGCTTTTTCCCTGCCGCCCGGTTCTCTGGCTCTCCGGTCGGTGGAGGATTTTTTTTTAAAGCCCTGGGATTGATTTACGATGACCCAGATCAAGTTTCGATGGCAGAGTCAAAATTACGTAACTTACTACAGGGTAAACATACTGCTGAGGTATACTGCACAGAGTTTAGGAGGTGGGCTACTGAGTCGGGGTGGAACATGAATGGTGTGGTGGAGCAGACTGGTATGCAAGTTCCCTGCAGTTCCCGTTTTCTCCTTTCAGCTATGGTGGCGCTAGAGTCTAGAAATGTGTTTGTTGATGTTTTTCTTGATTGTGGTGCTGGGGTAAATTTAATTGACTTTCTGTTTCTTGAGGGTTTGGGACTAAGTACTTGCACGTTAGAGAACGAGATTCGTGTTTTTGCTATTGATTCTTCCCCTCTTTCTCAAGGGAGCCTTACTCACGTTGTTCATGGTATTCATTTAAGGGTGGGTGATTCACATGCTGAGATTATTTCCTGTTTCGTCATGAAGGATTTGCCAGCTCCAATAGTTTTGGGGTTGCCATGGTTGTCTAGACATAACCCAATTATTGACTGGCAAGCGAGACAAATCATTGGTTGGAGCAAGTTTTGTTCGGATAATTGTCTTGTCACATCTATTTCTGAAGTGTCTGTAACGGCCTTGCCTCAGTATCTCTCGGATTTTTCGGACGTGTTTTCGGAGGGTGGGGCTCAGGAGTTGCCCCCTCATCGTGACTATGATTGTCCAGTGAATCTCATTCCGGCGGCTAAGTTGCCTAAGTCTCGGCTCTACAACCTCTCTCAACCCGAGAGAGAGGTCATGCGAAGGTATGTCGCCGAGAGTTTGGCAAAGGGTCATATTAGACCATCTAAGTCTCCAGCGGCGGTAGGTTTGTTCTTCGCGAAGAAGAAAGATGGATCACTGAGACCGTGTTTGGATTTCCGGGAGCTGAACCGTATTACAGTCTGGGATCCATATCCCCTGCCTTTGATCTCTGATCTTTTTGATCAGATTGTTGGAGCCAAGGTGTTCTCCAAGTTGGATTTGAGAGGACCATACAATCTGATCAGGATCAAGGAGGGGGATGAGTGGAAAACGGCCTTCAATACGCACAAGGGTCATTTTGAGAACCTGGTAATGCCTTTTGGGTTGACGAATGCGCCAGCGGTATTTCAGCAATTCGTCAATGATATTTTTCATCACTTGGTGGGGAGGTTCGTAGTAGTCTACCTAGATGACATTTTAATTTATTCTCCTGATCTGAAGACCCATCAGAATCATGTGAGACAGGTTTTGACGATCCTTCGGGAGAATAAGTTATACGCCAAATTGGAGAAATGTTTGTTTGCGGTGCAAGAGCTTCCATTCTTGGGATACATGCTTTCCGGTAGAGATGGGACGGGGGATTCGTCGAATCCACGAATCCCTCGAATCTTGCTGGATTCGTGGGATTCGTGGACTCGAATCCCGACGTAATTTGCCTGAAACAAATCCGACGAACCCGGTGGGAGGGACTGGGAGGCGGAGCTGGGGGCCGGTGCGTTCACTGTGCTCCGGCCCCTCCGCTCCAGTAGTTATAAAAGTGTAATTGTGATTAATAATCATGCGTCCCCCTCTGTCTGTAGTATTACATGATCCAATAAATCTTACTTACAGGGCTAGTACTGCTATCGTAACAGGCCGGCCGGGCAGACGAGCGGCAGCGTCACTGACTGACGTCACCTGCCTGAGCCGCCTGCTTCATTCATAAAGCAGGCGGCTCAGGCAGGTGAAGTCAGTCAGTGACGCTGCCGCTCGTCTGCCCGGCCGGGCTGTTACGATAGCAGTACTAGCCCTGTAAGTAAGATTTATTGGATCATGTAATACTACAGACAGAGGGGGACGCATGATTATTAATCACAATTACACTTTTATAACTACTGGAGCGGCAATGGGGGTGGGGGGGTCTGTGGATGGCACTTTTATAGGGTGGGGGGGTGTCTGTGGATGGCACTGTTATGGGGTGGGGGGGTCTGTGGATGGCACTGTTATGGGGTGGGGGGGTCTGTGGATGACACTGTTATAGGGTGGGGGGGTCTGTGGATGGCACTGTTATGGGGTGGGGGGGGTCTGTGGATGGCACTGTTATAGGGTGGGGGGGGGTCTGTGGATGGCAGTGTTATAGGATGGGGGGGTCTGTGGATGGCACTGTTATAGGGTGGGGGGGTCTGTGGATGGCACTGTTATAGGGTGGGGGGGTGTCTGTGGATCTCACTGTTATCGGGTGGGGGGGTCTGTGGATGGCACTGTTATAGGGTGGGGGGGTGTCTGTGGATGGCACTGTTATAGGGTGGGGGGGTGTCTGTGGATGGCACTGTTATGGGGTGGGGGGGTCTGTGGATGGCACTGTTATAGGGTGGGGGGGTCTGTGGATGGCACTGTTATAGGATGGGGGGGGTCTGTGGATGGCACTGATATGGGGTGGGGGGGTCTGTGGATGGCACTGTTATAGGGTGGGGGGGTCTGTGGATGGCACTGTTATAGGATGGGGGGGGTCTGTGGATGGCACTGTTATAGGGTGGGGGGGTCTGTGGATGGCACTGTTATAGGGTGGGGGGGTGTCTGTGGATCTCACTGTTATGGTGTGGGGGGGTCTGTGGATGGCACTGTTATAGGGTGGGGGGTGTCTGTGGATGGCACTGTTATAGGGTGGGGGGGTGTCTGTGGATGGCACTGTTATGGGGTGGGGGGGTCTGTGGATGGCACTGTTATAGGGTGGGGGGGTCTGTGGATGGCACTGTTATAGGGTGGGGGGATCTGTGAATGCCAGGGGGAGAGGTGAGAGGCACTATGATACTACTGGCACATTGGGGGGAGGCACTATGATACGGGCACATTATGGGGGGAGATGGCACTATGATACGGGCACATTATGGGGGGAGGTGGCACTATGATACGGGCACATTATGGGGGGAGGTGGCACTATGATACGGGCACATTGGGGGGGAGATGGCACTATGATACGGGCACATTATGGGGGGAGGTGGCATTATGATACGGGCACATTATGGGCGGAGGTGGCACTATGATACTGGCACATTGGGGGGGGAGATGGCACTATGATACCGGCACATGGGGGGGAGGAGAGAGGCACTCCGCACTTGATACTGGCACATGATTAGGGGGGCATCTATGGGGACACTTACTGGCACATTATTGGGTGGCACTGTGGGGCCACTTCTTATTGGCACATTATTGGGGGCACTATGGGGGCATCTACTGAGGCCACAAAGAAGGGGTATTTTATATGGGGGGCTCTGTGTGGTACTAGTATTATCAGGGGTATTATCTGTTTCTGCAGTATAGTATTGGGGAGCACAGCGGAACAGTATTGGGAGTGTTAGGATGATTTGTCCAGAAGATGGGAGGATGATGGAAAAGTAGTAAACTAAGATTTTTTTTTTTTGTCAAGCTGCAGAGACTAAAAATGGCTGAAAAATGGTGTCTGGTCTGAAAGGAGAAGATGAGGAAAGAGAACATCTACAAGAGACGTCACTGGATGTAAGAGGTATGAGGCTGTATTACCCTGTATGTTCTGTAGTGATAGGAGCAGGGGTCATCGCGGTCATATAGGGTGCGACCGTGACTGGGAGGTGGAGGTTCAGACAAACTGACGCGGTCTGACTTTGTTTCTTACACCGTGCGTTCACACAATTATGTACAGGATTCGTAGGATTCGAGATTCGAAAGATTCGATATATTCGAGCACCTTTTCGGATTCAGATTCGGAAAAAATTGGATTCGTCCCACCTCTACTTTCCGGTTTTGGTATGGACCCCGAAAAGGTCCGGGCAGTTCTGGAGTGGAACCGACCGGAGAATCAGAAAGCTTTAATGCGGTTTTTGGGGTTTACAAATTATTGTATCTCAGCCATTCGTGGTCGAGGTTGATGCATCAGAGGTGGGGGTTGGGGCGGTGCTTTCGCAGGGTCCTTCTCCTGGCAACTGGGTCCCCTGTGCCTTCTTCTCCAGGAAGCTCTTGGTCGCCGAGAGGAATTATGATGTTGGAGATAGGGAGTTGTTGGCGATCAAGTTGGCCTTTGAAGAATGGCAGCACTGGTTAGAGGGGGCTTCTCACCCCGTTACTGTGTATACAGACCATAAGAATTTGGCTTACCTGCAATCTGCAAAGCGTCTGAACCCTAGACAGGCCAGATGGTCATTGTTTTTTTACCAGGTTCAATTTCGTGGTTACCTTTCGCCCAGGGGTCAAGAACGTCAAGGCAGATGCCTTGTCTCGCAGCTTCCCTGGGGGAGGTGATTCAGAAGATCCAGCGCCGATTTTGGCGGATGGAGTGGTGGTCTCCGCTCTGTACCCTGAATTAGAGATGGAGGTATTGGGAGCTCAGGAGGGGGCTCCTGGTTCATGTCCCCCAGGGAGGTTGTTTGTTCCTGAGGGCCTACGATACAAGGTGTTCAAGGAACATCACGATACTGTTCTCGCTGGACATCCTGGTGGTAAGTCCACCTGTGATCTGGTGTCCCGGAGGTTCTGGTGGCCAGGGTTGCGTAAGAGTATTGAGAATTACGTGACAGCTTGTGAAACCTGCGCTCGGTCAAAGGTTGCTCATACTCGACCGCCTGGTTCACTTCTTCCATTGTCTATTCCATCTCGTCCTTGGACGCATTTGTCCATGGACTTTATTACGGACCTACCGAGTTCCTCCGGGAGAACAGTGATTTTGGTGGTAGTCGATCGTTTCAGTAAAATGGCTCACTTTATACCACTAACAAGTCTGCCTAACGCTAAGACTCTTGCGCAAATTTTTGTGGATAATATTGTGAAATTGCACGGTATTCCTTCGGATGTGGTCTCTGATAGGGGCACGCAGTTTGTCTCCAGGTTTTGGAGGGCGTTCTGCTCTCGACTTGGCATTCAACTTTCTTTCTCGTCGGCTTTTCATCCACAGTCGAATGGTCAGACGGAGCGTACCAATCAAAACCTGGAGACCTACTTGAGGTGCTTTGTGGCTGAGAATCAGGAGGACTGGTCCTCATTCTTGTCCTTAGCAGAATTTGCATTGAATAACCGTAGGCAGGAGTCCACGGGTAAGTCGCCATTTTTTGGCGCATGCGGTTTCCATCCTCAGTTTGGTACCTTTTCTGGGTCTGGTTCCTCCGTGATGCCAGAGGAGGAGAGATTCTCTTCTGCCTTATCCTCTATCTGGCGGAGGATTCAAGGGAATTTGGAGAGGATGGGTGAGAGGTATAAACGAATGGCTGACAGGAGACGTGTGACTGGTCCAGACCTGTGTGTGGGTGATCTGGTGTGGTTGTCCACTAGGAATATCAAGTTGAGAGTGCCATCTTGGAAACTGGGTCCAAGATTTGTTGGTCCGTATAAAATTTCTGCGGTGATCAATCCTGTGGCGTTTCGACTGGATCTGCCGCAGACTTGGAGGATCCATGATGTCTTCTACAAGTCTTTACTAAAAAAAATGTTAAACCGGTGGTACCATCGCCATTGCCTCCTCCTCCTGTTCTAGTCGAGGGAAACTTGGAGTTCAAGATCTCCAGGATTCTCGACTCGAGAGTTCTGCGGGGTTCCCTCCAGTACCTGGTGCACTGGAGGGGATACGGTCCTGAGGAGAGGATGTGGGTTCCGGCGTCAGATGTCAACGCCAGCCGACTGGTGAGGGCCTTTCATAGGTCCCATCCTGATAAGGTTGGTCCAGGGTGTCCGGAGGTCACCCGTAGAAGGGGGGGTACTGTCATGCCCCACTCTGACGATGTGCGGAGGTCGGCCAGGATAGCAGCACGAGTTTAGTATTTGTTTTGATGCCGTGCTGGATCTGCCTGTCATCAGGTGCACTGGGTGGAGTCATTAGTTTAAATGGTTTCCAGCTAAGTGCTCTGAGCGGATTATTCTGATCATTTTGGTCTGGGAAGTTTGGAGGGAAGGTTGGCTGTCAGTTCCTGCTCTCAGAAGATAAGTGTCATTAATTGTTTGGTTGTTGATGTCATCTATCCCATCCAGGTTCTGTGCGAGCAGGCTGCTCCTATCTCCCCACTTCACCATCTCAGGGAGTTCAGGGTTTTGTCAGTTCAGGCCACAGCACACCTACCTTCAAGGTCTGCCTGTGGGCTGAGCAGTGCAGGGAAAGAGGTCAGGGATAAACTAGGAGGTGACCCTTCCCCTGTCTCTCGTCCAGAGCTTGGTTGGTGTGTTTTATACTGTGCACGTCCGCTGTGACAGGGTCTCACTGTAACTTAACTTAACTTGCAGTCCACTGTCTGTTGTCAGACAAGATCCATCCCTGGTTACAGAGACTCAGAAGACAGTTGAGAGGAAGTGGGGTGTCTCAGAGCTAGCTGAGATTGTCAGCCTGATAAAATAACTGCTTCTACACTGCGTCTGAAGATCATAGGAGCCTTCTCTGTCTATAAGGCCTCATGCACACGACCGTTGTGTGCATCCGTGGCCATTGTTCCGTTTTCCGTGATTTTCTGCGGACCCATTGACTTTCCGCATCCTCCTCTCATAAAGACGCCCCCTCTTCATGTTGATTGACAGGGCCAGCGAACGCGCTCGTCCTCTGACTGGCCCTGTCTGCAATTCAAATCCCGCGCCTGTCTTCATTCGGCGCAGGCGCTCTGAGAGAAGGAGGCTCGCCTCCTCAGCACTCCCTCAGTGCGCCTGCGTGGATGACGTCACCGAAAGAGAAGACATCATCGCAGGCGCACTTAGGAGGCGAGCGTCCTTCTCTCAGAGCGCCTGCGCCGAATGAAGACAGGCGCGGGATTTGAATTGCAGACAGGGCCAGTCAGAGGACGAGCGCGTTCGCTGGCCCTGTCAATCAACATGAGGAGGGGGCGTCTTTATGAGAAGAGGATGCGGCTGCTACCAGCATGTAGCCGCCCTACTTGCTGGTAGAAAGGTAATTTACATATTATAAAAGTCCGTTTTTTGATTAAACTACTGAACGAAAATGAGTAAGAGCATTATAGACTGATATATCGCAGTATAAGGAATTTAAGTAGCCAAAAAAAAAAATATGACTTTAGTGGGGTGACAGAAAACCTTTAAATATAAGTAGCTCCTATGTACTTATACATAGTAGCTGTATGTTATAAGTACATAGATGATGCTAGGAGCAATAGTACCTAGGTACTACTACTCCTAACATCCACTATGTGCTTATATTACCTGCAGTCCCTATGTACTTTTGCATAGGGACTGCAGGTAGTATAAGTACATAGTGGATGCTAGGGATAGTAGTCCTAGGTACTGTTGCTCCTAGCATCCACTATGTACTTATACTACCTGCAGTCCCTATATAATTTTGCATAGGGACTGCAGGTAGTATAAGTACATAGTGAATGCTAGGGGTAGTAGTCCTAGGTACTGCTGCTCCTAGCATCCACTACGTACTTATACTACCTGCAGTCCCTATGTACTTTTGCATAGGGACTGCAGGTAGTATAAATACATAGTGGATGCTAGGGGTAGTAGTCCTAGGTACTGCTGCTCCTAGCATCCACTATGTACTTACAGTATACTACCTGTAGTCCCTATGTACTTTTGCATAGGGACTGCAGGTAGTATAAGTACATAGTGGATGCCAGGAGTAGTAGTCTTACGTACAAGAATGACAAGTAAGTAATGACAAGTAAGTAATATTTTCGTGGGTCTGTTGTCTTCTGTAAAGTTCAAATATTATAATTTTTTTTTCTATAGGCATATTTTCTTCAAGTGAGGCCGGGAGCTCTCCTCGACAACGTCGTCGACATGATACGGTATGTCAAGTTGGGTAGCTTACCCAACTGTAATATTGTGTCATTATTCTAATTATTATTATTTTTTTCTCAGTCATCACCTCTGGAGGAGATGCATCCCGGCCAAGAAAGGTCCACAGAGGAGGAAGTCGAGGGTGGAGGACAGCAAATGGTAGGTGTTTAAATTTATTTTTTTCTCAAAGATACATGTTATTGTATGTTCTTAAATTATAATTTTTTTTGTATTTTACAGCCATTTCGTCCCGTTGCCTCTCAGAGAGGTCGTCAAGCCTCTGCCAGAGGAAGTTGGGGAGCACGTGGCGGTCGGGGTCGTGTGAGTATTTTCAATCAAAGTCTTTGTAATTTAAAAAGTTAAATCAAATATTATGTTAATTTTTATTTTTTAGGGTTACCGAGTCTTCACCAGAATGGATGAGGAGGATGTCGGCAGTTTTTTTTTTTATCGACAATGACCTCCTCATCCAGATAGTGGAGGAGTGACCACCATTGTGGGACCACACCGACCGCAGCCACGCAGGCCACCAAGCAACCCGTCTCCTCTGACACGAGATATGTGAGGCCATTGTGCCAAATTGGCAGGACCTCAGAGACAGGCAACGAGATCAGTGCCTTAAGTATACAGTATTTCATTTGTAGATAGCATACACGTATGTTTTATTGCTCAGAAGTGGTTTACTATCTAGTTGATGTGGGTCACTG
Source organism: Bufo bufo (assembly GCF_905171765.1). Classification (NCBI taxonomy): domain Eukaryota; kingdom Metazoa; phylum Chordata; class Amphibia; order Anura; family Bufonidae; genus Bufo; species Bufo bufo. The sequence continues at coordinate 165,749,461 of NC_053392.1, read as the reverse complement.
CCACGGATAGTTTAACAATAAATTTTTATTGATGTTGTGGCTGGTTCAATTAAATAGTATTTTTGATGTCAACAAATCATGTATTTTAAAGACTAAGGTCTAGTTCACACGAACGTATGGCTTTTAGGCCTCTTTCACACGGGCGTTGCGGGAAAAGGTGCGGGTGCGTTGCGGGAACATGCATGATTTTTCCGCGCGAGTGCAAAACATTGTAATGCGTTTTGCACTCGCGTGAGAAAAATCGTGCATGTTTGGTACCCAAACCCGAACTTCTTCACAGAAGTTCGGGCTTGGGATCGGTGTTCTGTAGATTGTATTATTTTCCCTTATAACATGGTTATAAGGGAAAAATTCAGAATGCATAGTACAATAGGGCTGGAGGGGTTAAAAAAATAATAATAATAATAATTAAACTCACCGTAATCCACTTGCTCGCGCAGCCCGGCATCTCTTCTGTCTTCTTTTTTGCTGTGTGCAGGAAAAGGACCTGTGGTGACGTCACTCCGATCATCACATGATCCATCACCATGGTAAAAGATCATGTGACGGACCATTTGATGACCGGAGTGACGTCACCACAGGTCCTTTTCCTGCACACAGCAAAAAAGAAGACAGAAGAGAAGCCGGGCTGCGCGAGCAAGTGGATTAAGGTGAGTTTAATTTAATTTTTATTTTTTTAACCCCTCCAGCCCTATTTTACTATGCATTCTGTATTAAGAATGCTATTATTTTCCCTTATAACCATGTTATAAGGGAAAATAATAATGATCGGGTCCCCATCCCGATCGTCACTGTCACGGGGTTCCGAAGGTGCACTTGGTTCCCCATTTCCCGCAGACCTGTTGGTTAGCTTTGGGAATGAGGATCTGTGCTTGACCTCATTCCCAGTGCAGCTTTGCTGGCTGGGTGGCTCCCTGCTCCTAGTCTGCCTTGAGCGCCGAGCTGATCACTCGGTGCTCGACTGGTTGGTCTGTCGGTCATGTGACGCTGGCCACGTCACATGACCCTCACTCCCCACTATAAATACAGGCAGCCTGCTGGTCACAGGTTGCCTGTTAATTTCTAGGTTCCTGGCTATTTGTTGGACTACTGAATACTTACCTGATCCTGTTCCCTGACGATCCTCTGCCTGCTCCTCCTGTACTGCGCATCCATCCTGGTATTGTGACCTCGGCTCCCACCTGACTACTCTCTTAGGACTCCTCTTGTACTTCGCTACTCTCCTGGTATTTGACCCCGGCTTCTCCTGACCATTCTTTGCTTAATCCGTTGTACTGCGTAGCTCTCTTGGTTCTGACCCGGTCCGTTCATGTTCCGTATTTTGTCTTGTCTGTCTTCCCTGCACATATCCTAAGTTAGGGACTGCCGTCCAGTTGTCCCCTGTCATCAGGACTCGTGAGGCAAGTAGGCAGGGCCAGGGGTGAGGGTGGAGCGCAGTGGTCACTACCCTTCCCCCTGTGTGTGTGTGGACGTGACCGTTACAGTCACCTAGCAACCGTGCGTGAAAATCGCACCGCATCCGCACTTGCTTGCGGATGCTTGCGATTTTTCACGCAACCCCATTCATTTCTATGGGGCCTGCGTTACGTGAAAAACGCACAAAGAGGAGCATGCTACGATTTTCACGCAACGCACAAGTGATGCCTGAAAATCACTGCTCGTGTGCACAGCCCCATAGAAATTAATGGGTCAGGATTCAGTGCGGGTGCAATGCGTTCAACTCACGCATCTCATCCGCGCGGAATACTCGCCCGTGTGAAAGGGGCCTAATAGTTTTTTGCGGTCCGTTTTTCACGGATCCGTTGTTCCATTTTTTGTTTCCGTTGTGTTTCCATTTCTGTTACGTTTTTCTGTTCCGTTTTTCCGTATGGCATATATAGTATACAGTAATTACATAGAAAAAATTGGGCTGGGCATAAAATTTTCAATAGATGGTTCCGCAAAAAATGGAACGGATACGGGAGACATACGGAGTACATTCCGTATGTGTTCCGTTTTTTTTGCGGACCCATTGACTTGAATGGAGCCACAGAACGTGATTTGCGGGCAATAATAGGGCATGTTCTATCTTTGAACGGAAATACGGAAACGGAATGCATACGGAGTACATTCCGTTTTTTTTGCGGAACCATTGAAATGAATGGTTCCATATACGGACCACAAAAAAACGGCCCGTACACTCGCAAAAAAAACTATCGTGTGAACTAGGCCTAACCTTTATTTTTATTTTTGTTCCAGGGTTGACACTCATGGTTTGGTGGCGGTCAATCAGGGACCGCTACAAGAAAGACTTTAACTAGGAACTTCGGCGCCCGAGTTGTTCGGGAGGAACCTCAAGTCAGGCATATAGCTATACTGCCGCCTTGGGGTTCCTACGAAGAACCCGAAAGCTGTGAAGGTAAGATATTATGTTTATAGAGATTATGAATTATGTTATCCAATCTATGTGTATGGACCAGGCAGACTGTCATTTGGTACTCTGTCTTGGACATCCACATAGTATTTTGTGGAGTAGAAATGAGCGAAGCGTGCTTCGGATTATACATCTGAAGTTGCTTTCACACAAAAAATTTATACTGTACATAGACACTTCTCTGTACGCTAATAGAATGTATGGGTTCTATCTATGTACACTATTTGTATGAATTTTTTTTTTGCAATGAAACTTCCTATGTAGTATCAGAAGTCGCTTTTCTCACCTCTATCCAGAGTTTCTTCATTGAAATAAAATTGCTAATAGTGTTTTTTTTTTTTTTTGCTTTACAGAACATGAAGCAGTACTTGGGCGCCCGAAGTTCCTCAGGAGGCGGTCCCTGATGAGCCGGCCACCGCGGGTCCCCCTTGTCGAGCTCAAGCAATTGGTCAGGACCTCAATGTTCCCCTACCTGTGCCCTCTGGCTATGCAACGATGGCCACATTAGCCCCACTATTCGAGGCCCTCATGCGTCGCTAGAGGACAAGTAGGAGCCGTCAGGCAGACTACGAGGATCTCACAAGGCTTGTTTACGAGTCCTTGATGGGATTCACAAATAGAGTTGCCGCTTTGGAGGATAATTTGCGGCGTATTCAGGAGGTGGCGGTGTTGACGTTGCAAATGAGTCCGGTGAATCACTATTTGATATCGTTACTCCCCGTGATGGAATAGTTCACGTCCGACCAACTGTTTCAGGCCAGAAGGCTAGTGGACTGCGTCTTGTTGCAAGTGCAAAACCGCCCCACATCCCTTCCCCCGCCCCAGCCCTATCCCCCATCCCACACCTATCCCCCTTCCCAGCTGCCGCATCCTCCTTCCCAGCATCCCCATCCCCCCATCCCACTTCCCATACCCCATCCCAGTCCCAAACCCCCAAGCTATTTTCTCACCACTTTTCTCCCTCCCCTCCTCATTACTATCCCGCAAAATCTTTCACCACTCCCTCTGCTCTAGCTTGGGAAACTCCATCTCATGCCCAATCCTCAACTTTAAATACTCCCTCTGTTGCACTTCCCCCAACACGCACTTATTTGTCCACAGTGGCAGAAGAACAACAGGACAGAGGGGTCCCAAACCGTGCACTGCCCTCCATCTTCTACCCTTCTACTTCCCCCAGGCCTTTTTATGGGCAACTGTAAATACGTTTTAAAAATTTATGTTTTTTTATATATTTATTTTCTCCAAAATTTTATTTATTCTTAATAAAAAAATTTTGTATTTGAAAATGTTTTCGTTTTTTTGTTTAAAGGGTTTTTAAACAAGTGGATGCAAAACGGGTTCTTTTAGAACTCTTAAAATTTCCTGTCACGGGCAGAGCAACACGAGTATTTGTCGCTCCTCCAGCGTGGGGAAAGTATGTTGACAAGCAGTAGTGTGTAGAAGAGAGTCCTGACATAACCTTGCAGCGCTAGCAGAGCGACACAAGTACTGTATTTGTCGCTCCTCCAGCGTGGGGAGATTATGTTCACAACCAGTAGTGTGTAGATTAAATGCCTGATATAATCTGCCAGCCCTAGCAGAGCAACACAAGTTTTTGTCGCTCCTCCAGTGTGGGAAGATTATGTTGACAAGCAGTATTCACAGTGCTGGAAGAGCAATATCACAGTGCTGGAAGAGCGGCACAAGTATTTGTTGGTCCTCCAGTGTGGGGAGATCAATATATGCAACCAATGTATGGTTTTTAAAAAAAGTTTATGAAACAAACTCATTTTACAAAACAGGTTTTGAAAAACAATACACACTAGTGTATCCACCCACCAACATAACCACGCAACCAAACTACATCAAGAATATATTCAAATGGAATTAATTTTTCGGGAAAAAAAAAAAATAATTAAAATTATTTGATCCTGCCAGTCTACTCTTCCTGCATCGGAGCAGAAATATTCAGCAAAGGAGTCTCTCATCCTAGAAGCTCCTACAGTGGTCCGCGGACCAAAGCTTTCAATACTGGCCAACTCGCTGTCTTCAGGAATCTCCTGGACATTTAGCGGTTCTTTTGTGAGGAGGTAGTTGTGTAACACAACACATGCCTTTACTAACTCATCAACAGTTTCTATTTTCATTAAAAACACACATATGACCATGGGTATCCCTGCCGAAAAAGTACCAGTAATTATTGCGGCTACATGTAAGGACTATCCACACAGAAATAACTTGGTAAAGCTCACTAAATATATCAAAATACAAAGGAGAAATGTCTCTGGTTGTCTTACGGTAATTCCTCTGCGCTGCAAGCCGCAAATAGTGACGTGGGCTATTGTCACTTAGCCAAGGTTCAAACAAAAAAGAGACTGCGCTGCCGAAAGAATATTCCTTTTCTTTTCTTTTCCTCTCTCTTCGGATTAAAGGGGAAGAGAACTAGGTTTTCACCAGGTTCACAGGATGTAACAAAATCCTCCTCAGATCTACAAGTGCCTGCAGAGTGCAAATAGAAACTCCATATGGTGAAGTACTGCCACTGTGTTTTACAACCGCAAGGAAGAATTATACTCACAAGATTCCATTCACAGTGTGCGTATTTATCACCACTTGTGACCCCACATCTCCATAGGCTTCATCAAACACCTTATCTGGTATTCCTTAATCTTCTCATAAATTCCGGTTTCCTCATAAACCAAAGAAACGCGGAGGATAGTGAAGCACTTAGGGGTGCGATTTAAAAAAAAATCATTTATTATACTCACAAAATTAAAAATATAACAAGCATTCAGATCAGCCTGCACAGACGCCCCTAGGGCGTCTGTGCAGGCTGATCTGAATGCTTGTTAGGCCCCTTTCACACGGGCATTGTGGGAAAATGTGCGGGTGCGTTACGGGAACACCCGCAATATTTCTCACGCGAGTGCAAAACGCATTACAATGTTTTGCACTCTCGCGAGAAAAATCGGCATGTTTGGTACCCAAACCCGAACTTCTTCACAGAAGTTCGGGCTTGGGATCGGTGTTCTGTAGATTGTATTATTTTCCCTTATATCATGGTTATAAGGGAAAATAATAGCATTCTGAATACAGAATGCATAGTAAAATAGCGCTGGAGGGGTTAAATTTAAAAAAAAATTTAACTCACCTTAGTCCACTTGATCGCGAAGCCCGGCTTCTCGTCTGTCTCCTTTGTTGAACAGGACCTGTGGTGAGCATTAATTACAGGAAAAGGACCTGTGGTGACGTCACTCCGGTCAGCACATGATCCATCACATGATCCATCACCATGGTAAAAGATCATGTGATGACCGGAGTGACGTCATCACAGGTCCTGTTCCTGTAATTAATGCTCATCACAGGTCCTTTTCAACAAAGGAGACAGACGAGAAGCCGGGCTTCGCGATCAAGTGGACTAAGAGTTAAATAATTTTTTTCTTTTTTTTAACTCCTCCAGCGCTATTTTACTATGCATTCTGTATTCAGAATGCTATTATTTTCCCTTATAACCATGTTATAAGGGAAAATAATAATGATCGGGTCTCCATCCCGATCGTCTCCTAGCAACCGTGCGTGAAAATCTCACCGCATCCGCACTTGCTTGCGGATGCTTGCGATTTTCACGCAACCCCATTCACTTCTATGGGGCCTGCGTTGCGTGAAAAACGCAGAATATAGAGCATGCTGCGATTTTCACGCAACGCATAAGTGATGCGTGAAAATCACCGCTCATGTGAACAGCCCCATAGAAATGAATGGGTCGATATTCAGTGCGGATGCAATGCGTTCACCTCACACATCGCATCCGCGCGAAATACTCGCCCGTGTTTTAATTTTGTGAGTATAATAAATGATTTTTTTTAAATCGCACCCCTAAGTGCTTCACTATCCTCCGCGTTTCTTTGGTTTATGAGGAAACCGGGATTTATGAGAAGATTAAGGAATACCAGATAAGGTGTTTGCTGAAGCCTATGGAGATGTGGGGACACAAGTGGTGATAAATACGCACACTGTGAATGGAATCTTGTGAGTATAATTCTTCCTTGCGGTTGTAAAACACAGTGGCAGTACTTCACCATATGGAGTTTCTATTTGCACTCTGCAGGCACTTGTAGATCTGAGGAGGATTTTGTTACATCCTGTGAACCTGGTGAAAACCTAGTTCTCTTCCCCTTTAATCCGAGGAGAGAGGAAAAGAAAAGGAATATTCTTTCGGCAGCGCAGTCTCTTTTTTGTTTGAACCTCACTAAATATATGACAGAAACTAGAGACACTAGAGCTCATGAACAACCAATTGAGAAAAATACTTTATTGTTACATGATAAAAATATTGTATATGTTGCCATAAAAAAAATCCTTAAATGAAATACATAACATATTCATTAATTATAAGGTGAGCCCTCAGCATTAGTAAAATGAGTAACATGGGTAGGACTGAAATGGACCAACAAATGGCAAAAAAAGCCAATACTGCATAGGTCCTCACACAAAAAAAAATTTGTGGATGAAATGTATACAGTCCTAATCTCCCCTAAGCATAGCCTAATACCATGACATGCGAGATAACAGCCTGAGTAGTATGCGAGTAGCCAGGTCAGGCTCACCTAAAACACCAGTGGAATCTGTATGCTGGGATGGCGTTACCCCGACGCGCGTTTCGGCCGCCTTCGTCCGGGGGTAACGCCATCACTGCGCAATCCACTATTTGAACTTCCCTCTGGTCAATGAGGACCCTGATAATATTGAATTTCACTCACCTGAGCATGTATATGACCTCACCGAGCGCAGCAGCCGAAGCTCCGTGATCCCACCCCCAGGCATCATGCCGTGATGCATGAGTTTACATGATGAATCATGTGATACGTTCATTGGCATGGAGACGCACTGTAAGGAGGGTACAGAGCGCGGCCCATGCGCGCCTCGCTCAGGCAAGGAAATATCACCTGAAAGATATACGGGATGGATGCATAAAACTTGAATATAAAATAAAAAAAGGCAAACAAATAAATAAACTCATATACTAACAACAATTCCATATAGGATATATATGTGTTAAGTAGATCATTGAATATATAGATGAATAAATAAATAAATAAAAATGACAAATTGAAAAAAATTAGGTGACTGAATGGGATATACCTAATGAACATGATCGATTGAGAAAATATTACAAAATAAAAAAGGGGGGATAGGGACATAAATACAAATTTTTTTCTTTTGTATTTATGTCCCTATCCCCTCTTTTTTCATTTGTAATATTTTCTCAATGGATTATATTCATTAGGTATATGAACATCGATAGCCACAAAACGGTACTGGGCATCAGCTATGGCTATTAATATAAATGAAAAATATTTTTTGTAGTTAAAGTACTCAGAACCAGTGCCTTGGGCTTGATAATACGTATGCGTTTCCCGTCTACTGGAAACTGGCACGCCTCCCAAAAATGTTCTGAAATTTCGATCCACTGTTGCCTATTTGGATGTGGCATAAATTCCACATGCAACTGCTCCCACAAAACACGGCACGTATCCTTAACAATCAAGGAAACTGGATATTCCGAGACAAAACTAATAATGGAGGGATGTCAAACTTTCTCCTGTTGCCAGAAATCTATCAAAAAAAAAAAAAAAAGTGTAATTAAAGATCAGCAAAAATGTAAAAAAAAAATCAAAAAACCCCCAATACAAGCTATATTATTTGGATGGTCTTGTTTGGGACCTTAACCCCTTAGGGACCGGGCTCATTTTCACCTTAAGGACCAGGCCATTTTTAGCAAATCTGACCAGTGTCACTTTATGTGTGAATAACTTTAAAACGCATTGACTTATCCAGGCCATTCTGAGATAGTTTTTTCGTCACATATTGTACTTCATGACACTGGTAAAATGGAGTGAAAAAAATTCATTTTTATTTATAAAAAAATACCAAATTTGCCAAGAATTTTGAAAAATTAGAAAATTTCCACTCTCTACTTCTATAATACATAGTAATACCTACAAAAATAGTTATTACTTTACATTCCCCAAATGTCTACTTCATGTTTTGATCATTTTGGGAATGACATTTTATTTTTCGGGGATGTTACAAGGCTTAGAAGTTTAGAAGCAAATCTTGAAATTTTTCAGAAATTTTCAAAAACCCACTTTTCAAGGACCAGTTCAGGTCTGAAGTCAGTTTGTGAAGCTTAAATAATAGAAAACACCCAAAAATGACCCCATTCTTTAAACTACACCCCTCAAGGTATTCAAAACTGATTTTACAAACTTTGTTAACCCTTTAGGTGTTCCACAAGAATTAATGTAAAATAGAGATACAATTTCAAAATTTCACTTCTTTGGCAGATTTTCCATTTTAATTTTTTTTTCCAGGTACAAAGCAAGGGTTAACAGCCAAACAAACTCATAATATATGTCTCTGATTCTGTAGTTTACAGAAACACCCCATATGTAGGGATGAGCGAACCCGAACTGTATAGTTCGGGTTCGTACCGAATTTTGGGGTGTCCGTGACACGGACCCGAACCCGAACATTTTTGTAAAAGTCCGGGTTCGGGTTCGGTGTTTGGCGCTTTTTTGGCGCTTTTTGAAAGGCTGCAAAGCAGCCAATCAACAAGCGTCATACTACTTGCCCCAAGAGGCCATCACAGCCATGCCTACTATTGGCATGGCTGTGATTGGCCAGTGCAGCATGTGACCCAGCCTCTATTTAAGCTGGAGTCACGTAGCGCCGCACGTCACTCTGCTATGATCAGTATAGGGAGAGGTTGCAGCTGCGACGTTAGGGCGAGATTAGGCAGATTAACTCCTCCAAAAGACTTCATTCTGTGATCGATCTGCAGCTGTGGATCATTGAAGTGCTATTATTGACTTGCTCACTTTTTTGAGGCTGCCCAGAGCGTTTTTAGATCACTTTTTTTCTGGGGTGATCGGCAGACATTTTGTGACTTGTGGTGCGCCAGCACAAGCTATCACCAAGTGTATTTAACCATCGATAGTGTGGTTATTTTGTGCTATATCCTACATCAGCTGCAGGCTGAGCCTGTGTCACCGAAGTGCATTTAACCATCAACAGTCTGGTTATTTTTTGGCCATGTACTACATCAGCTGCAGGCTAAGCCTGTGTCACCAAAGTGCATTTAACCATCGACAGTCTGATTATATTTTGGCCATATACTACATCTGGTGCAGGCTGAGCCTGTGACACCCAAGTGCATTTAACCATCAACAGTGTGGTTATTTTTTGGCCATATATTACATCAGGGGCAAGTTGAGCCTGTCACCCAGCGCCTAAAAAATAGACCTGACATTTCTATTCAACCAAATCTGTACTGTTTTAGCTGGTCAAGTTATTTGTAGTGACCGTAAAAGCACACTATATTTTCTGAGTTGAAAAAACATTCCCAAATTTGCCATTCTCAAAATAACTAGTTTCTGGTATTTGAGGCCTACTTGAAATCTATCCCAAAAAGAATATCTTACATTGAAGCTAGTGATAGTGTCATTCAGAAAAACCTAAGACACACGCTAGCGTGCTGATAGAAATCTGATTCTGTGATTAAACCTATACCTGTCACACAGCGCAAAAAAAAACAGGCCTCACATCTCTATTTAACCAAATCTCTCCTGTTTTAGCTGGTCAAGTTATTTGTAGTGACCGTAAAAGCACACTTTTTTTTCTGGGTTGAAAAACCATTCCCAAATTTGCCATTCTCAAAATAACTAGTTTCTGGTATTTGAGGCCTACTTGAAATCTATCCCAAAAAGAATATCTTACATTGAAGCTAGTGATAGTGTCATTTAGAAAAACCTAAGACACACGCTAGCGTGCTGATAGAAATCTGATTCTGTGATTAAACCTATACCTGTCACACAGCGCAAAAAAAAACAGGCCTCACATATCTATTTAACCAAATCTCTACTGTTTTAGCTGGTCAAGTTATTTGTAGTGACCGTAAAAGCACCCTTTTTTTTCTGGGTTGAAAAACCATTCCCAAATTTGCCATTCTCAAAATAACTAGTTTCTGGTATTTGAGGCCTACTTGAAGTCTATCCCAAAAAGAATATCTTACATTGAAGCTAGTGATAGTGTCATTCAGAAAAACCTAAGACACACGCTAGCGTGCTGATAGAAATCTGATTCTGTGATTAAACCTATACCTGTCACACAGCGCAAAAAAAAACAGGCCTCACATCTCTATTTAACCAAATCTCTACTGTTTTAGCTGGTCAAGTTATTTGTAGTGACCGTAAAGGCACACTTTTTTTTCTGGGTTGAAAAACCATTACCAAATTTGCCATTCTCAAAATTGTGGTGAACGGGAACAATGAGGAAAACATCTAATAAGGGACGCGGACGTGGACATGGTCGTGGTGGTGTTAGTGGACCCTCTGGTGCTGGGAGAGGACGTGGCCGTTCTGCCACAGCCACACGTCCTAGTGAACCAACTACCTCAGGTCCCAGTAGCCAGCAGAATTTACAGCGATATTTGGTGGGGCCCAATGCCGTTCTAAGGATGGTAAGGCCTGAGCAGGTGCAGGCATTAGTCAATTGGGTGGCCGACAGTGGATCAAGCACGTTCACATTATCTCCCACCCAGTCTTCTGCAGAAAGCGCACAGATGGCGCATGAAAACCAAGCCCATCGGTCTGTCACATCACCCCCATGCATATCAGGGAAACTGTCTGAGCCTCAAGTTATGCAGCAGTCTCTTATGCTGTTTGAAGACTCTGCTGCCAGGGTTTCCCAAGCCCTTCCCCAGGGGTGGAAGAGATAGAATGCACTAACGCACAACCACTTATTTTTCCTGATGATGAGGACATGGGAATACCACCTCAGCACGTCTCTGATGATGACGAAACACAGGTGCCAACTGCTGCGTCTTTCTGCAGTGTGCAGACTGAACAGGAGGTCAGGGATCAAGACTGGGTGGAAGACGATGCAGGGGACGATGAGGTCCTAGACCCCACATGGAATGAAGGTCGTGCCACTGACTTTCACAGTTCGGAGGAAGAGGCAGTGGTGAAACCGAGCCAACAGCGTAGCAAAAGAGGGAGCAGTGGGCAAAATCAGAACACCCGCCGCCAAGAGACTCCGCCTGCTACTGACCGCCGCCATCTGGGACCGAGCACCCCAAAGGCAGCTTCAAGGAGTTCCCTGGCATGGCACTTCTTCAAACAATGTGCTGACGACAAGACCCGAGTGGTTTGCACGCTGTGCCATCGGAGCCTGAAGCGAGGCATTAACGTTCTGAACCTTAGCACAACCTGCATGACCAGGCACCTGCATGCAAAGCATGAACTGCAGTGGAGTAAACACCTTAAAAACAAAGAAGTCACTCAGGCTCCCCCTGCTACCTCTTCTGCTGCTGCTGCCTCGGCCTCTTCTGCTGCTGCCGCCGCCTCGGCCTCTTCCTCCGCCTCTGGAGGAACGTTGGCACCTGCCGCCCAGCAAACATGGGATGTACCACCAACACCACCACCTGCGTCACCAAGCATCTCAACCATGTCACACGGCAGCGTTCAGCTCTCCATCTCACAAACATTTGAGAGAAAGAGTAAATTCCCACCTAGCCACCCTCGATCCCTGGCCCTGAATGCCAGCATTTCTAAACTACTGGCCTATGAAATGCTGTCATTTAGGCTGGTGGACACACACAGCTTCAAACAGCTCATGTCACTTGCTGTCCCACAGTATGTTGTTCCCAGCCGCCACTACTTCTCCAAGAGAGCCGTGCCTTCCCTGCACAAACAAGTGTCCGATAAAATCAAGTGTGCACTGCGCAACGCCATCTGTGGCAAGGTCCACCTAACCACAGATACGTGGACCAGTAAGCACGGCCAGGGACGCTATATCTCCCTAACTGCACACTGGGTAAATGTAGTGGTGGCGGAGAGCTGTTTGGCGCACGTCCTTCCGCCGCCAAGGATCGCAGGGCAACATTCTTTGCCTCCTGTCTCCTCCTCCCGCTACTCAGCTTCCTCCTCCTCTTCTTCCACCTGCTCATCCAGTCAGCCACACACCTTCACCACCAACTTCAGCACAGCACGGGGTAAACGTCAGCAGGCCATTCTGAAACTCATATGTTTGGGGGACAGGCCCCACACCGCACAGGAGTTGTGGCGGGGTATAGAACAACAGACCGACGAGTGGTTGCTGCAGGTGAGCCTCAAGCCCGGCCTGGTGGTGTGCGATAATGGGCGAAATCTCGTTGCAGCTCCGGGACTAGCCGGTTTGACGCACATCCCTTGCCTGGCGCATGTGCTCAATTTGGTGGTGCAGAAGTTCATTCGCAACTACCCCGACATGTCAGAGCTGCTGCATAAAGTGCGGGCCGTCTGTTCGCGCTTCCGGCGTTCACACCCTGCCGCTGCTCGCCTGTCTGCGCTACAGCGTAACTTCGGCCTTCCCGCTCACCGCCTCATATGCGACGTACCCACCAGGTGGAACTCCACCTTGCATATGCTGGACAGACTGTGCGAGCAGCAGCAGGCCATAGTGGAGTTTCAGCTGCAGCACGCACGGGTCAGTCGCACTGCGGATCAGACACACTTCACCACCAATGACTGGGCCTCCATGCGAGACCTGTGTGCCCTGTTGCGCTGTTTCGAGTACTCCACCAACATGGCCAGTGGCGATGACGCCGTTATCAGCGTTACAATACCACTTCTATGTCTCCTTGAGAAAACACTTAGGGCGATGATGGAAGAGGAGGTGGCCCAGGAGGAAGAGGAGGAAGAGGGGTCATTTTTAGCACTTTCAGGCCAGTCTCTTCAAAGTGACTCAGAGGGAGGTTTTTTGCAACACCAGAGGCCAGGTACAAATGTGGCCAGACAGGGCCCACTACTGGAGGACGAGGAGGACGAGGATGAGGAGGAGGTGGAGGAGGATGAGGATGAAGCATGTTCACAGCGGGGTGGCACCCAAAGCAGCTCGGGCCCATCACTGGTGCGTGGCTGGGGGGAAACACAGGACGATGACGATACGCCTCCCACAGAGGACAGCTTGTCCTTACCTCTGGGCAGCCTGGCACACATGAGCGACTACATGCTGCAGTGCCTGCGCAACGACAGCAGAGTTGCCCACATTTTAACGTGTGCGGAATACTGGGTTGCCACCCTGCTGGATCCCCGGTACAAAGACAATGTGCCCACCTTACTTCCTACACTGGAGCGTGATAGGAAGATGCGCGAGTACAAGCGCACGTTGGTAGACGCGCTACTGAGAGCATTCCCAAATGTCACAGGGGAACCAGTGGAAGCCCAAGGCGAAGGCAGAGGAGGAGCAAGAGGTCGCCAACGCAGCTGTGTCACGGCCAGCTCCTCTGAGGGCAGGGTTAGCATGGCAGAGATGTGGAAAAGTTTTGTCACCACGCCACAGCTAACTGCACCACCACCTGATACGGAACGTGTTAGCAGGAGGCAACATTTCACTAACATGGTGGAACAGTACCTGTGCACACCCCTCCACGTACTGACTGATGGTTCGGCCCCATTCAACTTCTGGGTCTCCAAATTGTCCACGTGGCCAGAGCTAGCCTTTTATGCCTTGGAGGTGCTGGCCTGCCCAGCGGCCAGCGTTTTGTCTGAACGTGTATTCAGCACGGCAGGGGGCGTCATTACAGACAAACGCAGCCGCCTGTCTACAGCCAATGTGGACAAGCTGACGTTCATAAAAATGAACCAGGCATGGATCCCACAGGACCTGTCCATCCCTTGTGCAGATTAGATATTAACTACCTCCCCTTAACAATATATTATTCTACTCCAGGGCACTTCCTCATTCAATACTATTTTTAATTTCATTTTACCATTATATTGCGGGGCAACCCAAAGTTGAATGAACCTCTCCTCTGTCTGGGTGCCGGGGCCTAAATGTGTGACAGTGGCCTGTTCCAGTGGTGGGTGACGTGAAGCCTGATTCTCTGCTATGACATGAAGACAGATTCTGCGCTGACATAAGGCCAGATTCTCTGTTACGGGACCGCTCTCCTCTGTCTGGGTGCCGGGGCCTAAATGTGTGACAGTGGCCTGTTCCAGTGGTGGGTGACGTGAAGCCTGATTCTCTGCTATGACATGAATACAGATTCTGCGCTGACATAAGGCCAGATTCTCTGTTACGGGACCTCTCTCCTCTGCCTGGGTGCCTGGGCCTAAATGTGTGACAGTGGCCTGTTCCAGTGGTGGGTGACGTGAAGCCTGATTCTCTGCTATGACATGAAGACAGATTCTGCGCTGACATAAGGCCAGATTCTCTGTTACGGGACCTCTCTCCTCTGCCTGGGCCTAAATGTGTGACAGTGGCCTGTTCCAGTGGTGGGTGACGTGAAGCCTGATTCTCTGCTATGACATGAAGACAGATTCTGCGCTGACATAAGGCCAGATTCTCTGTTACGGGACCGCTCTCCTCTGTCTGGGTGCCGGGGCCTAAATGTGTGACAGTGGCCTGTTCCAGTGGTGGGTGACGTGAAGCCTGATTCTCTGCTATGACATGAATACAGATTCTGCGCTGACATAAGGCCAGATTCTCTGTTACGGGACCGCTCTCCTCTGTCTGGGTGCCGGGGCCTAAATGTGTGACAGTGGCCTGTTCCAGTGGTGGGTGACGTGAAGCCTGATTCTCTGCTATGACATGAAGACTGATTCTGTGCTGACATCAGGCCAGATTCTCTGTTACGGGACCTCTCTCCTCTGCCTGGGTGCCGGGGCCTAAATGTGTGATAGTGGCCTGTTCCAGTGGTGGGTGACGTGAAGCCTGATTCTCTGCTATGACATGAAGACTGATTCTGCGCTGACATGAAGCCAGATTCTCTGCTATGGCATGAAGAGACTGATTCTCTGCTGACATGAAGCCAGATTCTTTGCTATGGCATGAAGAGACTGATTCTCTGCTGACGTGAAGCCAGATTCTCTGCTATGGGACCTCTGTCCAATTGATATTGGTTCATTTTTTTAAATTTTTTTTTAATTTTAATTCATTTCCCTATCCACATTTGTTTGCAGGGGATTTACCTACATGTTGCTGCCTTTTGCAGCCCTCTAGCTCTTTCCTGGGCTGTTTTACCGCCTTTTTAGTGCCCAAAAGTTCGGGTCCCCATTGACTTCAATGGGGTTCGGGTTCAGGACGAAGTTCGGATCGGGTTCGGATCCCGAACCCGAACATTTCCGGGAAGTTCGGCCGAACTTCTCGAACCCGAACATCCAGGTGTTCGCTCAACTCTACCCATATGTTGTCATAAACTGCTGTACGGGCACACGGCAGGGCGCAGAAGGAGCCTGCTCAATGATTTGAGCGGGCACCTTGTTCCGATCGGCAGTGATCGGAAATACACATGACGTATCGGTACGTCATGTTTCCTTAAGTACCGGGACAACATGCCGTACCAGTACGTCATGTGTCCCAAACAGGTTAAACTGAACCACCGTTAAATGCTCAAATGCTTTCCTTTGTTCTGTGGTCATTTTCACAGGGCAAAGGACATTGTTTTGGAAATCCAGTGCATCGGGCTCTCCATTGAGAACGATAGGCGTATGCTTCTGGCTAGCATTGCTCACAGTTCTGTCAACATCTCTAATGGTTGAGATACAGGTAAATCCTGACCATAAGAGCCGGTGAAGTCACAGTGAACAATACTAATACAGAGCATCCAAAGCCCTTGGCCTGCGCAATCAAGAGCTGCACTAGGTAGAGTACAGTATCAAATAAAGAAAATTTTCGTACCATGGGGGTTAAAAAATTATATAAAAATAGCAGTTAATATCAAAATATAAAAATTAAAAAAAAATTAAAAATTACCTTATGGTAAGGCTACTTTCACACTAGCATTTTTTGTGGATCCATTATGGATTTGTAAAAACGCTTCCGTTACAATAATACAACCGCATGCATCGGTCATGAACGAATCCGGTTGTATTATGTCTTCTAGAAGAAAAGAAAGTTCAGCAGCTCTAACCTGCCCCACCTTCACCTGTGAGCACGGAGGACCAGTGTCAGGCCCGGGTAACGTATTGCAATATGGTTCAAGAAATCCAGCTCCACTTCGGTAAATGAAAAATGTATTTTGCTTGCGGTAAAATCACATCCAGTTACAGTTACAAAGTCGATTTTACCGAAGTGGAGCTGGATTTCTTGAACCGTATTATGTCTTCTATAGCCATGACGGATCCGTCTTGAACACCATTGAAAGTCAATGGGGGACGGATCCATTTTCTATTGTGCCACATTGTGTCAGAGAAAACGGATCCGTCCCCATTGACTTACATTGTGTGCCAGGACGGATCCGTTTGGCTCCGCTTCGTCAGGCGGAAAGCAAAATGCTGCAGGCAGCGTTTTGGTGTCCGCCTCCAGAACGAAATGGTGACTGAACTGAGGCAAACTGATACATTCTGAGCAGATTATTTTCCATTCAGAATGCATTAGGGCAAAACTGATCCATTTTGGACCGCTTGTGAGAGCCCTGAATGGATCTCGCAAACGGAAAGCCAAAACGCTAGTGTGAAAGTAGCCTCAGCATTAAGCGTTCTGCAGGTGAAACACTTCGACGGAAAGTGGTGTCCTGTCTTTTGATGCGATGAGACACTATTTGTTGCAGATTGTCAAAACTGTCGACGCTCATCCGTAAGTAGTTATTAAACTTGTCCGGATAATTCCGCAGTTCGGGAAACAGAACTTCAAATGCTCCCCTTCTCATTCTGGCAGAAGTAATCGGATGCACCCAATAGCGAAGGCGCCGTCAGGCTCGAAGATGTGTTCTCCAGCGGGAAACAAGGATTACAGCCTGAAATCCAAAGCGAATGTGGTCCGGCATCATCTTTGCTATCTAGTACAGTGCCTTGCAAAAGTATTAACGCCCCCTTGACTTTTTTTTTCGTGTTGTGGTGCCTCACAACATGGATTGTTTGAGGATTTGCATCATTTAATTTACAGAACATGCCCACAACTTTAAAGATGTTTGCTTTTTTTTTATTGTATAGCAAACAACAAATTGGACAAAATAACAGAAATAGTCAATGTGCATAACTATTCACCCCCCTAAAGTCAATACTTTGTAGAGCCACCTTTTGCGGCAATCACAGCTCCAAGTCACCAAGTCACTTTGGATAAGTCTCTATGAGCTTGCCACATCTTACCAGTGGGATTTTTGCCCATTCCTCCTTGCAAAACTGTTCCAGCTCCTTTAAGTTGGATGGTTTGCGCTTGTGAACAGCAATCTTTAAGTCTGACCACAGATTTTCTATTGGATTGAGATCTGGGCTTTGACTAGGCCATTCCAGCACATTTACATGTTTCCCCTTAAACCAGTCAAGTATTGCTTTAGCAGTGTGTTTAGGGTAATTGTCCTGCTGGAAGGTGAACCTCCATCCTAGCCTCAAATCTTGCACAGAGTGGTACAGGTTTTGCTCAAGAATATCCCTGTATTTAGCACCATCCATCTTTCCCTCAACTCTGACCAGTTTCCCAGTCCCGGCTGCTAAAAAACATCCCCACAGCATGATGCTGCCACCACCATGTTTCACTGTGGGGATGGGGTTCTTTGGGTGATGTGATGTGTTGGGTTTGCGCCAGACATAGCGTTTTCTTTGATGGACGAAAAGTTAAATTTTAGTCCCTTTAGACCAGAGCACCTTCCTCCATACATTTTGGGAGTTTCCCACATGCCTTTTTGCAAACTCACACCGTGCCTTTTTGTTTTTAGCTGAAAGTAATGGCTTTCTTCCGGCCACTCTGCCATAAAGCCCAACTCTATGGAGCGTACGGCTTGTTGTCGTCCTATGTACAGATACTCCAGTCTCTGCTGTGGAACTCTGCAGCTCCTCCAGGGTTTACCTTAGGTATCTGTGCTGCCTCTCTGATTAATGACAGGTTTGCTGTTGTGCCTTGTTCTTTCCATTTGGTTATGATAGATTTGATGGTGCTCCTGGGGATCATCAAAGATTTGGATATTTTTTATAACCTAACCCTGACTTGTACTTCTCAACAACATTGCCACTTACTTGTTTGGAGAGTTCCTTGGTCTTCATGGCAGTGTTTGGTTAGTGATGCCTCTTGCTTAGGTGTTGAAGCCTCTGGGGCCTTTCAAAAAAGGTATGTATATGTAATGAAAGATATTGTGACACTTAGATTGCACACAGGTGGACAACATTTCACTTAGGCCTCATGCACACGACCATTGTGTGCATCCGCGGCCGTTGTTCCGCTTTCCGTTTTTTTTTTCGCGGACCCATTGACTTTCAATGGGTCCGTGAAAAAATCGGAAAATGCACCGTTTGGCTTCCGCGTCCGGGGTCCGTTTTTCCAGTCCGTGAAAAAAATATGACCTGTCCTATTTTTTTCACGGACAACGGTTCACGGACCCATTCAAGTCAATGGGTCCGTGAAAAATCACGGATGCACACAAGATAGTCATCCGTGTCCGTGATCCGTGTCCGTGATCCGTGTCCGTTTTTCCTATTATTTTCAATGCAAACTTGACTTAGTTTTTTTTTTCACTTTTCATGTCCGTGGATCCTCCAAAAATCAAGGAAGACCCACGGATGAAAAAACGGACACGGATCACGGAACTACGGAACCCGTTTTTGCAGACCGCAAAAAAAAACGGTCGTGTGCATGAGGCCTTATTATGTGACTTCTCAAGGTAATTTGTTGCACCAGAGCTTTTTATGGGCTTCCTAAAAAAAGGGGGTGAATACATACGCACATGCCAATTTTCTGTTTTCTATTTCTAAACAATAGTTTTATTTATATATTTTTCTCATTTCACTTAACCAACTTAGACTATTTGTGTTCTGATCCATCACATAAAATTCAGATTAACAAAACATTGAACTTAAGGCTGTAATGTAACAAAATATGAAAAAAGTCAATGGGGGGGGGGTGAATACTTTTGCAAGGCACTGTATGTGAACTTTGTTTGTCTTTTATAGCCACTGTACAATTTGCATTTGAAATTGGATCTTTTGATGTTTGAAAATTTAACTACCGAATCCGTTATTCCGTCTGAAACCGGATGATAACGGATCTCCGTTTTCATCCGGTTTGCCGGATCCGGCAAGTACTTCCGGCAACGGACTAATGGATTCGGGGGGGGGGGGGGACGACTATCCGTTTGCAAGCGGTTTGACGGATCCGGCAGGCATTTCCGGCAATGGAATTGCCTGCCGGAATCCAATAACGTTTGTGTGAAAGTACCTTTACTGTTTACATTACCACAATATCTACTTGCTGGAAGGGTCCATATACCATTATAAGCCTGGATTCATAAACAGCATTTAGGGCCAATTAATATATAAAATGTACTTATCAATTACTTGTCTCTTGATCTTTTTTTTTTTTTTACAAGAAAAAAGTATTTCAATAAATGTATCGCAAATATCGATCTGTGGATTTTTAGGCACACAATGAGGCAATGTCCCATCAAAAGACTTCAAAGTCTCCTAAGACGAGATTTAGCTTCTTCTGTGAACCACAAGTGGGATGACATCTCCAAATCTTCTTATACTTTGTTGCCATCTTAGAAGTGAATGATGGTGTGGTGGAGCCTCAGACGTTCTGTGTAGACTCTTGGTCTCATAGATATTTATTATAGACAACACTCAAACAGTGTTAACCTTATTTGTCTAAACATCTAGTGGTTATTTATTAAAGGCAGATTTTATGGAAGACTGTTGGAGATATGTTTTTGGCAGAGTGGAGACCCGTGAAGAAATGTGTCTGTATTAACACTAACCACTGGTGTGGTGTTCTTTATGGCAACTAGTCAAATGTATCTTTTACTTTCAGCTCTTGGCATTCAGTGCAATTTACTCTGTGATAGAGAAATCAAATTACATATTCATTACATTATATAATGCAGTTATTTTAGCTTTCTTCTCTTAAGCAACGCTTTAAATATGCTATAAACATAGATCTCTGAGACTAAATTAAACTGCACCCTATCTACTGCTAATTTGTCTGGATTTGCAGAACATTCAATCTATTGCTATTCTTTGCACTGAACTGCTTCTTAGCTCCTCCCCTCCCCTCTGAGGGATAACTGTAGTGATCTCCTGGTTGGATGCTACAGCTGTCAGTCAAAGCAGAAAGGGGGGCTGTGAAGCTGCACAATACAAAGATCACTTCAGAGTGAAGCTCCACCTCCATAGTGCTTAAAGGGGTTGTGCAGTATCAGGATATTGATGACCTATCGAGTGCTGCATCCTCTTTAGATTTTACCTGCATGCAGCTGCAGTCTAGATTCTATTAAGCAGTGCAGTGTAATTACAGCTTCCTGTTCAAGTGAATAGGAGAGGAGGCTGTAATTATCCTACACCATTGCTAAAATCTAGATGGAATGTGGGTAAACATTATAAAGGACGCAGCACTCACATGAGCAACATGGCGTCTTAATCCTTTCCGGGCTTTAACCACTTTCTGACCGCCCAACATAAATATACATCGGGTATTTAAAGATGGTGCCCTTTCATGATCCCAGCGGGTGCCTGTTTTAAACATCAGACACCCGGGTTAATGTATGCAATCGACCGATGACGTTGTGGTCAAATGTGACCATGGCATCTGGGAGCTCAAAAACAGGGAGTGCATGTTCCCGGCCGAGCAAACGGCACCCTCTAGCAGAGATAGAGGGAGTCAGGTGGTGTGTGTGTGGCAGCCTCGGTCCTATTGAAAGAAGATTGGAGGCAGTCGCAACTATGTTCCTATGAAGTCCCAGACTGGGGAAGATTTGGGAAGGCTAGTAATAGGCTTAAGCCTATAATATAATAATAGGTCTAAGCCTAATATACTGAATTCAGCATTCTATATAGCATAGATATGCAGTACAGAATACAAGATGCAATCCAATGATTGCATATTATAGTCATTGAGAGTGACCAAAAAAAAGATGAATAAATATAAATTTATGGGCATCGTTGCATCTGAAAACATGCAGAATATTAAAACATAAATGACGTCACATCTACACCCGGCGCAGGCGCATTGAGAAGGGGGACGCTCGCTCGGCGCTCCTTCCTCAATGCGCCTGCGCCGGGTGTAGATGTGACGTCATCGGCGCAGGCGCATTAAGGATGGAGCGGCCGAGCGAGCGTCCGCCTCTCAGTGCGCCTGCGCCGACTGAAGACAGGTACGGCGCAGGCACCAGATTTTGAATGCAAACAGGGCCAGCAGAGAGAGATCCCGTCCGCCGGCCCTGTCAATCAACATGCGGAGGGGGCGTCTTTATGATAGGAGGATATGGCTGCTACCAGCAAGGGCCGCCCTACTTGCTGGTAGCAAGGTAATTTGCATATTTTAAAAGTACGTTTTTAACATAATCTGGTGAACCAAAATGATTAATTACAGTATGTATGCATAAATCGCAGTATAGGGATTATAAGTAACAAGAAAAAAAAAACAGTTTAGTGGGGTGACAGAAGCCCTTTAAAGGGATTGTGTGCTAATCTTCACAAGCCATTGGTTGGCAACCCTGGGGTACTTAAGGCACCTTTGTGGGAGGTTTCCTGAGCAATAGGTGTTCTAGCATGCTCATGTCCTGCTAAAGTGTCTGTTCTGTTGTCTACCTGTTCACTGGATTCCGTCTCTCCGCTGCCTGACACAACCTTTTTCTGACCTTTGTACTGATCCTTTGCTGCCTTTTCTGCCCTTAGTATCTTAGGGTACTTTCACACTAGCGTTATTCTTTTCCGGCTTTGAGTTCCGTCCTAGGGACTCAATACTGGAAAAGAACTGATCAGTTTTATCCTAATGCATTCTAAATGGAGAGCAATCCGCTCAGGATGTCTTCAGTTCAGTCTTTTTGACTTTTCAGGATGGAGTTAATATTGCAGTATACTGTGGTTTTATCTCTGTCCAAAATGCCAGAACACTTGCCTTTTTTCCCATTGAAATGCATTAATGCATTAATGTTCTGGCTAAACAGATCCGGTATTGCGGTCTGCGCATGCTCAGACCGCAAAAAATTAGAAAAAAATAAACACCGGAGAGACGGATCTGGCATTTCAATGCATTTGTCATACGGATCAGGATCCTGATCCGTAGGACAAATGCCATCAGTTTTCATGCATTTTGACGGATCCGGCAGGCAGTTCTGGCAACGGAAGGAGTCAGTGGGATTCTCCTCTCCTTCCAACTCTAGACTAGACTGCACTGAAAACTTCCTGCAGTCCCTCCCTTGGCAAAAAACAGGATTGGCCCTCTTAAGCCCAAAAGGGGGAGAATGGAATGGAAAGTTCCATTCTATCTAAAGATCTCTCTGCCATTTACACTGCCACCTGCTGGTGAACCAGGCATATAACATGTAATACAACAAATAACAGTTACATAGCGATAATAGGAATGCACAATGTAGGAGGACCAGGAATAAATACACAGATGACATAATGGTTGCTTATTAAAGACAGTAGCAGGGTGTGGGAATGGTAATACCACTCTGGGGTATTACACAAGGTGATGAGAAATAAAGGGCTCATATGGGACTGTTAAACTGCCAATCCTCCTATACACACAACCCTGGTGAAAATTGTCTAAAGCCACTTGTAAAGACCTCGCTTGGATTTTAGAGTGCCTGTGTAAATCATCTACCTAACTGCCCTAGTAACGTACAGTAACGTATGGTTTGCACTGGCCACATCATTGTGTGCATTAACAACTGCATTATTACAGTAATACCTTGTACAGCACTGGGACCCCTGCCTTGCTCCTCAAAAGAAGAAGAACATTTTGGCATAACAGCAGCAATCACATTCACAACAGGAGCAAAAAATAAGAGTAATTAGAAATTAAAGAGTAAAATACAAGAAAAACATAACACAGAATTTACTTTAAAAATTCACTACTGGGTTTCTGGAAACAGCGGTGGTTATAAATCCTAACCGCTGCTGGGAGGAAGGACCTCCGATAACGTTCCTTCGTGCACCTAGGATGCAGCAATCTGTCACTGAAGGAGCTCTCCAGCTCCACAACAGCTTCGTGCATGGGGTGGGAGATATTGTCTAACAGTGATGTTCATTCTGCTAGAGTTCTTCTGTCACCCACCTCCTGCACTGGATCAAGGGGACAACCTAGGACAGAGCTGTCTATGTAACAGCTGTAAGGCATCCATAACATAGTCCCTATTTTCATCAGAATTGGCTCATGATGTGGTAGCCAAAAGCAGGAGTGGGTACAAAACACAGAAGACATGAAAATATTCTATTCACGTGTCATCTCTGTTTTGGATCCACTCCTGTTTTTTTGGCTTTAGCAATACTGATGGATTACTGACCAAATGCTGACCGAGTGAAGGCAGATG
The DNA here is from genome assembly GCF_905171765.1 of Bufo bufo. Lineage (NCBI taxonomy): Eukaryota > Metazoa > Chordata > Amphibia > Anura > Bufonidae > Bufo > Bufo bufo. Next base: position 165,725,783 of record NC_053392.1, on the reverse strand, counting down.
CTCCACAGACAGGATCCGTTTTTTTGGGGGTTAGCTTTCTGACGGATCAGAGGAAGGGCAAAATAATTTGTGACGTCAACACAAACTTACTGCTGACACCCTCTCCACTCTGTCTAGGGGTCTCTACTTATATAAGCGTTTAATAGAACAGGTTCTGTAGAAATCTATGTGGAATCAGTGAATTGGTGTAAATGGAGTGTGCTCTTTCATGCTATAGTAGGGTCTTGGGCTTCTGCACAGTTCTTTATACCTGGCGCTAACATTGACCTGTAAGGCTGAGTTCACACATGAGTTATTTGGTCAGTTTTGGCACCATAACTGCCCAAATAAGTGAAGTATGCAGTGATGCTAAGTAGTGTTGATCAAGCACCATAGTGCTCGGGGGCTCGGGCCGAATACATCAGGATGCTATAATGTATAATGGAAGTCAATGGGAGAACCCGAGCATTAAACCAGGTACCCCCTGCTCTGAAGAGGGGAGGGTGCCTGGTTCATAGGAAAAGGTCAGAAATTGATGGAAACCTCACCTAAATGATTCGGGAACAGCATGAGGAGGATGTATGGATGCATCTTGGACTCCCAGGTCGCTGCTGGGAACGATGTTGTCCGAGTAGTACGCCACTTTTAAAAGACTGACAATAATACGCACAAAACCGAAGATAAAATCGATTTTAGAGGAAAAATTGGTAGGAAACATTCTTTCCTGTATATTTACTTGTATATAAAGAGCAAGTGCTGCCACAAATTACAAGGAAGAGGCACTCCGATACAACCTGTATATCACATAAAGGAGGGCCTCATTCACATTGTGGTACAATTGTTCATGTAGTGGGACTCCTACACTCATAAAGCCTATGCACTAAGTGGAAGGGCTGCCAAAAATTACAAGGAACCGGCACTCCAAAACACCCTTTATTACACATAAAGGAGGGCATCATACACACCCTTGATAAATTATGATTAATGGCCTGCTGGTGACTCTCAAAAACATTTGGAGCAAGCGCCTGCTGATCTGACCATCTAAAACATTATGGGCGAGGGCCTGCTGCCGCTTTGGTGACTGCGACGATCCATTCGGATATCTGCCCTATCAACTTTCGATGTTATTTTCAGCGCCAACCACGGTGACCATGGGTAAAGGGGAATCAGTGTTCGATTCCGGAGAGGGAGCCTGAGAATCAGCTACGGCTACCACATCCAAGCAAGGCAGCATGCGCGCAAATTACCCATTAGTTATAACTACGTGAGGGCCTGCAGGTGATCTGACCCTTTTAAAAAATTATATGCGAGGGCCTGCTGCTGAGCTGACCCTCTAAAACATTATAGTTGAGGGCCTGCTGCTGAGCTGACCATTTAAAAAAATTATGGGAGAGTGCCTGCTGCTTAGCTGGCCATTGAAAAAATTTACAGTGTTCAAAGCAGGGCGGGTCGCCTGAATACTTCAGCTAGGAATAATAGAATAGGACTCCGGTTATATTTTGATAGTTTTCGGAACTGGGGCCATGATTAAGTGGGACGGCCATATTGCGCCACTAGAGGTGAAATTCTTGGACCGGCGCAAGACGAACCAAAGTGAAAGCATTTGCCAAGAATGTTTTCAATAATCAAAAACGAAAGTCGGAGGTTCGAAGATGATCAGATAATGTCGTAGTTCAAACCATAAACGATGACATCCGGCGGCGTTATTCCCATGAACCACCGAGCTGCTTCCGGGAAACCAAAGTCTATGGGTTCCGGGTGAGTATGGTTTCAAACTGATAAAGTACACTGTATGTCACAGATACATTTTTGAAGCGCACACGTTACACTGCAGATGTGGCCCTGGTAAGGTCACTGTCCGCAGCGGACACCGTCTATTGAAAAAGTACACTGGATGTCACAGATATTTTTGAGATGCGCACACTTTACACAGGAGATGTGGCACGGATAGTTTAACTGTCCACAGTGGACACCATCTACGGAAAAAGTACACTGGAAGTCACTGATATTTTAGGGATGCGCACATTTTAAACAGGAGATGTGGCGCGGATAATTTAACTGTCCGCAGCGGCCTATTACACCGTATTTAGCGCAGGATGCGCTAAAAATATATATTGCTGCTGTCACACACAATAGTTCTTAAAAGGACTTTTGGGTCTCTGAAAAGTTTTTTGTATAAAAATCTTCCTATTACACTCCCTATGCTATATGACGCGTTCCGTACTGAGGGCAACACTTACCTGCACGTTTATTGGCTGCATAGCAGCCAAGAAACGTGCGGGGAGGAGACTCGAGCATGGCGCTACAGCTCATGCGGTACTCGGCTGAGTACCGCAATGTGCCAAGCATAGAGATGCTTGAGCCGAACGGGTGTTCGGCTGAGCATGCTCGATCATCACTAATGCTAAGAGCGACGCTTGCTATCTACATATCATACTAACTCACAGTATTGTTTCACTACCACAGCAAACTCCCTGTGCGTGTTACTGCAAGGCAAAGTGTTCTACACCACTATAAGGCTGGTTTCACACAGGCATGGCGGGAAAAGGTGCGTGTGCGTTGCGGGAACATGCACGATTTTTTCGTGCAAGTGCAAAACATTGTAATGCGTTTTGCACGCACGTGAGAAAAATCGGCACTTTTGGTACCCAAACCCGAACTTCTTCACAGAAGTTCGGGTTTGGGATCGGGGATGTGTTGATTGGATTATTTTCCCTTATAACATGATTATAAGGGAAAATAATAGCATTCTTAATACAGAACGCATAGTACAATAGCGCTGGAGGGGTTAAAAATAAATAAAAAATAATTTAACTCACCTTAAAGAGGACCTTTCACTAGATTAAAAAATCTAAACTAAGTATACAGACATGTAGAGCGGTGCCCAGGGATCTCCCTGCACTTACTGTTATACCTGGGCGCCGCTCCGTTTACCCGGTATAGCCTCTGGTATCTTCACATGTTAGACTCCACCCAAGGGAACCTGCCGGCGTCTCTTTCTCCCAGGCTGTAGCGCTGGCCAATCGCAGCGCTCAGCTCATAGCCTGAGAGAAAAAAAAATCCTCTCAGGCTATGAGCTTAGGGCTGCGATTGGCCAGCGCTACAGCATGGGAGAAAGAAACGCCGGCAGGTTCCCCTGGGTGGAGCTTAACATGTGAAGATACCGGAGGCTATACCGGGCGAACGGAGCGGCGCCCTGGTGTAACAGTAAGTGCAGGGGGATCCCTGGGTGTCGCTCTACATGTCTGTATACTTAGTTTAGATTTTTTAATCTAGCGAAAGGTCCTCTTTAATCCACTTGTTCACGCAGCAGGCATCTCTTCTGTCTTCTTCTTTGCTGTGTACAGGAAAAGGACCTGTGGTGACGTCACTCCGGTCATCACATGGTCCATCACATGATCTTTTACCATGGTGATGGATCATGTGATGGACCATGTGATGACCAGAGTGACGTCACCACAGGTCCTTTTCCTGTACACAGCAAAGAAAAAGACAGAAGAGATGCCGGCTGCGCGAGCAAGTGGATTAAGGTGAGTTAAATTATTATTATTATTATTATTTTTTTAACCCCTCCAGCACTATTGTACTATGCATTCTGTATTAAGAATGCTATTATTTTCCCTTATAACCATGTTATAAGGGAAAATAATAATGATCGGGTCTCCATCCCGATCGTTTCCTAGCAACCGTGCGTGAAAATCGCACTGCATCCGCACTTGCTTGCGATTTTCACGCAACCCTATTCATTTCTATGGGGCCTGCGTTACGTGAAAAACGCGCAAAGAGGAGCATGCTGCGATTTTCACGCAACCGCTCATGTGCACAGCCCCATAGAAATAAATGGGTCCGGATTTAGTGCGGGTGCAATGCGTTCACCTCACGCATTGCACCCGCGCGGAAAACTCGCCCGTGTGAAAGGGGCCTAAAGGCTCTCTGCAGACAGGAAATGGACGTTTTTTTAACGTGATTCGCCACAAATAAATTCATATCGAACCAAACTTTTTGGAAAATTCAGCAAACCGACCGAAATGGAGAAATTCGCTCATCTCTAAATGTGTCCATACAGCAGTTTACAGGAATAAAATGGGTAACAAATTGTGTGGTGATTTTTCTCCTGTTATTCCTGAAACATTTGGTGCTAAAGAAACATTTACTGGAAGAAATTCAATTTTTCATTTTTACAGTCAAGTCTTTCTAAATTCGATGAATCGCCTGTGGTGTCAAAGCGCTTACTACATCCCTCAAAAAATTCCTTGAGGGGTGTGGTTTCAAAATTGGGGTCAATTTCTTTTGTCTTTCCATTGTAGCGACCACTCAGGGTCTCTTCAGTTGTGACATGGTGCCCAAAAACCATTCCAGCAAAATCTTCCCCTCTGAACCCTGTCCTTGTGGTCATACAGAAGTTTACGACCACATAAGAGGTGTTTTTGAAAATTGTAGAATCAGAGTAATAAATATTGAGTAGTAAGAGGTTACAGCCAGCTCACCTTCCGATCCTGTGTGATGGTGCACGGGGCGGACACAAGCCAGTCCAGAAGTAGATGCACGATAAAAGAAATGCTCCAGCACCAGAAGGACGTAATGAAAAAATTCCCGGTCTTTATTCAGATCACCAACATATCGGTGCATACAGCGACAGTGACACAATGACCCACTTGTCCCCACGATCTACGCGTTTCGGACGATGTTGTCCTTAGTCATGATCTATGGCGTCTGGCGTGTGCCGGGCTGAAATAAGGCTCACCTCTGGAGTGTCCGCCCACAAGGAGGGACATTGGAATCCAGGGCAGGCAAAATAATCAGTCCGGATCACGCAAGACACCTGTGCAAAACATATTCACCTGTGACATACAGAGAGTTTTGACACCCCACAATACTTAGAAAAACTAATACAAAATATAAAATTGTGTCATTATTTTCCTCATAGAAAAATTATATATATATTAGATGGAAAGGAAAAGTTCATGATTTTATCACGCCTTTTTCCAACCTGGCATGGTATGGGTATCATAATATTGTCCACTGGATATATAACAAAAGGCACATACTGAAAATAAATTTGGCAGACTAAAAAAACACAAAAGATACAAGCATGCAAAATGTCAGTCAAGTTCCCATGGGTTAAGGCTGCTGGTTTGCTGTAGTTCTGTGTCCATGAATCCCACGTATATCATGTTCTTTTACAATTAAGCAGGTCCAGATTCATCCAGTTATTCCATACGAAAATAACGCAGAGTGTGAACAAGCACTTGGATTCATGGCAAGTTTAAACACATTGATGTAATTGTAGTGTGTTCGAAAATCACTAATCACACTGCCAGTTCACCTGAAACATATCATCTATTTGTGTTCACATTCATCTGCTGAAAAGAAGGAAAGAAAATCTGCTTCATGTGAACAGTGCCCTGCACTCCATGATAGAGACCATTTCATATGGAGGCAACTTAGTAATTCATTGTGATGATGACTTAGTACTATAAAGAAAATATATATAGCATTGGTTTAAGACAGAATCTGTGGATGTTTTATATCTCTCACATATTCTGAAGAATAAGGAATAAACAGATGCTATACATTTTGTTACTATTACCTATAGTTTTGGTCTAGATTTATGTTTGGGGGATATATTAATCTACTGTCATGACACGTTTAGATACTATTGTCATCATCTTGTGTCCTTTCATATCCTTATTTCTCTATTTCTATTTCCATCTATCATTCAACCACATTTTAGTATTATAGATGTCTGTCCAGACATGATCTCTGGAGAGATCATGAAGGAAATAAAAAAAGAGAAACATTCATTCAGAAAGAGACCTTATAAAGTACGCCAACGGATAATGCCTGTTTCTAGAGTTTATAGGTCGCCATTTTATAAACAATACGCATATGTGCTGGAGCGCATAGTTAAAGCGCAACAGGACAGGCATACCATCACAATACTGGTGTCTCCAGTGTGACACGCATGACCCTCATCGGGAAGATCTCCATAATTATATGCATGTCAAACCCATACACCAGTTAAAGGATGACTCAATAATGAGCTTCAGAGGTAATACACACAAAAATTAATTAAAAATAACCATAAAAAATATATATATATGGGTATGTATAAAAACAAGGCGAAACCTTGGTTATGCTGCATGGAGATATTAATACAAGTACATTAATTCTTTTTTGAGATTGAGACCATATGGAAATCTTGTATTTAGTCTCCAAATCCAGAATGCTTCCCTGAGGAGGATTTTTTGTTTAATATTACCCCCTCTTTGAGACATTGTAACCCGTTCGAAAGCAAAGGTACTAAATGTATCTATATTGCGGTTATGAATATCTATGAAGTGATGTGCCGCATTAGAGACTCCTGTGGCTGTTGGGTTCAGTATGTAATTGAGGTGTTCACGCAGTCGATCTTTAAATTTCCTGCTAGTGCAACCGACATATGTCAGATCACAAGATGTACAATTGATGGCATATATAACTCCTATTGTATTACAGTTTATAAAACTCTTAATAGGAAAATTTTCAGTGTGCATTGAATTATGGAATTCTTTGGTATTTTTAGCAACTTCACATGTTTTACATCTTGTGTGTCCACATTTGGAAAACCCAATATATTTTAACCATGTGGGTGGATTTTTGGAGTGCATAGGAGTATACATGGAGGGGGAGAGTGTTGTACCCAATGTATCAGGTCTTTTAGATACTATCCGACATCCATGTCTCAGGGTTTCCCTCAAAATATGATCTTCATACAAAATAGGGAGACATCTATGAATTATGTTCCTAATTTCCGCAAATTGTCTACTATATGTAAGTACAATTGTTGGTATACTGTTATTATTTGTTTGGGGGATATCAGATTTGATATGACTTTTATTATTATATTCGTCCGATCGACCCTTGATAGCGGAATTAAAATCTTTATTTACTGATTCTCCCTCTTTATTGGAGTTGAGGTTTAATAATTTGGCTCTTGATTTATTTTTGGCAATTTTGAAACCCCTATGGAGCATCCATTGAGGATAACCTCGCATTTTAAGACGTCTCCATATCTTCATGCATTCTTCATTGAATGCTTCATCTGTACTGCAATTCCTTCTAGCTCTTGTGAATTCACCGACAGGGATACTTTTAATGGTGTGGGGAGGGTGATGGGAATTCGCCCTCAGGATGGTGTTGTTAGATACCTCTTTGCGGTAGGTCTCCGTCAACACCACCTGACCCGCAACTCCAGTCAAAGTCAGATCCAAGAATTGGATTGTTGTGGGATGCTGCACACAAGTAAACCTAAGATTATATGTGTTTTGATTCAGATAGTGAGCGAAGTCTGGTATGGCAGACACATCGCCTCCCCAAATGAGGAGCAAATCATCGATGTATCTGCCATACCAGACCAAACACTCAGAAAATGGATTATCAACTGAAAAAACATACTTTTCTTCCCAAAAAGACATGGCTATGTTAGCCAAAGACGGGGAGAATTTAGCTCCCATAGAGACACCCGAGACCTGGACATAAAAGACCTCGTCAAATACAAAATAGTTATGCGTTAGGAGGTACAGTGTGACCTCCAACACAAAATCAATAAACATTTCAGAATAGCCACTGTATTTGTGTAGATTGTATTCTAGGGCTAAGAGAGCATATGAGTGGGGAATGGAAGGATACAGTGCCACAACGTCCAGTGTAACCCAGGTGTATTCTTTAGACCATGTGCAGTCGTACATATATTTAAGTACACTGGTTGTATCTCTTATATATCCTGGTGATCTTTTGACTAGAGGTTGTAGCACTGAGTCCAACCATTCTCCCAACTTCTCCGTTAGGGATCCAATACCCGAAACTATGGGGCGTAGTGGCGGAGGGTTGACCCCTTTGTGCATCTTGGGAAGAGCGTGAATTATGGGAGTAACAGGGTATTCAACGTTTAGAAAGTCAAATTGTTTCTGGGTTATATGTCCCTTTGCCAAACCTTTATTTAGAACTAGGGCCAGTTCCTTTTTGTATATTGTAAGGGGATTTTGTTTGAGGATATGGTAAGTAGTGGTGTCAGACAGGACCCCCAACATTAGTGAGTGATAACATGTTCTGTCGAGCACCACCACGGACCCTCCTTTATCCGCCATTTTTATTACAAGATTTTTGTTGTCTTCTAATTGCTTTAAAGCAGTTCTCTGTGATATATTCAAATTATGTTTTTTGACAATGGGAATCGAATCCTGTACTCTAAGTATTTCACTCTCTACTACTTCTTGGAATGTATCCATACAAGTAGTACGGAACTTCAAAGGGTAGTAGTTTTTATTAGGAGTCATGAAATTATGTTGTCCAATATCATCATATAGTACTTCCCCCTCCCCATGAAGATCCATGAGACAAAGCAAGGATTGTTGTTCTTTGAAAGATAAATTAGTATAGATATTATCAGCTATTTTTTTGTCCTTGTTTGTCACTGGATCCTCATGTGGAGGGGGGGACTCGAAAAAGCACCTTCTCAGTGTAAGATTCCTGATGAATCTGTTCATCTGCATAATAGTAGAAAAAGGGTCAAAATTTGTATTAGGCACAAAATTCAAACCAAGGGAGAGTACATTTGTCTGGGCAGGGGTTAATTCCTGACCAGACAGATTTATAACATCTAAAATCACAGTACTCTCAGAGGATCCAGCATTCATTTGTTCTGTAAACGAGTCGACATCTGGTGGGGTCTTTTTGTGTTTACGGCCCCCCCTTCTGTGTCGTTTTTTGATTGCTCCAGTTTGTCCCTATTTCTTCTATTTTTCTGGTAATAGGAGGGTTTTAACTGGTGCGGTTCACAAGTGCGTGGATCACTCATCATTTCATCTCCCAGTGATTCACAGGATTCAGAAGTTTCGGGTTCTGAGTTGCTGAAACTAACCCTGCGGGGTAAGTCCTGTTTGATTGAGGTTTTTTTATTATTTTTGGTGTATTTTTTGTTGACATATTTCTTCTTCAAGATAGATTTAGGTGTACCATATGGATTCTCCCTTCTCCCCCATTCATATACTTGGTTGTTATTGTAGTCGTATAGATCCCTTTGAAATTTACGGTGCTTCATATCCATTATATTATCCTCCATTTCCTTGATGGATGTCATGATCTCTTCTTCTTTTTTTGCAAAATTTTCACATGTTTTGTATTTTTCTAAGGCATTTTTGCATGTGTCCATTTCTGTATGTATGTGGATGAGTCTCTCTGCCTCATGTTCTATGATCAAAAACATTAGTTGTAATGAGCAGTCACTCAGTACTTTGTTCCAACTCGAGACAAATGACTCCGAGAATATCGTGGTTGGGACCTTTTTTAATCTGAGACCCCGTGGTATCATTTCCTTTTCCACATATTTTATCAGAGTCGTATGGTCCCACCAGATTTTGATCTCATGTGTTAAAAGTCTCTCCAATTCCTGTAATTGGAATGTCATGCCGCTTTCATCACTAGGGATTAATTCACATGTTGAAAACACTTTATCCGCTTTGGATTTGCGGTCAATGCATGCAGCAAAAGCCATGTTTGGCTGGGAATATCGTGGGTCAGCGTTTCACCGTGCTGTTTAGGTTACGGGATGTAGTATTTGTCCGAGTAATATATATGCAGTTATAATCTTGGATCAGGTGAGCACGAGCACTTGTTGCAATGTGCAGTAAGAGGTTACAGCCAGCTCACCTTCCGATCCTGTGTGATGGTGCACGGGGCGGACACAAGCCAGTCCAGAAGTAGATGCACGATAAAAGAAATGCTCCAGCACCAGAAGGACGTAATGAAAAAATTCCCGGTCTTTATTCAGATCACCAACATATCGGTGCATACAGCGACAGTGACACAATGACCCACTTGTCCCCACGATCTACGCGTTTCGGACGATGTTGTCCTTAGTCATGATCTATGGCGTCTGGCGTGTGCCGGGCTGAAATAAGGCTCACCTCTGGAGTGTCCGCCCACAGGGAGGGACATTGGAATCCAGGGCAGGCAAAATAATCAGTCCGGATCACGCAAGACACCTGTGCAAAACATATTCACCTGTGACATACAGAGAGTTTTGACACCCCACAATACTTAGAAAAACTAATACAAAATATAAAATTGTGTCATTATTTTCCTCATAGAAAAATTATATATATATTAGATGGAAAGGAAAAGTTCATGATTTTATCACGCCTTTTTCCAACCTGGCATGCCTTAACCAATGGGAACTTGACTGACATTTTGCATGCTTGTATCTTTTGTGTTTTTTTAGTCTGCCAAATTTATTTTCAGTATGTGCCTTTTGTTATATATCCAGTGGACAATATTATGATACCCATACCATGCCAGGTTGGAAAAAGGCGTGAGAGAGAGGTCCCGTAACAGAGAATCTGGCTTCATGTCAGCACAGAATCAGTCTTCATGTCATAGCAGAGAATCAGGCTTCACGTCACCCACCACTGAAACGGGCCGCTGTCACATATTTAGGCCACGGCACCCAGACAGAGGAGAGAGGTCCCGTAACAGAGAATCTGGCTTCATGTCAGCACAGAATCAGTCTTCATGTCATAGCAGAGAATCAGGCTTCACGTCACCCACCACTGGAACAGGCCACTGTCACATATTTAGGCCCCGGCATCCAGGCAGAGGAGAGAGGTCCCGTAACAGAGAATCTGGGTTATGTCAGCACAGAATCAGTCTTCATGTTATAGCAGAGAATCAGGCTTCACGTCACCCACCACTGGAACAGGCCACTGTCACATATTTAGGCCCAGGCACCCAGGCAGAGGAGAGAGGTCCCGTAACAGAAAATCTGGCCTTATGTCAGCACAGAATCAGTCTTCATGTCATAGCAGAGAATCAGGCTTCACGTCACCCACCACTGGAACAGGCCACTGTCACATATTTAGGCCCCGGCACCCAGACAGAGGAGAGAGGTCACGTAACAGAGAATCTGGCTTCATGTCAGCACAGAATCAGTCTTCATGTTATAGCAGAGAATCAGGCTTCACGTCACCCACCACTGGAACAGGCCACTGTCACATATTTAGGCCCCGGCTCCCAGGCAGAGGAGAGAGGTCCCGTAACAGAGAATCTGGCTTCATGTCAGCACAGAATCAGTCTTCATGTTATAGCAGAGAATCAGGCTTTACGTCACCCACCACTGGAACAGGCCACTGTCACATATTTAGGCCCCGGCACCCAGGCAGAGGAGAGAGGTCCCGTAACAGAAAATCTGGCTTCATGTCAGCACAGAATCAGTCTTCATGTCATAGCAGAGAATCATGCTTCACGTCAACCACCACTGGAACAGGCCACTGTCACATATTTAGGCCCCGGCACCCAGGCAGAGGAGAGAGGTCCCGTAACAGAGAATCTGGATTCATGTCAGCACAGAATCAGTGTTCATGTTATAGCAGAGAATCAGGCTTCACGTCACCCACCAATGGAACAAGCCACTGTCACATATTTAGGCCCCGGCACCCAGGCAGAGAAGAGAGGTCCCGTAACAGAGAATCTGGCTTCATGTCAGCACAGAATCAGTCTTCATGTCATAGCAGAGAATCAGGCTTCACGTCACCCACCACTGGAACAGGCCACTGTCACATATTTAGGCCCCGGCACCCAGACAGAGGAGAGAGGTCACGTAACAGAGAATCCGGCTTCATGTCAGCACAGAATCAGTCTTCATGTTATAGCAGAGAATCAGGCTTCACGTCACCCACCACTGGAACAGGCCACTGTCACATATTTAGGCCCCGACACCCAGGCAGAGGAGAGAGGTCCCGTAATAGAGAATCTGGCTTCATGTCAGCACAGAATCAGTCTTCATGTTATAGCAGAGAATCAGGCTTCACGTCACTCACCACTAAAACAGGCCACTGTCACATATTTAGACCCCGGCAGCCAGACAGAGGAGAGAGGTCCCGTAACAGAGAATCTGGCGTCATGTCAGCACAGAATCAGTCTTCATGTCATAGCAGAGAATCAGGCTTCACGTCACCCACCACTGAAACAGGCCACTGTCACATATTTAGGCCCAGGCACCGAGGCAGAGGAGAGAGGTCCCGTAACAGAGAATCTGGCTTCATGTCAGCACAAAATCAGTCTTCATGCTATAGCAGAGAATCAGGCTTCACGTCACCCACCACTGGAACAGTCCACTGTCACATATTAAGGCCCCGGCACCCAGACAGAGGAGAGAGGTCCCGTAACAGAGAATCTGGCTTCATGTCAGAACAGAATCAGTCTTCATGTCATAGCAGAGAATCAGGCTTCACGTCACCCACCACTGGAACAGGCCACTGTCACATATTTAGGCCCCGGCACCCAGGCAGAGGAAAGAGCTCCCGTAACAGAGAATCTGGCTTCATGTCAGCACAGAATCAGTCTTCATGTCATAGCAGAGAATCAGGCTTCACGTCACCCACCACTGGAACAGGCCACTGTCACATATTTAGGCCCCGGCACCCAGACAGAGGAGAGAGGTCCCGTAACTGAGAATCTGGCTTCATGTCAGCACAGAATCAGTCTTTATGTTATAGCAGAGAATCAGGCTTCACGTCACCCACCACTGGAACAGGCCATTGTCACATATTTAGGCCCCGGCACCCAGACAGAGGAGAGGTTCATTCAACTTTGGGTTGCCCCGCAATATAATGGTAAAATGAAAATAAAAATAGGATTGAATGAGGAAGTGCCCTGGAGTACAATAATATATTGTTAAGGGGAGGTAGTTGATGTCTAATCTGCACAAGGGATGGACAGGTCCTGTGGGATCCATGCCTGGTTCATTTTTATGAACGTCAGCTTGTCCACATTGGCTGTAGACAGGCGGCTGCGTTTGTCTGTAATGACGCCCCCTGCCATGCTGAATACACGTTCAGACAAAACGCTGGCCACCGGGCAGGCCAGCACCTCCATGGCATAAAAGGCTAGCTATGGCCACGTGGACAATTTGGAGACCCAGAAGTTGAATGGGGCCGAACCATCAGTCAGTACGTGGAGGGGTGTGCACAGGTACTGTTCCACCATCTTATTGAAATGTTGCCTCCTGCTAACACGTTCTGTATCAGGTGGTGGTGCAGTTAGCTGTGGCGTGGTGACAAAACATTTCCACATCTCTGCCATGCTAACCCTGCCCTCAGAGGAGCTGGCCGTGACACAGCTGCGTTGGCGACCTCTTGCTCCTCCTCTGCCTTCGCCTTGGGCTTCCACCTGTTCCCCTGTGACATTTGGGAATGCTCTCAGTAGCGTGTCTACCAACGTGCGCTTGTACTCGCGCATCTTACTATCACGCTCCAGTGCATGAAGTAAGGTGGGCACATTGTCTTTGTACCGTGGCTCCAGTAGGGTGGCAACCCAGTAGTCCGCACGTTAAAATGTGGGCAACTCTGCTGTCGTTGCGCAGGCACTGCAGCATGTAGTCGCTCATGTGTGCCAGGCTGCCCAGAGGTAAGGACAAGCTGTCCTCTGTGGGAGGCGTATCGTCATCGTCCTGCGTTTCCCCCCAGCCACGCACCAGTGATGGGCCCGAGCTGCTTTGGGTGCCAGCCCGCTGTGAACCTGCTTCATCCTCATCCTCCTCCACCTCCTCCTCATCCTCGTCCTACAGTAGTGGGCCCTGTCTGGCCACATTTGTACCTGGCCTCTGCTGTTGCAAAAAACCTCCCTCTGAGTCACTTCGAAGAGACTGGCCTGAAAGTGCTAAAAATGACCCCTCTTCCTCCTCCTCCTCCTGGGCCACCTCCTCTTCCATCATCGCCCTAAGTGTTTTCTCAAGGAGACATAGAAGTGGTATTGTAACGCTGATAACGGCGTCATCGCCACTGGCCATGTTGGTGGAGTACTCGAAACAGCGCAACAGGGCACACAGGTCTCGGATGGAGGCCCAGTCATTGGTGGTGAAGTGGGGCTGATCCGCAGTGCGACTGACCCGTGCGTGCTGCAGCTGAAACTCCACTATGGCCTGCTGCTGCTCGCACAGTCTGTCCAGCATGTGCAAGGTGGAGTTCCACCTGGTGGGCACGTCGCATATGAGGTGGTGACCGGGAAGGCCGAAGTTACGCTGTAGCGCAGACAGGCGAGCAGCGGCAGGGTGTGAACGCCGGAAGCGCGAACAGACGGCCCGCACTTTATGCAGCAGCTCTGACATGTCGGGGTAGTTGCGAATGAACTTCTGCACCACCAAATTCAGCACATGCGCCAGGCAAGGAATGTGCATCAAATCGGCTAGTCCCAGAGCTGCAACGAGATTTCGCCCATTATCGCACACCACCAGGCCGGGCTTGAGGCTCACCGGCAGCAACCATTAGTCGGTCTGTTGTTCTATACCCCGTCACAACTCCTGTGCGGTGTGGGGCCTGTCCCCCAAACATATGAGTTTCAGAATGGCCTGCTGACGTTTACCCCGGGCTGTGCTGAAGTTGGTGGTGAAGGTGTGTGGCTGACTGGATGAGCAGGTGGAAGAAGAGGAGGAGGAAGCTGAGTAGGAGGAGGAGGAGACAGGAGGCAAAGAATGTTGCCCTGCGATCCTTGGTGGCGGAAGGACGTGCGCCAAACAGCTCTCTGCCTGGGGCCTAGCCGCCACTACATTTACCCAGTGTGCAGTTAGGGAGATATAGCGTCCCTGGCCGTGCTTACTGGTCCACGTATCTGTGGTTAGGTGGACCTTGCCACAGATGGCGTTGCGCAGTGCACACTTGATTTTATCGGATACTTGGTTGTGCAGGGAAGGCACGGCTCTCTTGGAGAAGTAGTGCCGGCTGGGAACAACATACTGTGGGACAGCAAGCGACATGAGCTGTTTGAAGCTGTCTGTCTCCACCAGCCTAAATGACAGCATTTCATAGGCCAGTAGTTTAGAAATGCTGGCATTCAGGGCCAGGGATCGAGGGTGGCTAGGTGGGAATTTACACTTTCTCTCAAATGTTTGTGAGATGGAGAGCTGAACGCTGCCGTGTGACATGGTTGAGATGCTTGGTGACGCAGGTGGTGGTGTTGGTGGTACATCCCATGTTTGCTGGGCGGCAAGTGCCAACGTCCCTCCAGAGGCGGAGGAAGAGGCCGAGGCGGCGGCAGCAGCAGAAGAGGCTGAGGCGGCAGCAGCAGAAGAGGTAGCAGGGGGAGCCTGAGTGACTTCCTTGTTTTTAAGGTGTTTACTCCACTGCAGTTCATGCTTTGCATGCAGGTGCCTGGTCATGCAGGTTGTGCTAAAGTTCAGAACGTTAATGCCTCGCTTCAGGCTCTGATGGCACAGCGTGCAAACCACTCGGGTCTTGTCGTCAGCACATTGTTTGAAGAAGTGCCATGCCAGGGAACTCCTTGAAGCTGCCTTTGGGGTGCTCGGTCCCAGATGGCGGCGGTCAGTAGCAGGCGGAGTCTCTTGGCGGCGGGTGTTCTGGTTTTGCCCACTGCTCCCTCCTTGTCTTTTGCTACGCTGTTGGCTCGGTCTCACCACTGCCTGTTCCTCCGAACTATGAAAGTCAGTGGCACGACCTTCATTCCATGTGGGGTCTAGGACCTCATCGTCCCCTGCATCGTCTTCCACCCAGTCTTGATCCCTGACCTCCTGTTCAGTCTGCACACTGCAGAAAGACGCAGCAGTTGGCACCTGTGTTTCGTCATCATCAGAGACGTGCTGAGGTGGTATTCCCATGTCCTCATCATCAGGAAAAATAAGTGGTTGTGCGTTAGTGCATTCTATCTCTTCCACCCCTGGGGAAGGGCTAGGTGGATGCCCTTGGGAAACCCTGGCAGCAGAGTCTTCAAACAGCATAAGAGACTGCTGCATAACTTGAGGCTCAGACAGTTTCCCTGATATGCATGGGGGTGATGTGACAGACTGATGTGCTTGGTTTTCATGCGCCATCTGTGCGCTTTCTGCAGAAGACTGGGTGGGAGATAATGTGAACATGCTGGATGCACTGTCGGCCACCCAATTGACTAATGCCTGTACCTGCTCAGGCCTTACCATCCTTAGAACGGCATTGGGCCCCACCAAATATCCCTGTAAATTCTGGCGGCTACTGGGACCTGAGGTAGTTGGTACACTAGGACGTGTGGCTGTGGCAGAACAGCCACGTCCTCTCCCAGCACCAGAGGGTCCACTAACACCACCACGACCATGTCCACGTCCGCGTCCCTTACTAGATGTTTTCCTCGTTGTTACTGTTCACCACAATAAGAAAAATATTATTCGGGCCAATGTATTGAATTAAAATTCAGGCCTTTTTTTACAGACACCTAACACTGTCTGGCTATCTATTTAGGTACCGTATTACACTAATACAGGCACACCAGTAATGACAGATTTAGCTGAATATAAATGTGAGGCCTATTTTTTAGGCGCTGTGTGACAGGTATACGTTTAATCACAGAATTAGACTTGTATCTGCACTGTAGCGTGTGTGTTAAGTTTTTCAGAATGACCCTATCAGCACCTTGAATCTAATATATGAAGTCTTTTGGAGGAGTTAATCTGCCTAATCTCGCCCTAACGTCGCAGCTGCAACCTCTCCCTACCCTTGTATCAGCAGAGTGACGTGCAGCGCTACGTGACCCAAGCTTATATAGAGGCTGGGTCACATGCTGCACTGGCCAATCACAGCCATGCCAATAGTAGCCGAAGAAAGCGCCGAACACCGAACCCGAACCCGGACTTTTACGAAGATGTTCGGGTTGGGGTCCGTGTCACGGACACCCCAAAATTCGGTACGAACCCGAACTATACAGTTCGGGTTCGCTCATCCCTAATTCTTACACTTTTGACTTTAACATCCCATGTACAGTATGCTCAAACCTGCTGAAAAAATATGACGACAAGGGTTTAACAATAGAGATGGCCTTGCGGTTCGCCCGGCGGTAATTTCGCGGCGAACTTTGCTCGTACGCAATTAGCCGAACGGGCGAACATAAAGCGATGTCCGCCGGCGCCATATTCTTTAACATTGTGAAGAACTTTGTGCCATGACACATCCATCAGGTGGTACAGGACAGCCAATTGAGATGTTTCAGCACATGGACATACCCCCTACCTCATAAATAAACCTGATCTGGCCGCCATTTTACATTCAGTCTTTTGCCAGTGTAGGGAGAGGTTGCTGTGTGGAGCAGGGACAGACTGTTAGGGACACCAAACGCTAGCTAATAGGGCCACAAAAGTTCATTTAAGGACTAGTATAGGTGTGCTATTGATAGGTGTGCTATACTGAGGGGTGTAATATACTTATAATATCCTTTCTAAGGCTACTTTCACACTGCCGTTTCTGGGTCTGCCTGTGAGATCCGTTTCAAGGCTCTCACAAGTGGCCAAAAACGGATCAGTTCAGCCCCAATGCATTATGAATGGATAAGGATCCGTTCAGAATGCATCAGTTTGCCTCCGTTCAGCCTCCATTCCGCTCTGGAGGCGGACACCAAAACGATGCTTGCAGCGTTTTGATGTCCGTCTGACGAAACTGAGCCAAATGGATCAGTTTTTACTGACACAATATGGTGCAATTGAAAACGTTTGCATTCTTTTTTATTTTTTGTTCATGGTAATGCAAACGGACCTGTTCTGAACGGATACAAGCGTTTGCATTATAGGTGCGGATCCGTCTGTGCAGACACCAGACGGATCCGCACCTAAACGCAGGTGTGAAAGTAGCCTAATAACATTTGTATTGTGCAGCAGTTGTGTGCGGTTCTACTGCGAACCTGCAGCTACAGAGTGCCAAACGCTATAGTAACAAAAAATTTCTACTGGTGTGATATACCAGTTGCCCCCGAAAAAAACTGAATGAAGCAGGAGTGTGACCAATAATATACTTTCTATATAGTGCATTTGGGTAGAGCAGCATTTGTTTGCGGTTTTGCTGCGTTACGTCAGCTACAGATAGTGACAAACGCCATTGGAACAAATAATTTCTACTAGTGTGATATACCAGTTGCCCCGCCCAAAAAATGATTGAAGCAGGGTTGTTATATACCTTCTTCCACAAATACTGCTCTTCTATAGGGACTTTTGTCACAGGCTCATTTTGAAAATGACAGGCAGAGGAAGAGGCAGGTCATTCCGCAGGGGTGGTAGGGGTCGGGCAGGTGCACCTCTGTATCTGCACCCTCTTCACTCTCTGCTGTGTGCACCCCAAAGACACCACCACCACCACCTTAGCCCCTCCACTCGAGTCAGAGGAATTATTTTCCCATCCATTCCCAGACCTTACCGATGCGCAGCCATTCTTTTTATCGGATGAGGAAGAAGAGGTAGCAAAGGCCGCCACCCCGCTGACGACAGTACCCAGGTCAGCCCAAGGAGGGTGGTCTCCGCTGTTGCTGCCTACTCCGAGATCTCTCATGTCAGTGGTGGTGAAGGGAACGATGATGACGTGTCTATTGACGTCATGTGGGTGCCCACAAGAGAGGAAGAGGAGGGGAGTTCAGAGGGAGAGACGGAGCAGCAGAGAGGGAGGAGAAGGAGGAGAAGCAGGCAGAACTTACAGTGCACAGGAGGCAAAAAGCAGACTGCTAACGTATCTGCAACGAGCCATCCACCATGCACGGTCACATCTGGCGCTCCCAGGACGCGGCACATGGCTCCGCAGTGTGGGCTTTTTTTAGCCTGTCATCTGCTGATAATAGTGTTGCCATCTGAAGCCTGTGCTGTCAACATATAAGTCGCGGTAAGCCCAACACTTACCTAGGGACGACCGCCTTAAGAAGGCACCTGGCCTCCCATCACCGAGCCCAGTGGGAGCAATGCTGTCAGAACCCACAAAGCCACACTCACGGGGCTCCACGTCCTGCCTATTCTCCCTCTCCTTTCTCCTCCCATTTGTCCTCCACTGTGCCATTGTCGTGTTCATCTGGCACAAAGCAGGCTTCTGTGGCCCACATGTTCGAGTGTAAAAAAATGATGACGTAGGATAACCCTCTTGCCTAACGGCTTGCCTACCACTGGCTTGTCAGAACTGCTAGCCCGCCAACTACTGCCATATAAATTGGTGGACTCGGAGGCCTATAGAAAATTTGTGGCCATTGGCAAATTGCAATGGAAGGTCCCCGGAAGGAAATATTCTCCCAGAAGGGCATCCCGGAGCTATATGGTCACATTCAGCGCCAAGTGAATATATCTATGGCACACAGTGTCGGTGCCAAGATACATGTGACCACAGACACATGGTCTAGCAAACACGGGCAGGGAAGGTACATAACTTTTACTGCCCACTGGGTGAACCTTCTGACGGCCGTCAAGCATGCAACTCGTGGCACCCGTGTGGATTTGGTGTTACCGCCATGGATTGCATGCAGGCCTGCCTCTTCTTCTCCTCCGCCTACTTCATCCTCTGTCTCCTCCTCGGCTGACTCCTCCTTTTCCACTGGTACCGCCTCTTCCGCTGCACCTCACAAGCTCCCCAGAACCTATTCGATGTGCCAGGTGAGACTTTGCCATGCTGTGCTGCGGCTGTTGTGCCTGGAAGCCAAGAGCCACACCGATCCTGCACTCCTTTCAGCTTTGCGGTCACAGGCTGATCAGTGGCTAACCCCGCTCAATTTGACAGTTGGTAAAGTGGTGTGCGACAACAATGCAAATCTGCCGAGCGTGCTGAAACAGGGAAAAATGACACACGTGCCTTGCATGGCACATGTCCTGAACTTAGTTGTGCAGCGATTCGTTGCCAAATACCCCGGGGTCCAGGACGTCTTGCGGCAGGCCAGGAAAATCTCTGGCCAATTTAGAAGATCTTTCACGGCCATGGCTCGCCTTGCTGACATTCAGCGGTGACACCACCTGCCTGTCAGATGTCTGATTTGTGACTGCCCGACGCGCTGGAATTCCACCTTGTACTGTATATGATTGATAGGCTGCTCCAGCAGAAACGTTAACGACTACCTGTATGAACTCAGCGGTAGGACAGGTTCTGGGGAGCTTGTTTCTTTTTCACCGCGCCAGTGGCTGCTCATGCGCGACGCATGCAGACTTCTGTGGCCATTTGATGAGATCACCAAACTGGTTAGTCGCAGCCAGGGCGCCATCAGTGACATCGTACCTTATGCTTTTTTTCTGGAGCGTGCATTGCGTTGTGTTATTGATCGCGTCAAGATGCAGGAGCAGGAAGATGAGGAAGTCTCAATGCTGGATGAATTCCCAGGGGTTGCTACTCCATCTGAGACAAGTCAACAGGAGTCTGAAGAGGAATCAGAGGAGGATGGTGCCGGGGCAGAGGAGGAGCAAGAAGAGCAGGCTTTAAACATTTCTGGGATCCCTGGGAGGAGACCGAAGATGACATTATCCTGGATGCCAGGACACTCCATCACTTCCAGTTTAGTGCAAATAGGGGCCTTCATGCTCCAGTGTTTGAAGAGGGACCCCCATATAAAAAGCATAAAGGGCAAGGACCAGTACTGGGTGGCAACGTACTTAGACCCCCGGTACAAACACAAAATGGCGGACATGTTACCAGCATCACAGAGGGCTGTCAGAATGCAGCACTTCCAGGCCTTGCTTTGAGAAATGCTGCATTCTGCTTTTGCGGGCGCTAGCAGTGGAATTTCTACTCACAGAAAACAGTGGCGGGTACCAATCCAACAGCGCATGCAAGAAGAGGGCGGTTTGAAGATGTGTTGGTCACTTCGAATATGAGATCATTCTTGCAACCCATCGACAGCCGCCCTCCGGATCCAGCCTCAGGGAATGCCTAGACCGACAGGTGCCCGACTACAGCGGGTTAACGGCTGATGTGGACGCTCTGAGAAGAGAGGAACTCCTGGACTACTAGGTGTGCAGGCTTGACCTGTGGCCAGAGCTGGCACAATTTTCCATGGAACTGTTGGCTTGCCTTCGTCCAGTGTAGAGATGCCCCGAACTATTCGCTGGCGAATAGTTCCCGGCGAACATCTCTTGTTCGCGTTCGCCGCGGCGGTCGAACATATGCTATGTTCTGTCCGCCCTTTATTTGTCATCATTGTGTAAACTTTGACCCTGTACCTCACAGTCAGCAGACACATTCCAGCCAATCAGCATCATACCCTCCCACCCAGACCCTCCCACCTCCTGGACAGCATCCATTTTAGATTCATTCGGAAGCTGCAGTGTCACAAATTTGACTAAGTTGTAATCGCAATGCGATTAATACAGGTTATATTAATCGCATTGCGAATTCAACTTAGAGCTGGGTTCCTAATGGTTGTTGTATTGCTAGAATATAACAAAGATTGAGAATATAGTGCTATATTCGTTATATTCGTCAATTCTAGCAATACAACCATTAGGAACTCAGATCTAAGTTGTAATCGCAATGCGATTAATACAGGTTATATTAATTGCATTGCGAATTCAACTTAGAGCTGGGTTCCTAATGGTTGGCGTTGCTATGGCTGGTGTCACCCGATGCGGTAGAAAATGGTGTCACCCCTGCCCCCCCGAAGCCATAATAAAGAGATAAAGAGAGAAAAAAAGAAGTCACTAAGTCAGCTCCAATCAGATATCTGCATAGACCCAGAGTCTTGGTCTTTGTGCAGATATCTGATTGGAGCTGACTTCTTATTACCTCTTTTGCACATAAACGTTTAAACTATATTCCTTAGTAAAAATGACCAGTCCACACCATGTGGGTCTATATTTATGAGGGCCCCCCTAAGCAAAGATTAGTAAATGTGGCCGGGTGGCCCCAGCCCACAGTTCAACCCAACCCCTTATGTCTCCTGGCCTGGGGCCGTCTCTATAATAATCCACCAGTAATTTATGAATGGGGTTAGGTTATTAACTTATTATTATTGGGGTATTATTAAAATAATTTGGTCTATAAAGTCAGAGCCGCTCTACCTACCTCCTCCTCCCGGCACCAGAGACTCCTGCAGGGCAGCTGCCGCAGCGCCCCACCACTCACTAGGCTGCAGTGAGTCACACCCCCGTCCCCCTTTACCACGTGACGGCGCGACGTGCTTGCTTGCTTGCGAAGTTTAGAAGTTGAACTTGTGAGTGAGAACTCCTGCGCCGGCGGGCCGCGGGTGACACCCCATCAGACTGGTGTCACCCGGTGTGGCCCGTACCCACCGCAACGCCACTGGATCTAAGTTGTAATCGCAATGCAATTAATACAGGTTATATTAATCGCATTGCGATTACAACTTAGATCTGAGTTCCTAATGGTTGAATTGCTAGAATATAACGAAGATTGAAAATATAGTGCTATATTCGTCAATTCTAGCAATACAACCATTAGGAACTCAGATCTAAGTTGTAATCGCAATGCGATTACATAGTAACATAGTAACATAGTACATAAGGCCGAAAAAAGACATTTGTCCATCCAGTTCGGCCTGTTATCCTGCAAGTTGATCCAGAGGAAGGCAAAAAACCCTGTGAGGTAGAAGCCAATTTTCTCCACTTTAGGGGAATAAAAAAGTTCTTCCCGACTCCAATCAGAATAAATCCCTGGATCAACGACCCCTCTCTAGTAGCTATAGCCTGTAATATTATTACGCTCTAGAAACACATCCAGGCCCCTCTTGAATTCTTTTATTGTACTCACTATCACTACCTCCTCAGACAGAGAGTTCCATAGTCTCACTGCTCTTACCGTAAAGAATCCTCTTCTATGTTTGTGTACAAACCTTCTTTCCTCCAGACGCAGAGGATGTCCCCTCGTCACAGTCACAGTCCTGGGGATAAATAGATGATGGGATAGATCTCTGTACTGACCCCTGATATATTTATACATATTAATTAGATCTCCCCTCAGTCGTCTTTTTTCTAAAGTGAATAACCCTAATTTTGATAATCTTTCAGGGTACTGTAGTTGCCCCATTCCAGTTATTACTTTAGTTGCCCTCCTCTGAACCCTCTCTAGCTCTGCTATGTCTGCCTTGTTTACAGGAGCCCAGAACTGTACACAGTACTCCATGTGTGGTCTGACTAGCGATTTGTAAAGTGGTAGGACTATGTTCATATCACGGGAATCTATGCCCCTTTTGATGCAACCCATTATCTTGTTGGCCTTGGCAGCAGCTGCCTGACACTGGTTTTTGCTGTTTAGTTTGCTGTTTATTAAAATTCCTAGATCCTTTTCCATGTCAGTGTTACCGAGTGTTTTACCATTTAGTATGTACGGGTGACTTGCATTTTTCCTTCCCATGTGCATAACCTTACATTTATCAGTGTTAAACCTCATCTGCCACTTATCTGCCCAAGCCTCCAATCTATCCAGATCCCTCTGTAGTAGTATACTGTCCTCTTCAGTGTAAATTACTTTACACAGTTTAGTGTCATCTGCGAAAATTGATACTTTACTATGCAAGCCTTCTACAAGATCATTAATAAATATATTGAAGAGAATAGGGCCCAATACTGACCCCTGAGGTACCCCACTAGTGACAGTGACCCAATCTGAATGTGTACCGTTAATAACCACCCTCTGTTTTCTATCACTCAGCCAGTTACTTACCCACATACAGATGTTTTCTCCCAGTCCGAGCATTCTCATTTTATATACTAACCTTTTATGCGGTACAGTGTCAAATGCTTTGGAGAAGTCCAGATATACGACATCCATTGATTCGCCGCTGTCAAGTCTAGAACTTACCTCCTCATAGAAACTGATTAAATTAGTTTGACATGACCGATCCCTCACGAAGCCATGCTGATATGGCGTTATTTGCTTATTTCCGTTGAGATGCTCTAATATAGCATCTCTCAGAAAACCTTCAAACAGTTTACCCACAACAGATGTTAAACTTACCGGCCTATAGTTTCCAGGCTCTGTTTTTGGCCCCTTTTTGAATATTGGCACCACATATGCCACGCGCCAATCCTGTGGGACATTCCCTGTCAGTATAGAGTCTGCAAATATCAGAAATAAGGGTCTGGCTATGACATTACTTAATTCCTTTAGGATACGGGGGTGTATGCCATCCGGTCCTGGCGATTTGTCTATTTTAATCTTTTTAAGCCGCTGATGTACTTCTTCCTGGGTCAGACAGGACACTTTTAATGGGGAATTTATTTTCGCATTCTGCATGTCATCTGACAATTTATTTTCCTCAGTGAATACATTGGAGAAAAAAATATTTAACAGCTTTGCTTTCTCCTCGTCGCTCTCTGCGACTCCCCCCTCATTACTCTTTAAAGGGCCAACACCTTCAGCTTTATACTTTTTAACCACCTCAGCCCCCAGTGCTTAAACACCCTGAAAGACCAGGCCACTTTTTACACTTCTGACCTACACTACTTTCACCGTTTATTGCTCGGTCATGCAACTTACCACCCAAATGAATTTTACCTCCTTTTCTTCTCACTAATAGAGCTTTCATTTGGTGGTATTTCATTGCTGCTGACATTTTTACTTTTTTTGTTATTAATCGAAATTTAACGATTTTTTTGCAAAAAAATGACATTTTTCACTTTCAGTTGTAAAATTTTGCAAAAAAAACGACATCCATATAGAAATTTTGCTCTAAATTTATAGTTCTACATGTCTTTGATAAAAAAAAAATGTTTGGGTAAAAAAAAAATGGTTTGGGTAAAAGTTATAGCGTTTACAAACTATGGTACAAAAATGTGAATTTCCGCTTTTTGAAGCAGCTCTGACTTTCTGAGCACCTGTCATGTTTCCTGAGGTTCTACAATGCCCAGACAGTACAAACACCCCACAAATGACCCCATTTCTGAAAGTACACACCCTAAGGTATTCGCTGATGGGCATAGTGAGTTCATAGAACTTTTTATTTTTTGTCACAAGTTAGCGGAAAATGATGATTTTTTTTATTTTTTTTTTTTTCCTTACAAAGTCTCATATTCCACTAACTTGTGACAAAAAATAAAAACTTCTATGAACTCACTATGCCCATCAGCGAATACCTTGGGGTCTCTTCTTTCCAAAATGGGGTCACTTGTGGGGTAGTTATACTGCCCTGGCATTCTAGGGGCCCAAATGTGTGGTAAGGAGTTTGAAATCAAATTCTGTAAAAAATGACCTGTGAAATCCGAAAGGTGCTCTTTGGAATATGGGCCCCTTTGCCCACCTAGGCTGCAAAAAAGTGTCACACATCTGGTATCTCCGTACTCAGGAGAAGGTGGGGAATGTGTTTTGGGGTGTCATTTTATATATACCCATGCTGGGTGAGAGAAATATCTTGGCAAAAGACAACTTTTCCCATTTTTTTATACAAAGTTGTCATTTGACCAAGATATTTATCTCACCCAGCATGGGTATATGTAAAAAGACACCCCAAAACACATTCCTCAACTTCTCCTGAGTACGGGGATACCAGATGTGTGACACTTTTTTGCAGCCTAGGTGGGCAAAGGGGCCCATATTCCAAAGAGCACCTTTCGGATTTCACTCCTCATTTTTTCCTGAATTTGATTTCAAACTCCTTACCACACATTTGGGCCCCTAGAATACCAGGGCAGTATAACTACCCCACAAGTGACCCCATTTTGGAAAGAAGACACCCCAAGGTATTCCGTGAGGGGCATGGCGAGTTCCTAGAATTTTTTATTTTTTGTCACAAGTTAGTGGAAAATGATGATTTTTTTTTTTTTTTTTTTTTTTCATACAAAGTCTCATATTCCACAAACTTGTGACAAAAAATAAAAACTTCCATGAACTCACTATGCCCATCAGCGAATACCTTGGGGTCTCTTCTTTCCAAAATGGGGTCACTTGTGTGGTAGTTATACTGCCCTGGCATTCTAGGGGCCCAAATGTGTGGTAAGTAGGTAAATGACCTGTGAAATCCGAAAGGTGCTCTTTGGAATGTGGGCCCCTTTGCCCACCTAGGCTGCAAAAAAGTGTCACACATCTGGTATCCCCGTATTCAGGAGAAGTTGAGGAATGTGTTTTGGGGTGTCTTTTTACATATACCCATGCTGGGTGAGATAAATATCTTGGTCAAATGCCAACTTTGTATAAAAAAATGGGAAAAGTTGTCTTTTGCCAAGATATTTCTCTCACCCAGCATGGGTATATGTAAAATGACACCCCAAAACACATTCCCCAACTTCTCCCGATTACGGAGATACCAGATGTGTGACACTTTTTTGCAGCCGAGGTGGGCAAAGGGGCCCATATTCAAAAGAGCACCTTTCGGATTTCACAGGTCATTTTTTACAGAATTTGATTTCAAACTCCTTACCACACATTTGGGCCCCTAGAATGCCAGGGCAGTATAACTACCCCACAAGTGACCCCATTTTGGAAAGAAGAGACCCCAAGGTATTCGCTGATGGGCAAAGTGAGTTCATGGAAGTTTTTATTTTTTGTCACAAGTTAGTGGAATATGAGACTTTGTATGAAAAAAAAATAAAAAAAAAAATAAGCATTTTCCACTAACTTGTGACAAAAAATAAAAAATTCTAGGAACTCGCCATGCCCCTCACAGAATACCTTGGGGTGTCTTCTTTCCAAAATGGGGTCACTTGTGGGGTAGTTATACTGCCCTGGCATTTTCCAGGGGCCCTAATGTGTGGTAAGTAGGTAAATGACCTGTGAAATCCTAAAGGTGCTCTTTGGAATATGGGCCCCTTTGCCCACCTAGGCTGCAAAAAAGTGTCACACATGTGGTATCGCCGTATTCAGGAGAAGTTGGGGAATGTGTTTTGGGGTGTCATTTTACATATACCCATGCTGGGTGAGAGAAATATCTTGGCAAAAGACAACTTTTCCCATTTTTTTATACAAAGTTGGCATTTGACCAAGATATTTCTCTCACCCAGCATGGGTATATGTAAAATGACACCCCAAAACACATTCCCCAACTTCTCCTGAGTACGGCGATACCAGATGTGTGACACTTTTTTGCAGCCTAGATGCGCAAAGGTGCCCAAATTCCTTTTAGGAGGGCATTTTTAGACATTTGGATACCAGACTTCTTCTCACGCTTTGGGGCCCCTAGAATGCCAGGGCAGTATAAATACCCCACATGTGACCCCATTTTGGAAAGAAGACACCCCAAGGTATTCAATGAGGGGCATGGCGAGTTCATAGAAATTTTTTTTTTTTGGCACAAGTTAGCGGAAATTGATATTTTTAATTTTTTTCTCACAAAGTCTCCCGTTCCGCTAACTTGGGACAAAAATTTCAATCTTTCATGGACTCAATATGCCCCTCACGGAATACCTGGGGGTGTCTTCTTTCCGAAATGGGGTCACATGTGGGGTATTTATACTGCCCTGGCATTCTAGGGGCCCTAAAGCGTGAGAAGAAGTCTGGAATATAAATGTCTAAAAAATTTTACGCATTTGGATTCCGTGAGGGGTATGGTGAGTTCATGTGAGATTTTATTTTTTGACACAAGTTAGTGGAATATGAGACTTTGTAAGAAAAAAAAAATAAAATTCTGCTAACTTGGGCCAAAAAAATATCTGAATGGAGCCTTACAGAGGGGTGCTAAATGACAGGGGGTGATAAATGACAGGGGGGTGATCAATGACAGGGGGGTGATCAATGACAGGGGGGTGATCAATGACAGGGGGGTGATCAATGACAGGGGGGTGATCAATGACAGGGGGGTGATCAGGGAGTCTATATGGGGTGATAACCACAGTCATTGATCACGCCCGTGTAAGGCTTCATTCAGACGTCCGGATGCGTTTTGCGGATCCGATCCATCTATCAGTGCATCCGTAAAAATCATGCGGACATCTGAATGGAGCTTTACAGGGGGGTAATCAATGACAGGGGGGTGATCAGGGAGTCTATATGGGGTGATCACCACAGTCATTGATCATGCCCCTGTAAGGCTTCATTCAGACGTCCGGATGCGTTTTGCGGATCGGATCCATCTATCAGTGCATCCGTAAAAATCATGCGGACATCTGAATGGAGCTTTACAGGGGGGTAATCAATGACAGGGGGGTGATCAATGACAGGGGGGTGATCAGGGAGTCTATATGGGGTGATCACCACAGTCATTGATCATGCCCCTGTAAGGCTTCATTCAGACGTCCGGATGCGTTTTGCGGATCGGATCCATCTATCAGTGCATCCGTAAAAATCATGCGGACATCTGAATGGAGCTTTACAGGGGGGTAATCAATGACAGGGGGGTGATCACCACAGTCATTGATCATGCCCCTGTAAGGCTTCATTCAGACGACCGGATGCGTTTTGCGGATCCGATCCATGTATCAGTGCATCCGTAAAAATCATGCGGACATCTGAATGGAGCTTTACAGGGGGGTGATCAGGGAGTCTATATGGGGTGATAACCACAGTCATTGATCATGCCCCTGTAAGGCTTCATTCAGACGTCCGGATGCGTTTTGCGGATCCGATCCATCTATCAGTGCATCCGTAAAAATCATGCGGACATCTGAATGGAGCTTTACAGGGGGGTAATCAATGACAGGGGGGTAATCAATGACAGGGGGGTGATCAGGGAGTCTATATGGGGTGATCACCACAGTCATTGATCATGCCCCTGTAAGGCTTCATTCAGACGTCCGGATGCGTTTTGCGGATCCGATCCATCTATCAGTGCATCCGTAAAAATCATGCGGACATCTGAATGGAGCTTTACAGGGGGGTAATCAATGACAGGGGGGTGATCACCACAGTCATTGATCATGCCCCTGTAAGGCTTCATTCAGACGACCGGATGCGTTTTGCGGATCCGATCCATGTATCAGTGCATCCGTAAAAATCATGCGGACATCTGAATGGAGCTTTACAGGGGGGTAATCAATGACAGGGGGGTAATCAATGACAGGGGGGTGATCAGGGAGTCTATATGGGGTGATCACCACAGTCATTGATCATGCCCCTGTAAGGCTTCATTCAGACGTCCGGATGCGTTTTGCGGATCCGATCCATCTATCAGTGGATCCGTAAAAATCATGCGGACGTCTGAATGGAGCTTTACAGGGGGTTGATCAATGACAGGGGGGTAATCAATGACAGGGGGGTGATCAGGGAGTCTATATGGGGTGATCAGGGGTGATTAGGGGTGATCAGGGGCTAATAAGGGGTTAATAAGTGATGGGGGGGGGGTGTAGTGTAGTGTAGTGGTGCTTGGTGCTACTTTACTGAGCTACCTGTGTCCTCTGGTGGTCGATCCAAACAAAGGGGACCACCAGAGGACCAGGTAGCAGGTATATTAGACGCTGTTATCAAAACAGCGTCTAATATACCTGTTAGGGGTTAAAAAAAACACATCTCCAGCCTGCCAGCGAACGATCGCCGCTGGCAGGCTGGAGATCAACTCTCTTACCTTCCGTTCCTGTGAGCGCGCGCGCCTGTGTGCGCGCGTTCACAGGAAATCTCGCGTCTCGCGAGATGACGCGTATATGCGTGACTGTGCGCAGCGCTGCCACCTCCGGAACGCGATCCTGCGTTAGGCGGTCCGGAGGTGGTTAACATTTATATAATTGAAGAACATTTTAGGGTTGGTTTTACTCTCTTTGGCAATTAATCTCTCGATTAATACAGGTTATATTAATCGCATTGCGATTACAACTTAGATCTGAGATCCTAATGGTTGCATTGCTAGAATATAACGAAGATTGAGAATATAGTGCTATATTCGTCAATTCTAGCAATACAACCATTAGGAACTCAGATCTAAGTTGTAATCGCAATGCGATTAATACAGGCTATATTAATCGCATTGCGATTACAACTTAGATCTGAGTTCCTAATGGTTGTATTGCTAGAATATAACGAAGATTGAGAATATAGCGCTATATTCGTCAATTCTAGCAATACAACCATTAGGAACTCACATCTAAGTTGTAATCGCAATGCGATTAATACAGGTTATATTAATCGCATTGCGATTACAACTTAGATCTGAGTTCCTAATGGTTGTATTGCTAGAATTGACGAATATAGCACTATATTCTCAATCTTCGTTATATTCTAGCAATACAACCATTAGGAACTCAGATCTAAGTTGTAATTGCAATGCGATTAATACAGGTTATATTAATCGCATTGCGAATTTAACTTACCACACTCTGCGTCAACTACGTAATTTTCCATGGGAGTTTTGCCATGGATCCCCCTCCGGCAGGCCACAGTCCAGGTGTTAGTCCCCTTGAAACAACTTTTCGATCACTATTGTGGCCAGAAAGAGTCCCTGTGGGTTTTAAAATTCGCCTCTCTATGGAAGTCTATGGCGGTTCGCCCAGTTCGCCCGTTCGCGAACATTTGTGGAAATTCGCGTTCGCCGTTCGCGAACGGAAAAATTTATGTTTGAGACATCTCTAGTCCAGTGTCCTGTCTGAAAGGATGTTCAGCGCAGCGGGGGGGGGGGATCGTGACCGATTAGCACACTCGCCTAGCTCATGACAGTGTGGACTACCTCACATTTCTAAAAATGAATGAGGCATGGATCTCGGAGGAATTCAACACCTGTGACGACCATGTTTAATTGAATTTCCTAACATGGTTATAAGGGAAAATAATAGCATTCTGAAAACAGAATGCATAGTAAGTGATCAGTTGAGGGTTAAAAAAAATAAAAAAAATTAACTCACCTTCTCCGTTTGTTCGCGTAAGTCCCGGTCTCTTCTTTACTTCTCAAAAGATAAACTATGGGCTAAAGGACCTTTGGTGACGTCAGATCACATGCTCCAATCACATGGTCCATCACCGCGGTGATGGACCATGTGATTGGAGCATGTGATCTGACGTCACCAAAGGTCCTTTAGCCCATAGTTTATCTTTTGAGAAGTAAAGAAGAGACCGGGACTTACGCGAACAAACGGAGAAGGTGAGTTAATTTTTTTTATTTTTTTTAACCCTCTACTGATCACTTACTATGCATTCTGTTTTCAGAATGCTATTATTTTCCCTTATAACCATGTTATAAGGGAAAATAATAACATCTACACAACACCGAACCCAAACCTGAACGTCTGTGAAGAAGTTCGGGTCTGGGTACCACAGTCGGTTTTTTATCACGCGCGTGCAAAACACATTGCACACGCACGATAAAAACTGAACATCGGAACGCAATCGCAGTCAAAACTGACTGCAATTGCATTCCTACTCGCGCGGGTTTGCCGCAACACACCGGGACGCATCCGGAACTAATCCGGACACGCTTGTGTGAACCCAGCCTAAAAGTGTGACAACTTTTTAAAGTTTAAGCATTGAATGAAAGGATGTGGCGCGCATTAATTACTGAAGAATTTCTGAAATTTTATTCCCTGTCACCTATACAGAGCAGGGGTTTATTCACGTCTAAAATTGTATAATGTCAACCCAAGAATGTAACAGAAAATTCAACTAGGTAGAGGAAGGGTATATTACACCCAAAAATTGGTGAATTTCACCAAAAAATGTAACTGACAATTATTTTTTTTTAACCTGTCTACTAGGTATAGCAGAGGTACTTCACACCCTAAAAATGGTGAATTTCACCAGAAAATGTAACTGACAATTTTTTTTATTTTTTTTTACCGGTCTACTAAGTAAAGCAGTGGTACATCACACCCAAAAATTGGTGAATTTCACCCGAAAATGTAAATGACAATTTTTTTTTTGTTAACCTGTCTACTAGGTATTGCATTGGTACATCACACCAAAAAATTAGTGAATTTCACCGGAAATACTTTTTAACCTGAAAATGAAGGAAAGGGACCTCAGTTAGGAAAGAAGACTAATGAATCTTTTGATGCATGTGTCTTTACAGAGGAAGAGGTTCTAAGTCAGCTGTCTAAAAGTAATACAAATAAGTCACAGGGGCCTGATGGGATACACCCAAAGCTATTAAATGAGCTCAGCGGTGAACTAGCAAAACCATTAACAGATTTATTTAACCAATCACTGGCAACAGGAGTCGTCCCAAAAGATTGGAAATTAGCAAATGTTGTGCCCATTCACAAGAAAGGTAGTAGGGAGCGATCGGGCAACTATAGGCCAGTAAGCTTGACATCAATAGTGGGGAAATTAATGGAAACCATACTTAAGGAGAGGATTGTGGAACATCTAAAATCCCATGGATTGAAAGATGAAAAACAGCATGGGTTTACTTCAGGGAGATTATGTCAAACTAATCTTATTGGTTTTTTGATTGGGTGACTAAAATAATAGATGGCGTAGGTGCAGTAGACATCGCTTATCTAGACTTTAGTAAGGCTTTTGATACTGTCCCACATAGAAGGCTTATCAATAAATTGCAGTCTTTGGGCTTGGACTCCCATATTGTTGAATGGATTGGGCAGTGGCTGAGGGACAGACAACAGAGGGTTGTAGTTAATGGAGTATATTCAGACCATGGTCTTGTTACCAGTGGGGTACCTCAGGGATCTGTTCTGGGACCAATATTATTTAATGTCTTTATCAGCGAAATTGCAGAAGGCCTCGATGGTAAGGTGTGTCTTTTTGCTGATGACACAAAGATTTGTAACAGGGTTGATGTTCCTGGAGGGATACACCAAATGGAAAAGGATTTAGGAGAACTAGAGGAATAGTCAAAAATCTGGCAACTAAAATTTAATGCTGATAAGTGCAAGATAATGCACCTGGGGTGTAAATACCCAAGAGCAGAATTTAAAATCAGTGATACAGTCCTAACCTCAGTATCTGAGGAAAGGGATTTAGGGGTCATTATTTCAGAAGACTTAAAGGTAGGCAGACAATGTCATAAAGCAGCAGGAAATGCTAGCAGAATGCTTGGGTGTATAGGGAGAGGAATTACCAGTAGAAAGAGGGAGGTACTCATGCCGCTCTACAGAGCACTAGTGAGACCTCATTTGGAGTATTGTGCACAGTACTGGAGACCATATCTCCAGAAGGATATTGATACTTTGGAGAAAGTTCAGAGAAGAGCTACTAAACTGGTACATGGATTGCAGGATAAAACGTAACAGAAAAGATTAAAGGACCTAAACGTGTATAGCTTGGAAGAAAGACGAGACAGAGGGGATATGATAGAAACTTTTAAATACATAAAAGGGAATCAACAAGGTAAAAGAGGAGAGAATATTTAAAAGAAGATAAACTGCTACAAGAGGACATAGTTTTAAATTAGAGGGGCAAAGGTTTAAAAGTAATATCAGGAAGTACTACTTTACTGAGAGAGTAGTGGTTGCATGGAATAGCCTTCCTACAGAAGTGGTAGCTGCAAATACAGTGAAGGAGTTTAAGCATGCATGGGATAGGCATAAGGCCATCATTCATATAAGATAGGGCCAGGGGCTATTCATAGTATTCAGTATATTGGGCAGACTAGATGGGTCAAATGGTTCTTATCTGCCGACACATTCTATGTTTCTATGTTTCTGTCTACTAGGTATAGCAGTGGTACTATACACCCAAAAATTGGTGAATTTCACCAGAAAATGTAACTGACAATTTTTTTTTTTGTTTGTTTTTATCGGTCTACTAGGTATAGCAGTGGTACTATACACACAAAATTAGGTGAATTTCACCAGAAAATGTAACTGACAATTTATTTTTATTTTTTTACCGGTCTACTAGGTATAGCAGTGGTACTATACACACAAAAATTTGTGAATTTCACCCGAAAATGTAAATGACA
Source organism: Bufo bufo (assembly GCF_905171765.1). Classification (NCBI taxonomy): domain Eukaryota; kingdom Metazoa; phylum Chordata; class Amphibia; order Anura; family Bufonidae; genus Bufo; species Bufo bufo. The sequence goes on along the minus strand of NC_053392.1, from coordinate 165,692,342 downwards.
ATTTTTTTATTTTATTTTTTTTGTTAACCTGTCTACTAGGTATAGCAGTGGTACATCACACCCAAAAATTGGTGAATTTCACCCGAAAATGTAAATGACAATTATATATTTTTTTTGGTTCACCTGTCTACTAGGTATAGCAGTGGTACATCACACCCCAAAATTTGTGAATTTCACCCGAAAATGGAACTGACAATTTTTTTATTTTTTTTACTGGTCTACTAGGTATAGCAGTGGTACTATACACACAAAAATTGGTGAATTTCACCCAAAAATGTAAATTACAGTTTTTTTTTTTTATGGGTCTACTAGGTATAGCAGTGGTACTATACACACAAAAATTGGTGAATCTCACCTGGAAATGTAAATGACAATTATTATTTTTTTTTAACCTGTCTACTAGGTATAGCAGTGGTACTATACACCCCAAAATTGGTAAATTTCACCAGAAAATGTAAATGACAAAGTAGTGAAATGACATAAAATAAAATACGTACAAATAAAAAAGAAAAAATTTGATTTATGAGGTGCAGTTACATATGGAGTAGGAGTTTGAGAAGGCGGTGGACGTAGCGGTGTAGGTGGAAGCGGCGGTGGAGGAGGACGAGGTAGCCAACACAGGTTTTTGGTTTTAATTTTATTTTTTAAAATTAGGATACACTCTAAAAGAGTGTGAAATATCCAAAATACAAGAATGAGCAATTGCGCTGCAGTATAACAATGGCTGGTTAGTGCCGGTATACATGTCTATTCTGCACAAGGTACGGACAAGTCCTGAGGGATCCATGCCTGGTTCATTTTAATGAATGTGAGCTTGTCCACATTGGCTGTGGACAGGCGGCTGCGCTTGTCCGTGATGACGCCCCCTGCCGTGCTAAACACACGTTCAGATAATACACTGGCTGCAGGGCAGGCCAGCACCTCCAAGGCGTAAAGGGCAAGCTCAGGCCATGTGCCCAATTTGGAGACCCAGAAGTTGAAAGGGGCAGACCCGTCATTCAGTACGTGTAGGCGTGTGCACACATACTGCTCCACCATGTTGGTGAAATGCTGCCTCCTGCTAAGACGTTCCATATCAGCTGGTGTTGCTGGTTGTTGTGGCATGCTGAGAAAGCTTTTCCACATTTCGGCCATGCTAACCCGGCCTCCTGAGATGCTGGCGGTGCCCCAGCTGCATTGGCGACCTCTTCCTCTGCCTTCACCTTGTGCTTCCACTGTGCCCCCGCTGTCAGGTGGGAATGCCACCAGCAGCGCGTCTACCAGCGTGCGCTTGTACTCGCGCATCTTACGATCACGCTCCAGTGAGGGAATTAAGGACGATACGTTGTCCTTGTAACGGGGATCCAGCAGCGTGGCCATCCAGTAATCAACACAAGTTAGAAAATGGGCAACTCGGCGGTCGTTTGTGCGGTTTGTCCCCAAACAGATACGTTTTAAAACAGCCTGCTGTCGTTTACCCCTGGCTGTGCTGAGTTGGTGGTGAAGGTGTTACGCTGATGAGGAGCCGGTAGAGGATGAGGAAGCGGAATAGGAGGAGGAAGTAACAGGAGGCAAACTGAAGTGCCCTGCAATCCTCGGTGGTGGAAGGACATGCGCCAAACTGCTATCTGCCTCAGGCCCAGCCGCCACTGCATTTACCCAGTGTTCTGTTCTAAAGATATAACGTCCCTGACCGTGCTTACTGGCCCACGTATCCGTAGTGAGGTGCACCTTGCCACAGATGGCGTTGCGCAGTGCACACCTGATTTTGTCCCCCACTTGGTTGTGCAGGGAAGGGATGGGTCGCCTGGAAAAGTAGTGGCGGCTGGGAACGACGTACTATGGGACAGCCACTGCCATAAAGCCTTTAAAATTATCTGTCTCCACCAGACGGAATGACAGCATTTCAAAGGCCAGTAATTTAGAAATGCTGGCATTCAGGGCTAGTGATCGCGGGTGGGTAGGGGGATACTTCCTCTTCCTCTCCAGCGTTTGGGAGATGGAGAGCTGAACGCTTGCATGGGACATTGTGGAGATGCTTGGTGACCCAGGTGGTGGTGTTGCTGGAAGATCCTCTTTTTGCGGGCTGGCAGGTGGCACTGTCACTCCAGAGGTGGATGAAGAGGCAGAGACTGCAGCAGAAGAGGAAGCAGGAGGAGCCAGAGACCTTTCTTGGTTTTTGAGGTGTCTACTCCACTGCAGCTCGTGCTTGGCACTTAAATGCCTGGTCATGCAGGTTGTGCTCAGGTTGAGAACGTTTATGCCTCGCTTCAGGCTCTGATTGCACAGCAAGCAAACCACTCGTGTCTTGTCGTCAGCACATTGTCTTAAGAACTGCCACGGCAGGGAACTCCTTGGAGCTGGCTTTGGTGTGCTCGGTCCCTTGCTGCGGTGGGCAGTAGCAGGCATACTGTCTAGAGGACGGCCGCTCCGCTTTTTCACCCTGCTCCCTCTTCTGCTGTGCTGGTGGCTCTGTGCGACCACAGCATCTTCCTCCGAACTACATAGGTCACTTGCATGACCTTGATTCCATGTGGGGTCGAGGACCTCATCGTCCTCCACATAATCTTCCACCCAGTCTTCACCCCTGCCTTCTTTGTTGGTCTGCACACTTTCGAAAGCCCCAGCAGTTGGCACCTCTGTTTCGTCATCATCCGAGACGTGCTGCGATGGTCCTCCCATGTACTCATCTTGAAAGATAAGTGGTTGCGCATCGGTGCACTCAATCTCTTCCACTTCTGGGGCTGGGCTAGGTGGATGGCCCTGGGGAACCCTGCTAACAGAGTCATCAAAAAGCAGAAGAGACTGCTGCATGACTTGGGGCTCAGACTGCTTGGCTGGTTTGCAATAGGGTGAGGTGAAAGACTGATGGACATCGGCTGCAGGTGCCAACTGTGGTCTTTCAGCAGGAGACTGGGTGGGAGACAATGTGAAGTAACTGGATCCACTGTCAGCAACCCAATCTACTATCGCTTGTACTTGTTCAGGCCTCACCATTCGTAGAGCCGCATTAGGCCCGACCAAATACCGCTGCAGGTTCTGTCGCCTACTCGCACCTGAGGAAGGGTTTTCACTTGTGCGCGTTGCTGGCACAGATCGACCACGTCCTCTCCCTGCAACAGGAGCCCCACCAGCAGCACCACGACCTGGGCCACGTCCCTTATTTGACGCTCTCCTCATATTTCTCGAATTTAGGATCTTGCCCTAAATGGGTGTTTAATTAATAGTAGAATAGAATGACAGTATGTACAGGGTGTATCTCACACGCCCTGAACCAGACTAGGCCTCAATTAATTTTGTTTGACCAAAATGGCTGTATTTCAAATACCTGAATAGAAGCCCTGTATTTAAATGGTGTATCTCACACGGCCTGAACCAGACTAGGCCTCAATTAAATTTGTTTTCCTAAAATGGCTGTATTTCAAATACTTGAATAGAAGCCTTGTATTTAAAGGGTGTATCTCACACGGCCTGAACCAGACTAGGCCTCAATTAAATTTGTTTGCCCAAAATGATGGTATTTCAAATTCCTGAATTAAACCCTTGTATTTAAAGGGTGTATCTCACATGGCCTGAACCAGACTAGGCCTCAATAAAAAAAATTGCCCAAAATGGCTGCATTACAAATACCTGAATCAAACCCCTGTATTTAAAGGGTATATCTCTCATGGCCTGAACCAGACTAGGTCTCAATTAAAGATTTGTGCACTAAATGGCGGTATTTCAAATACCTGAATAGAACCACACTATGTAAAGGCTGTATCTCACAATGACATATGCAGCAAAGGCTGCAAAATAAACTATTTTTTGCACAAACGGGAGTTAGTTTAATAACTGAATAAGACAGCAGTATATAACCCTGGAATTTCAAACGTGCTGATGCTGCAAGGCCTGAAAAATTGTGTATTTTGCCCAAAAAAGGGTGTTTTATTAATAGAAGAATATAAGCCCTGTATATACAGGGTGTATCTCACACGGCCTGACCCACACTAGGCCTTAATTAAAGATTTGTGCACCAAATGGCGCTATTTCAAATACCTGAATAGAACCACACTATGTAAAGGCTGTATCTCACAATGACACATGCAGCAAAGGCTGCAAAATAAACTATTTTTTGCACAAACGGGTGTTAGTTTAATAACGGAATATGACAGCAATATATAACCCTGGAATTTCAAACGTGCTGATGCTGCAAGGCCTCAAAAATTTTGTATTTTGCCCCAAAAAGGGGGTTTTATTAATAGAAGAATATAAGCCCTGTATATACAGGGTGTATCTCACACGGCCTGACCCACACTAGGCCTCAATTAAAGATTTGTGCTCCAAATGGCGGTATTTCAAATACCTGAATACAAGCCCTGTATTTAAAGGGTGTATCTCACACGCCCTGAACCAGACTAGGCCTCAATTAAAGATTTGTGCACCAAATGGCAGTATTTCAAATATCTGAATATAACCCAAATATATAAAGGGTGTATCTCACAATGACATATGCAGCAAAGGCTTCCTAAATAAACTTTTTTTGCCCAAACGGGTGTTTGTTTAATAACTGAATATGGCAGCAGTATATAACCCTGGAATTTCAAACGTCAAGATGCTGCAAGGCCTGAAAAATTGTGCATTTTGCACAAAAAAGGTGTTTTATTAATAAAATAATCAAACCCCTGTATTTAAAGGGTGTATCTCACACGCCCTGAACCAGACTAGGCCTTCTTTTAATTTTGTTTGCCCAAATTGGCTGTATTTCAAATACCTGAATAGAACCCCTGTATATACAGGGTGTATCTCACACGCCCTGATCCACACTAGGCCGCAATTAAATTTGTTTGCCCAAAATGGCTGTATTTCAAATACCTGAATAGAAGCCCTGTATTTAAAGGGTGTATTTCACATGCCATGATCCACACTTGGATGCTATCAAAGAATTGTGCCCAAAATGGCTTTATTTCAAATAACTGAATAGAAAGACAGTATGTAAAGGCGGTATCTCACAATGACATCTGCAGCAAAGGCTGCCAACAATTATTTTTTTGCCCAAATGGGTGTTTGTTTAATAACTGAATTTGACAGAAGTATATAACCCTGGAATTTCACACATGCTAATGCTGCAAGGCCAGAAAAATAAGTGGAATCTGGCAAAAAAGTGTGTTTTTAAAAACCCAGAAAATGATGGCTGTATTTCTAGCTTAAATTGCACACTGACTAATCCAGATATTGTATATTGCCAAAAAAGTGTTTTTTTGGTAACAGAATATGAAAGCTGTATATATTAAACTTGAATTTAACACTTGCAGACCAGGAAAATAGTGTTTTTTTGGCGAAAAAGTGTTTTTTTTTAAAACCCAGAAAATGATGGCTATATTTCTAGCTTAAATTGCACACTGACTAATCCAGATGTTGTATATTGCCAAAAAAGTGTTTTTTTGGTAACAGAATATGAAAGCTGTATATATTAAACTTGAATTTAACACTTGCAGATCTGGAAAATAGTGTTTTTTGGCAAAAAAGTGTGTTTTTAAAAACCCAGAAAATTATGGCTGTATCGATTTTTTTAAAAACAGATTATTTGTGCTGTTTTTAAAGCTTGGATTTCAATGTCCCAAAAGCTCAGATGCAGTGCTGGTGCACTGAGCTTGCATAAAATGGCCGCCGCCACCCACCTAACTGACTTATAAAGTAATTTTTTTCCGTCACTGGGCTCAGGGCAGGATAAAAAAAATTGTGCCCTGCACCCACACAACACAATGTATGTAGATTGCTGAGTTAGATTCACGTTTTGAGCAAAGATTCTGTCCTATTCTCTCCCTGAAATCACCAGCAGCATCCTCTCCCTACACTAAGCACAGCAGAGTGACGTGCAGCGCTACGTGATTCCAGTTTATATAGAGGCTGGGTCACATGCTACACCGGCTAATCACTGCCATGCCATTTGTAGGCATGGCTGTGATGGCTTCTAAAGGCACAGAGTTAAACGCTTGTTGATTGGCTGCTCCGCAGCCTTTCAAAAAGCGCAGAGAAATTACCGGACACCGAACCCGAACCCAAACTTTTACTGAAATGTTCGGGTTCAGGTCCGGGTTCCAAAAATCCTAAAGTTCGCTACGAACCCGAACTTTACAGTTCGGGTTTGATCAACCCTATTGCCATAGCATCTGATCAGAACCCTGACATTTTGCCTCAGGGGCTCTGATTGGATGACAGAGGGAGCTACCAGGACACCATTGTTGCTATTGATTGTGGCATCTAATGGGTTTAATGACTGGGTCAGAGTTATCTCTGATCCTGGTCATTGCAGCTAGGCACCCTCCATGTACAGTATGGAGTTGGCTCAGCCACTCCACAATTCCTCACTGACAAGTGATGTACTCATTTTGCATTAAGGAATTAATTACCTGTTCTTAGAATTGATTAATCGATGACCCTCCCCATCTGTCAGCAAAATGAAGGGGCCTTGGTACTTCTGCAAGCAAAGGCTTATGTATAATAGCAGCTGGACTTGGCAATGTAGATGAGTTCCATTAAATAGGATAAGCTGCAGTACTGGGTACAGTATTAACCGGTGTTGCTATTATTGTCTTGATTGGTGGGGGTTCTACAAGATCAGACTCTTGTGATCAAACATTGATGGCCTATCCAATGTTTGACGGGTCACTGAGTTATCAAAAAACTTTTGATATATCATAGAGACATATTAAAAGTTTGATCGGTGGTAGTCTGAACACAGAGAGAGAGAATCGCTTGGATGTCACATTCTCCTCGCTTCAGGAGAGGAAGCTAGATGGACTCAATAGAAAGTTTATGGGCCTATCTAGATTTCGTATGACATATCAAAAGTTTTCTGAAAACTTAGTGGTCTTTTAATTCCTGAATTATCTCTTTACAAGGATTATCCAGCTTCTAAAGCAAAACACCAATATGGCTGCTGAAATTCTTTTTAAAGGGTAACCACTGGCCAGTGGCCACATGTCTTCATTCCATGTTACGACTAATCAAGGGCTTCAGGAGCTAGAACTTGACAATCAGTTGATCTCTAGCGCAGTTTTCATCAAGTAGGGTCCATTTGGAATTATGGAATGGTTCTGCAATGGTTCTGGACTGCAGCCTTTGTAATTTATCCATGAGAAATATTTCATTTTTCTCCCTTATTATCATTAGCTCAAGCTTGTCTATACATCTCTGTCAGTTACATATAGTACCTACTAGTCAAACTTGGTGATTGCTTTGGTGTGAAGAATAAAATAATAGAAGATGTAGTGTAATTTATAGCATACTAAAAGTTGTGCGAACATAGATACAGTGTTTTGAAATGTTCTATTATAACCAGTTTTGATGCACAATTGAAGATTTTCATTCAATTTCCAATGAGTGCGGTCTGTAAGTCCCATACTTAAACATCAAAGGCCCTTCAAAGTTTTTTGCACAACTACTTCAAGATGTGTAAAGCATGCTGGGCACGTTTCAGGAGTTAATTACCTTTTATATGAAAATAAGTCATGGTAATTCCATAAATGGATGTGACTGAGAACCTGCACATAGAATGTAATGAGACAAAAATATGGAACATCTTAAGAGAAAATAGGGCACCTGGTTCAAAAGTGTTATTAAACCATAAAGGACTTGCCTTTTTCAGAAGATTTATCTTGTAGTGCCTCTGATGTAGACCAAATAGCTTAAGGAAGGAATTAAATTTTATATATAAGTGGGTTAGCTAATGTCCAGTGGTTACTGTGGCACAATATTAATGACCAAGGATAGGTCATCAATGTCAGATTAGCTGGAATCTGACTCCCAGAACCCCCACTGATCAGCTGTTTGAAGGGGTTGCAGTACTTGTGCCAGCGCTGTGTCCTCTTCAAAGTTTAACTGCATCCCTTGTAGTGGTGGCACAGTATACCTATAAGTAGTGATGGACGAACATAGGCCGGGATGATTCGCGAACGCGCGTTCGCGATCAAATGTACGCGAACTGCGCGTTCGCGGCGGGCCCCATTCAGTTTAATGGCAGGCAAACCTGAAAAACCTTGAGGTCATATTTGCAGCCAGAAAACACTTACTAGATGTACACACATAGTCACACAACATGGACAGGGATATACCAGAGGGGGATCATTGGCAAAAATTCCCACAAAATATATGTATTTTAATCAGGGGCCATTTTTATGTGTCTTAAAGGGAAACTCTCAAAAATGTGCCCTGCTGGAGCCTAGAATTTTTTTATTTCCTATCGGTTTGATGTATACAAATGTGCAGCAGTTTTTGTATCCTGCAGAGTCCATTAAAAAATGCATACGTTAACGTACATTTTTTTTCTACCATGGAACTGTATCGTGAACGGACGCCACTGTACGGCATCAGTATGAGGTATCTGTTAATGCATACATTTTTGGTATGCATTAAATGGATGGCAAAAATAGGATGTGAACCCATCCTTAGTGTCAGAATAAGCACCAGTACACAGCGGAGCAGCATGGCGGAGAGGGGAGGCCGCCATGTAATGACAGAGCGCTACCTGGTCCTGGTGGTCAGGGATGAGGACTGTGTTTACCAAGGATAATTTTTTACTGCAAAATACAGGGCACAGTATAATACTCTAGAATATACAGTATATAATATAAAGATATTAGCCCTACCCCGAATATTAATACAATTAGGTGGTCATTTAGTATATAAAAATACGTCTATGTTAGGCGTATTTCTGACACAGATAGTGGCGCAAAGGTCCTTAGCACCGCAATCTGCATATTTTTCCCGCTCATGCCAGGTCTAAAAAAGGATGGCATGGGCAGGAAAAGGGATACAGTTAGGGCTATCTAGTAATTGGATACCACCGCCATTCATTGACCGGATAACACCTCTGTACAGTGACCGGATAACACCGCCATACCGTGACCAGATAAAAGGGTATAAGAGGGCACAGTACAGGGAATGACTAGGGGCACTGCACAGGGTGTGGTAAGAGGGCACAATGCAGGGTAGAAGGGGTCACAGTCACATAACCCTGTGACATTAGAAGGTCCTTATGGTGAATGCGGTTCAAACGCCACCATAATGAGAGGCAGGGGAGTGAGACAAGTGTGTGATTATGTGGCTACAGATAAAAAAATTTAACTGTCGGCCCCTACAGGCCCCAAAAATTAGGCAATAGGCATTCACCTGACAGCAAAGAACTTTGAATTCTGTGGCTGGAGGTACATTAGGTGGTCACAGGATAAATATGTACCTGTCGGCCAGTACAAAAATTAGGCATTCACCTGACATAAAACGCCTTTTATGCTGCTGTATATACAAGGCAAATATCATTCTTTGTTCTGGGTGGTGGCGGATATGTGTGGGCTGTGTGAGAGATTAGCTCTTTTTTGGGGGTCATTCTCACAATTAGTTTCACCACAGCCGGATTGCAGGTCCAAACGTGAGATTTATCTTCACAGCAACAACAAAACAGTACAAAATAAAAGCCTGCCATCTGGGCTCTACCTAAACATAACATAACATAGTCCCTGACTTAACTACAGGTTACAGTTCATACCTCGTGTCAGGCCCGGCTTTCCCAGCCTAACAGTTCCCCAGCCTCCAGGATGTACAAGTATGAGTCCCTTCGGGGAATTGGGATCCAACAGTCCTCCCGACTCTGACCTAGTGACCCTAGTACCACTGGTGCCACTGCGTCCCCCAAAGTCCAGGCAATCACCTAGCCTCGGGGTCCCTAAGCCAGCCCGGCTGAGACTACTCTTACAGAGCCTCCAGCAGGACTCTGTTGTACAAAGAATCTCTCCCCTGACTGACAGTCTGGGCTGAGCTCTTATCCCAGACTGATTGTGGCACCTGGTGCTGCCTCAGACCTGATGACTGACGGGGAAGACACAGAAACTCCTGCCATGAATCTACTCTAGCAGCTATGAGGCCTGTCACTGTCTTACATACCCCCCCCTTTGTTCAAGCCCGTAGAGGTGAACACTAGCATCACATCCAGATGCTCATGAACGGGCATCGACCTGGCCTACAGTCTTCCCCTTATTCTGCTAGACCCAGGACAACAGCGCTTGGTTTGTCACAAACATGAATTTATTCCGGAGCAGATAAGACCTACGGGATTGTCTTGCCCATCTCATGAGCAGATACTCTCTTTCATGAGCGAGGATGATGCGCTTTCACATCCGTGGTCTCTCTCTTTTCTTTTTTCTGATCCTCTCCAAATTTGGCATTTGGTCTCTGGAACTTCTCTCAAAAGATGTTTTTATATGACCGGCAGGCTCTCTTTTTAGATTTTCTGGCTCCTGCACATGCTCCTAATGTCCTTTCTTGGGCTGCTGCAACTCTTGACCGAACTGTTCACAGTCATGGTCATGTTACGACGCTTTCTCCTTTGCCTTGCGGGGCTCCTTCAGCAGAGCAGGCTTATCACCGCTCGCTTCTTTTACGTGCCTCCGAGTCACTTCTTCCTTCTTTCCAGCAGTGGTTTCCCCCGTTTTGGCAGCAGATTCAGAGACCTCTGCTTCTTTAGTGTTTTTTTCCACTTCGATAGCCGCTCCTTCGGTCATTGCAGCATCTGAGGACTTCACGTCCTCCAACACCTCCGCCTTAACTTCTTCAGCCTTGGTTTTCTTGGGCCTGGCATCATATACTTGCCCTCTTAAGTCCTTTTCCTCTTTCTCATCGAGGTAGGAGGTACAGGGGTCTTCAACAGACTCGTCGACTTTTGGCATTTTCTCCAGAGGCTCACTTAGGACACTGTTCTTCTTTCGGGTAGAATTCAGGAAAGCCAGCCCACAGTAGTAGACAGGATCCGCATACTGGTCGTCCATATCCTCATGTTCCTTCCACAGCAGACCGCTGGCTACTTGGACAGCCTTGCAGGTGGAGGGAACATCTTTAGGGACCAGGTCCTGGCTACCCACTGCCCTAAGTCTCTTGGCCTCTGCATCCACATCAGCCCCCTCAACGGGTTCAGCAGAAAGATCTTCCATCTTCTCTCCCTCGGTCGTCACCGCAGCGTCACCATCTCCAGACCCCTTCTTAACAGGCTCTGGCTTAGACTTCTTGGCCTCTTGAAGAGGATTATCCTCTTCGGTTTTCTCATTTTCCTTTGATTGAGCCAACCTATCATCTCGAGAAGCTCTTGACTTTTACTCTTCAGGCTTAGTCTTCTCCAACTCATTTCGCTCCTCTTGCGTTTCTTCAAGGGCTCTAGCCAAGGAAAGGGCATTGGTCTCTTTTTCCCGAGTATCCGCCTTCGCTCTGTCAGGTTCTTCGGCATATCAGGCGAAGATGTATTTCTCTTCAGCCCGGGGTCAGTCAACCTTCTGTTTCTTAGTTTTTCGCACCAATTTGTTGGAAGCACCCCGGTCTTGGGCCTCCTGGTCCAGCTGCTCCTCGCTGGATTCTGCTGCAGCAGATATAGAAGTATCACCATTCTCTTTGGAGACCCTTTGGAGGTTCCAACCAGAGTCCCTTTAACCCCTTAAGGACTTGGCCCTATTTCACCTTACGGATTTTTTGCAAATCTGACCAGTGTCACTTTAGGTGCTGATAACTTTAAAACGCTTTGACTTATCCAGGCCATTCTGAGATATTTTTTTTTTGTCACATATTGTACTTCATGACACTGGTAAAATGAAGTCAAAAAAATTCATTTTTACTTATAAAAAAATACCAAATTTACCAACAATTTGTAAAAAATTGCAAATTTCCAAGTTTCAATTTCTCTACTTCTATAATACATAGTAATACCTCCAAAAATAGTTATTACTCTACATTCCCCATATGTCTACTTCATGTTTGGATCATTTTTGGAATGATATTACATTTTTTGGGGATGTTACAAGGCTTAGAAGTTTAGAAGCAAATCGTAAAAATTTTCAGAAATTTTTAAAAACCCAATTTTTAGGGACCAGTTCAGGTCTGAAGTTACTTTGCGAGGCTTACATAATAGAAACCACCCAAAAATGACACCATTCTATAAACTACACCCCTCAAGGTATTCAAAACTAATTTAGCAAACTTTTTTAACCCTTTAGGTGTTCCACAAGAATTAATGGAAAATAGAGATACAATTTCAAAATTTCCCTTTTTTGGCAGATTTTCCATTTTAATAATTTTTACTTTTACAAAGCAAGGGTTAACAGCCAAACCAATTTCAATATTTATGGCCCTGATTCTGTAGTTTACAGAAACACCCCATATGTGGTCGTAAACTACTGTACGGGCACACGGCAGGGCGCAGAAGGAAAGGAATGCCATACGGTTTTTGGAAGGCAGATTCTCCTGGACTGTTTTTTTTTACACCATGTCCCATTTGAAGCCCCCCTGATGCACCCCTAGAGTAGAAACTCCATAAAAATGACCCCATCTAAGAAACTACACCCCTCAAGGTATTCAAAACTGATTTTACAAACGTCGTTAACCTTTTAGGTGTTCCACAAAAATTAATGGAATATAGAGATACAATTTCAAAATTTCACTTTTTTGGCAGATTTCCCCATTTTAATAATTTTTTTCCAGTTACAAAGCAAGGGTTAACAGCCAAACCAAACTCAATATTTATGGCACTGATTCTGTAGTTTACATAAACACCCCATATGTGGCCGTAAACTACTGTAAGGGCACACGGTAGGGCGCAGAAGGAAAGGAATGCCACCATGTTTCATTTGAAGCCCCCCTGATGCAACCCTACAGTAGAAACTCCATAAAAGTTACCCCATCTAAGAAACTACACCCCTCATGGTATTTAAAACAGATTTTACAAATGTCGTTAACCCTTTAGGTGTTCCACAAGAGTTATTGGCAAATGGAGATGAAATTTCAGAATTTACATTTTTGGGCAAATTTTCCATTTTAACCACCTCAGCCCCCAGTGCTTAAACACCCTGAAAGACCAGGCCACTTTTTACACTTCTGACCTACACTACTTTCACCGTTTATTGCTCGGTCATGCAACTTACCACCCAAATGAATTTTACCTCCTTTTCTTCTCACTAATAGAGCTTTCATTTGGTGGTATTTCATTGCTGCTGACATTTTTACTTTTTTTGTTATTAATCGAAATTTAACGATTTTTTTGCAAAAAAATGACATTTTTCACTTTCAGTTGTAAAATTTTGCAAAAAAAACGAGATCCATATATAAATTTTGCTCTAAATTTATTGTTCTACATGTCTTTGATAAAAAAAAAAAATGTTTGGGTAAAAAAAAAAATGGTTTGGGTAAAAGTTATAGCGTTTACAAACTATGGTACAAAAATGTGAATTTCCGCTTTTTGAAGCAGCTCTGACTTTCTGAGCACCTGTCATGTTTCCTGAGGTTCTACAATGCCCAGACAGTACAAACACCCCACAAATGACACCATTTCGGAAAGTACACACCCTAAGATATTCGCTGATGGGCATAGTGAGTTCATAGAACTTTTTATTTTTTGTCACAAGTTAGCGGAAAATGATGATTTTTTTATTTATTTATTTTTTCTTACAAAGTCTCATATTCCACTAACTTGTGACAAAAAATAAAAAGTTCTATGAACTCACTATGCCCATCACGAAATACCTTGGGGTGTCTTCTTTCCAAAATGGGGTCACTTGTGGGGTAGTTATACTGCCCTGGCATTCTAGGGGCCCAAATGTGTGGTAAGGAGTTTGAAATCAAATTCTGTAAAAAATGACCAGTGAAATCCGAAAGGTGCTCTTTGGAATATGGGCCCCTTTGCCCACCTAGGCTGCAAAAAAGTGTCACACATCTGGTATCTCCGTATTCAGGAGACGTTGGGGAATGTGTTTTGGGGTGTCTTTTTACATATACCCATGCTGGGTGAAAGAAATATCTCGGCAAAAGACAACTTTTCCCAAGTTGGCATTTGACCAAGATATTTATCTCACCCAGCATGGGTATATGTAAAATGACACCCCAAAACACATTCCCCAACTTCTCCTGAGTACGGCGATACTACATGTGTGACACTTTTTTGCAGCCTAGATGCGCAAAGGGGCCCACATTCATTTTATGAGGGCATTTTTAGACATTTGGATCCCAGACTTCTTCTCACGCTTTAGGACCCCTAGAATGCCAGGGCAGTATAAATACCCCACATGTGACCCCATTTTGGAAAGAAGACACACCAAGGTATTCAATGAGGGGCATGGCGAGTTCATAGAATTTTTTTTTTTTTGGCACAAGTTAGCAGAAATTGATATTTTATTTTTTTTTCTCACAAAGTCTCCCTTTCCGCTAACTTGGGACAAAAATTTCGATCTTTCATGGACTCAATATGCCCCTCACGGAATACCTTGGGGTGTCTTCTTTCCGAAATGGGGTCACATGTGGGGTATTTATACTGCCCTGGCATTCTAGGGGCTCTAAAGCGTGAGAAGAAGTCTGGAATATAAATGTCTAAAAAATTTTACGCATTTGGATTCCGTGAGGAATATGGGGAGTTCATGTGAGATTTTATTTTTTGACACAAGTTAGTGGAATATGAGACTTTGTAAGAAAAAAAATAATAATTTCCGCTAACTTGGGCCAAAAAAATGTCTGAATGGAGCCTTACAGGGGGGTGATCAATGACAGGGGGGTGATCAATGACAGGGGGGTGATCAATGACAGGGGGGTGATCAGAGAGTCAATATGGGGTGATCACCCCCCTGTCATTGATCACCCCCCTGTAAGGCTCCATTCAGATGTCCGTATGTGTTTTGCGGATCCGATCCATGTATCCGTGGATCCGTAAAAATCATACGGACATCTGAATGCAGCATGACAGGGGGGGGGGGGGTGATCAATGACAGGGGGGTGATCAGGGAGTCTATATGGGGTGATCACCCCCCCTGGAAGGCTCCAGGGAGACGCATGTATGTGTTTTGCGGATCCGATCCATCTATCAGTGGATCCGTAAAAATCATGCGGACGTCTGAATGGAGCTTTACAGGGGGTTGATCAATGACAGGGGTGTAATCAATGACAGGGGGGTGATCAGGGAGTCTATATGGGGTGATAACCACAGTCATTGATCACGCCCCTGTAAGGCTTCATTCAGACGCCCGTATGCGTTTTGCGGATCCGATCCATCTATCAGTGGATCCGTAAAAATCATGCGGACATCTGAATGGAGCTTTACAGGGGGTTGATCAATGACAGGGGTGTAATCAATGACAGGGGGGTGATCAGGGAGTCTATATGGGGTGATCACCACAGTCATTGATCACGCCACTGTAAGGCTTCATTCAGACGTCCGTATGCGTTTTGCGGATCCGATCCATCTATCAGTGGATCCGTAAAAATCATGCGGACATCTGAATGGAGCTTTACAGGGGGTTGATCAATGACAGGGGGGTAATCAATGACAGGGGGGTGATCAGGGAGTCTATATGGGGTGATCACCCCCCCTGGAAGGCTCCAGGGAGACGCATGTATGTGTTTTGCGGATCCGATCCATCTATCAGTGGATCCGTAAAAATCATGCGGACGTCTGAATGGAGCTTTACAGGGGGTTGATCAATGACAGGGGTGTAATCAATGACAGGGGGTGATCAGGGAGTCTATATGGGGTGATAACCACAGTCATTGATCACGCCCCTGTAAGGCTTCATTCAGACGCCCGTATGCGTTTTGCGGATCCGATCCATCTATCAGTGGATCCGTAAAAATCATGCGGACATCTGAATGGAGCTTTACAGGGGGTTGATCAATGACAGGGGTGTAATCAATGACAGGGGGGTGATCAGGGAGTCTATATGGGGTGATCACCACAGTCATTGATCACGCCCCTGTAAGGCTTCATTCAGACGTCCGTATGCGTTTTGCGGATCCGATCCATCTATCAGTGGATCCGTAAAAATCATGCGGACATCTGAATGGAGCTTTACAGGGGGTTGATCAATGACAGGGGTGTAATCAATGACAGGGGGGTGATCAGGGAGTCTATATGGGGTGATCACCACAGTCATTGATCACGCCCCTGTAAGGCTTCATTCAGACGTCCGTATGCGTTTTGCGGATCCGATCCATCTATCAGTGGATCCGTAAAAATCATGCGGACATCTGAATGGAGCTTTACAGGGGGTTGATCAATGACAGGGGGGTAATCAATGACAGGGGGGTGATCAGGGAGTCTATATGGGGTGATCACCACAGTCATTGATCACGCCCCTGTAAGGCTTCATTCAGACGTCCGTATGTGTTTTGCGGATCCGATCCATCTATCAGTGGATCCGTAAAAATCATGCGGACATCTGAATGGAGCTTTACAGGGGGTTGATCAATGACAGGGGTGTAATCAATGACAGGGGGGTGATCAGGGAGTCTATATGGGGTGATCACCACAGTCATTGATCACGCCCCTGTAAGGCTTCATTCAGACGTCCGTATGCGTTTTGCGGATCCGATCCATCTATCAGTGGATCCGTAAAAATCATGCGGACATCTGAATGGAGCTTTACAGGGGGTTGATCAATGACAGGGGGGTAATCAATGACAGGGGGGTGATCAGGGAGTCTATATGGGGTGATCAGGGGTGATCAAGGGTGAATAAGGGGTTAATAAGTGACGGGGGGGGGGTGTAGTGTAGTGGTGCTTGGTGCAACATATTTACTGAGCTACCTGTGTCCTCTGGTGGTCGATCCAAACAAAGGGGACCACCAGAGGACCAGGTAGCAGGTATATTAGACGCTGTTATCAAAACAGCGTCTAATATACCTGTTAGGGGTTAAAAAAAACACATCTCCAGCCTGCCAGCGAACGATCGCCGCTGGCAGGCTGGAGATCCACTCTCTTACCTTCCGTTCCTGTGAACGCGCGCGCCTGTGTGCGCGCGTTCACAGGAAATCTCGCGTCCCGCGAGAGGACGCGCCGGCGCGTCCACCCAGAAGAGCAGGGCCGCCGCAAAGACGCAATCCTGCGTACGGCGGTCCTGAGGAGGTTAATCCATTTTTCCCAGTAACAAAGCAAGGGTTAACAGCCAAACAAAACTCAATATTTATGGCCCTGATTCTGTAGTTTACAGAAACACCCCATATGTGGTCGTAAACAGCTGTACCGGCACACGGCAGGGCGCAGAAGGAAAGGAATGCCATACGGTTTTTGGAAGGCAGATTTTTCTGGACTGGTTTTTTTGACACCATGTCCCATTTGAAGCCCCATGTCCCATTTTAGAAACTACGGGATAGGGTGGCAGTATTGTTGGTGGTTTAGGGTACATATGATTTTTGTTTGCTCTATATTACACTTTTTGTGAGGCAAGACAACAAGAAATAGCTGTTTTGGACAGTTTTTATTTTTTTGTTATTTACAACATTCATCTGACAGGTTAGATCATGTGATATTTTTATAGACCAGGTTGTCACGGATGCGGCGATACCTAATATGTATACTTTTTTTTATTTATGTAAGTTTTACACAATGATTTAGTGTTTCCATAGTCTGAGAGCCATAATTTTTTCAGTTTCTGGGCGATTACCTTGGGTAAGGTATGATTTTTGCGGGATGAGATGACGGTTTTATTGGCACTATTTTGGGGTGCGTGTGACTTTTTGATTGCTTGCTATTACACTTTTTGTGATGTAAGGTGACAAAAAATGGTTTATTTAGCACAGTTTTTATTTAAATTTTTTTTACGGTGTTCATCTGATATTTTTATAGAGCCGGTTGATTCAGACGCGGCGATACCTAATATGTATACTTTTTTTTTATTTATGTAAGTTTTACACAATGATTTCTTTTTTGAGGCAAAAAAAAACATGTTTTAGTGTTTCCATAGTCTGAGAGCCATAGTTTTTTCTGTTTTTTGGCAATTTCCTTGGGTAGGGTATGATTTTTGCGGGATGAGATGACGGTTTTATTGGCACTATTTTGTGGTGCATGTGACTTTTTGATCGCTTGCTATTGCACTTTTTGTGAGTAAGGTGACAAAAAATTGTTTATTTAGCACAGTTTTTTTTTCTTTTTACGGTATTCATCAGAGGGGTTAGGTCATGTGATATTTTTATAGAGCCGGTCGATAAGAACGCGAAGATACCAAATATGTATACTTTTTATTTATTTATGTAAGTTTTACACAATAACAGCTTTTTTAAAACAAAAAAAATGATGTTTTAGTGTCTCCATATTCTGAGCCATAGTTTTTTTATTTTTTGGGCGATTGTCTCAGGTAGGGGCTCATTTTTTGCGCGATGAGGTGACCGTTAGATTGGTACCATTTTGGTGGGCAAATGCCTTTTTGATCGCTTGCTGTTGTACTTTTTGGGATGTAAGGTGACAAAAAAATTGTTTATTTTTACCAATTTTTTTTTACTTTATTTGGGGAAAATGACGTTTTTGTTCACTTTTACTCAAAACTTTAAATTTTTTGGGGGGAAAACTTTATTTTTAAACTTTTTTTTCACTTTATTTTTTGTCCCACTTTGGGACTTGAACTTTTGGGGGTCTAATCCTTTACAATGCATACCAATACTTCTGTATTGGAATGCATTGGCTGTATGAGTAATACTGTGTGTATTACTTATACAGCTTCCGGCCTGTGAGATCCAGGGGGCTGGATCTCACAGGCTCGTCACCGGAAGGCAGCGCGATGCCTTCCTTAGACATCGCGCTGCCTTCCATGCCATCGAGTCCCCCCCACAGCCGCATGGGGACCCGATGGCACCGCCCGCCGCCGCAACCGCAGGTAAAAGCCGAAAACCGCAGGTCTGAATTGACCTGCGGTTTGCGGCGATCGCCGATACGGGGGGGTCACATGACCCCCCGGCGTTGTGACAGGATGCCCGCTGAATGATTTCAGCGGGCATCCTGTTCCTATTAACCCCACCACGCCGCAATCTACTTTTAAACTTAGGACGTACCGGTACGTCCTGAGTCCTTAAGGATTCGGCAAACATGGCGTACCGGTACGTCCTAAGTCCCTAAGGGGTTAAGCACTTTACTGGTGTCTACTGTAGTTTTCTGTATTTCTTTGGAGCCTTTGCTCTTCACCTGGATATCAGGCCGTAGACCCTTCAGCTCACTCATTTCTTTCGGGGTCTCCTCCCTTGACCCCTCTGCAGCCTTCTTCGGTGACTCTGTGGAGACAGCTAGCCTTTTCTTTATTATATCTAGGGACTGTATAGAGAGGGAGGAATCATCTTCCTGCTTGCAGCTGTACCGACATGTCAGGTCATTTACCGCGGCCTGGATATGGGTCTCAGACACTAGGCTTAAGTCTCCCCACTTAACTCTCGTCATGTCAGATACAACTGTCATCTGGTCGCTACTAGTAACCACCTCAACTTCGCAAGACTTCGACCTGGTAGCTTCCCTCCTGGAGTTGCTAATGGTCACAGCACATACGTCACCTATGGCGCTTGTGTCATTATTAACGCTGACCTCTAGGGGCACCGACGAGTTAATCACTACCTGGGACATTACCTTATTGACCATAGAACACTGTGGAGACTGCATATCCACCTCTAGGACTGTCACACTTTCCTGTCCGTTCACCCCCTTGGGTTCACCCAGCTGTAATTTCTCAACATTTAACAACCCATCTGCCTTTTTTATAACATACGAAAGAAAAAACATCCCAGCATCCAGAGCTTCAGAAGGTTGCTTCGCCTTTATTCGGATTCCTAAAAGGAAAGACATCCAGTACACACGTCACCAACCACCGTAGTTGGCTGACATGTTTCGAACTATTCAGTTCTTAATCATAGCCTGGTGGAGTGCTCGCACCCCGGGGTATAAAAATACTCCACACCCCACCATATGTCATAAATACTGCTGATTTTAGCATATAAAACACATGAAAAAATACTCCTCCATAGATCACTGTAATGTCCAGAACATAATCTAGGCACTTGATAAGCAGGGAAGTAAGTAAAAACAACACCATTACTGCAGTGGAAAAAAAGAATGCATGATTGATCAAAGTGAACACAAGCCGAGTCCACGAGGTCATGTGTTTTATATGCTAAAATCAGCAGTATTTATGACATATGGTGGTGGGTGCGGTGTGTGTGGAAGACTCGCACCCCGGGATGAGCTCAGATCTTCCCATCCACCTCCATGATTGGGGTGTAAAGTATTTTTATACCCCGGGGTGCAAACACTCCGCCAGCCTATGATTAAAAACTGAATAGTTCGAAACATGTCAGCCAACTACGGTGGCAGGTGAGGTGTGTACTGGATGTATTCCTTTTATGAATCCGAATAGAGGCGAAGCAACCTTCTGAAGCTCTGGATGCTAGGATGTTTTTTCTTTCGTATGTTACATAGAAGGCTGGTCCGGTCTTGTTCCATGCAGCCTTCCAAGGCGACCTTGACGTGGTGAGTGGCTTATTACGCTTTGGCCAAAATGTACACCAATGCTTCATTCAACATCCAGCATGGAGGCAGGGCGGAGAGCTGGTTGCAGAGTGCTATTGCATTTGTGTTTTTTTCTTTGCATATGTATTTTGCCATAGCGATGTGCACCTGCATATAGGGTTGTGCTGACTGAATCCCCCACATTTTTTCTTTGTAGTATATATTGGAGGCGTGGCGATCTCCATGCAGTCATGCACACCTGACCAGTTAGTCTGCCCTGGAGGCTGGTTTTAAAGTCAGTATAAAACTGAGTCTACTTCTACAGGGCCTACCAGTAGCCATTTGGCTCCAGGAGAAGTATATAGTGGGCTCAGCATGCATGTTGGTACTTGCATCCCTGGATCCGATGAAAGCTGTAACGGCACCGGACAGGGTTAAAAGCAGAGTGTTCCTGGCGTTCATGCTGTACCTGCGCTCCCTGGACTTTCTGTGGCTGTCATGGCCCATAAACAGGTAGGAACTAGTGTTAGGGACCACTCATAGAGGCGACCTTGACGTGGTGAGTGGCTTATTACACTTTGGCCAAAATGTACACCAATGCCTCATTCAACATCCAGCATGGAGACAGGGCGGAGTGCTGGTTGCAGAGTGCTATTGCATTTGTGTTTAATTCCCATATAAATATGACAAATCCATATATGATAACATTATCAACCAAAAGGAATATATGGATACCCACTGAATCACATGAAATAATATACCAACGCAAGACATAAAGAAAACATACACAATTTTATTATAATCACAGTAATACACACGATTGACAAAACACAAGGTTAAAAACATAATTAAAAAAAGCACTGGGGCTGGTGGTGCATGATTGGTGGGCCAAAAAGTAAAGTGCAAGTGCAAAAGTGCGATCAGCAACAGAAATAAATAGAAAAATCAATATCTTCACCAACAATAATGTAACTACTGAATTGGTAAATGGAGAAAAAAGAATGACATACACCAAAACAGTGTGTAGCACTGGCGCCACAAAGTGGCACACAGAGGGCATATGATCATACAGTATAAATAATGAAAACTAAATGAAGCTATATATAAAACACCAGCATTTAGTAACATATAGAAAAAAGACATTGAAAGTAATATTGCAGTATATACTGACCACAGGTTAGACCACGAACCATCCAGACACCACCAGTGGTGTTCAGAGTTAAGCAATCACTTTCAAAATCATGTTAAATAGGATTCAGCATACACTTGCCAACATTTAAAGTGCCTCTGATTGACCCCAAATAAAGTTCAGCTGCTCTAGTTGGTCTTTCCTAAAATTTTCTTAGTCGCATCCCACAGCAAAAGCCATGGTCCACAGAGAGCTTCCAAAGCATCAGAGGGATCTCATTGTTAAAAGGTATCAGTCAGGAGAAGGGTACAAAAGAATTTCGAAGGCATTAGATATACCATGGAACACATTGAAGACAGTCATCATCGAGTGGAGAAAATATGGCACAACAGTGATGTTACCAAGAACTGGACGTCCCTCCAAAAGAACGAGAAGAAAACTGGTCTGGGAGGCTACCAAGAGGCCTACAGCAACATTAAAGGAGCTGCAGGAATATCTGGCAAGTACTGGCTGTGTGGTACATGTGACAACAATCTCCTGTATTCTTCATATGTCTGGGCTATGGGGTAGAGTGGCAAGACTAAAACCTTTTCTTGCAAAGAAAAACATCCAAGCCAGGCTACATTTTACAAAAACACATCTGAAGTCTCCCAAAAGCATGCGGGAAAAGGTGTTATGGTCTGATGAAACAAAGGTTGAACTTTTTGGCCATAATTCCAAAAGATATGTTTGGCGCAAAAACAACATTGCACATCACCAAAAGAACACCATACCCATAGTGAAGCATGGTGGTGGCAGCATCATGCTTTGGGGTTGTTTTTCTTCAGCTGGAACTGGGGCCTTAGTTAAGCTAGAGGGATTTATGAACAGTTCCAAATACTAGTCAATATTGGCACAAAACCTTCAGGCTTCTGCTAGAAAGCTGAACATGAAGAGGAACTTCATCTTTCAGCATGACAACGACCCAAAGCATACATCCAAATCAACAAAGAAATGGCTTCACCAGAAGAAGATTAAAGTTTTGGAATGGCCCAGCCAGAGCCCAGACCCGAATCCGATTGAAAATCTGTGGGGTGATCTGAAGAGGGCTGTGCACAGGAGATGCCCTCTCAATCTGACAGATTTGGAGTGTTTTTGCTAAGAAGAGTTGGCAAATCTTGCCAAGTCAAAATGTGCCATGCTGATAGACTCATACCCAAAAAGACTGAGTGCTGTAATATCAAAAGGTGCTTCAACAAAGTATTATTTTAAGGGTGTGCACACTTATGCAACCATATTATTTTATTTTTATATTTTTTCTTTCCTCTACCTAAAAGTTTGTTTTTTCAATTGAGTTGTACTGTTTATAGGTCACATTAAAGGTGGAAAAAGTTCTGAAATTATTTCTTTGTCTCATTTTTTAACATCACAGAAACCTGACATTTTAACAGGGGTGTGCAGACTTTTTATATCCACTGTGTATATATATATATATATATATATACACTGCGTGCAGAATTATTAGGCAAATGAGTATTTTGACCACATCATCCTCTTTATGCATGTTGTCTTACTCCAAGCTGTATAGGCTCGAAAGCCTACTACCAATTAAGCATATTAGGTGATGTGCATCTCTGTAATGAGAAGGGGTGTGGTCTAATGACATCAACACCCTATATTAGGTGTGCATAATTATTAGGCAACTTCCTTTCCTTTGGCAAAATGGGTCAAAAGAAGGACTTGACAGGCTCAGAAAAGTCAAAAATAGTGAGATATCTTGCAGAGGGATGCAGCACTCTTAAAATTGCAAAGCTTCTGAAGCGTGATCATCGAACAATCAAGCGTTTCATTCAAAATAGTCAACAGGGTCGCAAGAAGCGTGTGGAAAAACCAAGGCGCAAAATAACTGCCCATGAACTGAGAAAAGTCAAGCGTGCAGCTGCCAAGATGCCACTTGCCACCAGTTTGGCCATATTTTAGAGCTGCAACATCACTGGAGTGCCCAAAAGCACAAGGTGTGCAATACTCACAGACATGGCCAAGGTAAGAAAGGCTGAAAGACGACCACCACTGAACAAGACACACAAGCTGAAACGTCAAGACTGGGCCAAGAAATATCTCAAGACTGATTTTTCTAAGGTTTTATGGACTGATGAAATGAGAGTGAGTCTTGATGGGCCAGATGGATGGGCCCGTGGCTGGATTGGTAAAGGGCAGAGAGCTCCAGTCCGACTCAGACGCCAACAAGGTGGAGGTGGAGTGCTGGTTTGGGCTGGTATCATCAAAGATGAGCTTGTGGGGCCTTTTCGGGTTGAGGATGGAGTCAAGCTCAACTCCCAGTCCTACTGCCAGTTTCTGGAAGACACCTTCTTCAAGCAGTGGTACAGGAAGAAGTCTGTATCCTTCAAGAAAAACATGATTTTCATGCAGGACAATGCTCCATCACACGCGTCCAAGTACTCCACAGCGTGGCTGGCAAGAAAGGGTATAAAAGAAGAAAATCTAATGACATGGCCTCCTTGTTCACCTGATCTGAACCCCATTGAGAACCTGTGGTCCATCATCGAATGTGAGATTTACAAGGAGGGAAAACAGTACACCTCTCTGAACAGTGTCTGGGAGGCTGTGGTTGCTGCTGCACGCAATGTTGATGGTGAACAGATCAAAACACTGACAGAATCCATGGATGGCAGGCTTTTGAGTGTCCTTGCAAAGAAAGGTGGCTATATTGGTCACTGGTTTGTTTTTGTTTTGTTTTTGAATGTCAGAAATGTATATTTGTGAATGTTGAGATGTTATATTGGTTTCACTGGTAAAAATAAATAATTGAAATGGGTATATATTTGTTTTTTGTTAAGTTGCCTAATAATTATGCACAGTAATAGTCACCTGCACACACAGATATCCCCCTAAAATAGCTAAAACTAAAAACAAACTAAAAACTACTTCCAAAAATATTCAGCTTTGATATTAATGAGTTTTTTGGGTTCATTGAGAACATGGTTGTTGTTCAATAATAAAATTAATCCTCAAAAATACAACTTGCCTAATAATTCTGCACTCCCTGTATATATATATATATATATATATAATTTTTGTATATTTTTCTTTTTTCTTTTTCTTTTTTTTTTTTTTAAACGCCTAAACTATTTCTAGCTAACTGCCAGTACTCTGGCAAACTAACTAAAACTACACTGCTCAAAAAAATAAAGGGAACACAAAAATAACACATCCTAGATCTGAATTTATTAAATATTCTTCTGAAATACTTTGTTCTTTACATAGTTGAATGTGCTGACAACAAAATCACACAAAAATAAAAAAAAGGAAATCAAATTTTTTAACCCATGGAGGTCTGGATTTGGAGTCACACTCAAAATTAAAGTGGAAAAACACACTACAGGCTGATCCAACTTTGATGTAATGTCCTTAAAACAAGTCAAAATGAGGCTCAGTAGTGTGTGTGGCCTCCACGTGCCTGTATGACCTCCCTACAACGCCTGTGCATGCTCCTGATGAGGTGGCGGACGGTCTCTTGAGGGATCTCCTCCCATACCTGGACTAAAGCATCTGCCAACTCCTGGACAATCTGTGGTGCAACGTGACGTTGGTGGATAGAGCGAGACATGATGTCCCAGATGTGCTCAATTGGATTCAGGTCTGGGGAACGGGCGGGCCAGTCCATAGCAACACTGCCTTCGTCTTGCAGGAACTGCTGACACACTCCAGCCACATGAGGTCTAGCATTGTCTTGCATTAGGAGGAACCCAGGGCCAACCGCACCAGCATATGGTCTCACAAGGGGTCTGAGGATCTCATCTCGGTACCTAATGGCAGTCAGGCTACCTCTGGCGAGCACATGGAGGGCTGTGCGGCCCTCCAAAGAAATGCCACCCCACACCATTACTGACCCAATGCCAAACCGGTCATGCTGGAGGATGTTGCAGGCAGCAGAACGTTCTCCACGGCGTCTCAAGACTCTGTCACATCTGTCACATGTGCTCAGTGTGAACCTGCTTTCATCTGTGAAGGGCACAGGGCGCCAGTGGCGAATTTGCCAATCTTGGTGTTCTCTAGCAAATGCCAAACATCCTGCACGGTGTTGGGCTGTAAGCACAACCCCCACCTGTGGACGTCGGGCCCTCATATCACCCTCATGGAGTCTGTTTCTGACCGTTTTCAGCAGACACATGCACATTTGTGGCCTGCTGGAGGTCATTTTGCAGGGCTCTGGCAGTGCTCCTCCTGTTCCTCCTTGCACAAAGGCGGAGGTAGCGGTCCTGCTGCTGGGTTGTTGCCCGCCTACGGCCTCCTCCACGTCTCCTGATGTACTGGCCTGTCTCCTGGTAGCGCCTCCATGCTCTGGACACTACGCTGACAGACACAGCAAACCTTCTTGCCACAGCTCCTGGATAAGCTGCACTACCTGAGCCACTTGTGTGGGTTGTAGACTCCGTCTCATGCTACCACTAGAGTGAAAGCACCGCCAGCATTCAAAAGTGACCAAAACATCAGCCAGGAAGCATAGGAACTGAGAAGTGGTCTGTGATCACCACCTGCAGAACCACTCCTTTATTGGGGGTGTCATGCTAATTGCCTATAATTTCCACCTGTTGTCTATCCCATTTGCACAACAGCATGCGAAATTGATTGTCACTCAGTGTTGCTTCCTAAGTGGACAGTTTGATTTCACAGAAGTGTGATTGACTTGGAGTTACATTGTGTTGTTTAAGTGTTCCCTTTATTTTTTTGAGCAGTGTATATAATTACCAGTAATTCATATATATATATATTTTTTACAAATGCCTAACTCTAACACTAACCTCAACTATTTCAAGCTACCTATTAACCTATACACTACACTATTTTATTAAAAACAAAAATAAAACAAAAAACTGAAGTTTGGTGGTTGGAGGATCGGGTGTCAGGGGAACAGTGTGTTTTTGGGGCACTGTGGGGTTTTTATTCACTTGGGGGCACTCTGACAGGAGACCAGGGCAGCGCAGCTCCGATCTCCTGAAGTGTAACTGTTACAATGAGGAGATCGGAGCTGCGCTGGATGATTCTTGCCTGCCGGCAAGCAGTATACTCTGCGATTGGTCACTCAGATCTGAGTGACCAATCACAGCAATCGGGAAACAGGGACCATTGTGACTGGTCCCTAGACGGGTGCCCGGACAGCTCTGTTGTCTGTGACACTCGTTAAAGGATAACTGTCATATTTTCATCAAGAAATCAATTTTAGTATATTTTACTGCTGCAGAAGCATTATGCATAAAGCAATCTTTAGTTTCTTCACTTACCACTGTTTTCCTTGAGTTTTCCCCTTAGTTACGACTGTTTTGAATCCTTCATTATGAGGATCTTCTTAAGATGGCTCCTCTGCCAGTTCTCTGAGGTCAAAAATGCATTCTCTCAGGTCACATACAAACTTGCTGTAGCCAGCAGCTTCCTGCCAGCCAATCAGATTGGATTACTGAGAGACACGCCTCCTCACTCTGAAGCCTAATGCAGGCATGCAGTGTGAAGGACCGCCCCTCTGTCTTCCTACTCGGAGACAGATGAGCCATAGCAATGGTCTTTTAAGGGAGCAGTGGAAAGGGACAGAAGACATTAATGAAAGCTGTTATTATAAGGTAATTACAGATCTTTTGGCAATCATTGACAGACTAACTCAGTTATACATGCCTAGCTCTAATAAACTAGCAAATAAATAAAAATATGACAGTTATCCTTTAAGATGCCAGTATCACCACAAGTATACTTGCAGTGATGCTTTCATTTCATGACGTACTGTGCACGCCATGATGAGGTAACTAATACCACATCATGACGTACAAAGTATGTCATTCATCACTAAGGGGTTAATAGCTTTGCTTTCTAGTGCTCACCACTCTCTACAACTTCTCCCTTATTACTCTGTAAGAGGTCAACACTTTCAGGTTTAAACTTTTTACCATTTATATAATTGAAGAACATTTTAAGATTTTACTCTCTTTGGCAATGCATACCTATAAGAGCTCTTTCACACGGGCGTTCCAGATTTGCTCCGGATGCGTCGCGTGTGCATTGTGGGAAACCCGCGCAAGTAGGCACGCAATTTCAGTCAGTTTTTTCTGCGCGAGTGCAATGCGTTTTGCACGCGCGTGAAAAAAAACCTGAATGTGGTACCCAGACCCAAACCCGGACTTCTTCACTGAAGTTCAGGTTTGGGTTAGGTGTTATATTCATTTTATTATTTTCCCTTATATAACATGGTTATAAGGGAAAATAATAGCATTCTTAATACAGAATGCTTACTAAAATGTGGATTGAGGGGTTAAAAAAATAAATAAATTAACTCACCTTATCCAATTGATCGCGCAGCTGGCATCGTCTTCTTGCTTCTTTCAGGAGCTGCAAAAGAATCTTTGATGACGCAATCACGCTCACCACGTAGTGAGCGCGGTGACGTCATCGCAGGTCCTGCTGAATGAAGATAGAAATCTTCCACGTCATCAAAGGTACATTTGCAGGTCCTGAAAGAAGAAGCAAGAAGACGATGCCAGCTGCGCGATCAATTGGATAAGGTGAGTTAATTATTATTATTTTTTTAACCCCTCAATCCACATTTTAGTAAGCATTCTGTATTAAGAATGCTATTATTTTCCCTTATAACCATGTTATAAGGGAAAATAATACAGTGAATACATTTTAATGGAGTCCGGGGTTGCTTTCATCCCTATCATCTCCTAGCAACCATGCGTGAAAATCACACCGCATTCGCACTTGCTTGCAGGAGCTTGTGATTTTCACGCAACCCCATTCACTTCTATGGGGCCTGCGTTGCGTGAAAAACGCAGAATATAGAACATGCTGCGATTTTCACGCAACGCACAAGTGATGCTTGAAAATCACCGCTCATCTGAACATCTGTGTGAAAGGGGCCTAAATGTGGGCCATTAAAGTACTTAATAACTTATTATGCAGGTGCTAGAAATGTACAAAGTAAATCACCTATATCAAATTCAGGACACTGGGCACACATATAGAAATATATCAAAAGAACTCTCCCCCGAGGAAGCTGATGCAAAACACCTGTGTTTTATTGGGAGGTGCCGATCTGGGTCTGTATGAGATTGCCATGTTTACATGTTCTATTTTTAATACCTATTTAGGGAATACCATGTGGTTGTTTGTCACTTTTGTGCATATTTGTGCTTTTTTGAAGTTTGATATTTTTGTGCCTCCCCAAAAAAACATTCTTTTGAAAGACAATTGGAAGTTTATTATTTTATGGTTACTATTTCCCAGTTGTCCCCCAACCTGCACATCTGCTTTTCCGTCAGGTCTATTGGTTAATTATCTTTTGTTATTGCCAAGAACCTATTTCCTTTACAAGATCTGCAGGTTTGTTTCCCAGTCCATATCCGGGAATTTGAAGTCCCCCATAATAACGACCTCATTATGATTTGCCGCTTCATCATAATTAAAATGGGTGGAGCAAAAAAAAAAATATTATATATATGTGTGTGTGTGTAAAACCATAAAAAAAAATATATAGAAAATCTATGAAACAACATGAGGAAGGGGGTTCATGTCTCTCCAGAGGATTATCATCCCACAGATGATTCTTCTCTGTGTGTAGTATGACTAGCAAGAGGCAAAATGCTTTGAAAACCTGCAATAATTTGGAGACCTCTGTGTTGAGATCCCAGTGCAAGTATTAAACAGACATCAATGGAGTAATAAAAGGATCACATTAATCAGGCATGTACAAGGTGACAGCGACACTACAGTGACCAGGATACGGGTATACGCTGACGCCAAATTATGCAATGACTGGGTCAGGTGCAGATGATATTCTATGTTTTGTTTGTGACGCCAATTGCAGCGTGCGCAGGGTGCTAACACAAGGCCCTTCCAAGGTGTTATAACGCACGTCCCAGGTTAGGAATGCCAGAGTGGTGTAATGGCCTACACTGTCTCTGTAGGGTAGTGATAATTGTGTCAACGGTGTCTCCTACCTGGGTACGGCCGGACTCCTGGCTCACTTGCAATAAATTTGAGTGTAGTGATAGGAGGAGTAATAGAGGAATTTTGCAGCAGAAATGATGTCCAGACCTTTAGATGAAGTTCAAACTTTTC
Source organism: Bufo bufo (assembly GCF_905171765.1). Taxonomy (NCBI): domain Eukaryota; kingdom Metazoa; phylum Chordata; class Amphibia; order Anura; family Bufonidae; genus Bufo; species Bufo bufo. Next base: position 165,662,872 of record NC_053392.1, on the reverse strand, counting down.
TTTACTGAAGATAACTTGTATCCAAACAGTATGCAGCTTTGGTCTTTGGTCCCAGCAGGTTTTGGCAATCATTGGCAGGAATAAATGCTTCTGCTTTGAACTGTACCTTCTGCTTTGTGGGGACAGACTAGCTGAGGAGGAATGGCTTCTCCTAGGTCTCTGGACTTGACTCACAGTTATATTCTCAGGGGATGCTTTCTTCCTGGAACTGGAGATTGTCTGCAACTTTCTGCTTCTTTTCATCCAGTTGAGCTGCAGGGCTCAGACTGGGAATTTGATCAAGTCTCAGAATGAGACTTGATCCTTGCTGTCTTCCCTATGCAGGGGAAACTAGAAACTGGATCTAACAGTTTTTTTCACCCTTGCTGCAGGAAGATGGAATCCTCCACTTCTCTTCAGCAGGGGGCAGAATAGAACAGGATTGTTCCACTCTGAACGGCCATAACAATAAAACTATCTCTACCAATGATGCTGCCACCTGCTGGTGGACCTGTAAAATTACAAGGAAAAAATTACATTTAACATGGTTTGGATGCACATTTCTGGAGACATAATACTAATTATATCTGATGACAATATAAAAGCTCTTAAAGGGCAGTAGCGGGGTAGAGGCGTGTAGTAACACAGTCCACTGTGACTCGCAAAATGTCAATTGTACATGTGGATTTTCAGTGCAGATTCCACTCTTTGCAGAGATCTGGGACAAAGCTCTGTCAATTCTGCAACAAAATCTGTATGAAACACATGCAGATTTTGGTGGGGATTTGGTGCAGAAACAATCTGAAAAACGCATGAAAATCAGTGTGGAAAATCCACTTAATCTACCTGGCTGTGTACATGAAGGCATGAAGTATATGGGCTAAATTCTAGTGTTGGTTGAGCAGCAAAGTTCTCAGGTGCTCGAGTAGAACACCTAGGGATGCTCGGATGCACTACAGAGCACCCGAGCACAATGGAAGTCAATGGGATAACCTGAGCATTAACCCAGGCACCCCCTGCTCTGAAGAGGTCAGAAGTTGATGAAAACACCACAGAAATGGTTCGGGACCAGCATGTGGAGGATGTCTGGATGCATCTTGGACTCCCAGGTCACTGCTGGGAACAATGTTGTCCGAGTAGTACCCCACTTTTACAGACTGACAATAATACGCACAAAACAAAGATAAAATCGATTTTAGAGGAAAAATTGTTATGAAACATTCTTTCCTGTATATTTACTTACTTGTATATAAAGTGCAAGTGCTGCCAAAAATTACAAGGACGAGGCACTCCGAGTCTGATACAACCTGAATATCACAAAAAGGAGGGCCTCATTCACATTGTGGTACAATTGTTCAGGTAGTGGGAATCCTACACTCATAAAGCCTATGCACTAAGTGAAAGGGCTGCCAAAAATTACAAGGAACCGGCACTACAATACACCCTTTATTACACATAAAGGAGGGCATCCTACACACCCTTGAAAAATGATGATTGATGGCCTGCTGGTGACCCTCAAAAACTATTGGAGCAAGGGCCTGCTGATCTGACCATCTAAAACATTAGGGGCGAGGGCCTGCTGCTGATCTGACCATCTAAAACATTAGGGGTGAAGGTCAGCTACAGAGCTAACCCTCTAAAACATTAGAGGCGAGTGCCTGCTGCTCATCTGACCCTCTAAAACATTAGGGGCGAGGGCCTGCTGGTGACCCTCAAAAACATTATGAACAAGAGCCTGCTGGTGACCCTTTAAAACATTATGTTTGAGGGCCTGCTGGTGACTCTAAAACATTATGGGTGGGGGCCTGCTGCTGAGATGACCCTCTAAAACATTAGGAGCGAGGGCAGCCTAATAAGCATGTTGATATGATGGAGGAGGAGGACGAGAAAAGGGAGATTGAACCATATACAGTTTTTAGTGGTGGAAGGAGTGCATGGGAATACAGTGTATTCAATACACCATAAAAGCCACATTTAGAGAGCCTTTATGTTCAGCCGCTTTCCTCTGGTGGAGTAGAGAAGTCAGGGTAAATCCAGGCCTTGTTAATTTTTATTAGAATCAACCGGTCAGCATTTTCAGTTGATAGGCAGATGCGCTTATCAGTTATTATGCCCCCAGGAGCGCTAAATACACGCTCTTACAAAACGCTGGCGGCGGGGCAGGCCAGCATCTCCAAGGCGTAGAGCGCCAGTTCGTGCCACGTGTCCAGCTTGGACACCTAATAGTTGTAAAGCACAGAGGGATCACTGAGGACGCTGACATGGTCTGCTATGTACTCCTTCACCATCTTCCAAAATTTTTCCCTCCTTGTGACACTAGGCTGCGTATCAGGTTGAGGATGCTGGCGGGGTGTCATAAAACTGTCCCAGGCCTTGGAGAGTGTTGTCCTGCCTCTGTTGGAACTGATGTGTGTTTCCTTTGTCTCCCCTCCTCGGTTGGCCAAGGAACTACGTACTCTGCAGCCAGCATTGTCAGCTGTAAATTTATGGAGCAATTTTTCCACAAGGACCTTCTGGTATTGCACCATTTTGCTTGTCCTCTCCACCACAGGAATGAGAGATGAGAAGTTCTCTTTGTAGCAGGGGTCGAGAAGGGTGAACATCCAGTAATCTGTGTTGGCCAAAATGCGTACAACGCGAAGGTCATGGGAAAGGCAGCCTAACATAAAGTCAGCCATATGTGCCAGAGTCCCAACAGTTAAGACTTCGCTGTCCTCATCAGGAGGATGACTCTCAATATCCTCATCCTCTTCCTCCTCTTATACCCAGCCACGCTGAACAGATGGAATAAAACTTCCATGGGTTCTACCCTCTGTAGCGGAGGCAACCGTTTCCTGCTCCTCCTCCTCCTCATCATCCAATTTGTGCTGAGAAGAAAAACTGAAGGTGGTCTGGCTATCACCCTGTGTACTGTCTTCCCACATTTCCACCTCTTTCACATGCAAAGCGTCCGCCTTAATTGTGAGGAGCAAGAGTTTGAGTAGACACAGAAGTGGAATGGTTATGCTGATAATAGCGTTATCGCTGCACACCATCTGTATTGATTCATCAAAGTTGTATAAAACCTCACAGAGGTCAGACATCAATGCCCACTCGTCGCTTGTGGAGAGCGGAAGCTGACTGGAAAGATGACGACCTTGTTGCAGCCTGTATTCCACTACTGCCCTCTGCTGCTCACAAAGCAACATGTGGAACGTAGAGTTCCAGGGCGTGCTCATTTCGCACAACAGTCGGTGAGCTGACAATTGCAAGCGCTGCTGCAGCATTGCCAGACCAGCGGAAGCTGTTGTTGACTTGCGGAAATGGGCACACATGTGGCGCGCCTTCACCAGTAGCTCAGGCAAATTGGGGTAGGTTTTGAGAAACCCCTGAACCACTAGGTCTAACACGTGGGCTAATCATGGTATGTGTGTGAGCTTGCCAAGTTACGGCCATTATCAGACACAACCATGCATGGTTGTAGGTTGAGTGGTGAGAGTCACAGCTCAGTCTGGTGCCTTATCCCCTGCCACAGCTCTACGGCAGTGTGCTGTTTGTCACCTAAGCAGATCAGTTTAAGCACGGCCTGTTGCCGCTATGCCAATGCAATGCTACACTGCTTCCAGCTAGTGACTGATGGCGGACTGGTGCTGCAAGATGATAATTCAGAGGTGGAAGTGAAGGAGGAGGCGGAGGAGGAGAAGGGGGGGCTCGCAATCCTTGGCGTTGGTAGTATCTGTGCCATCCAGGGTACGACTTGCTCCCGGCCTCCACAACGTTCACCCAATGTGCCGTCAGGGAAATGTAGCGTCCCTGGCCAAAAGCACTTGTCCATGTGTCAGTCATTAAATGGACCTTCCCAATAACTGCGTTGGTCAGAGCACGGGTGATGTTAAGGGACAGATGCTGGTGTAAGGCTGGGACTGCACACCGGGAAAAATATTGGCGGCTTGGGACTGAGTACCATGGGACAGCCGCCGCCATCAGGCTGCGGAAAGCCTCAGTGTCCACAAGCCTAAATGGCAACATTTCCAGAGCCAGCAATTTGGAAAGTTGCGCATTTAGTGCTATGGCCTGTGGGTGGGTGGCTGGGTATTTGCGCTTTCGTTCGAAGGCCTGGGGTATAGATATCTGTACACTGCACTGGAACACAGAAGTGGATGTGCTAGCTGATGGTGCTTGCGAAGGTCCAGGTGCATGGCGGGAGGCATCCGGGCCTGTGTCTTGGATAGGGGATTGGCCAGCACGTAACACAGGGGAAGACATGCAGAGACTGGTTGTGGACCAAGGCGTTCGGCCCACCTATTAGGGTGCTTTGATTCCATGTGGTGGATCATGCTGGTGGTGGTGAGGTTGCTAGTGTCCACGCCCCTGCTCATTTTGGTACGCCACAGGTTGCAAATGACAATTATTTTATCTTCCGTACTCTCTTTAAAAAAGCGCCGGACTGTGGAACACCTACCCCTTGGCAAGGGAGATTGCCGCAAGGGGGTGCTCCGGGGAACAGTTGTGGACCAGTTTGATGTGGCCCACCTTCTCCATTTTGCCACCCCACTGCCTCTTCCAGCCTGTTGCGGTGCTGCGGATCCCTCCCCCTCTTTACTGCTGTCCTCGCTCGGCTTGCCACCTTCCCAGGTTCGGTCAGTGACTTCATCGTCCAGCACCTCCTCTTTCACTTCCTCACTTTGGTCATCCTCCTGACTTGTTGACCTAACAACAACCTTAATTATTGACAACTGTGTCTCATCATCATCATACACCTCATGAAACACTAATTGCCGTTCCTCACCGTCATATTCTTCTGACTGTGGATGCTCTAGAGTTTGGGAATCAGGGCACAAGATCTCCTCATGTCCCTCTTCAAGCGGGCTTGGTGAGATGTTCAAATTAAGAAATGGCGATGAAAACAGCTCCTCGGAATATCCGAGTGTGGTATCACTTGTTTGCCAAGACTATCCATGGTGAGTGGAAGGAGTATCAGGGTGAGGATTCTGTTGACCAGACTCTTGGCTACTGAGACTGGACTTTGTGGAAGACAGGGTGGTGCTTAACCGACTGCAAGCATTATCTGCTGCAATCCAACAAACCACCTGGTCGCACTGGTCTGACTTCGAGAGAGGTGTTCTGCGCCGCCTTGCAAACTGGGAGATGAAGCTAGGTATCGTGGATGAGTGTGTTTCTTGTGCTATGGCAGCAGGCACAGTTTCACCGCGCCTAGGGCCACGGCCTCTGTGTGCACCATCAGCAGTACGACCACTTCCCCATCCCTTACTGCTCACCTTGAGCATATTAAATGGTATATATGCTTGCAAGTATGTTACACGTACAGTAGCGCCGGTTTTTTAAGTGTATGCACAAATAAAGTACACAGAATGTCACAGGTATTTTTAGGATGCGCACACGTTAAACAGGAGGTATAGCGCAAATAATGTCGCTGTCACCAGCGGCTAATAAAAAGTTACACTGAATGAATGTCACTGATATTTAGGATGGGCAAACGTTATACAGGAAGTGTAGCGCAGGTAATGTCGCTGCCACCATCAGCAAAAAAATTAGACTGAATGTCACTAATATTTCGGATATGCAAACGTTATACAGGAGATGTAGCGCAGGTAATGTAACTGTCCGCAGCGGACACCATTTATGGAAAAAGTGCACTGGATGTCACAGATATTTTTAGGCTGCGCACACGTTACACAGGAGATGTAGCGCAGATAATGTCGCTGTCTGCAGCGGCCAAACAATTGCAAGCTATTTAGCGCAGGTTGCGCTCAAAATATATATTGCTGCCAGATACAACTATAGTCCTTAACAGGACTTTTGGGTCTCTAACAAGTTTTAGCAATTTAGTGCAGGTTGCACTAAATATATACGGGTGAAACTCGAAAAATTTTAATATTGTGCAAAGTTCATTTATTTCAGTAATGCAACTAGAAAGGTGAAACTAACATATGTGATAGACTCATTACATGCAAAGCAAGATATGTCAAGCCTTTATTTGTTATAATTTGAATGATTATGGCTTACAGCTTATGAAACCCAAAAGTCACAATTTTGAGGTACCCTTTGCTCAGGGGGTATGGATTAATTAGCTGACTAGAGTGTGACACTTTGAGCCTAGAATATTGAACATTTTCACAAAATTCTAATTTTAAGCTGCATTAATGCAATTCCTTTTCATTTGCATTACTGAAATAAATGGACTTTTGCACAATATTCTAATTTTTCGAGTTTCACTTGTATATTGCTGCCACACACAATAGTCCTTAAAAGGACTTTTGGGTCTATAACAAGTATAAAAGCTAAAATATTCCTATTTAACTCTCTACACTATATGTCCCTTCTGCTCTCCAGCTCTCCCTGACTAAGACTGAGCCGAACACGTGTCATCGGGTGCATTATAGCAGCCGATGACGCGTCTGGCCAGCCAATCACTGTAATGCCAGTAGCCAACATTGTTACGGCATTACAGTGAATGGCAGTACTTACCTGCACGTTTATTGGCTGCTTAGCAGCCAACAAACGTGCGGGGAGGAGACTCGAGCATTGCGCTCAAGCACGCGCAGTATTCGGCCGAACACCACGATGTGCTGAGCATCGCGATGCTTGAATAAAATTAGTGTTCGGCCAAGCATGCTCGGCCAACACTAGTTTTCATATACTGTATACTTAGACCAATTAAGTATCGTTAAAGAAAATGGAATAAAACAATATACTCATAATGAACTGTGTGGAAAACAATGTACTTTTAAAGGGGTATGCCAGCTTTTAGATATTGATGACGTAGTCTCCAGATAGGTCACCAATATCGGATTGATGTGAGTTCAACACCTGACACCTTAATTGACCATCCGTTTTGAGCAGTCGCCGGAGACACAACAGTGGATGGAGCCAAAGGCAGAAGGCTTTATCCATTGTGTAGTGGCCATGCTGGTGTACTGCAGCTCAGTTCCCATTCACTTTAGGATAGGTAATCAATATGTAAAAGCTGCAATACCCCTTTAAGATAATATAACTTTTGTATTGTACAGTATTTGACATGATTTAATAGCGGGAAATTAAGTAATAGATAATAGTAGAAGGGCTACAATTCAGAAAAAGTCACAAACTTGTATATACTCAAATAAGAACACAAAGCTTCAGGTAACTAGTGTCTGTATGTCCATTTGCTGATGTGTCAAACACTTTTCAATTACTAGACTGTGGCTTTACTTGGTATGGTAGCTCCAATTTGCTTTGTTGAACATTGGTTAAAATCCCACCAATCAAACATTCATGGCCTATCCTAGTTAAGAAAAAAAAAATTAAATAGCAAATGGAACTACCGGTATTTCATACTCTACTAGTAAATGCTTATTAATAAACACTTTGTAAAACCAAACTTTGCTGATGGGAAAACAAATTGTCAAATTAGTATTCCAGGACTTTAAAGTATTTGTGTATATGAAAAAGGAGCAGTGTACATTCTGGGCTGGGGCAGATGTTTCTGAAAAGCGACATAATCAGATAAAAAAGAAAATTGAGAGAACATGTTATAAACACTTATAGACCATGTTTCCAATGCAGCTGCAGTTAACATCTTTCTATCATTTCATGCAATTTAGATGACAACAGAAAATATGAACAGAAAAATAACTGAAGAGCTGGGAGTATTTGTGGATCTTTGTGATGTGTTTCAAGACAAGCTTCTTAAGTGTCAGAAAACTTTTTCAAGATCTGATGTTCCTGAACCTTCCAGGCCTTATGCGCAATTACTTTGCTTTCATGTGTCTGTATGATGAGGATAAATATACTATTCTAACAGAATACAGATGTACAGTTTTTACCAGAATTTAAAACTTTTATGTTTTTAATTTCATCCAACCTACTCCATAATAAATAAAATATAGTATTCAAAGCACCTAGAACGTCCTCAATGTGTAAAGACACAAATGCAAAAATTAGATAAAGTTTATTAATTATACACACTATCCAGAAAATGATAAAAACAATTAAAAGCAATTAAGTCAGATGAGGAAGAGCAAGCTTTAAACATGGTTTTTACCCCTGGGAACCTTTTCTGCAGAACCCCTCTCCCCCAGCCAGGCCGGACTTGGTGGGAATTATACTTACTTGGTTCCCACTGTGGGTCCGGCCAGGCTGGAGGCCCTGCAGAAAAGGTCCCTGCTGGGTTTCGTCTCCCTTGCCCCCTCACCTCTGCTGCAGTTCATGGGTCTCCCCGCATCAAAATCAGGTTTGATAGAGTCCATGTGGCTGCTGCAGTCAATGATGTGTCACCCATGCATCATGTCACTGGGTCATGTGATGCATGGGTGATATGTCACTACTGTGGATAGTCATTGGCTGCAATGTTGCAATGTCCACATGACCTGCATCAAACCAGATGTTGACATGGAGAGACCCACGAGCTTCAGCAGAGCTGAGGGAGCAAAGGAGCCAGAAATCAGCAGGGACGTCTTTTTTTTTTTTTTGCAGACTCTCCAGCCTGGCTGGACCCTCAGTGAGAATATCTTACCTGGTTCCTGTGGCTGGGTTCCGGCTTATTCAATCGCCTGGCTCCATTGCAGCTCCTGGGTCTCTTCATGTCAACATCTGGTTTGAAGTGGTTCACATGATGTATGGGTGACCTGTCACCGCATCAAACCAAATGTTTGCATAGTGAGACTCAAGCTGTGGCAGAGCTGGGGATTGAAGTTGAAACCCAGCAGCAGGTACCAGGTAAGTATAATTCCCACACTTGGGGTCTGCAGAAAAGGTCCCCTATGGTGAACAATCTCTTTAAAATCAATAAACACTAATATCCGCATGATATTTACTCCCATGTATGTGTACAGTATACCAAATATTCCATGTAGCTTTACAATATAAATTATAAACTATCTAGGTAATACAGAGAGACCAATGCCCTCTATCCCAAGATCAAAACTGATAGATAACTGAATAAAGTGCTGTGTTCCAGAGAGCCCAGAAAGAAGCCAGGGGGAAAATACACATGTGAGTATCAGTGGCGTTGTGAGGGGGGTGCAGCGGATGCGGGCCACACCGGGTGACACCAGTCTGATGGGGTAACACCCGCCGGACCCAGTGGCGGATTATAATAGGGGCGATCGGGTCGGTAGCCCCGGGCCCGGCATCCCTGGGGGGCCCAACACCGACCCGAACAACCACATACTGCGGCGGGGCACAGGAGCGAATAGTTGCCTGCCCCGCCGCCGATCACCACCATAGGCTTCAGGCCTAGTAGTTCTGAGGCCTATGCGGTAGTGAAATCCTGGCGCAGGCATGCGTGATGATGTCATTGCGCGCCTGTGCCGGGAGGGATGCAGGACAATGAAGAATGCGCGCCTGCCTCACCATGCAGGGCACAGGTAAGTATTAGCTTTTAATTGTTTTCTTTGTGTGTGTGCCAACTTTGGGGGGACAAAGGAGGACATGGGGCAGTGTGGTAGCAAATCAGTTCAGGGGGGGCAGACTATTCATTGGGGCAAATAACTTCATGTGGGGCAGTGTGGGGGCAGATTATTACTTGGGGGCAAATTACTTTATGGGGGGCAGTGTGGGGGGAAATCACTTCAAGGGGTGCAGTGTGGGGGAAAATTCTTCATGGTGGGCAGTGTGGGGCCTAATTACTTCAGGGGGTGCAGTGTGGGGGCAAATTACTTCATGGGGCAGTGTAGGAGCAAATTACTTCAGGGGGTGCAGTGTGGGGGCAGATTACTTAATGGGGGTGCAGTGTGGGGGGAAATTACTTTATGGGGGGCAGTGTGGAGGCAAATCACTTCAAGGGGTGCAGTGTGGGGGCAAATTATTCATGGTGGGCAGTGTGGGGGCAAATTACTTCATGGGGCAGTGTGGGGCCAAATTACTTCAGGGAGTGCAGTGTGGGGGCAAATTACTTCATAGGGCAGTGTGGGGGCAAATTACTTCAGGGGGTGCAGTGTGGGGGCAAATTACTTAATGGGGGTGCAGTGTGGGGGCAAATTACTTTATGGGCGCCAGTGTGGGGGGAAATTATTTCATGGGAGTGCAGTGTGGGGGGAAATTACTTCATGGGGGCAGTGTGGGGGAAATTACTATATGGGGCAGTGTGGGGGAAATTATTATATGGGGCAGTGTGGGGGAATTTACTATATGGGGCAGTGTGGGGGAAATTACTATATGGGGTTGTGTTGGGGAAATTACTACATGGGGACAGTGTGTGGGAAATTACTATATAGGGCAGTGTGGGGGAAATTACTATTAGGGAACATTATTTTTGGGGACACTATACAGGCATTATTACCTGGAGCATAATATAAGGTGTTATTATTACAGGGGGCACTCTAGAGGACATTATGCTGTAGACACTATAGGGACCTTTGAGATAATTTATCAAACTGGTGTAAGGTAGAACTGGTTAAGTAGCCCATAGCAATCAATCAGATTCCACCTTTCATTTTTGACAGCTTCTTTGGAAAATGAAAGGTGGAATCTGATTGGTTGCTGTGGGCTACTTAACCAGTTCTACTTTACACCAGTTTGATAAATGACCCCAATTATGAGAACTCTAACGTGTCTGTGTAACAAACTCTGCAGAGACAAGATGCGGCTGAAATAATTTGTCATGGTGGTCTGGGTCAAACGGAGAAGAGGAAAGAGAAGGTCTACATGACAGGAGATGTTACTGGAAGTAAGAGGAATGTGGTGCTGTATTCTCCTACATGTAGAGCGGGCTAAGATTTTAATTTGTAGATGTCACCTGCAGTCCTATGTAACAGCCCAGATAACAGTGCTAACTTTCTGTGGGAAGATAATGCAGTAGATGTTCCCTGCAGTCCTATGTAACACCCCACATAACACAATAATTCACTGTGTTATGTGAGGTGTTACATAAAACTGCAGGTAACATCTATGACTTGTGTACACAGAGAGTTAGGAGAATGGTGGGGGTCCGACTCCTAGCACCCCTGACAATCAGCCGTTTGAGGAGACCGCAATGATCCAGTGAGCGCCGCAGCCTCTTTGCTTCTTACCAAGCACAGTTCTGTCCATTTGATAGCACTGTGCTTGGTATTGCAGCTTAACTCCAATCACTCAGATGGGATTGAGCTGCACCTATACCACGTGAACGATGAATATGATGTCATATGGCCTAGGAAGAGACTGTGACGCTCACAAAGCACCGCAGCCTCTTCATACAGAAAAATATGAAACTAAAATGGAGGGAGGGGCCCGTGTGGAGTAGACAGCCCAGGGCCTCACATGCACTTAATCCGCCCCTGGCCGGACCCAACACCACTAGCACACACACCCCCTCCCCACCCCCCGTAAGCGATGACACCATTTTCTACCACATCGGGTGACACCAGCCCTAGCAACACCACTGGTGAGTATGTAGTGGGGATGAAGTCCACAGAGTCTGACATTTCCAGTGCTAGTTTGAATTAACTTGGTTTATTGGAACATAACATTTTGTTCTGTTATCTAGCAACTTTGATCTAGAGAAATCCCTGAGCATTGGTTTCTTTGTATAGCCTACATTGTATATTATATATTTTTATACTGTACTGAATATGTAAATGTGTGTAAATTTCATGCGGTGATTGGTGTTTATTAGAGTTGATCACGAATATTCGAATTGCGAATTTTTATCGTGAATATTGGCACTTTGAGAATTCGCGAACATTTAGAATATAGTGATATATATTCGTAATTTTAAATATTTGAGATATTTTTTTAATCAGTACACATGATCCCTCCCTGCTTCTAGCTTGTGGGCCAATGAGAAGGCTGCAATATCTTAGACTTTAGGAGTAGTGTTGATTGCGAATTTTCGTAATGCGAATTTTCGTAATGAGAATTAATGAGATCGTGAAACTCAGATCCGATGGTATATTCTAACCCCCAGGCATTCCCATGGTGACGGGGACTCTTGTCGGATAGGAGTATGCCAAAGTGGAACAACTGTACAGATTTTAAAAAAAAGACGAATATTCTAAAAAACTAATATATTACTTTTTCAGAATATTCGTAATATTCAAAAACAAGAATATATAGCAATATAGCGAATATTGGGAAAAACCCAAATATAGAACAATTTAGCTAATATAGTGCTATAATATTCTTTGTCTAATAGTTGTAATTTTTTTCTCATCTGAAGTTCAGATTGGAAAAAAATTACAACTATTAAAAAAATATTATAGCACTATATTAGCTAAATTGTTTTACCTTTGTTTTTTGTTTTTTAATATTCGCTTTAATGCTATATATTCTTGTTTTAGAATATTACGAATATTCGAAAAAACTAATATATAGCACTATATCGAATATATTTGTTTTTTAGAATATTCGTCTTTTTTTCCATCTGAAGTCATGATTCCTCCCTGCTTAAGTAACTTACCACCCGTCTGTACCCTTATTGCAGACTGCTAGCAATTCCTTCATAACTTCTAGTTTAAATAATACAGGAATGACACAACCTAGAATCATAAGAATAGATGCTCCAGAATTGTTATTACATGGGTAATGCATGTAGCTTTTAAAACAAGCATGTCAGGAGTGGTGAAAGGTCCTCTTTATAGAGGAAATCACAGTTTGACTCCATTAAAATCCAAAATAAATGCTACAGAGAGTAATTGAAAGGGAAAAAAAATAATAGAAAATTACAGAAATGGATAGATGGAGATACTGATGAAGCAGTAAATTGAATTTAAAGGAATGTGGAAAATAAGTATACAATACAATGCATTCAGAAATTCTTAAGACCCTTTCACTTTTTTTCCATTTTGTTATGTTGTGCTTAAATCAAAAATGTCAAGCTTTCTTCCATCAGTCTGTACTCATTGTCCCTTAATAAGAAACTGAAAACTGAATTTTAGAAATGTATGCAAATTTATTACTACAATTTTGTATGGACATAAGTATTCAGAGGCCCTATGCTATGGCTCTTGAAGTTTAGCTCTGTGCCTCATATTTCCTTTGTTGATCACCTTTGAAATGTTTCTACATCTTGATTTGAGGCCACCTGGGGTAATTTCAGTTGACTGGACATGATTTGGAAAAACACACCCCTATACAAGGTCTCCCCGCTGACAATGCATATGAGAACAACCAAGCTGTATGGAGAGAACTGCCTGTAGAGCTCAGACATGAGATTGTGTGGAGAAAGGCATACAATATTTCTGCTGCACTGATAGTTTCCAAAAGCATAGTGGCCTCTATAATTCTTAAATTGAAGAAGTTTGGAATAACCAGGACTCTTCCTAGAACTGGCAGCCCTACCAAACTAAGTAATCAGGGGATAATAGCCTTGGTAAGAGTGACTAAGAACCCAATGGTCTCTCTGTCTTAGCTCCTAAGGTCCTGTGTGCAGGACTAAATGGTCAACCATCACTGCAGCAACCACCAATCTGGGGTTTATGATCGATTGTCCAGAAAGAAGACTCCTTCAGTAAAAGACACATGAAAGCCTCCATGGAGTTTACAAAAAAAAAAAAATCCTAAAGGACTCTCGGGCTGGGAGAAACAAAATTCTTTGGTCTGATAAAACTAAGATTTAACTTGTAGGGTCATGTCTAGAAGAAACCAGGTTTCTGTCCAATGCCATCCCTACAGTGCAAAATGATGGTGGATGACTAACAGGATTTAGTAAAAGCTGAATGGAGCAAGTGCAGAAATATCCTTAATGAAAACCTGACCCAGAGTGCTCTTTACCTCACACTCGGTCAAAGGTTTACCTTCCAACAAGGTAATGACCCTAGGCCTACAGCCAGGACAACACAGGAGTGGCTTAGGGACAACTCTGGGAATGTCCATGAGTGGCTCAGCCAGAGCCCTGACTTGAACCCAATCAAACATCTCTGGAGAGACCAGAAAATGACTGTCCAGCAACAGTCCCCGTCCAACCTGACAAAGCTTGAGAGGATCTGCACAAAAGAATAGCAGAAAATACCCAAACCAGGTTTGCAAACCTTGTAGCATCATACCCAGGAAGAGTTAAGACTGAAATAATTGCCAAAGGTGCTTCAACTAAGTACCGAGTAAAGAATATGAATACTTATATCAATTTTTTATATGTAATGCAAGGCACCAATGAAACAGACCAGTGAGGATGAAGTCAAAGGGGTTTATTAACAAAATAGACAAAGTCCAGGTAAACTTCACTTGGCAAATATCAGGCAAACAAAAACCGAAGGAAAGCCAGGAGTAGTCCTCATCAGTGCATAAGTCTCTGTGCAACTTGCCAGGTAAACGGATGCGTCACAGAAAGTCCCGGGTCCTGGGTTCCACTGCAACGGGCGAAGATCCCAGCAATCTTCAGTCAGTAGCTGCAGTACTGACCTGCACCTGGATAAGGAAGGATAACAGTGGGCACTGACCGACCTGGGAGGCCACCTTTTATGTGCCTGCTAACAAATCCCAAGTGTCCACTCCCCATAGGTCATAATCCTGCCCTACACCTGTGTACAAGGCTTTGGTCGGTCATTAGTCAATTAGACCAATGCCGGCCCCCTAATCTACTTTGAACTTGCGGCCAGGTGCTATTCTCTTCGCCGGCCGGCGAAGCGCATAAGAAGCCCGTACCCCCTTGCGAACCCATTTTCAAACGTAAACGCGTATGCACGACAGGCTCTGCGAGAGTGCGCGAGCGCGTCGACATGGACACCGAAATGGAATCCGCAATAGGCACCGGAGACAAGGTCGGCCGCAGCACTCTGCCACAAGCCCGGCCAAGCTGTCCCCGAAAGCCATGCGGTCTTCCCCTCCGGCGCACATGCGAACGCATTCCTGCGTCGGTTCCCAAAGGGGTCGGAGCTGGTGTATCAATGGAGACACGCGTAACCTGTCCCGCAGCTCCACAAGGACCCTTTTTGGTCACACCGGAGTGCGAGACAGGTGAGGATCTTACATTATACTTATGCAATATTTTATTTTTCCTTTTCAATAAATTAGCAAAGATTTTGAACATTTAATTTTTGCTTTCTTATTAGGGGTATTAAGGCTGCAACATAACAAAATGTGAAAACAAGTGAAAGGGTCTGAAGACTTTTCAAATGCATACATTGTACATACATGAAAAGCATTCCATTACCAAATCAAGTGATTACATTAAAATACAATATGTTCCTTCTCTATCTTTAAATAAAAAGACTTTCCTGCCTTGGTTACAGTGAAGCAGGGTATCAATACTAAATATATATTTAAAGAGTGACTCCAAAATTTCATTCACCTTAATGGAGTCATTACATACATTCCCTGCCCTCACTTAATAGGCCGCAGCTGAAGTCTGCTCTGCCTTAAAGGGGTTATACACAATTTAAAAAAAAAAAAAAAAACTTCCCCAAAACAGTGACAATTCTGAAAATATTTCTACCCGGCCAGTGCTGTGCTCTTTGCGTTCCTCAGTGTACCGTAATTAGGTTGCAGGCACTTCCTGGATCATATGCTGTAATGTTTGTGGGTTGTGCCTGTGCAGACAGCCTCAGGTACTGACTGCTCACAGTGTCCAAAGCTGCCTGACTGCGCACGAATATTCGAATAGCGAATTTTTATCGTAAATATTGCCACTTCGAGAATTCAGGAATATTTAGAATATAGTGCTATATATTCGTTATATCAAATATTCCGCATTTTTTTCCATCTGAACACATGATTCCTCTCTGCTTCTTGCTTGTGGGCCAATGAGAACAATGTCAACTTCACAACAATACTTAGTGCACCAATCAGTAATCTGTAGTCACACCTGCTAAAATCTGAAGTTACACGTAGTGTGAAAAAATATTCTAATCACTGCCGATTAGCGCAATCGCGAATGTATTGGAGCATTTGACTCTATCTGCATATAAAGCTATTCTAATGTTATGCCGTGCCAACCATTTTCTCCAGTCTCAGGAAACTTATACCAGCTTGAAAAATTTTGCCAAAGTGACCCACGCCTGTATTATGCGATTTTACATTGCCGATTTATCGCATTCAATAAAATCTCGAATTCTCGAAATTCGTGAATATATGATGAATATTCTACAAAATATTCATGAAGTATAGCGAAATCGAATATAGCCCCTGCCACTCATCACTATCTGAGATATTTGTCCTGTGGACTTGCTCCAAATCACACATTTTTAGATACCTGACCAGGGGATGTGCTCTAAATTACACTTTGCTATACTTGCCATTAGTGATGGACGAACATCTGCCGGGGTGGTTCGCGAACGCGATCAAATGTTCGTGAACCGCAAGTTCGCGGCGGGTCCCATTCATTTTAATGGCAGGCGAACCTGAAAAACCTTCAGCTCATATTTGCAGCCAAGAAATAATTACTAGAAGTGCACAAATAGTCCCACAACATGGACAGTGACATACCAGATGTATTATTCAAATTTGCGATCTCCATTCATTTTTTTTTTCAATGCGAAATATCGGCAATATAATATTCGCGTACGAGCATGCCCAAATGCACTATACAGTACCCAAATGCACTATAAAGAAAGTATATTGGTATATAACACCCCGCTTCAATCATTTTTTTGGGGGGACGACTGGTATATCACACCAGTAGAAATTATTTGTTCCAATAACGCTTGTCCCTCTAGAACCGCACACAACTCCTGCACAATACAAATGCACTATAATATACTTTCTAACATAGAAAGTATATTATAGCATTGTACAAGGAAGGCAATCCATTAGAATATACATGAAGATAAAACGTAACCTTTAATAATTTTACTATGAGGGTCCATTCACACGTCCGTAAGTCCGCAATGAGCATTCCGCAATTTGTGGACCGCACATTGCTGGCACTATAATAGAAAATGCCTAATCTTGTCTGCAATTGCGGACAAGAATAGGACATGTTCTATTTTTTTGCGGAAACGGAAGCACAAATGCGGAAGTGCGGATCCGCGGATGCGGACAGCACATTCCGGCCCCATTGAAAATGAATAGGTCTGCACCCATTCCGCAAAATTGCGGAACGGATGCGGACCCATTTTGCGGACGTGTGAAGGGAAAAGATATCCCTCAAATTGAAAATAAATGAAATTATTAAAGTTAACCAAAAAGCATAGATGTGGTAGGCAATAACAAGTGCTCGGAGGCACTAAATCAGGTGCTCGGCGGCACCAGATCAGAAACCATATGTCCTACCACAATCTGGGGGGTTCCAGTGCACATCGATGAATCCAGGAGGGAAAGCAAAAAAACATCCATCCCTGGGCTAGATGATGATGTGGTATTGAAGGACAGGGTGGGCAAAGAACTGTCACTGATATTGCCCTACAGGGGGGTGCTATTCTGGCCCTGATAGCCTAACCACAGACCACCCGCCCTGATAAGAGCGACCCCGTCTGGAACCTTACCCTATATAAAAATGGTCCTAGTAAGCCCCTAGCCCCTAGGCCCCTGACTTCCAGGTGATCACTATATAGATCTATGTGTTTTTGACTCATTATAAAAGTATATTATAAGTACAGTATATCGCACCCCTCTGTGTATCACACATATCGATAGCACACCTATACTAGTGCTTAAAATGACTTTTGTGGCCCTATTAGGTAGCGTTTGGTGTCCCTAACAGCCTGTCCCTGCCCCACACAGCAACCTCTCCCTACACTGGCAAAAGACTGAATGTAAAATGGCGGCCAGATCGGGTTTATTTATAAGGTAGGGGGTAAGTCCATGTGCTGAAATGTCTCAATTGGCTGTCCTGTACCACCTGATGGATGTGTCATGGGTCAAAGTTCTTCACAATGTAAAAGAATATGGTGGGGAGCGAATTTCTCAATATGTTCGCATGTTCGGCGAATCGCGAACAAGCAAAGTTCGCCGCAAAACGATGGGTGTGGGGAGTTAATGCTTTGATTGATTCTCGGCACCCATATATTGTCACGACCGTGTTACGCGGACAGGCTCTTTCCGGCAGGCGCCTGTGTTACCAGTAGCAACTGGAGGTGGTTGCGCCGGGCTTAGCTTGGCTGTGGGCACGGTTCGTGACATATATTATAGTGAATTTTTATTGTGCAGCAGTTGTGTACGTTTCTGCTGCGATACTGCAGCTATACAGAGGAGCAAACGGTATTAGAACAAATAATTTCAACTGGTGTGATATACCAGTTGCCCCCCCAAAAAACTGAAAAACTGATTGAAGCACGGGTAATATACCAGTTCAGGTCTGAAGTCACTTTGCGAGGCTTACATAATAGAAACCACCCAAAAATTACCCCATTCTATAAGCTACACCCCTCAAGGTATTCAACACTGATTTTACAAACTTTGTTAACCCTTTAGGTGTTCCACAAGAGTTAATGGCAAATGGTGTTAAAATTTCAGAATTTAGATTTTTTGGCAAATTTTCCATTTTAATCTATTTTTTCCAGTAATAAAGCAAGGGTTAACAGCCAAACAAAATGCTATATTTATTTCCCAGATTCTGTAGTTTGCAGAAACACCCTATATGTGGCCGTAAACTACTGTACGGGCACACAGTAGGGCGTAGAGGGAAAGGTGCGCCGTATGGTTTTTAGAAGGCAGATTTTGCTGGACTGGTTTTTTGGACACCATGTCCCATTTGAAGCCCCCCTGATGCACCCCTAGAGTAAAAGCTAAATAAAAGTGACCCCATCTAAGAAACTACACCCCTCAAGGTATTCAAAACAGATTTTACAAACTTTGTTAACCCTTTTGGTGTTGCACAAGATTTAATGGAAAATAGAGATACAATTTCAAAATTTCACTTTTTGGGCAGATTTTCCATTTTAATATTTTTTTTCCAGTAACAAAGCAAGGGTTAACAGCCAAACAAAACTCAATATTTATGGCCCTGATTCTGTAGTTTACAGAAACACCCCATATGTGGTCGTAAACTGCTGTACGGGCACACGGCAGGGCGCAGAAGAAAAGGAATGCCATACTGTTTTTGGAAGGCAGATTTTGCTGGACTGGTTTTTTTAACACCATGTCCCATTTGAAGCCCCTTGATGCACCCCTAGAGTAGAAACTCCAAAAAATGGATTAAAATGGAAAATTTGCCCAAAAATTTTAATTCTGAAATTTAATCTCCATTTGCCAATAACTCTTGTGGAACACCTAAAGGGTGAACGACGTTTATAAAATCAGTTTTGAATACCTTGGGGGGTGTAGTTTATTATATGGGGTCACTTTTATGGAGTTTCTACTCTAGGGTTGCCTCAGGGGGGCTTCAAATGGGACATGGTATCCAAAAAAACAGTCCAGCAAAATCTGCCTTCCAAAAAACGTATGGCATTCCTTTCCTTCTGCGCCCTGCCGTGTGCCCGTACAGTAGTTTACGACCATATTAGAGATGTCGCGAACATAAAATTTTTCGTTCACTAACGGCGAACGCGAATTTCCGCAAATGTTCGCGAACGGGCGAACCGCCATAGACTTCAGTAGGCAGGCCAATTTTAAAACCCACAGGGACTCTTTCTGGCCACAATAGTGATGGAAAAGTTGTTTCAAGGGGACTAACACCTGGACTGTGGCATGCCGGAGGGGGATCCAGGGCAAAACTCCCATGGAAAATTACGTAGTTGACGCAGAGTCGGGTTTTAATCCATAAAGGGCATAAATCACCTAACATTCCTAAATTGTTTGGAATAACGTGCTTTAAAACATCCAGTGTGTGTATACGATCAGGTATGATGTTGCATCGATCAGGTAGTGTAAGGGTTACGCCCGCTTCACAGTGACAGACCAAACTCTGACAGACCAAACTCCCCGTTTAAAGCACCGCAAACAACCGCAAACAGTCCATTTGCACAACCGCAAACTCCCCATTTGCACAAGGTTGGATACCAAGCTATCCATGTCCCGTTCCTTGTCCTCACTGACGTCATTGAAGGTCTCTTTCTCCACCCAGCCACGTACAACACCAAGGGTCCCCGAAAGGTGACAACAAGCCCCCTGGGACGCCTGCTGTGGTTGGTCTTCCGCCTCCTCAAAGCCACCTTCCTCCTCTGACTCCTCTTCTTCAGACTCCTCTCTCTGCGTTGCCGCAGGACCAGCAATCGACGACGACAAGGCTGCTTCTGGTGGTGATGGTGACCACAACTCTTCCTCTTCATGCTCATCTACGGCCTGATCCAGCACTCTTCGCAGGGAACGCTCCAGAAAAAACGCATATGGGATGAGGTCGATGATGTTGCCTTGGGTTTGAATGACCAGGTTTGTCACCTCCGCAAAAGGACGCATGAGCCTACAGCCATTTTGCATGAGCGTTCAGTAACGCGGCAAAAAAATACCCAGCTCGGCAGAGGCTGTCCTCTTTTATTTTTTATTTAAAAAATCTGTTCTTACCAGTTTAATCTCTGTTTTGTCCCCTGTTCTTACCAGTTTAATCTCTGTTTTGTCCCCTATCAGGGGCCGGTGTATGGAATAGATTTTAGGAACCGGGAGATGGAAAAAGATAGTTGGTCGGTCCTCTTACTTCCAATTTGGGGCACTGCGCATGCGCCGTGCAATGTACTGTGCCACCCTATATTAGTGGTGTGTTAAGTAGTACTATTCCTATCAGTTTAATCCCTGTTACGTTCCCTATCAGGGACCGGTGTATGGAATAGATTTTAGGAACCGGGAGATGGAAAAAGATGGTTGGTCGGTCCTCTTACTCCCAATTTGGGGCACTGCGCGTGCGCCATGCAATGTACTGTGCCACCCTATATGAGTGGTGTGTTAAGTAGTACTATTCTTATCAGTTTAATCCCTATTACGTCCCCTATCAGGGGATGTGTATCGAATAGATTTTAGACAACCGCAGAGTTGTCAATAGTTGACACACTCATGACATAAATTCTATTCCTCTATGCGTCAATCTTGGTGTAGCGATGACTAAGCTCGTGCGCACGTTTGGGAGATTGCAGGCCATGGCGGTTTTTCAAAGCCTATGGTCGTGCTGAGGTAGTTCAGTGACAGTTAGGTGACCCAGAAAACAATGATTCTGCAGTGTGGACCCATTGTTGGCCTAGTAGGCTTTAATGATCACCTTAGATGATCACAAAGAAAATTAATGTTTTTTCTATTTAAAATTATCCAGCCGATCGCTTTTGGTCTGTTCACAATGAAGCAACGACCTTATCATCTGGGGTGTGCCAACATTGCCAACACACTCATAGAGGTGATTGCTTCATTGTGATACGCAAGCCCCTTCACCACAACAAGGTAATGCTCACGAAGGGGAATTGACACATGCATGTGCCTTTTTTTTGTTTTGTTTTTGCAGCCACAGTGCAGCACCAGAGGCCAGAAAAATTAGGTATTGTTACAGAAATTTATGTTTTCCAGGCAGAAAGTGCACTAAAACATTGCGGCTTGAACCCTAGTTGGTGGCGGAGAAGTACCGAAAGTCATCCGGCATGCAGAGATTAAATACAGCAGCGTGTGGACCATTTTTAGCCCAAGGCATCTCATCAGGCCTTTTTTAGTCAAATGCATCCCTCACTGTCAGTCCCTTTGGGATCCATGCCTTATTCATCTTAATAAAGGTGAGGTAATCTAGACTTTTTTGACCTAGGCGACTTCTGTTCTCAGTGACAATACCTCCTGCTGCGCTAAAGGTCCTTTCTGAAAGGACACTTGAAGCGGGGCAGGCCAGAAGTTCTATCGCAAATTGGGATAGCTCAGGCCACAGGTCAAGCCTGCACACCCAGTAGTCAAGGGGTTCATCGCTCCTAAGAGTGTCGATATCTGCAGTTAAGGCTGTGGCGATGCGTAGGACTTAAAAAGCTCCGCATGTCCACCATCAACAACACGTCTGTAAAGCGTCCTGTCTTTGCCGGCGTGGTAGGAGGAGGATTACTTTCACCTCTTCCCCTGTTAGATTCCCGTTGTGCTGTGACATCACCCTTATACGCTGTGTAAAGCATACTTTTTAACTTGTTTTGGAACTACTGCATCCTTTCCGACTTCCGGTAATTCGGTAACATTTCAGCCACTTTCTGCTTATGCCGGGGGTCTAGTAGCGTGGCCACCCAGTACAGGTCGTTCTCCTTCAGCCTTTTTATACGAGGGTCCCTCAACAGACATGACAGCATGAAAGACCCCATTTGCACAAGGTTGGATGCCGAGCTACTCATGTCCCATTCCTCGTCCTCACTGATCTCATTGAAGGTATGTTCTTCCCCCCAGCCACGTACAACACCACGGGTACCAGATAGGTGACAACGAGCACCCTGGGATGCCTGCTGTGGTTGGTCTTCCTCCTCCTCAAAGCCACATTCCTCCTCTGACTCCTCTTCCTCAGACTCCTCTTCCAGCGTTGCCACAGGTCCAGCAAGCTATGATGATAAGGCTGTTTCTGGTGGTGATGGTGACCACAACTCTTCCTCTTCCTCTTCACGCTCATCTACGGCCTGATCCAGCACTCTTCGCAGGGCACGCTCCAGGAAGAAAACAAATGGGATGATGTCGCTGATGGTGCCTTCGGTGCGACTGACTAGATTTGTCACCTCCTCAAAAGGATGCATGAGCCTACAGGCATTGCGCATGAGCGTCCAGTAATGTGGCAAAAAATTTTCCAGCTCTGCAGAGGCTGTCCTAGCACCCCGTTCATACAAATACTCGTTGACGGCTTTTTCTTGTTGGAGCAGGCGGTCGAACATTAGGAGTGTTGAATTCCAATGTTTCGAGCTGTCGCAAATCAAGCGCCTCACTGGCATGTTGTTTCACCGCTGAATATCGGAAAAGTGCGCCATGGCCGTGTAGGAACGCCTGAAATGGCCACACACCTTCCTGGCCTGCTTGAGGACGTCCTGTAAGCCTGGGTACTTATGCACAAAGCGTTGTACGATCAGATTCACTGCCACTTCTACTACTGCCTGGACAATTGGTGTTGACTGTGCTGCTACTGCAAACATTTGCACTACTACAGCCACCCACATTCTCACTCGGGGTCTTTTATTTTCCACTCTGTCAGACATTTTATTATGAGGCCTCTTTAAACAATGACAAGTCACAGGTTTGGCACACTGATTATTACATGGTTTTCAACAATTCACAAATAGAGGCACAATTAAATACCCCCCCCCCCACCCTTTTACGAATTCAAATCACAAGTGTATTGAAAATTTACAATGGCATATTGATGCAGCACAAAGTTTTGATTGGAACTGTTATACTAACGCAGTACAATGCATTAAATTTAAACTGTTATACCAACACAGTACGATGGGTTTTTTCGATACTTCACAGACAGAGGTGAATGCATGACATGAAAGCACAACACACTGGTGACAATTTACAATGGCATATTGATGCAGCACAAAGTGTTGAATGGAACTGTTATACTAATGCAGTACAAGGGATACAATTTTAACAGTTATAGTAACCCAGTACAATGCGTTAAATTTAAACTGTTATATTAATGCAGTGCAATGCATTGAACCGCACAGTTTTAAACAGAAGCAAAATTGCAACAGGTTTCTAGAAAGAAAAAGACACAAAAATGTATGCTGCTGGGGATGCTGCGAATATGCATGCAAAACACTTATGAACTGTAGAAGTTTGAAGGAGTTTTTTATTCTTTAAAGGCTGGCTACAGATGCACAGGAAAAAATGATGTTACAGGCAATGCAAGATTTTTGTAATTGCAGACTGTACAATAACATACAACTCTGACCCTATGCTTTCCCTCTCTGATAAAGCCCTGACTTTTCTACCTATTAATTCAACTGAGCTAACTAAATGTATTTCTAAACTATATCTGCAACACCCTAATATGGCTGGACACTCATCCTTTCAAAATGGCATCTGTGCTTTACACATTGGCTCTCTTTACACAGAGGCTGTCAGCCAATCAGGTCATATAAGCAAAGGATCCCAGCAGTCGTGTCTTAATGCAAATCAGATGTCTTTTATTCCACAAATGAAAAGACCAGGACCAGGTTTCGGCGATGTGCCTTCATCAACAGGTATGTCCAAATACAATCTTAACAAACTATATATGCTCTACAGTCACCGCCCACAGGAGCTAAAGTCCATCCCATAAGGGGAATGGCCACAAAGTTACAGGTGTAATCAATTTAATAATAAGCAAGCCAAAAAAGAGAAAAAAGCATCTAGATAGATATTTCATCTTACATTTGTAGATAATGCTCTTGTATAACGTTCAAATTTTCAATATCTGAGAAATAAACAACAGATATATTGTAAATACATAACAAAATTATTCTATTACAAATACATGACCTCATATTCCCTATTGAGGCCTCTAGGGTGCAATGTGTCCAATGTATGGATCCAAAAGGCTTCCCTCCGTAGCAACATCTTATTGATGTCACCCCCCCCCCCCCCCCCCCCCCTCCGTGGTCTAATCACCTGCTCTATAACCTGGAATTTCAGCTGGGAAATAGAATGTCTGCACTTTTCAAAGTGGCTTGGTATAGGTAATAGTAAGTTTTTAGTTCTAATAGTCGATTTATGCTTATTAATTCTGTCCCTCACTGCCTGCATTGTCTGACCAATGTACAACAGACCACAAGGGCATTTAATCAGATAAATGACATTTGAAGACTCACATGTAAAAAAAACTTTTACTTCAAACGGATTCCCGGTATGTGGGTGATAAAATGTAGGGCCCTTTATGATGTGTGAACATTGGAGACAATGCAGGCAGGGGAACGGACCTTTACGTGGGGTCGATAATACACTTTGACGCAACCGATGTTTAGTGCCCCCTATGTCCGCTTTAACTAGCATATCCCTATAACTGGGGTTCTTCCTATTACAGATCAGGGGTAAACTTTTAAATTCTGAGACCTCTGGATAGGCCTTACCCAATAAATGCCAGTGTTTTCTTACAATATTGTCAATGTATGCATTAAAGGGGTGAAATTTATGAACAAATGCATTCCTAGCATCATCCTTTTTCTTATGTTTAACCCTCGCTATTAATTGACAAGCACCACTATTATATAATACATCTGAGGGATATCCTCTTTCTCTGAATCTAGTAGTCATTTCCCCCAGCCTCTGATTCTGTAAAAGCGGATCCGTAACAATCCGCCTTACCCACTGATATTGAGATTTAGGTATAGACCTTTTTAAGGAAGGGGGGTGTGCACTCGAATAATGCAAAATACTGTTTCGATCCGTTTCCTTCCTATAGAGGTCAGTGGATAATTGACCTTCCTGTTTTTTTTATGACCAATTTATCCAAAAAGCTGACTTTATCTCTATCACATGTCATTGTAAACTGTAGACCCTCACATGCTAAATTCAGATGATCCATGAACACCACCAGGGTCTCACGTGGCCCCGCCCATATGCAAAAAATATCATCAATAAACCTTTTCCAAACCAAAATATTCTCAATATATAATTCATTGGTATATACATATGTTTCCTCAAATGCAGCCATGAATATATTTGCATAGGGCGGGGCCACGTTTGACCCCATCGCGGTCCCACGCTTCTGGAGATAATAATTATCCCCAAATAGAAAATAATTTTCCATCAGAACAATGCTCAACAGATGTAGAAAAAAATCACGTAAAGATGCAGTGTATTCACTAGTCTCCAAAATCTTAGAAACCGCCTGGATCCCCTCCCTGTGGCTAATCAACGTGTAAAGACTCACAACGTCGATAG
This sequence comes from Bufo bufo, assembly GCF_905171765.1. Taxonomy (NCBI): domain Eukaryota; kingdom Metazoa; phylum Chordata; class Amphibia; order Anura; family Bufonidae; genus Bufo; species Bufo bufo. Next base: position 165,637,333 of record NC_053392.1, on the reverse strand, counting down.
TCACAAGGAGGCTGTCCTCAGGAACATGACCCAAATCATTAATCAATCGTAGAAAATGAGGAGTATCTGATAGAAAAGATTTAGTGTTTCTAACAAGTGGCATCAGGGCTTTTTCTAATACTATGGCCAATGGACTAAGAATAGAATCTACTGAGGACACAATAGGGTGTTCAGGGGGATCTATAAGGGTCTTATACACTTTAGGTAAAATGTATAATACCGGGGTGATGGGGGATTGCTTAATCAAGAATCTACTCATATCTGTGTTGATCGTCCCAGCTGTTTCAAAATGCTTAACCAAAGTAACAATTTTCTCTTTAATTCTCCAAACTGATCGCTCTTTTTTCTTCCACAGTAATGTTTGGAGTCATGAATAGTCCACCATGCTTTACCTTGTCACAATGCTCTTTTATTTCTTTAAGTATTAATTGTGCATATGTCTCCACCGGATGGTACGTTTTTGGCGGCATAAATGTGGACTTATTACTGAGTCCAAGATCTTTCAAATGCAGGCATATTTCAGCTGGTACTATGTCAGTATGTTGAACCAATCAGGTCAAGCTCCACCGCCCTCCAAGGGTCATGTGATCCTTCATCTTTACCATTGCTGCCCCTTTTCCATATAATTTTCACAGTAAAATGGTGGGGCCCATTTTAAACGATTCATCCAAAGTAATTGTCAAAATTTCGGATTTCATTTGCAGAAGTATTTTTCTGAAATTCATAACAAGTCTGATTAATTTATAATCAATTCACTCAATGCTACATGATAATATATATATATATATATATATATATTGAAGTAGTGATGATTCCATTGATAATAATAATGTATCTATCATTAGTCATTATTAGCATCCATTTACATAGGAACCCAAAAAACATAAGACCATCAGCAGCAGTAAGAGCAGCAGCAGCAGGAGCAGTAAGAGCAGCAGCAGCAGGAGCAGTTTTTTTTAGGAGTAAACATCTGTAAAAATGGGAAAGTGAGATTTACAGATGATAATAGCAACTAAAATGAGTTCACCAAAGGTAAACCACTTCTGTAGTGTCCCACTAGGTAAAGGTGGGCACTACACAAGGGTCAATTGGGTCACGTTGTTCTCCACCTCCTGTGGAACATGGTCATTGTATTTTATATGTCATTTTAATGTAAATTGTAATGTTATTTATGTAATCTCCTGTCTACAAGGCCTATTAAGGGTGTAGTTCCTCCTCCTAGACTGTAGAGGGAGCTAGGGAACCCCCTAGTATAAATAGCCAGGTCCAGACCAGAGAGATAGGTCAGTGTGTACAGAAGCCAAGAGTCACCTTAGCCAGAGAGTAGCTGAGGAGCAGCTTCTGACATGCAGCTAGACAGCCCAGGCTTCTAGCTTGCTACCAGGAGAAGAGCCTGCCTCCTGAGAAACCTGAAGTTCCTATAAGAGTACAGAGCAGAGCTATTGTTCCAGCTAAACAGAGAGCTGAAGGGCAGAAGGATTTATTCAAAGCAAGGAGATATATACCTGAGGAAGTTTCCCTAACCAAGGATAAAGCCAGCAATAGGGCATACGGGCCTTGGGATAAAGACAGACAGGATTCTGAGGAAAAGTGCAGCCTGATCTGTAAGTGTTTAACCCTATGAGTATCTTGCAAGAACATTGTGCCTGCCATTGGATGTAAAGCCTTCCTGTAACCTTCTTGTACATGTGGAACTGAACAAAGAACTGTAAATAGTTAACTGTTTCAGTAAAAGGAAGGTTTGGTTCACTGCAACTTGTGTTCCTCCATTATTACTGCAACAAATCGGTGTGCCACCGTTACCGGCACTGGCGTCACAAACTTTAAGGGATCTTGCCACAGGCACATTAAACCTACAACACCTAGGGCACCTCACCTACCACCTGGCCTGGTCCCTATATACAGAGAGTGCCCCAGAGGATCCAAGTGCCAGCCTCTCCATCACTGCTGTACGCCTGCCCAGGGTCTTTCATAAACTGTGAGTAACCAAGAGCAACCCTCGTTTTGCGTATTAACCGTGACCTCACCATCGCAATACCCTGCAGGGCTGCGTACTTCACTTCCCATATTTTTCATTTTATTTTTTGGTATTTGTTCTTACTATACCAATAAACATGTATCAATTGAATTACTAAAATCAGAGGCACGTAATCAATGCTTATTTATTAAATTACAGTGTTTGATACTATTGGACATTGCCTTAAATTCTATAGTGGAGTCAAGAAAAAAAAATACATTCACGTTTCAGAGCTTGGGTAATGCGGAGGAAAAGCCAGCAGTCTTTCCTTGGATATACAGTAGTAATCTTATTTTTTAATTAGTTAAATTGAGCTTCTGCATTTATCTAATTAAAATCTATAAATTAGTCATGCTGGGATGCTGTGCTGTATAGCAATGGAATAGAGAAAGACACTGGGTCATTAGTATGTAGCTCATGAGGTTACTGAATGACTGACGCTGTGGAAAAAATATACAACTCAATCCATATCTGTTCTACTGAGTGATAAACGAGAATATATTTCTGCTATTAAGAATTCAGAATAGGTTAATTGGTTCAGATATGCTTTTAATCGCTCTTGTGTGCATATTACAAAGAAATAAATGATGATAGCTCCACTGAGGATTTGCCTTTTCTCCACACATGCTGCTTATGAGGGAGATGGAAATGTTCACATCAGTAGGGGGCATGTTTTTTTAACTGACTGAGCATTAACTGGAAACAAACGACTACTAAAAGCTGATAAGGAAATTTAAGAAATTTGGTTAAGTCTTCTGGAGATTCCTAGAGGATACATTATCCTATAAAGAAAATTATTCAAACACTTGTCAGAGAAAAGTGCCTCTTGAGAAATAATGCAGTATTTCTTTTCATGTATATCTGTTGTTATAAAACGATATACAGTATTGGGTATTTCTGCCCGCATCACTTCATCTACATACAATAAGAATCCTTCTTTCATGGAAGTAGTTATTCATGATTTCCTTGTACGGTTTCATTCATAAAGGGTTCTTTTATTAAATAATAAAAATCTGAAATTGTTAAAAAGATTTGGTAACATGAATTTATGGTATGTCTCCTACACACACTATAAGTCCATGACAATGAAGGCTTAGGATCATGTCTATTATGTGTAGGTGTAATGGTACCAAAGATGTGATTCCCTCAACTTACAGTACTCAGTGAAGTATCAATTGTTTGAATGTCCAACTAGACATACAAAGATTACTCAGTGGGGGAGTAGTGACCCCCAAGACAAAAAACAAACATGGTGACAGGGTAAACACTCAGATGGCGGGCCTCGAGGGGACAGAGAGGCAATTACTGGGGGGATTGGGGGGGGTGGTTTTTCGGGCCCCATGCCGTCAGGGTCCCAGAATCGCCCTCAAACAGATACCATGCCCCAGCAAATTTCACATCAAAATGTAGCCAACTCTGCCTCATTGCCTGATTTAAATTCTCTACCATCATCTTCCTCCTCCTCCTCTTCTTTTTTAGCCAAAGGCCCGGCCTCTTATCAACTAAGGGACCGCAACAGGAACAACTAAGTGATAAACTACAGGTAATTAACCTCTCCGACTATAGCTTGACTCCTACCGAGATGACCCCTCTACAGAAAGGATTATCTTTTGTGCCTACGACAAAACATGATACCTTTATGTGGATAAAAGACTTGAACCTCTTTGGGAGAAAGCGCAAGTGGCACAAATTTTTTCAAAATTGCAATAAAAAAACGTGCCTGGACCTAGGGATCAACCCAGAGGACTTCACCGACTTCCAAAATCTTTCGGAACTCTGTGAGGAGGGCATAAGAATACCTGGCAAAGGCCCTTTCACAGAATTACGATCTCGGAGTACCAGGTTGCCACCTTTGGTCAATACTGAGCATATTGACATTTTTTTGCGCCTGGTGACCTCTGAGATCGAACAGCTAAAAACGACTGATCCCTACCACTCTAATTTATCCGGGCCTGAATTTAAGGCATTACAAAATTTGGAAGAGAACAAAAACTTGATTATAAAACAATCTGACAAGGGTGGCAACCTGGTACTGTTGGACCTTGATAAGTATCAAAAAATGTGCCTCACACTGTTAAATGAGAAAAAAAAGTTATAAATAAATCCCTTCTGACCCCACGGAAATCTTTCTTGCAGACCTGACCAGAATCTTGGTCCAGGGCTTGCAACAGGGCCTTGTGAATTAAACTGAATTTGACTTTCTACTCCCAAAAGCCCCCCAAACGGCTACGTTCTATTGCTTGCCAAAAATACATAAGGGGATACACCCCCTGAGGGGACGGCCCATCGTATCAGGTATTGATTCCCTAACACACCACACTGGTATCTACCTCGATAAGGTACTTCGTGACTTTGTAATGACCCTACCATCATTTACTAGGGATTCGATGGATTTCCTCCATAAAATTGAAACGCTATCTGTCAACCCCAACAGTATTTTGGCAAGCATAGACGTGGAATCTTTGTACACGTCCATTTCACACGACTGAGGAATAGGGGCTGTTTCTTCTTTTCTTAACACCAGAGGTATTCAGTTTAACCAACACAATGATTTAGTTCTACGGCTTCTTGAATATACCCTAACACATAATTTTTTTCTGTTCAATGGTTCTTTCTACCACCAACTCAGGGGGACGGGGATGGGGAATTCCTGTGCCCTGACGTATGCCAATCTCCTCCTGGGTTGGTGGGAGGACCATTATGTCTTCCCAGATCAGTGTCGTTGGTGGAGCGAGAATATCACCTTTTGGACTCCTTTTGGATTCCTGATCTGGGAGGGTAGTACGCCTGCTTTTCACAAGTTCATTGATACTCTCAATCAAAATGATATTGGCTTGAGCTTTACCTATGAGACGCAGATGGAGCAGATTACATTTCTTGATGTGGTAGTGAAAAAAACTGAGGGGACCCTGAACACATCGGTATTCCGTAAACCAACGGCAACCAATAACATCTTGCATTGGGAGAGCCACCATCCATTTGCTGTAAAGAGAGGGATCCCAGGTCCGCAGGAACTGCTCCTCAGGAAGTAATTTCTATTCCGAATCAAAAAAATAAAAAAATAGACTACTGCAAAGAGGATACTTGCCCCTCCTGACAGAGTCCTTCCAATATGCAGAATCAAGTAGAAGGGAGGACCTACTGCTACCAAAGCATAAAGACATTTCGGGTGAGGGTCAGATTCGCCTTATATCCACCTTCGATTCTAGCAATAAGGAAGTAATGTCCATTTTGAAAAAACACTGGCCAGTATTAACAATGGACCCAGATCTAACGCAGGCGATCAGGGAATACCCCCAAGTGACCTATCGTAAAGGGAGAAGTCTACGGGACAGCTTAGTCCATAGCCACTATGAGGGCCCCAAAAAAGAAGGCACTTGGTTAGATCATAAGCCCCTGGGTGTTTTTAGATGCGGATCATGCAAAGCCTGTAATTTTATTAATACCTCTAAAATAGTGACATGTTCCGTGACACAACGTTCCTATGCCATCCAGGACTTTGTCAACTGTAGAACAAAAGGTGTTGTGTATATTTGCCAATGTAACTGTCCTCTAGACTACATTGGCAAGACCAAGAGAGAATTCAGAAGAAGGATTTGCGAGCATTTAAACGACATCAAAAAACTAAAAGATACACCGGTGGCCCATAATTTTAATAACTGCCATAGGGGCGATGTGGCCTCTGCTCGTTTTTCTGTTCTTGAGGTACTCTCATTACCTGAAAGAAAAGGTGACTGGGACAAGAGGATTCTGAGAAAAGAGGCCTCTTGGATTTATCGGTTTTAGTCCCAATCTTCATTGGGTCTGAACGAAAGACTAAATTTCACATGTTTCATCTAATATTTCCCTGTCCTTCTAATATGTTTTCTCCGTCAGTATTAAGTTGTATTTATTTTTTGGTATGTAGCCCTCTAACTGGACGAATCGATGCGAAAAGCATCTTTTTGTATAGGTGATTTTAGTATCTGATCACCTTATCTTTATTAAGCTTGGTGTCATCTCCTTCACCCCTCTTTGGTACTTATCTTTTAGGGGATGACACAAGCGCTTATTAATCAATTCCCTTAAATATGATTTTATATATATTTTATTAGCAAGAAAAAACGATTTGATGAGGTCCCTTTGCCCCTCCTCCTCTCTAATATGACCTTTGCTTGAGGGTGGAGAGCTACTAATTACCATTAATATTTGTATCCATACCTATTTTGATGGTCCCAACTACTGAGGGGCCCTCTAATAGGGTTTTGAAACGGCTGTTAGCATCGAGGGAGTACCTCTCCCGACGATGCGTCCCATTGCTGCGTTCCATTTGGTACCAGGAACTGACGTTGTGTCACTTTTGGTTTCGTTGTGCGCTTCACCTTGCGTCTCACAATACCGGAAGTGACTCGTTCACTATGATCTGCGTTCCGGTATGCGTTACAAAAGCCGAAATTGGCTCTCTAGCGTCCGGAAATTGATTTAGGATAGCTCGGCTTTTAAATAGCCGCTCTACCTCAGCAAGGGTCAGCTTTGGGCCTGCAAAACCGGATTTTTTGTGGGCAAACCTCTATTCCTCCCGCTTGCAAGTGTAATTGCTTTGCCTTTTTTCTAATCACTCTACATATGTAATTCTGTGGGCCGTCATCAGAAACAATGTGTATTTTAAGTGCTGTCTGTAGGCATGTTTTATTTGGTACTGATATGCTTCTCTATAAACATGCCTAATTCAATGGTCCAGCTTGATCGAATTTTCTGTTATACTTAATGCTGTGGGCCTTGACGGAGTTATTTTTGTGTCCTTTGTGCAGCATATAGACATTTTTGGCTCTCCACTGATAGGCTTTGCTAGTTACGTTTTTATTTTACTTATTTCTAGGCACCATTGAGCAGGATAAAGAGGCCTATCTCTTCCGTTTTATGACCTGCAAAAAATGTTTCGTGGTTTTGACATCTGGCCGCAAAGCTAAGTACCGTAATTGTATCATACAGTACTCATTCACTATTCTACCCCCTGATGAACCTGATAAATATTAGGCGAAACGCGTCGGGAATTTGTATTAATTATTCTTTTGGTTTAAGAGAGTAAGGGTGACTCTTATCCATTAGGATCACCATTTACTCTCCACCGTATCATCTTTGAGCATCTTCCTGTGTAGGGATTTCTAGGGACCGGATAGCACTAGGTTCGGGGACAGGGAACCTCCACCACTAGGGGGTCGCCCTGGGCATAGCAGACCTCTAGGGCCTCTAGGGGAAGCCTTTTCCTTCTTCAACCCTGTAATCCCATCGGGTTAGAATTTTCTCCCCTTACCCATCTTTTGAGTGTTTACCCTGTCACCATGTTTGTTTTTTGTCTTGGGGGTCACTACTCCCCCACTGAGTAATTTCTGTAAGTGTAGTTTTTCACTGTTGGTATATACATACCTATATCCACTTAAATATTAAATAAAGGTAATTTTAAAAAGTCACTCTTTTCATATATGCTACTTACTTCTAGAACTATTGTGACAAAGCATCTTCGTAGAAAACTTTTAATGCTGATAGTAATTTTAGACATACAAAGACACTTAAATTCCAAGCAGTATTTTATTTTTAACATCATTATATTTTGTCAACCCGCTGCCTACTCTGCCTGCCCCTTGTCCTTCACTTGGATAATGATGTTCTATTGTGAATAGTGTTGAGCGAATCAAAGTTCACAAAGTGGACTTCGATACGAATTCCATTTTAAAGGGTCTATGTTATATTTACCTGTTCCCACTTAAAGAGACAGTGTAACTAGTTGACCTATTGCCTCTCGACAAGCATTTGCACTCATTGAGATACTGTAACCACTATATCTGTTGCCTGTAAAAAGACTGTTGTAACCACCAAGTTTGTTGCTCCCACATGAATCAAGTGAAATTCACTTTGTTTAGGTCACAACTGTGTCCTCCTTATTCCTTCCACCATCATAGAGTGTGTAACCATGCATACCAGTCAGCAGGGGTGGATTGGGAACTTAAAGTGGCCCTTGTTGTAGGTTGGTCCAAATCGACAATAGGTGATACTCAGTACACCATCCCACAGAACCAAATACCTAAGTGCGAAACAAAATACCTCTTCAGAGGCTGTCCCTTTGTGGTGGCCATCAATAGCTGCCATATTCTGTCCATCTCCTCCAATTGTCTCTAATATGAATATGGAGCAGGGTGCTGGGAGGTGAGATGTGGGTCACAACACCAGGCCAGTCCTACCTTCAGCATGCTGCCTGGACTTCCTCTAATAATGACCTCTATTGTGTACCTAGTAGTATGTACCCGGCCAGCAGCAGTGAGGAGGGCTAGGGTGGCCCTATAGGCATCAGCCCACCTGGAAAATTCCCTGTAGGGTCAATGGCCAATCCGCCCTTGCCAGTCAGTACCAAAAAGATTCTGTCTGCAAATTCTGACTTCCTTACAGGGTCTTTGCTCGTGATCCCCCCTCCCTCTAATTGCAAGACTAATAGAAGCCCTTCAAGGAGCACCTTTCACTTTCTAACCTTCTAATGTAAGAGCATGTATACTAACCATGAGAAAGTGAAGAATATCTTAACTGAAATTAGAAGAAAATTGTTTGAAGGGAATGTCACCATGAAAAAATGTCCTGAACTATAATGATGCATAAATAGCCGAAGAGGTGCAGATTTTGGGCATGCATTATCTCTGAACTGACTTTCACTCCTCTGCAAACAGCTCATGCCCTGCATGCTAATGAAAACTCTAAGAACCATTTCTCACAGCGTAGGAGTGCAGCAGAGCAAGGGCCATTTGCCATCTTACTGCAGGTTCAGTTCAGAGATTATCTAATGAAAAGTACATTGCAGGGTACGTGCACATCCGGGTTTCTAAGCTTGTATTTTTTCTTCAGACTCTCTAATAAATAATCTATGTGTAGTGTCAAACTTGATAGCCAGCACTCAAAAAAATGTGGGGTTCTCATGGAAACAGTTAACCATGTTACAACGCCATAATTTTTTGGAAAACAGTCCTTATAGTGAGTACTGTGGGCAACAAATCTTTGTGCCTCTCCATTTTGCAGAGCATGTTTGCCATGGTTGGGAGTATGCCTGCCTGACTTCCTCAACAAGAAAATTATTTTTTACATATATACATTCCAAAAAAATCACTTAACCTCTTAAGGACACATGACGTACCGGTACGTCATGATGTCCTGGTACTTAAGGACACATGACGTACCGGTACGTCATGTGTTGTTCCGATCACTGCCGCCCGGCCGGCAGTGATCGGAACCCGGTGCCTGCTCAAATCATCGAGCAGGCACCTAGGCTAAATGCGCGGGGGGGTCCCGTGACCCCCCCATGTCGGCGATCGCGGCAAACCGCAGGTCAATTCAGACCTGCGGTTTGCTGCGATTTCTGCAGTTTCTGATCCCTGCGGTCCCTGACCGCGGGGATCAGAAACTTTAGTATTCCTAAAATAGATCTGTATCCCTCCCCCTGCACCCCCCGAGTGATTTTAGCCTGGTGGGAGGTGCAGGGGGAGGGTTGCGGGCGGTGCGGGCGGTGCGGGAGGCGGGCGGTGCGGCAGGCGGGATCGCGATCCCCCGCCCGCCTCCCCTTGTATAATCGTTGGTTTCTAGTGGGTATACCAGGGTGCCAGCACATTGCTGGCACCCTGGTATAAACGGCTGACATCTGCGATGCGATGTCAGCCGTTAACCCTTTCCATACAGCGGTCCGTACGGACCGCTGTATGGAAAAGGTTAACAGCGCAGGGAGCTCCCTCCCTCTCCCATCGGGGGGCTGCTGTGCCTTTGCAGCCCCCCGATGGGAGAGGGAGAGAGCCCCCAGAGAGCCCCCCTCAGCCCTGTGCTTACCCTTCCCCGTCTGCGCAGTTCTGAGCAGACGGGGAAGGTTCCCATGGCAACAGGACGCCTCTCAGGCATCCTGCTGTCCATGGTGCTGAACAGATCTGTGCTGAAAGCATAGATCTGTTCAGTGTAAGTAAAATACAGTACAGAACAATATATATTGTACTGTACTGTATTATACAGACATCAGACCCACTGGATCTTCAAGAACCAAGTGGGTCTGGGTCAAAAAAAAAGTTAAAAAAAGTAAAAAAAAAGGAAAAATCAAAAAACACATTTATCACTGATAAAAAAATGAAAAAAATAAAATTCCCTACACATGTTTGGTATCGCCGCGTCCGTAACGACCTGATCTATAAAACGGTTATGTTACTTTACCCGAACGGTGAACGCCATAAAAATAAAAAATAAAAAACTATGATGAAATTGAAATTTTGCCCACCTTACTTCCCAAAAAAGGTAATAAAAGTGATCAAAAAAGTCGCATGTACGCCAAAATAGTACCAATCAAACCGTCATCTCATCCCGCAAAAATCATACCCTACCCAAGATAATCGCCCAAAAACTGAAAAAACTATGGCTCTTAGACTATGGAAACACTAAAACATGATTTTTTTTGTTTCAAAAATGAAATCATTGTGTAAAACTTACATAAATAAAAAAAAAAGTATACATATTAGGTATCGCCGCGTCCGTATCGACCGGCTCTATAAAAATATCACATGATCTAACCCCTCAGATGACCACCGTAAAAAAATTAAAATAAAAACGGTGTAAAAAAAGCCATTTTTTGTCATCTTACGTCACAAAAAGTGTAATAGCAAGCAATCAAAAAGTCATATGCACCCCAAAATAGATGCCAATCAAACCGTCATTTCATCCCGCAAAAAATGAGACCCTACTTAAGATAATCGCCCAAAAACTGAAAAAACTATGGCTCTTAGACTATGGAGACACTAAAACATTTTTTTTGTTTTAAAAATGAAATCATTGTGTAAAACTTACATAAATAAAAAAAATAGTATACATATTAGGTATCGCCACGTCCGTGACAACCTGCTCTATAAAATTACCACATGATCTAACCTGTCAGATGAATGTTGTCAATAACAAAAAATAAAAACGTGCCAAAAAATCTATTTCTTGTTACCTTGCCGCACAAAAAGTGTAATATAGAGCAACCAAAAATCATATGTACCCTAAACTAGTACCAACAAAACTGCCACCCTATCCCGTAGTTTCTAAAATGGGGTCACTTTTTTGGAGTTTCTACTCTAGGGGTGCATCAGGGGGGCTTCAAATGGGACATGGTGTAAAAAAAAACTGTCCAGCAAAATCTGCCTTCCAAAAACCGTATGGCGTTCCTTTCCTTCTGCGCCCTGCCGTGTGCCCGTACAGCAGTTTACGACCACATATGGGGTGTTTCTGTAAACTACAGAATCAGGGCCATAAATAATGAGTTTTGTTTGGCTGTTAACCCTTGCTTTGTAACTGGAAAAAAAATATTAAAATGGAAAATCTGCCAAAAAAGTGAAATTTTGAAATTGTATCTCTATTTTCCATTAAATCTTGTGCAACACCTAAAGGGTTAACAAAGTTTGTAAAATCAGTTTTGAATACCTTGAGGGGTGTAGTTTCTTAGATGGGGTCACTTTTATGGAGTTTCTACTCCAGGGGTGCATCAGGGGGGCTTCAAATGGGACATGGTGCCAAAAAAACAGTCCAGCAAAATCAGCCCTCCAAAAACCAAACGGCGCACCTTTCACTCTACGCCCCGCTGTGTGCCCGTACAGTAGTTTACGGCCACATATGGGGTGTTTCTGTAAACAGCAGAGTCAGGGCAATAAAGATACAGTCTTGTTTGGCTGTTAACCCTTGCTTTGTTAGTGGAAAAAATGGGTTAAAATGGAAAATTAGGCAAAAAAATGAAATTCTCAAATTTCATCGCCATTTGCCAATAACTCCTGTGCAACACCTAAAGGGTTAACGATGTATGTAAAATCAGTTTTGAATAGCTTGAGGGGTGTAGTTTCTTAGATGGGGTCACTTTTAGGGAGTTTCTCCTCTAGGGGTGCATCAAGGGGGCTTCAAATGGGACATGGTGTAAATAAACCAGTCCATAAAAATCAGCCCTCCAAAAACCATACGGCGCACCTTTCACTCTACGCCCCGCTGTGTGGCCGTACAGTAGTTTACGGCCACATATTGGGTGTTTCTGTAAACGGCAGAGTCAGGGCAATAAAGATACAGTCTTGTTTGGCTGTTAACCCTTGATTTGTTAGTGGAAAAAATGGGTTAAAATGAAAAATTAGACAAAAAAATGAAATTCTCAAATTTCCTCCCCATTTGCCAATAACTCTTGTGCAACACCTAAAGGGTTAACAACGTATGCAAAATCAGTTTTGAATACCTTGAGGGGTGTAGTTTCTTAGATGGGGTCATTTTTGGGTGGTTTCTATAATGTAAGCCTCGCAAAGTGACTTGAGACCTGAACGGGTCCCTAAAAATTGAGTTTTTGTAAATTTCTGAAAAATTTCAAGATTTGCTTCTAAACTTCTAAGCCTTATAACATCCCCAAAAAATAAAATATCATTCCCAAATCAATTCTAACATGAAGTAGACATATGGGGAATGTAAAGTCATCACAATTTTTGGGGGTATTACTATGTATTACAGAAGTAGAGAAACTGAAACTTTGAAATTTGCAAATTTTTCCAAATTTTTTGTTAAATTAGGTATTTTTTGGTGCAAAAAAAATAATTATTTTGACTTCATTTTACCAGTGTCATGAAGTACAATATGTGACGAAAAAACAATCTCAGAACGGCCTGGATAAGTCAAAGCGTTTTAAAGTTATCAGCACTTAAAGGGACTCTGGTCAGATTTTCAAAAAATGGCCTGGTCCTAAGGTGTAAAAAGGCTGTGTCCTTAAGGGGTTAAAGGGGTTGCCCCAAGATTTAAACATATTCCTATCCACTGATCAGTCCTGTGTCTCCCCTTTCACGTGGAGTAGTGGTCAAGCATGCACTATGCCCCTTAATTTACTCTCCATGGGACTGCTTGAGATAGAGGAGTACTGCGCTCCACCATATCCTTCAGGTCAATAGAGATGAATGGAGCGGCAGTGATTATGCTTCACCACCATTCCATTCCTACAGGGGTCACAGGATCCTTATTTTTCTGATCGATGTGGGTCCCAACAGCTGGACCCCAACTGTTCACTTATTCTCTTTCCTGTGGATAGGTGATAAGCTTAACTTTTGGGACAATCCCTTTAAAACCTAAGAAGTCACTTGTAAGTTTATTCCTTTATTGAAAATTCACCATCATTTATTAATATGATGGTCCTTGTACTTAGATTTTTGAGGCACATGTCCCAGGTGCACATGAATAAAGTAAGAGCATCAGGAAGAAATTTCTCTAGGGTTTTAGAAAATGTTTATACATTGTACAATGATCATTAGAAAGCTCAAGCTGATTAACTCCAATGCAAGTTAATGAACAATATAGGAGCACACCAGATATAATGGAAACATTGTGTGCATTTTCTATATGCTCCGGTATTATATACCACAATGATGCATGTGGGTTTACAGTGTTTGGTTTAAAATCAATGACATTGACTGTTCATGTTAACAGCATAATAACATTTACATGTAAAAGAAACTCCACAGGACTGTAAACATCAAGTGATTTATATTCACTTATAAGCAGCTTATTGAAAACAGAAAAATCTGGCCATAGGAATGGTGGAAAAAATATGGAAGATTAAAACTCTGTTCATTTTACTTTTGACCTATATTATTTTGTTATGATATCCACTTTGCATGGATGGACAATGTTCGGTCTTTATACATGGGGCCCACTCAGGAGCTGAACTACTGTTTTACACAAAACATACCCAGATATAGTAGTCACAGTAGTACGGTAAGTGAAATTTAGATGATAGATAGGTAGATAGATAAAATATCCCTCACAGAACATGAAGAAGCAATCACTCATGATATATATATATATATATATATATATATATATATAGAGAGAGAGAGAGAGAAAGAAAATCCGCAGCACTCCTTCAAGTAAAAAATGTGCAATTTATTCACACATGTCAGCAAAGACAACGTTTCGGTCCTCTCACAGGACCTTTCTCAAGTCAAGTGAACATAAAAGTGCATAGTGCAAAATAAATACATCTCTACATCATGACCCATTCCATTATTGGCCAATAGGGTACTAGTGCACTCCCATTCGTGGGTGGGCTACAATTCATATAATTAACTCCACATATTAACATACACACCAACGAAGGTCAGGGCATATCAGTGATACATTCAATAATAATCAATCATCATAAGTGTATACAAGTGTGTATACTAAAGTGAACAGTGCAATTTAAAAAAGGCATTGACTATATTACCTTGCCGCAAGCCTGACCGTGGACCAAGAAGCGAGGGGAGAAGGCGTCTTTGCTTGTGCTGGAGCACGCCACTCATCCGCGTCCACTGCTCCTTACTGCGCATGTATCTAACCCATTTCCTTTATGACGCAGCATATATTAGTCATGCGTCGCCTCTAGGGTGGAAGCCAACATCGGGACGCACGATCGATCACGTCCGAGCGCAGCGCACATACAAAGTGCGCGTCAGCACGCAGTCCAATCGTCCGCGCCCCACCACGAGTCCAAATCCACCATCTTAGTTTCAGGCATTTGTTTGGGCAATATTATTATGCCTCCATATAACCTCATATTTCATCATCCCTATCCGGTGCCCGGCACAGGCAAGAGTCAAGGCAATAATCAATGCATACAAAATATATGTTAGCATAGACATATCACTGTAGCTTCCATTTAATTCACCTTATACAGAGAGCAGACAACATCAGACTAAAAGTCCTGCAGACTGGATATTTAGCTAACCATTCCTCCTGTTACCCTAAATTCCACATTTAACCCTTTCGGTTTCAGGGTATCCAGCCGAAAAATCCACCTTAGCTCAGTTTTCTTTAGTTTACTTAATCGGTCCCCTCCTCTCTCCAATGGTTTAACATGGTCTATAATCATAATTTTTAGATCACTTTCTTTATGGTTTTTTTCAGCAAAATGCTTTGATACGGGCAAATCTCTTCTTTTATTCCTGATAGATTGTCTATGGTTATTCAACCTAGTCTTTAGATCACAAGTAGTTTCGCCAACATATAATTTTTTACAAGGGCACCATAGTACATATATCAACCATGACGAATCACAGGTGAGATAATGTCTTATGTCAAAGGTCTCACCCGTGTCTGGATGTGAGAACACAGATCCCTTGGCCATCTGTTTACAGTTCGCACATCCCAGACACGGGAAAGAACCCGTGCGCCTTGTTTTAAGAAACGTCTGTCTCAATTGTCCTTTGTCTGGTACTTTGGAGTGTACTACCTTATCCCTGATGTTCCCTGCTCTTCTATATGCCATCATAGGTGAATTTTTAAACGCCGCAATGTTGGGGTGTCCACTGCACAATAACCCCCAATGTCGCCTCACTATCTTTTCAATATCAGGACTCAACTCGTTGTATGATGATACAAACGGCAATCTGTCACTAGTCTGTCTTTGTTTGGGGGTCAACAGTTCATCTCTAGGGATCTTTTTGGCTCTTTCCGCATGTTTTTTTACTAACCTTTTAGGATACCCCCTATCTATAAAGGATTGTTCCCTATTTTTCATCGCTGATATCATATTCTCATCTTTGTCAACTATTCTCCGTACTCGAAGCATTTGACTGTACGGCAGAGAATCTACCATCCTTCTTGGATGCCCACTAGTAAAATGCAACAATGTGTTCTTATCTGTGGCCTTAATATTCAAATCCATATGTACCTGTTCGTCCTCAATGTATACTTGTGTATCCAAGTATTGCACCCGGTCAGTCGATGCCGTTAACGTAAACTGGATCTCCCGGTCAAGGGAGTTCAAGTATACGTGAAAGTCCATCAACTGCTCCATGGTGCCACCCCAAATGAGGAAGATATCGTCTATGTATCTCCACCACGTCAAGACCTGGTTGAAGTGGGGAGACACATAGACAAGACGTTCCTCAAATGACCGCACAAAAATATTTGCATAAGTGGGCGCGGCATTAGAGCCCATTGCCGCGCCCATCTTCTGCAAGAAATAGTGTCCCTGGAACACAAAATAATTATTCCTCAGAGACAATTCCAACAGTGTCAGTATAAACTGTCGTACTGGAGCGGAATATTCTGAATGTTGTAACATCTCTGCTACAGCCGACAAGCCTTTTCCGTGGTCGATCGAGGTATATAACGACACTATGTCAAAAGAGGCCACAATCGCCCCTTTAGGAACCCGCATTCCTTTAATTTTGGTGATGAAGTCTCCGGTATCCCTAACATATGATTTAGGGATACCGGAGACTTCATCACCAAAATTAAAGGAATGCGGGTTCCTAAAGGGGCGATTGTGGCCTCTTTTGACATAGTGTCGTTATATACCTCGATCGACCACGGAAAAGGCTTGTCGGCTGTAGCGGAGATGTTACAACATTCAGAATATTCCGCTCCAGTACGACAGTTTATACTGACACTGTTGGAATTGTCTCTGAGGAATAATTATTTTGTGTTCCAGGGACACTATTTCTTGCAGAAGATGGGCGCGGCAATGGGCTCTAATGCCGCGCCCACTTATGCAAATATTTTTGTGCGGTCATTTGAGGAACGTCTTGTCTATGTGTCTCCCCACTTCAACCAGGTCTTGACGTGGTGGAGATACATAGACGATATCTTCCTCATTTGGGGTGGCACCATGGAGCAGTTGATGGACTTTCACGTATACTTGAACTCCCTTGACTTGGATACACAAGTATACATTGAGGACGAACAGGTACATATGGATTTGAATATTAAGGCCACAGATAAGAACACATTGTTGCATTTTACTAGTGGGCATCCAAGAAGGATGGTAGATTCTCTGCCGTACAGTCAAATGCTTCGAGTACGGAGAATAGTTGACAAAGATGAGAATATGATATCAGCGATGAAAAATAGGGAACAATCCTTTATAGAGAGGGGGTATCCTAAAAGGTTAGTAAAAAAACATGCGGAAAGAGCCAAAAAGATCCCTAGAGATGAACTGTTGACCCCCAAACAAAGACAGACTAGTGACAGATTGCCGTTTGTATCATCATACAACGAGTTGAGTCCTGATATTGAAAAGATAGTGAGGCGACATTGGGGGTTATTGTGCAGTGGACACCCCAACATTGCGGCGTTTAAAAATTCACCTATGATGGCATATAGAAGAGCAGGGAACATCAGGGATAAGGTAGTACACTCCAAAGTACCAGACAAAGGACAATTGAGACAGACGTTTCTTAAAACAAGGCGCACGGGTTCTTTCCCGTGTCTGGGATGTGCGAACTGTAAACAGATGGCCAAGGGATCTGTGTTCTCACATCCAGACACGGGTGAGACCTTTGACATAAGACATTATCTCACCTGTGATTCGTCATGGTTGATATATGTACTATGGTGCCCTTGTAAAAAATTATATGTTGGCGAAACTACTTGTGATCTAAAGACTAGGTTGAATAACCATAGACAATCTATCAGGAATAAAAGAAGAGATTTGCCCGTATCAAAGCATTTTGCTGAAAAAAACCATAAAGAAAGTGATCTAAAATTTATGATTATAGACCATGTTAAACCATTGGAGAGAGGAGGGGACCGATTAAGTAAACTAAAGAAAACTGAGCTAAGGTGGATTTTTCGGCTGGATACCCTGAAACCGAAAGGGTTAAATGTGGAATTTAGGGTAACAGGAGGAATGGTTAGCTAAATATCCAGTCTGCAGGACTTATAGTCTGATGTTGTCTGCTCTCTGTATAAGGTGAATTAAATGGAAGCTACAGTGATATGTCTATGCTAACATATATTTTGTATGCATTGATTATTGCCTTGACTCTTGCCTGTGCCGGGCACCGGATAGGGATGATGAAATATGAGGTTATATGGAGGCATAATAATATTGCCCAAACAAATGCCTGAAACTAAGATGGTGGATTTGGACTCGTGGTGGGGCGCGGACGATTGGACTGCGTGCTGACGCGCACTTTGTATGTGCGCTGCGCTCGGACGTGATCGATCGTGCGTCACCACGTTGGCTTCCACCCTAGAGGCGACGCATGACTAATATATGCTGCGTCATAAAGGAAATGGGTTAGATACATGCGCAGTAAGGAGCAGTGGACGCGGATGAGTGGCGTGCTCCAGCACAAGCAAAGACGCCTTCTCCCCTCGCTTCTTGGTCCACGGTCAGGCTTGCGGCAAGGTAATAAGTCAATGCCTTTTTTAAATTGCACTGTTCATTTTAGTATACACACTTGTATACACTTATGATGATTGATTATTATTGAATGTATCACTGATATGCCCTGACCTTCGTTGGTGTGTATGTTAATATGTGGAGTTAATTATATGAATTGTAGCCCACCCACGAATGGGAGTGCACTAGTACCCTATTGGCCAATAATGGAATGGGTCATGATGTAGAGATGTATTTATTTTTGCACTATGCACTTTTATGTTCACTTGACTTGAGAAAGGTCCTGTGAGAGGACCGAAACGTTGTCTTTGCTGACATGTGTGAATAAATTGCACATTTTTTACTTGAAGGAGTGCTGCGGATTTTCTTTCTCTACTGATTCCGTCCTATATCGAGGGACCACCGCGGGCACCCATATAACTATAGCTGTGTTTGAAGGAGTGCTGCCTGACCTTCTCCATGTATATATATATATATATATATATATATATATATATAAAATGCAGGTTGAAGTGGTTATTAAATACTTTATGCAGCATTTATTTATTCACAATCGACATTGTCATAATATTTAAAATTTCCCTTTCCTTCTTTGTGCTATATAAATTGCAGGCCTGAAACCTAAGACTGCACTATTGGCAGGTTCTGTTCCCTTTTGATTTATGTCCAGTGCAGAGTTGTCAGCAAAAATACAGAGATAATGGCCTAAATAAAGCTTAAGGGTCCCTTCAGATGGCCCGATGTTGGAATGATTGACGATATAGTCTTTCAGCGTTTGTTTAAATGACCTTTTATGATTGTTAGTTCCTTGTAATCTGACATTATTTGAATATGTAGACAGGTGATGTGCTGCTGACCTGCAAGCAGGGAATATATCACCTTCATATTTTTATTTTACTAATTAGAATCTCTACTGAAACATACTGTATATTTCCTTGTAATGTGTTTTAGTTTTTCTGAAAGTATATTCTTTATTCTGTTTTCTTTACATGATCTCAAAAGCAGCATTTTGGTTTGTAGTCTTTTAATGGAGTAAGAGAAATTATTATCACAGCATGTTCTAAGTCCAGTGTTTTCCCAGATATTTTCCACATAGGCTTTTTTAGTAGAACTTCAAATACACTTAGAAAAAGACACATGAAAAAAATATATTAAAAAAGCCACTGAATAAATTGCAGGCTTTTTTATTCCTTTTAGAAATAATACAAAAAAACTGTGAAGGAGGCCTAATGAAGTCTTACATTTCATTCCAATCTGGCTTATAATGAGAAGACTACTGAGACGTGATCTCCACAGAACCATAAATATTAACTTATTGTGAGGTTCAGTGACCCGTGTGAAAACTGCAATATTTCAGGATTTGTTTCAATATACATTATGACATTGAAGGTTAGGGGAAAAAAAAAAATATAATATTGGCTTTATTTACTTAGTTTTTAGGTATTTTTATTTATTTATATTTATCATTAAAGGGGTTATCTGAGACTTAAAGCATTAGTTAGATAGCCTTAATATAGCCCCCCAAACAACTTTGCAATTTACAGATCGGGAATGGGGCAGAATTCAAATTGTAAGTAAATTGCAAAGTTGTTTGGGTGAAATTCCCCCCTTGCTGGCCCTCTCCATCAACCTCCCTTGGATACGCCCACTGTTCCCAGCTCCTCCCTGTCAACCTTTATTCTCTTATGCTCTGTATGTCACATCAACGGGAAGTATCAAAGTTTACCACAGCCTGCCCTCTCCCAGCCCATTCGGCTCCCCTCACACACACAGCCTTCCCATGTCTCAGACATACCGCTACTACACTGTGCGCGAGACTCCCCATATACACTACATGCACCCTGCTGCCTGATTGTAATGGTGAAGTGGCGAGAGCTGTCCTCACCCTGCTTCACCATTCCTCTCAGCTGCCTGCACTCCCAGCAGCACAAAGTACTGTCACTCATCACGCTGCTGGTCTGTGTCGGAGGAGCAATCGAATCAGCTGTGCGGAACAAAGCAAATTTGCTTTGTCCCGAATTAATTTGTTACGAAGTGCTTTAAATCAGCTATATCCCGGCCTGCAGAGATAGTGTATCCTGGTGTACATCACTGTGCATTGCAGCTTCCAGTCACAGCAAGACCTCAGCACACGTCTTATCAGCGGCTTTTGTGGGTGCACGTCCCCTTTCAGACCCCTTCCACCCAAGGTGTCAGTAAATAACTTGTATCAGTAGTTTGGAGACAGCACACCAAAGACAGCATATAGCTTCAATTCAATATTTATTTTACCAGTGGTACAATCTCATAGTAACATTTATTGCTTATTGCAACATTTCGGGCCCAATTTGGAGGCCTTTATCAAGCTGAGACGGCCGGTCATAATACTTCCACGCCTGTTCAATTAGCTCTATGCCCTACTCAGGGATTGATGCAAACTGTGCTGTCTCCTATGGATCCCTTCAGCTTCAGATTACAGTCCCTGCACTGTCCCTGCAGTCTCCCTAGGCTCTCCCTATACTCTCCCTACAGTGTGTAAAAACTCTCCATACATTCTCCCTACACTGTCCCTGCAGTCTCCCTATCCAATATTCCATAATTAAAAGTGTTTGTGGTCGGGGCTACACCTGAACCGGGACCCTAACTAGTAGTTAGCTAAACGGTTTGATTTGTGCCGTAACCGCAACGTTGTAGGGATGACTGAAGGAGGCCATCCCCTGGTGTGACAATGAAATGGAGGGTGGGAAGGGTGGGTGTGCTGAGCAGATGTAGGATGTAGGGGAGGGGGAAATGACCCTAAATAGCGGGGCAGAGCCCCTCCCACAAATAAAGGCCAATAAATCGGCCTTATAACTTGTGGTCAGGGCTACACCTGAACCGGGACCCTAACTAGTAGTTAGCGAAATGGTTTGATTTGTGCCGTAACCGCAAAGTCGTAGGGATGACTGAAGGAGGCCAAAAAGAGACCATATGCAACCAGAAAACTTTATTTACAATTCGCACTTACAGTACCAGGTTCTGAAAGGCGAGAGACATTTCAACGTTCGGGTGAGGTATGTATCTGGAATAACAGGAGGAGTGCCACCGCCCTAATTTCCTGATGACGTGAGCAGGAACTTGGTTCTTGGATGCTGCGGAAGCAGCGCCAATCCGAAAAGAGTGGCCAGAGACAGATGCCGGGTCTAAACCTAGGTTGGCCACCAGGGAGTGAATATGTGAAACAAACTGGGTGCTTGTGAGATGCGCTGCATTGAACGGCAACAGTGGCCTGTGGGGTGGTGTACTGTCAATACTTTTTAACAACTGGCATAGCACTTGAACAGGGCACCAGCGGTGAGTGGCAGGGTAGTACGTGATCCGGGTAGGAGGGCCTGACTGTGAAGTTTTGGTGGACGTGAGCGAGAGAATGACACTATCTGTATTAGCCTTCAGTTGCCCGACAGTCAGATACCTGTGGCTACTACGGGCTGAGGTAAACTCTCCTGGTCTCAGGAAGCCATAGAAAGCCAGGTATATGGCTGCTTTTATCACTAGACTCTGTTGGGTGCCAAAAGGGCTATTGTCTAACATGTCAGATAACTGACAAAATATTTGCCCGGTGATGGCCTGACTGTAAATCCTCCTCTCCTAAGCAGTACACATGTATAGACGAGCTCACTGCTTTCTGTTCTCTGGAGGCCCCGTCCCTTCCTGTGACATCACGCCTCCCAGAATCACATGACCAGTGAAGGGTAAGTGACCGGAGATCCTGTCCTGTGTTCTGGACCTGTGATTACAACCACCATCATGCTTCAGGACAGGCCCCAGATGTCATTATAGGGTTAAACAGAAGGGGAGAATAGAGGAAGAGCAGTGTGTGTGCAGGCAGCGGGGGGAGCAGTGTGTGTGTGCAGGCAGCAGGGAGAGCAGTGTGTGTGTGCGCAGGCAGCAGGCGGAGCAGTGTGTGTGTGCAGGCAGCGGGGAGAACAGTGTTTGTGTGCAGGCAGCGGGGGGAGCAGTGTGTGTGTGCAGGCAGCGGGGAGAACAGTGTTTGTGTGCAGGCAGCGGGGGGAGCAGTGTGTGTGTGTCCAGGCAGCAGGGGGAGCAGTGTGTGTGTGCAGGCAGTGGGGAGAGCAGTATGTGTGTGCAGGCAGCGGGGAGAGCAGTGTGTGTGTGCAGGCAGCAGGGGGAACAGTGTGTGTGTGTGCAGGCAGCAGAGGGAACAGTGTGTGTGTGCAGGCGGCAGGGAGAGCAGTGTGTGTGTGTGTGTGTGTGTGCAGGCAGCAGGGAGAGCAGTGTGTGTGTGTGTGCAGGCAGCAGGGAGAGCAGTGTGTGTGTGTGTGTGTGTGCAGGCAGCAGGGAGAGCAGTGTTTGTGTGCAGGCAGCGGGGGGAGCAGTGTGTGTGCAGGCAGCAGGGGGAGCAGTGTGTGTGCAGGCAGCAGGGGGAGCAGTGTGTGTGTGCAGGCAGCGGGGAGAGCAGTGTGTGTGTGTGTGTGTGTGCAGGAAGCGGGGGGAGCAGTGTGTGTGTGTGTGCAGACAGCGGGGGGAGCAGTGTGTGTGCAGGCAGCAGGGGGAGCAGTGTGTGTGTTCAGGCAGCAGGGGGAACAGTGTGTGTGTGTGCAGGCAGCGGGGAGAGCAGTTTGTGTGTATGTGCAGGAAGCGGGGGAAGCAGTGTGTGTGTGTGCAGGCAGCAGGGAGAGCAGTGTGTGTGCAGGCAGCAGGGGGAGCAGTGTGTGTGTGCAGGCAGCAGGGGGAACAGTGTGTATGTGTGCAGGCAGCAGGGAGAGCAGTGTGTGTGTGTGCAGGCAGCGGGGAGAACAGTGTTTGTGTGCAGGCAGCGGGGGGAGCAGTGTGTGTGCAGGCAGCAGGGGTAGCAGTGTGTGTGCAGGAAGCAGTGGGAGCAGTGTGTGTGCAGGAAGCAGGGGGAGCAGTGTGTGTGTGTGCAGGCAGCAGGGAGAGCAGTGTGTGTGTGTGCAGGCAGCAGGGAGAGCAGTGTGTGTGCAGGCAGAAGGGGGAGCAGTGTGTGTGTGTGCAGGCAGCAGGGGGAGCAGTGTGTGTGTGTGTGTGTGCGCAGGCAGCAGGGGGAGCAGTGTGTGTGCAGGCAGCAGGGTGTGTGTGTGCATGCAGCGGGGAGGCGCAGGGTGTGTGTGCATGCAGCGGGGGGAGCAGTGTGTGTTTGTGTGCAGGCCGCGGGGGGAGCAGTGTGTGTGTGTGCAGGCCGCGGGGGGAGCAGTGTGTGTGTGCAGGCAGCGGGGAGAGCAGTGTGTGTGCAGGCAGCGGGGAGAGCAGTGTGTGTGTGTGTGCAGGCAGCAGGGGGAGCAGTGTGTGTGTGCAGGCAGCAGGGGGAGCAGTGTGTGTGTGCAGGCAGCAGGGGGAGCACTGTGTGTGTGTGTGTGCGCAGGCAGCAGGGGGAGCAGTGTGTGTGCAGGCAGCAGGGTGTGTGTGCATGCAGCGGGGGGAGCAGGGTGTGTGTGTGCATGCAGCGGGGGGAGCAGTGTGTCCAGATCCAGAGCACAGAGTGAGAGGCAGTGCTGGGAAACGAGCTGCGGCAGGACACACGTTACTACAAGAACTGGGCGCGGGCATGGCGCCACTCACTTGACTACTGTGTGCATGGGGCCAGTCAAGCTCCCCACCCACAGGACTATAGGCACCGGGAGCCTCCAAACTTCAGTGCAGTCAGCGGCGCAACTTTTCCTGTGACGGCTCTTCGCCGGCTGCGACTGAGGAGACTTATCCGTCGCGCTGGGCAGTGGAGCCCTGGAGCCGCCATGGGGAAAGTGTTTAGAAGTTAGTGGTAGGTTGTGGTGGCTCACTAGCAAGTAGTTAAGGTATGGTGCTGCAAGCTCATATAGAGGGAATCACCCCACCCTCTCTTAAAGGCAAATGTAGTAATAGAGTAATGAGCGAGCACTCATACACTTGGCAACCAGATTGACATGTGCAGAAAATATTTATTAAATCCCCATAAAATACAAGTAATAAAATTTATAAGAACAAAAAAGTGTCACACATGTGGTATCTCCGTACTCAGGAGAAGTTGGGGAATGTGTTTTGGGGTGTCATTTTACATATACCCATGCTGGGTGAGAGAAATATCTTGGCAAAAGACAACTTTTCCCATTTTTTCTCCTGAGTACGGTGATACCACATGTGTGGCACTTTTTTGCAGCCTAGGTGGGCAAAGGGGCCCACATTCCAAAGAGCACCTTTCGGATTTCACAGGGCATTTTTTACACATTTTGATTTCAAACTACTTACCACACATTTGGGCCCCTAGAATGCCAGGGCAGTATAACTACCCCACAAGTGACCCCATTTTGGAAAGAAGACACCCCAAGGTATTCGCTGATGGGCATAGTGAGTTCATAGAAGTTTTTATTTTTTGTCACAAGTTAGTGGAATATGAGACTTTGTAAGAAAAAAAAAAAAAATCCTCATTTTCCACTAACTTGTGACAAAAAATAAAAAGTTCTATGAACTCACTATGCCCATCAGCGAATACCTTAGGGTGTCTACTTTCCGAAAAGGGGTCATTTGTGGGGTGTTTGTACTGTCTGGGCATTGTAGAACCTCAGGAAACATGACAGGTGCTCAGAAAGTCAGAGCTGCTTCAAAAAGCGGAAATTCACATTTTTGTACCATAGTTTGTAAACGCTATAACTTTTACCCAAACCATTTTTTTTTTTACCCAAACATTTTTTTTTTATCAAAGACATGTAGAACAATAAATTTAGAGCAAAATTTATATGTGGATGTCGTTTTTTTTGCAAAATTTTACAACTGAAAGTGAAAAATGTCATTTTTTTGCAAAAAAATCGTTAAATTTCGATTAATAACAAAAAAAGTTAAAATGTCAGCGGCAATGAAATACCACCAAATGAAAGCTCTATTAGTGAGAAGAAAAGGAGGTAAAATTCATTTGGGTGGTAAGTTGCATGACCGAGCAATAAACCGCTAAAGTTGTGGAGTGCCGATTTGTAAAAAAGGGCCTGGTCTTTAGGGGGGTATAAACCTGTGGTCCTTAAGTGGTTAATAAATTGTGACTACAAAACATCACATATTTTCATTGCATTTTAGCTTTAAAAATTCAATGCAATCAGTCTGGGTCTAGTCCTGGAACTCCAGGCAATTATGAGTCAGTTCCCTGTGTCCTTACATTCAAGCCCAGCAGCAAAAAGGATGAGCAGTTATATATTAGAGGCTGTACTAAAATAAGAAACCCCTCCACTTTCTATAGGTGGCAATCTCTGCATAGCTAACCCTTTTCCCCAGCAGTCATGGCAGTCTCCCGCACTGCCCCATTGTGATCACTAGAGAAGGCCTTGCGGTTCGCCCGGCGGTCATTTCGCAGCGAACTTTGCTTGTTCGCCGAACGGGCGAACATATAGCGATGTCAGCCTGGTGCCATATTCTTTTACATTGTGAAGAACTTTGAGCCATGACACATCCATCAGGTGGTACAGGACAGCCAATTGAGACGTTTCAGCACATGGACATACCCCCTACCTTATAAATAAACCTGATCTGGCCCCATTTTACATTCAGTCTTTTGCCAGTGTAGGGAGAGGTTGCTGTGTGGAGCAGGGACAGACTGTTAGGGATACCAAATGCTAGCTAATAGGGCCACAAAAGTCCTTTTAAGGACTGGTATAGGCGTGCTATCGATAGGTGTAAAAAAAAACTAAAAATAGGATAGCACCACTTGCTGACTATTAAAAGTCCAATCTGAGCGGCGGTGCTAGTGGTGTCAGGCCCCAGCCCTAAGGGCCCCACAATCACAAAGGTAAGTATAAGAAAAAAACGCGGCACTCCAATCCTCAATCCAGTCGTATATTTATTAACTCAGAACCAAAGCAACGTTTCGACTAAACAAGTCTTTTTCAAGCTATACGTATAGCTTGAAAAAGACATGTTTAGTCAAAACGTTGCTTTGGTTTGGAGTCAATAAATATACGACTGGATTGAGGATTGGAGTGCCGCGTTTTTTTTTTATACTTACCTATCGATAGGTGTGACATACTGAGGGGTGTAATATACTTATAATATACAGTATTTTCTAACATAGAAAGCATATTATAGTGCATTTGTATTGTGCAGCAGTTGTATGCAGTTCTGCTGCGATACTGCAGCTACACAGAGGGACAAACGCTATTGGAACAAATAATTTCTACTGGTGTGATATACCAGTTGCCCCCCAAAAAAACTAATTGAAGCAGGCGTGTTATATACCAATAATATACTTTCTATATAGTTAATTTAGGTAGTGCAGCATTTGTTTGCGGTTTTGCTGCATTACCGCAGCTACAGATTGTGACAAACGCTATTGGAACAAATAATTTCTACTGGTGTGAAATACCAGTTGCCACCCAAAAAACTGATTGAAGTAGGGGTGTGATATACCAATAATATACTTTATTTATAGTGCATTTGGGTAGTGCAGCATTTGTTTGCGGTTTAGCTGCGTTACCTCAGCTACACAGAGTGACAAACGCCAATGGAACAAATCATTTCTACAGGTGTGATATACCAGTTGCCCCGCCAAAAAAATGATTGAAGCAGGGGTGTTATATAACAATAATATTCTTTCATTATAGTGCATTTGGGTAGTGCAGCATTTGTTTGCGGTTTAGCTGCATTACCTCAGCTACACAGAGTGACAAACGCCATTGGAACAAATCATTTCCAATGGTGTGATATATCAGTTGCCCCCCCCACCGACAAAAACTGAGTGAAGCAGGGGTGTTTTATGCCAATTATATACTTTCTATAAAGTGCAGTTGGGTAGTGCTGCATTTGTTTGCGATTTAACTGCGTTACCTCAGCTACAGACGACATTAGAACAAATAATTTCTACTGGTGTGATATACCAGTTGCCCCCCCAAAAAAGTGATTGAAGCAAGAGTGTGATATATCTTCTTCCACAAATACTGCTCTTCTTTAGGGACTTAGGCACAGGGTCATTTTGAAAATGACAGGCAGAGGAAGAGGCAGGCCATTCTGCAATGGTGGTAGGGGTCGGGCAGGCGCACCAGGCCGGAGCATATGTGGGAAGTTGCAGAAGGTGCGTGCGATTACATCAAAGGACGCACCAGACTTAGTTGAGTGGCTCACTCAGCCTTCTGCTTCTGCACCCTCCTCATCCTCCCTATCTGCACCCTCTTCACTCTCTGCTGTGTGCACCCCAAAAGACGCCACCAACACCATATCCCCTCAGAGGAATTATTTTCACATCCATTACAAGACCTTATCAATGCGCAGCCATTCTTGGCATCAGATCAGAAAGATGAGGTATCAACGGTCGCCACCCAGCAGTCTGACGACAGTACCCAGATCAGCCCAAGGAGGGTGGTCACCGCTGTGGCTGCCTACCCTGAGATCTCTAACATCAGTGATGGTGAAGGGGATGATGATGATGTGTCTATGGACGTCATATGGGTGCCCACAAGAGAGGAAGATGAAGGGAGTTCAGAGGGAGAGACAGAGCAGCATATATGGAGGAGAAGGAGGAGAAGCAGGCAGAACTTACAGTGCACAGGAGGCAAAAAGCAGACTGCTAATGTATCTGGAACGAGCCATCCACCATGCAAGGTCATATCTGGCGCTCCCAGGATGACGGCACATGGCTCAGCAGTGTGGGCTTTTTTTAACGTGTCCACTGCTGGCAATAGTGTTGCCATCTGCAGCCTGTGCTGTCAACGCATAAGTCGCGGTAAGCCCAACACTCACCTAGGGACGACTGCCTTAAGAAGGCACATGGCCTCCCATCACCGAGCCCAGTGGGAGCAACACCGTCAGAACCCACAAAGACACACTCCTGGTGCTCCACGTCCTGCTTCTTCTCCTTCCCCTTCTCCTCTCTCTTCCCATTTCTCCTCCTCTTTACCTTCCACTGTGCCGTCTTCACGTTCATCTGGCAAAAGGCAGGCTTCCGTGGCCCAAAAGTTTGAGCGAAAAAAGATGATGACGCCGGATAACCCTCTTGCCTAACGGCTGACCGCTGGCTTGTCGAAACTGCTAGCCCGCCAACTACTGCCATATCAATTGGTGGACTCGTAGGAATTTAGAAAATTTGTGGCAAATTGGCACACCGCAATGGAAGGTACCCGGAAGGAAATATTTCTCCCAGAAGAGCATCCCGGAGCTATATGGCCATGTTCAGCGGCAAGTGAATGTATCTCTGGCACACAGTGTTGGTGCCAAGATACATCTGACCACAGAAATGTGATGGCCGTCAAGCATGCAGCCTGTGGCACCCGTGTGGATTTGGTGTTACCGCCACGGATTGCATGCAGGCCTGCCTCTTCCCCTCCTCCCGTTACTCCATCCTCCGTCTCCTCCTCGGCTGACTCCTCCTTTTCTACAGCTACCGCCTCTTCTGCTGTGCCCCACAAGCTCCCCAGATCCTATTCGACGTGCCAGGTGAGACGTTGCCATGCTGTGCTGCGGCTGTTGCGCCTGGAAGCCAAGAGCCACACCGGTCCTGCACACCTTTCAGCTTTGTGGTCACAGACCGATCAGTGACTAACCCCGCTCAATTTGACAGTTGGTAAAGTGGTGTGTGGGACAACGGTGCAAATCTGCTGAACGCGCTTAAACAGGGCAAAATGACACATGTGCTGTGCATGGCACATGTCCTAAACTTAGTCGTGCAGCGATTCATTGCCAAATACCCCACGGTTCAGGATGTCTTGCAGCAGGCCAGGAAAATCTCTGGCCATTTTAGAAGATCTTACACGGCCATGGCTCGCCTTGCTGACGTTCAGCGGCGACACCACCTGCCCGTCAGACATCTGATTTGTGACTGCCCGACGCAATAGAACTCCACCTTGTATATGATTGATAGGCTGCTCCAGCAGAAACAAGCAGTTAATGACTACCTGTACGAACTCTGCGGCAGGACAGGTTCTGAGGAGCTTGATTTCTTTTCACCGTGCCAGTGGCTGGTCATGCGCGACGCATGCAGATTTCAGCGGCTATTTGATGAGATCACCAAACTGGTCAGTCGCAGTCAGGGCGCCATCAGACATCGTACCTTACGCCTTCTTTATGGAGCATTGCATCATGTCATTGATCAAGCAGTCGAGGAGCAGGAGCAGGAAGATGAGGAAGTCGCAATGCTGGATGAATTCCCAAGGTCAAAAAGCAAAAAGGTCAAGGACCAGTACTGGGTAGCAACGTACTTAGACCCCCGGTACAAACACAAAATGGCGGTCCTGTTACCTCCATCACAGAGGGCTGTCAGAATGCAGTACTTCCAGGCCTTTCTTTGAGAAATGCTGCATTCTGCTTTTGCGGATGCTGGCAGAGTTGTGGTTACCAATCCAACAGCGCATGCAAGAAGAGGGTGGTTTGAAGATGTGTTGGTCACTTCGGATATGAGATCATTCTTGCAGCCAATCCATCGACAGCTGCCCTCTGGATCCAGCCTCACAGAACGCCTAGACTGACAGGTGTCTGACTACATCGGGTTAAAGGCTGATGTGGACGCTCTGTGAAGCGAGGAACCCCTGGACTACTGGGTGTGCAGGCTTGACCTGTGGCCAGAACTGGCACAATTTGCCATGGAACTGTTGGCTTGCCCCTCGTCCAGTGTCCTGTCCGAAACTACATTCAACGCAGCAGGGGGGATCGTGACCGATAAGCGCACTCGCCTATCTCACGACAGTGTGGACTATCTCACATTTCTAAAAATAAATGAGGCATGGATATCGGAGGATTTTAACACCTGTGACGACCACGTTAATTGAATTTCCTCATGCCAGCCCACAAATATCCACCACAACCCAGAACAAATATTGGTCCCTGTCTTAGGTAAATAAAGCGGCATAAAAGGCTTTTTCTGTCAGTTGAATGCCTAATGTTTTGGGCCTCTGAGGAATTTAACTCCTGTGACGACCACTTGTTTCAACTATTATCATTAGGGGTATTTTCAAGAGAGGGGATTTCATTAGCCATGTTTTTAATCCAATTTTATATTTTTAGTTCTTTTAAACATATATATTTGACCTGTATTTGCACTGTCCTGCTGGAAAATTGATATCCAATGACCGTGTAATCTACCTTCAGCCACTTTCTTACTTGATCTTTTATGTACGCTGAATGCATAATTTTTGGGGCCTGTAGTACACTGGCCTGCTGGAAAATTGATATCCAATGACCGTGTAATCGACCTCCAGCCACATACTTACTTGTTGTTTTATGTATGCTGAATGCATAATTTTTTGGGCCTGTAGTTCAGTGGCCTGCTGGAAAATTGATATCCAATGACCGTGTAATCTACCTTCAGCCACTTTCTTACTTGATCTTTTATGTACTCTGAATGCATAATTTTTGGGGCCTGTAGTACACTGGCCTGCTGGAAAATTGATATCCAATGACCGTGTAATCGACCTCCAGCCACATACTTACTTGTTGTTTTATGTATGCTGAATGCATAATTTTTTGGGCCTGTAGTTCACTGGTCTGCTGGAAAATTGATATTCAATATCATTGGCAAAAATTCCCACAAAATATATGTATTTTAATCAGGGGCCATTTTTATGCGTCTTAAAGGGAAACTCTCAAAAATGTTCCCTGCTGGAGCCTAGAAAAAAATTATTTTAGGCCACGGGAGTACAGGCCCCAAAAATTAGGTATTCACCTGACAGAAAATAACTTGTGATGATGTGGCTGGAGGTACATTAGGCGGTCACTGAATAATTTTTTTTTACTTTAGGCCAGTACAGGCCCCATAAATTAGGCATTCACTTGACAGAAAAGAACTTGTGATAATGTGGCTGGAGGTACATTAGTCAGTCACTGGCTAAAAATTTTACTGTAGGCCACAGGAGTACAGGGCCAAAAAATTAGGCATTCACCTGACAGAAAAGAACTTGTATTATGTGGCTGGAGGTACATTAGGCGATCACCGGATACAATTTTTACTGTAGGCCAGTACAGGCCCCAAAAATTAGGCATTCACCTGACAGAAAATAACTTGGGATTATGTGGCTTGAGGTACATTAGGCGGTCACTGGACAAAATTTTACTGTAGGCCAGTACAGGCCCCAAAATTAGGCATTCACCTGACAGAAAAGAACTTGTATTATATGGCTGAAGGTACATTAGGCGGTCACAAGATAAAAATTTTACTGTAGGCCAGTAGAGGCCCCAAAATGTAGGCATTTACCTGACAGAAAAGATCTTGTGATTATGTGGCTGGAGGTACATTAGGCGGTCACCGGATAAAAAATTGACTGTAGGCCAGTACAGACCGGGGGTCTAAGTACATTGCTACCCAGTACTGGTCCTTGCCCTTTATGCTTTTTATACGCGTGTCCCTCTTCAAACACTGGAGCATGAAAGCACCCATTTGCACTAAATTGGATGCGGTGGAGCACTCTGGCTCGAACTCATCGCCAAGGAAAATGTCATCCTTGGTCTCCTCCCCCCAGGCACGGATCCCCGAAAAGTTTGCTCTTCTTGCTCCTCCTCCTCCCCCCAGCCACCATCCTCCTCTGACTCCTCTTCAGACTCCTGCTGACTTGTCTCAGAGGAAGTAGACCCCCTGGGAATTCATTCAGCATTGTGACTTCCTCATCTTAGAGCTCCTGCTCCTTGACGGCTTGATCAATGACACGAAGCAATGCACGCTCCAGAAAGAAGGCGTAAGGTACGATTTCACTGATGTCGCCCTGGCTGCGACTGACCTGTTTGGTGATCTCATCAATGGCTGCTGAAGTCTGCATGCGTTGCGCATGAGAAGCCACTGGCGCAGTGAAAAGAAACCAAGCTCCCCAGAACCTGTCCTGCTGCAGAGTTCGTACAAGTAGTCGGTAACAGCATGTTTCTGCTGGAGCAGCCTATGAAGCATATACAAGGTGGAGTTCCAGTGTGTCGGGGTGTTACAAATCAGATGTCTGATGGGCAGGTGGTGTCGCCGCTGAACGTCAGCAAAGTGAGCCATGGCCGTGTAAAATCTTTTAAAATGGCCAGAGATTCTCCTGGCCTGTCGCAAGGCGTCCTGGACCCCCAGGTATTTGGCAACAAATCGCTGCACGACTAAGTTCAAGATGTGTGCCATGCATGGCACGTGTATCATTTTGCCCTGTTTTAGCGCGCTCAGCAGATTGGCACCATTGTCGCACATACCACTTTACCAACTGTCAAATTGAGCGGGGTTAGCCACTGATCGGCCTGTGACCGCAGAGCTGAAAGCAGTGCAGGACCATTGTGGCTCTTGGCTTCCAGGCACAACAGCCGCAGCACAGCATGGCAACGTCTCATCTGGCACGTCGAATAGGTTCTGGGGAGCTTGGGGAGGGCTGCGGAAGAGGCTGTAACAGTGGAAAAGGAGGAGTCAGCCGAGGAGGAGACGGAGGATGGAGTAAGAGGAGGAGGGCAAGTCTGCATGCAATCTGTGGCGGTAACACCAAATCCACAAGGGAGCCACGGGTTACATGCTTGATGGCTGTCAGCAGGTTTACCCATTTGGCAGTAAAAGTTATGTACCTTCCCTGCCCGTGGTTGCTAAACCATGTGTCTTTGGTCAGATGTATCTTGGCACCGACACTGTGTGCCAGAGATATATTCACTTGCCGCTAAACGTGGCCATATACAGTATCTTTGGTATGCCCTTCTGGGAGAAATATTTCCTTCCGGGGACCTTCCATTGCGGTGTGCCAATGGCCAAAAATTTTCTAAAGGCCTCCGAGTCCTCCAGTTTAAATGGCAGTAGTTGGCGGGCTAGCAGTTCCGACAAGCCAGCGGTTAGCCGTTGGGCAAGAAGGTTATCCGGTGTCATCAACTTTTTACGCTCAAACATTTGGGCCAAAAAAGCCTGCCTTCTGTCAAATAAACGCGACAACGGCATGGTGGAAGGTGGAGTGGAGCACAAATTGGAGGAGAGAGTAGAAGGAGAAGGAGAAGAGGCAGGACGTGGAGCGCCAGGAGTGTGGCTTTGTGGGTTCTGACAGTGCTGCTCCCACTGGGCTTGGTGATGGGAGGCCAGGTGCCATCTTAAGGCGATCGTCCCTAGGTAAGTGTTACCGCGGACTTACCGCGACTTATGTGTTGACAACACAGGCTGCAGATGGCAACACAATTGTCAGCAGCTGACACGTTAAAAAAATCCCACACTGCAGAGCCATGTGCCGGCATCCTGGGAACACCAGAAGTCACCTTGCATGGTGGATGGCTCGCTCCAGATACATTTGAGGTCTGCTTTTTGCCTCCTGTGCCCTGCGAGCTCTGCCTGCTTCTCCTCCTTCTCCTCCCTCTCTGCTACTCCATCTCTCCCTCTGAACTCCCCTCCTCTTCCTTGTCATGGTCTTACCTTCTTGCTGTTCTCCTTCGTTTGACATGTGCTGGCGGCCATCTTGGTTTCTGGGTTTCTTGTAGCCTTCCACCCTGCGGCTCCTCCTTCCCACTGGGAGGAGATGGATGCCTAGCTCATATATATAGGAGGTCTGTGGCTTCAGTTCCTTGCTTGGTCCTCTTGTGTTCACATGCTTCTAAGACTGCTGCTGCTTCTGGTTCCTGATCCTGGCTTCGTCTGACTACCCTGCTGGTTCCTGATCCTGGCTTCGTCTGACTACCCTGCTGGTTCCTGATCCTGGCTTCGTCTGACTACCCTTCTGGTTCCTGACCTCTGGCTTCGCAAAGACTCTGCTCGGTTTCACCATCCGTTTGGACTTTTGCTTTACAGCTTTATTTTCAATAAAGCCTTCTTATTTTCACTTATCCCTTGTTGTACGTCTGGTTCATGGTTCCGTGACATTAGGACCAAGCCATGAATTCTGACGGTACAGGGCCATCCTCGCTACCCACGCTGGTTGACAGACTTGATCAGCAGGATCACCTGTTGGGTCGGTTCGCTGTGGCGTTGCAAACCCTGCTTGAACGCACGGCTCATTTCGCTCCCGTTGCCCATGGGTCGGTTGTCGCTCCTGGGCTCGCTCCTACTGCCGCTCCGGTTGTTGCGCCAGAGTCTACCCCGACACCTGTTGTTGCGCCTGCGGTGTTTCGGGGTATGACCGGTTCTGCCCCTCTTCCACAGCGCTTTGGGGGAGAGCCAACTCAGTGCCGAGGTTTCCTTAACCAGGTGGGCATTTATTTCGAGTTGCTGCCACATGCCTTTCCTACTGAGAGATCAAAGGTGGGCTTCTTGATCTCGCTGCTCTCGGACAAGGCCTTGGCCTGGGCCAGCCCTTTATGGGAGAACAACAATCCGGTGGTTGCCGAGTTTTCCGGTTTTGTTGCTTCTCTTCGGAAGGTATTCGATGTGCCGGCTCGTGCTGCCTCTGCTGCGAAGCTCCTTATGTCCATCAGACAGGGTTCACGATCCGTAGCTGAATACGCCATTGAGTTTCGTACCCTGGCAGCAGAGGTGGGCTGGAATAATGAGGCTCTGGTCGCTGCTTTCTCTCATGGTCTCTCGGATGCCTTGAAGGATGAGGTTGCAGCTAAGGACCTACCAGTTGAGCTCGAGTCTCTTATTTCTTTCCTGATTTTGATTGACACCAGACTCAGGGAGAGACCTTCCTTTAAGGAGAACCTGTGGAGGTCTTCTAACAGATTGGTGCCTACGTTTGCTGTCCCACCCGTGCCTCCCTCTCCTCCCACGCCTCCTGGGGATGACTTGTCTGGGGGCGAACCCATGCAGCTGGGGTTTGCTCGCCTGTCCGAGGGGGAGAGGGCACTCCATAGACGCGAGGGCCGATGCATGTACTGTGGTCTCGGTGGGCATTTTCGGTTGGCATGTCCGAACCGTCCGGGAAACGCTCGTACCCTGAGATCCTGTCGGGGGCAGATCTTGGGTGGAGTCTCCTCGTCCCTGGTTTCCCGTGTTGACAAACCACTGATCACTGTTGTCCTCTCCTGGGTCGGGGGCTCGGTGACGACCCAGGCGTTGGTGGACTCTGGTGCTGGTGGTTTGTTCATTGATAGTGTGTTCGCTGCCGCCAATTCCATTCCTCTGCAGGCTCGAGGTTCCCCACTGGCTCTTGAGGCGATAGACGGCAGACCCCTTCTGCCGCCACACGTGACTCATGAGACCCTTCCAGTGGGGATAGCCATTGGTGCCGTTCACAGAGAGTCGGTCTGCCTCCAGGTTATTTCGTCTCCACACTACTCGGTGGTCTTGGGGTACCCCTGGCTCCAGAAGCATAATCCGACTTTCGATTGGAGATCGGTCGAGATCCTCTCGTGGTCACCGCAGTGTGGGGCTAGTTGCATCCATGGGTCTGTCAAG
The DNA here is from genome assembly GCF_905171765.1 of Bufo bufo. Taxonomy (NCBI): domain Eukaryota; kingdom Metazoa; phylum Chordata; class Amphibia; order Anura; family Bufonidae; genus Bufo; species Bufo bufo. The sequence continues at coordinate 165,601,969 of NC_053392.1, read as the reverse complement.
TTGCTGTGTACTTCCTCGGACTCTCTGTTGCCTCCTGAATACGAGGAGTACCGGGATGTATTCGATAAGGTGCGCGCGGTTGCCCTACCTCCGTACCGCCCATACAATTGTGCCATAGAGTTACAATCTGGTGCCGTTCCTCCTCGTGGCAAAGTCTATCCACTGTCGGTAGCGGAGAATGAGGCCATGGAGGAGTACGTGAGGGAGGCGCTTTCACGCGGACACATTCGCAAATCTTCGTCCCCGGCAGGGGCTGGATTTTTCTTTGTGAAAAAGAAGGGCGGTGAGTTGAGGCCTTGCATCGATTACAGGGGTCTCAATCGCATCACGATCAAGAACGCTTACCCGATACCCTTGATTTCCGAGGTGTTCGATCGCCTTAAAGGGGCCACGGTCTTTACCAAACTCGACCTGAGGGCGGCATATAACCTGGTAAGGATCAAGGCGGGCGATGAGTGGAAGACCGCGTTTAACACCAGGACCGGTCATTACGAATCCTTGGTTATGCCCTTTGGGTTGTGCAATGCGCCCGCAGTCTTTCAGGAATTCATCAACGATGTTTTCTGTGACCTGTTGCAGCAGTGTGTGGTGGTCTATTTGGATGACATCTTGGTATATTCTGAATCCATGGAGGCCCACATTCTGGATGTCAGACGAGTGTTGCAACGGTTACGAGGGAACAAGCTGTTCGGTAAGCTTGAGAAATGCGAATTTCACCGATCCCAGGTAACCTTCTTAGGTTACATCATTTCCGCTGAGGGGTTCTCCATGGATCCTGAGAAGGTTTCGGCTGTCTTACAGTGGCCCCAGCCCAGTGGTCTTCATTCCCTGCAGCGCTTTTTGGGCTTCGCCAATTATTATCGGAAGTTCATCAGGGACTTTTCCATGCTGGCCAAGCCTCTCACGGATCTGACCAGGAAGGGCAGTAATTCCCAGGTCTGGCCGCTCGAGGCCATCCGAGCTTTTGAGGCCCTAAAGTCCGCCTTTGTGTCGGCTCCGATTCTGTCGCATCCCAACCCTGGGTTGCCCTTTGTCCTCGAGGTGGACGCGTCTGAGACGGGAGTAGGCGCCCTTCTGTCTCAGCGTAGAACACCAGAGGGTCCTCTGCTTCCTTGTGGGTTTTACTCCCGGAAACTGTCTTCCGCGGAGTGCAACTATCAGATTGGTGACAGGGAGTTATTGGCCATCGTGCAGGCCCTTAAAGAATGGAGGCACTTGCTCGAGGGTTCGGTGGTTCCGGTTCTCATCCTGACGGACCACAAGAATCTGACCTACCTTTCTGAGGCCAAGAGATTGACACCACGTCAGGCCAGATGGGCTCTGTTCTTGTCACGTTTTAATTACGTGGTCTCCTACCTACCCGGTTCCTTTCGCTCCCGTTGCCCATGGGTCGGTTGTCGCTCCTGGGCTCGCTCCTACTGCCGCTCCGGTTGTTGCGCCAGAGTCTACCCCGACACCTGTTGTTGCGCCTGCGGTGTTTCGGGGTATGACCGGTTCTGCCCCTCTTCCACAGCGCTTTGGGGGAGAGCCAACTCAGTGCCGAGGTTTCCTTAACCAGGTGGGCATTTATTTCGAGTTGCTGCCACATGCCTTTCCTACTGAGAGATCAAAGGTGGGCTTCTTGATCTCGCTGCTCTCGGACAAGGCCTTGGCCTGGGCCAGCCCTTTATGGGAGAACAACAATCCGGTGGTTGCCGAGTTTTCCGGTTTTGTTGCTTCTCTTCGGAAGGTATTCGATGTGCCGGCTCGTGCTGCCTCTGCTGCGAAGCTCCTTATGTCCATCAGACAGGGTTCACGATCCGTAGCTGAATACGCCATTGAGTTTCGTACCCTGGCAGCAGAGGTGGGCTGGAATAATGAGGCTCTGGTCGCTGCTTTCTCTCATGGTCTCTCGGATGCCTTGAAGGATGAGGTTGCAGCTAAGGACCTACCAGTTGAGCTCGAGTCTCTTATTTCTTTCCTGATTTTGATTGACACCAGACTCAGGGAGAGACCTTCCTTTAAGGAGAACCTGTGGAGGTCTTCTAACAGATTGGTGCCTACGTTTGCTGTCCCACCCGTGCCTCCCTCTCCTCCCACGCCTCCTGGGGATGACTTGTCTGGGGGCGAACCCATGCAGCTGGGGTTTGCTCGCCTGTCCGAGGGGGAGAGGGCACTCCATAGACGCGAGGGCCGATGCATGTACTGTGGTCTCGGTGGGCATTTTCGGTTGGCATGTCCGAACCGTCCGGGAAACGCTCGTACCCTGAGATCCTGTCGGGGGCAGATCTTGGGTGGAGTCTCCTCGTCCCTGGTTTCCCGTGTTGACAAACCACTGATCACTGTTGTCCTCTCCTGGGTCGGGGGCTCGGTGACGACCCAGGCGTTGGTGGACTCTGGTGCTGGTGGTTTGTTCATTGATAGTGTGTTCGCTGCCGCCAATTCCATTCCTCTGCAGGCTCGAGGTTCCCCACTGGCTCTTGAGGCGATAGACGGCAGACCCCTTCTGCCGCCACACGTGACTCATGAGACCCTTCCAGTGGGGATAGCCATTGGTGCCGTTCACAGAGAGTCGGTCTGCCTCCAGGTTATTTCGTCTCCACACTACTCGGTGGTCTTGGGGTACCCCTGGCTCCAGAAGCATAATCCGACTTTCGATTGGAGATCGGTCGAGATCCTCTCGTGGTCACCGCAGTGTGGGGCTAGTTGCATCCATGGGTCTGTCAAGTTGCTGTGTACTTCCTCGGACTCTCTGTTGCCTCCTGAATACGAGGAGTACCGGGATGTATTCGATAAGGTGCGCGCGGTTGCCCTACCTCCGTACCGCCCATACAATTGTGCCATAGAGTTACAATCTGGTGCCGTTCCTCCTCGTGGCAAAGTCTATCCACTGTCGGTAGCGGAGAATGAGGCCATGGAGGAGTACGTGAGGGAGGCGCTTTCACGCGGACACATTCGCAAATCTTCGTCCCCGGCAGGGGCTGGATTTTTCTTTGTGAAAAAGAAGGGCGGTGAGTTGAGGCCTTGCATCGATTACAGGGGTCTCAATCGCATCACGATCAAGAACGCTTACCCGATACCCTTGATTTCCGAGGTGTTCGATCGCCTTAAAGGGGCCACGGTCTTTACCAAACTCGACCTGAGGGCGGCATATAACCTGGTAAGGATCAAGGCGGGCGATGAGTGGAAGACCGCGTTTAACACCAGGACCGGTCATTACGAATCCTTGGTTATGCCCTTTGGGTTGTGCAATGCGCCCGCAGTCTTTCAGGAATTCATCAACGATGTTTTCTGTGACCTGTTGCAGCAGTGTGTGGTGGTCTATTTGGATGACATCTTGGTATATTCTGAATCCATGGAGGCCCACATTCTGGATGTCAGACGAGTGTTGCAACGGTTACGAGGGAACAAGCTGTTCGGTAAGCTTGAGAAATGCGAATTTCACCGATCCCAGGTAACCTTCTTAGGTTACATCATTTCCGCTGAGGGGTTCTCCATGGATCCTGAGAAGGTTTCGGCTGTCTTACAGTGGCCCCAGCCCAGTGGTCTTCGTTCCCTGCAGCGCTTTTTGGGCTTCGCCAATTATTATCGGAAGTTCATCAGGGACTTTTCCATGCTGGCCAAGCCTCTCACGGATCTGACCAGGAAGGGCAGTAATTCCCAGGTCTGGCCGCTCGAGGCCATCCGAGCTTTTGAGGCCCTAAAGTCCGCCTTTGTGTCGGCTCCGATTCTGTCGCATCCCAACCCTGGGTTGCCCTTTGTCCTCGAGGTGGACGCGTCTGAGACGGGAGTAGGCGCCCTTCTGTCTCAGCGTAGAACACCAGAGGGTCCTCTGCTTCCTTGTGGGTTTTACTCCCGGAAACTGTCTTCCGCGGAGTGCAACTATCAGATTGGTGACAGGGAGTTATTGGCCATCGTGCAGGCCCTTAAAGAATGGAGGCACTTGCTCGAGGGTTCGGTGGTTCCGGTTCTCATCCTGACGGACCACAAGAATCTGACCTACCTTTCTGAGGCCAAGAGATTGACACCACGTCAGGCCAGATGGGCTCTGTTCTTGTCACGTTTTAATTACGTGGTCTCCTACCTACCCGGTTCCAAGAACATCAGGGCGGATGCCTTATCACGGCAGTACTCCGAGCTGTCCAGGGAGGAGTCGATTCCGACTTTGGTCATACCTCCGAATCAGATCCTGGCCGCCATTCGCACCAGCCTGACCTCTCCCCTGGGTGAGCAGATTTTGGCGGCTCAATCTGGTGCTCCCTCTGGGAGACCCAACGGCAGATGTTTTGTGCCTGAGGAGTTGCGCACTCGGTTGTTGCGAACCTACCATAACTCCAAGACCGCGGGGCATCCTGGAAAGAATCAGCTGTCCTGGGCTGTTTCACGTCTGTTCTGGTGGCCTTCCCTACGTTCCGACATCGCCGCATATGTAGCGGCATGCTCCGTTTGTGCCCAGAGTAAGTCCCCTCGGCACCTTCCGTTGGGCCTTCTGCAACCCATAGCCACCGGGGAGCGCCCATGGTCACACCTGGGGATGGATTTCATTGTGGACCTCCCTGCATCCCGAGGCCATACGGTCATTCTCATGATTGTGGATCGGTTTTCCAAAATGTGCCACTGTGTTCCTCTCAAGAAGTTACCCTCTGCACAAGAGTTGGCCACGATTTTTGCCAGGGAGGTCTTCCGGTTGCACGGTTTGCCCAAGGAGATTGTGTCGGATCGGGGGAGTCAGTTTGTGTCCAGGTTCTGGTGCGCCTTTTGCTCCCAGTTGGGGATTCATCTCTCCTTCTCCTCGGCCTACCACCCTCAGTCCAATGGGGCCGCAGAACGATCCAATCAGGCCTTGGAGCAATTCCTTCGTTGCTATGTCTCCGATCACCAAGACAATTGGGTTGACCTCCTGCCTTGGGCTGAGTTTGCCAGGAACACGGCGGTGAACTCTTCCTCTGGGACGTCTCCCTTCATGGCCAATTATGGGTTCCAACCTGCCGTGTTGCCGGAGGTATTCTCTCCCCAGGATATTCCGGCTGTGGAGGATCACCTTTCCGTCCTACGTGCTTCTTGGGTACAGATCCAGAAGTCCCTTGAGGTCTCTGCGCAGCGCCAGAGACTCCAGGCTGATCGCAGACGAGCGCCTGCTCCTTCCTACCAGGTCGGAGACCGTGTATGGTTGTCCACCCGCAACCTCAACCTTCGAGTGCCCACTCCCAAGCTGGCGCCTCGCTTTGTTGGTCCCTTCCGAGTGCTTCGCAGGGTAAACCCGGTAGCCTATGCCCTTGCGCTTCCTCCTGGCATGCGGATCTCCAACGTGTTTCATGTCTCCCTGTTGAAGCCACTGGTGTGTAATCGTTTCACTTCCTCGGTTCCTCGGCTTCGTCCGGTCCAAGTGGGCAATCGTGAGGAATATGAGGTGAGCAATATCCTGGACTCACACCTGGTCCGCGGTCGGTTGCAGTTTTTGGTCCATTGGCGTGGTTATGGTCCAGAGGAGCGTTCCTGGGTTCCCTCTGCAGATGTCCATGCTCCTGCCTTGCTCCGAGCCTTCCACGCACGCTTCCCTCAGAAACCGTTTTGTGCTCCGCGGAGGAGGGGCCCTTAAGGGGGAGGTACTGTCATGGTCTTACCTTCTTGCTGTTCTCCTTCGTTTGACATGTGCTGGCGGCCATCTTGGTTTCTGGGTTTCTTGTAGCCTTCCACCCTGCGGCTCCTCCTTCCCACTGGGAGGAGCTGGATGCCTAGCTCATATATATAGGAGGTCTGTGGCTTCAGTTCCTTGCTTGGTCCTCTTGTGTTCACATGCTTCTAAGACTGCTGCTGCTTCTGGTTCCTGATCCTGGCTTCGTCTGACTACCCTGCTGGTTCCTGATCCTGGCTTCGTCTGACTACCCTGCTGGTTCCTGATCCTGGCTTCGTCTGACTACCCTTCTGGTTCCTGACCTCTGGCTTCGCAAAGACTCTGCTCGGTTTCACCATCCGTTTGGACTTTTGCTTTACAGCTTTATTTTCAATAAAGCCTTCTTATTTTCACTTATCCCTTGTTGTACGTCTGGTTCATGGTTCCGTGACATTCCTCTCTTGTGGGCACCCACTTGACGTCTATCGACACTTCATCATTGTCACCTTCACCACCACTGACATTTGAGATCTCGGAGTACTGATCTGGGTACTGTTGTCAGACCGCTGAGTGGCAGTCGTTTCTACCTCCTCTTCCTCATCCAATGTCAAGAATGGCTGCGCATTGGTAAGGTCTGTGAATGGATGGGAAAATAATCAATCCCCTTAATCAGTATTTTGTGGAAGCAGGTATATCGCTGCCCTCAATCAGTATTCTGTGGAAGCAGTTATATCAATCCCCTTATCTGTATTTTGTGGAAGGAGGTATATCGCAGCCCTCAATCAATATTTGGTGGAAGCAGGTATATCAAATCCCTTAATCAGTATTTTGTGGAAGCAGGTATATCGCAGGCCTCAATCAATATTTGGTGGAAGCACGTATATCGAACCCCTTAATCAGTATTTTGTGGAAGCAGGTATATCACACCCCTCAATTATTTTTTTTGCCACAACAGTTATATCACACCACCCTGTTCATTTGGGGCAACAGGTATATCGCAGCCCTCAATCACTTTTTTGTGGAAGAAGGTATATCACGCCCCTCAATCAGTTTTTTTGGGGGCAACAGATATATCACACCCATTGCAATAAGTTGTTCCAATAGCGTTTGTCCCTCCATATAGCTGCGGTATCGCAGCAGAACCGCACACAACTGCTGTACAATACAAATACACTATAATATACTTTCTATGTTAGAAAGTATATTATAATTATATCACATCCCTCAGTATATCACACCTATCGATAGCACACCTATACCAGTCCTTAAAAGGACTTTTGTGTCCCTTTAGCTAGCATTTGGTGTCCCTAACAGCCTGTCCCTGCTCCACAAAGCAACCTCTCCCTACAATGGCAAAACACAGAATGTAAAATGGCTGCCAGATCGGGTTCTGTTATAGGGTGGGGGTGTGTCCATATGCTGAAATGTCTCAATTGGCTGTCATATCCCACCTGATGGATGTGTCATGGTTCAAAGTTTGTCGCAATGCAAAAGAATATGGCGCCGGCGGACATCGCCATATGTTCGCATGTTCGGCGAATCGTGAACGCGCAAAGTTTGCCGCAAAAAGACCACCAGGCGAACCGCAAGGCCATCTCCTGCTATCAGTGACAACCAGACTCCTTATGATCCTCAGCAGTTGAAAGCACCCAGTGGCTGAATGTATGTAGGGAAGGGAACAAAACCTAGTCAACCAGGACTGATTTTCTACTAGGCATGGTGACCCGGTGAAAGCATTTGGAAGTATATTCTATGTGTATCAGGCAAGTAGTAGATAATTTTAAATAGGGAGGATTCAATTGAGGAATAAATAATTAGGTAATTTCCCTTCTGCTTCACTTATGTATATATGTATAAAGAAGTGCATTATAATTATATTTAAGTGCCAGGTACAGGATAGCAATTGAATAACATTCACAATAAATGCATTTAAATGTAAAATATTACAGCTAAGCCTTCTTTCTATACATAGGACAAGACCTGTAAATTGAATAAATGTAGACTTTTATCAAAAAAGAAAAGGCTAATGTTGTTTAATGAAGTGCAACATCTTGCAGTTCATCTGTTTTATCTGTCATAGGCTGACATAGTAAATAATGCAAGAAAAATGTTTCTATTACCACATTCTAGTTTATTCTCAGCAAATTTACCCTGGGGATTCTTAAGTGAAATAAACAGCCGCAGCTATGATAACAGAGGCATCTCTTCATTATTTACACCCCCGTATCAGCAATACAGAGCTTGCTGTTTTATGCTTACCTGCTCTACCAAAGTAAAGGGGTATGACCAGTGTTCCCTCTAAGCCTTTGCAGCTGCTGAGTGAGGTTGGCTCAGACCTGGGCACAGCGCCATCAAAGGTAGGCGATAGGAAAACCTAAGATAATTGTCACATCAAAGAGCATACAGTTTAACCCCTGCACCATCCCGTACAATACATTATAATCCCTGCACCATACTGTTTAATACACTGCGTGCAGAATTATTAGGCAAATGAGTATTTTGACCACATCATCCTCTTTATGCATGTTGTCTTACTCCAAGCTGTATAGGCTCGAAAGCCTACTACCAATTAAGCATATTAGGTGATGTGCATCTCTGTAATGAGAATGGGTGTGGTCTAATGACATCAACAGCCTATATTAGGTGTGCATAATTATTAGGCAACTTCCTTTCCTTTGGCAAAATGGGTCAAAAGAAGGACTTGACAGGCTCAGAAAAGTCAAAAATAGTGAGATATCTTGCAGAGGGATGCAGCACTCTTAAAATTGCAAAGCTTCTGAAGCGTGATCAGCGAACAATCAAGCGTTTCATTCAAAATAGTCAACAGGGTCGCAAGAAGCGTGTGGAAAAACCAAAGCGCAAAATAACTGCCCATGAACTGAGAAAAGTCAAGCGTGCAGCTGCCAAGATGCCACTTGCCACCAGTTTGGCCATATTTCAGAGCTGCAACATCACTGGAGTGCCCTAAAGCACAAGGTGTGCAATACTCAGAGACATGGCCAAGGTAAGAAAGGCTGAAAGACGACCACCACTGAACAAGACACACAAGCTGAAACGTCAAGACTGGGCCAAGAAATATCTCAAGACTGATTTTTCTAAGGTTTTATGGACTGATGAAATGAGAGTGAGTCTTGATGGGCCAGATGGATGGGCCCGTGGCTGGATTGGTAAAGGGCAGAGAGCTCCAGTCCGACTCAGACGCCAGCAAGGTGGAGGTGGAGTACTGGTTTGGGCTGGTATCATCAAAGATGAGCTTGTGGGGCCTTTTCGGGTTGAGGATGGAGTCAAGCTTAACTCCCAGTCCTACTGCCAGTTTCTGGAAGACACCTTCTTCAAGCAGTGGTACAGGAAGAAGTCTGCATCCTTCAAGAAAAACATGATTTTCATGCAGGACAATGCTCCATCACACGCCTCCAAGTACTCCACAGCGTGGCTGGCAAGAAAGGGTATAAAAGAAGAAAATCTAATGACATGGCCTCCTTGTTCACCTGATCTGAACCCCATTAAGAACCTGTGGTCCATCATCAAATGTGAGATTTACAAGGAGGGAAAACAGTACACCTCTCTGAACAGTGTCTGGGAGGCTGTGGTTGCTGCTGCACGCAATGTTGATGGTGAACAGATCAAAACACTGACAGAATCCATGGATGGCAGGCTTTTGAGTGTCCTTGCAAAGAAAGGTGGCTATATTGGTCACTGATTTGTTTTTGTTTTGTTTTTGAATGTCAGAAATGTATATTTGTGAATGTTGAGATGTTATATTGGTTTCACTGGTAAAAATAAATAATTGAAATGGGTATATATTTGTTTTTTGTTAAGTTGCCTAATAATTATGCACAGTAATAGTCACCTGCACACACAGATATCCCCCTAAAATAGCTAAAACTAAAAACAAACTAAAAACTATTTCCAAAAATATTCAGCTTTGATATTAATGAGTTTTTTGGGTTCATTGAGAACATGGTTGTTGTTCAATAATAAAATTAATCCTCAAAAATACAACTTGCCTAATAATTCTGCACTCCCTGTATACAGTATAATCCCTATACCATGCACCGAACACGTGTCATCAGGTCCGGCCAGCCAATCACTGTAATGCCAGTAGCCAACATGGCTACGGCATTACAGTGCATGCCAGTATCTCCCTGCATGTTTATTGGCGGGGAGGAGACTCGAGCATTGCGCTCGAGCACATGCGGTACTCAGCCAAGTACCGCTATGTGCCAAGCATCGAGATGCTCGAACCGAACTAGTGTTTGGCTGAGCATGCTACATCAACTTTAGTTCCCATTATTGCCTAACCTCCTACTGAGTTTCCCTACCAGGTTGCTTTATCTCAGATACACTGCCGATTTTGCAAGTTTTCCCACCTACAAAGAATGGAGAGGTCTGTAATTTTTATAGTAGGTACACTTCTGTGACAGAATTTGAAAAAAAAAAATCCAGAAAATCACATTGTATGATTTTTTAATAATGAATTTGTATTTTATTGCATGAAATAAATATTTGATACAATAGGAAAACAGAACATAATATTTGGTACAGGAACCTTTGTTTGCAATTACAGAGGTCAGATGTTTTCTGCAGTTCTTCACCTAGTTTGCACACACTGCAGCAGGGATTTTGGCCCACTCCTCCATACAGATCTTCTCCAGATCTTTTAGGTTTCGGGGCTGTTGCTGGGCTACATTGAGTTTGAGCTCCCTTCAAAGATTTTCGATTGGGTGCAGGTCTGAAGACTGGCTAGGCCACTCCAGGATCTTGAAATGCTTCTTACGGAGCCACTCCTTTGTTGCCCTGGCTGTATGTTTTGGGTCATTGTCATGCTGGAAGACCCAGCCACGAACCATCTTCAATGCTCTTACTGAGGAAAGGAGGTTGATGGCCAAAATCTTGCGATATTTGGCCCCATTCATCCTCCCCTCAATACTGTGCAGTCTTGCTGTCCCCTTTGCAGAAAATTACCCCCAAAGTTTGATGTTTCCACCCCATGCTTCACAATTGGGATGGTGTTCTTGGGGTTGTACGCATCCTTCTTCTTCCTCCAAACACGGCAAGTGGAGTTGATACCAAAAAGTTCTACTTTGGTCTCATCTGACCACATGACCTTCTCCTCTGGATCATCCATATGGTCATTAGTGAACTTCAAATGGTCTAGAACATTTGCTGGCATGAGCAGGGGGAACTTGCATGCCCTGCAGGATTTTAATCCATGACGGCGTAGTGTGTCCCAGCTCTCTTCAGGTCATTGAACCAGGTCCTGCTGTGTAGTTCTGGGCTGATTCCTGACCTCTCTCAGAATTATCCTTACCCCACGAGGCCAGATATTGCATGGAGTGCCAGACCGAAGAAGATTGACAGTCATCTTGTGGTTCTTCCATATTCTAATAATTGCGCCTACAGTTGTTGCCTTCTCACCAAGCTGCTTACCTATTGTCCTGGAGTCCATCCCAGCCTTGTGCAGGTCTACGATTTTGTCCCTGGTGTCGTTAGACAGCTCTGTGTTCTTGGCCATGGTGGAGAGGTTGGAGTGTGATTGAGTGTGTGGACAGGTGTCTTTTATACATGTAATGAGTTCAGACATGTGCAATTAATACAGGTAATGAGTGCAGAGTAGGAGGGCTTCTTAAATAAATACTCCACAGAATAGAAAGAAGGCTCCAGCACCAGAAATAGACGTTACAAAAAATACCGATCTTTATTCATCACCAAAATTCAGGTAGATACAGCAAACAGTGGCACTGGCTTTACTTATTCCCAATAGATCTACGCGTTTCGAACAGTAGTGTTCTTAGTCATGATCCAAGGTGTCTGACATGTTCCGAACTGAAATAGGGTTCAACTCCAGCATTCCCACCCCCAAGGAGGAGCAAAGGGAAGCAGGGTGGACACAGAATCAGTTAGGTTCACGTGAAACACCTGTACAAACATTTTCACCCGTGACATATATTAACCAACCCAACAGCACTGCAAATAGCAGTATAAAATATAAAATATAAAACCATATAGCTTGTTAGGTTTTTATACAGTACAGACCAAAAGTTTGGACACACCTTCTCATTCAAAGAGTTTTCTTTATTTTCATGACTATGAAAATTGTAGATTCACACTGAAGGCATCAAAACTATGAATTAACACATGTGGAATTATATTCATAGCAAACAAGTGTGAAACAACAGAAAATATGTCATATTCTAGGTTCTTCAAAGTAGCCACCTTTTGCTTTGATTACTGCTTTGCACACTCTTGGCATTCTCTTGATGAGCTTCAAGAGGTAGTCCCCTGAAATAGTTTTCACTTCACAGGTGTGCCCTGTCAGGTTTAATAAGTGGGATTTCTTGCCTTATAAATGGGGTTGGGACCATCAGTTGCGTTGAGGAGAAGTCAGGTGGATACACAGCTGATAGTCCTACTGAATAGACTGTTAGAATTTGTATTGTGGCAAGAAAAAAGCAGCTAAGTAAAGAAAAACGAGTGGCCATCATTACTTTAAGAAATGAAGGTCAGTCAGTCAGCCGAAAAATTGGGAAAACTTTGAAAGTAAGGTCTATTTGACCATGAAGGAGAGTGATGGGGTGCTGCGCCAGATGACCTGGCCTCCACAGTCACCGGACCTGAACCCAATCGAGATGGTTTGGGGTGAGCTGGACTGCAGAGTGAAGGCAAAAGGGCCAACAAGTGCTAAGCATCTCTGGGAACTCCTTCAAGACTGTTGGAAGACCATTTCAGGGGACTACCTCTTGAAGCTCATCAAGAGAATGCGAAGAGTGTGCAAAGCAGTAATCAAAGCAAAAGGTGGCTACTTTGAAGAACCTAGAATATGACATATTTTCAGTTGTTTCACACTTGTTTGTTATGTATATAATTCCACATGTGTTAATTCATAGTTTTGATGCCTTCATAGTCATGAAAATAAAGAAAACTCTTTGAATGAGAAGGTGTGTCCAAACTTTTGGTCTGTACTGTATATTATAAACATACTCAATACTTGATGTCTCACAGAAGCACAATTAATAACTTCATAGACAGGTACAATATAGCGGTCTGAAACCCAAAATACAATCCGGGCTATCAAAATCAAAATATAATTATTATCGCATATTGGAGAACTTCTATGAAGGAAAAAATATATTCTCAAATAAACATACCCACTAGATATTCAATTATCAGTAATATATATAAGGTATAGAAAAGAAATTCTCTTACCAATAAGATACTTGTATACTTTAAGCACAGTCCTTTAGACAATATCATGAATTTTTGAATATAGGGATCGCCCTTGTATGTTTTATTATAACCAACTGACTAGTATGTGTCTCCGGACTCATGTCGCAGTCCACATTTTGCGATTTCTTATGAATAGGATGACAATGGGATTTGGTAGCTAATATAACACAGCGGGGGAAACTACCATGGATAGCAACTATTGATTGCATTATGTTCACTACAAATTTTCTCTGATCACCTGACATGCGTAGATCTTAGCCTCAGTTTACACCATGCAATATTTCGTAAGCATGGTATTGGCCAAATAATGACATTACAATACATGAATGTTTTCACTATAACCAACTGATCAGTATGTGTCTCCTGACTCATGTCATAGTCCACATTATGCGATTTTCTATGAACATGATGACAATGGGACTTGGAGGCTAATACAACACAGCTGGGGAGACTACCGTGGATAGCAACTATTGATTGCATCGTGTTGGCTACAATTTTTCTGATTACCTCATATGTGCAGATCTTAGCCTCAGTTCACGCCATGCGGTATTTTGTAAGCATGGCGTTGGCTGAATAATGACGTCACATTGATCTGTCTCCATAAAAATATATATGCTGCTGGTAGGACTATATTAAGCGGACATTAGTTGGAGAACCATATAAATAAATAAAAAAAATTAAAAAATTATATTTTATACTGCATATTGCAGTGCTGTTGGGTTGGTTAATATACACTGCTCAAAAAAATAAAGGGAACACAAAAATAACACATCCTAGATCTGAGTTAATTAAATATTCTTCTGAAATACTTTGTTTACATAGTTGAATGTGCTGACAACAAAATCACACAAAAATAAAAAAATGGAAATCAAATTTTTCAACCCATGGTGGTCTGGATTTGGAGTCACACTCAAAATTAAAGTGGAAAAACACACTACAGACTGATCCAACTTTGATGTAATGTTCTTAAAACAAGTCAAAATGAGGCTCAGTAGTGTGTGTGGCCTCCACGTGCCTGTATGACCTCCCTACAACGCCTGTACATGCTCCTGATGAGGTGGCGGACGGTCTCCTGAGGGATCTCCTCCCAGACCTGGACTAAAGCATCTGCCAACTCCTGGACAGTCTGTGGTGCAACGTGACGTTGGTGGATAGAGCGAGACATGATGTCCCAGATGTGCTCAATTGGATTCAGGTCTGGCGAACGGGCGGGCCAGTCCATAGCATCAATGCCTTCGTCTTGCAGGAACTGCTGACACACTCCAGCCACATGAGGTCTAGCATTGTCTTGCATTAGGAGGAACCCAGGGCCAACCGCACCAGCATATGGTCTCACAAGGGGTCTGAGGATCTCATCTCGGTACCTAATGGCAGTCAGGCTACCTCTGGCGAGCACATGGAGGGCTGTGCGGCCCTCCAAAGAAATGCCACCTCACACCATTACTGACCCAATGCCAAACCAGTCATGCTGGAGGATGTTGCAGGCAGCAGAACGTTCTCCACGGCGTCTCCAGACTCTGTCACGTCTGTCACATGTGCTCAGTGTGAACCTGCTTTCATCTGTGAAGAGCACAGGGCGCCAGTGGCGAATTTGCCAATCTTGCCAATCTTGGTGTTCTCTGGCAAATGCCAAACATCCTGCACAGTGTTGGGCTGTAAGCACAACCCCCACCTGTGGACGTCGGGCCCTCATATCACCCTCATGGAGTCTGTTTCTGACCGTTTGAGCAGACAAATGCACATTTGTGGCCTGCTGGAGGTCATTTTGCAGGGCTCTGGCAGTGCTCCTCCTGTTCCTCCTTGCACAAAGGCGGAGGTAGCGGTCCTGCTGTTGGGTTGTTGCCCTCCTACGGCCTCCTCCACGTCTCCTGATGTACTGGCCTGTCTCCTGGTGGCGCCTCCATGCTCTGGACACTACGCTGACAGACACAGCAAACCTTCTTGCCATAGCTCGCATTGATGTGCCATCCTGGATAAGCTGCACTATCTGGGCCACTTGTGTGGGTTGTAGACTCCGTCTCATGCTACCACTAGAGTGAAAGCACCACCAGCATTCAAAAGTGACCAAAACATCAGACAGGAAGCATAGGAACTGAGAAGTGGTCTGTGATCACCACCTGCAGAACCACTCCTTTATTGATTGTCACTCAGTGTTGCTTCCTAAGTGGACAGTTTGATTTCACAGAAGTGTGATTGACTTGGAGTTACATTGTGTTGTTTAAGTGTTCCCTTTATTTTTTTGAGCAGGGTATGTCACGGGTGAAAATGTTTGTTCAGGTGTTTCACGTGAACCTAACTGATTCTGTGTCCACCCTGCTTCCCTTTGCTCCTCCTTGGGGGTGGGAGTGCTGGAGTTGAACCCTATTTCAGTTCGGAACATGTCAGACACCTTGGATCATGACTAAGAACACTACTGTTCAAAACACGTAGATTTATTGGGAATAAGTGGGAGCCAGTGCCACTGTTTGCTGTATCTACCTGAATTTTGGTGATGAATAAAGATCGGGATTTTTTGTAATGTTCATTTCTGGTGCTGGAGCCTTCTTTCTATTCTGTGGATTACTACTGAGGACTGGCTTGACTCCCCCCCGTGCACCGCTACACAGGACATGAAGGTGAGCTGGCTGTAACCTCTTTTCCTTTATATTGCACAAGTGCTCGTGCTCACCTTGTCCTGGATAATAACTTTTTATACTCTATATGGACTGACATCACGTCCCGTAACCGTATATCTCAGTGTGAACACTGGCCCACGGTTTCCATAGCCAAACATGGCTTTCGCTGCATGTTCTGACCGTAAATCCAAAGCGAACACAGTCTTCTCAACACACGAGTTAATCCTAAGTGATGAGAGTGGTATGAAATTCAAACTGCAGGAACTGGAGAGACTCCTAACACATGAGATTAAAATCTGGTGGGACCATACGACCTTGATGAAATACGTGGAAAAAGAAATGATGCCACGAGGTCTAAGATTAAAAAAGGTCCCAACCACGATATTCTCTGAATTATTTGTTTCCAGCTGGAATAAAGTACTAAGTGATTGCTCACTACAACTCATGTCTCTGATTATAGAGCATGAAGGTGAAAGACTCACTAATATACATACAGAGATTGATACTTGCAAAACTGCCCTGGAAAAATACAGACCTTCTGAGGATTTCTCTAAGAAAGAAGAAGAAATTATGATATCCATTAAAGAAATGGAAGATAATATAATGGAAATGAAACATCGAAAATTCCAAAGGGACCTCTACGACTACAATAATAATCAAGTATATGAATGGGGGAGAAGAGAAAACCCACACAGTACACCAAAATCCATCCTTAAAAAGAAACATATCAATAAATGTACATAAAAAATCAAAAATCCACTAAACAGGACTTACCACGCAGAGTTAGTTTCAGCAATTTGGAACTGGAAACTTCGGAATCCTGTGAATCATTGGGAGAAGGAGATAACAATGACTTACGGGTCCGGGACTCCCACCAGGCGAAACCCTCTTATTACCAAAAGAACAGGAATAATAGGGATAAACCTGAACAGCCAAAAAACGACACAGAAGGGGCGGTCGCAAACATAAAAAGACCCCATCAGATGTCCACTCGTTTGCAGAACAAATAAGTGTAGGATATGATGAAAATGCATTGATGTTGGATGTCATTAATTTGTCCAGTCATGAATTAACTACTGACCAAAAGAATGTGCTTTCTCTAGGTTTGAATTTTGTACCCAGCACTAATTTTGATCCTTTCTCAACTATCATGCAGGTCAATAGATTCATTAGGAATCTTACATTGAGAAGATGCTTTTTTGAATCTCCTCTTCCACAGGGAGATCCGGTAACAGATGAGGATAGATAAATAATTGATAACTTTTATACTAATTTGTCATTTAAAGAACAACAGTCCCTTTTCTGTCTCACGGATCTCCATCTGGAAAATGAGGAATTACATGATCAGAATATACAACATGATTTTGTAACCTCAAATAAAAATTACTATCCTATCAAATTCCGTACAGCCAGTATGGATGTATTTCAAGAGGTAGTTGAGAAAGAATTGCTAAAGGTGCAAAGTTCAGTCTCCACTGCCAGAGAATACAACTTGAGTACAGCACAAAGAATTGCATTAAAACAATTAGAGGATGAAAAAGACCTTATATTCAAGATGGCGGACAAAGGAGGTTCCGTGGTAGTATTGGACAGAACATGTTATCACTCACAGATGTTGGGGGTCCTGTCAGATACTGCCACCTACAATATTCTTAAACATAACCCCCTTCAAACCTATAAGAAAGAACTGGTCCTCATCTTGAATAAGGGTATAGAGAAGGGTCACATAATCAGAAACAATTAGATTTTTTAAATGTAGAATATCCTGTAACTCCCATAATCCATGCTCTTCCAAAAATGCACAAAGGGGTTAATCCCCCCCCCCCCCACTGCGCCCTATAGTCTCGGGCATTGGATCTCTGACTGAGAAGTTAAGTGAGTGGTTGGACTCAGTGCTACAGACTCTAGTGAAAAGATTACCGGGGTATATTAGAGATACCACCGATGTACTAAAATACATGCATAATTGTACATGGTCAGATCAATACGTATGGATTACACTGGATGTTGTGGCACTTTATCCTTCCATTCCTCATTCATTTGCCCTCCTAGCACTTGAATACAACTTACACAGATATAGCAGTTTCTCTGAACTATTTATTGATTATGTGTTGGAGATTACTTCTTATCTCCTAACGCATAATTACTTTGTATTTGATGAAACTTTTTATGTTCAGGTCTCGGGAGTTTCTATGGGGGCCAAATTTTCCCCGTCCCTGGCCAATTTATCCATGGCCTTCTGGGAAGAAAAATATATTTTCTCAGTAGATAATCCCTTTTCGGAGTGTCTCGTCTGGTATGGCAGATACATCGATGACTTGCTCCTCATATGGAGGGGCGATGTATCTGCCATACCAGACTTTACTAACTACCTAAACAACAATACATACAACTTAAAATTTACTTGTGTTCAACATTCTGAAATCATAAATTTTTGGACCTAAAACTGACTGGTATTCCTGACCAGATAGTATTAAAGGAAACTTACCGTAAAGAAATTTCAGGAAATACCATTTTAAAGGCAAATAGCCACCATCCATCACACACAATAAAAAGCATCCCAGTTGGAGAATTTATAAGAGCCAGAAGAAATTGTAGTACGGATAGAGCCTTTGACAGGGAATGCACAAACATTTGGAAACGCCTCAAAATGTGAGGGTACCCTCAATGGATGCTCTATAGGGGTTTTAAAATTGCTAAAAATAAGTCTAGATCTGATTTATTAGGCCTCAAGCTAAATATGAAAACTAAGTCATTAATCAAGGATAATAATCATTTCAAAAATGGGAAAACAAACAAATACAATAATAGACATACCAAACCAGAAATTATTTAAAATAATAAATCTATACCTACTCTGGTGTTAACCTACAGTAGACAATTTTCCAAGATTAAGAAAATTATTCAAAAATGTCTTCCCATTTTATATGAAGATGACATTTTGAGAGAGGCTTTGAGGGATGGTTGCCGCGTCGTATCCAGGAGACCTAATACCCTGGGTAGGACACTTTCGCCCTCCATGTATACCCCAATACATACAAAAAACCCACCCACCTGGTTAAAATATACTGGTTTTTCAAAGTGCGGAGGTCTGAGATGCAAAACATGCAAAGTTACCAAAAATACTAAAGAATTCCACAACTCAACACATTCCGAGACCTTCCCTATTAAGAGCTATATCAACTGTAACACAGCAGGAGTTATATATATCATCACATGCACGTCATGTGATTTAATATATGTGGGTTGCACATGCAGAAAATTCAAAGATAGATTACGTGAACACCTAAATTACATCTCTAATCCACTAACCACAGGAATTTCCAATGCAGCTAACCATTTCATAAACGTCCATAACCGTAATATCAATACCTTTAGTACTTTCGCATTTGAACGTGTCACATTACCACAAAGAGGCGGTAATATAAAACAAAAAATCCTTCTCCAGGAAGCCTTTTGGATTTGGAGACTTAATACGAGATGTCCGCTAGGTCTCAACCTTAAAAAAGAACTAATGTATTTATATTAAAACCATCATGCAGCCAAACCATTTTTTCGCTCTGTTTTTACATCTATACCTATATATAAATTTTGCTTATATATGGTTATTCTTAATTTAACATAGCCCTTTTTTCCTTACCCTAGGATCAGATTACCCACATTACTAGGGTATCCCTATAAGAAAATACACACATTCTGGGAACATCTCCATAATGTATGTGTATGATCTAATTGATATCGGAGTATCGTGGGAGTGTGTATATGTTGCTTTACATTCCTGTGTTTAGCTTATGCGCTGTGACGTGTATATACCCTCATGATATTTTGACAGCAGGGTATCGTGAGGGTAGGTATATGCTATATTGCATCTTGCATGTAATCTATTCTTCGATATATAAAAGCGGTATCTGCACAGACATTCCGAAATAATCAATGCACAAAAAATATATATACACACAGTTTATAATTGTCTATACTGTCAAACAAATAATATAAAAATAAATAGAGGGATATCAATGAGGTCAGAATATGAAGATTTAATTGTTAGGTTTTTAAATATTATAAACATACTCAATACTTGATGTCTCACAGAAGCACAATTAATAACTTCATAGACAGGTACAATATAGCGGTCTGAAACCCAAAATACAATCCGGGCTATCAAAATCAAAATATAATTATTATCGCATATTGGAGAACTTCTATGAAGGAAAAAATATATTCTCAAATAAACATACCCACTAGATATTCAATTATCAGTAATATATATAAGGTATGGGAAATAAATTCTCTTACCAATAAGATACTTGTATACTTTAACCACAGTCCTTTAGACAATACCATGAATTTTTGAATATAGGGATCGCCCTTGTATGTTTTATTATAACCAACTGACTAGTATGTGTCTCCGGACTCATGTCGCAGTCCACATTTTGCGATTTCTTATGAATAGGATGACAATGGGATTTGGTAGCTAATATAACACAGCGGGGGAAACTACCGTGGATAGCAACTATTGATTGCATTATGTTCGCTACAAATTTTCTCTGATCACCTGACATGCGTAGATCTTAGCCTCAGTTTACACCATGCGATATTTCGTAAGCATGGTATTGGCCAAATAATGACATTACAATACATGAATGTTTTCACTATAACCAACTGATCAGTATGTGTCTCCTGACTCATGTCATAGTCCACATTATGCGATTTTCTATGAACATGATGACAATGGGACTTGGAGGCTAATACAACACAGCTGGGGAGACTACCGTGGATAGCAACTATTGATTGCATCGTGTTGGCTCCAATTTTTCTGATTACCTCATATGTGCAGATCTTAGCCTCAGTTCACGCCATGCGGTGTTTTGCAAGCATGGCGTTGGCTGAATAATGACGTCACATTGATCTGTCTCCATAAAAATATATATGCTGCTGGTAGGACTATATTAAGCGGACATTAGTTGGAAAACCATATAAATAATAATAAAAAATAAATAATAAAAAATAGAAAATAAAAGATAATACATGAAACACGATGCAACCAATTTTTAGCTGAATATACTTCTATGAAACTATCATTTCAGTCCATCTTCCACAAGTATAATTTATGTAATCTGTACTATGTAAGGTTATTACATCTATATCAACGAGGAAAAAGCTATATGGTTTTATATTTTATATTTTATACTGCATATTGCAGTGCTGTTGGGTTGGTTAATATATGTCACGGGTGAAAATGTTTGTACAGGTGTTTCACGTGAACCTAACTGATTCTGTGTCCACCCTGCTTCCCTTTGCTCCTCCTTGGGGGTGGGAATGCTGGAGTTGAACCCTATTTCAGTTCGGAACATGTCAGACACCTTGGATCATGACTAAGAACACTACTGTTCGAAACGCGTAGATCTATTGGGAATAAGTGGGAGCCAGTGCCACTGTTTGCTGTATCTACCTGAATTTTGGTGATGAATAAAGATCGGGATTTTTTGTAACGTCCATGTCTGGTGCTGGAGCCTTCTTTCTATTCTGTGGATTACTACTGAGGACTGGCTTGAGTCCGCCCCGTGCACCGCTACACAGGACATGAAGGTAAGCTGGCTGTAACCTCTTTTCCTTTAAATAAATACTAACAGGTCTGTGAGAGCCATAATTCTTGGTAGGTGATAAAATACTTATTCCATGCAAAAAAAAAATATATATTAATTATTGCGATTTTCAGGATTTTTTTTTAGATTCTGTCTCTCACAGTTGAAGTGTACCTAAAATAATATATTTTTTTAATTTTACCACTTTTACACAATGAAAGAATGAAAATTTTCTTACCATTTTCTGAAAGCCTAATTTTTTGCCCTCTTGTGTGATGAGTTGACATCTTCATTGGTACCATTTTGGGGGGACATAAGACTTTTTTTATTGCTTGATACTATTTTTTGGAGACGAGGTGACCAAAAAATGTCTTTTCTGGAATTGTCTTTATTGTTTTTTTTTTTTTTTTTAGCAGCGTTCACCCAACAGGTTAGATCATGTGATATTTTTATAGAGCAGGTTGTTACAGGAGCGGCAAAACCTAATATGTCAATTTTTTGAATGTTTTTTTTTTAAATAACAGAAGGCTTCATGAGAAAAAAGGACTTTCTTTTTTACTTAAAACATTTTTTCAACGGTTTTAATTTTTTAAAATCTTTTTTTACTTTTTATTTTAGTCACATTAGGAGACCTCAACTTTTGTAGGTCTGATCACAGGTGCAAAGCATTACAACACTCACAGTTTGCCTCATAGGCTTCTATAGTTGGCAGACCTGCAGACCTTTAAGGCCTCCAGCTTCTATAGCAACCATCGGCACCCTGAGATCATGTTGCGGGGAGCCAATGGATAAGAGAGGGAGCATATATGAATATAACCTTGGTATCACCACATCTGTGTAGGAATGTCTCTGTTATATGTTTTTTAATAAAAAAATTTGGATTCTCTAATAAAGTTACAGTATATTTTTATTATGCATCTGTCTGGTGCATTCTTTGTGGATATATAGCTTATACAGGGCACTTTTAACTTGTTTTGTAGGGCCTCTTATCAGTTACAACAGGGGCTAGGCTATCATAAACAGCTGGTCCTCTGCCCTGGTCGGGCAAACACAGCTCCTATGCGTGCCAAATGACTGCACTGCATATGTACATCATGATGCGTGAACATCCTGCTCGTTGTGCTGTTGATGTACGCCAAAGGAAATTAATGGTTTAAAGGGTCACTAAACCAGAATCCAAACAAATAAAAATGACAGACAAAATGTAACATAATCTTTTTTTATTACTCCTCTACTGTCCCATATCACAATTGCAGACCAAAAGTGCCCCCCAGTAGTAATGAAACCCAAGATAGTGTTCCCTAGTAGTAATAAAACACATCATAGTGTCCCGCAGTAATAATAAAGACCCCATAGTATGCCCCAAGGTAATGATGCCCACCTACAGTATAGTGCTCCCAGTAGTACTTAAGCCCCCATAGTGATTATAAAGCCCCCATAATGTGTCCCAGCAGAAAAAAATGCCCTGATTAGTGCTGCCAGTAGTACTAATTCTAAGTCCCCATAATGGCCCTATTTAATAATAATGACCCCCGTTGTGGCTCAATAGTGTTGTCCTAAGGTTGCCAAACAATAACAAATGCAAATACTCACCTTCATGTGCCTGTTGGTGTTGTGGTGCAGGGCACAAGCCTTTTCTGCCTTTATCCTGAGCTGCCTGCAGTCCGGCTCAAGTGACCGCATTGATGATGATGTCATTGAGTTACGGGCGTCGGCCTCTGATAAGCTTCAGGCCTAGTGGCCTGTAGCCTATCAGAGTGAACCACGGGCCAGGAGAGATCGGCTCTCATGCCCTGCTGCAGCATTTAACTGTATTGCTGTCCTGGGAGGGAGATACAGTTGAATGTCGAGATGCTCTAGCAACCAGCTATGAAACTGTAATGCAAGGCACCAACGAAACAGACCAGTGAGGATGAAGTCAAAGAGGTTTATTAAAAAAATAAACAAAGTCCAGGTAAACTTCACTGGGCAAATATCAGGCAAACAAAAAACAAAGGAAAGCCAGGAGTAGTCCCAATCTGTGCATAAGTCTCTGTGCAACTTGCCAGGTAAACGGATGCGTCACGGAAAGTCCCGGGTACTGGGTCCCACTGGAACGGACGGAGTCCCAGCAAACTTCAGTCAGTAGCTAGCAGTACTGACCTGCACCTGGATAAGGAAGGATAACAGTGGACACTGATCGACCTGGGAGGCCACCTTTTATGTGCCTGCTAACAAATCCCAGGGCGCCAAGTGTCCACTCCCCATAGGTCATGATCCTGCCCTACACTTGTGTACAAGGCTTTGGTCGATCAGTAGTCAATTATACCAATGCCGGCCCCCTAATCTGCTTTGAACTTGTGGCCAGGTGCTATTCCCTTCACTGGTCGGCGAAGCGCGTAAGAAGCACGTACGTGCGACCGCGTATCCCCTTGCGAACCCGTTTTCGAACTTAAATGTGGATGCACGACAGGCTCTGCGAGAGTGCGCGAGCACATCGACATGGACACCGGAATGGAATCCGCAATAGTCACCGGAGACAAGCTCGGCCGCAGCGTACTGCCACTAGCCCAGCCAAGCTGTCGCCGAAAGCCATGCGGTCTTCCCCTCCGGCACACATGCGAACGCATCCCTGCGTCGGTTCGCAAAGGGGTCAGAGCAGGTGTATCAATGGAGACACACGTAACCTGTCCCGCAGCTCCACGAGGACCCTTTTTGGAGTGCGAGACAGGTGAGGATCTTACATTACCCCCCCTCTTGGAGGCTGCTCAGAAGACTGGTACCCAACATCTCTCCTCTGGACCAAAACCCTTCCAGTCTACCAAGTATTGGAGAAACCTCTGGACAAAAGGAAAGTCTAAAATCCTGTTCACCTCGAACTCTGGCACCCCTTGGACCTCAAACGGGGGTGTCGTCTGAGTGAAGGGGGCGGAGTCGGCCGCCGATTTGAAAAGTGATACATGAAAGGTGTTCACTCCTCGAATCGATGGTGGAAGAGCAACCTTGTAGGTAACTCAGTTGATCTTCTGCGTCACTGGGTATGGACCAATAAATCGAGGACCCAACTTGGAAGATGCGGAATGTTCCGGGTGGAGACCCACACGTGATCTCCCACCTTAAACTTTTGCTCTACAGTGCGATCTAAATAGACAACAAGAAATATACCTAAGATATTCCTGAGGACATCATTGATGAACTCCTGGAAGACCGCAGGAGCATTACAGAGACCAAAAGGCGTAACAAGATAAACGTAATGCCCGTCCCTAGTGTTGAATGCGGTCTTCCATTCATCACCTTCTCTGACACGTACCAAGTTATATGCACCCCTCAAATCGAGTTTGGTGAAGATCCAGACCCCTGCCACCTGAGAAAACAAATCGTCAATCAGAGGCAGAGGGTACCGGTTCTTCGCCGTAATCCGTAAGGAGATAGACAGGAATTCCTAAACTCACGCATGCGCTGTGCGCGTCTGTCTTTGGCGCATGTGCAATGAATGTCTGACCGCTCCCTGCTCAGACATCTCCACTGCGCCTGCGCCGATGACGTCATAGTGCTCCGAGGAACAGACATTCACTGCGCCGAAGACAGACGCGCACGGCGCATGCGCGAGAATTCGCCCGCTGGCTCACAGGGAGGATCGCATTCCGGAGGAAATGGTCGGGCTGGAGGGACGCGCTGGGCGGCAGCATTTTGTGAAGGTAGACCGAGCCTCTAGGTGCTAATGACGCCCCCATAGCACCTAGAGGCTCATTAGCATATCAATATAAGTTAATTTTTTAGCGAAACGGCTGCACAATAAGCTATTATATTAGGATTGTTTGGTAGAGCAGACACTAGCGGATCGCTAGT
Source organism: Bufo bufo (assembly GCF_905171765.1). Classification (NCBI taxonomy): domain Eukaryota; kingdom Metazoa; phylum Chordata; class Amphibia; order Anura; family Bufonidae; genus Bufo; species Bufo bufo. Next base: position 165,577,121 of record NC_053392.1, on the reverse strand, counting down.
GTCTGAAAGCTAATTATGTGAAAACGAAGTGGTAGAAACCCTTTAATACTTGGAGGCTAGTGGCAACTCAGGGCATATGCACCGAGTGAGGCATTCAGTACTCCACCAGCAAATCTGACCTGAGCGCCAGTCCACTATCGAATTATGTAGTCTCAACCAAGGGAGATCCAAAATCACAGGAGTGGATGGCATGTCCAGGACAAAAAGGCTTAAGGTCTCCCGATGATCAGCCCCCACTATTACCTGAATCCCGGGCGTTATCCACACGGCACGACCATCCTGGAGAGGAGATCCATCAATAGCGGTCACCGACAGGGTGGTCTTTGGTTGTATAAGCGGGATGCTAAGTCGATGCACCAAGACTGAGTCCATAAAATTCCCTGCTGCTCCAGATTCAATCAGGGCAGAAAACACATTGACTTTGTCTTGCCACTGTAGTGAAATGGGTACCATCACTCGAGTTAGAGAAGGGATAATAGCACCTAGGAGGTTCTCGTCTATGCCCCCTAGGTACATTAGTTTCCCGCCGACAGGAGAGGACAGGTCTTAAAGAGATGTCCTGCTTTTCCACAAAACAGGCACGGACCTTTCTGTTGGCGACAAGCTCGTTCCGCTTGTGTAAGATGGGAGGACCCAACCTCCATTGGCTCTTCTGCCAGCTTGGCTGTGAAGGTGTAAAGTGAGTCGACCGTTCTAACCTCCTCTCCCGGATTCGTCTGTCAGCATCGATTGCCTGAGAGATGACCATCTCCAATGAAACGGGAGTGGGTAGGCTAGAAGAAGATCCCAGACTGCATCAGAAAGTCCCAGCCGGAAACTATGGCGGAGGGCTGCGTCGCCCCAGGTGGTGAAAGCTGCCCATCGCCTAAATTCTGCAGCGTATTCTTCGGCAGGGCGGTGACCTTGCTGAATATGCTTGAGATGATTCTCGGCAGTACGGGTACGATCTGGGTCATCGTAGATAACGGCCATGGCCTCAAAGAAAGCTTCGACTGACAAATTGGCGGCGTGGTCCTGGGGCAAATTAAACGCCCAAGGTTGGGATCTCCACGCAGCATTATGATCCCAATCCTCTGTCTGATATTACCGGAAGCTATCGGCCACAACTGTAAATATAAAAGACAGGAGTCCCTAAAGTTTAGGAATTCCTGTCTATCTCCTGTGAAGGAGTCAGGCAGAGGAATCTTCGGCTCCACTTGGTGTCTTGTAATTGTGATGGGTAACGTGGAAGCTCCGTGGAGCAGATGCTGAACCTCCCCCATCACATTTGCTCCTGGATTTGAGCTGCTGCGACTGACGGCACATTCGGGCGTTGTTGGGCTTTGTTGGGTTAACAGATTAACTTCTCCTGTTAACTCAGTTAGCTGCTGCTGGATTCTTTCCATGGCAACTGTTTGTTGGGCCCACTGTTCTGTAATGCAAGGCACCAACGAAACAGACCAGTGAGGATGAAGTCAAAGGGGTTTATTAACAAAATAAACATAGTCCAGGTAAACTTTACTGGGCAAATATCAGGCAAACAAAAAACAAAGGAAAGCCAGGAGTAGTCCCGATCCATGCATAAGTCTCTGTGCAACTTGCCAGGTAAACGGATGCATTACAGAAAGTCCCGGGTCCTGGGTCCCACTGGAACGGACGGAGTCCCAGCAAACTTCAGTCAGTAGCTAGCAGTACTGACCTGCACCTGGATAAGGAAGGATAACAGTGAGCACTGATCGACCTGGGAGGCCACTTTTATGTGCCTGCTAACAAATCCCAGGGCGCCAAGTGTCCACTCCTCATAGGTCATGATCCTGCCCTACACCTGTGTACAAGGCTTTGGTCGATCATTAGTCAATTAGACCAGGTGCTATTCCCTTCGCTGGTCGGTGAAGCGCATAAGAAGCTCATACGCATGACCGCGTATCCCCTTGCGAACCCGTTTTCGAACGTAAAGGTGGATGCATGATAGGCTCTTTGAGAGTGCGCGAGTGCATCAACATGGACACCGGAATGGAATCCGCAATAGGCGCCGGAGACAAGCTCGGCCGCAGCGTACTGCCACTAGCCTGGCCAAGCTGTCCCCGAAAGCCATGCGGTCTTCCCCTTCAGGAATATTACAGAAAATATTTTCTTTTCGTCTTTTATATTTTTCGTATTTCATGTTCAAATTTTTTGATAATTATGTCTACAGCACTGTGTAGGGGTTAAAGTTTTGTGGGACGATCTGTAAAATGATCACATTTTATTACATTTTTTGGGTAAGTGAAGCAATAAAAAAATTTTGAATCAGCCTTTTTGATGTTTTTTTTTTTCTATTTGCCGTATGGGATAAATATTTTTATATTTAAATTGTACAGATTTTTTGGGATACAGTAATGCTCATGATCAATATACTTTTTTATTTTAATTCTAGGTGGGACGAATCCAATTTTTTTAGAATCCGAATCCGAAAAGGTTCTCGAATATATCGAATCTTTTGAATCTCGAATCCTACGAATCCTGTACATAATTGTGTGAACGCACGGTGTAAGAAACAAAGTCAGACCGCGTCAGTTTGTCTGAACCTCCACCTCCCAGTCACGGTCGCACCCTATATGACCGCGATGACCCCTGCTCCTATCACTACAGAACATACAGGGTAATACGGCCACATACCTCTTACATCCAGTGACGTCTCCTTTGATGTAGATGTTCTCTTTCCTCATCTTCTCCTTTCAGACCTTCAGACCAGACCACCATTTTTCAGCCATTTTTCGTCTCTGCAGCTTGACAAAAAAAAAAATCTTAGTTTACTACTTTTCCATCATCCTCCCATCTTCTGGACAAATCATCCTAACACCCCCAATACTGTGCCGCTGTGCTTCCCAATACTATACTGCAGTAACAGATAATACCCCTGATAATACTAGTACCACACAGAGCCCCCCATATAAAATACCCCTTCTTTGTGGCCTCAGTAGATGCCCCCATAGTGCCCCCCAATAATGTGCCAATAAGAAGTGGCCCCACAGTGCCACCCAATAATGTGCCAGTAAGTGTCCCTATAGATGCCCCCCTAATCATGTGCCAGTATCAAGTGCGGAGTGCCTCTCTCCTCCCCCCATGTGCCGGTATCATAGTGCCATCTCCCCCCCAATGTGCCCGTATCATAGTGCCACCTCCCCCCATAATGTGCCCGTATCATAGTGCCACCTCCCCCCATAATGTGCCCGTATCATAGTGCCATCTCCCCCCATAATGTTCCCGTATCATAGTGCCTCCCCCCAATGTGCCAGTAGTATCATAGTGCCTCTCACCTCTCCCCCTGGCATTCACAGATCCCCCCATCCTATAACAGTGCCATCCACAGACCCCCCCACCCCATAACAGTGCCATCCACAGACCCCCCCACCCCATAACAGTGCCATCCACAGACCCCCCCACCCCATAACAGTGCCATCCACAGACCCCCCCACCCCATAACAGTGCCATCCACAGACCCCCCCACCCTATAACAGTGCCATCCACAGACCCCCCACTCCTTAACAGTGCCATCCACAGACCCCCCACCCTATAACAGTGCCATCCACAGACCCCCCCACCCCATAACAGTGCCATCCACAGACCCACCCCCCACGCCTTAACAGTGTCATCCACAGACCCCCCCATTGCCGCTCCAGTAGTTATAAAATGTGTAATTCTGATTAATAATCATGCTGCCCCCTCTATCTGTAGTATAACATTCAATGAATCTTACTTACAGGGCTACTGCTATCGTAATGCAGGCCGGCCGGGCAGACGAGCGGCAGCGTCACTGACTGACGTTACCTGCGTCGCCTGCTTTATGAATGAAGCAGGCGGCGCAAGCAGGTGACGTCAGTCAGTGCCGCTGCCGCTCCTCTGCCGCTCCTCTGCCCGGCCGGCCTGCATTACGATAGCAGTAGCCCTGTGAGTAAGATTCATTGAATGTTATACTGCAGACAGAGGGGGCAGCATGATTATTAATCAGAATTACACATTTTATAACTACTGGAGCGGAGGGGCCGGAGCACAGTGAACGCACCGGCCCCCAGCTCCGCCTCCCAGTCCCTCCCACCGGATTCGTCGGATTAGTTTCAGGCAAATTACGTCGGCATTCGAGTCCACGAATCCCACGAATCCAGCAAGATTCGAGGGATTCGTGGATTCGACGAATCCCCCGTCCCATCTCTAGGGAAAGGGGGTGATTAAAATTTTTAGATATTATTTTTAGTTAACTCTTTTTTAGCCCCTGCCCCCAGAAGGCTAACATGAACAAAAACGAACAGGCAAAACCATGAATGAAAAAAACAACAAATGCTGTCACAACTGAAAGATTAACTTTTTAATAATTGCATATGTGGCAAATTATTATATACAAATTTGGCATTTAGGACATTTATTAAGACCGGTGTTTTCCACACAAGTCTTAAGTCTGTCTGTGCTACTGGACGAAGGGTAAAAGTTATGTGGAGGCACAGGCCTCTACATAACTTTGGCGCTTCCTCTAGAACAGCGGTTCTCAACCTAGGGGTCGCGACCCCTTTGGGGGTCGATCGGCCCTTTCCGGGGGGTGGCCTGAGGCTTCCTATTGTGGGTCCAGGCCCGTCGCTAACAGACAGGCAAAACAAGCAATTTCTTGGGGCCCCGAGCTGGTTGGGGCCCCGAGCTGGCCCGGGGCCAAGCAGAGCCGGTGCTTGTTTTGCGGCTGAGTAACTCAGAAGATCCGATGGTATATTCTAACCCCCAGGCGTTCCCATGGTGACGGGGACGCTTGCCTGGGGGTTAGAATATACCATCGGATCTGAGTTTTACGAGCTCAGTGAGATCGTAAAAACTCAAATCCGATGGTATATTCTAACCCCCAGGCGTTCCCATGGTGACAGGGACGCTTGCCTGGGGGTTAGAATATACAGGGCCATGCCGCTCACAGCAGTATATTTATAAACTAATCAGTAACTACTTTAACTTTAATCATTGCTCATTGCTGAGCTCTTTACTTGGATTATAATTTATTTGGATATGGGATATCTTACTTTGTCTTAGCTCCGGTAATAGCAGGCAGTGCGGGGGGGCGGCGCTCACTCACTGACGTCACGCGCCTGCTCCTCCCACTAGGCGGCGCAGGCGAGTGACGTCAGTGAGTGAGCGCCGCCCCCCGCACTGCCTGCTATTACCGGAGCTAAGACAAAGTAAGATATCCAAATAATCCAAGTAAAAAGCTCAGCAATGAGCAATGATTAAAGTTAAAGTAGTTACTGATTAGTTTATAAATATACTGCTGTGAGCGTCGGGGAGGGAGATCTGTGGATGGCACTGTAGGGGGATCTGTGGATGGCAGTGCCATCCACAGATTCGCCTACAGTGCCATCCACAGATCCCCCTTCCCCTAAACAGTGCCATCCACAGATCTCCCCCCTAAACAGTGCCATCCACAGATCTCCCCTAAACAGTGCCATCCACAGATCCCCCCCTAAACACTGCCATCCACAGATCCCCCCTCCCCTAAACAGTGCCATCATGGCACTGTTTAGGGGAGGGGGGGGATCTGTGGATGGCACTATTTAGGGGGGATCTGTGGATGGCACTGTTTAGGGGGGGATCTGTGGATGTCTTTGTGATTAATTACTCTGCTTTAATTATGTTCAATTTGTAGCAATAAAAATACATCCTGCATATCAGATATTTACATTACAATTCATAACAGTAGCAAAATTAGTTATGGCGTAGCAAGGAAAAAAATTTAATGGTTGGGGGTCACTACAACATGAGGAACTGTATTAAGGGGTCACGGCTTTAGAAAGGTTGAGAACCACTGCTCTAGAAGGCCATGCGATAGACAAGATTTAAGCCATTTTCTGTGACAAAAAGGCCTGTCTGTGGGACGGACCTGCGAGCCCACCCACTTCACCACCCACACCATGTGCCTTTTCTTGATCTGTTGAAAAAGTGGAGTATATCAGTTAATAAATGAGCCCCTTTGATCTTTAAAGTAAGTTCTATAAGTATGACTTTTTCAAAAAATAAATTTACACAAAAGGATTTTTGCAGATTTCTGCTGAAATATTCAGGTTCCAACTAGTATGAGCTTTAGGAAACTCCCACTGCAAAAAAATATTAGCCTTATAAACACCAGAATATTAGAATATATCAATAGAGGCGATAGTAAAGTAAAGCTTTTCCACTATAAGACTTCCAAAATGGCAGTCTTGTTTATTGGTTCTTCCAAGTGAAATTTACTTGCATCTCTTGTATATTTAAGCAGGATCACAGATTCTCACCACCAGTTGTTGGACTGGACACCTGGAAAGAGAGAGAGTGCTTCTGAGAAGATGTTGAAATTTTAATTAATTTGGAGAATGTCCAGGACTTGCGTTCCCAGAAGTGTTGTAAGATGTTTTCATAAACTCTGCATGATTTACTACTGTAAATCTGGACTGGATACTTTTATAACTTACTCTTTACTTTATCATCCTTAGTGGAGGTCTCATATTTGTAGCCATTTGACATATGTACACTGTATGGACAAATATACTAGGACACACAATTTAATCATTGCATTCAGGTGTTTTATTCAGTTTCATTGCCACAAGTATATAAAACAATGCTCCTTGCCATGGAGTCTTCCTCTACAAACATTTGTGAAAGAATAAGTTGTTCTAAAGAGTTCACTGAATTCCAGGGTGGTACTGTAATAAGATACAAAGTGGAAGTGTTAAGGCACCACAGCAAGTCAGTCACAAAGTAGCAGACCACGTCAAGTTACAGAACGGGGTCGCTGAATGTTGAGGTGCATTTTGTATAAAACTGTCCAATGCTCTGCTGATTCAGTGACTGCAGAGCTTCAAATCTCATCCTGCCTTAACATCAGCACAAAAACTTTGTGCCAGGAGATCATGGAAGGGAGTTTGTACGAATTACTGGATGTGCCGCCATTCATTTTCGCACTCAGTAAACTAAGACATTATTTGTTCAGCCATCTCTGCCTGATTCATTTCATCATCACATTTTACATTGCATCGAACCCAAGGGAGCAATGGCAAGATGAAAGGAAAACCGTGACACACAACACATCTTCATCAGGGCCACTACCACTCCCATCCTCTACACTGGCTCCTCAGGGACTCGCTGCATATGCAGGAGATCTACTTTACTGTGTATATAGTAGATCTCCTGAAGATAGTGCATATATAGTAGTATATACTTTATAGTAGATCTCCTGAGTATAGTGCATAGATTATATATGCATTTGCACTATACGTAGGGGATCTGCTATATATACACTACATGCAGTAGATCTACTTTAAATAGTAGTATATATTTTATAGTAGATCTCCTGCATATATTATATATGGTATATATAGTAGTATATATAGTATACTGTATAAATAGATAAAGAGTACAGATTAATCTGCATTTTTTGTGCAGTTTTGGTGCATATTTCTTGTGGATTTTCGGCACACAAATACGTGTGCAGGCACCCTAATGCAGTATTGTCGGTATCTGGTCGATATAATATAGGAGGAGCAGACTCTGGTGTATTGTCTATGTCTGGTCATTATAATATAGGAGGAGCAAACTTTGGTGTACTTTCGGCATCTGGTCGCTGTCATACAACACACTCTATCACAACCCCAGCTACACACACACAAGCATTTCTGCTTTCTGTGCAGAAGGACAAGACTGAAAAGTGTACCCTGATTGGCTGAACATTCAGTCGGTCAGCCTCTGAGCACTGCAAGCTCTCGCTCCCAGTGAAATTTCATCCTTAATCTTCTTCCTTCCTATCATTTTCCCCACCAATTTTCACAGTAAAATGGTGCTGGGCACCTTTTTCACGTGATTTAACAGAAATGAATCACCTAAACTTCAATTCGTTTGGCAGATGAATTTTAGTGAGATTCCTAACAAATCCAATTAGTTTAGAATTGATTTGCTCATATCTAGTCTTGATTATATTCTCTGTAATCCCTAGACAGGGGATTCACAGGAAATAATTGCACTTGTGTTTTTTTTTGGCCACCTGTGTTTTATGCTTCTTTTTTGCTTGTGCCATTTTTGCAAACAGCAGTTGTGGTTTTTGTATGTCATTTTTGTGTGTGTGTTTTTTAGATCAATTTCTTTGCAAGATAAAATATCACTAGTGATAAAGATGCCCCAGGGCCAATCACGTTTGTTCTACTGCTCCTAATTAATAGTAACCCAAGGGTTTTACGTGCACGGAAGAAAATAACTGTGACACACACACTGGGGTCAAAGCAAATTCTTATTTATTACAGGAAGTACAGCAGTTTATATAGACATCAGAGAGGCATTCCCCCTGAGGCATTGTTACATTGGCTGAAATATGAAAATAAGAAAAGAGATAGCACTTAGCATCTGCCGATTGTGCATTGTTTTACTAACTGTGGTATGTGAACTATGTAAATATCTAGCTGTAAGCGCCATCTTGTAATAGAGTTTTCACTAACAGAAGAAAAAGCATATATGACGTAGCAAGAAGGAGTGTTTTCTTCGGCAGGATGTAACCTTTGTGCTCTGGAGAAGATGAGGTGTTGTCTGAGAGCAAAAGTATATGGGAACTTTCTTAGCTAATTCGAAGAATGTAGTCCATATCTCTATCAGTCCCCCCTTGGACCTTATTCTTTCCCTAATAAAAGCCTAGCACATAATTCCCGATGCTCCGAATTCTCTTTGCCAGCTTCCATGACAACCTAGCCTAGTGCATAGCCTCCCATGACACTGGACTTAGCATGGGGAAGTCAGATGTCAGTCCCTATAGTAAATAATCTCCACATGGCGTTGTAAGCAGGGAAAGGGGACCAACAGAGAGAGCTAAGTGGACTTTGTCTTCCATCCTCATGGAGGTCCCCCATCCTTATGGAGGTCTCCCATGAGCATCGCCGGGGTAGCCTAAGCTACGTATTTGAACAAAAAACTCCTAATGCAGGGGATGACACATCAAACAATTAATGCAAATAGCAGAATTAAAGATAAAATTCAGGAATAGGAAGTAAGTCCTTTTAGGGCATTCATGACCTGGTCATTGATTAGTGTGAACATAAGAACTATCAATACTGGGAGTCTTTGGGCTATACTATTAATAGGTCACTGGGCTAGAAGTATTGGACTGTATCAACTTTGTTCTTCCTTTTGCACACCTCTTCCCCTGCCCAGAAACCTATTTTTACTATCTCAATAAGAATCCATATTCTTTTAGTCAGGATCGGCAATCACACAAGGGGGAACAAGAAACATCCTTTCAAGTCTCCCAACTCAATACTTTCTTGAAATGACTCGAATTAGGGTTTCCTTCAAGCTTCACTGATGTGCTTGTGGTCAAGAACACTTGGAATGGGCCATCAAACCAGGATTTGAGGTCAGGACTTTTCTAACGTGTCTTTTTACCACCCCCAATAGAGATGTCCCGAATAGTTCGCCGGCGAATAGTTCCCGGCGAACATGGCTTGTTCGCGTTCGCCGCGGCGGGCAAACATATGCGATGTTCGGTCCGCCCCCTATACATCATCATTGAGTAAACTTTGACCCTGTACCTCACAGTCAGCAGACACATTCCAGCCAATCAGCAGCAGACCCTCCCTCCCAGACCCTCCCACCTCCTGGACAGCATCCATTTTAGATTCATTCGGAAGCTGCATTCTCAGTGAGAGGAGGGACAGTGCTGCTGCTGATTCAATAGGGAAAGCGTTAGCTAGGGCAGTGTTCTGTGTCCACAGACTCATCTGCTGTAAGGACAGCGTCCTGACAGCACCCCAAAAAGCCCTTTTCAGGGCTGGTACATCAGTCTGCTTCTTTTTTTTTTAATATATATATATATATATATATATATATATATATTGCAGTTGCCTGCCCGTGTGTGAGAGGCTGCAGGCTCAGTCACAGACAGTACTGTGTGCACACCATTCATACAAGGTGTGACAGAAAATACCTCGCAGATAAAAAAAAATTCTATTTAATATTTTTCTGTGATATAATCACAGTTGCAAGCCCGTGTGTGTCAGGCCCACACAGACTGTATTGTGGCCACTGGCTAGGCCTCCACTCATACCGTTACAGGGTGTCACTCACTCAAATAGCTTTCAGATTAAAAAAAATTATATTTAATATTTTTCTGTGATAGAATCACATTTGCAAGCCCGTGTGTGTCAGGCCCACACAGACTGTATTGTGGCCACTGGCTAGTGGCTAGGCCTCCACTCTAGCGTCCCGGCAGCCATGGTAACCATTCAGAAAAAGCTAAATGTCGGCTCCGGCAATGCGCCGAAACGACGTTTAGCTTAAGGCCGGATCCGGATCAATGCCTTTCAATGGGCATTAATTCCGGATCCCGCCTTGCGGCAAGTCTTCAGGATTTTTGGCCGGAGCAAAAAGCGCAGCATGCTGCGGCATTTTCTCCGGCCAAAAAACGTTCCGTTCCGGAACTGAAGACATCCTGATGCATCCTGAACGGATTTCACTCCATTTAGAATGCATTAGGATAAAACTGATCAGGATTCTTCCGGCATAGAGCCCCGACGACGGAACTCTATGCCGGAAGAAAAGAACGCAGGTGTGAAAGAGCCCTCACTCACAAATACCTCGCAGATAAAAAAAAATTATATTTAATCTTTTTCTGTGATATAATCACAGTTGCAAGCCCGTGTGTGTCAGGCCCACACAGACTGTATTGTGGCCACTGGCTAGGCCTCCACTCATACCGTTACAGGGTGTCACTCACTCAAATACCTTTCAGATAAAAAAAATTCTATTTAATATTTTTCTGTGATATAATCACATTTGCAAGCCCGTGTGTGTCAGGCCCACACAGACTGTATTGTGGCCACTGGCTAGTGGCTAGGCCTCCACTCATACCGTTACAGGGTGTCACTCACTCAAATACCTTTCAGATAAAAAAAAATTATATTTAAAGGGTTTCTGTCACCCCACAAAACTCATATTTTTTTTTTTTGGATAGTTATATTCCTTATAGCGCGATATAGGAGAATATAATAGTCTTACTTACTTTCATGCGGCCGATTCTTTAGAAAACGAAGTTTTATAATATGTAAATCAGGGCTCTACCAGCAAGTAGGGCGTCTACTTGCTGGTAGCCGCAGCAGAAAACCGCCCCCTCGCCGTGTTGATTGACAGGGCCAGCCGTGATCTCCTCCTCCGGCCGGCCCTGTCAGTATTTCAAAAATCGCGCGCCTCTGTTCATTCGGCGCAGGCGCTCTGAGATGAGGAGGCTCGCCTCCTCAGAACTCCCTCAGTGCGCCTGCGCCGATGACATCACCGAAAGAGAAGACGTCATCGGCGCAGGCGCACTGAGGGAGTGCTGAGGAGACGAGCCTCCTCATCTCAGAGCGCCTGCGCCGAATGACCAGAGGCGCGCGATTTTTGAAATACTGACAGGGCCGGCCGGAGGAGGAGATCACGGCTGGCCCTGTCAATCAACACGGCGAGGGGGCGGTTTTCTGCTGCGGCTACCAGCAAGTAGACGCCCTACTTGCTGGTAGAGCCCTGATTTACATATTATAAAACTTCGTTTTCTAAAGAATCGGCCGCATGAAAGTAAGTAAGACTATTATATTCTCCTATATCGCGCTATAAGGAATATAACTATCCAAAAAAAAAAAAAGAGTTTTGTGGGGTGACAGAAACCCTTTAATATTTTTCTGTGATATAATCACATTTGCAAGCCCGTGTGTGTTAGGCCCACACAGACTGTATTGTGGCCACTGGCTAGTGGCTAGGCCTCCACTCATACCATTACAGGGTGTCACTCACTCACAAATACCTCGCAGATAAAAAAAAAAAATATTTAATCTTTTTCTGTGATATAATCACAGTTGTAAGCCTGTGTGTGTCAGGCCCACACAGACTGTACTGTGCCCACTGCCCACCACTCATATAGGGTGGCACAGTACCTTGCATGCATAGTAACACTTATCTAATAAAAAATGACAGGCAGAGGCAGGCCACCCTTCATGGGCCGTCGTGGTCGTGGTGCTGTTATTTCCACTGGCCCTGGAATAATGCCCAGTGTTCAGAGGCCACGTACCCTGAACCCAAAAAATTCGGAGAAAATAGTTGACTGGCTTACACAGTACAACCAATCTTCAACAGCTTCCGCTAAGAACCTTGACGCACCATCCTCCTCCAGCTCAGCTTTGGTCACCTGCTCTCAAGTTACTACTCTGCCACCCACCGCCCCCACCACTACTACCACCACAGCCACCACAGCCGCTTCACTTGATCCCTCAGAGGAGTTATTTACACATCAGTTGGATGAAATTAGTGATGCGCAACCATTATTGCCAGAGGATGGAGATAACAGGGATATGTCTCAGTCAGGCAGCATTACACACATGGACGTACAGTGTGATGATGATGATGTTGTTGTACCCGCTGTTGCTTCCTTTGCTGAGGTGTCAGATACAAGTGAAGTGGTTGATGATGACGATGTGTCCGTGGATGCCACGTGGGTGCCTGCTCAAGAGGGGGGAAGTTCAGAAGGGGAGACAGAGAGAAGGAGGAGATGAGTTGGAAGCAGGGGGAGGTCGTCGCAAGGAGCTAGTGGCACAGTCAGACAGCATGTATCGGCACCTGGGGTCAGCCAGACAGCACGCCAATCAACGCATGCTGTTGCCACCACCAGAATGCCGTCATTGCAAAGCTCAGCAGTGTGGCATTTTTTTTTGGGTGTCTGCCTCTGACAACAGCGATGCCATTTGCAACCTGTGCCAAAAGAAACTTAGTCGTGGGAAATCCAACACCCACCTAGGTACAACTGCTTTGCGAAGGCACATGATCTCACATCACAAACGCCTATGGGATCAACACATGATGACGAGTAGAAGCAGCACACAAGCTCAAAGCCACCATCCTCCTCCTGGTCCAGCATCTTCAGCCACGTCAACCACTGCTGTCCTCCTTGCCCCCTCTCAACCACCCGCCACTCCGCCTCTCACCTTCAGCAGTTCCATCTCATCTGCCCACAGTCAGGTGTCTGTAAAGGAAATGTTTGAGCGTAGGAAGCCAATGTCACAGAGTCACCCCCTTGCCCGGCGTCTGACAGCTGGCTTGACGGAACTTTTAGCCCGTAAGCTTTTACCATACCAGCTGGTGGAGTCTGAGGCTTTCAAAAAATTTGTCGCTATTGGGACACCACAGTGGAAGGTACCCGGACTAATTTTTTTTTCAAAAAAGGCAATCCCAAACCTCTACTCAGTGATTGAAAAGGAAGTCATGGCATCTCTGGCATACAGTGTTGGGGCAAGGGTCCATCTGACCACTGATACCTGGTCTGCAAAGCACGGTCAGGGCAGGTATATCACCTACACTGTAATGCGTGGCTCTGCAGCGGAGTTGGTGACACCGCCTTGACTTGCAGGCAGGCCTACTGCCACCTCCTCTACTCCTCCTACTCCATCCTCTTCGATAACCTCCTCGGCTGAGTCCTCTTCTGCTGCGGCGTCTGGCTGCACATCAACTGAATCCCCCCAGCTCCCCAGGGGCTATTCCACAACCCAGATACGACAGTGTCACGCTGTCTTGGGATTGACTTGCCTGAAAGCAGAGAGCCACACCGGACCAGCACTCCTGTCCGCCCTGAACGGACCCCGCACCAACTGGAGATCGGCAAAGTGATGTGTGACAATGGAAGCAATTTGTTGGCGGCATTGAATTTGGGCAAGTTGTCACATGTGCCGTGCATGGCACATGTGTGTAATCTCATCGTACAACGCTTTGTGTCTAAGTACCCAGGCTTACAGGACGTCCTCAAGCAGGCCAGGAAGGTGTGTGGCCATTTCAGGCGTTCCTACACGGCCATGGCGCACTTTTCAGACATTCAGCGCCGAAACAACATGCCAGTGAGGCGCTTGATTTGCGACAGCCCGACACGTTGGAATTCAACACTCCTAATGTTCGACCGCCTGCTCCAACAAGAAAAAGCCGTCAACGAGTATTTGTATGACCGGGTGCTAGGACAGCCTCTGCGGAGCTGGGAATTTTTTTGCCACGTTACTGGACGCTCATGCGCAATGCCTGTAGGCTCATGCGTCCTTTTGAGGAGGTGACAAACCTAGTCAGTCGCACCGAAGGCACCATCAGCGACCTCATCCCATTTGTTTTCTTCCTAGAGCGTGCCCTGCGAAGAGTGCTGGATCAGGCTGTAGATTAGCATGAAGAGGAAGAGGAAGAGTTATGGTCACCATCACCACCAGAAACAGCCTTGTCATCATCGCTTGCCGGACCTGCGGCAACGCTGCAAGAGGAGTATGAGGAAGAGGAGTCAGAGGAGGAATGTGGCTTTGAGGAGGAGGAAGACCAACCACAGCAGGCATCCCAGGGTGCTCGTTGTTGTCACCTATCTGGGACCCGTGGTGTTGTACGTGGCTGGGGTGAAGAACAGACCGTCAATGACATCAGTGAGGATGAGGAACGGGAAATGAGTAGCTCGGCATCCAACCTTGTGCAAATGGGGTCTTTCATGCTGTCATGTCTGTTGAGGGACCCTCGTATAAAAAGGCTGAAGGAGAACGACTTGTACTGGGTGGCCACGCTACTAGACCCCCGGTATAAGCAGAAAGTGGCGGAAATGTTACCAAATTACCGAAAGTCAGAAAGGATGCAGCAGTTCAAAACAAAACTAAAAAATATGCTTTACACAGCTTATAAGGGGGATGTCACAGCACAACGGGAATCTAACAGGGGAAGAGGTGAAAGTAATCCTCCTCCTACCATGACCACGGCGGCAAGGACAGGACGCTTTACAGATGTGTTGTTGATGGAGGACATGCAGAGCTTTTTCAGTCCTACACATCGCCACAGCCCTTCGGCATCCAGCCTTAGAGAACGACTCGACCGACAGGTAGCAGACTACCTCGCCTTAACTGCAGATATCGACACTGCAGATGAACCCCTTGACTACTGAGTGTGCAGGCTTGACCTGTGGCCTGAGCTATCCCAGTTTGCAATAGAACTTCTGGCCTGCCCCGCTTCAAGTGTCCTGTCAGAAAGGACCTTCAGTGCAGCAGGAGGCATTGTCACTGACAAAACAAGTCGCCTCGGTCAAAAAAGTGTTGATTACCTCACCTTCATTAAGATGAATGAGGCATGGATCCCGAAGGGACTGATAGTGGGGGATACGTTTGACTAACAAAAGCCCTGATGACATGCCTTGGCCTCAAAATGGTCCCCAAGCTGCTGTATTTAATGTCTGCATACCGGATGACTTTCGTGAATTCTCCGCCACCAACTAGGGCTCAAGCTGCAATGTTTTAGTCACCTTTCTGCCTTGAAAACATCAATTTTTCCGGCCGCTGCAACAATAACATTATTTTTCAGGCATGTGTGCATGCCTAATTTTTCTGGCCTCTGGTGCTGCACTGTGGCTGCAAAAAACAAACAAAAAAAAAGGCACATACAAGTGTCAATTCCCCTTCGTGATCGTTACCTTGTTGTGGTGAAGGGGCTTGCGTATCACAATGAAGCGATCATCACCTCTATGAGTGTGTTGGCAATGTTGCCACACCCCAGATGATAAGGCCGTTACTTCATTATGATCAGACCAAAAGCGATCGGCTGGATAATTTTTCATAGAAAAAACATAATTTTAATTTTTTTTATTTTTTTAAGTTGTATGGGTGGGTTTTTAATACATAAAATAAAAAAATCATAATAAAGTCTCTTAATAGTTTATTAGAAATAATGCAGACAATTTAAAAAATCCCCATCAATTCCAATACAAAGCAAGTACAGAGCTCAGAACTAAATTATTGCAGGATGTCGTAATGGTTCGTTAATTCGACAATGGTTAATCAATTCGACACACGTCCCCGGATAGGGGACGTAACAGGGATTAAACTGATAGGAATAGTACTAGTTAAGACACCACTCATATAGGGTGTCACAGCACATTGCTTTGTGCACGCGCAGTGCCCCAACTTGGGAGTAAGAGGACCAACCAAGCTGCTTTTTCCATCTCCCGGTTCCTAAAATCAATTCAGTTTGGTGTATTAGAGTTTGGTCTGTCACTGTGAAGGCAGTCGAAGGTACCCGGCCTAAAAATTTTTTTCACAAAAGGCAATCCCTGATATGGGACGTGACAGGGATTAAACTGATGAGAATAGTACTACAGAAAATACCACTCATATCGGGTGTGACGGTAAATTGCACGGCGCAGACGCAGTGACCCTGGCGTGGATTCAAACAAAGGCGAGGGAGCCAGCGTTTTTTTAACCATCTCCCCGTTCGAAAAATCTATTTAATAAATGGACCCCAGATTGGGGACGTAACAGGGATTAAACTGATGAGAAGAGAGAACTACAGAAAATACCACTGATATCGGGTGTGAGAGTAAATTGCACGGCACAGACGCAGTGACCGTGGCATGGATTTAAACAAAGGGGAGGGAGCCAGCGTTTTTTTAACCATTTCCTCGTTCAAAAAATCAATTTAATAAATGGATCCCAGATTCGGGACCATACAGGGATTAAACTGATGAGAATAGTACTACAGAAAATACCACTCACGGGTATGACAGTAAATTGCACGGCGCAGACGCAGTGACCGTGGCGTGGATTCAAACAAAGGGGAGGGAGCCAGCGTTTTTTTTAACCATCTCCCCGTTCTAAAAATCTATTTAATAAATGGATCCCAGATTGGGGATGTAACAGGGATTAAACTGATGAGAAGAGAAAATACCACTCATATCGGGTGTGAGAGTAAATTGCACGCACGCAAATATACCGTTGAGAAACACACATTTGTGTACTAGTTGTTGTCTCTCTCTTTCCTTTTTGAGAAATTTGGACTGAATTCCTAAGCTGAGCTGGATGGGCAGATAGATGTCTTTTCTTAGCCCTATAAAACTATGTAAGAACCAATTCGCTTATCCTTAGTCAGGATGAATATGAACATTCAAATCAGCAAACAGAGATATACCGAGGTTCAGTCCTAACCGGACTGTGGCCTTCTTCCGGCACATAAGGATTTAGCAGAGTTAGGCTACTTTCACACTTGCGTTTAGGTGCGGATCCGTCTGGTATCTGCACAGACGGATCCGCACCTATAATGCAAACGCTTAGATCCGTTCAGAACGGATCCGTTTGCATAACCATGAACAAAAAAAAAAAAAAATAATTATAATTTTTTTTTTTTGTTCATGATAATGCAATCCGTTTTGACTTTACATTGAAAGGCAATGGGGGATGGATCAGTTTGAAAATTGAGCCATACTGTGTCATCTTCAAATGGATCCGTCCCCATTGACTTACATTGTAAGTCTGGACAGATCCGTTTGCCTCCGCACGGCCAGGCGGACACCCGAACGCTGCAAGCTGCGTTCAGGTGTCCGCCTGCTGAGCGGAGCGGAGGCTGAACGCTGCCAGACTGATACATTCTGAGCGGATCCGCATCCACTCAGAATGCATTAGGGATGGACGGATCCGTTCGGGGCCGCTTGTGAGAGCCTTCAAACGGAGCTCACAAGCGGAGCCCCGAACGCTAGTGTGAAAGTAGCCTTAAACCACATACTTCGTAAGTTACCACATCTAACTCTACGTGCAACAAAAAGGTTCTTGGGTTGTACTTTCATGAGGATAGACATAATATCACTGTCACTTTGTGGTTCAGGACTATCTCAGAGCCTTTAGCATGGCTTGTACAACTGCTACAGCTCTGATGCAGAAAGGGACAACTCTGGCCAAGGGGTCAAGTCTGGATGAATAATATGCCACAGGGCATTGTCACTGGCCATGCAGTTGGGTGAGGACAGCGAGCTGAGGCATGGGCATTCACTTCTGTACAATACAATCTCAATGTGATAATCTCATAGGCCCAGTGCGGGGGAGTACAAACTTGTCATCTTTAGGCATAAAAGGCATCTACCACCTCATCTGTAAGGTGGAAAGGACTAAAAGACAAACAATCATAAAGAAATCTGCATCAAACTTGCATATCCACGGTCTGCAATAAGAAACAGGGCCTAAAAAATATGTCCTCAGTGCATTCATGTTTCTGGGCAAAGGGATGTCTTCCACAGTCTTCTTACATTCAGGGATGAGATGTTTCACCCCAGGAAGGCAACAGTAATGGAACAAAACTGACATTTTTCTTTTTTTTTCTCTCACTTGCAGCCATGTTGTAAAAAAGGACAGGAGTGACATAGCTGCAGTATACATACTAGGTGAGTTCTAGGCTCCCTGCGGCAGCACCACCCAAGTATATTGTTTACCCTCATGTGTGAAAGCAAAAAACTACAAACTGTCTGAATGTAGTGGTACTCAAAATAAAACATTTGTTCTATCAATCACAGTGGAGTGGGTAGGGATAGTGGGAACCTTAGCCAACAAGGTGTGTATTGGGCACAATGGGGCTGTTACAAACTGTGGCATCATTGACAGCACGTAGGTCACGTACCATCTGGTATCGGGTTTGTTTGCCCTTCTCACTTTTCTTTTTCACAGGGTACAAAAGAGTGTTAGAAGGGGATACAATCTCCTTGATAACCCCTTTTACTTTCAAAAAGTCTCGGGCTGTTTGAGATATGGCATCTGACTGAGCCATACTCAAGAGATACTGCATCTTCCTGGGAAGTGGGGCGCCAGGTTTCATCACCACTTCCACAGGAGGAACTGGGAGGTTGCCAACATCTGTGGGTCCAATAGCCCACAGATTGCACGACATTCCTGCAAGCAGGGCTTCCTTCTCATCTTCCAGGAGTACTGACAAAAAGATGGACCTGGGAGTTTTATCACTAACGGCTAGTAAACAAAGTTCCTGGACATTGAGGGCACCTGTGAGCTTCACAGTGCCATCCTCCTGGTAGGAGATGCTGGCACGTACTTTTGCAAGCAAGTCTGCAC
This sequence comes from Bufo bufo, assembly GCF_905171765.1. Taxonomy (NCBI): domain Eukaryota; kingdom Metazoa; phylum Chordata; class Amphibia; order Anura; family Bufonidae; genus Bufo; species Bufo bufo. The sequence goes on along the minus strand of NC_053392.1, from coordinate 165,558,270 downwards.
CCAGGAGGCAACAGGGGGCGTTATCACTGACCAGCAACAGTGGGCAAGTACTTCTTTGGTAAGGACAAATCTAACACAGATGGGTTCTGTTAAAAAAGGGGAGTGTACTATTTTCCCATCCACTTCTACCCAAGGACTGGTGTTCCTGGAGATTGAGTCAGGGAAGGGCATATTTGCTGTGCACAATTGTCTTGGCTGCTCCAGTATCAATCAAAAACGGGACTACGTCTTCATCACCCAGAGTGAGGGATATCACTGGGGCCGGACTTGAATCCGCTAAATGTTTAAAAGCACTGACAATACTGGAGGTACTGGATTGCCTGTTTCCTAATCTTTGTCTAACTATCCCCCTTCATCTGTGTCATCCTAATGACAAAAACATGGGTGTCTGTGGGGACGGACAGTGATCCAGGCAACACAGAATACAATCCTTTTGTGTGGTGTGGACGAGGAGTACCACACACAGCACAACGCTCTCTCCCATCTGGGTTCTGGGTCCTGCAGACTCTGCAGGTCCATCTTCCAGGACCATTATAGGGTGGCAGATCTACTGTTTCCTTTCTCTGTTGGGGAGGTGGTTTAACATTATCCTGATAACATTCACAACCCGACTTTCTCTGTCTCTCTACACCTCGTCCTCTATACACTTGCCTCTCACAGGAAGACTTCTGTCTGTTCTGCAAGCTTTTTATCTTTCAGCCACCCTATATCTCCCTACATGCTTTTTCTCACTACTACTCTCCGTTTACCATCGGGCGAGGGGGGGGGGGGGGGCATGTCTACACCTTTCATTAGCTTGCTATTGTTTTTCACTGCCTGTCTACATTCTTTACTACTTCTGCAGTATCTTATCTCAAGGTTAGCATTTTTCAGCAACATCATATGAAAGACAGAAAAAAACAGAACCTGTCCAGGCTTAAAACTACAGTTTACCACGGTTGAGACCATCTCCATCACAATCCCCTCCTTTTGAGGTTCTAGCAAATGTGCAGGAGGGTAGCTTCACTTTACTTTACTTGAAAAACAAAAACATAGAAGTTAAAACATTTCATCTGAATAAACAATTAAACAATACTACCGGTCATGACTAATTATAGGTACAGTATATGTGTATCCTTCACTTACTGAATCAAGTAAGTACCCCTTGTGGTGCTACTTGGATCTATGTGTATTGTTTCACAATTGTAGCCGTATCCGGAAAAAAACTGTAGCTAAGATGGCTGCCGGGCAGTAAGTTCCCTCAGTTAAGATGGCCGCTGGGCCGGCCGGAAGTTACAGGAGTTAAGATGGCAGCCAGGCCGGAAATTGGATTAGTTAAGATGTCCGCTGTTGGGGAAGTTACCTCAGTTAAGATGGCTGCTGGGGGGTGTGGTAGGGTCTCACAGCGCCATCTTGGAGGGTAGTGTCAGTGGCATCATACATTTCTGTCCAGCCTGATATCTTATACTTTATTATTTTCATGTTGATGCTTGCATTGGTTTTTTATAATATCAAGAATAGAATGTTCTAAATTCAAGGCCGAATGTCCTGTATTCACTCCTGTGAGAAACTATAATAATTTTGCTCCTTTTTGGCCTAAAGCCAGAATACACATCCCTCCCTGTGTGATGATCTCTTTCATTCTCGACTTAACTCTTAATTTGGCCTCATCATCACATCAGTAGAGCTGATTTCGCTCACAGTAAACTTGGCTGCATGACCTTCCTCTACTAGTCAGTTTTCTAGTTGGCAACACACAAGGTCAGATTCCCGGTCCACACAGACATAACATTCAATGTCGAACAGACATAGAAACAGACAGACATATAGATTCCTTTCTCATACTTTTACACATAAAAGTCTTTGAACTTATTAACAAATAACATACAAATAACATACATACGTGCTCCATACACACACACACACTCAGTATTTTACGCACATTTTCTTTTGATTATATCCAATATATCTTAGTATTGCAGTGTTCTCACTATCACACATTCCAATGTCATGACGTCACTCCCCCAGTGCAGCTACAGCCCCCTGTCTCTGTTCTCGATCTTAGCAAACAGAGTTCTGCCACAGTAATTCTTGCTAATTCTCAGTAATTCTTTACATTTAACCCAAACACCTTACACTCCCTGAAATTAGAGGACACATTCACCAGGCAACAGAGACACGCATGGTGCGGGGCACACAGATACACAGACAGACAAGACACAATTCTTCATCAGCGCTGCACTGCATCATCACTCAACTTTCCACAATGCTTAGTATTGCTTACTTCCACGCACTCAATGCAGTATATACACTCTGGCTCCTACTTCTGGGCCACCAGTCGGGACTAATCCACCTGTCGCCTCCTAAGGGGAGATCACTTAAGATGCCCCAGTCCAGGTCCTGCAGGTCTGTTGCCTCCTAAGGGGAGATTACTTAAGATTCCCCAGTCCAGGTCCAGCAGATATTTACCGTAGTCCCCCTGGGCTACTCCATCTGCCACCTCCTAAGGGGAGATATGTAAAGATGCCCCACACCAGGTCCAGCAGAAATCAACTGTAGCCCCCCCCCCCCATCAGGGGAAATCTCTTGCTCTGCTTACCCGTTAACTGTGAAGGTGCCTGACACAAACCACACAAATAAACACACACAGTAGAGAAAACTCAAACTTTCCGGGTTCTAGGAACTCAGGATTTTACATCAACCGAAGTTGCTACTACGTAACATCAATAGCAGAACAGATTATCACAGCACAGTGGAGCAGCAAGAGGCAGGTGAGATAACCAAAATTTTCTCACCTTGTCTCTGAGGCTGCAGTCCTCCACCTTAAGCGTGGTCCACCATGCTCTGGGAACCCCAAAACTTCGGCTAGAGACGTTACTTCTCCTGAGCCCCACGTAAAGTTGCCCCTAATCAGGGCCAATCACTTTTGCTCTACTGCTCCAAATTAATACCCAAGGGTTTTACGTGCACAGAAGAAAATAACTGTGATACACACACTGGGGTCAAAGAAAATTCTTGTTTATTACAGGATGTACAGCAGTTTATATAGACATCAACATCAGAGAGGCATTTCCCCCGACGCATGTGGTATTGTTAGATTTGCTGATATAAGAAAAGAGATAACACGAGGCATCTGCCCATTGTGCATTGTTTTACTAACTGTGGTATTTGAACTATGTAAATATCTAGCTGTAAGCACCATCTTGTAATGGAGTTTTCACTAACAGAAGAAAAATCATATATAACGTAGCAAGGAGTGTTTTTTTTGGCAGGATGTAACCTTTGTGCTCTGGAGAAGATAAGGTGTTGTCTGAGAGCTAAAGTTTGTGGGAGCTTTCTTAGCTAATTCAAAAAATGTAGTCCATATCTCTATCACTAGTGTTGATCGAGCACCAAAGTGCTCTGGTGCTCGAGTAGAACACTTTGGGATGCTCGGGTGCTCTGCAGAGCACCAGAGCACAATGGAAGTCAATGGGAGAACCAGAGCATTAAACCAGGCACCCCCTTCTCTGAAGAGGGGAGGGTGTCTGTTTTTTTCACAGGAAAAGGTCAGAAATTGATAGAAACACCACTGAAATGGTCCGGAAACAGCTAGAGATGTTGCGAACATAAAATTTTCCGTTCGCGAATGGCGGACGCAAATTTTCGCAAATGTTCGCGAACGGGCGAACTGGGCGAACCGCCATAGACTTCAATAGGCAGGCGAATTTTAAAACCCACAGGGACTCTTTCTGGCCACAATAGTCATGGAAAAGTTGTTTCAAGGGGACTAACACCTGGACTGTTGCATGCCGGAGGGGGATCCATGGCAAAACTCCCATGGAAAATTACATAGTTGACGCAGAGTCTGGTTTTAATCCATAAAGGGCATAAATCACCTAACATTCCTAAATTGTTTGGAATAACCTGCTTTAAAACATCAGGTATGATGTTGTATCGATCGGGTAGTGTAAGGGTTACGCCCGCTTCACAGTGACAGACCAAACTCCCCGTTTAATGCACCGCAAACAACCGCAAACAACCGCAAACAACCGCAAACAGTCCATTTGCACAAGGTTGGATACCAAGCTAGCCATGTCCCGTTCCTTGTCCTCACTGATGTCATTGAAGGTCTCTTCCTCCACCCAGCCACGTACAACACCAAGGGTCCCCGAAAGGTGACAACAAGCCCCCTAGGACGCCTGCTGTGGTTGGTCTTCCACCTCCTCAAAGCCACCTTCCTCCTCTGACTCCTCTTCTTCAGACTCCTCTCTCTGCGTTGCCTCTCTCTGCGTTATTATAAGGTGTATTAAGTAGTACTATTCCTATCAGTATATGGAATCGATTTTAGGAACCGGGAGATGGAAAAAGATGCTTGGTCGGTCCTCCTACGTCCAATTTGGGGCACTGCGCGTGCAATCTACTGTGCCACCAGATTGGAGCGGTGTGTTAAGTAGTACTATTCTTATCAGTTTAATCCCTGTTACGTCCCCTATCAGGGGACGTTTATATGGAATCAATTTTAGGAACCGGGAGATGGAAAAAGATGCTTGGTCGGTCCTCCTACGTCCAATTTGGGGCACTGCGCGTGCAATCTACTGTGCCACCAGATAGGAGCGGTGTGTTAAGTAGTACTATTCTTATCAATTTAATCCCTGTTACGTCCCCTATCAGGGGACGTGTATGGTATATGGAATAGATTTTAGGAACCGGGAGATGGAAAAAGATGCTTGGTCGGTCCTCCTACGTACAATTTGGGGCACTGCGTGTGCAATCTACTGTGCCACCAGATAGGAGCGGTGTGTTAAGTAGTACTATTCTTATCAGTTTAATCCCTGTTACGTCCCCTATCAGGGGACGTTTATATGGAATCGATTTTAGGAACCGGGAGATGGAAAAAGATGCTTGGTCAATCCTCCTACGTCCAATTTGGGGCACTGCGCGTGCAATCTACTATGCCACCAGATAGGAGCGGTGTGTTAAGTAGTACTATTCTTATCAGTTTAATCCCTGTTACGTCCCCTATCAGGGGACGTGTATATGGAATCGATTTTAGGAACCGGGATATGGAAAAAGATGCTTGGTCGGTCCTCCTACGTCCAATTTGGGGCACTGCGCGTGCAATCTACTGTGCCACCAGATAGGAGTGGTGTGTTAAGTAGTACTATTCCTATCAGTTTAATCCCTGTTACGTCCACAAGTATTATTATTATTATTATTATTATTATTATTATTATAAGGTGTGTTAAGTAGTACTATTCCTATCAGTGTAATCCCTGTTACGTCCCCTATCAGGGGACGTGTATGGAATAGATTTTAGACACACTCATGACATAAATTTTATACCTCTATGCGTCAATCTTGGTGTAGTGATGACTGTGCTCGTGCGCACGTTTCGGAGATTGCAGGCGATGGGGGTTTTTCAAAGCCTATGGTCATGCTGAGGTAGTTCAGTGACAGTTAAGTGACCCAGAAAACAATGATTCTGCAGTGTGGGCCCATTGTTGGCCTAGTAGGCTTTAATGATCACCTTAGATGATCACAAAGAAAATTTATGTTATTTCTATGCAAAATTATCCAGCTGATCGCTTTTGGTCTGTTCACAATGAAGCAACGACCTTATCATCTGGAGTGTGCCAACATTGCCATAGCCAACACACTCATAGAGGTGGTTGCTTCATTGTGATACGCAAGCCCCTTCACCACGACAAGGTAACGATCACGAAGGGGAATTGACACATGTATGTGCCTTTTTTTTGTTTTGTTTTTGCAGCCACAGTGCAGCACCAGAGGCCAGAAAAATTAGGCATGTACACATGCCTGAAAAATTAGGTATTGTTGCAGCCGCTGCTGTAGCAGCGGCCAGAAAAATTGATGTTTGTTTCCCAGGCAGAAAGTGCCCTAAAACATTGCGGCTTGAACCCTAGTTGGTGGCGGATAAGTCACGCAGGTCCTCCGGCATTCAGAGATAAAATACAGCAGCGTGTGGACCATTTTTTGCCCAAGGCAGCTCATCTCATCAGGCCTTTTTTAGTCGAATGTATCGCCCCCTGTCAGTCCTTTCGGGATCCATCCCTCATTCATCTTAATAAAGGTGAGGTAATCTAGACTTTTTTGACCTAGGCGACTTCTCTTCTCAGTGACAATACCTCCTGCTGCACTGAAGGTCCTTTCTGACAGGACACTTGAAGTGGGGCAGGCCAGAAGTTCTATCACAAATTGGGATAGCTCAGGCCACAGGTCAAGCCTGCACACCCAGTAGTCAAGGTGTTCATCGCTCCTCAGAGTGTCGATATCTGCAGTTAAGGCGAAGTAGTCTGCTACCTGTCGGTCGAGTCGTTCTCTGAGAGTGGACCCCGAAGGGCTGTGGCGATGCGTAGGACTTAAAAAGCTCTGCATATCCTTCATCAACAACACGTCTGTAAAGCGTCCTATCCTTGCCGGCGTGGTCGTGGGAGGAGGAGGATTACGTTCACCTCTTCCCCTGTTAGATTCCCGTTGTGCTGTGACATCACCCTTATACGCTGTGTAAAGGATACTTTTTATTTTATTTTCGAACTGCTGCATCCTTTCCGACTTGCGGTAATTCGGTAACATTTCAGGCACTTTCTGCTTATACAGGGGGTCTAGTAGCGTGGACACCCAGTACAGGTCGTTCTCCTTCAGCCTTTTTATACGAGGGTCCTTCAACAGGCACGACAGCATGAAAGACCCCATTTGCACAAGGTTGGATGCCAAGCTACTCATGTCCCGTTCCTCGTCCTCAGTGATCTCACTGAAGGTATGTTCTTCTCCCCAGCCACGTACAACACCATGGGTACCAGATAGGTGACAACGAGCACCCTGGGATGCCTGTTGTGGTTGGTCTTCCTCCTCCTCCTCAAAGCCACATTCCTCCTCTGACTCCTCTTCCGCACAATCCTCTTCCAGCGTTGCCGCAGGTCCAGCAAGCGATGCTGATAAGACTGTTTCTGGTGGTGATGGTGACCACAACTTTTCCTCTTCCTCTTCACGCTCATCTACGGCCTGATCCAGCACTCTTCGCAGGGCACGCTCCAGGAAGAAAACAAATGGTATGATGTCGCTGATGGTGCCTTCGGTGCGACTGACTAGGTTTGTCACCTCCTCAAAAGGACGCATGAGCCTACAGGCATTGCGCATGAGCGTCCAGTAACGTGGCAAAAAAATTCCCAGCTCCGCAGAGGCTGTCCTAGCACCCCGGTCATACAAATACTCGTTGACGGATTTTTCTTGTTGGAGCAGGCGGTCGAACATTAGGAGTGTTGAATTCCAATGTGTCAGGCTGTCGCAAATCAAGCGCCTCACTGGCATGTTGTTTCGCCGCTGGATATCTGAAAAGTGCGCCATGGCCGTGTAGGAACGCCTGAAATGGCCACACACCTTCCTGGCCTGCTTCAGGACGTCCTGTAAGCCTGGGTACTTATGCACAAAGGGTTGTACGATCAGATTACACACATGTGCCATGCACGGCACATGTGTCAACTTGCCCAAATTCAATGCCGCCAACAAATTGCTTCCGTTGTCACACACCACTTTGCCGATCTCCAGTTGGTGCGGAGTCAGCCACTGATCCACCTGTGCGTTCAAGGCAGACAGGAGTGCTGGTCCGGTGTGACTCTCGGCTTTCAGGCAAGTCAACCCCAAGACGGCGTGACACTGCCGTATCCGGGATGTGGAAAAGCCCCTGGGGAGCTGTGGGGGTGCAGTTGATGTGGAGCAAGATGCAGCAGCAGAAGAGGACTCAGCCGAGGAGGTTATGGAAGAGGATGGAGTAGGAGGAGTAGAGGAGGTGGCAGCAGGCCTGCCTGCAAGTCGTGGCGGTGTCACCAACTCCTCTGCAGAGCCACGCATTCCATGCTTGGCAGCCATCAGCAGGTTTACCCAATGCACAGTGTAGGTGATATACCTGCCCTGACCGTGCTTTGCAGACCAGATATCAGTGGTCAGATGGACCCTTCCCTCAACACTGTGTGCCAGACATGCCATTACTTCTTTTTGCACAATCGAGTACAGGTTGGGGATTGCCTTTTGTGCAAAGAAATTTCGGCCGGGTACCTTCCACTGCGGTGTCCCAATAGCTACAAATTTTTGGAACGCCTCAGACTCCACCAGCTTGTATGGTAAAAGCTGGCGGGCTAAGAGTTCAGACAAGCCAGCTGTCAGACGCCGGGCAAGGGGGTGACTTTGTGACATTGGCTTCTTACGCTCAAACATGTCCTTGACAGACACCTGACTGTGGGCAGATGAGCAGGAACTGCTCAAGGCGAGAGACAGAGTGGTGGATGGTTGAGAGGGGGCAAGGAGGACAGCAGTGGTTGACGTGGTTGAAGATGCTGGACCAGGAGGAGGATGGCGGCTTTGAGTTTGTGTGCTGCTTGTACTCATGTGTTGATCCCATAGGCGTTTGTGATGTGCGATCATGTGCCTTCGCAAAGCAGTTGTACCTAGGTGGGTGTTGGACTTCCCACGACTCAGTTTCTTTTGGCACAGGTTGTAAATGGCATCGCTTTTGTCAGAGGCAGACACACAAAAAAAATGCCACACTGCTGAGCTCTGCAATGATGGCATTCTGGTGGTGGCAACAGCATGCGTTGATTGGCGTGCTGTCTGGCTGACCCCGGGTGCCAATGCATGCTGTCTGACTGTGCCACTAGCTCCTTGCGACGACCTCCCCCTGCTTCCAACTCGTCTCCTCCTCCTCTCTGTCTCCCCATCAGAACTTTCTCCCTGTTCTTCTTCTCTTCTAGCGGGCACCCACGTGACATCCACGGACACATCGTCATCATCAACCGCTTCACTTGTATCTGACAACTCAGCAAAGGAAGCAGCAGCGGGTACAACATCATCATCATCACACCGTATGTCCATGTGTGTAATGCTGCCTGACTGAGACATATCCCTGCTATCTACATCCTCTGGCAATAATGGTTGCGCATCACTCATTTCTTCCAACTGATGTGTAAATAACTCCTCTGAGGGATCAAGTGAAGCGGCTGTGGTACTAGTGTTGGTGGTGGTGGCAGGCGGGCGAGTGGTAACTTGAGAGGTGCCCGAAGCTAAGCTGGAGGAGGATGGTGCGTCAAGGTTCCGAGCGGAAGCTGTAGAAGATTGGGTGTCCTGTGTTAGCCAGTCAACTATGTCCTCAGAACTTTTCAAGTTCAGGGTACGTGGCTTCTGAACACTGGGCATTATTCTAGGGCAAAAGGGAATCACAGCACCACGACCACGATGGCCCCTGCGGGGTGGCCTGCCTCTGCCTGTCATTTTTTTTAGATTAGTTAAGTTGTACTATGTATGCAAGCTACTGTGACACCAGATATGAGTGGCACTGTTCACTGGCAGAAGTTGGCAGAGTAGACGCTGTAGGCCTGACACACACGCTTGCAGACAACTAACTGCTATTCAATCTATTACAATCAAAATTGTATTTTTTTTTTAAATGTGCACTACTGTTACACCAGATATGAGTTGCACTGGTGTGACACTGCCCTTGCAGGCCCCGAAACGAACACTTGTGAAGGAAAATGACTGCTATTATGTCAGTCCAAAAACTTTTTTTTTTTTTATTAATGTGCACCACTGTTACACCAGATATGAGTTGCACTGGTGTGACACTGTGCCCTTGCAGGCCCTGAAAAGCACACTTGTGAAGGTAAATGACTGCTATTATTTCAGTCCAAAAAGTGTTTGTTTTTTTTAAATGCAAGCTATTGTGACACCAGATATGAGTGGTGGCACTGGGCAAGTGGGCACAGTATACGCTGTGAGCCTGACACACACGCTGGCAGGCAGGCAGGCAACTGCAATTAGATTACACAGGAAAAAAAAAAAAAAGCAGACTGATGTTCTAGCCCTAAAAAGTGCTTTTTGGGGTGCTGTCCTTACAGCAGAGATCAAATGAGTCCTTCAGGACTGCAGTGGACACTGAATACACTTGCCTAGCTATCGATTTCCCTATTAAATCAGCAGCAGCTACACTGTCCCTCCTCTCACTAAGAATGCAGCTTCCGAATGAATCTAAAATGGTTGCTGTCCAGGAGGTGGGAGGGTCTGGGAGGGAGGGTCTGCTGCTGATTGGCTGGAATGTGTCTGCTGACTGTGAGGTACAGGGTCAAAGTTTACTCAATGATGACGAATAGGGAGCAGACCGAACATTGCATATGTTCGCCCGCCTCGGCGAATGCAAACAAGCTATGTTCGCCGGGAACAATTCGCCGGCGAACTATTCGGGACATCTCTATTTCTAACATGATGGATCTTGTGCACAATGCGATGCAAAGCCACAGACTGCCAAAAAACATTAACCCACCACTCTGGGTTGCATTTATGCATGTCATGGCGGACATAAATATGCCGTCTACTGTTGTGGGTAATTCATCTACCAGAGAGATTCTGGACGGTTTACAAATGAACTTGAATGAGTCATCTGCAAGTGTCGCACCTAATCGAACTCTCCTGACCAACCCCTCCACACCTTTGGGTATAAGACAGGGTAGTCTGTTACCTAAAAGAAGGACATCACCAATGTTACAATCTTCTTGGTTAAGCTTGTGAATACTGATTATGTGTAGATATTATTAATGTACTGTATATTGTAACCCAGCTAAACGTATTTTTGCATTTATATATGTGTTGTAACATTGCAGCTTTTCTGCACGTTGTTTATCTGCTCAATAAAGTTTTTAAAAATCTGCGTTTTTTGTTTGTGCTCAATTTGTTTACAGCCTATAAGGGGCTCGCTGTGCTGGTCTTTAGCCATGTCCAGGAACGCATCTAGCATAATAATATAATGTGATCTCCAGACATGTCCAGGCACGTATCTATCATACGTTGTGCTTTTTAGACATTTTTAGACTTGCCCAGACACGTTTTTACCCTATGTCGCAGTATGGGAGGCTGTACGTAGTATGAGAGGGGTGTCATACACTCATAATATTTTAATAAATTCATATGGGTCACAACTGAGAAATTGACAAATTCATAATATATTAATAAATTCATAAAAGATTGAGGTGGAGGTGAGAAATTGACATGACAAATTCATAATATTTTCATTTAATTTGTATACTGATTTCATAAAAGATTTGGGTCGGGTGGAGGTCGCTATCTACCATAATAATATAACGTGGTCTCTAGACATGTCCAGGCATGCATTATTCAGATTTTGGAAGGGGGCTAAGGGGGTAGGGGAAACCTGTCAAGAGGATGAAAGGGGCGTGTTGACGAGAGAGGTTTTGGTAACCGGAGGGGCGGCGTCTAAAAGGGGTGTGGTACCTGTCGCTTTTTTATGACTAATATGTATTCATCACTACTGTTAGTTATGGGGCAAATTGTATCAAAATTGATAAATATCCCCATTTGTGTTTCATAAACAGAATACAACTGGTCTGCTGTTGTTCTGCCAAAAGCTGTCTTATGAGTTTTGATAGTGTGTATGTAACAAGGCTTTTTAGTGGTTCTTTCTCCTTTAATTTCTTGTAATGTAGTTAATTAGTGGTACTAGATACCTGGCTGCGTTCGTGAAGTCTGAAGTAACTGTATATACAGTGGGATGCGAAAGTTTGGGCAACCTTGTTAATCGTCATGATTTTCCTGTATAAATCGTTGGTTGTTACGATAAAAAATGTCAGTTAAATATATCATATAGGAGACACACACAGTGATATTTGAGAAGTGAAATGAAGTTTATTGGATTTACAGAAAGTGTGCTATAATTGTTTAAACAAAATTAGGGAGGTGCATAAATTTGGGCACCACAAAAAAGAAATGAAATCAAAATTTAGTAGATCCTCTTTTTGCAGAAATTACAGCCTCTAAACGCTTCCTGTAGGTTCCAATGAGAGTCTGGATTCTGGTTGAAGGTATTTCGGACCATTCCTCTTTACAAAACATCTTTAGTTCATTCAGGTTTGATGGCTTCCGAGCATGGACAGCTCTCTTTAAGTCACACCACAGATTTTCAATTATATTCAGGTCTGGGGACTGAGATGGCCATTCCAGAATGTTGAACTTGTTCCTCTGCAAAAATGCCTTAGTGGATTTTGAGCAGTGTTTAGGGTCGTTGTCTTGTTGAAAGATCCAGCCCCGACGCAGCTTCAGCTTTGTCACTGATTCCTGGACATTGGTCTCCAGAATCTGATGATACTGAGTGGAATCCATGCGTCCCTCAACTTTGACAAGATTCCCAGTCCCTGCACGGGCCACACAGCCCCACAGCATAATGGAACCACCACCATATTTTACTGTAGGTAGCAGGTGTTTTTCTTGGAATGCTGTGTTCTTTTTCCTCCATGCATAACGCCCCTTGTTATGGCCAAATAACTCAATTTTAGTTTTATCAGTCCACAGCACCTTATTCCAAAATGAAGGTGGCTTGTCCAAATGTGTTTTAGCTCACCTCAAGCGGCACTTTTTGTGCTGTGGGCGGAGAAAAGGCTTCCTCTGCATCACTCTCGCATACAGCATCTCCTTGTGTAAAGTGCGCCGAATGGTTGAACGATGCACAGTGACTCCATCTGCAGCAAGATGATGTTGTAGGTCTTTGGTGCTGGTCTGTGGGTTGACTCTGACGGTTCTCACCATTCGTCGCTTCTGTCTATCAGAGATTTTTCTTGGTCTGCCACTTCGAGCCTTAACTTGAACTGGACCTGTAGTCTTCCATTTCCTCAATATGTTCCTAACTGTGGAAACAGACAGCTGAAATCTCTGAGACAGCTTTCTGTATCCTTCCCCTAAACCATGATGGTGAACCATCTTTGTCTTCAGGTCATTTGAGAGTTGTTTTGAGACCCCCATGTTGCTACTCTTCAGAGAAAATTAAAAGAGGAGAGAAACTTACAATTGACCCCCTTAAATACTCTTTCTCATAATTGGATTCACCTGTGTATGTAGGTCAGGGGTCACTAAGCTTACCAAGCCAATTTGAGTTCCAATAATTAGTTCTAAAGGTTTTGGAATCAATAAAATGACAACAGTGCCCAAATTTCTGCACCTGCCTAATTTTGTTTGAACAATTATAGCACACTTTCTGTAAATCCAATAAACTTCATTTCACTTCTCAAATATCACTGTGTGTGTCTCCTCTATGATATATTTAACTGACATTTTTTATCGTAACAACCAACGATTTATACAGGAAAATCATGACGATTAACAAGGTTGCCCAAACTTTCGCATCCCACTGTATGTACTGCACAGTTAATATCTTTAGGAAGGGCTAGGAGGAGCCAGGAAATTAGAGAAAATCTAGTTATGTAACAAAGAAGTTCGCTCCATTGAAGACATTATAAGGCAATGGTGTGTCCTGCTACCACTACCTCTCTTTGTATCTTTTAGGCATTGGCCAGGAGGCATGTTGGGAACTGGTTGATGGAGGCTGGCTAATTTGTCAATCGCTTTGGTGACTGTTACTTACTTTACTCTTTATGTTATCTTTTGAATATATATCTTCTATCATAGTTTAGTAAACTATGTATGCACCTCAGTTCTGTCAAGCCTGTTTATTCCTGGATCTAATAATTCATAGTAATACAGATGGCAAACCAGAGAGATCTCATTATTTATGTCTTGCTTCATTTCAGCTTGGCCCTGCAAATAACTCCTGCCTAACACTCTGGATATAGGAGTACTGAATGAATCCTTACTGTCTGTATTTGTAATGTTTACCTCGACCTATATGTATTTTGACTTTGATTGTTGTCACAATTGGTATGGCTTGCCCATTAACACCCAGTAAAGTGAAGCCAGAGACATTGGAGGTAGAGTTAAGCGAACACCTGGATGTTCGGGTTCGAGAAGTTCGGCCGAACTTCCCGGAAATGTTCGGGTTCGGGATCTGAACCCGACCCGAACTTCGTCCCGAACCCGAACCCCATTGAAGTCAATGGGGACCCGAACTTTTCGGCACTAAAAAGGCTGTAAAACAGCCCAGGAAAGGGCTAGAGTGCTGCAAAAGGCAGCAACATGTAGGTAAATCCCCTGCAAACAAATGTGGATAGGGAAATGAATTAAAATAAAAATAAAAAAAATAAAAATTAACCAATATCAATTGGACAGAGGTCCCATAGCAGAGAATCTGGCTTCACGTCAGCAGAGAATCAGTCTCTTCATGCCATAGCAGAGGATCTGGCTTCATGTCAGCAGAGAATCAGTCTCTTCATGCCATAGCAGAGAATCTGGCTTCATGTCAGCAGAGAATCAGTCTTAATGTCATAGCAGAGAATCAGGCTTTACGTCACCCACCACTGGAACAGGCCACTGTCACATATTTAGGCCCCGGCACCCAGACAGAGGAGAGAGGTCCCGTAACAGAGAATCTGGCTTCATGTCAGCACAGAATCAGTCTTCATGTCATAGCAGAGAATCAGGCTTTACGTCACCCACCACTGGAAGAGGCCACTGTCACATATTTAGGCCCAGGCACCCAGGCAGAGGAGAGAGGTCCCGTAACAGAGAATCTGGCTTCATGTCAGTACAGAATCAGTCTTCATGTCATAGCAGAGAATCAGGCTTCACGTCACCCACCACTGGAAGAGGCCACTGTCACACATTTAGGCCCTGGCACCCAGACAGAGGAGAGAGGTCCCGTAACAGAGATTCAGGCTTCATGTCAGCAGAGAATCAGTCTTCATGTCATAGCAGAGAATCAGGCTTCACGTCACCCACCACTGGAACAGGCCACTGTCACATATTTAGGCCCAGGCACCCAGGCAGAGGAGAGAGGTCCCGTAACAGAGAATCTGGCTTCATGTCAGCACAGAATCAGTCTTCATGTTATAGCAGAGAATCAGGCTTCACGTCACCCACCACTGGAACAGGCCACTGTCACATATTTAGGCCCCGGCACCCAGACAGAGGAGAGAGGTCCCGTAACAGAGAATCTGGCTTTATGTCAGCACAGAATCAGTCTTCATGTCATAGCAGAGAATCAGGCTTAACGTCACCCACCACTGGAAGAGGCCACTGTCACACAATTAGGCCCCGGCACCCAGACAGAGGAGAGAGGTCCAGTAACAGAGATTCAGGCTTCATGTCAGCAGAGAATCAGTCTTCATGTCATAGCAGAGAATCAGGCTTCACGTCACCCACCACTGGAACAGGCCACTGTCACATATTTAGGCCCAGGCACCCAGGCAGAGGAGAGAGGTCCCATAACAGAGAATCTGGCTTCATGTCAGCACAGAATCAGTCTTCATGTTATAGCAGAGAATCAGGCTTCACGTCACCCACCACTGGAACAGGCCACTGTCACATATTTAGGCCCCGGCACCCAGACAGAGGAGAGGTTCATTCAACTTTGGGTTGCCCCGCAATATAATGGTAAAATGAAAATAAAAATAGGATTGAATGAGGAAGTGCCCTGGAGTACAATAATATATTGTTAAGGGGAGGTAGTTAATGTCTAATCTGCACAAGGGATGGACAGGTCCTGTGGGATCCATGCCTGGTTCATTTTTATGAACGTCAGCTTGTCCACATTGGCTGTAGACAGGCGGCTGCGTTTGTCTGTAATGACGCCCCTGCCGTGCTGAATACACGTTCAGACAAAACGCTGGCCGCCGGGCAGGCCAGCACCTCCAAGGCATAAAAAGCTAGCTAGGGCCACGTGGACAATTTGGAGACCCAGTAGTTGAATGGGGCCTAACCATCAGTCAGTACGTGGAGGGGTGTGCACAGGTACTGTTCCACCATGTTAGTGAAATGTTGCCTCCTGCTAACACGTTCCGTATCAGGTGGTGGTGCAGTTAGCTTTGGCGTGGTGACAAAACTTTTCCACATCTCTGCCATGCTAACCCTGCCCTCAGAGGAGCTGGCCGTGACACAGCTGCGTTGGCGACCTCTTGCTCCTCCTCTGCCTTCGCCTTGGGCTTCCACTGGTTCCCCTGTGACATTTGGGAATGCTCTCAGTAGCGCGTCTACCAACGTGCGCTTGTACTCCCGCATCTTCCTATCACGCTCCAGTGTAGGAAGTAAAGTGGGCACATTGTCTTTGTACCGGGGTTCCAGCAGGGTGGCAACCCAGTAGTCCGCACACGTTAAAATGTGGGCAACTCTGCTGTCGTTGCGCAGGCACTGCAGCATGTAGTCGCTCATGTGTGCCAGGCTGCACAGAGGTAAGGACAAGCTGTCCTCTGTGGGAGGCGTATCGTCATCGTCCTGTGTTTCCCCCCAGCCACGCACCAGTGATGGGCCCGAGCTGCTTTGGGTGCCACCCCGCTGTGAACATGCTTCATCCTCATCCTCCTCCACCTCCTCCTCATCCTCGTCCTCCTCGTCCTCCAATAGTGGGCCCTGTCTGGCCACATTTGTACCTGGTGACGTTTACCCCGGGCTGTGCTGAAGTTGGTGGTGAAGGTGTGTGGCTGACTGGATGAGCAGGTGGAAGAAGAGGAGGAGGAAGCTGAGTAGGAGGAGGAGGAGACAGGAGGCAAAGAATGTTGCCCTGCGATCCTTGGCGGCGGAAGGACGTGCGCCAAACAGCTCTCCACCTGGGGCACAGCCGCCACTACATTTACCCAGTGTGCAGTTAGGGAGATATAGCGTCCCTGGCCGTGCTTACTGGTCCACGTATCTGTGGGTAGGTGGACCTTGCCACAGATGGCGTTGCGCAGTGCACACTTGATTGTATCGGACACTTGGTTGTGCAGGGAAGGCACGGCTCTCTTGGAGAAGTAGTGGCGGCTGGGAACAACATACTGTGGGACAGCAAGCGACATGAGCTGTTTGAAGCTGTCTGTGTCCACCAGCCTAAATGACAGCATTTCATAGGCCAGTAGTTTAGAAATGTTGGCATTCAGGGCCAGGGATCGAGGGTGGCTAGGTGGGAATTTAGGCTTTCTCTCAAATGTTTGTGAGATGGAGAGCTGAACGCTGCCGTGTGACATGGTTGAGATGCTTGGTGACGCAGGTGGTGGTGTTGGTGGTACATCCCATGTTTGCTGGGCGGCAGGTGCCAACGTTCCTCCAGAGGCGGAGGAAGAGGCCGAGGCTGCAGCAGCAGAAGAGGCCGAGGCGGCAGCAGCAGAAGAGGTAGCAGGGGGAGCCTGAGTGACTTCCTTGTTTTTAAGGAGTTTACTCCACTGCAGTTCATGCTTTGCATGCAGGTGCCTGGTCATGCAGGTTGTTCTAAGGTTCAGAACGTTAATGCCTCGCTTCAGGCTCTGATGGCACAGCGTGCAAACCACTCGGGTCTTGTCGTCAGCACATTGTTTGAAGAAGTGCCATGCCAGGGAACTCCTTGAAGCTGCCTTTGTGGTGCTCGGTCCCAGATGGCGGCGGTCAGTAGCAGGCGGAGTCTCTTGGCGGCGG
Source organism: Bufo bufo (assembly GCF_905171765.1). Lineage (NCBI taxonomy): Eukaryota > Metazoa > Chordata > Amphibia > Anura > Bufonidae > Bufo > Bufo bufo. Next base: position 165,540,984 of record NC_053392.1, on the reverse strand, counting down.
GTGTTCTGATTTTGCCCACTGCTCCCTCTTTTGCTACGCTGTTGGCTCGGTCTCAACACTGCCTCTTCCTCCAAACTCTGAAAGTCAGTGGCACGACCTTCATTCCATGTGGGGTCTAGGACCTCATTGTCCCCTGCATCGTCTTCCACCCAGTCTTGATCCCTCACCTCCTGTTCAGTCTGCACACTGCAGAAAGACGCAGCAGTTGGCACCTGTGTTTCATCATCATCAGAGACGTGCTGAGGTGGTATTCCCATGTCCTCATCATCAGGAAACATAAGTGGTTGTGCGTTAGTGCATTCTATCTCTTCCACCCCTGGGGAAGGGCTAGATGCCCTTGGGAAACCCTGGCAGCAGAGTCTTCAAACAGCATAAGAGACTGCTGCATAACTTGAGGCTCAGACAGTTTCCCTGATATGCATGGGGGTGATGTGACAGACTGAGGGCTTGGTTTTCATGCGCCATCTGTGCGCTTTCTGCAGAAGACTGGGTGGGAGATAATGTGAACGTGCTGGATGCACTGTCGGCCACCCAATTGACTAATGCCTGTACCTGCTCAGGCCTTACCATCCTTAGAACTGCATTGGCCCACCAAATAACCCTGTAAATTCTGGCGGCTACTGGGACCTGAGGTAGTTGGTACACAAGGAGGTGTGGCTGTGGCAGAATGGCCACGTCCTCTCCCAGCACCAGAGGGTCCACTAACACCACCACGACCATGTCCACGTCCGCTTCCCTTACTAGATGTTTTCCTCATTGTTACCGTTCACCACAATTTTGAAAATGGCAAATTTGGGAATAGTTTTTCAACCCAGAACAAAAACTGTGCTTTTACGGTCACTACAAATAATTTGACTAGCTAAAACAGTACTGATTTGGAGGAATATAAATGTCAGGGCTATTTTTTAGGCGCTGTGTGACAGGTATACCTTTAATCACCGAATTAGACTTGTATCTGCACTGTAGCGTGTGTGTTATGTTTTTCAGAATGACACTATCAGCACCTTGAATCCAATATACCCTTTTTGGGATAGATTTAAAGTAGGCCTGATATAGCAGAAACTACCAATTTAGAAAATGGCAAATTTGGGAATAGTTTTTCAACCCAGAACAAAAAGTCTGCTTTTACGGTCACTACAAATAATTTGACCAGCTAAAACAGTACTGATTTATAGGAATATAAATGTCAGGGCTATTTTTTAGGCGCTGTGTGACAGGTATACCTTTAATCACCGAATTAGACTTGTATCTGCACTGTAGCGTGTGTGTTAAGTTTTTCAGAATGACACTATCAGCACCTTGAATCTAATATACCCTTTTTGGGATAGATTTAAAGTAGGCCTGATATAGCAGAAACTACCAATTTAGAAAATGGCAAATTTGGGAATAGTTTTTCAACCCAGAACAAAAAGTCTGCTTTTACGGTCACTACAAATAATTTGACCAGCTAAAACAGTACTGATTTATAGGAATATAAATGTCAGGGCTATTTTTTAGGCGCTGTGTGACAGGTATACCTTTAATCACCGAATTAGACTTGTATCTGCACTGTAGCGTGTGTGTTATGTTTTTCAGAATGACACTATCAGCACCTTGAATCCAATATACCCTTTTTGGGATAGATTTAAAGTAGGCCTGATATAGCAGAAACTACCAATTTAGAAAATGGCAAATTTGGGAATACTTTTTCAACCCAGAACAAAAACTGTGCTTTTACGGTCACTACAAATAATTTGACCAGCTAAAACAGTACTGATTTAGAGGAATATAAATGTCAGGGCTATTTTTTAGGCGCTGGGTGACAGGTATACCTTTAATCACAGAATTAGACTTGTATCTGCACTGTAGCGTGTGTGTTAAGTTTTTCAGAATGACACTATCAGCACCTTGAATCTAATATACCCTTTTTGGGATAGATTTAAAGTAGGCCTGATATAGCAGAAACTACCAATTTAGAAAATGGCAAATTTGGGAATACTTTTTCAACCCAGAACAAAAACTGTGCTTTTACGGTCACTACAAATAACTTGATCAGCTAAAACAGTACTGATTTGGAGGAATATAAATGTCAGGGCTATTTTTTAGGTGCTGGGTGACAGGTATACCTTTAATCACAGAATTAGACTTGTATCTGCACTGTAGCGTGTGTGTTAAGTTTTTCAGAATGACACTATCAGCACCTTGAATCTAATATACCCTTTTTGGGATAGATTTAAAGTAGGCCTGATATAGCAGAAACTACTAATTTTGAGAATGGCAAATTTGGGAATAGTTTTTCAACCCAGAACAAAAACTGTGCTTTTACGGTCACTACAAATAATTTGACCAGCTAAAACAGTACTGATTTAGAGGAATATAAATGTCAGGGCTATTTTTTAGGCGCTGGGTGACAGGTATACCTTTAATCACAGAATTAGACTTGTATCTGCACTGTAGCGTGTGTGTTAAGTTTTTCAGAATGACACTATCAGCACCTTGAATCTAATATACCCTTTTTGGGATAGATTTAAAGTAGGCCTGATATAGCAGAAACTACTAATTTAGAAAATGGCAAATTTGGGAATACTTTTTCAACCCCGAACAAAAAGTCTGCTTTTACCGTCACTACAAATAATTTGACCAGCTAAAACAGTACTGATTTAGAGGAATATAAATGTCAGGGCTATTTTTTAGGCGCTGTGTGACAGGTATACCTTTAATCACAGAATTAGACTTGTATCTGCACTGTAGCGTGTGTGTTATGTTTTTCAGAATGACACTATCAGCACCTTGAATCCAATATACCCTTTTTGGGATAGATTTAAAGTAGGCCTGATATAGCAGAAACTACCAATTTAGAAAATGGCAAATTTGGGAATACTTTTTCAACCCAGAACAAAAACTGTGCTTTTACGGTCACTACAAATAATTTGACCAGCTAAAACAGTACTGATTTAGAGGAATATAAATGTCAGGGCTATTCTTTAGGCGCTGGGTGACAGGTATACCTTTAATCACAGAATTAGACTTGTATCTGCACTGTAGCGTGTGTGTTAAGTTTTTCAGAATGACACTATCAGCATCTTGAATCTAATATACCCTTTTTGGGATAGATTTAAAGTAGGCCTGATATAGCAGAAACTACCAATTTAGAAAATGGCAAATTTGGGAATAGTTTTTCAACCCAGAACAAAAACTGTGCTTTTACGGTCACTACAAATAACTTGACCAGCTAAAACAGTACTGATTTGGAGGAATATAAATGTCAGGGCTATTTTTTAGGTGCTGGGTGACAGGTATACCTTTAATCACAGAATTAGACTTGTATCTGCACTGTAGCGTGTGTGTTAAGTTTTTCAGAATGACACTATCAGCACCTTGAATCTAATATACCCTTTTTGGGATAGATTTAAAGTAGGCCTGATATAGCAGAAACTACTAATTTTGAGAATGGCAAATTTGGGAATAGTTTTTCAACCCAGAACAAAAACTGTGCTTTTACGGTCACTACAAATAATTTGACCAGCTAAAACAGTACTGATTTAGAGGAATATAAATGTCAGGGCTATTTTTTAGGCGCTGTGTGACAGGTATACCTTTAATCACAGAATTAGACTTGTATCTGCACTGTAGCGTGTGTGTTAAGTTTTTCAGAATGACACTATCAGGACCTTGAATCTAATATACCCTTTTTGGGATAGATTTAAAGTAGGCCTGATATAGCAGAAACTACCAATTTAGAAAATGGCAAATTTGGGAATAGTTTTTCAACCCAGAACAAAAACTGTGCTTTTACGGTCACTACAAATAACTTGACCAGCTAAAACAGTACTGATTTGGAGGAATATAAATGTCAGGGCTATTTTTTAGGTGCTGGGTGACAGGTATACCTTTAATCACAGAATTAGACTTGTATCTGCACTGTAGCGTGTGTGTTAAGTTTTTCAGAATGACACTATCAGGACCTTGAATCTAATATACCCTTTTTGGGATAGATTTAAAGTAGGCCTGATATAGCAGAAACTACTAATTTTGAGAATGGCAAATTTGGGAATAGTTTTTCAACCCAGAACAAAAACTGTGCTTTTACGGTCACTACAAATAATTTGACCAGCTAAAACAGTACTGATTTAGAGGAATATAAATGTCAGGGCTATTTTTTAGGCGCTGTGTGACAGGTATACCTTTAATCACAGAATTAGACTTGTATCTGCACTGTAGCGTGTGTGTTAAGTTTTTCAGAATGACACTATCAGGACCTTGAATCTAATATACCCTTTTTGGGATAGATTTAAAGTAGGCCTGATATAGCAGAAACTACCAATTTAGAAAATGGCAAATTTGGGAATACTTTTTCAACCCAGAACAAAAACTGTGCTTTTACGGTCACTACAAATAACTTGACCAGCTAAAACAGTACTGATTTGGAGGAATATAAATGTCAGGGCTATTTTTTAGGTGCTGGGTGACAGGTATACCTTTAATCACAGAATTAGACTTGTATCTGCACTGTAGCGTGTGTGTTAAGTTTTTCAGAATGACACTATCAGCACCTTGAATCTAATATACCCTTTTTGGGATAGATTTAAAGTAGGCCTGATATAGCAGAAACTACTAATTTTGAGAATGGCAAATTTGGGAATAGTTTTTCAACCCAGAACAAAAACTGTGCTTTTACGGTCACTACAAATAATTTGACCAGCTAAAACAGTACTGATTTAGAGGAATATAAATGTCAGGGCTATTTTTTAGGCGCTGTGTGACAGGTATACCTTTAATCACAGAATTAGACTTGTATCTGCACTGTAGCGTGTGTGTTAAGTTTTTCAGAATGACACTATCAGGACCTTGAATCTAATATACCCTTTTTGGGATAGATTTAAAGTAGGCCTGATATAGCAGAAACTACTAATTTAGAAAATAGCAAATTTGGGAATACTTTTTCAACCCAGAACAAAAACTGTGCTTTTACGGTCACTACAAATAACTTGACCAGCTAAAACAGTACTGATTTGGAGGAATATAAATATCAGGGCTATTTTTTAGGCGCTGGGTGACAGGTATACCTTTAATCACAGAATTAGACTTGTATCTGCACTGTAGCGTGTGTGTTAAGTTTTTCAGAATGACACTATCAGCACCTTGAATCTAATATACTCTTTTTGGGATAGATTTAAAGTAGGCCTGATATAGCAGAAACTACTAATTTTGAAAATGGCAAATTTGGGAATAGTTTTTCAACTCAGAACAAAAACTGTGCTTTTACGGTCACTACAAATAACTTGACCAGCTAAAACAGTACTGATTTGGAGGACTATAAATGTCAGGGCTATTTTTTAGGCGCTGGGTGACAGGTATACCTTTAATCACAGAATTAGACTTGTATCTGCACTGTAGCGTGTGTGTTAAGTTTTTCAGAATGACACTATCAGCACCTTGAATCTAATATACCCTTTTTGGGCTATTTTTTGGCGCTGGGTGACAGGCTCAACTTGCCCCTGATGTAGTATATGGCCAAAAAATAACCACACTATTGATGGTTAAATGCACTTGGGTGACACAGGCTCAGCCTGCACCTGATGTAGTATATGGCCAAAAAATAACCACACTGTTGATGGTTAAATGCACTTGGGTGACACAGGCTCAGCCTGCACCTGATGTAGTATATGGCCAAAAAATAACCACACTGTTGATGGTTAAATGCACTTGGGTGACACAGGCTCAGCCTGCAGCTGATGTAGGATATAGCAAAAAATAACCACTCTATTGATGGTTAAATGCACTTGGTGGTAGCTTGTGCTGGCGCACCACAATCCACAAAATGGCCGCCGATCACCCCAGAAAAAAGTGATATAAAAACGCTCTGGGCAGCCTAAAAAAAGTGAGCAATTCAATAATAGCACTTCAATGATCCACAGCTGGAGATCGATCACTGAATTAAGTCTTTTGGAGGAGTTAATCTGCCTAATCTCGCCCTAACGTCGCAGCAGCAACCTCTCCCTATGCTTGAATCAGCAGAGTGACGTGCAGCACTACGTGACCTAAGCTTATATAGAGGCTGGGTCACATGCTGCACTGGCCAATCACAGCCATGCCAATAGTAGGCAAGGCTGTGATGGCCTCTTGGGGCAAGTAGTATGAGGCTTGTTGATTGGCTGCTTTGCAGCCTTTCAAAAAGCGCCAAGAAAGCGCCGAACACCGAACCCGGACTTTTACGAAAATGTTCGGATTCGGGTCCGTGTCACGGACACCCCAAACTTCGGTACGAACCCGAACTATACAGTTTGGGTTCGCTCAGCCCTAATTGGAGGTCATTCTATAAAGACCTGCATTTTATGCTGATCTTTCATATCCGCTGAGCTGCTGAAGGATGCACTTAATTTATGATGAAGTGCAAGCCTCATCATAAATTAGGCACATTGCCGGTCAGTCCTTATGCTTAAAGGGAACCTGTCATGTGGATATTTGATTATAATCTAACTAATTATATACAATCATTAACTACTAAAAAGTACCTTAGATGTATTCACTTACTGGTGTGACAGATGGTTACCTCATAATATACACACAAAGATGCAACATGCTAATGAGCTGATTTGAGTCCAGCGTGATGTCATTGAGTACAGTGTTTATTTAATTCAGAGCTATAGCCACTCCCCTGCCCACCTGCTGCTGATTCATATGGAAAATAACTGTCATTCAGCAGCAAGTAGGCGGGGAGAGTCAGGAGCTCATGAATATTCATGACTCATCATTATCAGCTGGAGCTTTTCAATACAAGATGTTGGCAGATTGACTTGGTCAATTAAAGAAAGTGACCCAGCATTTTGCTAAAAGAATCAGTCACTTATTTATGTTGCCCTTAGTTAGGACACCAGAAAACTGGTGACAGGTTCCCTTTAAATTATGATGAGGTCTTGTGAGACTTAGGTCATGAAACTGGCATAAATGTTAGTGCCCCACCTCCTCCACGCCCCCACAACTGCAATGTGCCACCCCCCCAGGGCCCTATTGTGTCCCAGGTGTAGTAGAAATGCTGAGTGGTATAGTGCAGCCTAAATGTCTCTTTATGTGTCACGCTGCACGCAAAATAAAGGGGAAATAATTGAGGGATGAATGAAAAATAACTTGAGTCCAGACCTTGTGGTGAAATTCAATGGCAGCTTTACGTGAATAAATGTTAATCCAAACGATTTGCAGGCTTTATCTTGGTTCCAGCAGGCATTAGCATAAACTGTCAGGCAAACTCAATAAATCTGCTTTCTCTCTCTCTTCTCTTGCTCAAATACTTCACTTTCTTTATGCTGCACTAAACTCTGCTTAAGTTTGTTTTCTGAACTCCTGATCTGCTCTGGTGTCCTTGGATGGGATGCTGTCGACAGTTATTCCCCTCCTGACACTCAGTAAAACTTATCTTCAGCCGAAGAACTCTTCCTTTTGCTAATTTATCTGGCCCCTATGGCTTCCAGACATCTTTCTCCATAGCCAGCAGAGCTTAGGGTGCTCTGGCTGGCGTAGGCACACATGAGCATGCCCCTACTCACAAATCTCCTGTTTAATTTAGAACTCGAACTAGAACTAACTGGAAACTTCTGCCTCACCCTTCCGGCAGGAAGCAGGACTAGACCACTTCTGCCCAAAGGGGGGAGAATGGAATGGTGAGTTCCATTCTCTCTAACTATAACTCTGCCATTTTCACTGCCACCTGCTGGTGAACCAGGCACATTACATGTAATAAACAGTTGCTTAACAAGAGTAGGAATTCACAGTGTAGAGGACCTGGACAAAAATACATAAGATGACATTAGGTTAGACAATAAAAGATAGTAGCAGGGTATAGGAGTGGTAACACCACTTAGGGGTGTTACACAACTCCCTGCCACTCCCAATGTTGAGGTTGGCATTATACAACCATGTGCACCTAAATTTAGGCAGTTTTCACCTAAAAGTCACAAAATGGGGCTGTGTAACTTTTTAATGGCAAAACTGGACAAGGGAGTCTTAATAAATCACCCACTTTGCGTGCCTCATGTTCAGGTTCAATGGGGTTTTCCACATCTTCCGCTTCTGGTCTATAGTCCACTTCAACGATTTGTATATGATTATCACTACAATTAGTTGTTATTTTCTGCACATTTTCAGAATCAGCATGTGTATCATCTACAGGAAAATCTGCATTCAATTAGAAGCTATAAAAATAAAGTATATGACTTTATAATAATAAGTTATATACTTTATTGGTATTACCCTAGTGTCTCAATTCTGTGGAAGGTGCTAAAAACATCAGCTGGTCATAGTATTTACATTATGGGTGGGCATGAACCACTTCTCTGAGAGTAGCTGTACCCCTTACGAAAATGGTCCCTTATGGAATTCCATCTGGTCCTGATATCTGACTCTACAGCATACTGTAGGCATAAAAGACAGATATTCATTATGAAAATATTTTTACATGTCAATGCTTGACACATGTAAGACTGTGTACAGATAATGACCAAATGGCATTTCAGCATTGATGGAATGATAGGCATCTACCTGTATATGAAAAGAAACATATAGGCAGATTTATTTTGAATAATTTTAAAGAAAATATACCTTTAGGGGTCACTTCACGCCTCACCTTTGGCGTTGTGATCACTGTATGCATTTTCAGAAGTATTCCAGACAATTGGTGTTGATTCAACCTAAATTTGTATAAAATATTTAAGACCATTAATTACTAGTTGATCATTGTACATTTAATTTTGCAATATTTACATTGCTTTCATAGTATTCCAGTATACAAAACATGACTCCTATTGAAAGTATGTAGTAAAAATCCTTACTCCTTTAGTAAAAATCAGTACTTTCCCACATAATCACTCACCATTTTTTGGCCAAAATGTGATGTTTATAGCGCACTGCCTTGACCTGTAGTTTATCTTGCTGGTCAAGCCCGCTCAGTTATAGCACTAGAAGTTATCAGAGGCTGTAAATGGGAACTAATTTGAGTAGCTTGGCAATGAGGGAGCACAATAAAAGATGCACAAGAGGAGGAAGACTTGGGAAGACAATACTGGGGGAAGAAAACTGCCTGGAAAGGGGGCAATAGTATGAGAAAAAAGATAATTATACATATTTAGGATGTAGTATTTGTGTTGTGTTCTCTGTGTATAATGACTCTGCAGCCTTCTTTCAAGTTTCTCATCTGAATACTGTAATACTGCTTTAACCCTTTCATGACCAAGGGTCATTGATGCCCCAGTGTCAAGGTCAAATTTTTTCTAAATCTGACATCGTCACTTTACGTGGTAATAACTTTGGAACACTTTTATTTATCCAAGCCATTCAGAGATTTTTTTCTCGTGACACATTCTACTTCATGATAGTCATAAATTTGAGTCAATATATTTCACCTTTATTTATGAAAAAATCCCAAATTTACCAAAAAGTTAGAAAAATTAGCAATTTTCAAAATTTTAATTTCTCTGCTTTTAAAACAGAAAGTGATTCCTCATAAAACATTTATTACTTAACATTTCCCATATGTCTACTGTATGTTGGCATCATTTTGGAAATGTCATTTTATTTTTTTAGGACGTTAGAAGGCTTAGAAGTTTAGAAGCAATTCTTAAACTTTTTAAGAAAATTTCTAAAACCCACTTTTTAAGAACCAGTTCAGATCTGAAGTCACTTTGTGGGGCTTACATAGTGGATACCCCCATAAACAACCCCATTGTAGAAACTACACCCCTCAAGTTACTCAAAACTGATTTTACTAACTTTGTTAATCCTTTAGGTGTTCCACAAGAATTAAAGGAAAATGGAGAATAAAGTTCTAAATTTCACTTTTTTGGCAGATTTTCCATTTTATTAAATTTTTTTCTTTAACACATTGAGGGTTAATAGCCAAACAAAACTCAATATTTATTACCCTGATTCTGCGGTTTACAGAAACACCCCACATGTGGTCATAAACTGATGTAAGGGCGCACGGCAGGGCGCAGAAGAAAAGGAGCGCCGCATGGTTTTTCGAAGACAGATTTTGCTGGACTGGTTTTTAGATGCCGTGTCCCATTTAAAGCCCCCCTGATGCACCCCTACAGTAGAAACTCCCAAAAAGTGACCCTATTTTGGAAACTGGGGGATAAGGTGCCAGATTTATTGGTACTATTTTTGGGGCATATGCCTTTTTGATCGCTTGGTGTTGAACTTTTTGTGATGTAAGGTAAAAAAAATTGCTTTTTGGCATTGTTTTTATTTTTTATTTTTTACGGTGTTCACCTGAGGGGTTAGGTCATGTGATATTTTTATCGAGCATGTTGTTACGGACCTATTACCTAATATGTACCCTTTTTTATTTTATTTTACTTTAACACAATAATGGCATATTTGAAATAAAAAAAAGATGTTTTAGTGTCTCCGTGTTCTGAGAGCTATAGTTTTTTTTATTTTTTGAGCGATTTTCTTATGTAGGGTCTCATTTTTTGCGGGATGAGGTTATGGTTTTATTGGTACCATTTTGTGGGACATATGCCTTTTTGATCGCTCGGTGTTGCACTTTTTGTGGTGTAAGGTGAAAAAAAATTGCTTTTTGGCACTGTTTTTATTTTTAATTTTTTACGGTGTTCACCTGAGGGGTTAGGTCATGTGATATTTTTATCGAGCATGTTGTTACGGACGCGCCAATACCTAATATGTACACTTTATTTATTTTTATTTTACTTTAACACAATAATGGCATATTTGAAATAAAAAAATTATGTTTTAGTGTCTCCGTGTTCTGAGAGCTATAGTTTTTTTATTTTTTGAGCGACTTTCTTATGTAGGGTCTCATTTTTTGCGAGATGAGGTGACAGTTTTATTGGTACCATTTTGTGGGACATACGCTTTTTTGATCGCTCGGTGTTGCACATTTTGTGGTGTAAGGTGACAAAAATGGCTTTCTTGACACAGTTTTTATTTTTTATTTTTTATGGTGTTTATCGTACGGGGTCTATCATGTGATATATTTATAAAGACTGTCGTTACGGACGCGGTGATACCTAATATGTCTAGTTTTTTTTCTTTTTCATTTTTTATAGGAAAAGCCAATTTATTTTTTTTAATTACATTTTTATTTATTTATTTATTTTTACTTTTATTATTTTCACTTTTTTTTTTATCAAGTCCCACTTGGATCTTGAAGATCCAGTGGGGCTGATGGCTGTACTATACTTTGCAATGCTTTTGCATTGCAAAGTACAATACTATCAAATGTCCTGTAGATGGCAACACCGGGTTCTTTTGCAAAGCGTCCGGTTGCCATGGCAACCATCGGGCGCTGCCATCACAGCGCGGCAGCCTTGATGGTTGAGAGAGGGAACCCCCTCCCTCTATTAACCCCATGGATGCCGCTACCGCGGCATCTAAGGGGTTACAGCAGAGTGTCAGAATACAGCTGACACTCGCTGCTGATGTCGGCGGCTCAGGAATAAAGCCGCCGACATCAAATAAAGCAGGGGGACCGCATCGGGGGCAGGAGGCACAGATAGGGGGCAGCGCTGTAAAGGGGGGGGCATGGCCAGCAGGAGGGGGCACATTTGGGGATCTGATGCATGCATGGGGGGGAGGGGGCGGACCGCATCAGGGTTACAAAAAATGGATGGGGGGGGGCGGGGATCGCATCGGAGGCCGGGCTCACAGGAGGGGTGGGGGGGTTGGAGGCACACAGGAAGGGAGCAAAGATCGGGGGGCACAGATGGGGGGGGGCTTCATTACACATTACCTGATTTCAGGCTGTGATCTGCAGAGCGCAGATCAGAGCCTGAAACCGGCATTTTAACACTGCCGCGATCCGATTGATTAGTCTGCACAGACTAACCAATCGGATCGATTGCCGGCAAGGGACCACTCTGATTGGTCCCTTGCCGGCATTACTAGACTGTATGCTGTCCGTGACAGCAGCAGGGCAGGGGAAGAAGCTTTAATCCAAGCGCTTTGCAGCGCTTGGATTAAAGAACTGCCATGACGTCTATACACGTGGTAGCTGCACGGGGTACTTGCAGCTATCACGTATATAGACAGATTGCAGTCGTGAAGGGGTTAAACATGGAGTTATTAATACAGGTAACAGTGCTAAAGAGGTGTCAAGCAGGTGACCTTCCTGTAACTTGATAAGGCACACACTGAAGGCTCAATAAAAAATACTGGCAAACAAAGAGCAGAACGGTGTGCTTTATTTTTAGGTAAAATTATATTTAAATTATATTATAGTTAAAAAGATCCATTATAGTGCACAGGATAGGTTAGAGAGATTGAATTGTTGGGGGGGGGGGGGGGGGGAGCTGCTGGGACCTCCCAAAATGCTATAAAGGTCCCTCTGCCCACTCTCTGAATGGAGCATGCCGTAATTTTATTCCGGCCGCCTCGCCCCCATTATAGTGAATGGGGCCAGAGCGTACTTCACCCGCCAAAACAGCCTGCCGGAGAAGGCTGCTGCTAATGTGACAGTAGCCTTAGTCCATTACTCAATTCACTTCTGTGGGGCTGAAGTAGACAGTGGTGGACTGACATGTGCTCTACCACTCCATTCAGGGAAGGGATTTGGGGATTCCCTGTTCTCAGGATCACTGGAGATCAAAGTGATAGGACCTTCTGTTTGGACCTTCCCATGAACTGATATTTATGGGATAACCCCCTATAACTCATACATACAAAATTTGTAAAAGTCGCCAATTAAAGAATGTTTGGAAGAAGCTTTCTCACCTAAGCCGCTTATGGAATGTCCGTTGGATATTCCTATTGGGAGAATGGGCTTACTTTGCCATTCCTGTAACTATCATAGACCACAGTGGAGAGATCTATACACATGCCAGGCCACCTCACCTTCATCTAGTTCCTGTGACCATCAGCTGCCTTGGCTTGTAGAGAAGGGGTCAGATAATGCCCATTCTTTGAATAGAGGGGGTTTAAGAAGTGAGACCCCATCTATTTTTTTGGGCATATCCTGTGGCTACTCCTGTAGAAAAACCCTTTTAAAAACCAGGGCATGAAAATGTTGCATATGTGTTTCTCTTTATAGGATATAACAAGTGGAATTTGAATATGTGGCTTTTATAGAATATTTTGTAGCTGTGTGTTTCAAAAGTGGAGCAGCTCATTCAATCTCTACTGAACCAGTTCATCTGTGCCTTGTATTTGCTACGTGCCAGAACTAAAAATATAATTTGAACTCTTGCAGTGAACTTTATTTGGAGCACACCATCCATATTCATTGACCCTCATAATATAAATCTGACAGTGGCAGAGGAACTCACAGTAATCTCCCTGCTTTGTCCATTTGTTCAGTAACACTAAAGCCATCTAACTGGAAATAATGAATATTGAAGAAGACGGCATGTTATAATGTTAGCGAATGCTTGTGAATGACTGAGAATGCCCTTGCCTTTTGCTATCCCACAGTAGAAGGGGGAAAGAAGGATAAAAAGCATTGCTCAATCATCTGAATTTAAGGTATAAAGTTCAGTTGCTATTTAGCACAAATTACATCATGCGATCTTCGGGCTATTAAGTGAGCAGTGGCATAGTTTAGAGGATCATGCCTGTCCCCTCTACACTGATGTCCATGCATTGTAATTAGATTTTCAATTGTTGGAAGGATGTTATAAAAAGTAACCACATTCAATTCTCAAATGCTAATGTGATATCTTGCATGACCTCGTGCAGAGTGTTAACGGATGATAATTGCCTTTGTTTACAACCGATATCAAAATAAATTGTAATATGGAAGCTACAATGAAATAAAGATATGAACGCATTAAAGAGTTTTACATAATTATTTATTTTTTAATCTTGCTTATTCGGTGGTCAGAGTTTAGTAATGTCACCAAATGTGCTTCAGTTCAGGAGAATGTTTACATATTGGGTTGCTCTGGGTTTAGCCCTCACCCCATAGAGCAGATGCAGAAAACACATGTCCTAATTGAATAGTGTAGAGCGCGAAAATTCAAAAAGCAAATTTTTATCGAGAATATTGGTACTTCGAGAATTTGCGATTTAATTATTTTTAACACAGAACACATCAGGAGATCATCCCTCCCTTCTTCTAGCTTGTGGGCCAATGAGAAGGCTTTGTCACAGCTTAGCAACATCCCTAGCAACTAATAGAAAAGTTGCCTACCCCACGCCGGTATTTCACGCTCATTACGCGAATAATACATTGCCGATTTTCGCAGTCAAGAATATAATCTCAAATTCGTGAATTCCCGAATATATGACGAATATTCTATAAAATATTTGTGAAATATCGCAAATTCGATTATTGCCCCTGCCGCTCATCACTATAATTGAAATGATTTTATACAAAAATTTGTTTTCGCAAACAGTCGGTTTCTGCTGTGCATAGGGTTCCCACCCCAGGTAATATTTTTACAAAGATCACAGCAGATAAGTGAGATATTCTTTGTGTTTTAAAATAAAAAGAAAAACACAAAGAATATCTCACTTATCTACTGTGATCTTTGTAAAAATATAATTGAAATGATGTCACTTTTTAATTTTTGCTATGCTTTTCTTGCATTTTCAATCATTTCTGCCAGTGTCTCCTTATCCTTTATCTTTTTTGATTATTATAAGTAGTATTTCAGCAAACCATTGAAATCAAATGCACACCACACATGATGTAGTAGGCCTTCTCAAAGGCATACACACACACAGCACATGTCCGCACAAAGACTATCTGGATATGAGATTCTACTTCTCAGCAATCCCTCCCTCCAAATCAAATACGCAACACACACCTCATGTCCAGCACCTATCTTGAATGCCCTATTAGGACTTAAAGGACCTGAGGATCACTTGACAGAGGCACATGATTGTATACATGCCATACAACATGAGACATCACCCCGCTCTGATTTACAATCTGCACCAGTAGAAGGGGCTCCTGATGTTTTTGTTGATGGATCCTGCAGCAGACCAAATAACAACACTTATCATGCAGGATATGCTATTGTTTTGCTACCCGATGTTGTCCTGGAAGCCAGAACTATCACATACCAATCTGCACAAGCAGCAGAATTAATTGCCCTCGCGAGAGCATTCATACTACATGAAGGCAAGCCAGTCACCATTTACACTGACAGCAGGTACGCACATGGAGTGGTCTGGGACCATGGGGTCATTTAGCAAAGGAGAGGATTCATTGCAGCTGATGGTAAGCACATCTCACAATCACAACTTGTCATACAACTTTTAGAAGCCATAAGATTTCCCTCACAGATTGCAATTGTCCACTGCAGGGAGCATACTGGTGGTAAAGATCATGTGTCCCAAGGCAATGCCCTGGCAGACGGGGAGGCCAAGAAGGCTGCACTGATGGCCCCGGCCACATTGCAAATGGTGAATTTAGTACCTCCTTCACTTGAGTTAACTCAGATGCTTGTGGATCTCCAGTCCTCAGCTACTGACGATGAAATGGCTGATTGGTGTCATCCAATCTTGCAGAAGAATCCTAGGACAGGATTAATCTGCAAAGAGGGGAAACCATGCATACCACAGCACAGCTCCCCTCTGTTCATTGCACATTTTCATGGAGTAGGACACAACAGCATTCAAACAACACACATGCTGCTGGCACAGAATTTCTATATTACAGGCATTAAACAGTTAGTGTCAGATTATGTGGGAAGGTGTATCACATGTTTGAGGAACAACCCAAACACCAATGTAAAAGTCCCACATCAACACCTTGATTACCCCACCACTCCTTTTACACATCTGCAGGTAGACTTCACACACATACCTAGACAGAAAGGTAAACAAGAATACACCTTGGTCATAGTTGACATGTTCTCAAGATGGCCAGAGGTCTACACTACAAGATCAGAAAATGCCAAAACAGTAGCAAGGACACTGATACATGACATCATTCCAAGGTGGGGCTGTCCATTGGTAATTGAATCTGACCAAAGGCCAGCTTTCACCTCAAAGGTAAACAATTTGCTAACAAGACTCCTTAAGGTTGAATGGAAATTTCATATCTCATACCACCCACAAAGCTCCAGCATTGTGGAACGCATGAACAGAACCCTAAAGGATAAATTGAGAAAGGCAACAGGGGGCACATTTGAGAAATAGAAAGATATACTGCCAATAGTCTTAGCTGAGATCAGGATGACCCCTAATAAAAAGCTAGGGATATCACCATTTGAGATACTTATGGGGAGACCTTTTCCCACACCATGGGCAAAGAACCCTCTGGTAGTACAGGAAGGGGACCTCAACCTCATTAGAGAACAATATGCAACCAGATTGATTAAAACCCTAAGTGAAATTGAGGAAAAAGTTGCTTGTAAGTCTCCTTGTCTTCCACAGGAACCAACTCACACATTCCAAGTGGGAGATATCGGGCTGATAAAGAAATTAAAGAAAGGAAAATTTGCAGGAGACATGACCTACGGACCACCGACTGCAGTGGTAGCTGTGACCTGCACAGCTGTACTTACAGAAGAAGCACCTACCTGGGTCCACGCCACCAGAGTAAAACTGGTGAAGGAGGCACCCCAAAAGTCGGTAATAACGGGGACAGACAGTCCTGACCTCGAAAAAGGACAAAGTGAGATACTAACAGGAGCAGACAGCTCTGACCTCCACCAGGATGCACTCCCTCAATTCTGGAAGATGGCACAGACGGTCCATTTGGACTGTGGGATTTCTGACGATCCTAATGACTCTGCCGGAGGATAACAAAGCTGAAGTTGCTATAACTCAGAAAGGTAGAATCACTACCTTCTGGTACAATTCCTCCAGTACTCACATTGCAACATGTATCATACCATGTGTACGGAAACTAATAATGAAAGGAGTATCAAATATCTCATTTTATGAGACTCTGCTGCCGAATCCTCAAGGCAACTCACATGAAGGATATAGAAAATATCTGTCGGTATACAGGGAAAAGGGCAAGGTTAAGAACCATATTATCTAAGAAATTTGGTTCTAAGAGGGGATTGAAGAGGAATGTGACTCCATCTTGTCTTCTCTAAATATGTAAAGAATTGTTATAACATCTCACCCACGCACTGTTTCAAGTTCCCCCGCTGTGAGTTAGGTTCGCTTATCTGTCCCAGGACAGATTCTGGGAATCTCCTAGAACTAGTACAAACGTTCTTGCCTTATTCAGGGTCATTCGGCACAACTGCGTACATTCTTATATGTGACTGATTAAAACCTATTCTTTTTCGCTTACTGCACAAACACATACCATATAAGGATGTTCCGGTAGTATGTGTACGATCACCAATGTTTATCTTTTATGATTGGTTTAACGCTGTTGTTATGCAAACTTTTCTACTGCCTATATAAGGCCAAGGGATAGCATAATAAAGTTAGAGTATTTCTCAGTAATATCTGTGTGTGTGTGTTATGTTATTGCTAGCTGAGAAATATCTCTCCTGACGTCAGTGACATCAAACCAAGGTGGTCGTAGAGGTCCAGAAAGGTCAAAATCCTTTCATGTACAAACACCAGTGAAACAAGAATTTAAATAGCCCACCCAGAACCCTAAATGTCACATCACTTTTGTATGCACATGCTGAAGAGACATTGGGTGATGCAACAAGACCATACCAAAGCTGGGGTCAAGAAATATTTGGTGGAGCTGCTTTCTTCTAGAGGGAGATCTAAGGGTTATTAAATACTAGGGTTCATTAATTTTTTCACCCTGCATTGTGGATGTTTACTTTGTGTGCCTAATAAAATATATGAATGGTATAGCTGTGTTGTTGCGATCAACACTGCTCTGCTTACCTATCCCAGTGGCCTGGACCCATCTCCCGCTGTCTTCTTCCTCCTGGGGGCTCTGTTTGCTGGGCTTGCTCTGTCTCTCCATGAATGGAGCAGCCTGCTTCCCAGCAAGGCCTCTCCTTCTCTGCCCGTAGGGCACATGCTCCCTTTGGCTTTTAAAGAGCCAGCACCCACACACCAGAGGAAGGTTCCTGAGCAAAAATGTTCTCAGACTACTAGTTCCTGCAATGGTGCGCTATATATTGTCTGCCCATGTATCAACCTCCTTGTGTTTACTGCATTCTTACCAGCCTTGACCTTGGACTGTTTACTGTATAGCATGTACCCCACCTGCCATGCCCATGGTGTGTCCATGACTGCAATTTTTCCTAGCCCCTTGGTGCTCTGCACCAGTGTCTCTGACCCCCTGGGTCAACTGTTATACAGAGACTACTCCAGGAGGTAGCAGCTTGGTGGTTCCCCTGCATCAAAGTCCAGATCCCTGTACAGAGAAATAAAGGGTAAACACCAGGGTACTGCCAAATAACAACTTTAGGAGTAGCCCAAATTCTAAAATGTGGGTTGACACAGTGGTTCAACACTCACTGCCGTAGCAAACAGTTTGAGTGTTACCAGTTCAGTTAGATTGTGTTTGTAAGATAAAATTCAGACTGCAGAAGAAGTCCAGGTAATGCCATAGGGTCCACTCACTTTTTCTTGTAACTGTGTATACACTATATTGTATATTATCTTCAAGGCAATCTGAGTAATGTTCATTGAACTGGACTAAACATTATAGAAATCATTATATGCTAATCTACTAAGCAATTGAATCAGTATAAGCAAAGCATGAGAATGTGATCAGGAGTGAATATTTATGTTACAATATAATTATATGTAGTAGCTAATTATTCAGAATTGATTAACAGCACCAGTTGAATAATATACATACAGATGGCTAGTTATTATTTTAAATGTTTGATTTAATGAAACCTCTTGAAGGGAAAAAAACAGAACTAAGAGGACTGTTAGGCCTTATGCACACGGCCATTGTGTGTCCGTTCCGTGCATTGGGGACCGCAATTTGCGGTCCTCAATCAACGGGCAATATCTGTGCGGTGGCCGGGATGGATCGAGACCCATTTAACTTGAATGGGTCCATGATCCGTCCGCACCGTAAAAAAATAGAAAGGGTCCGCATCCGTGATGCGGGGAGCACACGACCAGTGCTCGCTGTTTGCGGGCCGCAATATGGCGATGGCTGGGCGACGGCCGTGTTCATGAGGCCTTATGTTGAGTAAGAACAGCTGAGATGACAATCAAAATACATCAGTAGGAGTCCATACAGATGCAGGCACTGTTATTTTGACATGCTTAAAGCACTAACACAACAAAAACACATTATAGTAATACAACAAATTTCGTAAAGTAACTATCCTGGCGCAGCTGGTGTCAAAATAACACTTACTACATCTGTAGACACAGGATGTAAACACTTCAGATTTTAAATATGGAGCATGCCTATTTACGCTGCAGTTTTTCACAGTGAATTCCACCCTTTGCAATGCATAGGATGAAATCTGCTGCAGTTCTGCAATAAAATACACAATCTGCCCAGTGTAGCCGTAATGTAATACAATTCTTTTTACAAATTTTTGGACAGATGGACATATTGTACAGTTATACATAAGATCACGATCAATGATAATTTGAGGCATGGGTGTATTTTCCCAGAAAAGAAAGGTTCATATGGGTTAAAATTAATGTTGAGCAAGTCGAAGCATACAAAGTGGAATTTGATCAGAAAATTTTGGAAAAATTTGATTCTCCGTGAATCCGATTTTCCTCACCCTTTGTGGTAACGAATCGATTTTTACTAAAATGGTGGCTTAAAATAAAAAAATTATACTCACCTCATCCACTTGATTGTGGAGAGGCCTTCCTTCTGTATTGATCGAAGAAAACTAGCCAAAAGCCCTGCGGAGAGCTTCAAGACGTCATCATGTGATCAATCTCCCCTCATGCGGTGACGTCATCAGTGATGACGTCACAGAGAGGCAAGCTTGATTATGTGGTAACGCAATCAGTGTTGAACGCGGCATCTGAGGGGGTTAAATGACGGTGGACAGTGCGATCGCCTTCCCCGTCATTGCGCCTGCCCCATACAATGAAAAGCGATATTGTGATGAAGCAATTCAAAATAAATCAAATTTCTTGACAAAGTTTGGCGAAGCTTCCAAATCAAATTTTTCAAAACTTTGCTCATCTCTAGTTAAAATTCAACTCAGCCAATACGTATTATAATTATATTGCTGGTGGATCCAGCTGAAATCAGCAGGATCTGCTGATCAATATCTAATCCGCATTGCCAGCATTGCCATGCAGTTGCATGCTTAAAATGACTTTAAAATCAGGCCTATACAGTCACTCATACAATTTTACAAGCGAATATACTGTATTTTGCATTTCACCAAACCATTAGCACTAAACCAAAAATCTAATTTACTGAGTTATTAGAGATAAAAAAGAAAATTAAGATGTTTCCTTAAGCAAAAACATAGTGCTATTGAAGCAGAAAGACTGCAAATCCACCAGAGAATTGATGCTGGCTTTAAACTATCATATGTTAATGCAATGTGTTTAAGGATTTAGCGTTAACCATGGATGAATTAGCAAAATGTACATATCAACTGCTTGGTTGATTTTAATTACACATTTTGATCTTTTGTTGGTTTACTTACGTATGTACAGGCATCTTTAAACATAAAAGGAAAATAGGAAAACGCTCATGATGTCTTTACATGAATGTAATTAATGGGACTTTCTCATCTTCTAAAGTGACGGCATTTGGCATTAGAATGTAAGGGCTGGAGCGCTAAATTTCTCTTGGCCATGAGCTGTGCAGAAACCCACGGCAGACTCCACTGACTACAGTGGGGATACACCACAGTTTTCTGTACAACAGGTGAATAAGAAGTAGATTCAGCACTAAACCAATACCACCACCCCTTCATCCTCAGGATCACAGAGGTCTGACCACCAGCTATTATAAAGTGATGACATCCTAGTGTTGGGAATACTCCTTTAAAAAGGACTTGACAGCTCTTTTTGCATGTCTGTTTTCGTAAATACTTGTATTACCCATGAAATAAATTCTGAGACATATTTTCTTACGACTCCTCATTCTGCTGTTTCTCAGTTGAATACATTGACCACTGGTTGTTACCATTCCCCTTGGTAAAGGGGTTTGTCCTTCCATAGTCTGACTCTGCTATCATTGACTAAGTGTCAGATTGTGTCGTGACACAAGCCCAGCTAGGAACACCCAGTTGTCAAGTTATTCATAATAACAGTGCAATGCCTTATAGATACCATAGAATTATTTTATAGGGAAAGTATTTACTAAGGTTAGGTTAATATCTGCAGGAGAAGTTTCAGCTTTAACCTCCATTGCAGATTCCAATAAAAAATGCCAGTGTTCATGTCGGACACCCAACGGACCCCATATATTATAGTGAGTGTTATTTCATGGTATCAGCACTCCCCTATTGGACCCAGGCTTTTGAATTAGCAGGAGACTGCATAATAAATTCCTACACGGTCTCAGTTTAGGTTTCTGAACCACATGGAGAGGTGAGCTCTTAAGATCTGCTCACATTGTGCAGTGTTTAATGGTGGCGGTTGTTGTTATGGTGTGGTGCCTTTGGATTGGTGGGGCCCAGTGCTGTGGGGACTTAGCCTGATTGCAGGGGTGTTGTTGGGCTGCTGGCTCTCGCCACCTGCAGGTGCTGTGTTGCAAGCAGCAGTGGTCACCATGAGGCATTGCACCAAAGTAGAGTAAAGGTCCACTCAATAGAGGTCACATTGACATGGTGAGTGGGCCTAAGCATGTTCCAAAGATGTTTATTAATTATTCTGAGAAACAATAGATCAGTGCATGTCATGTGGATGTAGAATTGATGTTTTTTCCCCTACAGATTGGTATACAGTGAATGGAATCCTTTGGGCACCAGTAGTGTCTGATGCATGCCGGACCTTTTAGGTCCAGTGTTTTGTTCTTTTAGAAGAACAGAATACTGGACTCCTAGAGCTAATGAGCACATAGAGATGTAGCGATCCTCATCTTGATTCTTAAAGTAAACAATGGCAAGAAACTTTTAATTGACTTTTTCAATGGTTTTTGTACCGTTTTGTACTGAGGTGTGATAACACACTCAAGTTTAGACCTTCTACTCCTAAAACGGACAAGTCTGGAGAGCTGACAAGTCCTTTTTTAGTCTAATTATCAAATAGGATGATTAGTATAGATATTTGCAGCTTGAATAGGGCGTTCGGCACTTTTACATCTGACCTTTCCTTGCTTAATAGCTGTTAATTCTTTATAGATTATTTGCAGTATTTAACTGTCATCTAGAAGTTTTATGTGCCAAAAGAGAGGACCCTTTAAACGTTGGCAGCAAGTTTAAGCGCTTGGTCATTTGCCACCTTTGATTAAACACCTCTATTTTCAACCTAAATGTAGGAATATAATTGAGGGTCTGCTGTATACTTGTTTCCCTAACATCTGTATAAAAGAACTCCAGTGTTCTGCTATACTGTAGAAATATTGTGCAGTGCCTGATCTGGGAGGTTGTTCTTGTATTATCTGACTCTCGGCTTTCTTGCTGACTGTTTATTCAGAGACTGTGCAGTCAGCCACCTAATGAGCGTCAAATCTAAATAAACTCTCACTAGACTTGGCTTTATTTACATCTGATTATAGAAACTGACAAAGACTGTATTGTTCATCCACACTCTACCCCTGTACAGACAGACCCAGCAAAACAGGAGTCCAGCTCCTGTTTTCCTTCTTCCAAGGTAGAAAGGTAGTTTTCTGTTATAAAACCCAAAAGATCAATGTCATTTATATTTTATATAAATGTTCTGTAGTCTTGATACATTTCTCTATCATATAAGAGCCAACCCGGAAGGAGGCCATTTTAGTATTCACAAATGGGAATTTGGTATCTGATATTACTGTGGGGAAAAGCTTGGGATCTAGTGATCACCAATGAGTGTGGTTTAGGCCGAATGCACACGGCCGTGAAACACGGACGTGGAACACGGACGTGAGCGGCCCGTGGTATCTCGGCCTAGCATCCTGCTGAATAGCAGAACCGCATGGCGTTATTGGTTGCTATGACGCCTTGTGGTTTATGCCGCAGCTGCACTACAGTAATACACTCGTATAGATCATACCAGTGTATTACTGTAGTGCAGCGGCGGCATGAAGTGCATGCCGTCATAGCAACCAATGATGCCGTGCGCTCCTGCTGTCAGCAGGATACCAGGCCGGGATACCACGGACCGCTCACGTCCGTGTTCCATAGCCGTGTGCATTCGGCGTTACTATAAGTACAGTGACTGAGTCACACCACACAAAAAACTAAAGTTTCAGATTTTAGAAAAACTGACTTTTCTAAAATTAGATTAGTGGTATATGAGTCCCTATCAGACTAGAACAGTTTCAATAGAGTCCAGGAGAAATGGGACTACTTAAAAGTGGCACTATTGAAGGCAATAGATAATTGCATTAGGCTTGTCAGTAAAAGCAAAAAAAGGAAGAGACCACTGTGGTACAAAATCATTAAAAACAAAAAGATAGCATTTAGTAATTATAAAAAAACAAACAAAAAAAAACAAGGATGACAGGGAAATGTATAAGATTAGGCAAAGAGGGGCCAAGCAAGTTATAAGAGCTTCTAAAGCACAGACAGAAGAGAAATTAGCTCAGTCAGTGAAAAAAGGCGATAAGGCATTCTTCAGATACATAAATGAAAAAGGAAATTAAAACAAGGAATTACCAAATTAAAAACAAAAGAAGGAAGGTATATGGAAGAAGATAAAGAACTAGCTGACTGCCTCAATGAATACTTCTGTTCAGTTTTTACAAAGGATAATGAAGGAAAAGGACCTCAGTTAGGGAGGAAGACTAATGAATTTTTTTTTTTTATGCATGTGTCTTTACAGAGGAAGAGGTTCTAAGTCAGCTGTCTAAAATGAATACAAATAAGTCACAGGGGCCTGATGGGATACACCCAAAGCTGTTAAAAGAGCTTAGCTTTGTAATAGCAAAACCATTAACAGATTTATTTAACCAATCACTGGTAAAAGGAGTCGTCCCAGAAGATTGGAAATTAGCAAATGTTGTGCCCATTCACAAGAAAGGTAGTAGGGAGGAATCGGGCATCCATAGGCCAGTAAGCCTGACATCAATAGTGGGGAAATTAATGGAAACCATACTTCAGGAGAGGATTGTGAAACATCTAAAATCCCATGGATTGAAAGATGAAAAACAACATGAGTTTACTTCAGGGAGATCATGTCAAGCTAATCTTATTGATTTTTTTGATTGGGTGACTAATATAATACATGGCGGAGGTGCAGTAGACATCGCTTATCTAGACTTTAGTAAGGCTTTTGATACTGTCCCACATAGAAGGCTTATCAATAAACTGCAGTCTTTGAGCTTGGACTCCCATATTGTTGAATGGACTTGGCAGTGGCTGAGGGACAGACAACAGAGGGTTGTAGTCAATAGAGTATATTCATACTAAGGTCTTGTTACCAGTGGGGTACCTCAGGGATCTGTTCTTGGACCCATATTGTTTAATATCTTTATCAGCAAAATTGAAGAAGGCCTTGATGGTAAGGTGTGTCTTTTTGCTGATGACACAAAGATTTGTAACAGAGTTGATGTTCCCGGAGGAATACACCAAATGGAAAAGGATTTAGAAAAACTAGAGGAATGGTCAGAAATCTGGCAACTAAAATGTAATGTTGATAAGTGCAAGATAATGCACCTGGGGCGTAAAAACCCAAGAGCAGAATATAAAATCAGTGATACAGTCCTAACCTCCGTATCTGACGCCATTCTAGCACAGCTGCCGCCTGCCTCAGAACACGAGGCGGTTGGCATTCATGTTTGTCTGTAGCCCAGATATCTTAATACTCCTGAGGATCCCGTATTAGGGTGAAACGCGTAGAGCAGGACTGGGGGCTTAGATGCTAGACAATCATTGGGAGATTGATTTGTGCTCACATCTCAGATACTGGGTGCATCCCGTCGCTGTAATGTGGATGCATACCAGGATGTGAGCAGATGTTTATCAATCTCCTATAGGACATAGGGCAGAGAGTCGCAATTGGAAAGGTACTTATAGCCCTAATTGCAGCCCAGGTGTCAGCATTAGTAGCCGCTTGCATTAGCAGGTAATACTATGACCGCACTTATCAGGTGGTGTTGACCTTTTGTAGCCGGACTGGTTCATTTAGGTGCAACAACCACCGCTTGCCATTGTTTATGGTGTGGTCACAGTTTTAAGTGGTGTATATGGTCGACTTGTTGCCTCACATGTGGATGTCCAGTTACACTGAATCTCAGTGACACAGCTGTTCAGTATATCAGACTCACTTCTGAACTGGTCTCTCATGTGCGGATAGTCGTCCATTATTTATCACAAATCACTATTTGTGTTGTCCCTCCTTATATTTTAATGATATTTAATAAAGGTGATTTTATCATTTTTTCACAACGTTCAGTCATTCAGTGATATTCATTTAGGGAGTGGAACGTAAACTACCCTTTTGTTCAGCGAATTCAGACAATGTCATAGAGCAGCAGGAAATGCTAGCAGAGTATTTGGGTGTATAGGGAGAGGCATTACCAGTAGAAAGAGGGAGGTGCTCATGCCGCTCTACAGAGCGCTAGTGAGACCTCATTTGGAGTATTGTGCGCAGTACTGGAGACCATATATCCAGAAGGATATTGATACTTTGGAGAGAGTTCAGAGAAGAGCTACTAAACTGGTACATGGATTGCAGGATAAAACTTACCAGGAAAGGTTAAAGGACCTTAACATGTATAGCTTGGAAGAAAGACGAGACAGAGGGGATATGATAGAAACTTTTAAATACATAAAGGGAATCAACAAGGTAAAAGAGGAGAGAATATTTAAAAGAAGAAAAACTGCTACAAGAGGACATGGTTTTAAATTAGAGGGGCAAAGGTTTAAAAGTAATATCAGGAGGTATTACTTTACTGAGAGAGTAGTGGATGCATGGAATAGCCTTCCTGTAGAAGTGGTAGCTGAAAATACAATGAAGGAGTTTAAGCATGCATGGGATAGGCATAAGGCCATCCTTCATATAAGATAGGGCCAGGGGCTATCTATAGTATTCAGTATATTGGGCAGACTAGATGGGCCAAATGGTTCTTATCTGCCTACACATTCTATGTTTCTATGTAAGAGGGTTCTCTACTCTTTTTGCAAGAAAGACAACTGAAGCTATACATATCATGTAAAAAAAAATACATATTATGTGTGTGTTATCCTCCTAGTTTTTTTTAAATTTAAATCAGGGGTGCACAACTAAAGTCTGCAGTGCCATTCTGTGCGCCGCTATTTATCTGGTTACAGGCATGCTTATCTGTGTATGGAGGCAGTTCACCTGTATTCTGCATGTCGAAGAAAAGAGGAGTGGCGTGTAGTTTGGGATCACATTAATGGTGCACTGAGTGGCATTCTGTGGGACCACTATATACTGTATTGTCAGAATAGGGGTATCCTGACTTCTGTGAGCCACTCCAAAAAGTAGAGTAGATGAGGTGTTTTTGCAACTCACATAAACTACAATGGAGAGAGCCATATGCATGCCTGGTCTCTTCCCTTCTACAGTGCTAACAGTAAAGAAGCCAATCCTACATTCTTCTGGGAATCCTGGACATGGAACCGTCACCTATCAGACATTTATGACATGTACTTTCAACATGCCATGAGTATCTTAGACAGTAATACCCCTTTAAATTGCATTGCAACCATTGGGATTAATTCAGTCTGACAATATAGTACTCAGACTAGGTATGGATAGTTGATAAATGGTAAAGCCCTTTAATCCTTCTTCATCCCAATGTTCTGGGGTTAAAGTCATTTCATCTCGCTAAGCAAAAAAGAAAATCCAATCAAAATTATCTTGGAAACTGTTATGAATACATGTGAGAAAATCACATTGGTGAATTTAAATTTCCAAACAGTAAGAGATTTTTTCAGCACTGCTTATATATTTGTGCTATTAAAGACCTCACTTAGCATTCTAGAGAAAAAGTGTTCAAATTATTAAGAATTTAGACCCCCCCCCCATAGAGTGTGGTCTCCAATAGATAAATATCAGGCAGCTGAAGCCTAATTATGATTCTTGACCACAGCTGGCCGCGACCCAAACAGATCACAACCGCACCGTGTGGTCATATCATAAGGGCCAATATGGGCTAAAATGTGTATAGCTAAGTCAGCTGAATGACCGTTTACCAGAGGATCACTCTCTCACCTTCATATCTAATGTTGAAAAACTGTCCATACGTTTTATTTAAAAGCATATTGTTCACATCATTAAATGTTGCAGTCACAAGCAATTGTGATATTTCATGAGAACTCATGCCTAATAGATTAACCTTGCATTATGTTAGGGTCAATGGAGTCATAAATACAAAGAGATATATTACTGTATTATTGATATTCACATAAAATATCAATCTGTGAAATCAATGTGTGCAGTACAGTACATCAAAAGAAACCTTCCTTGCATAAAGCAACCTGCATGTTCCCGTCTGGAGCTGTATTAACGAAGCAGATGTTAGCGGACAGCTGTAATAATCTTCCAAAGGTGTTTTCATTTTATTATCATATAAAATAAAATAAAAAAGTGATTACATATCAGGCAACTCTTGAAATAATCTAGCCTACAACCTTATCAGGCTATTTTCCTTTTATAATTTTCCTTGAACATAGATAAATATTCTTGGAGAGAATACTGAAACTGAGAAGTGCATTTACGTAGTCTGCACGTTGTAAAATAGGTCTATAGATCAATGTTTATACTGTACATTTTTTTTATAGCAAATTTAAGATAGGTTGAAGTGAAATGTATTGAGTTAAATGGGTTGTTTCACAATACACCCATGCGGGAGATCCCCACTGCTTGGACCGATTCAGGGGAATCCATCCTGCAGGGCTAATGAAGCGTTACATGGTTCCCACTGAAATCTTTGAGTCATCAATGTAATGTGTCGATTAGTTGGGTGAAGGAAATATACTCTTTGTAGCTAACAGGAGGGTCCTGAGTAGGTGTTACCTTTTCATTGCATTTAAATGCCCTTAGAAGACTTAAACCTTAAGGAAAGAGAAATATGTAAAAAATAAAATAAATTTTTGTATTGCTGCCCTATTCCTATCCCTATTACAGAACCAGAAGTGACCTGTTTCCCTAACTGATGTGACTAATCAGTGACTGGCCGCAGCAGTCATGGGACCTTTTCTGGTCCGGTAGGGACCTAAAGTGGCTGGGAACGGAGTAGTGGTATAGAAATGGATAGGTGAGTTTTTTGGCCGCAGGTTATGACCATTGGAATTGCCAGCTCCAAGACTGACAACCCCTTTAACCCCTTCCCGACATATAACGTAATAGTACGTCATGGTGGCAGGTGTGTTCCCGCATTTTGACATACTGTTAAGTCATGGTGATCGGGCGGGCACTGGAGTACAGGCCCCAATAATTAGGCATTCATCTGACAGATAAGAACTTATGATGATGTGGCTAGAGGTACATTAGGCGGTCACTGGATACAAATTTTACTGTCAGCCAGTACAGTCCCTAAAAATTAGGCATTTACCTGACAGAAAAGAACTTGTGATGATGTGGCTGGAGGTACATTAGGCGGTCACTGGATACAAATTTTACTGTCGGCCAGTACAGGCCCCAAAAATTAGGCATTCACCGGACAGAAAAGAAATTTTTTTGTGGCTATATATACATAAGACTAGGACCATACTTTGTTCTGTGTGGTGGCAGATATATGTGGGCTGGCATGAGGAAATTCAATTACATGTGGTCGTTACAGGTGTTGAATTCCTCAGAGATCCATGCCTCATTCATTTCGTCGTGAGCTAGGCGAGTGCACTTATCAGTCACAAACCCCCCTGCTGTGCTGAACGCCCTTTCGGACAGGACATTCGATGAGGGGCAAGCCAAGAGTTCCATGGCAAATTTTGCCAGCTCTGGCCACAGGACAAGACTGCACACCCAGTAGTCCAGGGGTTCCTCATTTCTCAAAGCGTCCACATCGGCTGTTAACTGGACCATGAAGGCCCTCATTTGCACTAAATTGGAAGCAGTGGAGTGCCCTGGCTCCAGCTTATTGGCCAGAATGTCGTCCTCAGTCTCCTCCCCCCAGCCACGGACAACACCAGGGATCCCCGAAATTTTTAAAGTCCCCCTCAATCCCTGCTCTTCTTGCTCCTCCTCCTCCTCCCCCAAGCCACCATACTCCTCTGACTCATCTTCAGACTCCTGCTGACTTGTCTCAGGTGGAGAAACCCCCACTAGGAATTCATTCAGCATTGCGACTTCCTCTTCTTCCAGCTCCTGCTCCTCGATGGCTTGATCAATGACATGACGCAATGCACACTCCAGAAAGAAGGCGTAAGGTACG
The DNA here is from genome assembly GCF_905171765.1 of Bufo bufo. Lineage (NCBI taxonomy): Eukaryota > Metazoa > Chordata > Amphibia > Anura > Bufonidae > Bufo > Bufo bufo. Next base: position 165,511,733 of record NC_053392.1, on the reverse strand, counting down.
ATGTCACCGATGGCACCCCGGCTCTGACTGACCAGTTTGGTGATCTCATCAAATGGCCGCAGAAGTCTGCATGCGTCGCACATGAGTAGCCACTGGCGCAGTGAAAAGAAACCAAGCTTCCCAGAATCTGTCCTGCTGCAGAGTTCGCACAAGAAGTCGTTAACGGCATGTTTCTGCTGGAGCAGCCTATCAAGAAAATATAAAAGGTGGAGTTCCAGCGCGTCGGACGGTCACGAATCAGATGTCTGACTGGGCAGGTGGTGTCGCCGCTGAATGTCAGCAAGGCGAGCCATGGCCGTTTAAAATCTTCTAAAATGGCCAAAGATTTTCCTGGCCTGCCGCAAAACATCCTGGACTTTGGCAACGAATCGTTGCACAACTAAGTTCAGGATGTGTGCCATGCACGGTATGTGTGACATTTTGCCCTGTTTCAGCACGCTCAGCAGATTGGCACCATTGTTGCACACCACTTTACCAACTGTCAAATTGAGCGGGGTTAGCCACTGATCGGCCTGTGACTGCAGAGCTGAAAGCAGTGCAGGACAGGTGTGGCTCTTGTCTTCCAGGCACAACAGCCGCAGCACAGCATGGCAACGTCTCACCCAGCAATAGAACAGAGGATTTTGAGAGATTTAGGCCCATGTCACCCAAGCACTGCAGGGGTTCATTCACGGCAAAAGGGGTTTCATGTCACCCAGCAATAGAACAGAGGATTTTGAGAGATTCAGGCCCATGTCACCCAGGCACAGCAGGAGTTCATTCATGGCAAAAGTGGGTTCTTGTCACCCAGCAATAAAACAGACGATTTTGAGAGATTTAGGCCCATGTCACCCAAGCACTGCAGGGGTTCATTCACGGCAAAAGTGGGTTCTTGTCACCCAACAATAGAAAAGAGGATTTTGAGAGATTTAGGCCCATGTCACCCAGGCACAGCAGGGGTTCATTCACGGCAAAAGGGGTTTCATGTCACCCAGCAATAGAACAGAGGATTTTGAGAGATTCAGGCCCATGTCACCCAGGCACAGCAGGAGTTCATTCATGGCAAAAGTGGGTTCTTGTCACCCAGCAATAAAACAGACGATTTTGAGAGATTTAGGCCCATGTCACCCAGGCACAGCAGGGGTTCATTCACGGCAAAAGGGGGTTCTTGTCACCCAGCAATGGAACAAAGGATTTTGAGAGATTTAGCCCCTGTCACCCAGGCACAGCAGGGGTTCATTCACGGCAAAAGGTGGTTCATGTCACCCAGCAATAGAACAGACGATTTTGAGAGATTTAGGCCCATGTCACCCAGGCACAGCAGGGGTTCATTCAGGGCAAAAGTGGGTTCTTGTCACCCAGCAATAGAACAGATGATTTTGAGAGATTTAGGCCCCTGTCACCCAGGCACAGCAGGGGTTCATTCACGGCAAAAGTGGGTTCTTGTCACCCAGCAATAAAAGCAGACGATTTTGAGAGATTTAGGCCCCTGTCACCCAGGCACAGCAGGGGTTCATTCACGGCAAAAGTGGGTTCTTGTCAACCAGCAATAAAACAGACGATTTTGAGAGATTTAGGCCCATGTCACCCAGGCACAGCAGGGGTTCATTCACGGCAAAAGGTGGTTCATGTCACCCAGCAATAGAACAGACGATTTTGAGAGATTTAGGCCCATGTCACCCAGGCACAGCAGGGGTTCATTCACAGCAAAAGTGGGTTCTTGTCACCCAGCAATAAAACAGACGATTTTGAGAGATTTAGGCCCATGTCACCCAGGCACAGCAGGGGTTCATTCACGGCAAAAGGGGGTTCTTGTCACCCAGCAATAGAACAGAGGATTTTGAAAGATGTAGGCCCCTGTCACCCAGGCACAGCAGGGGTTCATTCACGGCAAAAGGGGGTTCATGTAACCCAGCAATAGAACAGACGATTTTGAGAGATTTAGGCCCCTGTCACCCAGGCACAGCAGGGGTTCATTCACGGCAAAAGTGGGTTCTTGTCACCCAGCAATAAAACAGACGATTTTGAGAGATTTAGGCCCATGTCACCCAGGCACAGCAGGGGTTCATTCACGGCAAAAGGGGGTTCTTGTCACCCAGCAATAAAACAGACGATTTTGAGAGATTTAGGCCCATGTCACCCAGGCACAGCAGGGGTTCATTCACGGCAAAAGGGGGTTCTTGTCACCCAGCAATAGAACAGAGGATTTTGAAAGATGTAGGCCCCTGTCACCCAGGCACAGTAGGGGTTCATTCACGGCAAAATGTGGTTCATATAAATAATGGAAGTGGGGCACACTCTAAAAAGTATAGGGATCTTTAATAACACTATTAATAACAATACAATAGGATATCAGCAAGTATAAAATAGAATAAAAAGCGGCAGATAAAATAATACTGACTATAAGATAGGTAGTGAATTTAAAATGACAATAAGTACAGAATATAAAATATATTAAATCAAACAGTATATTCAGTATGAATTTGGATCCCAATATATAAACTTTTAAGATAAAAACGTTGAATTCGGATGTTCAATAATAATAATATAAGTAGTTCACTGGTTGTGCTTGGTATATTGTTCCGTACAGAATTTTTGCGGTAATATAAATGATCCTCTCCTGCAGACAGTCCTTTATCACCACTATTAACGATAGTCAAAGTCCCAAGCGTATGCAGCCTGAGGATTTTGTTATACAATAGTCAGGCTGTTCATACGCACAGCGGCGTCCCGCTGTATTTAATATGAAAAGCGATCGCTTAATAGAGATGTGCAAAGTCTTACCCGAGGGTCTTTTGATGCTGGATAGTGGGCTCTCGACTCGGCGTGTCTGTCCTGACTCCGGTCTCAAGAGCTTATGTCCAGATTCGAATTTTGGCGCCAGTGAGGTTTGTTTGCTACACGTGGTGTAGTTACCTGTCGTATAGTAGCATTAAATCACTTCGGCAATTCGCTGGTTGAAGTAGCGGTTTTCCAGGATTCCTCGGTCTTGCAGGGTCTCTCTATTGATGGGGGGATTAGTACCAGACGCGTTTCGGGGATTTACAAGAATGACCCCTTCCTCAGTGGTTAGTCTCCCCCTACTTGTATTCCACCTTTATAGTGGATAAGGAATGTAAAAAGGACTGGTTCGGAATCCAGGATTTTTTGGAATTGGGATCCATAAATTCGGTTTCTGACTTTAAACATATACTAAGGGTGATACTCTTATTGTCAACTATCTCATCGTGGTAATGTAAAAACATCTTGCATAAATGATTAATAAATAAACTACATTAAGAATAAACACCAGATACATAAGAATGTAAAATATATATATAAAAAAAACATATATAAGAAGGAGTGGGAAATGTATGTCAAAAAATCAATGAAGGAGCATCTATTTCAAACAACGATATAAGAACATCAAGGAGTAGGAATAACAGGTCTCTCCTGGCAGAGACTTACTTGTATTATTCAATATTTCCTTTAAAAACACATCGTAAAAAACGCATTGGTATCGCCTATATGTCAGTGCGGCTTCAATGTGTATCCAAGGAGTTTTTTTCAGAAAAATCTTCAAGTCTCAAAGGTAATCTTTTCAGTGTATAGGCATTTATTGCATTGACCACTGATGCGGTTATAGTGGTGACTAACAATTTTATAGCAGGGTTTAACCCTTAGAGACACATATTATAAAAGACGCATCAAAAATAATATACAGCTACAGTAATGAACACATGTTAAGAGGCGTTTATATAAAGAATATCAGGTATCTAAATGGTAATAATACGTCTCTGTATATACAAGTATTAGGGCTCATTCAGACGGCCGTATGCTATCCGCAAAAATGCGGATCCGTTTTTTTGCGGATTAGATACTGACCCATTCACTTCTATGGGGCCCTTTTCTATTCCACGGTTCCGCAAAACAAATGAAACATGTCCTATACTTGTCCGTGAAAATCAGGAGATGGCCCCATTGAAGTCTATGGGTCCGCAAAAATACTGAATGCTATCCGTTTTTTTGCGGATCCGTTTTTTTGCGGATCCGCAAAAAAACGGTTAGCATTCAGTATTTTTGCGGACAGCATACGGCCGTCTGAATGAGCCCTTAATGTAATAATATGCTTCTGCATATACAAGTATTCATTCGATTGTCCAATGTCTTCTATTAGGACATATCCTATGGAGAACACATATAGTTTCAATGCGGTTCCGATGCGTTTTTACTAACAGTTTAATATTGCAGAATTTTTTTAGAATTTTTTTAGAATTTTTAAGGTGACTCTCTTTTCAAATCTATGTGGTATTTAATTATTGTTCATATGACTATGGTCATCGCATGCATAAAAAATTGCGACTATCATTCAATCTTATAATGAGTTTTCAAAAATAGATATAGAGGGAGACATATCAAAATAGCATGAGAATAGCATGCGGTTTGAATGCGGTTTCGATATATTATTCTAAATTCTTGTTCTTGTATGGATGTTCCTATCTAATATGTTCTATACTTATGTAGTTGGTGGATGGGGACCAAATGTAGAGGTAAAACTTTGCGACTTTAAGATATCGCACAGTTGATCGTCGACAGATGGCACCCATCCTATAAATAGCCAAATAATTCAAAGTTCGCATTCAGACCGGACGGTTGTAGTGTGTTTAATTCGAAGATTTGTTTTGTTTCTAGGCATGACATCTTCTCAACATGGTTACCACCTCTCCAATCCTTTTGTACTTTATCAATTGCTGAAAATTTCAAGCAAGAGGGGTCTTGATTATGTATTGTTTTAAAATGATATGACAATGAATGATTTTCAAAGCCCTTTTTTATATTGCCAATGTGTTCTGCAATACGTTTTTTCAACATTCTTTTAGTTCTTCCCACATACTGGAGCTTACAAGGACATTCTATCACATAGATCACATCCTCTGTGCTACAGGTGAGAAACTCGTTAATTTTGTGGCAGTGTTTATTTGTTGTTGATCTAATTTCCATTGTTTTTTTAGGGAACGAAGTCAATTTACAATTACCGCATCTGCCGCAACGATAAAAACCCTTAATATTTGCCCAAGATTGGATGGTTGAAGTATAGTTCTTCTTTATTTGGACGGTAGGTGCTATTTTAATACTCAGATTGGGGGCCTTAGTAAACAGGATTTTAGGTTTAACTGGTATCAATGCACTCAGTATCTTATCCTTTTTTAATAGATGCCAATGTTTATTGACAATGGACTGTATTTTTCTAAAGTCCCCATTAAAAGGCAAAATCAAGCGCAAATTGGAGTCCGTTTGCTCAGCTTTTTTGTTTTGTTTGGCTTTTTTGTCAATAAAAAATTCCTCCCTATTCATTTCTTTAACTTTGTTAAGGGCCACGTCTAGAATCTCTATAGGATACTTTTTCTCTAAAAATTGATCTGTCATAGTAATAGCTTCTTTTTCAAATTCTTCATTCAATGTACAATTCCGTTTTGCTCTCCGTAACTGTCCCTGCGGAATATTAATCAGCCAGTTAGGGAGATGACAGCTATTAAATAAAATATAACTGTTACAGGCTGTCGGTTTCGCGAAAGTTGTACATTGTAGTTTGCCCCCTTGATTTAAAATCCGTAGGTCTAAAAATTCCAGTGAGGTTTGGCTAATATTTCCTGTAAAAATTAAATTCCACTCATTTTTGTTAATATCATCTAAAAATTGTTTCAAAGAGTCCCTATCTCCCTGCCAGATAAAAAATATGTCGTCGATATACCTTTGCCAGAGCACCAGGTTCGTCCCCAGCTTGGGTTGGATATTTTCATATTCCCACTGAGCCATAAATAAATTAGCATAACTGGGGGCGAACCTGGTGCCCATGGCTGTCCCTTGTGTCTGTATATAAAAATCTCCTGCAAAATTAAAATAATTGTGGGTCAGGATAAAATCTATTGCTTCCAAGACATATTCAATTTGCGTTTGATTCAAAGTACCCTCCATTGCCAATTGGGATATGACTGCCTTTTTGCCTTGTTCATGTTTGATCACGGTGTAGAGTGACTGTACGTCAAGGGTACCCATAATCCAGTTTTCACTAAAATTTAATGATTCAATAGTTTTTATGATGTGTGTTGTATCCTTGACGTATGAGGGGACTTGCTTAACTCTGGATTGTAATATCACATCTATATATTTAGATAGATTTGAGGTCAGTGATCCAATCCCTGATATAATCGGGCGGCCAGGTGGGTTAACATTATCTTTATGAACCGTGGGCAGGCAAAAAAAAAAAAAGGGATGCGTGGGGACCTATTAATTAAAAAATTCTGCTCATCTTCATTTAAAATTCCAGTTTCTCTACCTTTGGTACATAATATTTTTAATTCTGCTAAAAATAATTCAGTTGGATCGTTTGGGAGTTTTTTATACGTGCTGCTATCTGCAAGTTGGCGTAGACATTCAGAATTGTATTTTTCTAAGTCCTGCACCACTATAGTCCCTCCTATACAAAGGAGGGACTATAGTGGTGCAGGACTTAGAAAAATACAATTCTGAATGTCTACGCCAACTTGCAGATAGCAGCACGTATAAAAAACTCCCAAACGATCCAACTGAATTATTTTTAGCAGAATTAAAAATATTATGTACCAAAGGTAGAGAAACTGGAATTTTAAATGAAGATGAGCAGAATTTTTTAATTAATAGGTCCCCACGCATCCCTGTTTTTTATTGCCTGCCCACGGTTCATAAAGATAATGTTAACCCACCTGGCCGCCCGATTATATCAGGGATTGGATCACTGACCTCAAATCTATCTAAATATATAGATGTGATATTACAATCCAGAGTTAAGCAAGTCCCCTCATACGTCAAGGATACAACACAGATCATAAAAACTATTGAATCATTAAATTTTAGTGAAAACTGGATTATGGGTACCCTTGACGTACAGTCACTCTACACCGTGATCAAACATGAACAAGGCAAAAAGGCAGTCATATCCCAATTGGCAATGGAGGGTACTTTGAATCAAACGCAAATTGAATATGTCTTGGAAGCAATAGATTTTATCCTGACCCACAATTATTTTAATTTTGCAGGAGATTTTTATATACAGACACAAGGGACAGCCATGGGCACCAGGTTCGCCCCCAGTTATGCTAATTTATTTATGGCTCAGTGGGAATATGAAAATATCCAACCCAAGCTGGGGACGAACCTGGTGCTCTGGCAAAGGTATATCAACGACATATTTTTTATCTGGCAGGGAGATAGGGACTCTTTGAAACAATTTTTAGATGATATTAACAAAAATGAGTGGAATTTAATTTTTACAGGAAATATTAGCCAAACCTCACTGGAATTTTTAGACCTACGGATTTTAAATCAAGGGGGCAAACTACAATGTACAACTTTCGCGAAACCGACAGCCTGTAACAGTTATATTTTATTTAGTAGCTGTCATCTCCCTAACTGGCTGATTAATATTCCGCAGGGACAGTTACGGAGAGCAAAACGGAATTGTACATTGAATGAAGAATTTGAAAAAGAAGCTATTACTATGACAGATCAATTTTTAGAGAAAAAGTATCCTATAGAGATTCTAGACGTGGCCCTTAACAAAATTAAAGAAATTAATAGGGAGGAATTTTTTATTGACAAAAAAGCAAAACAAAACAAAAAAGCTGAGCAAACGGACTCCAATTTGCGCTTGATTTTGCCTTTTAATGGGGACTTTAGAAAAATACAGTCCATTGTCAATAAACATTGGCATCTATTAAAAAAGGATAAGATACTGAGTGCATTGATACCAGTTAAACCTAAAATCCTGTTTACTAAGGCCCCCAATCTGAGTATTAAAATAGCACCTACCGTCCAAATAAAGAAGAACTATACTTCAACCATCCAATCTTGGGCAAATATTAAGGGTTTTTATCATTGCGGCAGATGCGGTAATTGTAAATTGACTTCGTTCCCTAAAAAAACAATGGAAATTAGATCAACAACAAATAAACACTGCCACAAAATTAACGAGTTTCTCACCTGTAGCACAGAGGATGTGATCTATGTGATAGAATGTCCTTGTAAGCTCCAGTATGTGGGAAGAACTAAAAGAATGTTGAAAAAACGTATTGCAGAACACATTGGCAATATAAAAAAGGGCTTTGAAAATCATTCATTGTCATATCATTTTAAAACAATACATAATCAAGACCCCTCTTGCTTGAAATTTTCAGCAATTGATAAAGTACAAAAGGATTGGAGAGGTGGTAACCATGTTGAGAAGATGTCACGCCTAGAAACAAAACGAATCTTCGAATTAAACACACTACAACCGTCCGGTCTGAATGCGGACTTTGAATTATTTGGCTTTTTATAGGATGGGTGCCATCTGTCGACGATCAACTGTGCGATATCTTAAAGTCGCACAGTTTTTCCTCTACATTTGGTCCCCATCCACCAACTACATAAGTATAGAACATATTAGATAAGAACATCCATACAAGAACAAGAATTTAAAATAATATATCGAAACCGCATTCAAACCGCATGCTATTCTCATGCTATTTTGATATGTCTACCTCTATATCTATTTTTGAAAACTCATTATAAGATTGAATGATAGTCGCAATTTTTTATGCATGCGATGACCATAGTCATATGAACAATAATTAAATACCACATAGATTTGAAAAGAGAGTCACCTTAAAAATTCCCAAAAAATTCTAAAAAAATTCTGCAATATTAAACTGTTAGTAAAAACGCATCGGAATCGCATTGAAACTATATGTGTTCTCCATAGGATATGTCCTAATAGAAGACATTGGACAATCGAATGAATACTTGTATATACAGAAGCATATTATTACATTAATACTTGTATATACAGAGACGTATTATTACCATTTAGATACCTGATATTCTTTATATAAACACCTCTTAACATGTGTTCATTACTGTAGCTGTATACTATTTTTGATGCGTCTTTTATAATATGTGTCTCTAAGGGTTAAACCCTGCTATAAAATTGTTAGTCACCACTATAACCGCATCAGTGGTCAATGCAATAAATGCCTATACACTGAAAAGATTACCTTTGAGACTTGAAGATTTTTCTGAAAAAAACTCCTTGGATACACATTGAAGCCGCACTGACATATAGGCGATACCAATGCATTTTTTACGATGTGTTTTTAAAGGAAATAATGAATAATACAAGTAAGTCTCTGCCAGGAGAGACCTGTTATTCCTACTCCATGATGTTCTTATATCGTTGTTTGAAATAGATGCTCCTTCATTGATTTTTTGACATACATTTCCCACTCCTTCTTATATATGTTTTTTTTATATATATATTTTACATTCTTATGTATCTGGTGTTTATTCTTAATGTAGTTTATTTATTAATCATTTATGCAAGATGTTTTTACATTACCACGATGAGATAGTTGACAATAAGAGTATCACCCTTAGTATATGTTTGAAGTCAGAAACCGAATTTATGGATCCCAATTCCAAAAAATCCTGGATTCCGAACCAGTCCTTTTTACATTCCTTATCCACTATAAAGGTGGAATACAAGTAGGGGGAGACTAACCACTGAGGAAGGGGTCATTCTTGTAAATCCCCGAAATGCGTCTGGTACTAATCCCCCCATCAAGTAGAGAGACCCTGCAAGACCGAGGAAGCCTGGAAAACCGCTACTTCAACCAGCGAATTGCCGAAGTGATTTAATGCTACTATACGACAGGTAACTACACCACGTGTAGCAAACAAACCTCACTGGCGCCAAAATTCGAATCTGGACATCAGCTCTTGAGACCGGAGTCAGGACAGACACGCCGAGTCGAGAGCCCACTATCCAGCATCAAAAGACCTTCGGGTAAGACTTTGCACATCTCTATTAGGCCTCTTTCACACTTGCGTTGTTGGGATCCGGCATGCACTTCCGTTGCCGGAGGTGCCTGCCGGATCCGTAACAACGCAAGTGTACTGAAAGCATTTGAAGACGGAACCGTCTTCCAAATGCTTTCAGTGTTACTATGGCACCCAGGACGCTATTAAAGTCCTGGTTGCCATAGTAGGAGCGGGGAGCGGGGGAGCGGTATACTTACAGTCCGTGCGGCTCCCCGGGCGCTCCAGAATGACGTCAGAGCGCCCCATGCGCATGGATGACGTGATCCATGTGATCACGTGATCCATGCGCTTGGGGCGCCCTGACGTCACTCTGGAGCGCCCGGGGAGCCGCACGGACGGTAAGTATGCTGCTCCCCTGCTCCCCGCTACACTTACCATGGCTGTCAGGACTTTAGCGTCCCGGTAGCCATGGTAACTATTCAGAAAAAGCTAAACGTCGGGTCCGGCAATGCGCCGAAACGACGTTTAGCTTAAGGCCGGATCCGGATCAATGCCTTTCAATGGGCATTGATCCCGGATCCGGCCTTGCGGCAAGTCTTCAGGATTTTTGGCCGGAGCAAAAAGCGCAGCATGCTGCGGTATTTTCTCCGGCCAAAAAACGTTCCGTACCGGAACTGAAGACATCCTGATGCATCCTGAACGGATTACTCTCCATTCAGAATGCATTAGGATAATCCTGATCAGTATTCTTCCGGCATAGAGTCCCGACGACGGAACTCTATGCCGGAAGACAATAACGCAAGTGTGAAAGAGCCCTTAAGCGATCGCTTTTCATATTAAATACAGCGGGACGCCGCTGTGCGTATGAACAGCCTGACTATTGTATAACAAAATCCTCAGGCTGCATACGCTTGGGACTTTGACTATCGTTAATAGTGGTGATAAAGGACTGTCTGCAGGAGAGGATCATTTATATTACCGCAAAAATTCTGTACGGAACAATATACCAAGCACAACCAGTGAACTACTTATATTATTATTATTGAACATCCGAATTCAACGTTGTGGTTCAAAAATGTGGTTCATGTCACCCAGCAATAGAACAGAATATTTTGAGAGATTTAGGCCCATGTCACCCAGGCACAGCAGGGGTTCATTCACGGCAAAAGTGGGTTCATAGGCGTGCGCACGGGGTGTGCCGGGTGTGCCTGGGCACACCCTAATCAAGCCGACTTGAGGTTTACAATGTGCGGCACTGCAGGCAGCAGAGCAATACAGCTGATGCCTGAAATCTCCAATAACAGAGCTCTGTACATTACAGAGCTCTGTTATAAGGGAGGAGGCTGCTGATTGGCCAGTATCAGCTGGCTGCCGTGCCATTGGCTGATCCTCTCACACCCCCTTCTCTCGGGAGCTGAACATAGCAGCAGTAGCTTCCTTTTTTAGATATTATGAAGACAGGAAGCGCGCCACCCCTGCTGCTGCTGAAGTGCCAGGGACAGCATAGGAATGGAGCCATCACCATGTGCCCAGGTAAAGTGCCCTGCAGGCTTCTATCTACTGCTGGGTGGGAGCTCCATGTGGAGCTTTATGAATTGAAAAACTAATAGCCAAGACAGAGGCTAAAAAAAACTGCTTCTGACCCTTATGTTAAAACATAACTTTCATTTGATTGCTTTAACACCTAATGGAAAAAAATCATTTTAAAAAGCTGCTGTTTCTCTAGATGACCTTATAGTAGTGGTAATAGAGTCTCAGGGGTCTATAAAAGCAGCTACACTATTTTTACAGACCTTTGAGACTCTATTAACACTACTATTAGCATAAGGTCATCTAGAGAAAAAGCAGGTTTTTTTTATTTTATTTTTTTTCCATTTAGATGTTAGAGCAATCTAATGAAAGTTATGTTTTAACACCTAAAGGATTTTTTTTTTAAAACCTACTGTTTTTTTAGATGACCTTATGCTGATAGTAGTGTTAATAGAGTCTCAAAGGTTTGCAAAAATAGTGTAGCTGCTTTTATAGACCCTTGAGACTCTATTACCACTACTATCAACATAATGTCATCTAGAGAAACAGCAGCTTTTTAAAAAATTTTTTTTTTCCTTTAGGTATTAGAGCAATCAAATGAAAGTTATGTTTTAACATAAGGGTCAGAAACAGGGTTTTGTTTAGCCTCTTGGTTATTAGTTTTTCTATGTAAGTTCTCTGGATCAATGAGATTTTTTCCCCCGTATGGTTTATATATAGAGAGCAATGTCCAGTGATAACAGAGAGGACTATACTGTATATTATACGGGATGGTGCAGGGGTTATACTGTATATTGTACGGGATGGTGCAGGGGTTATACTGTATTGTACGGGATGGTGCAGGGGTTATACTGTATTGTATGGGATGGCGCACAGGTTTTTATGCTCTTTGATGTGACAATTATCTTAGGTTTTCCTATCGCCCACCTTTGATGGCGCTGTGCCCAGCTCTGAGCCGATCCCGCTCCGCAGCTGCCAAGGCTTAGAGGAAACACTGGTTCTGTCACCCCCATGCTGTACTTTTTCGCCCCATAAGATGCATTTTTTCCCCCAAAAGTGGGGATAAAATGCCCCTGCGTCTTATGGGGCGAATACTAATCAAGTTATTAGTACCAGAGGGCCAGGAAGCGCTATACTCACCTCTTCCTGGTCCTCGGCGCTCCACTGTGAAGGCTGCGAACAGTGTGAGGCCGCGCTGTGACCTCACACTGTGCGTGCCCACACAGCAGACTGTACAAGAGGATTACCGAGCTCGAGCGGTGAGGAGCGGCAGCGTCCGGAGCAGGAAAGTGTTTGTTTTTTTAATTTTATATGGGGCACGGGGGATTGATATGAGGCACTGGGGGCTGATATGAGGCACTGGGGCTCTTATCTGAGGTCTGATTGGGGGTCATTCACATTGGGGTCTGATCTGAGGTCTTATTGGGGTCTTATTGACATTGGGGGTCTGATTGGTGGTCTGACCTGAGGTGTAATGAATTTTTTTTTTCTTATTGTCCCTCTCTAAAACCTTATAGGGCGAATAGAGCCTCTTATAGGGCGAAAAATACGGTAAGTTTAAAAATGATTTCTTCTCCCTTCATTATATTGATAGTGCAGGTCTGTATGTATACAGAGTGTATTTGTGTATATATATGTGTGTGTATATAATAAATATATATATATATTACACAGGTGCGTGCGCTGCGTCTGTGTTTGTGCTTTAGGGTGCACACCCTAATGCAATAGGCTGCGCACGCCTATGAGTGGGTTCTTGTCACCCAGCAATAGAACAGACGATTTTGAGAGATTTAGTCCCCTGTCACCCAGGCACAGCAGGGGTTCATTCACAGCAAAAGGTGGTTCATGTCACCCAGCAATGGAAAAGACGATTTTGAGAGATTAAGGCCCCTGTTACCCAGGCACAGCAGGGGTTCATTCACTGCAAAAGTGGGTTCTTGTCACCCAGCAATAGAACAGAGGATTTTGAGAGATTTAGGCCCCTGTCACCCAGGCACAGCAGGGGTTTGTATACGCCAAAAATTGTAAAATGTCACCCGACAATTGAAAATAAGATTTTTTTCAATTTAGGCCACTAAAATTGGCACTTTTTTGCATTAAAATGGCTCTAAAATAGTCTTTGAAAAGGCTAGAGGGATGTAAAAGGCAGTAAAATGTGCTTAAGAGCATGGCAACTGCTCTGGAAACAAATGTGGATAGGGAAATAACTTAAAATAAAATAAAATAACTAAAAATTACAAATTATTAACCTGCAACTCAGAGAAGGAGGTGGATATGGAGTCGGAGGTTGAGGAGGCGGTGAATGTGGTGTTGTAGGTGGAGGCAGCAATGGAGGAGGAGGATGTAGCCAACAATGTTTTTATTTTATTTTTTATTGGGGTAGGTAGCCCCCAAAATATTGGGACAAATAAAAAAAAAGAAAACAAAGAATCATTGCACTTGACTTGAGTACAAGAATGTATGTTTGATGGTGGTATAAATGTCTATTCTGCACAAGGTACAGACAAGTCTTGTGGGATCTAAGCCTGGTTAATTTTAATGAACGTGAGCTTGTCCACGTTGGCTGTGGACAGACGGCTGCGCTTGTCTGTGATGACGCCCCCTGCCGTGCTAAACACACGTTCAGATAATACACTGGCTGCAGGGCAGGCCAGCACCTCCAAGGCGTAAAGGGCAAGCTCAGGCCATGTGCCCAATTTGAAGACCCAGAAGTTGAAGGGGGCAGACCCGTCATTCAGTACGTGTAGGCGTGTGCACACATACTGCTACACCATGTTGGTGAAATGCTGCCTCCTGCTAAGACGTTCCATATCAGCTGGTGGTGCTGGTTATTGTGGCATGCTGACAAAGCTTTTCCACATTTCGGCCATGCTAACCCTGCCTTCTGAGGTGCTGGCGGTGCCCCAGCTGCGTTGGAGACCTCTTCCTCGTCCTCTGCCTTCGCCTTGTGCTTCCACTGTGCCCCCGCTGTCAGGTGGGAATGCCACCAGCAGCGCGTTTACCAGCGTGCGCTTGTACTCGCCTATCTTACGATCACGCTCCAGTGACGGAATTAAGGACGGTACGTTGTCCTTGTAACGGGGATCCAGCAGCGTGGCCACCCAGTAATCAGCACAAGTTAGAATGTAGGCAACTCGGCGGTCGTTGCGGAGACACTGCAGCATGTAATCACTCATGTGTGCCAGGCTGCCCAGAGGCAACGAAAAGCTGTCCTCTGTGGGAGGTGTATCGTCTGTGTCCTCTGTATCCCCCCATTCATGCACCAGTGATAACCATGAGCTGGTCTGGGTGCCAACCTGCTGTGAACATGGTTCCTCCTCCTGCATCTCCTCCTCCTCATCCTCCAGAACTGTGCCCTGGCTGGACAATTGTGTACCTTGGGTTTGTGGATGCAGGAACCCACCCTCGGAGCCACTTGGGAATGACTGTCCGGAAACCCTACGAAATGATCCCTCTTCCTCCACCTCCTCCTGTGGCACATCCTCTTCCATCATCGCCCGAAGCGTTTTTTCAAGGAGGCATAGAAGTGGGATAGTAACGCTGAGAACGGCGTTATCGGCACTGACCACGTTGGTTGAGTACTCGAAAAAGCGCAACAAGGAACACAGGTCTCGCATGGAGGCCCAGTCATTGGTGGTGAAGTGGTGCTGTTCCGCCGAGCGACTCACCCGTGCGTGCTTCAGCTGAAACTCCACTATTGCCTGCTGCTGCTCGCACAGTCTGGCCAGCATGTGCAAGGTGGAGTTCCACCTTGTGGGCACGTCGCAAATGAGGCGGTGAGCGGGAAGGCCGAAGTTACGCTGCAGCGCTGACAGACGAGCAGCAGCAAGGTGAGAACGCCGAAAGCGCGCACAGACAGCCCGCACTTTATGCATTAGCTCTGACATGTCGGGGTAATTTTTAAGCAATCTCTGCACCACCAAATTCAGTACATGCGCTAGGCAAGGGATGTGCGTCAAACCGGCTTGTCCCAGAGCTGCTACAAGATTTTGCCCATTATCGCACACCACCAGGCCGGGCTTGAGGCTGACTGGCACAAACCACTCATAGGTCTGTTGTTCAAGGCCCGTCCACAGCCCATGCGCGGTGTGGGGTTTCTCCCCCAAACAGATACGTTTTAAAACTGCCTACTGTCGTTTACCCCTGGCTGTGCTGAAGTTAGTGGTGAAGGTGTTACGCTGACCGGATGAGGAGCTGGTAGAGGATGAGGAAGCGAAGTAGGAGGAGGAAGCAAAAGTAGGCAAACTGAAACGCCCTGCAATCCTCGGTGGTGAAAGGACATGCGCCAAACTGCTATCCGCCTCAGGCCCAGTCGCCACTGCATTTACCCAGTATGCTGTTATGGAGATATAATGGCCCTGACCATGCTTACTGGTCCACGTATCCATAGTCAGGTGCACCTTGCCACAGATGGCGTAGCGCAGTGCACACCTGATTTTGTCCCCTACTTGGTTGTGAAGGGAAGGGATGGCTCGCCTTGAAAAGTATGGGCGGCTAGGCACGACGTACTGTGGGACAGCCACCGCCATAAGGCCTTTAAAACTATCCGTCTCCACCAGATGGAATGACAACATTTCAAAGGCAAGTAATTTAGAAATGCTTGCATTCAGGGCTAGGGATCGCGGGTGGGTAGGGCGGGACTTCCTCTTCCTCTCCAGCGTTTGGAATATGGAGAGCTGAACGCTTCCGTGTGACATTGTGGAGATGGTTGGTGACCCAGGTGTTGGTGTTGCTGGCAGATCCTCTGTTTGTCACTCCAGAGGTGGATGAAGAGGCCTCGACTGCAACAGAAGAGGAATCAGGAGGAGCCAGAGACCTTTCTTGGTTTTTTAGGTGTCTACTCCACTGCAGCTCGTGCTTTTCAGGTTGAGAACGTTTAGGCCTCACTTTAGACTATGATTGCACAGCAGTGGCTGTATTTCAAATGGCTGAATCAAACCCCTGTATGTAGGGGGGTATGTCACACGCCCTGAATCAGTGTAGGCCTGAAGTAAAGATTTCTTTGCACAAAAAGGCTGTATTTCAAATGGCTGTATTTCAAATGCCTAATTCAAACCCCTGTATGTATAGGGGGAATCTCACACGCCCTGAATCAGTGTAAGCCTGAAGTAAAGATTTCTTTGCACAAAATGGCTGTATTTCAAATGGCTGTATTTCAAATAGCTGAATCAAACCCCTGTATGTATAGGGGGGAACTCACACGCCCTGAATCAGTGTAGGCCTGAAGTAAATATATCTTTGCACAAAAAGGCTGCATTTCAAATGCCTAATTCAAACCCCTGTATGTATAGGGGGGATCACACACGCCCTGAATCCGTGTAGGCCTGAAGTAAAGATTTCTTTGCACAAAATGGCTGTATTTCAAATGGCTGTATTTCAAATGGCTGAATCAATCCCCTGTATGTATAGGGGGGATCACACACGCCTTGAATCAGTGTAGGCCTGAAGTAAGTATATCTTTGCACAAAATGGCTGTATTTCAAATGGCTGTATTTGAAATGGCTGAATCAAACCCCTGTATGTATATGGGGGATTTCACACGCCCTGAATCAGTGTAGGCCTGAAGTAAATATATCTTTGCACAAAAAGGCTGTATTTCAAATGCCTAATTCAAACTCCTGTATGTATAGGGGGGATCACACACGCCCTGAATCAGTGTAGGCCTGAAGTAAAGATTTCTTTGCACAAAATGGCTGTATTTCTAATGGCTGAATAAAACCCCTGTATGTATAGGGGGGATCTCACAAGCCCTGAATCAGTGTAGGCCTGAAGTAAAGATTTCTTTGCACAAAATGGCTGAATCAAACCCCTGTATGTATAGGGGGATCTCACACGCCCTGAATCAGTGTAGGCCTGAAGTAAAGATTTCTTTGCACAAAATGGCTGTATTTCAAATGGTTGAATCAAACCCCTGTATGTATAGGGGGGATCTCACACGCCCTGAATCAGTGTAGGCCTGAAGTAAATATATCTTTGCACAAAAAGGCTGTATTTCAAATGGCTGTATTTCAAATACCTAATTCAAACCCCTGTATGTATAGGTGGGATCACACACGCCCTGAATCAGTGTAGGCCTGAAGTAAAGATTTCTTTGCACAAAATGGCTGTATTTCAAATTGTTGAATCAAACCCCTGTATGTATAGGGGGGATCTCACACGCCCTGAATACGTGTAGGCCTGAAGTAAAGATTTCTTTGCACAAAATGGCTGTATTTCAAATGGCTGTATTTCAAATAGCTGAATCAAACCCCTGTATGTATTGAGGGGATCTCACACGCCCTGAATCAGTGTAGGCCTGAAATAAAGATTTCTTTGCACAAAATGGCTGTATTTCAAATGGCTGTATTTCAAATGGCTGAATCAAGCCCCTGTATGTATAAGGGAGATCACACACGCCCTGAATCAGTGTAGGCCTGAAGTAAAGATTTCTTTGCACAAAATGGCTGTATTTCAAATGGTTGTATTTAAAATGGCTGAATCAAACCCCTGTATGTATAGGGGGATCACACACACCCTGAATCAGTGTAGGCCTGAAGTAAAGATCTCTTTGCACAAAATGGCTGTATTTCAAATGGTTGAATCAAACCCCTGTATGTATAGGGGGAATCTCACACGCCCTGAATCAGTGTAGCCTTGAAATAAAGATTTCTTTGCACAAAATGGCTGTATTTCAAATGGCTGTATTTCAAATAGCTGAATCAAACCCCTGTATGTTTAGGGGGGAACTCACACGCACTGAATCAGTGTAGGCCTGAAGTAAATATATCTTTGCACAAAAAGGCTGTATTTCAAATGGCTGTATTTCAAATGCCTAATTTAAACCCCTGTATGTATAGGGGGGATCACACACACCCTGAATCAGTGTAGGCCTGAAGTAAGTATATCTTTGCACAAAATGGCTGTATTTCAAATGGCTGTATTTGAAATGGCTGAATCAAACCCCTGTATGTATATGGGGGATTTCACACGCCCTGAATCAGTGTAGGCCTGAAGTAAAGATTTCTTTGCACAAAATGGCTGTATTTCAAATGGTTGTATTTAAAATGGCTTCAACCCCTGTATGTAAAGGGGGGATCACACACGCCCTGAATCAGTTTAGGCCTGAAGTAATTATATCTTTGCACAAAAGGGCTGTATTTCAAATGCCTAATTCAAACCCCTGTATGTATAGGGGGGATCTCACACGCCCGGAATTAGTGTAGGCCTGAAGTAAATATATCTTTGCACAAACAGGCTGTATTTCAAATGGCTGTATTACAAATGGCTGAATCAAACCCCTGTATGTATAGGGGGATCTCACACGCCCTGAATCAGTGTAGACCTGAAGTAAATATATCTTTGCACAAAATGGCTGTATTTCAATTGGCTGTATTTGAAATGCCTAATTAAAACCCCTGTATGTATAGGGGGGGGGGGGATCACACACGCCCTGAATCAGTGTAGGACTGAAGTAAAGATTTCTTTGCACAAAAAGGCTGTATTTCAAATGGCTGTATTTCAAATGCCTAATTCAAACCCCTGTATGTATAGGGGGGATCTCACAAACCCTGAATCAGTGTAGGCCTGAAGTAAATATATCTTTGCACAAAAAGGCTGTATTTCAAATGCCTAATTCAAACTCCTGTATGTATAGGGGGGATCACACACGCCCTGAATCAGTGTAGGCCTGAAGTAAAGATTTCTTTGCACAAAATGGCTGTATTTCAAATGGCTGAATAAAACCCCTGTATGTATAGGGGGATCTCACAAGCCCTGAATCAGTGTAGGCCTGAAGTAAATATATCTTTGCACAAAAAGGCTGTATTTCAAATGGCTGTATTTCAAATCCCAAATTCAAACACCTGTATGTATAGGGGGGATCACACAAGTCCTTAATCAGTGTAGGCCTGAAGTAAAGATTTCTTTGCACAAAATGGCTGTATTTCAAATGGCTGTATTTCAAATGGCTGAATCAAACCCCTGTATGTATAGGGGGGATCACACACACCCTGAATCAGTGTAGGCCTGAAGTAAATATATCTTTGCTCAAAAAGGCTGTATTTCAAATGGCTGTATTTCAAATGCCTAATTCAAACCCCTGTATGTAGAGGTGGTATCTCACAGGGCCTGAACCTCTGTAGGCCTGAATTCAATATTGGTGCACCAAATGGCTGTATTTAAAATCTCTGAATGTAACCCAAATGTATTAAGGGTGTATCTCACAATGACATCTGCATCAAAGGCTACCAACTAAATTTTTTGCGCCCAAACAACTGTTTATTTAACAACTTAATTTGACAGCAGTATATAAGCCTGTAATTTCACACGTACTGATGCTGCAAGGCCTGAAAATAGTGTTTTTTGTCAAAAAAGTGTGTTTTTCAAACCCCAGAAAATGATGGGTCTATTTCTAGCTTAAATTGCACACTGACTAATACAGATGTTCTAGATTGCCCAAAAAGTCCTTTTTTTTTAACAGAATATGAAAGCTGTATATATTTAACTTGAATTTAACACTTGTAGATCTGGAAAATACTGTTTTTTGAAAAAAAAGTGTGTTTTTCAAACCCAAGAAAATGATGGGTGTATTTCTTACTTAAATTGCACACTGACTAATACAGTTGTTGTAGATTGCCCAAAAAGTCTTTTCTTGCTAACAGAATATGAATGCTGTATATATTAAACTTGAATTTATCACTTGCAGATCTGGAAAATACCGTTTTTTGGTTTTTTTTAAAGTGTGTTTTTCAAACCCCAGAAAATGATGGGTGTATTTCTACCTTAAATTGCACACTGACTAATCCAGATGTTGTAGTTTGCCCCCAAAAAATTGTGATTTGCAATGTCCCAAAAGCTCAGATGCAGTGCTGGTGCACTGAGCATGCATAAAATGTCCGCCGCCGCCACCCACCTAACTAACAGAATTATAAAAGTTTTTTTTTTTTTGGTCAATTGCCTCAGGGCAGGGTAAAACGATTGTGTCCTGCACCCACACAACTATTTCTATGTAGATCGCTGAGTTAGATTCTCTCCTATTCTCTCCCTGAAATCACAAGTCCAGCAGCATCCTCTCCCTACACTTGTAACAGCATAGTGACGTACAGCGCTACGTGACTCAAGCTTATATAGAGCCTGGGTCACATGCTGCTCTGGCCAATCCCAGCCATGCCATTAGTAGGCATGGCTGTGATGGCCTCTTGGGGCAAGTAGTATGACGCTTGTTGATTGGCTGCTGTGCAGCCTTTCAAAAAGCGCCAAGAAAGCGCCGAACACCGAACCCGGACCCAAACTTTTACGGAAATGTTCGGGTTCGGGGTCCAAAAATCCTAAAGTTCGGTACATCATTTGGTGGGGAGGTTCGTGGTTATTTACCTCGATGACATACTAATTTACTCTCCTGATATGAAGACTCATCAGGATCGTTTGAGACAAGTGTTATTGATCCTTCGGGAGAATAAATTGTATGCTAAGGCCCCTTTTATACGGGCGAGTTTTCCGTGCGGGTGCAATGCGTGAGTTCAACGTATTGCACCCGCACTGAATCCGGACTGATTCATTTCTATGGGGCTGTTCACATGAGCGGTGATTTTCACGCATCACTTCAGTTGCGTGAAAATCGCAGCAAGCTCTATTTTGTGCATTTTTCACGCAACGCAGGCCCCATAGAAGTGAATGGGGCTGAGTGAAAATCGCAAGCATCCGCAAGCAAGTGCGGATGCGATTTTCACGCACGGTTGCTAAGTGGATCAAGGTGAGTTAATTTTTTATTTTAATTTTTTAACCCCTCCAGCCCTATTTTACTTATAACCATGTTATAAGGGAAAATAATACAATCTACACAACCTTGAACCCAAACCTGAATTTCTGTGAAGAAGTTCGGGTCTGGGTACCACATTCAGTTTTTTATCACGCGCGTGCAAAACGCATTGCACCCGCACGATAAAAACTATACAACGGAACGCAATCGCAGTCAAAACTGACTGCAATTGCGTACCTACTCGCGTGGGTTTGCCGCAACGCATCCAGACCTTATCCCGACACGCCCGTGTGAAAGAGGCCTAAGTTGGAAAAATGTGTGTTTGCTGTTCAGGACCTGCCGTTTTTGGGGTACTTGCTTTCTGCCTCCGGTTTTCGTATGGATTCCGAAAAGGTCCGTGCGGTACTGGAATGGGATCAAAAAGCCCTCATGCGTTTTTTAGGATTTATTATCACTACAGAAAATTAATCCTGAATTATTCCACCATTGTCAAACCTTTGACAGATATGACTAGGAAGGGCGCTGACTTTTCTGTCTGGTCAGATGAGGCATTACAGGATTTTTCTACTATTAAGAAATGTTTTGCTTCTGCGCACATTCTGATGCAACCTGATGTGTCTCAACCCTTCATTGCGGAGGTTGACGCATCAGAAGTGGGAGTCGGAGCAGTCTATTCGCAGTGCCCTTCTCCTAGCAAATGGCGACCGTGTGCTTTTTTCTCTAAGAAACTCTCGGCCGCCAAGAGAAATTATGATGTTGGGAATAGAGAGTTGTTGGCCATCAAATTGGCCTTTGAAAAGTGGTGCCATTGGCTAGTAGGGGCTACCCATCCGATTACGGTATTTACTGACCATAAGAATCTGGCCTACCTGCAATCTGCAAAGAGTTTAAATCCTAGGCAGGCTAGATGGTCATTGCTTTTTACCAGGTTCAATTTTGTGGTCACCTATCGCCCTGGGATTAAAAACGTCAAAGCAGATGCGTTGTCAAGTAGCTTTCCGGGGGGGAAATTCGGAGGATCCCACTCCGATTTTGGCTGATGGGGTGGTGGTTTCCGCTCTTTACCCTGAGCTGGAGACAGAAGTGTTGGGGGCTCAAGAGGAGGCACTTGATTTTTGTCCTCCAGGCAACTTGTTTGTTCCTTCTGAACTGCGATACAAAGTGTTCAAGGAACATCATGATACTGTCCTTGCGGGACATTCTGGAAGTAGATCCACTGTAGATCTTATTTCCCGGAGATTCTGGTGGCCTGGGTTACAGAAAAGTGTTGAGAGTTATGTAGCAGCTTGTGAGACCTGTGCACTCGTGAAGGTGGCGCACACTCAGCCATCAGGATCTCTTCTTCCTTTGTCCATCCCATCTCGTCCTTGGACGCATTTGTCCATGGACTTCATTACTGATTTGCTGAGTTCCTTTGGGAAAACTGTGATTTTAGTGGTAGTGGACAGCTTCAGCAAGATGGCTCACTTTGTACCATTATCAGGTTTGCCCAATGCGAAAACTGTTGCTCAGATTTTTATTGACAACATTGCGAAATTACATGGCATTCCCTCTGATGTGGGTTTCCAGGTTTTGGAGGGCGTTTTGTTATCGTCTGGGTATTCAGTTGTCTTTCTCTTCGGCTTTCCATCCTCAGTCGAATGGTCAAACTGAGCGCACTAACCAAAACCTGGAGACCTATTTGAGGTGTTTTGTTCCTGAGAATCAGGATAACTGGTCCTCGTTCTTGTCTTTAGCTGAGTTTGCCTTGAACAACCGTAGGCAGGAGTCAACTGATAAGTCACCATTTTTTGGTGCATATGGTTTTCACCCTCAGTTTGGTACTTTTTCTGGGACTGAATCTTCTGGGATACTAGAAGAGGAGAGATTCTCTTCCTCCTTGTCATCTATCTGGCGGAAGATTCAAGTTAATTTGAAAAAAAAAAATGGGTGAAAGATATTAACGGATGGCTGACAAGAGACGTATAACTGGTCCGGACCTGTGTGTGGGTGATTTGGTGTGGTTGTCCACTAAAAACATTAAGCTGAAGGTACCATCTTGAAAATTGTGTCCAAGATTTATTGGCCCTTACAAAATCTCGGCCATTGTCAATCCGGTGGCGTTTCGTCTGGAACTTCCGCAGGCCTGGAAGATCCATAATGTGTATCACAGGTCCTAGTTGAAGAAATATGTGGAACCTGCGGAACCATCTCCTTTGCCTCCTCCTCCTGTTTTGGTTGATGGTAATCTGGAGTTTCAGACTCTTGAATTCTCAATGCACGTGTTCTTCGGGGTTACCTTCAGTGTCTGGTGCATTGGAGGGGATACGGCCCAGAGGAAAGCATGTTGGTTCTGTCTACTGATGTTAACGCTAGCCTCCTTGTTAATGCCTTTCACAGGGCACACCCGGATAAATTTGGGTCTGGGTGTCCAGAGGTCAGCCGTAGAGGGGAAAGGGGGGTACTGTCACTCCCTGTCCTGTGGGTGTTCTGAGACGATCTGTCAGAGTTGCTGCACCTGACTCGATCTGACAGTTTGTTTTGTTTTGGGTTTGAACAGAATCCCACCTCCTATTAGGTGTGGTTCGTTTGGTCATTGGGGAGGCTATTTATTCCTCCCACTCCCTATAGCCTTTGCGGGTTATAGTTCTACTTTATGTGAGCTTTGGATGCTTGGTGGATCATCTGCTCCTTCTAGTATCAGATAAGTCTTTCCCCTTCTTTTTCCTCTTTTGGTTTCTGTTTGGTCTAGGCCTCTAGTGGGGACGCTAGCGCTTTCGGTGGTAGAAGGAGTTGGGTGTCTATTACCCTTTTTTTCCTATTGAGGGTCTGTTTAGTGTGTTATAGTCTTAAGCACAGGGACATGTGTATATTTACCATTGAGGTATGCACATGGGCTTAGCAGCCTAGTGAAAGTGTGTTAGGGATTGCTAGGTGGTGACCTTGTTTTTCCCTGGCTTGTGGGGCCTAGTCTGTTGTTTAGTTTGCCTTTCAGTTTGCCCAAATTTTTTTTTTAAATTGCAAATTTTCAAGTTTCAATTTCTCTACTTCCATAATACATAGTAATACCTCCAAAAATAGTTATTACTTTACATTCCCCATATGTCTACTTCATGTTTGGATCATTTTGGGAATGATATAAAAAAAATTTGGGGATGTTACAAGGCTTAGAAATTTAGAAGCAAATTTTGAAATTTTTCAGAAATTTTCAAAGCCCCAATTTTTAGGGACCAGTTCAGGTCTGAAGTCACTTTGCGAGGCTTACATAATAGAAACCACCCAAAATTTACCCCATTCTAGAAACTACACACCTCAAGGTATTCAAAACTGATTTTACAAACGTCGTTCACCCTTTAAAAAGAAACGGTCATAAAGAGATGCTCTGACTGTCAGAGCATCTCTTTATGACCGTTTCTTGTCGTCTATCTCCGGCGCGCATGCGCCGACATTTGAGACATTACCACAACCATAATGGCCGACTTCTACCCCCCAGACCGTGTGCGCATGCGCGCACCCTCCGGCCTCTGTGCGCACGCGCCGATACAGACAATACGTCACTTCACCTGGCCGGCGCCCAGCTATGACCCCCGCAATATCGCGAGGTCACGAGCGCTACCCAAAAGGCGGGAACCCGCCTATTTAAAGCACTCACAAACACATCTCAGATATGCGGGCCCTCCATGCATCCGCTCACGCAACTAGGTAAGCTAAACATGAGGAAATACTTCTCTCCCCAATGACCCTACATTATGCTTCTGCCTGTACTGTTACTCTACCTCTAGAGGGAATATTTTCCTATACACATATATACGCATTTAGCATATAATGTGTACATACACTCTGACCCACTTCTTACACTCTCCTTGTTGTGCACTTTTTATTCTAGTGGTCCATTTTTTGCTCTGATGCCTGATGTAATTAATACTGCATATTTCTAGTACATGATGTTTGTCAGCTATTTGGCTGGACACCAGTCTCATGGAGCATATGAATTCTCATCAATAATCATGAAATTCTTTTGAATCATGCTATTTATGATTGTATTGCAACCAATTACTTGTTTGAATCATGTATTCACATAACCTTCTAATTTTGTAATCATGTTCATTATAAATATTGTATGTATCCATAGATATTGTCCTCATAGTATCTCAACTAATTACTTGCTTAAATCATGTTCTCACTGAACCTTTGAAATCATGTTAAACTGTAAATATTGTATGTATTCATACATTATCCATTATTATTATTTTTCCTTCTTTTCTTCTTTTTTCTTTTTACATCAGCCTGATGAAGGGCATGTTTTTTTGCCCGAAACGTTGCTTCAGTCCCAAAAAGGACCTCTATGTCCGGCAAATAAAAAAGCATTAATTTAAATACTGGAGTACTGTCTAAATGACTCTAATACGGTTTTTGGAAGGCAGGTTTTGCTGGACTGTTTTTTTTTACACCATGTCCCATTTGAAGCCCCCCTGATGCACCCCTAGAGTAGAAACTCCATAAAAGGGACCCCATCTAAGAAACTACACCCCTCAAGGTATTCATAAATGATTTTACAAATTTTGTTAACCCTTTAGGTGTTCCACAAGAATTCATGGAAAATAGAGATACAATTTCAAAATTTAACTTTTTTGGCAGATTTTCCATTTTAATATATTTTTTCCAGTTACAAAGCAAGGGTTAACAGCCAAACAAAACTCAATATTTATGGCCCTGATTCTGTAGTTTACAGAAACACCCCATATGTGGTCGTAAACTACTGTACGGGCACACGGCAGGGCGCTGAAAGAAAAGGAATGCCATACGGTTTTTGGAAGGCAGAATTTGCCGGACTGTTTTTTTTGACACCATGTCCCATTTGAAGCCCCCCTGATGCACCCCTAGAGTAGAAACTCCATAAAAGTGACCCCATCTAAGAAACTACACACCTCAAGGTATTCAAAACTGATTTTACAAACGTCGTTGACCCTTTAGGTTTTCCACAAGAGTTATTGGCAAATGGAGATGAAATTTTATAATTCAAATTTTGGGGCAAATTTTCCATTTTAATCCATTTTTTCCAGTAACAAAGCAAGGGTTAGCAGCCAAACAAAACTCAATATTTATTGCCCGGATTCTTTAGTTTACAGAAACACCTCATATGTGTTCGTAAACTGCTGTACGGGCACACGGTAGGGCGCAGAAGGAAAGGAATGCCAATACGGTTTTTGGAAGGCAGATTTTGCTGGACTGTTTTTTTTGACACCATGTCCCATTTGAAGCCGCCCTGATGCACCCCTAGAGTAGAAACTACATAAAAGTGACCCCATCTAAGAAACTACACCCTTCAAGGTATTCAAAACTGATTTTACAAACGTTGTTAATCCTTTAGGTGTTCCACAAGAGTTATTGGCAAATGGAGATAAAATTTCAGAATTTAAATTTTTGGGGCAAATTTTCCATTTTAATCAATTTTTTCCAGTAACAAAGCAAGGGTTAACAGCCAAACAAAACTTTATATTTATTGCCCGGATTCTGTAGTTTACAGAAACACCTCATATGTGTTCGTAAACTGCTGTAAGGGCACACAGTAGGGCGCAGAAGGAAAGGAATGCTATACGGTTTTTGGAAGGCAGATTTTGCTGGACTGTTTTTTTTGACACCATGTCCCATTTGAAGCCCCCCTGATGCACCCCTAGAGTAGAAACTCCAAAAAAGTTACCCCATTTTAGAAACTACGGGATAGGGTGGAAGTTTTGTTGGTACTAGTTTAGGGTACATATGATTTTTGGTTGCTCTATATTACACTTTTTATGAGGCAAGGTAACAAGAAATAGCTGTTTTGGCACCGTTTTATTTTTTGTTATTTACAACATTCATCTGACAAGTTATATCATGTGGTATTTTTATAGACCAGGTTGTCACGGTCGTGACGATTCCTAATATGTATACTTTTTTTTATTTATGTAAGTTTTACACAATGATTTCATTTTTTGAAACCAAAAAAAACATCATGTTTTAGTGTTTCCATAGTCTGAGAGCCATAATTTTTTCAAGATTATCTTGGGAAGGATATGATTTTTGCGGGATGAGATGACGGTTTAATTGGAACTATTTTGGGGTGTGTGTGACTTTTTGATCGCTTGCTATTACACTTTTTGTGATGTAAGGTGACAAAAAATGGTTTATTAAACACAGTTTTTATTTTTTACTTTTTTACGGTGTTCATCTGAGGGGTTAGGTCATGTGATATTTTTATAGAGCTGGTCGATGCGGACGCGGCGATACCTAATATGTATACTTCTTTTTATTTATGTAAGTTTTACACAATAACTGCTTTTTTTAAACCAAAAAAATGATGTTTTAGTGTCTCCATATTCTGAGCCATAGTTTTTTTTATTTTTTGGGCGATTGTCTCAGGCAGAGGCTCATTTTTTGCGGGATGAGGTGACGATTAGATTGGTACTATTTTGGTGGGCAAAAGCCTTTTTGATCATTTGCTGTTAGGTCATGTGAGATGTTTATAGAGCCAGTCTATACGGACGCGGCGATACCTAATATGTATACTTTTTTTTTTTCCCCTAATTTTTACCAATTTTTTTTAACTTTATTTGGGGGAAATGATTTTTTCTGATTATTTTTACTTGAAACTTTTTATTTTTGGTGGGGAAAACTTTATTTTTTCAACTTTTTTTTCACTTTATTTTTTGTCTTACTTTGGGACTTCCACTTTTGGGGGTCTAATCCGTTGCAATGCATTCCAAAACTTCTGTATTGGAATGCATTGGCTGTATGCATTGTTCATACAGGTTCCGGCCTATGAGATCCAGGCGGCTGGATCTCAAAGGCTCGTCACCGGAAGGCAGCGCGATGCCTTCCTTAGGCATTGCACTGCCTTCCATGCCATCGGGTCCCCCCTACAGCCGCATGGGGACCCGATGGCACCGCTGCCAGCCACTGCAACTACAGTTAAAATCCGCAAACCGCAGGTATGAATTGACCTGTGGTTTGCGGCGATCGCCGACACGTGGGGGTCACGGGACCCCCCCGCTCATTTAGCCAAGGTGCCTAGTCAACGATTAGAGCAGGCACCGGGTTCCGATCACCGCCCGCCGGTGATCGGAACTATACATGATGTACCGGTACGTCATGTGTCCTTAAGTAATAGGACAACATGCCGTACCGGTATGTCATGTGTCCTGAAGAGGTTAATCAGTATTTTGTGGAAGCAGGTATATCGCAGGCCTCAATCAATATTTGGTGGAAACAGGTATATAAATCCCCTTAATCACTATTTTGTTAAAGCAGGAATATCGTAGCCTTCAATCAGTAGTTTTGATCACGAATATTCGAATTGCGAATTTTAATCGCAAATATCGGCACTTCGAGAATTCGCAAATATTTTGAATATCGCAAAATATATTCGTAATCGCAAATATTTGCGAATTTTATGCGAATTTTCGCAATCAAAAAATAATGCATGGAGATCATGAATTAGCGAATTATCTAATATATGGCGAATATTCGCCCCAGTCAATATTTGGTGGAAGTAGGAATATCAATCCCCTTAATCAGTATTTTGTGGAAGCAGGTATATTGCAGGCCTCAATCAATATTTGGTGGAAATAGGTATATAAATCCCTTTAATAAGTATTTTGTGGAAGCAGTTATATCGCAGGCCTCAATCAATATTTGGTGGAAAAAGGTATATAAATACCCTTAATCAGTATTTTGTTGAAGCAGGTATATCGTAGCCCTCAATCAGTATTTTGTGGAAGCAGGTATATCGCAGCCCTCAATAAGTATTTTGTGGAAGCAGGTATCTCCTAGGCTTCAAACAATATTTGGGGGAAGCAGGTATATCAATTCCCTTAATCAGTATTTTGTGGAAGCAGGTATATCGCAGGCCTCAATCAGTATTTGGTGGAAGCAGGTATATCGCATGCCTCGATCAATATTTGGTGAAAAAATTTATATAAATCCACCTAATCAGTATTTTGTTGAAGCAGGTATATCTTAGCCCTCAATCAGTATTTTGTTGAAGCAGGCATATCGCAGTTCTCAATCAGTATTTTGCGGAAGCAAGTATCTCATAGGCTTCAATCAATATTTGGTGGAAGCAGGCATATCAAACCCCTTAATCAGTATTTTGTGGAAGCAGGTATATCACACCCCTGAATCAATATTTGGTGGAAGCAGGTATATCAAACCCTTTAATCAGTGTTTTGTAGAAGCAGGTATATCACACCCCTCCATTATTTTTTTTGCCACAACAGTTATATCACACCACCCTGTTTATTTGGGGCCACAGGTATATCACACCTTTCAATTAGTTTTTTGGGGGGCAATAGGTATATCACAACTATTGCAAAAAGTTGTTTTTAAATAGCGCCTGTCCCTCTATATAGCTGCGTTATCGCAGTAGAACCGCACACAACTGCTGCACAATACAAATGCACTATATGCTTTTTATATTAGAAAGTATATTATAGGTATATCACACCCCTCGATCATTTTTTTTGGGGGTGACAGGTATATCACACCCGTTGCAATTAGTTGTTCCAATAGTGCTTGTCCCTCTATATAGCTGGGGTATCACAGCAGAACTGCACACAACTGCTGCAGAATATAAATGCACTATGTTAGAAAGTATATTATAAGTATATCCACCCCTCAGTATATCACATCTATCCATAGCACACCTACACCAATGCTTAAAAGGACTTTTTTGGCCCTATTTGCTAGCGTTTGGTGTCCCTAACAGCCTGTTCCTACTCCACAAAGCAACCTCTCCCTACACTGGCAAAACACAGAATGTGAAATGGCTGCCAGATCGGGTTCTGTGATAGGCTGGGGCAGTGTCCATGTGCTGAAACGTCTCAATTGGCTGTCCTGTCCCACCTGATGGATGTGTCATGGACTCATGGGTCAAAGTTTGGCGCAATGCAATAGAATATGTCGCAGGTTGACATCGACATATGTTCGCATGTTCGGCGAATCGCGAACGCGCAAAGTTCGTCGCGAAACGACCACCGGGCGAACCACAAGGCCATTTCTAGTTGACATCACTGATTATTTTGCTCTTCCTCTGATCCATCAGAACAATAACCCCCAAAAAACGAATCCTGTCTGTGGAGCATCCGCCTTCACCCGGTCAGCTAAACGGCAAATATATTTTTCTATTGCCACTAATACACGCCACAAAAGGCTTTTGAACATATAACTGCACCGCTGAGCGGCAAATATATTTTTATTTTGCAACTAATACACATAAAAAAAGGCTTTAGAACATATACATGTAACTGCACAGCTGAGCGGCAAATATATTTTTCTTTTGCCACTAATACATGCTACAAAAGCCTTTAGAACATATAACTGCATCGTTGAACGGCAAATATATTTTTCTTTTGCCACTAACACACGCCACAAAAGGCTTTAGAACATATTACTGCAGCGCTCAACGGCAAATATGTTTTTATTTTTCCACTAGTACATGAAAAAAAGGACTTTAGAACATATGACTGCACTGCTTAACAGCAAATACCGTATTTTTCACCCTATAAGATGCACTGGCCCATAAGACGCACCTAGGTTTTAGAGGAGGATAATAAGAAAAAAATATTTTCCATTACACCTCATGTCAGCCATCATGTTCCCATGTCAGCCATCATGCCCCCATGACAGCCATCATGCTCACATGTCAGCCATCATGCCCCCATGTCACCCATCAGCCACCCATGTCAGCCATTAGCCCCCCATGTCAGCCATCAGCCCCCATCCATCAGCCCCCCATTGTCAGCCATCATGCCCCCATGTCAGACATCATGCCCCCATTTCAGCCATCATGCCCCCCCATGTCAGCCATCAGCGCAAATAAAATAAAAAAAATATAACTTACCTCTCCTGCTCCTGGACGCTGCTGGTCCTCACGACTGGCACTCTCTCTCTTCTTCCTGGTTCTCGGCTGTCAGCTGTGAAGGCTGCGTACAGTGAGGTCGCATGGTGCACAGCCCTGCACAGCAGACAGCCGAGCGGAGGACCAGGAAGCAGTGAGTACAGATTATTCACCGCTTCCAGGTCCTCCGGTAATAATGAAGCGCTTCCAAAATGGAAGCGCTTCATTAGTATTCGCCCCATAAGACGCAGGGGCATTTTTCCCCCACTGCGTCTTATGCGGCGAAAAATATGGTATATTTTTCTTTTGTCACTAATACACTCCACAAAAGGCTTTAGAACATATAACTGCACAGCTGAACAGCAAATATATTTTTATTTTTCCACTATTTCACGACAAAAAGGGCTTTAGAACATAAAATTGCACCACTGAACGGAAAATATATTTTTCTTTTGCCACTAATACACGCCACAAAAGGCTTTAGAACATATAACTGCACTGCTGCATTATTTTTGTGCAGAGCAATTCTGCTAAGTAGGCCTTGTGATTTTACAAACCAAAGATCTAAAGGTCAAGTGATTTATTTATGTCAGTAGAAACTCCTTACAGAATTACATACTTGAAACCTGGAGCCATTACATATCGTCAGTGTAACAGGCAAGTGACAGGTGCTCTACGTTAGTCATATGCAGTCTCCAAGATATGAGGAAGATGCAAAATAGAAGACGCCTTTTAATAAAGCACAACGACTTGGTTGTAAATACATTACTCTCACTCACTCAATGTGACAGCAGTGCAGTTCTTTTTCTCTTTTACATGCCCATGAACATCATTATCAATCACTTCCTGCTTGTGCAGCCACCTACACTAAATTATTCAGTTTCAATTGTTCAGGACATTTTTAAATATCACTTGGAGAAAGGCGTTGTGCAGGATCTTTATACAGTAAATTAGTATCCGTAATTAGGCAGTCATTCTCTGCTAGCAGGCTTCACCAGTTGTTTAATGGTCCACTTGATCTTTCATACCCGTACAGTAGGAAACCATTTAATTATGAGATGACTGTAAGTTATGGTATAGAACCTCATTGCATTTTATGGGTCTAGCTTTGATTCATTATCGCAGTAATAGTTAATGAAATTGTGTAGATTCAGTGTAAAGCTAATAATTATCAAGTGTTTGAGCACCACATCGGAATATCTAATTTAGAATTCTCCAGATTTATAAATCTTAAAAATCAGGTGATGCAGATATGTAAATTGCTCTTGAATCTGCACTTTTATCCTTGTCATCACAATTCATGCGATTCTCATCTTCTTTAGGGTGCCAAATCAATTAGAAGTATAAGTATTACCGCTCCATACTGCTTTCATAAGACCAGGCTCACAAATTGGTTTCATGAAAATATCTTCTCATCCCCCCTGAGCCAGAGAAAGAAGAAGAACTTTATTCAAGTTACTTTCACTTAAATAGCAGACATGACATCACAAAAGGGGTGTTCCTTAAGAAGAGACTATTGGCTCCTTAACTTGATAGGAGTGGTTTCAGCAATTTCAACTCTGAGTTCATAGGTAGATTTGAAAATGGCAACCTAACTCCCCCCTCCCCTAGTGACCTTAAGACAAAGAAATGCACACGTGGCTCATACATCTGGTTTTTGGCCATCTAGTGGACAAAAATGTGTACTACAGAATGTTCACATTATATATAGAGAGAAATAAAGCCCATCTCTCACAAATCCCTCCTTTTGTGGGAAATAGACCAAAGGTGAACAGGCAAAGTGAGGTACTCTCCCAATGCCATAAACAGCGAAGAGCTGGACTTTCCTTATTGCTTCACCAGGTCCCCTCAACTCCCTTTCGGGTTTGCCTTCACCTTGTCCAATTTACCCCGCAACCATCAACAAGGTTTTATTTACTATAGGATAGAATAATCTTTGTCGTTGACAGGGGCACAGCATATATACATAGTGTGGGCATGGATGTATAAAACATTCTTAAAAACAATTTTTCTAAAATCGAGAACTAAATAACAGACTGTTAAAGCCAAATGCTAAAAACACTGTAGTCACTGAACCAGTTCCCAAAACATTATTCTGGCCATGATGTGATTAATTTCAGAAGTTTTCCCGTCAGTTCAATTGATAAAGTCCATCAGTTTCTTCAGATCCTTGGTGATCCTTCCATCAGGGGCAGTGTTGTTCGGAATGTAGATGCAAAGTTTACAGTTCAGACAGAAACCCGTCTGTGGGTAAAATATTGCAGAGGTGGTAAATAAACATCTCAGTAGTCACAAACTACCACCCTAAAACATAGCCTTTATTATATACCATTAAAACAAAAACCCCAATAAAGGCCTCATGCACACGACCGTATGTGTTTTGCGTTCCGTATGGCATCCATTTTTTTTTTTGCTGATCCATTTTTTTTGCGGATCCATTGTAATAATGCCTATCCTTGTCCGCAAACTAGAAAAAAATAGTACATGCACTATTTTTTTTGCGAAGCAACGGAACGAAGCAACGGAACGGACATACTGATGCGGACAGCACACGGTGTGCTGTCCGTGTTTTTTGCGGACCCATTAAAATTTATGGGTCCGCATCCTATCCGCAAGAAAAACGGATCGGACATGGAAACAAAAAACGGTCGTGTGCATGAGGCCAAACTCAAATAATAATATTAAGAAAAAGATGAAAAAGAAAAAAAAATTATAATTGAGTAAATACCGGACAACAGTAGGCAGGTGTGGGCCAAGTATATTATTCTGCGGGCTCTAACCTTAGAGCTGGCACTATATTTCTTATGCCCTGCCTATAAACCGAATAGCCCCACCGATAGGGGAGATCCCATATCAGGAACCTCCTGAACTCCCTAGGAGGGCCCTGAATGGGAGGAGATGCTACCAGCTAATATATGCTGACCAGAAAATCCATTACTACGAAGGTAAGTGGCACAATATAGAATACCAAAAGAAAAGAAAACAAAAACATGCACAGAAAAATAGTAAAGTAAGTAAAAATCCAGGTTCATAAACCACCGATCCTGATTACAAATAAATAAAGAGTTGCTATTATGGCAAAAAGACGCAAAGTTAATTCATGGCGTCATCTTTCTGACGCGTTTCACCCATGCTGTAATTGGGCTCATCAGGGGACAAGATCAACATAACGGGATCAGAACAGACTTTTAGATCTGAAAATGCAATAGATAAACCATAAGGAGTTTACCAGCTTAGATAATAATTATAAATGTA
Organism: Bufo bufo; assembly: GCF_905171765.1. Lineage (NCBI taxonomy): Eukaryota > Metazoa > Chordata > Amphibia > Anura > Bufonidae > Bufo > Bufo bufo. The sequence continues at coordinate 165,477,567 of NC_053392.1, read as the reverse complement.
TGAGATGTTAACTTCAGCTCATTGATACAATGCGGTCTCCCTATGAGGGGGAGAGCTGCTATAGAAAGAACAGATGTCTACTTGCGTGTCAGAAGGGTACAATCAGAAGATACGTATATAGGTGAACAGGGCACTCAAGGATAGCTGCGACCGTGTATTTTAAGCAAAGATGAGCTTTATTGATAATATAAATATATTTGATGCATAAAACAATCAAGAATGCAGTAGAATAAATAGGTTATTAACAAATAAATATAATGAATATTCGACAGAGCAAAGGCTATTATTCGATTAATCAACAAATATTCAATAGTCCAATATTGTAAATCTTGGATCCAATGATTGTGAACATCCAAAGACTTGTTTGCAATAAGTCTATTCGTTTTTTACTTTCATATTGAGACAACAGTCATATGCTTTGCAGTTATTCAAATAGTTGCGGCGGCGTCCCGCCAAAGCGACGTGAATGGCAGCAACTCACTGCTGAAAAGCTTGCAAGCGAATTAAGTCCATTACCTTTGTATCGACCAAGTGTTCGTCCGAAATAATCACAAGAGCCTTCAAGTGTACTTACTCCCAGGATCTGCCTTTAGATATTTGTAGCAGTATTCAATCAGGAGATTAAAGCCGGCTCTCTGTTCGGTTATGGTCGATTTAATGGTAAGGTAGGTTTTTCAGTACAAAGATGGGGTGTAGCACCAGACGCGTTTCGGGGTCCAACCCCTTCCTCAGTGGTATGCTTCACCCCATCCATAACCCCTCTTTTATACTGGATGTTACTTGTTTAACTTGGTCTCAATCCAATCTTCATTTCCTGTCTGTCGGTACTCAGGTGTTCCACATTGTATCACAATCACAAAGAGAGATGTCAGATGTGAAAACTAAAAAATACTTTTGCTGACTTTTGCAATACATCATATTTCTGCAATTTCACCCAGTTATATACTTTAAATTTCTACATCCATTGATGCAAAAAACGCATCTGGACACCATGCGTTTTTAATGCGGTTTCCATGCGTTTTTCGCATTTTCACTTAAATAAAGGTACATATTGCCCATGAACAATATATATTAATTTTAAAACATTGAGAACAATATCAAATACCATTTCTGTCTGTGATACTCTGGTATTCCACATTATATCACAATCACAAAAAGAAATGTCATATATGGAAACTAAAAAATAAAATGTCATATGTGGAAACTAAAAAATGCTTTTGCTGGCTTTTGCAATTCATCACATTTCTGCAATTTCACCCAGTTATATACTTTAAATTTCTGCATCTATTGATGCAAAAAACGCATATGGACACCATGCGTTTTTGATGCGGTTTCCATGCGTTTTTTTTTTTTTTTGCATTTTCACTTAAATAAAGGCACATATTGCCCATCCACAATATATATTAGTTTTAAAACATTAAGAACAATATCAAATACCACTAAAAGTCTCTATTACAACTTTAAAAGGGAAATATAGACAGGATTATAATCTACCAAATGACTCCTAAATAAATATGTTAAAATGCACAAATTCTATAAAACTGTCAATATAGACATAAAAGATATAAAAATGGTTCATGTTAATACGAGGGATGTGTTATGGGGGGCGCCCACGTCTAGAGGAAAAACCGACTGTAATATAAACAGTCAGTTAAACGTCGAAACGTCGGCGCCCACCAATTACTTATAAGAATCCAAAGAGTTCAAACTCTGCATTGAGTCCTCTTGGTATCAGAGTATCGAATTCAAAGATTCGCTTGGTTTCAAGTCTCGACATCCTTTCAATATGGTTGCCACCTCTCCATTCTTTCTCCACTTTATCAATGGCTAAAAACCTCAAACCTGAGGGATCCTGATTATGTGTAATTTTAAAGTGGTATGATAGCGAATGGTTCTCAAATCCCTTCCGTATATTATTTATATGCTCCGAAATACGTTTTTTTAAAGATCTTTTAGTTCTGCCTATGTATAATAATTTACACGGGCATTCCATAGCGTAAATAACATTCTCTGAATTGCACGTTAGACAATCCTTTATTAGATGACGATGATTGTTATTAATGGACACCAATTCGTTGGTTCTTTTTTGGAAAGATGTTAGTTTGCAGTTCCTACAGGTACCACACCTAAAGAAGCCCTGTAGACCTATCCAACTTGAAATGGTGGATTCCCTATTTAATTGTTTTTTCACCGTAGGGGCCACTTTTATACTTAAATTAGGTGCCTTTGTAAAGGTGATTTTTGGATTTACCGGCATTAAGGTTCCTATAATCTTGTCCTTTTGTAACAAATGCCAATGTTTGGTCACAATTTGGCATATTTTTTTATAATCGTCACTAAAGGGCAAGATTAAACGTAATATTTCTTGGGGAGGGTCCACAGATTGTGTCTTCTCCCCAAAAAAGGATTTCCTATCCATATTGTTAACTTGCTCCAATGCTTTATCCAAAATTCCTGTGGGGTAGTTCTTCTCCAAAAATTTATCTCTCATCTCGTCAACCTCCAACTTATATTGGGTTTCCAATGTGCAATTCCTCTTAATTCTTCGGAATTGTCCTTGTGGGATATTTGATAACCAGCTAGGCAGGTGACAACTGTTAAATAAGATGTAACTGTTTTTGGCGGTAGGTTTAATGAAAGTACTGCATACTATATCTTGATTCACAATGCTAATATTCAAGTCCAGGTATGCTACTTTTTCCTGGCTTGTTACCCCTGTGAATTTGAGGTTTCTATCATTAGAATTAATATCTTTCAAAAATAATTGTAGACTCTCATTACCACTTTGCCAAACAAACAGGATGTCATCAATATAGCGTTGCCAGAGCACCAGGTCCGTCCCCAGCTTGGGCTGTATGATCTGCCGTTCCCACTCTGCCATAAACAAATTGGCATAGCTGGGGGCGAACCTGGTGCCCATGGCGGTCCCCTGTGTTTGTAAGTAAAAATTCCCCTCAAAATTAAAATAATTGTGATTTAAAATGAAGTCTATCCCTTCAATTATAAACTCAATTTGTTCCACTCCTAGTCTACCTTCCAATGTAAGTTGGGACCTAACAGCCTGTTTGCCCTTATCATGCTCTATTATTGTATATAGAGATTGTATATCCAAGGATCCCATAATCCAGGTGTCCTTAAATTTCAATTTCTCCACTATTTGAATAATTTGTGTGGTGTCTTTTGTATATGACTCTGTTTTTTGAACCCTGGGCTGCAACATTTGATCTATATACTGAGATAAATTTGACGTAAGGGATCCTATTCCTGACACTATAGGTCGGCCTGGAGGATTTTCTTGGTCCTTGTGTACTTTTGGTACACAATAAAACATAGGTATACGCGGAGTTTTATTCAATAAAAATTTATGTTCCTCATCTGTTAAAAGTCCTTTCTTATAACCTCTATTACAAAATGCTAAAAGTTCTAAATAAAATTGGTTAGTAGGGTCACTTGGTAGTCTACAGTATGTATTTGTATCCTGTAACTGTCTGAGACATTCTGTGTTATATTTCTGAATGTCCTGGATCACAATGGATCCTCCCTTATCCGCTGGACGTATTACTATATTTTCCTCTTTCTGTAAAGTTTTTAGAGCTTTTATTTCATCATTTGTCAAATTATTCCGTCTATATTTGGTGCTATTCTTTATTTTCCGTATATCGCTTTCTACGCATTTTTTAAAACTTGCCATTTCGTGACTGATCTCGTTTCTTGGGTATTTCTTGGACCTATTTTTACAAGTTGTATGTACATATTGGTCACCATTATCGATATCTCTTGTAACTGGATTTTTAAGGAAATACTTTTTAAGGCACAAACGCCTTATAAACTTCTCCACCCTTATAAACGTATCAAATTTGTTAAGGGTGATTGTGGGGGCAAATTTCAGACCCTTATTCAATAGTTGTTTTTGAGATTCTGTGAGGGTTGTAGAGCTCAAATTAATAATACAATCATTTTCTATTGGGTCTTGATTTATCTGCGGTGCCCCCTTTTTCTTCCTTCCTCCTCTCCGTATTTTGGTCTGTCTCCCTCGTACGATTTTATCCTTTTTGGGTAATAAGGTTGTTGATAGTGATTCTGCTGTGCAGTGTAGTGTTCCTGATGAGGGACGTGATGGCGTTGTGATTTGTCTACTTGTTGGTGATATGGTATATGAAATGTTTGAGGCCTGTTCCTCAAATTGTATTGATGGTCCCCCTGGTGATTGGTATTGTGTATTTGTGATTCTTCTTGTTGTGGTATGTGTCTTGTCCGTGTCCTGTGGTGTGGTGGGGTCCTGTCTAAAAAAAACTGCCTCTCTTCAAGTGCTTCAAACCGATTGTGTGTTAGTATTGTGTATTTATTCAAATTATGTGGCCTTTCTCTACTCACCACATCCTGTGATTCCTCTAATATTGTCCCTATATTTACAGTGTCTATATTTGTGTTTTCATTAGTGATTAAATTTTGCCCATTTTTAGGTATAAAATGTAACTTTTTAATTTTCTTTTCCATTATATCTTGCTCTACTTTATCAAGATTATTACATAATTTAGATTGCCAATAATTATATTCATCATTTTTAGGCAATTTGCCCATAATTATTTTCATCTCATTAATTTTATCTGTAACATCACTCAATATTTCTTTCCTCCTTTTCATGATCAGCTCTACTAGGGAAAGGGAGTATTGGTGAAGCAATTTGTCCCATTCAGTATTAAATGTGGGACTTTGGAGATCCTGAGCAGGGGATTTAGTCAAGGTCAAGCCTTTTGGGGCTTTACCACATTCCACAAACCTGCACAGTGTTTTGATCTCCCATCGCTGTCTTAGTTGCTTCACCAATAAATTTTCCAATTCCCTAAATGTGTTTTTCATCATCATATCATTTTCCACATTAGTCTCATTTTGGTTAAACATGAAATTCTCAACTTTCAACCTTTTAGTTTCTACATTGTCCCAGATATCCATGGTGTTTAACCACCTCAGCCCCCAGTGCTTAAACACCCTGAAAGACCAGGCCACTTTTTACACTTCTGACCTACACTACTTTCACCGTTTATTGCTCGGTCATGCAACTTACCACCCAAATGAATTTTACCTCCTTTTCTTCTCACTAATAGAGCTTTCATTTGGTGGTATTTCATTGCTGCTGACATTTTCACTTTTTTTGTTATTAATCGAAATTTAACGATTTTTTTGCAAAAAAATGACATTTTTCACTTTCAGTTGTAAAATTTTGCAAAAAAAACGACATCCATATATAAATTTTGCTCTAAATTTATTGTTCTACATGTCTTTGATAAAAAAAAAATGTTTGGGTAAAAAAAAAATGGTTTGGGTAAAAGTTATAGCGTTTACAAACTATGGTACAAAAATGTGAATTTCCGCTTTTTGAAGCAGCTCTGACTTTCTGAGCACCTGTCATGTTTCCTGAGGTTCTACAATGGCCAGACAGTACAAACACCCCACAAATGACCCCATTTCGGAAAGTACACACCCTAAGGTATTCGCTGATGGGCATAGTGAGTTCATAGAACTTTTTATTTTTTGTCACAAGTTAGCGGAAAATGATGATTTTTTTCTTTTTTTCTTACAAAGTCTCATATTCCACTAACTTGTGACAAAAAATAAAAACTTCCATGAACTCACTATGCCCATCACGAAATACCTTGGGGTCTCTTCTTTCCAAAATGGGGTCACTTGTGGGGTAGTTATACTGCCCTGGCATTCTAGGGGCCCAAATGTGTGGTAAGGAGTTTGAAATCAAATTCTGTAAAAAATGACCTGTGAAATCCGAAAGGTGCTCTTTGGAATATGGGCCCCTTTGCCCACCTAGGCTGCAAAAAAGTGTCACACATCTGGTATCTCCGTACTCAGGAGAAGGTGGGGAATGTGTTTTGGGGTGTCATTTTACATATACCCATGCTGGGTGAGAGAAATATCTTGGCAAAAGACAACTTTTCCCATTTTTTTATACAAAGTTGGCATTTGACCAAGATATTTATCTCACCCAGCATGGGTATATGTAAAAAGACACCCCAAAACACATTCCTCAACTTCTCCTGAATACAGAGATACCAGATGTGTGACACTTTTTTGCAGCCTAGGTGGGCAAAGGGGCCCAAATTCCTTTTAGGAGGGCATTTTTAGACATTTGGATACCAGACTTCTTCTCACGCTTTGGGGCCCCTAGAATGCCAGGGCAGTATAAATACCCCACATGTGACCCCATTTTGGAAAGAAGACACCCCAAGGTATTCAATGAGGGGCATGGCGAGTTCATAGAAATTTTTTTTTTTTGGCACAAGTTAGCGGAAATTGATATTTTTTATTTTTTTCTCACAAAGTCTCCCGTTCCGCTAACTTGGGACAAAAATTTCAATCTTTCATGGACTCAATATGCCCCTCACGGAATACCTGGGGGTGTCTTATTTCCGAAATGGGGTCACATGTGGGGTATTTATACTGCCCTGGCATTCTAGGGGCCCTAAAGCGTGAGAAGAAGTCTGGAATATAAATGTCTAAAAAATTTTACGCATTTGGATTCCGTGAGGGGTATGGTGAGTTCATGTGAGATTTTATTTTTTGTCACAAGTTAGTGGAATATGTGACTTTGTAAGAAAAAAAAAAAATTCCGCTAACTTGGGCCAAAAAAATGACTGAATGCAGCCTTACAGGGGGGGGGGGGGGATCAATGACAGGGGGGTGATCAATGACAGGGGGGTAATCAGGGAGTCTATATGGGGTGATCACCCAACTGTCATTGATCACCCCCCTGTAAGGCTGCATTCAGACGTCCGTATGATTTTTACGGATCCGATCAGTCTATCAGTGGATCCGTAAAAATCATGCGGACATCTGAATGGAGCTTTACAGGGGGGTGATCAATGACAGAGGGGTAATCAATGACAGGGGGGTGATCAGGGAGTCTATATGGGGTGATCACCTCCGTCATTGATCACTCCCCTGTAAGGCTGCATTCAGACGTCCGTATGATTTTTACGGATCCGATCAGTCTATCAGTGGATCCGTAAAAATCATGCGGACATCTGAATGGAGCTTTACAGGGGGGTGATCAATGACAGGGGGGTGATCAGGGAGTCCATATGGGGTGATCACCACAGTCATTGATCACTCCCCTGTAAGGCTGCATTCAGACGTCCGTATGATTTTTACGGATCCGATCAGTCTATCAGTGGATCCGTAAAAATCATGCGGACATCTGAATGGAGCTTTACAGGGGGGTGATCAATGACAGGGGGGTAATCAATGACAGGGGGGTGATCAGGAAGTCTATATGGGGTGATCACCACAGTCATTGATCACGCCCCTGTAAGGCTGCATTCAGACGTCCGTATGATTTTTACGGATCCGATCAGTCTATCAGTGGATCCGTAAAAATCATGCGGACATCTGAATGGAGCTTTACAGGGGGGTGATCAATGACAGGGGGGTAATCAATGACAGGGGGGTGATCAGGGAGTCTATATGGGGTGATCACCACAGTCATTGATCACTCCCCTGTAAGGCTCCATTCAGACGTCCGTATGATTTTTACGGATCCGATCAGTCTATCAGTGGATCCGTAAAAATCATGCGGACATCTGAATGGAGCTTTACAGGGGGGTGATCAATGACAGAGGGGTAATCAATGACAGGGGGGTGATCAGGGAGTCTATATGGGGTGATCACCACAGTCATTGATCACTCCCCTGTAAGGCTGCATTCAGACGTCCGTATGATTTTTACGGATCCGATCAGTCTATCAGTGGATCCGTAAAAATCATGCGGACATCTGAATGGAGCTTTACAGGGGGGTGATCAATGACAGGGGGGTGATCAGGGAGTCTATATGGGGTGATCACCTCCGTCATTGATCACTCCCCTGTAAGGCTGCATTCAGACGTCCGTATGATTTTTACGGATCCGATCAGTCTATCAGTGGATCCGTAAAAATCATGCGGACATCTGAATGGAGCTTTACAGGGGGGTGATCAATGACAGGGGGGTGATCAGGGAGTCTATATGGGGTGATCACCACAGTCATTGATCACTCCCCTGTAAGGCTGCATTTAGACGTCCGTATGATTTTTACGGATCCGATCAGTCTATCAGTGGATCCGTAAAAATCATGCGGACATCTGAATGGAGCTTTACAGGGGGGTGATCAATGACAGGGGGGTAATCAATGACAGGGGGGTGATCAGGGAGTCTATATGGGGTGATCAGGGGTGATCAAGGGTGAATAAGGGGTTAATAAGTGACAGGGGGGGGGGTGTAGTGTAGTGGTGCTTGGTGCAACATATTACTGAGCTGCCGGTGTCCTCTGGTGGTCGATCCAAACAAAGGGGACCACCAGAGGACCAGGTAGCAGGTATATTAGACGCTGTTATCAAAACAGCGTCTAATATACCTGTTAGGGGTTAAAAAAATCACATCTCCAGCCTGCCAGCGAACGATCGCCGCTGGCAGGCTGGAGATCCACTCGCTTACCTTCCGATCCTGTGAACGCGCGCGCCTGTGTGCGCGCGTTCACAGGAAATCTCGCGTCTCGCGAGAGGACGCACCGGCGCGTCCACCCAGAACAACAGGACCGCCGCAAAGACGCAATCCTGCGTACGGCGGTCCTGAGGAGGTTAAAGTGTCTTGTGCAGACGTCATGAGCGGAAAGGTATAAATGTAAAATTAAGTAAGATGTCGCACTAAGAACACTCAAACGACACCAGGTGCTCCTGTAAATTGAGGCCACTCACTCAATTTAGAAAAGCATATACGTATATAGGTGAACAGGGCACTCAAGGATAGCTGCGACCGTGTATTTTAAGCAAAGATGAGCTTTATTGATAATATAAATATATTTGATGCATAAAACAATCAAGAATGCAGTAGAATAAATAGGTTATTAACAAATAAATATAATGAATATTCGACAGAGCAAAGGCTATTATTCGATTAATCAACAAATATTCAATAATCCAATATTGTAAATCTTGGATCCAATGATTGTGAACATCCAAAGACTTGTTTGCAATAAGTCTATTCGTTTTTTACTTTCATATTGAGACAACAGTCATATGCTTTGCAGTTATTCAAATAGTCGCGGCGGCGTCCCGCCAAAGCGACGTGAATGGCAGCAACTCACTGCTGAAAAGCTTGCAAGCGAATTAAGTCCATTACCTTTGTATCGACCAAGTGTTCGTCCGAAATAATCACAAGAGCCTTCAAGTGTACTTACTCCCAGGATCTGCCTTTAGATATTTGTAGCAGTATTCAATCAGGAGATTAAAGCCGGCTCTCTGTTCGGTTATGGTCGATTTAATGGTAAGGTAGGTTTTTCAGTACAAAGATGGGGTGTAGCACCAGACGCGTTTCGGGGTCCAACCCCTTCCTCAGTGGTATGCTTCACCCCATCCATAACCCCTCTTTTATACTGGATGTTACTTGTTTAACTTGGTCTCAATCCAATCTTCATTTCCTGTCTGTCGGTACTCAGGTGTTCCACATTGTATCACAATCACAAAGAGAGATGTCAGATGTGAAAACTAAAAAATACTTTTGCTGACTTTTGCAATGAATCATATTTCTGCAATTTCACCCAGTTATATACTTTAAATTTCTACATCCATTGATGCAAAAAACGCATCTGGACACCATGCGTTTTTAATGCGGTTTCCATGCGTTTTTCGCATTTTCACTTAAATAAAGGTACATATTGCCCATGAACAATATATATTAATTTTAAAACATTGAGAACAATATCAAATACCATTTCTGTCTGTGATACTCTGGTATTCCACATTATATCACAATCACAAAAATAAATGTCATATATGGAAACTAAAAAATAAAATGTCATATGTGGAAACTAAAAAATGCTTTTGCTGGCTTTTGCAATTCATCACATTTCTGCAATTTCACCCAGTTATATACTTTAAATTTCTGCATCTATTGATGCAAAAAACGCATATGGACACCATGCGTATTTGATGCGGTTTCCATGCGTTTTTTTTTTTTTTTTTTTTGCATTTTCACTTAAATAAAGGCACATATTGCCCATCCACAATATATATTAGTTTTAAAACATTAAGAACAATATCAAATACCACTAAAAGTCTCTATTACAACTTTAAAAGGGAAATATAGACAGAAGATGCCCAGTACCCCACTGATTCAATCAAGGGATGGACATCAGTAGACATACATCTCAACCACCTGTTTATAGATGAGGCCCTGTGTGCAGTAGTGTATGAGGGTCAGTCATTCGCTTGTATATTAGCAAAGAGCAAGTGACACTGTGTATGGTAGTGCTGCGTCACTGTCAGTGCGGTCAGAGGGTTTCCCAGAGTCCGCACTTACAGTGACGTAGCACTACCATATACAGAGCCCCATCTATGCACAGGTGGCTGTGTCACAAGTCTTGCACGGTCTATCTTTATACTGGGTTCCCACAATAGAGTGTCACTTGCTCTTTGCTAATATACAAGCGAATGACTGACCCTCATTGTGGCAGGCGCAGCACTATGAAGTGCCTTTTGCGCTGTGGTATTAGAAGAATTTTGATATCTCTGACTTTTAGTCTAACCAGACTGTCTATTACTCTGTAATTCCTCTAGCGTTGTTTTATGGAAACAGTAGGTTTAAAGAGCACACCAAATGCTTGAAAATAACTTCTTTATTAACTTTAACTTTTCTTCATATATAACATCGCCACCTCCGCAGCAGATAGTCCATGTACAAAACACGTGTTGAAAAAAGTATCATAAAATGGCGGTATGCATAAGATGGTGGTTCAACTGTTCAATCTTGTCATTCAACATAAAATGGTGGATATATTTCTCTCTTGAGTATCTGTACTCTCACTTTAAGTTATTTAATCACTTTATGACCTCTCTGAGAGGTATATCTGAGGTCTAACTAATAGTTCACTTGCAGTATGCAGTTAGCAGTGACTATTTGCAAATTGGTTGAGTATGGTATGGTTGTAATTGGTGGAACTGTAAGTAAACACATATATATCTAGTTCAATATACAGTTCTAAACACAATACTAACAATATGAACATTATATAACTGTTTTAATACCCTTTTTGGCCTCTTGTTCCCACAGAACTAAGCTCTCAGTGGAGTGAATGTCTCTTCAGCTCCTGTCTCTGGTGAATAATGATTCTAGCAGCAGGAGCTGGGGGAATTAGCAGACAAGCTGTGTGTGAGGCTGGCTGTGATTGGTGAAAACTCTTGCTGTATGAGAAGCTGGCTATGATTGGTCTAGACTCCTGCCCAATAACAACAGATTAACACTATGCTTTCTGTTGTTTCTACTGTGTCACTGAGTTTACCTAACATTACAAAATGAATCTTAAAGGCATATTATCTTTTTCTGCTTCTGTGAACACAAAATATAACAGTAATATGACATCCAAAACATGATGCCACCGTAAATAACTCTGCTTTTGTCTTTAACACATAAACATAGGAACTGTATTAAGGATATTGGCAGGTCTAGCTGTATACACATATAAGCTATACTAGCAACCTAGGATAGGTCTTAGATGGCCAGCTACACTCATACACTACTGCACACAAGGCCTCATCTATAAACAGGTGGCTGAGATATATGTCTACTGATGTCCATCCTTTGATTGAATCAGTGGGGTACTGGGCCCCTGTACTACAGCATCTTCTGATTGCACCCTTCTGACACGCAAGTAGACATCTGTTTTTTCTCTAGCAGCTCTTTGCCATAATGGTGAGGCTCTGTGTGAGTGGTCTCAGCCGGGTGGGCTGAGGGGCCGCGAGGCTAGGCGATAGCCTGAACTTTGGGGGACTGGGTGAAGCCTGTGAAACAAGGATCACGAGGCCAGAGTCGGGAGGACTACACGGCCACAATCCCCCAAAAGGTATTGAAGTGTCACAGCCTGGAGGTTGCTGGACTGAATGGCTGAGGAAAGCCGTATTTGTGTTCCATGTGTGAACAGGGCTCTCTAGGTGAGTCAGGGATGCGCTTATGTGTTTAGTTAGAGCCTAGCTGGGCAAGGTTTTTTTTTTTGTGTGGATGTCACACGTGATAAGTTGAAGCTGCGACTTCTTAACCTGTGCTTTGCTAAAGTGTCTGAAATAAAGCAAGAGTTTGGACATTATAATCGTGTCTGCGAAGATATTTGTGAGTGTGACCCCCCTGAAAAGAGACGATCCCTTACAAGGGGATATGATAAAAACTTTTAAATACATAAAGGGAATCAACAAGGTAAAAGAGGAGAGAATATTTAAAAGAAGAAAAACTGCTACAAGAGGACATAGTTTTAAATTAGAGGGGCAAAGGTTTAAAAGTAATATCAGTAAGTATTACTTTACTGAGAGAGTAGTGGATGCATGGAATAGCCTTCCTGCAGAAGTGGTAGCTGCAAATACAGTGAAGGAGTTTAAGCATGCATGGCATAGGCATAAGGCCATCTTTCATATAAGATAGGGCCAAGGGCTATTCATAGTATTCAGTATATTGGGCAGACTAGATGGGCCAAATGGTTCTTATCTGCCGACACATTCTATGTTTCTATGTTTCTGTCTACTAGGTATAGCACCCAAAAATTGTTGAATTTCAACTGAAAATGTAACTGACAATTTTTTTTTTTTTTTTTTACCGGTCTACTAAGTATAGCATTGGTACTATACACCCAAAAATTGGTGAATTTCACCCGCAAATGTAAATGACAATTTTTTATATTTTTTTACCGGTCTACTAGGTATAGCATTGGTACTATACACCCAAAAATTGGTGAATTTCACCTAAAAATGTAAATGACAATTTTTTTATTTATTTTTTACTGTCTACTAGGTATACTTGTGGTACTATACACACAAAAATTGGTGAATTTCACCACAAAATGTAACTGACAATTATTTTTTTTGTTTAACCTGTCTACTAGGTATAGCAGTGGTACTATACACACAAAAATTGGTGAATTTCACCCGAAAATGTAAATGACAATTTTTTATTTTTTTGTTAACCTATCTACTAGGTATAGCAGTGGTACTATGCACCCAAAAATTGGTGAATTTCACCAGAAAATGTAACTGACAATTTTTTTTATTTTTTTTTACCAGTCTCCTAGGTATAGCAGTGGTACTATACTACCCAAAATTGGTGAATTTCACCAGAAAATGTAAATGACAAAGTAGTGAAATGACATAAAATAAAATACGTACAAATAAAAAAAAAAAAATTGATTTATGAGGAGGAGTTACATATGGAGTAGTTTGAGAAGGCGGTGGACGTAGCGGTGTAGGTGGAAGTGGCGGTGGAGGAGGACGAGGTAGCCAACACAGGATTTTGGTTGTAATTTTATTTTTTAAAATTAGGATACACTCTAAAAGAGTGTGAAATATCCAAAATACAAGAATGAGCAATTGAGCTGCAGTATAACAATGGCTGGTTAGATAATACATTGGCTGCAGGCAGGCCAGCACCTCCAAGGCGTAAAGGGCAAGCTCAGGCCATGTGCCCAATTTGGAGACCCAGAAGTTGAAGGGGGCAGATCCATCATTCAGTACGTGTAGGCGTGTGCACACATACTGCTCCACCATGTTGGTGAAATGCTGACTCCTGCTAAGACGCTCCATATCAGCTGGTGGTGCTGGTTGTTGTGCCGTGCTGACAAAGCTTTTCCACATTTTGGCCATGCTAACCCTGCCTCCTGAGGTGCTGGCGGTGCCCCATCTGCGTTGGCGACCTCTTCCTCTGCCTTGTGCTTCCAATGTGCCCCCGCTGTCAGGTGGGAATGCCACCAGCAGGGCGTCTACCAGCGTGCGCTTGTACTCGCGCATCTTACGATCACGCTTCAGTGAGGGAATTAAGGACGGTACGTTGTCCTTGTAACGGGGATCCAGCAACGTGGCCACCCATTAATTAGCACAAGTTAGAATGTGGGCAACTCGGCGGTCGTTGCGGAGACACTGCAGCATGTAATCGCTCATGTGTGCCAGGCTGGCCAGAGGCAACGAAAAGCTGTCCTCTGTGGGAGGTGTATTGTCTGTGGGAGGTGTATTGTCTGTGTCCTCTGTATCCCCCCAGCCACGCACCAGTGATGGCCATGAGCTGGTCTGGGTGCCACCCTGCTGTGAACAAGGTTCCTCCTCCTCCATCTCCTCCTCCTCATCCTCCACCTCGTCATCCTCCAGAACTGTGCCCTGGCTGTACAATTGTGTACCTGGCGTTTGTGGGTGCAGGAACCCACCCTCGGAGCCACTTGGGAATGACTGGCCAGAAACCCTACGAAATGATCCCTCTTCCTCCTCCTGTGCCAACTCCTCTTCCATCATCACCAGGAGCGTTTTTTCAAGGAGGCATAGAAGTGGGATAGTAACACTGAGAATGGCGTTATCGGCACTGGCCATGTTGGTGAAGTACTCGAAACAGCGCAACAAGGAACACAGGTCTCGCATGGAGGCCCAGTCATTGGTGGTGAAGTGGTGCTGTTCCGCCAAACGACTCACCCGTGTGTGCTGCAGCTGAAACTCCACTATTGCCTGCTGCTGCTCGCACAGTCTGATCAGCATGTGCAAGGTGGAGTGAGGCGGTGAGCGGGAAGGCCGATGTTACGCTGCAGCCCTGACAGGCGAGCAGCAGCAGGGTGAGAACGCTGAAAGCGCGCATAGACGGCCCACACTTTATGCAGCAGCTCTGATATATCGGGGTAATTTTGAAGGAATCTCTGCACCACCAAATTCAGCACATGCGCCAGGCAAGAGATGTGCATCAAACCGGCTAGTCCCAGAGATGCTACGAGATTTCGCCCATTATCGCACACTACCAAGCTGGGCTTAAGGCTCACTGGCACAAACCACTCATCGGTCTGTTGTTCAAGGCCCGTCTACAGCTCCTGCGCGGTGTGCGGTTTGTCCAGATAAGTTTTAAAACAGCCTGCTGTCATTTACCCATGGCTGTGCTGAAGTTGGTTGTGAAGGTGTTACGCTGACCGGATGAGGAGCCGGTAGGAGCGGAGTAGGAGGAGGAAGCAACAGGAGGCAAACTGAAGTGCCCTGCAATCCTCGGTGGTGGAAGGACATGCGCCAAAGTGCTATCTGCCTCAGGCCCAGCCGCCACTGCATTTACCCAGTGTGCTGTTCTAAAGATATAACGTCCCTGACCATGCTTACTGGCCCACGTATCTGTAGTGAGGTGCACCTTGCCACAGATGGCGTTGCGCAGTGCACACCTGATTTTGTCCCCTACTTGGTTGTAAAGGGAAGGGATGGCTCGCCTTGAAAAGTAGTGGCGGATGGGCACGACGTACTGCCATAAGGCCTTTAAACTATCCGTCTCCACCAGACAGAATGACAGCATTTCAAAGGCCAGTAATTTAAAAATGCTGGCATTCAGGGCTAGGGATCGCGGGGACATTGTGAAGATGCTTGGTGACCCAGGTGGTGGTGTTGCTGGCAGATCCTCTGTTTTCAGGGTGGCAGGTGGCACTGTCACTCCAGAGGTCGATGAAGAGGCCGAGACTGCAGCAGAAGAGGAAGCAGGAGGAGCCAGAGACCTTTCTTTGTTTTTGAGGTGTCTACTCGACTGCAGCTTGTGCTTTGCACTTAGATGTCTAGTCATGCAGGTTTTGCTGAGGTTGAGAACATTTATGCCTCGCTTCAGGCTTTGATTGCACAGCGTGCAAACCACTCGTGTCTTGTCATCAGCACATTGTCTGAAGAACTGCCACGCCAGGGAACTCCTTGGAGCTGACTTTGGTGTGCTCGGTCCCTTGCTGCGGTGGGCAGTAGCAGGTGTACTGTCTAGGGGACGGCCGCTCTGCTTTTGCACCCTGCTCCCTCTTCTGCTGTGCTGGTGGCTCTGTGCGACCACTGCCTCATCCTCCAAACTACACAGGTCACTCGCATGACCGTGATTCCATGTGGGGTCGAGGACCTCATCGTCCTCCACATCATATTCCATCCAGTCTTCACCCCTGCCCTCCTTGTCAGTCTGCACACTTTCGAAAGGCGCAGCAGTTGGCACCTGTGTTTCGTCATCATCCGAGGCGTGCTGCGATGGTCCTCCCATGTACTCATCTTGAAACATAAGTGGTTGAGCATAGGTGCACTCAATCTCTTCCACTTCTGGGGCTGAGCTAGGTGGATGGCCCTGGGAAACCCTGCTAACAGAGCCATCAAAAAGCAGAAGAGACTGCTGCATGACTTGGGGCTTGGCTGATTTGCAAGGCGGTGAAGTGAAAGATTGATGGACATCGGGTGCAGGTGTCAACTCTGATCTTTCAGCAAGAGACAGGGTGAAAGACAATGTAAAGGAACTGGAGACACTGTCAGCAACCCAATCTACTATCGCCTGTACTTGTTCTGGCCTCACCATTCGTAGAACCGCATTAGGCCCGACCAAATACCGCTGCAGGTTCTGTCGCCTACTCGCACCTGAGGTGTTTCACTTGTGCGTGTAGCTGGCACAGATCGACCACGTCCTCTCTCTGCAACAGAAGCTCCACCAGCAGCACCACAATCGGGCCAAGTCCCTTATTTGACGCTCTCCTCATTTTCTAAAATTTAGGATCTTGCCCTAAATGGTTGTTTTTGTAATAGAATAGAACCACAGTATCTAAAGGGTGTATCTCACAATGACATATGCAGCAAAGGCTGCAAAATTAAGATTTTTGCCCAAAATGTTTTTTTAATAGCAGAATAGAACCAGAGTATCTAAAGGGTGTATCTCACAATGACATACGCAGCAAAGGCTGAAAAATTAGGATTTTTGCCCAAAATGGGCGTTTTTCTAATATGGGCGTTTTCCAAAATGGGTATTTTTTGCCCAAAATGGGTGTTTTTGTAATAGCAAAATAGAACCACAGTTTCTAAAGGGTGTATCTCACACGTACAGATGCAGACTAGGCCGCAATTAAAGATTTTTGCCCAAAATTGGTGTTTTTCTAATAGCAGAATAGAACCACAGTATGTAAAGGGTGTATCTCATACGTACAGATGCAGACTAGGCTGCAATTAAAGATTTTTTAATAGCAGAATAGTACCACAGTATGTAAAGGGTGTATCTCACAATGACATATGCAGCAAAGGCTGCAAAATATTTTTTTTTGCCCAAAATGGGTGTTTTTTTACTAACAGATTAGGACAGCAGTATATAATGCTTGAATTTCACATGTGCAGATGCAGCAAGGGCTGAAAAATTGTGTATTTTGCCCAAAAAGGGTGTTTTTTAAAACCCAGAAAATTATAGCTGTATTTCTAGCTTAAATTGCACACTGACTAATGCGGCAGAGTCCCAAGATGAAGGTTATTGCCAAAAATTTGTGTTTTTTCAAAGCCAGACTATTATTGAAGTATTTGAAACTTGTTTTTAACAATAACAATTGCAGCAAGGGCTGCAATATTAAAGGGGTTGGCCACTCTTTAAATACTCTCCACTACAGTGTGGCAGGCAGTTCACAGTCTGCAGATGCATTACCAATTACCAGCCCCCACCGTAAGAGGGATTGAATTCCTGAGGGGGTCTTCACTAGAGCACAATAGGGGGATGGAAAGGAAGGGATAGAAGGAGCAGAAAGCACAGTGGGAGGTGTTCCTGTTGGAAAGGAGCACATTCCAAAGGGGGAAGAAAGCAGGAAAAGTTATTGTGGAACTGTAAGACACAGATTAACCAGTTTGGGTTTCAGCAGATTTTGAGAATGGGGGATGGGATGCCACATGTTTTTTTCTTTGTTCTCTATGGTATTTAAATCTTGCATCTTGTAATAGAAATGCTGACCATTTTCTCAACTTCCTTCAACTTTCTATCAGTTACTTCCATAGACAATTTCCACCATGACTCAGCTTGCACCAGCCTATTATTATCCTTTAACCAACTTCTCTTTTCCTTCAATACACTTTCCACAATCCTTTATTTAGTCTACTGGTTTCTGGCATACCAATTGCACACATGAATGATTTTAAAGGGTTTCTACCACTTTGTTTTCACATAATTAGCTTTCAGACACTAGCGATCCGCTAGTGTCTGCTCTACCAAACAATCCTAATATAATAGCTTTTGGGGCAGCCGTTTCGCTAAAAAAATAACTTATATTGATATGGTAATGAGCCTCTAGGTGCTATGGGGGCGTCATTAGCACCTAGAGGCTCGGTCTACCTTCACAAAATGCCGCCGCCCAGCGCGTCCCTCCAGCCCGCCCATCTCCTCCGGAATGCGATCCTCCCTGTGAGCGTATGTATTCGGCGCATGCGCAGTGAATGTCTGACCGCTTTCTGCACAGACATCTCCACTGCGCCTGTTCCTCGGAGAACTATGACGTCATCGGCGCAGGCGCAGTGGAGATGTCTGAGCAGGGAAGCGGTCAGACATTCACTGCGCTTGCGTCGAATACATACGCTCACAGGGAGGATCGCATTCCGGAGGAGATGGGCGGGCTGGAGGGACGCGCTGGGCGGCGGCATTTTGTGAAGGTAGACCGAGCCTCTAGGTGCTAATGACGCCCCCATAGCACCTAGAGGCTCATTAGCATATCAATATAAGTTCTTTTTTTAGTGAAACGGCTGCCCCAAAAGCTATTATATTAGGATTGTTTGCTAGAGCAGACACTAGCGGATCGCTAGTGTCTGAAAGCTAATTATTTGAAAACGAAGTGGTAGAAACCCTTTAACTTAATAACTAAAACTTTCCCTTCTTATGCAGTTTCGATATGCACCCTCTAGAGGGAACTCTTACACAATACTAGGTATTTCCGGATAATACCGGATATCTCTGCTACACAGTATGACAAAATGCTTTCATATTTTTAACTGAAACATTTCCACTGTTAACATCTCCTCATTATATCCTGTAACATTAAAATTGCCCCATTTTTGTGGTTACACACAAATCAAATGGTATCTGATGACTATATCTAATCACTACCGAACCCACAATTCCTTTGGTGAAGACCCTTGGTCCTATTCACTTCTGTAGGGATACAAAATCTTAATAACTTCCAATTGCTTATTATTCTTCCTAATAGGGACACACAGTCCAAAAGATATGCAGCTGTTATTGACCCTTCGGGACTCATATAGTCTTAAAGAAGTCCAAGCGATATTTGGCTGCTATCTATCCTCATTAGGGTACACACACTATTATGCAATTGGTGTTAATCCTACTCAATTCCCATCATGAGGACCCCTGGTCACTACTCATGAATCCCCAAAACTCTCGTCAGAGCTTGGCTTAGATCTAATTCTATGTCACGGATATCCGACTCAGCTGTCTTCAATTCCCGCTTAGTTTTAGAAAGTCCTAGCCACGCAAAGAAGAAATATTCAAATAAGTTCTTTCATTCTGAAGACAGGAGCGTTGCTAGGTTAAAACATTTAGGGCCTGGGCCCCTGATGTTTTGTCCCAGGCTCCAAATATACTGCCTGCCAGACAGAATCAACTGTATTGCCACCCTTAGGACAGCAATACAATTGAATCTAATGGCTCTGAAGGACCTGTGATGACATCACAGTCCATGTGATCAGTTCCTAATGCAGTAGCTGAAAAGGACCTGCCATGATGCCACCATCATGTGACCAGTGCAGGAGAGGACGGCGCAGCAGTGAAGATAAGTCCTGGGAAGAAGCTGTGGTGAGGTCTGCTACATGAGGAGAGGTAAGTGAAGGGGTAGATTACTCAGTGTGAAAGGCAGAGCAATGTTGGGAGTTGTAGATATTTAACTGGGACTGTATGTTAGGGCTGAATGGAGGGAAGTTATTTACATAGGACAGTGGGGTGGAGTGATGTTATTTACATGTGACTGAAAGTTGAGGGGGTGATGTTATTTAAATGGAAATGCATGTTGGAGGTGGCTGTAGCAGGGTGATGTTATTTACATATGAGTATATGTTGAAGGCGGCTGTGGAAAGGGAGTGAAATATTACATGGGACTGAATGTTGAGGGGTAATGTTATTTAAATGGGACTGCATGTTGGAGTTGGCTGGGGAGAGGTTGATTTTATTTACATGGGACTGTATGTAGAAGGTGTCTGGGGGAGGGAGTGATATTATTTACATGGGACTGAATATTGAGGGGGTGATGTTCTTTACATGGGACGGTTGAAGGCGGCTAGGTAGCGGGTGATGTTATTTACATAGGACTGTATATTAGAGGGGGCAGGAGAGATGGTGTGATGCTGTTTACATGGGACTGTATTTTGAAGGGGCTGAGGAATTATAATTTTTGAGGACAGTAAACGGAGGAATATAACTACAGGGGGCACTGCAGGGGGCATTATAAATACTGGGAAAGATTGAAGGGCAGCATTATAACAGTAGGGGGCAATATAAATACTGGTGGCACTTCAGGGTGAGCATTATAACAGTAGGAGGCAAAATAAATACTGGGGGCACTGTGGGGGCATTATAACAGTAGGGGGTGATATAAATACTGGGGCACTTCAGGGTGAGCATTATAACAGTAGGCAGCATTATAAATACTGGGGTCAATGTGGGGGCATTCTAAATCCAGGGGACATTAGGCGTTATTATTATTACTGGGGGCTCTATAGGAGGGATTATAGATCTGCACTATTTCTACTAAGATCACTATGGGGGGCCTTATTACCACTGAGGGGTCTGTAGAGAGATTTATTACCACTGGGGGAACAATAGGGGGCCTTATTATTAATACTGGAGGGCTCTTCTACTAATGGAGGCACTCTTGGGGAGCACTTTCACTGTTGGGGCACTGTAGGGGGCAGTATTACTAATGAGGGCATTCTAGAAGGGAATTACTATTGGTGGGACTATGAGGAGTACTGTTACTATGGGGGCACTCATTTTTATTCAGCATAGTATTTGGGGGTACAGAAAAGTGAGGAAGCCAAGATGTCTGTGTGCCACACTCTGCAGAGACGAGGTGCGGCTGAGAGAAGTTATCCGGACCGAATGGAGATGATGATGACAGAGAAGATCTACATCAGAGGAGACGTCACCAGGAGGAACTGGATGTTACAGGTATGTGCTGTTGTATAGCTATATAGCAAATACAGTAAAATGTTTTCAGTGCTAGTGTTTGGGGCGGTCGGTCGACTTAGAGAATTGGGCCATATGCATTGGGGCTTGGGCCTCAGATCTTTTGAGACTATAGCAATGCCCCTGTCTAAAGGACAGATCAGCTATAATTTGAACCCTTCTATCGCGATAACACCAATTCAACTCTTGAGAACCCACAAAATCAGGAGTTTCAGAGGAGACTCGTAAGAAAATAAAGCTTTCTTACCTTGCTAGCGTGTAATCTCGTCTGAAGTTACACAAGATGTCTGCCCACCCAGGGATGCCAAAAATGTCACCGCAATTCATGCGATTCTCATCTTCTTTATGTGGTGCCAAATCAATTAGAAGTATAAGTATGAGCGCTCCATACTGCTTTCATAATGAGACCAGACTCACAAGTTGGTTTCATGAAAGCATCTTCTCATGCCCCTGAGCCAGAGCAAGTAGAAGAACTTTTTTCAAGTTAAATTCACTTAAATAGCAGTCAAGACATCACAAAAGGGGTGTTCCTTAAAAAGAGACTATTGGCTCCTTAACTTGATAGGAGTGGTTTCAGCAACTTCAACTCTGAGTTCATAGGTAGATTTGAAAATGGCAATCTAACTCCCACCTTCCCCCTCCCCTAGTGACCTTAAGACAAAGGAATGCACATGTGGCTCATACATCTGGTTTGCGGCCATCTAGTGGACAAAAATGTGTACTACAGAATGTTCACATTATATATAGAGAGAAATAAAGCCCATCTCTCACAAATCCCTCCTTTTGCAGGAAATAGACCAAAGGTGAACAGGCAAAGTGAAGTACTCTCCCAATGCCCTAAACAGCGAACCGCTGGACTTTCCTTATTGCTTCACCAGGTCCCCTCGACTCCCTTTTGGGTTTGCCTTCACCTTGTCCTATTTACTCCGCAACCATTAACAATGTTTTATTTACTACAGGATGGAATAATATTTGTCTTTGACAGGAGCACAGCACATATACATAGTGTGGGCATGGATGTATTAAACATTCTTAAAAACAATTTTTCTAAAATGGAGAACTAAATAACAGCCTGTTAAAGCCAAATGCTAAAAACACTGTAGTCACTGAACCAGTTCCCAAAACATTATTCTGGCCATGATGTGATTCATTTCAGAAGTTTTCCCGTCAGTTCATTTGATAAAGTCCATCAGTTTCTTCAGATCCATCAGGGGCAGTGTTTTCCGGAATGTAGATGCAAAGTTCACAGTTCAGACAGAAACCCGTCCGTAGGTATAATATTGCCATCAGGGGTGTTCCTTAAGAAGAGACTATTGGCTCCTTAACTTGATAGGAGTGGTTTCAGCAACCTGAACTCTGAGTTCATAGGTAGATTTGAAGATGGCAACCTAACTCCCCCCTTCCCCCTCCCCTTTTGACCTTAAGACAAAGGAATGCACACGTGGCTCATACATCTGGTTTGTGGCCATCTAGTGGACAAAAATGTGTACTACAGAATGTTCACATTAAATATATAGAGAGAAATAAGGCCTATCTCTCACATTCTTTCCACTAGATGCAGCAGGTGTTGGTTGCCATGAGAAATCCGTATTCAGCTCTGAAGAGGTAGCTCGGTGTCCTTTCTGCATAGTCTGATCCCTGATGCTGTGAGTGCGCTATGGAAATCCCAGATTCATAAAGATGCAAGAGTATTGATGATTGAACACAATGGCAGACGTTGCAGAATGGACGTCCCCCTGAGCAAGGAGCTGTGTTTGGCATTTACAGAGGTGAATATGGATTTCACTAAGCAACAAACATATGATGCTTACAGTGTAAAGTATAGGGACTGAGATTCAAGAGCACCTTCAAGAGCACCTATTGGCAGGATCAACTCTATTAGATCAGGCATGCTGGCTTGTGGGGTTGATTCGGCTGATTAAAACAATACTTGTCTTGTGAAAATTGGTTGTGGCGTTCTCAAGAAAAAAATACATTTTTGTCCAAATGAGTGCTTCAGTGGCCAGTAGGAAAGGGGGTTGCCAAAAAAAAACATTCTTGCACAAACCCTTTAAGGATGAGAGAAAGAAAATTGTAGTAATGCTATACACTGCAGATTATATTAAAACTAGGGATGTCCCGATACCGATACCAGTATCGGTATCGGGACCGATACCGGGCATTTGCACGAGTACATGTACTCGTGCAAATGTCCCCGATACCACTGCCGATACCTGTGCGCCGCTTCTATGTGTCCGTCCGCAGCCTGCCCCTGCACCTCGCACAGCTAACAGCTTCAGAGGGCAGCAGCAGGAACTGTGTAATAGGAGCCGACAGTGGAAGCTAGCTCCGCCCCGCCCCTCCCCGCCCTCCAACCAATCAGAGACTCACAGCACTGGGAGCGTAGTGCAGGGACTCAGAGAATCGTCTGACAGTTTATTAGTTAAAAGAATCTAATGAGTCACAGACCGTGTCACCGAGTCCCTACCAGACTTCCTGCTCTGCGGCTCCCTGTAAGTCCGTCCGGGGGGAAGGGGGGGGCATTATTAGCATAGCATGTAGTGGAGCTGGGTGTGTACAGGGTGCATGTAGCAGAGCAGGAAGTCTGGCAGGGACTTGGTGACACAGTCTCTGACTCATTAGATTCTTTTAACTAATAAACTCTCAGACGATTCTCTGAGTCCCTGCAATAACTATACATTGTAATTACATCAGTCTGCTCCACTGCATTCACTGCAGCAGAGCTGTGTTTGCCAGGAGCGAGTCCCTCCAAAGGTGATAGTGTCTGTCTTCTATGGCCCTGGTCCTTCCCTTCCTGCCTGCAAGCTGCACATTGATCTCTAAAAGCAGGCATTAGGGCAAGAAGAAATATACATTACTGTATGATGGCCACAAGACTATTATACTGAGGAGGGGGGCTTCAAAAATTGTTTTCCTGACTCCTTACAGTAGCGTCTCCTTGTGGCCGTCCCATACATTATAACGTCTCCTTGTGGCCGCCCCATACAGTGTAACGTCTCCTTGTGGCCGTCCCATACAGTATAACGTCTCCTTGTGGCCGCCCCATACAGTATAACGTCTCCTTGTGGCCGCCCCATACAGTATAACGTCTCCTTGTGGCCGTCCCATACAGTATAACGTCTCCTTGTGGCTGCCCCCATACCGTATAACGTCTCCTTGTGGCCCCCATACAGTATAACGTCTCCTTGTGGCCGCCCCACACAGTGTAACGTCTCCTTGTGGCCGTCCCATACAGTGTAACGTCTCCTTGTGGCTGCCCCCATACCGTATAATGTTTCCTTGTGGCCGCCCCATACAGTGTAACGTCTCCTTGTGGCTGCCCCCATACAGTATAACCTCTCCTTGTGGCCGCCCCATACAGTATAACGTCTCCTTGTGGCTGCCCCCATACAGTGTAACGTCTCCTTGTGGCCGCCCCATACAGTGTAACGTCTCCTTGTGGCCGCCCCATACAGTGTAACGTCTCCTTGTGGCTGCCCCATACAGTATAACATCTTCTTGTGGCCGCCCCATACAGTATAACGTCTCTTTGTGGCCGCCCCATACAGTGTAACGTCTCCTTGTGGCCGCCCCATACAGTGTAACGTCTCCTTGTGGCTGCCCCCATACAGTATAACATCTTCTTGTGGCTGCCCCCATACAGTATAACGTCTCCTTGTGGCCGCCCCCATACTGTGTAACGTCTCCTTGTGGCCGCCCCATACAGTGTAACGTCTCCTTGTGGCTGCCCCCATACAGTATAACATCTTCTTGTGGCCGCCCCATACAGTATAACGTCTCTTTGTGGCCGCCCCATACAGTGTAACGTCTCCTTGTGGCCGCCCCATACAGTGTAACGTCTCCTTGTGGCCGCCCCATACAGTGTAACGTCTCCTTGTGGCCGCCCCCATACAGTATAACCTCTCCTTGTGGCCGCCCCATACAGTATAACGTCTCCTTGTGGCTGCCCCCATACAGTGTAACGTCTCCTTGTGGCCGCCCCATACAGTGTAACGTCTCCTTGTGGCCGCCCCATACAGTGTAACGTCTTCTTGTGGCCGCCCCATACAGTGTAACGTCTCCTTGTGGCCGCCCCATACAGTGTAACGTCTCCTTGTGGCCGCCCCATACAGTATAACGTCTCCTTGTGGCTGCCCCCATACAGTATAATGTCTCCTTGTGGCCGCCCCATACAGTGTAACGTCTCCTTGTGGCTGCCCCATACAGTATATAACGTCTCCTTGTGGCTGCCCCCACACAGTGTAACGTCTCCTTGTGGCTGCCCCCATACAGTATATAACGTCTCCTTGTGGCTGCCCCCATACAGTATAACGTCTCCTTGTGGCTGCCCCCCATACAGTATAACATCTCCTTGTGGCTGCCCCCATACAGTATAACGTCTCCTTGTGGCTGCCCCCATACAGTATAACATCTCCTTGTGGCCGCCCCATACAGTATAACGTCTCCTTGGAATGTTATAGTTCTGTTTTTGGGCCTTTTGGTTGGTCAGTGGTCAGAAAATACATGTGTGTGTATTTTATTGTTAAAATTAGTATCGGTAATTGGTATCGGTGAGTACTTAAATAAAAGTATCGGTACTCGTACTCAGTCTTAAAAAAATGGTATCGGGACATCCCTAATTAAAACCATCTGATCCACACTGCTTACATTGAAATGTGAATGGCAGTCACCCTTTACTGACCCAGTCAGTGTAAAACCGGCTTTATTTTTGCTACCTCACCTGACACTGACCATGTAGGTTTCAAGAACATATCTTAACAAACAAAAGGTGTTTGTTTATTATATGAACTTGTGATTCGACCATGATGGTTGAGGCTGTAGCAGATCAATACATACTGTATTGGTGGTCTTTTCAGATTAATAATTGGCTTGGATGAAAAATTGATTACAGTACACTCTAGGAGGAAAAAAAGTTTGGCCATCAGGTGCAAATCATGATGGTCCTGAATTTAAGCACTTTGACAATTACATTTAGCAGTGCATTTTCCCGCTGAATGTATCCATGTGGACATATATTTTGGCTAGGGATACCTCTAATCACCTTAGGCACACTATTTGGTTTCAATTAATCAATAGTACCTTCATATTTGTCAGAGCAATGACTCTACATGATTGATTACTTGAATCCCATACTGCATTATGAGACAATAACAAATTACATGAACGGTTGTTAACATAATTCCACAGTTTAGAGCTACTTCCATCATAACATCTCTGGTCATTAAAGTATAACAGAGTGGTAATAATATATATTGATGCCATCTGCTCGAGCTATTAGCTGAAAAGTAAACCAATTTCCATTGAACTGCAATGTGTTTGCATCCTCAATATATTGCCATAGGCAATAGAGAGGTTCAGAAATATGTGTCGACCATTCCAGTCATTCCCCCAGTAAAAAAATGTAAAAAAAAAATTAAGGCGGTCAATTATTATCCAGAAATATGCCTATATCAGCCATATTTCTGGTGCAGATTAGTTGTGCCGCAATCTGAGACTTTTCACCGCTGACGACAAGTCTAAAAAAAGGGGCACGGCGTGGTTGGGGAAGGGGATGGGCCAGCATCATTTTCTACGTCTGCTATAGGTGTAGAAAATGGTCTAAATGTAAGACAGGAAGCTAGCTTACATTTAGACTGGCACTGGATGCGTTGAAGTTATGAAGAAGCCTGCGCCTCTTCATAACTTCAGCGGATCCACTGCCAGATATAGGGATTATCATGACTGGCGTCTAAAACACCCGTCTTAATAAATATCTCCCTAAACATTATTTAATCTTAAAATAGGAAGATTTTGGTAGGGGAAGGTCCCCAAAAATGCAATGCAATTTCCTTAGCGGCTTTTTTTTTTAGCAGGAGGTTGCAATTTAGGTAGGTCATAGCGATGATCATAGCATATGCTATACTTTTAGTTAAATTGGACTACTTCAGGTTTTTGTCACATAATTACTTGTTTAGTAGTTTTGATTACTACAAATCAGTCTAGACCGGGTTCACATCACCTTTTTATTCTTCATTCTTTTGATCCATCAAAAGAATATAAAACAACAAGAAACATCCTGTATTTAAGGATCTGTTATGCTCAGTTATGAATCCATGTTTAGCCATTTCTGTCTGAGATCCGTTATTTTAGACTGACAAAAAAAGTCCTACACAAAGTATTTTTTTCCATCTAAAATAACAGATCTCAGTTAGAAATGGCTAAAATGAATGCAAAATGTGCTTAACTAAGCATAACGGATGCTTAGAATACAGGATTATTATTTTGAATTTTTTTGTTTTCTGTTCTACTGACGGATCAGAAGAATGTGAAATGAAACGGTAATGTGAAACCAGTCTTACCATCACAAACCTCTAATCTGTCCTAAATACTACTCCAATTCCTCCTGCCTGTGCCAGTCACTGCACTGCTTGCCCATCCACTATAGCACACTATTTAACAGTATTAGGCTTCGTTCACATCACCGTTCAGCCTTTCCGTTCTCCTGCCCCCTTTAGACGGAAAGGACGGATTCGGCACATAACTGAGCCGAACGGAGCCCACGAGCCCTATAGACTAAAATGGGGTCTGTTAGGTTTCCGTTCAGAAAAAGATTTTAGAGCAGAGACAAAAGTTGTGCATGCAGGACTTCTGTCTCTGCTTCAAAAATCTTCTTCTGAGCGGAAAGCTAACGGGACAGGAGAACGGAAAGGCTGAACGGTGATGTGAACAAAGCCTTTGTCTTTCTACTCTCCCATCTTTCCCCCTGTCCTTACTCTACATCTAATGAACAGTCTAAGACTAGCATCCTCCATAAACGGAACCTTCCATTACTGACTTTTCCATTACGACTTTTCTTGATCTCTGTCAGTTCTCTGAAATGCGCTACCCCAGACAATCACATTAATTCCCAACATCCACAGAGTTAAGCATACTGTAAAAAACACATCTATTTAGGCAGGTCTATCACACTGACTCTTCCCCCCCCCCCCCCCATTATTCAGCAAAGCTTTATCCCTTCTTTCAACAGTACTCCCCACACTCCTTACGCCCTGCTGAACTTTATACAGTTGCGCTCATAAGTTTTCATACCCTTGCAGAATATATGATTTCTTAACCATTGTTCAGAGAATATGAATGATAACACAAAAACTTTTCTTCACTCATGGCTAGTGGTTGGCTGAAGCCATTTATTGTCAAGCAACTGTGTTTACTCTTTTAAAATCATAATCACAACACAAACTACCCAAATGACCCTGATCAAAAGTTTACACATCCCAGTTCTGAATACCGTTGATTGCCTCTTTTAACATCAATGACAGCTTTAAGTATTTTGTGTTAGTTGTGGATGAGGCTATTTATCTTCTCAGATGGCAAAGCTGCCCATTCTTCCTGGCAAAAAGCCTCCAGTTCCTCTAAAATCTTGAGTTGCACATTTGAGGTCTTCCCAGAGTGGCTTAATGATATTGGGGTCTGGAGATTGATATGGCCACTCCAGAACCTTCACTTTATTTTGCTGTAGCCAATGACAGGTCGACTTGGCCTTGTGTTTTGGATCATTGTCATGTTGGAATGTCCAAGTACGTCACATGCGCAGCTTCCGGGATGATGAGTGCACATTTGCCTCCAGTATTTGTTGATACATTACTGCAGTCATATTGCCATCAATTATGACCAAATTTCCTGTGCCTTTGTAGCTCACACATCCCCAAAACATTAGCAATCCACCACCATGTTTCAGAGTTGGTATGGTGTACCTTTCATCATAGGCCTTGTTGACTGCTCTCCCAATGTAGGGTTTATGGTTGTGTCCAAACAGTTCAATTTTAGTCTTATCACTCCAAATGACTTTGTGCCAGAAGGTTTGAGGCTTGTCTCCTTGTTGTTTGACATATTCTAAGTGGGATACTTTGTGGCATTTGCGTAGTAATGGCTTTCTTCTGGCAACTCAACCATACAGCCCATCTTTCTTCAAGTGCATCCTTATTGTGCATCTTGAAATAGCCACACCACATTCTTTCAGAGAGTCCTGTATTTCACCTGAAGTTATTTGTGGGGTTTTCCTTGCATCCCGAACATATTTTTCTGGCAGTTGTGGCTGAAAATTTTGTTGGTCTACCTGACCATGGTTTGGTTTCAACAGGACCCCTACTTTTCCACTTCTTAATTAGAGTTTGAACACTTCTGATTGGCATTTTCAAGTCCTTTGATATTTTCTTATACAGTAGGTGTTTGTGAGATTGTGTTTTCAGCACGACAGCGTCGCGCTGATACTCGGCGACGTGGTGCCGAGATCTCGCACTCACTGGGAGAGTTGAGAAGACCCCCCCGGATAGCGGAGAAGACCCGTCGGGATATCGGAAGAAGAAGAGCCCCCCCCGGAGACAGAAGACAGAAGGAGACAACAAGACAGAAGGAGAAGACAGAAGGAGAACCC
The DNA here is from genome assembly GCF_905171765.1 of Bufo bufo. Taxonomy (NCBI): domain Eukaryota; kingdom Metazoa; phylum Chordata; class Amphibia; order Anura; family Bufonidae; genus Bufo; species Bufo bufo. The sequence continues at coordinate 165,448,178 of NC_053392.1, read as the reverse complement.
CGGAGAGTTGAGAAGACCCCCCCGGATAGCGGAGAAGACCCGTCGGGATATCGGAAGAAGAAGAGCCCCCCCCTGGTAAAAGAGCTAATAAAGAAGACAGGGGGCGGCCTCCGGAGCAGAAAAATAAAATATTTTAATACACTGTGTGGTTTATTTGTGTTTTTACCACTTTTCTTGCAGGTGAATGGGTAGGGGTACGATGTACCCCATACTCATTCACTTAGGGTGGGGGGCCAGTATCTGGGGGCCCCCTTATTAAAGGGGGCTCCCAGATTCCGTTAAGCCTCCCGCCCGCATACCCCGACAACCAACGGCCAGGGTTGTCGGGAAGGGGCCCTGTCCTCATCAACATGGGGACAGGGTGCTCTGAGGTGGGGGGGCCGCAGTGCGCCCCCTGCCCCAGAGCACCCAACCCCCCATGTTGAGGGCATGCAGCCTGGTACGGCTCAGGAGGGGGGGGGGGGGGGGGGCGCTCGCTCGTCCCCACTCCCTTCCTGGCTGGCCGGGTAGCGTGCTTTGGATACGGGTCTGGTATGGATTGTAGGGGGACCCCCTACGCCGTTTTTTTCGGCGTAGGGGGGGCTCTCCTTACAACCCATAACAGACCTAAGGGCCCGGTATGCTCCTGAGGGCGGGACCCAGGCCGGATTTTTATTTAAAATCCGGCGGGGACTTCCCCCTCAGGATTCATAACAAACGCCGCACACGTGTAGAATTGGCGGGAATCCAAGTCGGATCTCCCGTCGCTTCTATGACGCGCTTGCTCTCCATCGCGGCAAGCCAGCTCGGCGCTGGCTCCCGCGATGGGGCTCGTATGTGCTCAATCTCGCCGAGAAATACAGCGAGATTGACACAAAATCGGGTTCACCTACTGTATCCGTTTCCTGTTTTATAGAGTTCAACTACCTTTCCCCGCAGATCCTTTGACAATTATTTTGCTTTCCCCATGACTTAGAATCTAAACAACATCAGTGCAGCACTGGATGAAAGATGCAAGGGTCTGTCAGGAGTCAAGAAAGTCATTGACCTTTTATACACAACCACTAATTACAAGCAAACAGATCACGGGTGAAGATGGTTACCTTTAATAGCCATTGTAACCCTTTTGTGTCAAGTTGTGTGCATGTTATCAGGCCAAATCACCAGGGTATGTAAACTTTTGATCAGGGTCATTTGGGTAGTTTGTGTTGTGATTATGATTTAAAAATAGTAAACATAGTTGTTTGACAATAAATGGCTTCAGCCAACCACGAGTGAAAGAAAAGTTTTTGTGTTATCATTTATATTCTCTGAACAATGGTTAAGAAATCATAAATTCTGCAAGGGTATGTAAACTTATGAGCACAACTATTTCTGATATTTAAGAACTCTATACTGACAGGGAGTGTTCCACAGGATTGGCGCATAACAAATGTGGTGCCAATATTCAAAAAGGGTTGAAAAATAGACCCCAGAAAATATATGCCGGTAAGTTTAACATCTGTCGTGGGTAAGTTGTTTGAAGGTTTTCAAGAGATGCTATCTTGGAGTACTTTAAACGTCAGGCAAATGAGCTGAGAAGACGCTTCCGGGTGCGTGGCTACCCCGATAACACACTGAGACAGGCCTACCAGAGAGCACGGTGCGAGACACGCACTACACTTCTGCATCCTACCCGGGGTCTTAAAAATGAGCCACAAAAAATACTACAAGTCATAGGCACATTCGACTCAGCGGCCACTCAAATTAAAGAAATCCTCGGACGCAACTGGGATACCCACCTGATGGACCCGGATCTGGCCGATGTTGTCAGTCCTCACCCCTCAGTGACCTTCAGGAGAGGCACCAATCTCAGAGATCAATTTGTCCATACTCACTATAGTCCACCGAAAAAACAGATGTGGCTGGACAAACCAGTCAATGGATGCTTTAAGTGTGGTTGCTGTATTTTTTGTAAATTTGTCACCCAGGGTAAATCACTGGTATTGGACTCCACGGGCCATACCCACTACATACGTGATTTCATCAACTGTCGCACTGCAGGAGTTAACTATCTCCTTACCAATATGATATGTGGGTAAAACCCGCAGAGAATTACGATTACGTATGGTTGAGCATATTGGCGATATACACAATAATAGGGATATTATTGGCGAGACACGTTCATTCTGCTCACGGCAGACGGACATCAGCTGTTACATTTTTAGGCATCGAATTAATCAGGAAACCTCTACGAGGGGGGATTTGGGATAAACGGATCCTCCAGAGAGAATGTTGGTGGATATTTAAACTTAAAACCACCAACCCTCATGGTCTGAATGACCAGTTACAATTTGGCTGTTTCATGTGATCTGTAATGATGCCCTTTTATCTAACAGTGCCCTCTGCCCGCGTACCAGATTGGGTGATTAATTGAGTGTAATAAAGGGCAACTTATTATCATCTCTATATGCCCCTTTCCACTACCTATTCACCCTCCCACCCTTTAGGCTCCCCTTCCTCTCCTACTTATGTCATCATTGACTAATAGTCACTATTTGCTATTTTGTATTACTATCCCTATTTAGATCTTTAGGTGTGTACTGTCAATAATGTCCCTTTTTGGGTCCCATGCAGGAGGGGACGCTCAATGTCCCCTCTAGCCTTAGCGCGAGTGTAGTTGCAGTAGCTGATATAGTTTAACTAATAGCTCCTCCCACTCCTAGCTATTTTGTACTGACAGCCGTGCCGCGCATTGCCCCGACGACGCCCTTACATTGTGACGTCGGTGAGGCTGCACCTAGTTTGGGCTGCCTTACCAGCTGGTACGCATGTGCCAACTTCCACGGAGCGCGCTGAACCACGCACGTGACGTATCCTCAGTCACGTGGACGGCGGCGCCCGACCATGCACCTGCGCAGACCAGCGACCTTCCTCCCCTTCTATTTAAATCAAATCAGCGGGCTCAGTTGCGCTGTCAGACGCCAGCAGACCGGCAGTATATTTTTCTGCTCTGCCGCACTCCCTGGAAAAGGCCATACGCTCTCCAAGGAAATTGTAAGTAACTGTCCTGACATGCTATTGGAATGTGCCGTAGCTAGTCCTTTACCCTGATTTGATTCCTTTTTGATGTTTCCACTCTACTGGTGACTATGTTGAATAGGGCCATACGCCCTTCACAGTCTGAGCCATTACAATCCCTCCCCCCCTCCCCTCTGCCCAGCCACATAGCTGCTGTAGGAGTGGGGGTACTCTATCTAAGACCCTTGTTCCCTGATGAGTTATGGGGTCTTTACAGTCACAGGTATCCTCCTGTAGATGCAGATATATTCCTATATGAAACGCGAAGGGACATTGAGTATATCGCCACACAAGCTTTCATTTACTATCATAACTTTTAGGATACACTCCTGGCCTTTTTCCCTTGCCCCTGACAGGGCTACCTAGGGTTATCAGTTTAGGGTCAGGTTCCGGAAGGGGCCACCCCTTGCGGGGACAGAACCCCGTGTTAGAAGGCTTTCTTCAGGGCATAACAAGCCAAGTAGGGCCTAAACAGGGATAGATCCTCTCCCTGAGGCCCTGCATCACCGAGTGATTGTCTAACTGAGGACTCTTTCAAGTTTAAGAACCACCTCTGTTTGTGCACCCTGTGTGCGGGTCCAGACTGTCCTCCACCGGTAAGACCGACCCTTTTCTTATATGTCTATAGACCTAGTGTTGTGCCACGAGTAACTTCAGGTACACCGCCGTGGTCTTACACTTATTTACGTTTTATTGGTCCATCAGTCCCACTCCCACCTTACCCAGGGGTGGCATTGTGGACTTGACCAAAGGTATCCTGGTACACCAGGTTCCCTTTTGTTGTCTGTATTGTATGTCCGTAAGGGGAATATATTCCCATTACAGGGATCTTAATTGATAAGATTAAAAGTTAGGTTTTAACACGTTGCTGCCCCTTTGATTTCACATAGTTTAGACTGCCGAGCAGTATTGGGGTTAGGTGCCACTGCACCATTTTTTCCCCTGAGGGACCACCCTCCATATTTCATTGTCTGTATATGTACCTTCTGATTGTAAATTACTGCCAAATATGTTAGCACTATATAGAAAAAATAATACTAGTGGCTAACTGGTGAGTAACGTAAGGTAACCAAGAGCTGAATGTAAAGAAATTAGCAAGAAAAGTGTACTACTAGATCACCAAAAGCATATATATATATATATATATATATATATATACAGTTGCAAGAAAAAGTATGTGAACCCTTTGGAATGATATGGATTTCTGCACAAATTGGTCATAAAATGTGATCTGATTTTCATCTAAGTCACAACAGACAATCACAGTCTGCTTAAACTAATAACACACAAAGAATTAAATATTACCATGTTTTTATTGAACACACCATGTAAACATTCACAGTGCAGGTGGAAAAAGTATGTGAACCCTTGGATTTAATAACTGGTTGAACCTCCTTTGGTAGCAATAACTTCAACCAAACGCTTCCTGTAGTTGCAGATCAGACGTGCACAACGGTCAGGAGAAATTCTTGACCATTCCTCTTTACAGAACTGTTTCAGTTCAGCAATATTCTTGGGATGTCTGGTGTGAATCGCTTTCTTGAGGTCATGCCACAGCATCTCAATCGGGTTGAGCTCAGGACTCTGACTGGGCCACTCCAGAAGGCGTATTTTCTTCTGTTTAAGCCATTCTGTTGTTGATTTACTTTTATACTTTGGGTCGTTGTCCTGTTGCAACACCCATCTTCTGTTGAGCTTCAGCTGGTGGACAGATGGCCTTAAGTTCTCCTGAAAAATGTCTTGATAATCTTGGGAATTCATTTTTTCTTTGATAAGAAGATAGTAATCCGTCCAGGCCCTGATGCAGCAAAGCAGCCCCAAACCATGATATCCCCACCACCATACTTCACAGTTGGGATGAGGTTTTGATGTTGTGTGCTGTGCCTCTTTTTTTTCACACATAGTGTTGTGTGTTTCTTCCAAACAACTCAACTTTGGTTTCATCTGTCCACAGAATATTTTGCCAGTACTGCTGTGGAACATCCAGGTGCTCTTGTGCAAACTGTAAACGTGCAGCAATGTTTTTTTGGACAGCAGTGGCTTCCTCTGTGGTATCCTCACATGAAATCCATTCTTGTTTAGTGTTTTACGTATCGTAGATTCGCTAACAGGGATGTTAGCATATGCCAGAGACTTTTGTAAGTATTTTGCTGACACTCTAGGATTCTTCTTCACCTCATTGAGCAGTCTACGATGTGCTCTTGCAGTCATCTTTACAGGATGGCCACTCCTAGGGAGAGTAGCAGCAGTGCTGAACATTCTCCATTTATAGACAATTTGTCTTACCGTGGACTGATGAACAGCAAGGCTTTTGGAGATACTTTTATAACCCTTTCCAGCTTTATGCAAGTCAACAATTCTTAATTGTAGGTCTTCTGAGAGCTCTTTTGTGCGAGGCATCATTCACATCAGGCAATGCTTCTTGTGAAAAGCAAACCCAGAACTGGTGTGTGTTTTTTATAGGGCAGGGCAGCTGTAACCAACACCTCCAATCTCATCTCATTGATTAGACTCCAGTTGGCTGACACCTCACTCCAATTATCTCTTGGAGATGTCATTAGCATAGGGGTTCACATACTTTTTCCACCTGCACTGTAAATGTTTACATGGTGTGTTCAATAAAAACATGGTAACATTTAATTATTTGTGTGTTATTAGTTTAAGCAGACTGTGATTGTCTATTGTTGTGACTTAGATGAAGATCAGATCACATTTTAAGACCAATTTGTGCAATAATCCATATCATTCCAAAAGGTTCACATACTTTTTCTCGAAACTGTACATATACATACACATGTGGTGGCAGTGTGAGCGCCTCTCCCCTTTTTGGAACAGAATCAATGACCTGTATGGGCTGGTCAGCGGTAATACCACTAGGGGGACACCGGAGGGCGCGTTGTTGTCAATGTTCCCTGGCCCCATCTCCTCCCTGAAGAAGGGTCTCCTCAGATTTTTTGTACAGGCTGTTCGCCTGGTTATCCCTCGCCATTGGAAATCTACGGTGACACCGGGCTTCGAGGAGTGGCTTAACACATTTGAAAAGATACATAGAATGGAGGAAATTATTGCTGAGGATGATGGCCAGGACGCAAAATACCTTAAGATATGGTCCCCTTGGTTGCTTTTTAAAGGATCTGAGTCTTACCTTATGTGGTTGAATACCATTTCTAGTAATACTTAATACTACCTATGCTGATGGGTTATGGCACTCCCCTTTTTGTCCCCTTTGTTTCTGTCTGTCTGTGTGTGTATGTGTGTATGGTGTTAGATGTTTTTGCTCTCTTTTAGAGTAGAATTAAATCTATTTGGGAATGCGGCACTTTGCTTGTAGACCACCTACATTTGTTATGTACTTAACCACTTCAGTATCCTAGTACTGTAAATGGCAGATTTGGTATATTGTTTTGCACTGTGGTTTTATACCTTTTGATCCGATAATTTACTCTTGTACTTAATAAAAGAGATTGAACAACATATACATATACACTCACCTAAAGAATTATTAGGGACACTATACAGTACTAATACGGTGTTGGACCCCCTTTTGCCTTCAGAACTGCCTTAATTCTACGTGGCATTGATTAAACAAGGTGCTGATAGCATTCTTTAGAAATGTTGGCCCATATTGATAGGATAGCATCTTGCAGTTGATGGAGATTTGAGGGATGCACATCCAGGGCACGAAGCTCCCATTCCACCACATCCCAAAGATGCTCTATTGGGTTGAGATCTGGTGACTGTGGGGGCCATTTTAGTACAGTGAACTCATTGTCATGTTCAAGAAACCAATTTGAAATGATTCAAGCTTTGTGACATTCCTGCTGGAAGGATGGATACATGTTCTCATTCTGTTTACGCCAAATTCGGACTCTACCATTTGAATGTCTCAACAGAAATCGAGACTCATCAGACCAGGCAACATTTTTCCAGTCTTCAACAGTCCAATTTTGGTAGCCTCTTTTTCCTATTTGTAGTGGATATGAGTGGTACCCGGTAGGGTCTTCTGCTGTTGTAGCCCATCTGCCTCAAGGTTGTGCGTGTTGTGGCTTCACAAATGCTTTGCTGCATACCTCGGTTGTAACGAGTGGTTATTTCAGTCAACGTTGCTCTTTTATCAGCTTGAATCAGTCGGCCCATTCTCCTCTGACCTCTAGCATCCACAAGGCATTTTTGCCCACAGGACTGCCGTATACTGGATGTTTTTCCCTTTTCGCACCATTCTTTGTAAACCCTAGAAATGGTTGTGCGTGAAAATCCCAGTAACCGAGCAGATTGTGAAATACTCAGACCGGCCCGTCTAGCACCAACAACCATGCCACGCTCAAAATTGCTTAAATCACCTTTACTATTGCTAATAGTAGCTGAATTGGCTGTGTAGACCAATATATTTAGAAGACAAAATTAAAAAAATAATAATCTTGAACTAGGAGGCGGAGGTCAAAGTGGAGTAGGAGGTTGAGGAGGTGATAGACATGTAGGCGTGTAGGTGAAAACGGTGGTGGAGGAGGAGATAGCCAATACAGTTTTTTTTTTCCTTTATTTTTCTTTCTTTCTTTCTTTTTTATAAATTTGGGAAGGCCCCAAAACATTGGGAAATGGAAAAGAGAATGCAAAGAGAAAGTTCACTGGAGTATAACAATGGCTGCGTGCGGCCATTGTTTAGCAAAAGGTACACGGACAAGTTCTATGGGATCCATGCCTGATTCATTTTAATGGATGTGTGCTTGTCCATATTGGCTGTGAATAGGCGACTTCGTTTGTCTGTGATCACCCCCCCTGCCATGCTAAACACACGTTCGGAAAATACACTGGCTGCAGGGCAGGCCAGCACCTCCAAGGCGTAAAGGGCAAGCTCAGGCCATGTGCCCAATTTGGAGACCCAGAAGTTGAAGGGGGCGGACCTATCAGTCAGTACGTGTAGGCGTGTGCACACATATTGCTCCACCATGTTGCTGAAATGCTGCCTCCTGCTAAGACGTTCCATATCAGCTGGTGGTGCTGGTTGTTGTCACGTGCTGACAAAGCTTTTCCACATTTCGTCCATGCTAACCCTGCCTTCTGAGGTGCTGGTGGTGCCCAAGCTACGTTGGCGACCTCTTCCTCGTCCTCTGCCTTTGCCTTGTGCTTCCACTGTGCCCCCGCTGTCAGATGGGAATGCCATCAGCAGCGTGTCTACCAGCATGCGCTTGTACTCGCTCATCTTACGATCATGCTCCAGTGACGGAAGTAAGGACGGCACGTTGTCCTTGTAGTGGGGATCCAGAAGGGTGGCCACCCAGTAATCAGAACTGGTTAGAATGTGGGCAACTCGGTGGTCATTGCGCAGGCACTGCAGCATGTAGTTGCTCATGTGTGCCAGGCTTCCCAGAGGCAACGACAAGCTGTCCTCTGTGGGAGGTGTATCGTCTGTGTCCTCTGTAACCTCACAGCCACGCTCCAGTGATGCCAATGAGCTGCTTTGGGTGCCACCCTGCTGTGAACACGGTTCCTCCTCATCATCATCCTCCAGAACTGTGTCCTTGCTGGACAGTTGTGTACCTGATAATTTAACACAACCAATTAAAGTCGGTCAAACTATAATGAAGTAATGGGCTAAACCCTTGGTCAATATTAGAAATCACAGTGAACGGGTAGCTTTATAATATTTAAAACATAACATTTAATGATGTACGTAGATAAAATAATGGGCCCTACTATGCTTGACAAAGATGAATAGTTGCCACTAGTAACACTTATCTCCTGAAAAAATGGGCGGAGATATGGAGGGACCAATAAGGGATAGTAATAAAGTAGGGAGATAGGATGAAGGGTAGCCAGGTACCAAGGCAGAGAGACACAGTGCTGGGTCACAATCCCTAGATCACCCTGTCTCTCTATATCCTCCTCCTATCTAACACAATATCCCTATTGCAACCCTTCCTTAAGATGGACTGCCCAGCTTTGCCCGATAGCCAGAAATGGTCCTTAGGTGGTTACCCTAGCACCAGGGGAGGGGGCAAAAAAGATGGCAAAGATAAATGTGATGAATCAAGAGCAAGCGAATCCACAACTGGTGTGAAATCACCTACAGTACCAGACACGTTCATACACAAAATAAGATATGTTATCCAAACTAATTAACACTTAATGATGGTGGTATAGTCCCGACGCGTTTCCTCAGTGTTACCTGATTCGTCAGGGGACAAAATTATATCTAGAGAGCCCTTAGGCTGGGCTCAGTTATCCAACAAAATAGGGTCACAGGGGGCACACTGATAAATCAAGCCCACAAAGCTTTTACAGTCTCCCTAGTGGTGGAGAACTGTACAGCAAATGAGGTATGAAGATGAACAATTGTGTGACCTCCAATCGGTCAACCGTTGTAAAGTTAGAGACCGAGACACCCTCTATTTTGTAAGGCCTGTGGTGATTCCTGGTATTTAATCCTCTATCCGTGTGGACAAAGAGATCTCAGGTGCTCAATGTTTAATGCACACCAATGTCCAGGTATAGGTGTCTAGACCTGGAAGATAAACCAGGAGTAACCAGAGGTCAATAGTCTTAACCAAACCTAGTTATATTGTTTGGTAAGACTTCAATCCAAACCTAGTGAACCGGTGATCATATATTCATAGATGCTTCTCATTAACTGAAAGTATCTATTCAATACACTTCCAATAAGAAAAGCATTCTGTCAGTTGATAGTATCAGTTTAACACACATTGTAACCGATCCCCCACCAGTGATGTCACTAGCGGACGTTTAAGAGACGGTACAACATAACTTATCTCATGCTAATAACAGTCTCGTATAAAAGCATAAAGTAATGAGCAGCTTATCTGTCCAGTCGTTGGTAATGACCGTTCCCAGATATGGATGGATGGAGGGTATTCCCTGGCGTCCCGCGTGTAGCAGTGGCAGTGAGGCCAGGTTCGCGGGTCATTTAAAAAGCCGAGAGGCCCCGCCTCCATACAACGCCCCCTCATCGTCAAGACGCGTCATCGTCACGTGGTCCTGCCGCTGTTCCGCCTATGGTCACATGATACTCTGTTTTCCTATGACGTCTAGCGTGGAGGCGGATTCCTGTTACCAGGCAACCATGACAACGCAATGCTCTAATACTAGAGCCGAGGTCAGTATATGCCAGGTAGCCTGTCGGAACGCCGCCTTCCCTAGTTAGGTTACAGGCGGCTTAAAGTCTCCACTACACTTGCTTGAGGTGGTTGTTATAGTGAGATGCAGGGATGAAATCAAAGGGCAAGTAAGTTCAACCTCTGCTCCCACCACAATCTAACATGATTTCCATTGGTCCGTCAGGTCTGCGGTTCTCCTAATGGAATATTTAAGTTTATAAGTTGGTTCTTCAGATGACTGTCGTTGGCACTTGATTGCTACAACGCAACCATATTTCAATATGCCTCTACTAATCCGATCCCCAAAAGGGGAGGGTTTTGGTGACCTAGTTCGAGATGTCACTCCAACAGAAATTTTTGTTGTTGTCAAATTTGTTCTCACAGTAATGCAACCAATTACTGGGGGAAGCTAGGGGGGGGGGGGGGGAAGGGACAACCGGATGGTTTCGCTCTTAGGGTACAATATAGCAGCCAAACGACAATTGCTCGTTTAGAACATTAGGGGCTACGGTTTGAAGATGGAATATCCACCAAGTCTCCCTCTGCAATATTTTCCGGTCCCAATCCCCACCCCTTTTGGGTCTTGCGACCAGTTCGATGCCCATAAACCTCAGTCCTGAGGCGTCACCCCCATGCATCATGTTGATATGTTTAGCAATGGGTGTGTCTTTGTCATTTCTAATGTCCCCCAAATGTTCACCTATCCGGCGTCGCAACTCACGGGTGGTTTTCCCAATGTATTCAAGACCGCATATGCAGTTGGCCCTGTAGATCACTCCCCTGGTGCGACAATTAATAAAATGTCTGATTTGGTGACACTTGCCGGTGACATTGGCCTGGAATGACCGTCCCTTTTGAATGTGTCCACATGCCACACAACCACTACAGCGAAAACAACCGATTGGACGTTGGAGCCATGTCTCTTTAGAATCACGTGTGTCGCTGTAGTGGCTGTGTACAAGGCGATCCCTAAGGCTCAGGCCCCTACGGTAGGTGACCTGTGCTGTTTCCGGGATAACCACCTTGATGTCTGGGTCCATGAGGAGAACCTCCCAGTGGTTCTTCAATATCTGTTTAACCTCTGCAGAACAATCATCAAAAGTACCAATAAGGCGTATTAAACCAGTATCCGATATTTTAGGTTTAGGATAGAGAAGTTCATCTCTTTTGCTACCACACGCTCTTTTGAAGGCACTTTTCAGAACCGCATCTGGATATCCCCTTTCCCAGAAACGACTTCTAAGGTCGTCCGCCTGGGTTTTGAATGTTTCCCAAGTGGAACAGTTCCTCCTGATGCGCAGGTACTGTCCCACTGGTATTCCCCTTTTCAAAGGGAAAGGGTGGTGACTGCTCCAATGTAGGAGTGAATTTGTGGAGGTGGGTTTCCTAAAGATGTCAGTTTGAATCGAGTCATCCCTTCCCCTTGAGATGGAGATGTCCAAAAAAGGCAGAGTGTTCGTTTCAAAGACAGAGGTAAACTTCATATTTATGTCATTTACATTAAGAGACTTAACAAAATTTGAGAATTCAGTTTCTCCCCCTTTCCAGACGACAAAGACATCGTCAATGAATCTTGCCCAAGTGACGATACAGGAAATGTGTCTATTGGGAGCGTCACCAAAGACCAGAGTCCTCTCCCACCAGCCCAGGAACAAATTGGCATACGACGGGGCACATGAACTCCCCATCGCGGTGCCCCTGAGTTGGTGGTAGAGGACTCCGTCAAAGAGAAAGTAATTCCTTGTAAGGACGAAATTAAGTAGTTGCAGGACGAAAACATTATGTGGAAAAAACTGTTGGCCCCTAGTATACAGGAATGATTCCACTGCCCTCATCCCGAGGTGATGAGGTATGGACGAGTAGAGGGCCTCAACATCAATAGAGGCTAGGGAGGTCCCCTCCTCCAAGCTGATGCCCTCCAGGCGACCAAGAAGGTCACTCGTATCCCTCAGGTATGAGGGCAGTGTTTTCACAAATGGTGCCAATATATGATCTAGGTAGATCCCCAAGTTTTGGGTCAAGCTGTTCACGCCCGAAACAATCGGGCGTCCCTTAACAGGGAAACCACCCTTATGCACCTTGGGTAGGCTATAAAAGGTGGCTAGTGTAGGATGTTTCTTATACAGGTATTCAAATTCATCACCAGAAATAAGGTCATTGGTTTTTGCCAGTCGTAACATGTCAATTAACTCACTCTGATATTTTTCAGTAGGATCACACTTCAGTTTTTCATAAGTGTTCCTGTCGTCAAGTAAGGCATGACACATGTTGGCATAGTCAATGGTGTTCATCAAGACGATGTTCCCCCCCTTGTCCGAGGGTTTGATGATAAGATTTTTCTTTTTCTCCAAATCCAGCAAGGCTTTATACTCGCTTTTGCTGCAATTGAAGCCACCATGACTAGATATCAGATTAGTAAGATCACGACACACCTGGTTCACAAAAACATCTATACAAGTTGGGTCCCCCAACGGAGGCGTCTTTAGGCTTTTGTTTCTGAGTGAGGTAAACGGGCCTTTGCCCTCCTGGGGAATACTATCACTCAGGCTGTATAGAAGGCGAACATCTTGAAGGATGTCGGGTGAAATACCCATCTCCTTGCTCTCTCGCCTAGCCACAAGCGCAAAATGTTTGCGCCATTTAAGCTTTCTGGCAAAGAGATGGATATCTCTAACCCAGTTGAAGAGGCTGAAGCTAGAGGTGGGGACAAAGGACAGGCCCCTGCTAAGTAAACACATCTCTGGGTCCTGCAGTTGTTGGTTAGAGAGGTTGATTATTTGGTTATGTTGCCCACTCCCTTGTTGGTCTGGGGTGGTGATCTTTGAGGCCCTCGGTTGCGTAGGGGGTAGGGTGTTTCTAAAAAATCGGACCCACCCTGATCCTGTCTTCCTCTCTGATTATTCCTTCCTCCTCTACCCCTGTTATTTTGAGTTTTCTTATAGCCCCTTCCCCTACCTCTGTGTGTCTGACTACTCTCCTTCTCGTTTTCTGAGACCTCTGTGTCGCTAGATGAGGCGTCCACGTCTGGATGTCTGGTCTGCGATGTGTTGCGATCTAGTGTGGAATATACCTTATTATCCCGAAAGTCTTGTAGATCTCTATTAAATTGGCGATGTTTTCGCTCTTTGAGGTGAAACTGAAATTTGTCAATAGTGTTCTTCAGTTGTAGTTCCTTATTGGCAAAGTCAGTTTCCCCCCCAAATTTCTGTGTGAGTTCAATCTGTTCTTTCAAATTACTCTCTAATTTCACCAGATTAGTTCTTTCCTCCTCCAGCAAAAGATGCATAAATCTCAAGGAGCTTTTAGTCGCTTCCTCCTCCCATTTGCTCATAAGGGATGTAGATCTGCATCTATTAGCTGGGGTCAGGCTAATTCTTAAACCTCTGGGTACAATTTTATTTTTGAGATAGTTTTCTATTGATTGAATCTCCCACCATGAAGATATTTGTTCCTTGTATATTTTTGTGAGATCTTTAAAGGCAGCCTTAAATGATGGTGCGTATTTACTCTGAATCAAAGTCTTCTCAGAGAAAACCTTGTTTGCTTCAGAGAGCAATATATTTTTGTCAACGCCAGTGGAGAGGAAACCAGCCATACTCAAAAAAGAAAAATGATAATTTAACACAACCAATTAAAGTCGGTCAAACTATAATGAAGTAATGGGCTAAACCCTTGGTCAATATTAGAAATCACAGTGAACGGGTAGCTTTATAATATTTAAAACATAACATTTAATGATGTACGTAGATAAGATACAGTTGTGTACCTGGCCTCTGTTGGTGCAGGAACCCACCCTCCGAGCCACTTGTGAATGTCTGGCCTGATAACCATGGAAATTATCCCTGTTCCTCCTCCTCTTCATCCTGTGCCACATCATCTTCCATCATCGCCCAAAGAGTTTTTTCAAGAAGACATAGAAGTGGGATAGTAACGCTGAGGACGTCGTCGGCACTGGTCATGTTGGTGGAGTACTCGAAACAGCGCAACACGGCACACACGTCCTGCATGTAGGCCCTCTTGTTGGTGGTGAAGTGGTGCTGTTCCGCAGAGCGACTCACCCGTGAGTGCTGCAGCTGAAACTCTACTGTCACCTGCTGCTGCTCGCACGGTCTCTCCAGCACGTGCAAGGTGGAGTTCCACCTTGTGGGTACGTCGCATATGAGGCAATGAGCGGGAAGGCCAAAGTTACGCTGCAGCACAGACAGGCGAGTAGCAGTAGGGTGATAATGCTGAAAGCGTGCACAGACACCCCACACTTTCTGCAGCAGCTCTGACATATCGGGGTAATCTTTCAGGAAACTCTGCACCACCAAATTCAGCACATGCACCAGGCAAGGGATGTGCGTCAAGCTGGCTAGGCCCAGAGCTGCTATGAGATTTCACCCGTTATAGTACACCACCAGGCCGGGCTTGAGGCTCAGTGGCACCCACCACTTATCGGTCTGTTGTTCCATGTCACTCCACAGCTCCTGCACGGTGTGGGGTTTTTCCCCCAAACAAATGAGTTTCATAACAGCCTGCTGTCGTTTCCCCCTGGGTGTGCTGAAGTTGGTGGTGCAGGTGTTACGCTGACCGGATGAGAAGGTGCTAGAGGAGGAAGAGGAGTAGGAGGAGGAGGCAACAGGAGGCAACGAGAAACATCCTGCAATCCTCGGTGGCGGAAGGACATGCGCCAAACTGCTATCTGCCTCCCAGTGTGCCAAACTGCATTTTTCCCAGTGTACAGTTAGGGAGATATAACGTCCCTGTCCGTGCTTGCTGGTCCACTTATCGGTGGTTATGTGGACCTTGCCACAGATGGTGTTGCGCAGTGCACACCTGATTTTGTCCGCCACTTGGTTTTGCAGGGCATGGATGGCTCACCTGGAAAAGTAGTGGTGGCTGGGAACCACGTGCTGTGGGACAGCCACTGCCATCAGGGTTTTAAAAGTCTCCATTTCCACCAGACAGAATGCCAGCATTTCAAACACCAGGAATTTTGAAATGCTGGTATTCTGTGCTGATCGCTGGTGGGTAGGGGGTACTTCCTCTTTCTCTCCAGTGTTTGGGGGATGGACAGCTGAACGCTTCCATGGGATACAGTGGAGATGCTTGGCGACGGTGACGGTGGTGGAGGTGGTGGTGTTGCTGCCACATTCTCTGTTTGCGGGGTGGCAGGTGCCACTGGCACTCCAGAGGGGGAGGAAGAGGCCAAGACTGTAACAGAAGAGGGAGCAGGAGGAGCCTGAGATTTTTTGTGGTTTTTGAGGTGTGTACTCCACTGCAGCTTGTGCTTTTCATTTAGATGCCTGGTCATGCAGGTGATGCTCAGGTTTAGAACAATTATACCTCGCTTCAGGCTCCGATTGCACAGTGTGCAAACCACTCGCGTCTTGTCGTCAGCACATTGTCTGAAGAACTGCCACGCCAGGGAACTCCTTGGAGCTGGCTTTGGTGTGCTCAGTCCCTGGGTTCGGTGGGCAGTAGCAGACGTACTCGCTAGGGGACGGCCACTCTGATTTTGCACCCTACTCCCTCTTTTTCTGTGCGGCTGGCACTGCATGACCACCACCTCTTCCTCCGGACTGCACACGTCACTCTCATGACCTTGATTCCATGTGGAGTCTAAGACCTCATCATCCTTTTTTATAGATCTGGCCTTTACAGATGCAGCAATACCAAATATGCCTATTTTGGGTTTTCTTTTATAAGTTTTATACAATAAGAGCATTTAAGGAAAAAAGGCACATTTTTCTGTTGCCGTTTTCTTAGAGCCATATTTTTTAAAAATTTCTGGCTATAGTCTTGTGTGAAGGCTCATTTTTTTGCAGGATGAGATGGTGTTTTTATTGCTACCATTTTGGGGTACATAAGACTTTTTGATCGATTAATATTATGTTTTTTGGGTGATGTGGTGACCAAAAAAAGCTGTTTTGCCATAATTGTTATTATATTTTTTTACACCGTTCACCTGATGGGGTAGATCATATGATATTTTTATAGAGCCGGTTGTTACAGATACAATGATATCACATTTTTTTAATTTCTATTTTTAAATGAGTTATTTGGGGGGAATTTTTTATTTTTTTTTATAAAACATTATTTTATTTTCATTTTTTATTTTACACTTTGTGTCCCCATACAAGACCTCTGGGGGACATTTAACTTCAGTTTCTTTTTTTTTTTTACTATTATTACTACTATGTCAGCCCCAACTACAGGAGAAATACAACCACCAGAGAGGCAGTACACTGCAGGGCTGATCGTGGTCTATGGGAGACCCAACAGCTCCTGCACTCCCTCAGCCCTGGTGGTCACATCACCGCCGGTCCAGAGCAGGAAGCGGCACATCTTTTCCTTAGCTATATACACAGTGCTCAACAGGGACTGTTCCTGGGTATACCTGCCTTCTCTATGGGGTGTCCTGCTGTCACTAACAGTGGGCCCCTTCGCTCAGCATCTGCACGATTAGAGTACAGTTGCTATCTCTGAATGGACGGTCTAAAATGTCCATTCAGAGATAAACCCGACCGCCCCGGAATGTTTCTAGTCTATGGGTGGTGAGTAAGTGGTTAATGCCAATCTTGTACATGTTCCTTGTTATGCATTAAGGTGTTCACTGCAAGAGACCCCCATTAAAACTCCTATAATTAAAAGCCTCTTTACCATTTGTATACTTTCCTATGAAAATCGGATAATCTAGAATAATTGATAATCCAACACTTATCGCAAAGTATTGCTGAACTTTGAAAAAACTTTAAATATTTAATAGCGATATATGAAAGGTTTTGATCTGTGTGAGTGCTGAGACCCCCCGATCACTAGGACTGGGCTAGAGAAAGATTCACACTCTCTCTATCCTCGCTGCAGGAGCCAGAATCGGGATGGGCCCATAGACTTTTCATATACAACATCTCTCAAGTGCAACTCTTAAGTGCACATACTGAATTATACCAGAATGTAATATTATGGATATGGAATCCACTTTGTCATGACTGCCTACTGACCATCACTCAATTCTCTCCTCTCCAGGTATGTCTACATTGAAGCTTACTGCTGCACCCAGCTTTTCAACAGTCTGATATTGTCCACCCCTCTCATCTTTTCTTCTAAATCCTGGTATGTCTACATTGAAGCTTTAATGTCTCTTTCCCTGCTGGATTTATTGAGTATTTGTTTACATTGACTATTTCACCCCTGTATCTGGTCCTCCTTGATTAGGCCAAATGTAGCCCCCTCCCCTCTTGGTCACACCTGATTGAACACTGAGTGGTATAAATCTAAGTTCCTAGGTCTTTTGGACCTTGGTCTTTTCATATACAACATCTCTCAAGTGCAACTCTTAAGTGCACAGACTGAATTATACCAGAATGGAACCAGAAGGGGACCACAGGTAATTATAGACATAGGCAATGCTAACAATGTTTACATTTTTCATCTTACTCTTCCCACTTTTCCACAACCTCCTGAAATACCCACACATCCATTCACCCAGCAAGGAACTATTCATCTCTTCCTACATCTTACCTTCTCATCTGACCGCTTGCACAAACCTGTTTGCCAACATAAAACACTTTCTTCCCAAACACACACAGATACCTCATGCCCTCTCCTATTCTCACCTATTAACACTTTCCCTGCTTCTCCTTATTGCTGGTGATATCTCTTCAAATCCAGGCCCCCCTCAGCAAATTCACACTATCACCTCCATGTCCCACTACAAATCTCCTTCTACAAATTTCTGCAACCCCTTAAACCTAATAACCATTCCTGTGACCCCTGCTCCTTTGGTTCCTCTTGCAGGAGCATTATGGAACGCACGCTCTTTCTGTAACAAACTGTCCTACATTCATGAACTTTTCATCTCTCAAAACCTTTCCTTTCTGGGTCTCACAGAAACATGGCTGACACCCTCTGACACCTCCTCCCCTGCTGCGCTCTCTTATAGTGGATTTAAATTCACTCACACACCCCGCCCCGGCTGCAAACATGGTGAAGGAGTTGGTCTTCTCCTGTCAGACACCTGCTCCTACAGCCCAACTCCACTGCCACCCTCCATTACGCTCACCTTATTTGAAGTACACTCTGTTCGCATCTACTTTCCCTCCAACCTTCAAGGAGCCGTCATTTACTGCCCCCCAGGCCCAGCCACCATCTTTCTTGACCACTTTAACACCTGGCTACTACACTTTCTTTCTGCCGACATCCCCACTATCATCATGGGTGACTTCAACATCCCTATTGACACCTGCCACTCGGCCGCCTCTAAACTCCTGTCACTCTCTTCCTCCTTCGGCCTATCACAGTTGTCTTCAGCTCCCACCCACAGAGATGGTAACACTCTGGATCTGATCTTTACCCGCCTCTGCTCCCTATTTAACCTTTCTAATTCGCCTCTCCACCTATCCGACCACAACCTACTCACCTTCTCTTCATTGGTCTCTTCTGCTGCTCCCCCGGTCCACACACTAGCACACCCCCACAGGAACCTTAAACATCTCAACTTTCGCTTGCTTTCTGACTCTCTTCTCCCACTCTCTACCATCTGTTCCCTCCAAGACCCAGATGCTGCTACCACCCTATATAACACCACAATAAGTACATCTCTGGACACTGTTGCCCCCCCCCCCCCCCCCACACATAAAAACCCGAAAAATTAACAGTCAACCCTGGCACGCCAACCTGATCAAAAAACTCAGACAAGCTTCCAGGGCTGCTGAGCGTCAATGGAAGAACTCCCATTCTAAAGATCGTTTCACCGCATACAAGCAATCCCTCCTCATATTCAAATCCTCACTCGCTGATGCAAAACAGGCCTACTTCTCACCTCTCATATCTTCCCTGTCCCACAGCCCTAAACAAATTTTTAGCACTTTTAACTCTGTTCTCCCCCAGCGCCCCCACCCTCTCCTCTCTTCTCAGCTGAGGACTTTGCCAAATATTTCAAACAAAAGATTGTCAACATCAGAGAAAGCTTCACTACACAGTCCCCACAGACCCTCTACACAACTGCTCGGTCCTCTTCTCCCAAAACCCGCTTCTCCACCATTACAGAAGAAAAAATTTCCACTCTACTCTCCAAATGTCATCTGACCACCTGTGCACTTGACCCAATCCCATCCCACCTCATACCTAACCTCACTAAAGTGTTTATCCCAGCCCTAACTCATCTCTTCAACCTATCACTAACCTCTGGTGTCTTCCCCTCTGCTTTTAAACATGCTACCATTACACCCATCCTCAAAAAGCCTTCACTTGACCCATCTTCTTTGTCCAGTTATCGCCCCATATCACTTCTTCCATATGCCACAAAGCTACTTGAACAACATGTCCATTCAGAACTGTCCTCTCACCTCTCCGCCTGCTTCCTCTTCGACCGCCTACAATCTGGCTTCCGACCCCACCACTCGATTGAGACTGCCCTTACCAAAGTCACCAATGACCTACTGACATCCAAAACCAAGAAACAATACTCTGTCCTCCTTCTCCTTGACCTGTCCTCTGCCTTCGACACTGTCGACCACTCCCTTCTGTTGCAAACTCTCTCATCTCTTGGCATCACTGACCAGGCCCTCTCCTGGATCACATCATACCTCACAGACCGGACGATTAGCGTCTCCCACTCTCGCACCACCTCCTCCTCTCATTCCCTCTATGTTGGTGTCCCACAAGGCTCTGCCCTAGGACCCCTGCTCTTCTCTTTCTACACTTTTGGCCTGGGACAGCTCATAGAGTCCCATGGCTTTCAGTATCACTCCTACGCTGACGACACACAAATCTACCTCTCTGGTCCAGACATCACCACCTTACTATCAAGAATCCCACAATGTCTATCTTCTATATCATCCTTCTTCGCCTCTCGCTTTCTAAAACGTAACATGGCTAAGACAGAATTCATAATCTTTCCCCCATCTTGTTCAAACCCCCCAACAGACGGATCTATCACGATCAATGGCTGCACACTCTCCCCGGTCAACAAAGACCGCTGCCTTGGAGTGACCTTGGATTCTGCTCTCTCCTTCCGACCGCACATCCAAGCCCTTTCCACCACCTGCCGCCTCCAACTCAAAAACATCTCCCGCATCCATGCTTTCCTTAACTTTGAATCTGCGAAAATGCTTGTACATGCCCTCATCATCTCCCACCTAGACTACTGCAACATTCTCCTCTGTGGCCTTCCATCTAGCACTCTCGCACCTCTCCAATCTATCCTCAACTCTGCGGCCCGACTAATCCACCTCTCACCCTATTACTCCTCTGCCTCTCCCCTCTGCCTATCCCTTCACTGGCTCCCCTTTGCCCAACAAATTCACTTCAAAGTACTAACAAATACATACAAGGCCTTCCATAACCTGTCCCCTCCCTACATCTCTGAGCTACTTTCCCGATACATCCCCACACGCACTCTCCGATCCTCACAAGACCTCCTTCTCTCCTCTCCTCTTATCGCCTCTTCCCACAATCGACTCCAAGATTTATCCCGTGTATCCCTCATACTCTGGAACTCGCTACCCCAACATATCAGACTCTCACCTACAGTGGAATCCTTCAAAAGAAACCTGAAAACACACATCTTCAGACAAGCCTACAACCAGTGACCCTGCTGCCTCTATACCACCATGACCAACTTCACCCGCACCTACTGTGTCCTTCTCCCATACCATGTAGATTGTAAGCCCTCATGGGCAGGGCCCTCTCTCCTTCTGTACCTTTGTAACTCATCTTATTTATGATTAGTGCAATTGTCTGTATTATGTATGTGCACCCCTTATCATATGTACAGCGCTATGGAATGAATGGCGCTTTAATAATAAATAATAATAATAATAGACTTTCTATTGAGCTAATTTCCTGCAGCGAGGAGAAAGCGCATGCTATGTGAATGCCTTTTTCTCCTGGTCCTAGTGATCAGTGGGAGTCTCAGCACTCAGACCCCCACCAATTAAAACTCTTAATTACTATATCACATGTCAAAAGATTCTTCAAACTTTAATGAAACTTTACATTTACAGGAACTACAATGATTGTAATAGTGTTATTTTCTATTTTGCATTGGGGTTCTGCTATGCCATATGTAAAACATATCATCATGATGACAGGTGGTACCGACAGGCACTGTTGTGTGAGGCTCATTACATAACATACATTACATACTGTATATTTAGACTGCAGCGGACTCCTCATGTCTTAAATTGAAATCGTAACACAGCTTGTTGTGAACTTACACTGTTAGGATTTATTGGGCTTGAGCATTCTTCTATTATCCATCCAGACAAAGACAAATCATAGCAGTTACTATCAAAATGTTTTACGAGGCCAGCGAGCTGTATTTACTGCTTAAAAGATGAAGATAAAACACCAGTGAGAGATCTAACACAGTCCAGCTGTACATAAAATATTGTATGTGTTTAAAATTGTGAAAGTGATTTTCATACAGGCTGTTAGTTACAGTATGTTACTATGTAATCTGTCTGGAAGAAGACTGACTCATAATTGCTGAAAAGAGTCTTAGGCTACTTTCACACTAGCAGAAACCTTCTCCGGCATGCTGCAGCTAGTGCATGTGTGCCGCCGGAGGTCCGCTCCAGCCCCATTGACTATAATAGGGGCGGGCCAGAGTTCCGGTGGCAGCACGGCAAACATGCCAAGAGGTGTGATCAGTATTGGTTATTATTCATTGCGACATTAATTTAATTTGTACAGCCTTTACACTTTACACTACACAGCTTTTGCAGTCAAATGTTAAAATTCAATTTATGAATATTAGATGTTGCCCCGATGAAAATATTTACAGGGCTGCTAACAATTGTAAAGGGAATGAATTCCAATTAGGCATGGTTTTAACTATAAAAATACACTCGTGCTTCTCAAATTCTTCCCTGATGTGCACCTAAAGGATACACCTTTAGAGGCATTTTTTACTGAAATGCATGTATTTTTGGCTAAAAATTATTCTGGAATTTGCATGGGAGTAACTATAATTTATAGGGGCCAATAGCAAAATAAGATTGAGACACCCACCTAGTGTAAGAAAAAACAAACAGCAGTATAAGGGTCCATTCACACATCCGTATGTGTTTTGCGGATCCACGGATCCGCGGATCCGCAAAACACGGACACCGGCAATGTGCGTTCCGCATTTTACGGACCGTACATCGCCGACACAGAAGAGAAAATGCCTAATCTTGTCCGCAATTGCGGACAAGAATAGGATGAGTTTTATTTTTTTCGGGACGGGAAATGCGGACCCGGAAGTGTGGATCGGCATTTCCGGATCCGGGCAGCACATCATGCGGCCCCATAGAAATGAATGGGTCCGCAATTCCGTTCCACAAAATGCGGAACAGAATTGCGGACGTGTGAACGGACGTGTGAATGTGTGAATAGTAAAAAAATTATAAGAATGTATAATAGCACAATATATCAGAAATTCTACATTATAGCAGAAAAATCTGTCATATTACTATTCCCCACAAAAAGGTACAATGTTCTTGCACCTAATTGGGCCCTCTCAAACTCTGGGTCCCATAGCAAGTGCTATGGTTGTTATGGCTGTACCTCGGCCCATGGGTATTTGGGTTCTATAAAGAATATTCAGATGTTTGGCTTCTGCAGGTTCTATGTATTACAGTACGTACAGCAGCACGCTGCTATCTGCTGTTGAAAATCAAGTCTATCAGACAAACTCTCTGTTGGCTCAATCATCAGCCACTTTGATTTAGTCATAATGAGATTAGATGACAGTTCATGAGAAGACTCAAAGGGCTGAAGATGTGGCCATCAGAGAGCTGGTCTGATAGGTTTGACTGTGAACAGCAGAGAGCAGCGTGCAATGTATTGCAATACATAGAAGCTGCTGAAGCCAGATAGTTGGAAATTTTTAATAAACAAAAAAAATTAAGTTTTTTTTTGCCCACAATGCATGCATTTCAATAAAAAAAACAAAGGTGTCCATAGCCTTTAAAGTTAAAGTTCATTAATGATAAACTAATATAATAATGGCTTATTGTGGACCCATAACAATCAGTAAAGTAAAATGCTGTTCATTGTAACGATTACAATGGGCATCATTGCGTAGAGCAGGCATCCACAAACTGCGGCCCTCCAGCTGTTGTAAAACTACAACTCCCACAATGCCCTGCTGTAGGCTGATACCTGTAGGCTGTTCGGGCATGCTGGGAGTTGTAGTTTTGCAACAGCTGGAGGGCCGCAGTTTGAGGATGCCTGGCGTAGAGCAAAGACCACATAAGGCTTCCACAAGGCAGCAACAATGTTCCTCATTCAGTAGAAAGGGTAGTACTGGTGAAAATAATTATTCCCCTTTTTTCATTTACTATTGGACGCGAATATTCGAATAGCGAATAATAATCGCGAATATCGTCACTTAGAGAATTCGCTAATATTTAGAATATAGTGATATACACTCACCTAAAGAATTATTAATAACACCATACTAATACGGTGTTGGACCCCCTTTTGCCTTCAGAACTGCCTTAATTCTACGTGGCATTGATTCAACAAGGTGCTGATAGCATTCTTTAGAAATGTTGGCCCATATTGATAGGATAGCATCTTGCAGTTGATGGAGATTTGAGGGATGCACATCCAGGGCACGAAGCTCCCGTTCCACCACATCCCAAAGATGCTCTATTGGGTTGAGATCTGGTGACTGTGGGGGCCATTTTAGTACAGTGAACTCATTGTCATGTTCAAGAAACCAATTTGAAATGATTCGAGCTTTGTGACATGGTGCATTATCCTGCTGGAAGTAGCCATCAGAGGATGGATACATGTTCTCATTCTGTTTACGCCAAATTCGGACTCTACCATTTGAATGTCTCAACAGAAATCGAGACTCATCAGACCAGGCAACATTTTTCCAGTCTTCAACAGTCCAATTTTGGTGAGCTCGTGCAAATTGTAGCCTCTTTTTCCTATTTGTAGTGGAGATGAGTGGTACCCGATGGGGTCTTCTGCTGTTGTAGCCCATCCGCCTCAAGGTTGTGCGTGTTGCGGCTTCACAAATGCTTTGCTGCATACCTCGGTTGTAACGAGTGGTTATTTCAGTCAACGTTGCTCTTCTATCAGCTTGAATCAGTCGGCCCATTCCCCTCTGACCTCTAGCATCCACAAGGCATTTTTGCCCACAGGACTGCCGCATTCTGGATGTTTTTCCCTTTTCACACCATTCTTTGTAAACCCTAGAAATGGTTGTGCGTGAAAATCCCAGTAACTGAGCAGATTGTGAAATACTCAGACCGGCCCGTCTGGCACCAACAACCATGCCACGCTCAAAATTGCTTAAGGGCTCTTTCACACTTGCGTTCTTTTCTTCCAGCATAGAGTTCCGTCGTCGGGGCTCTATGCCGGAAGAATCCTGATCAGTTTTATCCTAATGCATTCTGAATGGAGAGAAATCCGTTCAGGATGCATCAGGATGTCTTCAGTTCCGGAACGGAACGTTTTTTGGCCGGAGAAAATACCGCAGCATGCTGCGCTTTTTGCTCCGGCCAAAAATCCTGAACACTTGCCGCAAGGCCGGATCCGGAATTAATGCCCATTGAAAGGCATTAATCAGGATCCGGCCTTAAGCTAAACGTCGTTTCGACGCATCGCCGGAAACGACGTTTAGCTTTTTCTGAATGGTTACCATGGCTTCCAGGACGCTAAAGTCCTGGCAACCATGGTAAAGTGTAGTGGGGAGCGGGGGAGCAGTATACTTACCGTCCGTGCGGCTCCCCAGGCGCTCCAGAGTGACGTCATCCATGCGCATGGGGCGCTCTGACGTCATTCTGGAGCGCCCCGGGAGCCGCACGGACTGTAAGTATACTGCTCCCCCGCTCCCCACTACTACTATGGCAGCCAGGACTTTAATAGCGTCCTGGGTGCCATAGTTACACTAAAAGCATTTTGAAGACGGATCCGCAGACGGTGTTCCTAATAATTCTTTAGGTGAGTGTATATTCGTAATTTCGAATATTCTAGATTTTTTTTATCAGTAACCTCATTTCTTGCTTGTGGGCCGATGAGAAGGCTGCAATGTCTTTGTCTGAGCTTAGCAGCATCCCTAGCAACCAATAGGAAAGTTGCCTACCCCTTACTATATAAGAACCTCCCCAGCAGGCCTTTTATGCAGTATTTTGCAGATCTTAGAGAGACAGCAGTGTTATTACTGTGCTCTGTGCTTTCCTGTGTCATTACATTAGATAGTTAGTTAATATATATATATATATATATATATATATTACAGTGGGAAATAGTCAGCGTAGGTTAGATAGTGATATAGTGTAGCTGATAGGTTCTGCTGTCCATACATACATGCTACATAAATAGTGCTGTATGTATGTGTGTATCTATGTATGCTACATACATAGTGCTGTGATGTGACAAGTTCACAACAATACTTAGTGCACTAATAAGCAGTCAGACCCATTAAAATGTAGAGTTGCATGTATTGCGCCAAAATATTCGCATCATTAGTGCAGATTTTGCAATCGCGAATATATTGGAGAACTCTATCTGCATATAAAGCTATTGTAATGTTCTGCCATGCCAACCATTTTCTCCAGTCTCAGGAAACCTCTAGCAGCTTGAAAAATGCAGCTATATTGACCCACGCCTTGCCGATTTTTCGCGATCAAGAAAATAATCTCGAATTCGCGAATATATGACGAATATTGTACCAAATATTTGCGAAATATTGCAAATTCGAATATTGCCCCTGCCGCTTATCACTAATTTCATTGCATAACTTTCAAACTATTTACTGTACATTGGTAATTTCAAAAGTTGTTCTGTGATAGTAAATCTTTAGTGGGCAGTTTATGAATAGTAGGACATTTAAGTGTGTAAAGTATAGTAGTTGGCTTGCAATTGTCAGATCACTGGAAAGTATAAAGGTGACCATACACATTAGGCTTTCACACTTATTTGGTTAGTGTTTTCCATCAGTTATTGTGAGCCAAAACCAATACTGAAACCTACTCATAGAAAAGGTATCATGGAAAGATACTCACCTGTTCTGTATTTTTGACGCACACCAAGTTTTGGCTCACAATGACTAATGGAAATAACTGACCAAATATCTGGAGTGTGAACTCAGCCTTAGATAGAAGTTGGTTAATGTTTGAACAACAGTTGATCAAACAAACATTTAGTGAGCAATATTTTCCCCAATACTTTTTAGTCCATATTGGTCGTTACAATACAGTAGTTCAAACTGGCCATACATGTTTATTCACACCATGTGATGAACGAAAGATCCTTCTGGGAACATTCTTTCTGGGATCTTTCTTCCACAAAAATGATCTGATCTTCGAATGAAAGATCTTTCTTCTGACTATCGGACTAAGTTTTCAAACATGGCCAGCTTTTTTTCCGACGATAATGGTCTGTCATTTTTCAGCTAAAATTGTAACATTTAGACTAATGTGCATGGGAATCTTTAGAAGGTGAAAACATTCAGCAGTAACCAAAGTGTTAAAGTGTACCTGTACTTTATAAAATAAACTTTTCATATGTCATAGCACTATATGAAAAGTTTTGATTGGTGGGGGTGGGGAGACCCCCACTTATAGCTAGAACAAGGAAAAATAAATGCTCTCTGGCACTCTAATCACAGGCCACAATCAACAACCTGATCAACGCTATGCGACGGAGATGTGTTGCAATGCATGAGGCAAATGGTGGCCACACCAGATACTGACTGGTTTTCTGACCCCCCTCCCAGTAAGGCAAAACTGTGCACATTTCAGTGTGGCCTTTTATTGTTGGCAGTCTAAGGCTGGGTTCACACGAGCGTGTCCGGATTAGTTCCGGATGCGTCCCGGTGTGTTGCGGCAAACCCGCGCGAGTAGGAATGCAATTGCAGTCAGTTTTGACTGCAATTGCATTCCTACTCGCGCGGGTTTGCCGCAACACACCGGGACGCATCCGTGGTGATGTACCATGTGATTGGAGCATGTGATCTGACGTCACCAAAGGTCCTTTAGACCATAGTTCATCTTTTAAAGAACTAAAGACCGGGAGAACTACGCGAACAAGAGGAGAAGGTGAGTTAATTTTTTAATTTTTTTTTAACCCTCAATTGACCACCTACTAAGCATTCTGTTTTCAGAATGCTATTATTTTCCCTTATAACCATGTTATAAGGGAAAATAATACAGTTTATAGACTGTCACCTAGCAACCATGCGTGAAAATCGCACCGCATCCGCACTTGCTTGCGGATGCTTGCAATTTTCACGCAACCCCATTCACTTCTATGGGGCCTGCGTTGCGTGAAAAACGCAGAATATAGAGCATGCTGCGATTTTCACACAACGCATAAGTGATGCGTGAAAATCATCGCTCATCTGAACAGCCCCATTGAAATGAATGGGTCCAGATTCAGTGCGGGTGCAATGCGTTCACCTACCGCATTGCACCCGCGCGGAAATCTCGCCCGTGTGAACGCAGCCTAAGGCACACCTGTGCAATATTCATGCTGTCTAATCAGCACCTTGATATGCCACACCTGTGAGGTGGGATGGATTATCTCGGCAAAGGAGAAGTGCTCACTAACACAGATTTAGACAGATTTGTGAACATTATTTGAGAGTAATGGGCCTTTTGTGTAGGTAGAAAATTTTTCAGATCTTTGAGTTCAGCTCATGCAAAATGGGAGCAAAACCTGAAAGTGTTGCGTTTATATTTTTGTTCAGTGTAAAAAACAACCTAGTTTTTTATTAGAGATGCACCGGGTGACTGAACTGACTTGTAGGACAGCCAGTATAATTTTTCATCAGCACTCCCTGCTCATCTGCCCAGGGCTTCTGAGCAGAGTATAAATATAGCTGGTTCCTACACCACCCTAAACATTGTAGACTTAGGTTAGGCCCAGGAGAGGGAGTTCTGTTAGTGTTGGGAACCCATCTGCAGAAGCCACCTTGATGCCGGTAGATTGGCCCGACACATTTTTGATCAAAAATGTGCGCAAAGAGTATGTTATAGTACCACTGTAATCCAGAATAATTATTAATCCCTAGTTCTATTGTTTACATGTGTAATGGTGTGCTGCCAAAGGTTTTTGTTTGCTGTCTGCATGCTAGCTTTATGGATGTGCACCTGTGACTATGAATGTGCTAGTCTAAATGTTCTCGTAGTATGTTTGGAGGGTAGCCCCCTCCTTTAGATTGATCACCTCCCACCCATCTGCCCAGGGCTTCTGAGCAGAGTATAAATATAACTCGTTCCTACACCGCCCAGAACATTGTAGGCTTAGGTTAGGCCCAGAAGAGGCAGTTCTGTTCTGTGTTAGGGACCCATCTGCAGAAGCCACCTTGATGCCAGTAGTTGGGCCCGACACACGTTTGATCAAAATTGTACGCAAAGAGTTTCCATTTTTCATGTATAGTAGGCATAGTACCCCTTTAATCCAGAATAATGCCTAGTTCTATTGTTTGCATGTGTAATGGTGTGCTGCCATACATTTTTTGTTTGCAGTCTGCATGTTAGCTTTATGGATGTGCACCTGTGACTATGGATATGTTAGTCTAAGTTTTCTTATAATTTTTCATCAGGGACTAGAGATGTCGCGAACATAAAATTTTCCGTTCGCAAACGGCGAACGCGAATTTTCGCAAATGTTTGCGAACGGGCGAACCGGGCGAACCGCCATTGACTTCAATGGGCAGGCGAATTTTAAAACCCACAGGGACTCTTTCTGGCCACAATAGTGATGGAAAAGTTGTTTCAAGGGGACTAACACCTGGACTGTGGAATGCCGGAGGGGGATCCATGGCAAAACTCCCATGGAAAATTACGTAGTTGACGCAGAGTCGGGTTTTAATCCATAAAGGGCATAAATCACCTAACATTCCTAAATTGTTTGGAATAACGTGCTTTAAAACATCAGAATGATGTTGTATCGATCAGGTAGTGTAACGGTTATGCCCGCTTCACAGTGACAGACCAAACTCCCTGTTTAACGCACCGCAAACAACCGCAAACAGTCCATTTGCACAACCGCAAACTCCCCATTTGCACAAGGTTGGATACCAAGCTAGCCATGTCTCGTTCCTTGTCCTCACTGATGTCATTGAAGGTCTTTTCCTCCACCCAGCCACGTACAACACCAAGGGTCCCCGAAAGGTGACAACAAGCCCCCTGGAACACCTGCTGTGGTTGGTCTTCCATCTCCTCAAAGCCACCTTCCTCCTCTGACTCCTCTTCTTCAGACTCCTCTCTCTGCGTTGCCTCTCTCTGCGTTATTATAAGGTGTGTTAAGTAGTACTATTCCTATCAGTTTAATCCCTGTTACGTCCCCTATCAGGGAACGTGTATATGGCATCGATTTTAGGACCGGGGAGATGGAAAAAGATGCTTGGTCGGTCCTCCTACTTCAAATTTGGGGCACTGCGCGTGCAATCTAATGTGCCGCCAGATAGTTGTGGTGTGTTATGTTGTTCTATTCTTATCAGTTTAATCCCTGTTACATCCCCTATCAGGGGACGTGTATATGGCATCGATTTTAGGAACAGGGAGATGGAAAAAGATGCTTGGTCGGTCCTCCTACTTCAAATTTGGGGCACTGCGTGTGCAATCTAATGTGCCGCCAGATAGTTGTGGTGTGTTATGTTGTTCTATTCTTATCAGTTTAATCCCTGTTACGTCCCCTATCAGGGGACGTGTATATGGCATCGATTTTAGGAACGGGGAGATGGAAAAAGATGCTTGGTCGGTCCTCCTACTTCAAATTTGGGGCACTGCACGTGCAATCTAATGTGCCACCAGATAGTTGTGGTGTGTTATGTTGTTCCATTCTTATCAGTTTAATCCCTGTTACGTCCCCCTGGAACGCCCCAGACTCCACCAGCTTGTATGGTAAAAGCAGGCGGGCTAAGAGTTCAGACAAGCCAGCTGTCAGATGCCGGGCAAGGGGGTGACTTTGTGACATTGGCTTCTTACACTCAAACATGTTCTTGACAGACACCTGACTGTGGACAGATGAGCAGGAACTGCTCAAGGCGAGAGACCGAGTGGCGGATGGTTGAGAGGGGGCAAGGAGGACAGCAGTGGTTGATGTGGCTGAAGATGCTGGACCAGGAGGAGGATGGTGGCTTTGAGTTTGTGTGCTGCTTGTACTCATGTGTTGATCCCATAGGCATTTGTGATGTGCGATCATGTGCCTTCGCAAAGCAGTTAGGTGGGTGTTGGACTTCCCACGACTCAGTTTCTTTTGGCACAGGTTGCAAATGGCATCGCTGTTGTCAGAGGCAGACACACACAAAAAATGCAACACTGCTGAGCTCTGCAATGACGGCATTCTGGTGGTGGCAACAGCATGCGTTGATTGGCGTGCTGTCTGGCTGACCCCCGGGCGCCGATGCATGCTGTCTGACTGTGCCACTAGCTCCTTGCGACGACCTCCCCCTGCTTCCAACTCGTCTCCTCCTCCTCTCTGTCTCCTCATCAGAACTTTCCCCCTGTTCTTCTTCTCTTCGAGCGGGCACCCACGTGACATCCACGGACACATCGTCATCATCAACCGCTTCACTTGTATCTGACAACTCAGCAAAGGAAGCAGCAGCAGGTGCAACATCATCATCATCACACCGTATGTCCATATGTGTAATGCTGCCTGACTGAGACATATCCCTGTTATCTACATCCTCTGGCAATAATGGTTGCGCATCACTCATTTCTTCCAACTGATGTGTAAATAACTCCTCTGACAGATCAAGTGAAGCGGCTGCGGTGCTAGTGTTGGTGGTGGCGGCAGGCGGGCGAGTGGTAACTTGAGAGGTACCCAAAGCTGAGCTGGAGGAGGATGGTGCGTCAAGGTTCCGAGTGGAAGCTGTAGAAGATTGGGTGTCCTGTGTTAGCCAGTCAACTATGTCCTCAGAACTTTTCGAGTTCAGGATACGTGGCCTCTGAACACTGGGCATTAGTCTAGGGCCAAAGGGAATCACAGCACCACGACCACGACGGCCCCTGCGGGGTGGCCTGCCTCTGCCTGTCATTTTTTTTAGATTAGTTAAGTTGTACTATGCGTGCAAGCTACTGTGACACAAGATATGAGTTGCGCTGAAGTGACACTATGCACTGCACTGGGCCTTAAACACACAAACACGTGTGTAACTGAATGCTATTTATTCAGCCAAAATTGTTTTTTATTCTTTAAATGGAATCGAATATGACACCAGATATGAATGGCGCTGAAGTGACACTATGCACTGCACTGGGCCTTAAACACACAAACACGTGTGTAACTGACTGCTATTTATTCAGCCAAAATTGTTGTTTTTCTTTAAATGGAATCAAATGTGACACCAGATATGAATGCCGCTAAAGTGACACTATGCACTGCACTGGGCCTTAAACACACAAACATGTGTGTAACTGACTGCTAATTATTTAGCCAAAATATTTTTATTTATTTAAATGGAATCGAATGTGACACCAGATATGAATGGCGCTGAAGTGACACTATGTACTGCACTGGGCCTTAAACATACAAACACGTGTGTAACTGTCTGCTATTTATTCAGTCAAAATAGTTTTTTTTATTTAAATGGAATCGAATGTGACACCAGATATGAATGGCACTGAAGTGACACTATGCACTGCACTGGGTCTTAAACACACAAAAACATGTGTAACTGATTTATATTTATTCAGCCAAAATTGTTGTTTTTCTTTAACCACTTCAGCCCCCCTAGCTTAAACACCCTTAATGACCAGGCCACTTTTTACACTTCTGCACTACACTACTTTCACCATTTATTGCTCGGTCATGCAACTTACCACCCAAATGAATTTTACCTCCATTTCTTCTCACTAATAGAGCTTTCATTTGGTGGTATTTCATTGCTGCTGACATTTTTTCTTTTTTTGTTATTAATCGAAATTTAACGATTTTTTGGCAAAAAAATGACATTTTTCACTTTCAGTTGTAAAATTTTGCAAAAAAAACCGATATCCATATATAAAGTTTTCTCTAAATTTATTGTTCTACATGTCTTTGATAAAAAAAAATGTTTGGGTAAAAAAAAATGGTTTGGGTAAAAGTTATAGCGTTTACAAACTATGGTACAAAAATGTGAATTTCCGCTTTTTAAAGCAGCTCTGACTTTCTGAGCACCTGTCATGTTTCCTGAGGTTCTACAATGGCCAGACAGTACAAATATCCCACAAATGACCCCATTTCGGAAAGTAGACACCCTAAGGTATTCGCTGATGGGCATAGTGAGTTCATAGAACTTTTTATTTTTTGTCACAAGTTAGCGGAAAATGATGATTTTTTTTTATTTTATTTTTTTCTTACAAAGTCTCATATTCCACTAACTTGTGACAAAAAATAAAAACTTCCATGAACTCACTATGCCCATCACGAAATACCTTGGGGTGTCTTCTTTCCAAAATGGGGTCACTTGTGGGGTAGTTATACTGCCCTGGCATTTTAGGGGCCCAAATGCGTGCAAAGTAGTTTGAAATCAAAATCTGTAAAAAATGGCCGGTGAAATCCGAAAGGTGCTCTTTGGAATGTGGGCCCCTTTGCCCACCTAGGCTGCAAAAAAGTGTCACACATCTGGTATTGCCGTACTCAGGAGAAGTTGGGCAATGTGTTTTGGGGTGTCATTTTACATATACCCATACTGTGTGAGAGAAATATCTTGGCAAAAGACAACTTTTCCCATTTTTTTATACAAAGTTGGCATTTGACCAAGATATTTATCTCACTTAGCATGGGTATATGTAAAATGACACCCCAAAACATATTCCCCAACTTCTCCTGAGTATGGCAATACCACATGTGTGACACTTTTTTGCAGCCTAGGTGGGCAAAGGGGCCCACATTCCAAAGAGCACCTTTCGCATTTCACAGGTCATTTTTTACACATTTTGATTTCAAACTACTTACCACACATTAGGGCCCCTAGAATGCCAGGGCAGTATAACTACCCCACAAGTGACCCCATTTTGATGGATCATAAGAACGGAAAACTAAACGATAATGTGAATCTACCCTTATTATATAGAAACTTCAAGATATCCTCTCTACAGCTTATTCTACTTGGACCCATAGATTACAACATGTCATATTATTCTCACCCCTGCCAGCTGTGGAGCTTATATTATTTCTGACTGTTCAATACTATTTTGTCACCATTACCTTTTCAGTTATCCTAACAATTTATCATTTTCCAAAACTTGGATATTTTTTGTATTATTTTCTTTATCATGTTAGATTCAGGCTGACATTTTTTATAAGATGCCTTCTGGTACAGTTTAACCTTATTCTCTTCCATTTTTATTTCCTGAGAAAAATTCTCATTCTTTCTTCTCTAATGTATTATTAAATACATGTCTTCAGCCGCATTCTCTCTCTCTCTGCCTCTCGCATCTCCTTGTTAGTTATTTTTTTTCTTTCAGTATGAAGACTATTTCACGGTCTTTAAAGCAATGTCTTCAAGTGCTTATTTTACAACTGCCTATTTTGTCTATGCTGCATGGCCAGATCAACTTCTGCTGTTACTAGTAGTAAATATTTCTATACAGCAGCTATATAGTGTGGTGGTTAAAATTCTCGGCTGTAATGTAGAAGGGTGTGTGTTCAAATCCTGTCAGAAACTTTTCAGAAATAGAGGCTAAATTTTATTTAAACATATATATAAGTTTTTAGCCATAATATATTTACATATATTATTATATATTTAGAATATATTATAATATATGTAAATATATTATGGCTAAAACATCAGTAGTAGTTTTCAACATACGCATTCATATATATCAGAAGTATGATTTTATATACAGTTGCAAGAAAAAGTATGTGAACACTTTGGAATGATATGGATTTCTGCATAAATTGGTCATAAAATGTGATCTGATCTTCATCTAAGTCACAACAATAGACAATCACAGTCTGCTTAAACTAATAACACACAAAGAATTAAATGTCACCATGTTTTTATTGAACACACCATGTAAACTTTCACAGTGCAGGTGGAAAAGTATGTGAACCCCTAGACTAATGACATCTCCAAGAGCTAATTGGAGTGAGGTGTCAGCCAACTGGAGTCCAATCAATGAGATGAGATTGGAGGTGTTGGTTACAGCTGCCCTGCCCTATAAAAAACACACACCAGTTCTGGGTTTGCTTTTCACAAGAAGCATTGCCTGATGTCAATGATGCCTTGCAGAAAAGAGCTCTCAGAAGACCTACGATTAAGAATTGTTGACTTGCATAAAGCTGGAAAGGGTTATAAAAGTATCTCCAACAGCCTTGCTGTTTATCAGTCCACGGTAAGACAAATTGTCTATAAATGGAGAAAGTTCAGCACTGCTGCTACTCTCCCTAGGAGTGGCCGTCCTGTAAAGATGACTGCAAGAGCACAGTGCAGACTGCTCAATGAGGTGAAGAAGAATCCTAGAGTTTCAGCTAAAGACTTACAAAAGTCTCTGGCATATTCTAACATCCTTGTTAGCGAATCTACACTACGTAAAACACTAAACAAGAATGCATTTCATGGGAGGATACCACAGAGGAAGCCACTGCTGTCCAAAAAAAACATTGCTGCACGTTTACAGTTTGCACAAGAGCACCTGGATGTTCCACAGCAGTACTGGCAAAATATTCTGTGGACAGATGAAACCAAAGTTGAGTTGTTTGGAAGAAACACACAACACTATGTGTGGAGAAAAAGAGGCACAGCACACCAACATCAAAACCTCATCCCAACTGTGAAGTATGGTGGTGGGGGCATCATGGTTTGGGGCTGCTTTGCTGCGTCAGGGCCTGGACGGATTGCTATCATCGAAGGAAAAATAAATTCCCAAGTTTATCAAGACATTTTGAAGGAGAACTTAAGGCCATCTGTCCACCAGCTGAAGCTCAACAGAAGATGGGTGTTGCAACAGGACAACGACCCAAAGCATAGAAGTAAATCAACAACAGAA
The DNA here is from genome assembly GCF_905171765.1 of Bufo bufo. Classification (NCBI taxonomy): domain Eukaryota; kingdom Metazoa; phylum Chordata; class Amphibia; order Anura; family Bufonidae; genus Bufo; species Bufo bufo. The sequence continues at coordinate 165,413,107 of NC_053392.1, read as the reverse complement.
TGGCTTAAACAGAAGAAAATACGCCTTCTGGAGTGGTCCAATCAGAGTCCTGACCTCAACCCGATTGAGATGCTGTGGCATTACCTCAAGAAAGCGATTCACACCAGACATCCCAAGAATATTGCTGAACTGAAACAGTTCTGTAAAGAGGAATAGTCAAGAATTACTCCTGATCGTTGTGCACATCTGATCTGCAACTACAGGAAACGTTTGGTTGAAGTTATTGCTGCCAAAGGAGGTTCAACCAGTTATTAAATCCAAGGGTTCACATACTTTTTCCACCTGCACTGTAAATGTTTACATGGTGTGTTTAATAAAAACATGGTAACATTTAATTATTTGTGTGTTATTAGTTTAAGCTGACTGGGATTGTCTATTGTTGTGACTTAGATGAAGATCAGATCACATTTTATGACCAATTTGTGCAGAAATCCATATCATTCCAAAGGGTTCACATACTTTTTCTTGCAACTGTATATATATATATATATATTTATTTATTTTTACAATTACTAAAAAAATATTAAATATATATATTTAATTTAGCCTCTATTTCTGATGGGATTCAAAATCACAACCTTCTACTTTACAGCCCAGAAAGTTAACCGCTACGCTATACAGCTGCACAGCCAGTTACTTTAAAGATAAATAAATAAATAAATAAATATGAGATTTACAGGAATACTTACTACTAGTAACAGCAGAAGTCTCATATACAGTCGTGGCCAAAAGTTTTGAGAATTACATAAATATTGGAAATTGGAAAAGTTGCTGCTTAAGTTTTTATAATAGCAATTTGCATATACTCCAGAATGTTATGAAGAGTGATCAGATGAATTGCATAGTCCTTCTTTGCCATGAAAATTAACTTAATCCCAAAAAGAACTTTCCACTGCATTTCATTGCTGTCATTAAAGTACCTGCTGAGATCATTTCAGTAATCGTCTTGTTAACTCAGGTGAGAATGTTGACGAGACCAGGCTGGGTGATGCTTGAAATCATTGTTCTTCCATTGTTAACCATGGTGACCTGCAAAGAAACGCGTGCAGCCATCATTGCGTTGCATAAAAATGGCTTCACAGGCAAGGATATTGTGGCTACTAAGATTGCACCTCAATCAACAATTTATAGGATCATCAAGAACTTCAAGGAAAGAGGTTCAATTCTTGTTAAGAAGGGTTCAGGGCGTCCAAGAAAGTCCAGCAAGCGCCAGGATCGTCTCCTAAAGAGGATTCAGCTGCGGGATCAGAGTGCCACCAGTGCAGAGCTTGCTCAGGAATGGCAGCAGGCAGGTGTGAGCGCATCTGCACGCACAGTGAGGCGAAGACTTTTGGAAGATGGCCTGGTGTCAAGAAGGGCAGCAAAGAAGCCACTTCTCTCCAAAAAAAACATCAGGGACAGATTGATCTTCTGCAGAAAGTATGGTGAATGGACTGCTGAGGACTGGGGCAAAGTCATATTCTCCGATGAAGCCTCTTTCCGATTGTTTGGGGCATCTGGAAAAAGGCTTGTCCGGAGAAGAAAAGGTGAGCGCTACCATCAGTCCTGTGTCATACCAACAGTAAAGCATCCTGAGACCATTCATGTGTGGGGTTGCTTCTCATCCAAGGGAGTGGGCTCACTCACAATTTTGCCCAAAAACACAGCCATGAATAAAGAATGCAATACTGAACAGCGGGGGGCACACCAATAATTAAATGGGGGAGTGCAGGCCTGGTATAGAAACAAGCATAGGCTAAACTAAGAAAAGAAATACCAAAACTCAGCCGCACCTCCAAAAATAAGTAATAATTTATTTGAGACACATAGATTAAAACCATAGAGACATGGAGCAAAACCCCACTGTCGGGGAAAATTTATATGCACAATAACATCCAAGGTGACCATGAATTGTACAATGCTAAAACAGGAGAAAGCAGAGGTCCTGAAAAAGAAGGGCCAACACTGCAAATACTGACTCTTTGCATAAATGTCATGTAATTGTTGATAAAAGCCTTTGAA